>NC_133023.1:17261250-18612500 GCF_048564905.1 Vicugna pacos | reverse complement strand
GTTCAAATCTGGTCCCCAGGGCATCCAGGCTAGATCCATGCTTGTCAGCCTCGGCACGAGTGATGCTTGGGCTGGATCACTCTCCGCTGTGGGGCTGCCCTGGGCACTGTGGGAGGCTTAGCAGCATCCCTGGCCTCCACCCACTAGATGCCAGTAGCACCAATCATCCCCCAGTTGTGACAACCAAAATGGGGGGCAAAATCTCCCTCATTTTTCCTACCTCGCTGAGTAGGGAGGGCCGATCACAAGGCTGTGGCCTCCTCTTTCTCCTCCAGGCACTAAGGTGTTGCGAGTTTGTACTACTTTAACTTTTCCATTAGAAGAGAGGCCTGTGAAAGGCAGGGTCTGTGTCTTTTGAGATTTTCCATTTTTCCAGTATGGGTGATTAGAAACTCTGTATGTCCTTTTCAATATTAGGTCACCTCTTGTTTTTTTAAGGTGCATATCTTAATAATCATTTCTCTAGTTCTAATCAGTTAATATTTATCAGCAAATAATACCATATTCCATGATTTATTACCACGGCCCTATCTCATCACGCCCCCATTTAATTAAGACTCTGGCCTGGGTCATTACATGGAGTCTTAAATGCTCTCTCCTGGCCAACCATCAAAGCCACAATGTAAAAAATTATGAGCCCTCTCCTTAAGCAACTGACTTCTGGGGATAGAATGAGTAAAGGCAAGCACATTCTTCAACATGCTGTTCAGAATGCCAGGTTCTCAAAGGAGATAGACCCCAGGACTTTTCATTCCAGGGGCCAAAACAGTTATGAAAGCATGAGACCATCAGTGTGTGATCAGCAATGTTGTGGTGGTTTTCCCCTTGGGAGAAACCCCTTGCAGAGAATGATAAGCTAGAAGCAAAGATAATTAGCAACTGGTAGAACTGTCGTCCACAAAGGGTGTTGATTAGAACGGAGCAGTGTCCACTTGGAAGACTGCATCTAGCCACTGGAATGGGCATAAAAGCACTTCAACATTTTAATCGATATTTTGGAGAAGATAAAAGAGGGAAGGCTAATCACAGCATCAGATCTGTAGAAGCCAAAAGGCTGGGTGCACAGCAGAACCAGGGTCCAAAATATTCACAATGAGCAGTCATGGGCTGAGCACAGCAAGGGGAGATTTCACAGGGTTCACTGGAAGGTCCCTGCCACACAGAGTGCTGGTTGGCACCCAATACCCAGTCAACTTTTTTTTTAAGTAACAAAATAAGCTATTATCTCCATGTGATTAAATCTGGCCCATGAAACGTAAGGAGTGATGGGTGGGAGTTCTGGGAAGGCTGCTTGAAGAACTGACTTGGCTGTGAAGCACATCCTTTTGACCCTTAAGCCTTTTCTCTCCCTTGTAGCCTGTGATGGCCTGAAGGAGCTTGTGCAGCCACCGTGGACCATGCTGTGACCTTGAGGGTGGAAGCCCGGCACTGCTGACGATACTGTCGAGCCACTAGAGCAATCCTGGACAATCCACATGTGGATTTCTGTCCCATGATAAAAAATTCATGTGTCTTAGTAGTGAATTAAATGTCTGTTCTGTTTAAGCCACTGTTTGTCTCCATTTCCTTCAGCTCAGGACAGGTTTTACTTGTTTTGAATTGAACTCTGTCCCTGAAAAGATATATTGAGGTCCTCATCCCCAGTACCTGTGAATGTGGCCTTATTTGGAAATAAGGTCTTGGCAGAGAAAACCAAGTTAAGGTGAGGTCATACTGGGTTACAGTGGGCCCCGACCCACTATGGCTGGTGTCCTTGTAAGAAGAAGAAAACAGACACCCTGGGAGAAGATGGCCCCATGACGAGGGCAGCAGAGACCGCAGTGATGTTTCTATGGGCATAAGAATGCCAAAGATTACTAGAAGCTAGAGGAGGCAAGGCATAATTCTCCCCTACAGGTTTCAGAGGGAGAATGCCCTGCGATGCCTGGATTTCAGACTTTTACCTGGCTTCCAGAACCGTGAAACAGTAAATTTCTGTTGTTTTAAGCCACTCAGTTTGTGGTACTTTATTACAGCAGCCCTAGGAAACTAATACACTACTAATGGAGTCTCACATGAGGTAAAAATAACCCACTCAGGTCTCAGAGAATCTGATAAGGCATGGCTTAGCAACTGTATGTGCAAAGAAATGATCGTGTGTTTGAATACATGGAACACTCAAAACCAATCAACACTGTGAATATGGATGCCAAGAAAGGTAATGCAACCCTAAAATGGACTGCATAGAAATTTCCCACCTCGAAAAGCTGGCAGTGGCAGGCTTATTCTGCTTCATACTAGCACTGGTGAGAGTTCTCCAAGTGCGGCATGCAGTTTTGGGCTCCTCACTTTGTCAGGACACAAAGCTCTGGATTAGGATCATTATTCTGAAAGCAAAGCACTAAGGAAATGGTTAAGACTTAGGAATACTGAGCCTAGAAGAGGAAAACTTAGGAAGATGGCTACCTTCAAATATCTAAAAGGTACTCACGAAACAGAGAGTAGGTGCTAAGTGCTTACTGAAGGCAGGAACAGAGAAAGAGATCAGTCCAGCTTTGTGTAGTACCATTCAGCTGAACGAAGACCAACAAGGCGCCACAGGACACAAATTTAGGCCAAATGTAAGACCTGTCTAGCTAATTAAAATAACCTTTAAAAGCATACTGAAAGAAGCAACCCAAATGTTCATGAGTGGATAAATACATTGTGGTACATCTATTCAAGGGACTATGATTTGGCCATAAAAAGGCATGAAGTACTGATGTGGGTCACAACATGGATGAACCCCAGAAACATTATGCTAGGTGAAAGAAGCCAGACACAAAATGTCACATACTGTATTATTCCTCTTCTACGAAACATCCAGTCTAGATAAATCCATAGAGACAGAAAGCAGATTAGAGGTATCCGGGGCTAGAATAAGCAGAGGAATGGGGAGTAAGTGCTTAATGGGTATAGGGTTTTCTTCTGAGGTGATGAAAATGTTTTGGAACTAGACAGAAGTGATGGTCACACAACATTGTGAATGTAGTAAGCGCCACTGCATTATTCACTTAGAAATGGTTAGTTTTATTATGTGAATTTCATCTCAATAATAAAAAAAGATTTAAAAAGTATATATTTTTATATACTTCTTTATATACTTCCTAAAAGAAAGGTTAGCATCTGCTTCTTGGTAAATGAATCTGTATGTAGCATTTAGCAAACTCTACATGAAAAAACAGACACATGGAAAATCACAGCAGAGAAGTCCAAAAGGCCCTTCATGGTAAAAACCCACTGTCTACTGGAGGGTAACCAGTGAGTAGATACAGATGTTTAAGACTTTCTGTTATAGTCCCAAGGTTCTCTTCCTGTACAGCTTATGATTACTGCCTTAAGAGACCACAACTATTTTCATGTTTTCACCTTATACAGAAACAAGACACTGTCCCATGTAGCCTGGCAATGTTTGCACTATCTCTAACCTATTTATTAAATCAACAATTCATTGGCCAGAGCCATTTTGAAATTGTAACATAGAATGATCATGAATTTAGTATTTCCTCTCTCCCTTGAAGGCCAGAGTCCTCCTATATGGTACATATGTTCCATTATAAAAGACTTCAACAATTTTACAACTGAGGATAATGTGAGCAGCACTAGGGGTGTCCCACAGTAGGACTGGAAGCCATTTTACTGCTTTCTCCATTAGGGACCTTCAAGAAATTTAGTTGAACAACTGAATAAAGGGTTCTAGCCCAGTGCTCCTGCCCCAGGGGCACTACAATTTCACAAATTATTTCTATCAGGGCTCGGGGATGGTGGGGGGGGGTCACATGTAGATGTTTCCCCTTTTCCACATCAAGAATGGAAATGGAAGGGAGGGTATATAGTTCAAGTGGTAGAGTGCAGGCTTAGCATGCATGAAGTCCTGGGTTCGATCCCCAATACTTCCTCTAAAAATAAATAAACCTAACTGCCTTCCCCTCACCACCAAAATAAAATAAATAATACAATAATAAATAAATAAAATATTTTTTTTAAAAAAAGAATAGAAATGGAAGTGAGAGAAAGTTTAACTTGGTTTGGAATCTGACTTCTATAAAGAAAACCAAACCAAACCAAACTAACACTTCATTTTTGGTGAATTACATAATATAGAATCCCCTGTGGGTTCAGTTCACAGCCATACAGACTTGGCCACCTTAAGAAGTCAAAACCACATCCTTAAAAAAAGATACGTTAAAATATTTATTCTCTAACTTGGGCAAGTCTTGTCTCTATCATCAGTGTGGAAAAGAGTTCTATTTACTTAGGAACTTACACATACATCGGGGTTTTCATTCCTTTATTTATTTGCACTTCCTACGAAGCTGAGAATGCCCAGAGAATATATATCTCATTATCAGCAACTGGCAAGAACATAAAAAATACTTCAGTGAGTTTTTTAAAAAAAAAAGGTATCTAAGAGGAGAGACATGTCTCAAACTCTGGGAACAAAACCATCCCAGCTTTCTTTCTTGAAACTCTGGCAACAGAAGCCAGAAGAAAGGCCAGCTTTCATATCCTAAGTCAGTTCTGGAAAGTATTCAAGCCAACTGTAACCCAGGACTAAATGAGAGTAGATCCATTATGTGAAGATGAGACTGGCACAGTAACAGGCAAGTGCTCTACCATCAAACTTGACAATGTATTTAAAGTCCCCACTCGTCAAGCATCAGGAAAGTCTGGTGCTTTTGCCCAAACAGATATTTACAAATACCTATTTTTGCCCACAGATATCAATTTTATATAGTCCACGTAATGCGAAACTAACTTTATAAATAAGGAAATGTCCTGTTCATTGCTATGTCCCTAGTCTCTAGCACAGTGTCTAGGATAGAGGAGGTGTTCAATAAATTATTATTAAGTAAAATCAATGTACAACTGAGACATAGCAACCCAGAACTTAAGAACCAGATAAGCATAATCCTACAAAATAGACCCTTTGGGAAACGCTATGGTAATTACAATGATCCTGTCCATCGCACCACTGATTTTGGAGCTTCCTCGGAATTATCTCTGGAAAGATGCAGCTTTTTCCTCCTATTAGCAAAGCCCAGGAACCTCATAAATAGAATTAAGAGATCTCCCACTCATCGCTAGCCACGGAAAATGGACTGCTGAAGAGTGGGCTCAGTCCTACTGTCAAGGTCCCCACGAGGAACAGCGAAAGGCAGTGTCACCAACTAGGATGCTCTGAACTTCCAGTTATGCCAGAGGGTCACATTCTGAGAAGCAACATGGCCCAAGGAGCTAAGTTAGGAAACTTACTCCCTGGCAAGAGTAACTAATAACCTTGGTAAATGCCTGCCTAACATGCTACCATTCTGAGGACAAGAAAATGAAGGGAGAAAAATATACTTCAAAATGCCTGTGTTGGTTTTCAGTCATTTCAAAAAGGACTGTAAATGATAAAAGATAACCTGATGTATTAAACCATTACCAGTAGCACCATCAGCATTTACCAGATAGTTACTACCAATACACTTTCCTTTTACTTTCTCTCACCAAGAATGGAATCCTAAGCAACTGGCTGACTTTCTAAGAAGTAATTCAATTTTCACTGAATTTGACTTGATGAGCTAGATATTTAAAAAGTCTCAGAGGCAGCATGGGTTCATGAAGCAAGGTGATTCCCCTGGAGTCTACAACCGGATTGATGAGTCACACTAAATATATATACTTCAATTCTCTTTCTGCACCTGCTGATGCAAGCCTTGGGATGAGACTGACGTAAAAAGAATTCGCTACAGCAGCTAATTCTCATTTATGAGTTCTGTATTTATTTTTAAATCTACATTCTACTTTGCTAATTATCAAAGATTGACTAAATTAGGCAAGGAACATTATCTATTTATCAGATTAGTTAAAAATAATAATGCCCAAATGCTGCAAAGGCAGTAGTAAAACTGGTACATAAGTTGGGATAACCCATTAAGAAAGTAAAGCGGCACCATGAATCATGACCACATTGTATTTAAGCACTGGGATATGTACTGTCGATAATAAGTATTTCAGAAAAACAAAAAAGAATTTAAGCAGGAAAATAATTCATCACAATTTTCTGGTAAAGAGATACTGAAAGTAGCCTAAAATGTCCAATGAGAGGAATGGTTAAATCTGTGTTTAAACGGTTGGTACTGAAAATTCAGTAGCAACACAGACATTCAACAAAAGACAAACATGATGTAAAAGCTTATCTTCGTTATGACTGAAACCACATAAACATATATATGGATATGCAAAAGAACACAGAAACACACAACAATGATGGTAAGCCATTTGTCGTTCTTGATTTGCTAAATTTTGTGAAACAGTATATTATCTTAAAATTAAAATAAAAAGCTACCAGGACTTTTAAAATATTTTCATATAATTAGCCTGTGTATCAACTCTTTTCAGCGAAAAGATCTGAAGTCGACACTTGGTTTATAAAACTGGCCTGTGAGTTAAAAAATTAAGTAAATCAATGACAGGTTCCCTATTCTCACTCTTTTCCCACCCAGATCCTTACAAATCTGTGGACCAGATAAATTTGCAAAGTGAGGCACATTACAGTCCTGTATCAGTGAGGTAGACTGCACATCATCATTTTACAGGTTCTGAGACAATCTGCTATAAGTCCTGTTTAACCTTGGTGAGCTCAGAGATTCCTAGAGGCATTTGATGACAAACCCTCTTTGCCCAGGAGATCTTCAAACATTCCTCTCCCCACAGTTTGGGAAATGCTGCTTGGGGCCATGATGTTCAAAGAAGGGGTGACACAGAGAAGGCATCTTCATTATCAGGAAAGTGTTTCCAGACTATGTGCTCCCCAGATGGGAGTCACCCGTGATAGTCTGCTTATCCCTCAGGTGTATGTACTAAGATTGAGAAAACGCTCAAGAACCACTCATCTGCGCAGCTACTTAGAAACGATGGAATTCCATACAAATCAAATAAGCACTTTCTGGTACAGGTTTGGGAGGTTTTCTGGCCCTTGAGAAGGGGTTCTGATCTAGTCTGAAGATAACGGCAGTTTCAAAAGGAATGCTATCTCTTCTCTGGAGTTAAGAAGGGGCAACCAAAGATATCTGAGTAACCTGTATGGGAACTAGTCAGTTTCCCTTTTAAATATAAATACATACTATTCATGATGTGAAAAATAAAGCTTATATCTCTCAAATCTGGATCATTTCCTTAAATACATGTGTGCGGTAGTAGGGCGTCACCACAGAGCAAATGCCAAATACCCACTTCCCAGAGCTAAGGGGCAGGCACCTCCCCACCCCCACCCCATTCCCGCATATTCTGCAACCCCGTTACCTCTGGCCGCAGTGTGGCTCTCATGCAGACTTGACAAAGAGGTCCATTTCGGGAGAACTGAAGGGGAAGGTGTCGAGTTCGATTTTGACATGTTGGCTCCTCACAAATCAACCAGCCCTGGAGATAAAAAGAGAACACTTCAGTCCTAGCACTACCATCAACAAATAAGAAATCAAAACCCTTTCGTGATCAAGATACACTCATTTCATTCAAACCTTCCTTAGAGATCTGGAAACAGCTCCCTACCCTTCTTTCCTAACATGTAAATTTGATCTATGCCCCAAACTTAAAAGTTATAAAATTCATAAAGTTGAGGAAAAAAATCACTGAGACATTATTCCCTTTTATTAAAAGAAATCCCTTTGAAAACATCAAAACCTGCCAATAAAAACTTATATGATTAAATGCAGAATGTAAACTGATGGGTTTTAGTTCACTGGTAAAGACCATTACCAAAGTAAGGAGTATACCATGTAGAAATGAAAGACTTTCCCAATAGCTGAGTGACTACTGGCTAGTTACTTAATTGCTATGATCAATCTCCTTCTCTATAAAATGGGGACGATAACACTTACTATATAGGTTTGTTGTAATGTGATACATTTAGAGTGCCTAGAACTAACCCTGGCATAAAAGAAACACTTTCAAATGTAAGCAATTGTTTTATTTTAAATGAAAACAGATTCTTTTACACCTGCTCTCTAGAGGCATAAAACTATCTGAAAAAATGTCTTCAAGGACAACTTCAACTGACCACTCCTTTCCAGTGGTTTTGAATAGCCGTCGCCCATGTCTCTGGTCTTCAGAACCCTCTTCTCACTTTCCTGCTTCAGTTACTCTCCTCCGCTGCTCTTGTTTGAATTTTCTCATGGAGGTGTGATAACAAAACACCTGCTACCTTACAACAGCACTATGTCTGCTACAGAGCGAATCTGTTACACACGGAAGGCAAGACTTCACGTGGGGTTGAGCAAAGCTCAGCTGTTCCCACGAACGCACCAGGGTTTGTGGGCTTTGGGGCTGTATGTATTAGGCATGAGATGCCTAAGGCAAATGAGGAGGAAGCGCTGGGGGGAAAAGGTGAACGAGGTATGCCCCCTTGTCACATGGGGTTCCCATCTGGGGAGCCGCAGGAAGGGAGCTGACTGCCTTGAGGTATTGGAGCGTTTGGTGAGGCGGAACTCCTGAACTGGTCTTGAAGAGTACGGAGAGGTTCGGTGGCTGGAGAAGGCGGGAAAGACAACTTAGGCAGACAGAACACGTACTAAAGAATGAAGGCCAGAGAGAAGTCTGTGTGATGTGACAACGAAAGGGATCAATGACATGTTGAGCCTCAGTCCCTGTTTTTAGACCGAGCTACCTGTTGGTCTTTCTCCCCAGAAAAGAGCAGTATATACACAAATGCTGCTTCATGTTGCTTTCTTCTGCTCCTTATTAACGCTGCCACGTGGCGTAACCCAAAGCGGCGGGATGGCCGCTCACCTCTGCGTTGAGGGCCCTCACTCTCAGAGAAGCTCTTCCTGGAAGTCACTACAACCAAACTCAAGGGAAAGTGCCCAGAATCAGTTCTTCCAGCTCCATTTATGGCTTTCCCACCCAGAGAAAGTACATGGTAGGACTTTTTAACCGAAAGAAAATATGCTGCCTTTAAAGAATATAAAATTCATCTAGTCAATACATTCACAGTAAACTTCATTCCTATCTTCAGTCAACAACCTATTTTAATATTTAATGTCAACTTTTCAGGTAGCAGGTCTCCAGGAGTCCTTAAGAAACCTTTAATATATGCCCAGAATTACATTAAATTTTGTGGGAAATAGGCAAAGCATCCCCAGTACCGAATTTCAGGAAATTACAATTAAAGTAGGAAACCAAAGTTCACAAACACAAAGACTAAAAGCTGTTCATCATCGGCTTCACTTTAAGAATCAAGTTGTGTGGTACCAACTCTTAAATGCCAAACAACACAGAGAAGGGATGGGTCGTGTGTCTTCTACCTAGCTGAGACGTCTAACTGCTGCCACTGCAAAAGACCCTGAATCAGAAAAGAGAATCAGTGGTTCTGAGTCACAGGCAACTGTTCCAATTCCTAAGGCCTATTACCACCTTTCCTTGATTTGAGGACACATTTTTATTCACCTTTTAGTATTTCTGAAACTCAGATGCATTGACAATTGACATGCATATTTAATGATGTATTTATGTTTCCTCCAAAAAACAGTTAAGTCCAGAGTACAGCTCACCAGTGATGGCCTCTCAGAAGTAAAGAAACAAGATACTTTGGTTGAGCCTGTTCTAGGCACAGAGGAGACAGCGGGACAGTGGGGCTGACAGCAGCAGCAGCAGGTATGACATTTTAAATGTAGCCTATAAAACTCAAGGTGAGACTTGTGGTTTCTGGAAGTACCCATTTAGGCATATTAATAAAGGAAACACAATTCAAGGAACCTGTGTATGAAAAACATGGGACTGGACCACTCTATCACTCATTTGGGTTTGTTACACTGTATTTGCTACCTGAGGCTTTACATCCTTGGGAATATCTATCACTGAGCATTCACAACCACAGCTATAACTCATTCAATTCAGATCAGATATCCATGTTTTGAGACAATAAATTAAGTACCAGAATACAACCTGGAAGTTGAAATTATTTTTTCATTTTAAAAAATATAATGTTCAAAAATTCTCAGATGTTTTTGAAACTCGATTCCATCAATTTACCACAACTTTATGACTCACCAGGTGAGCTGCCAACCAGGGAGATGCTAAATTGTCACCTCACCTGTTTCTAAAACAAACACCCAACTCTATCTCTGACAGAGCTACTAACTAAATGTCCCTTCAAATCATATAGAAAACAGATAATATAATTTGTCTAGACTTCCTACCAGTTATAATTAACATTAAAGAGATCTTTTCTCCTTTGTCACCTCTCTATTCAGTACTTATTTGGGTTTGTTTGTACTTACTATCTGTTAATCTCCCTTTACAAATGACAACAATAACTAGTGCTATTATGTATGGAAATTAAACATGCTGATAACTGTGTGAAGGGAACTGGGACTGAAAAAAATTATGAGAAGCCTGTAACTCTTTATGCCTCTTGTTTTATTTTGATAATTAAGCTTTTGGTCATGGCATATTTTAAACAACTCTTCTATGGGGGAAATGGGCCCTAATCATATTCCATATATCCTTTGCTTCCATTCAGTTTTGCCAAGTACATTTGGTTAACTCTTTGTTCCCCCAGCTGACTGACTGACTGTGCTAAATATACCTTTCCAGGAACATTTGTGCTGTTAAAAATAAATACGCCAGGTCTTTGAAAATAGTCCATGATGGTGCAAATCTTACATTACCAGATCTCATAGTGAATTCTGCCTCCCATGGGCGATAAAAACAAAGCAAATGAAAACACTAACACTGTATAAAATTTCTTTGAATTATCACTCACAAGGACAAAACTAAGCTTATTTTCATCCCATGTCGGGAAATAATACAACCCAAAGCTACAGTGTCAAGTCAATGGAAGGAAAAGAACTTAATAAAGTGTAGTTCTTTGGAAATCCAACCTACTAAAAGGTTTGGGTTTTAATAAAAAACCCCAGAACTGCTCTAAGGATATCTGCCATCCAAATTTGTCATTTCATTTTGCAATGCCACATGTCAATGCCAAATTGTCATAAGCAAGAGGGATAAGGCCGTTAAGTTTTCAGATGGCTACCTGAACCACATTTCTAAGTAGAGGGTTCAAAAGAGGTGAAGGCGGCCTGTTCAATAGCAAAACAAACCTTTACCAAGTCATGCAAAGCTCTACCACCTGTTGCTTTATAGTCTCAGCATCACTAATTCCTTGAAATCATTGTGTATGAAATTGTGTCAGATCCTGATTGGTTCTGATTGCTAAATTATATTTCTGAGGCCTCAACTAAAATGTTTTCTGTCTGCACATGCAAAAAAGGGATCGATTTCCACTTGTAACTGAGGCGTTCCTGGTAGTTGTACCTTCAACACAAACTGCTATTCATTTGTGTACATCTGTATTTTTAGAAGGACACACACACAGAAATCATCCAGACCCACAGACGCGGTACATAGGAGGCATTCAATAACATCTTTTGAAGAAATACATGAATAGAAGCAATAAAATACAAATGCACAGGAGCAAATTTATGGAAAATAATAAGGAAAGGGTGTACAATTCACAGGAGAAAAAAAAATCACTTTAGCTTTCATACTCTAGAATCAAATAGATGGTTGGTCCTTCTCCCATTTCCAATCAGTCACCAAGTCTGTCCACTGGCCTTACAGTCCCATCCTCACTGATTTCATCCAAGCAGACTCAAAGCTGATCTCCAGCAGTAGTTCCTGCCTGGTTTCCTCAACTCAATTCTCTCCTGGATCCCACGCAAAGACTTGCCAAGTGTAGCTTCCCTAGGCCGCTCCACTCCCATCCCACAATCGAATTCCCTCCATAGAGGATTAAGAATGCCACTTTGGGCTCATTCTTCCTTTCTCACCATTTTCATACTCAAACTCTTCGCCGCATCAGATTGGTGTTCTCACCAACCTCATGTTTTGCCTACGGCCACCTTCTTATCTCTGCTTATGCTATAGAACCCATGCCTCAAGTGCCCATCAATTCCATTCCTCTCCTGTGACATTTTCCCAACCCACAGGGACCTCTCCCTCTAGCCCGGCTGCCATGGAGCACACTCTGCTTAGCACTGTCCCTGGATCACCTTATTTTTACCTCTCTGAGTAGATGGTCTGGCCCTCAGGGAACGGCCCAATTTTGGTAGTGCCCCCCCCCCGCCCTTGCCAGGCTGTAGCACAAAGGTTCACACTCAAAGAATACAAAATCGAGGTTAGGAAAAGCTGCAGTTGAGTGCGGTCTCTCCTCTCCCATTTATTAATAGGTAATTCTGTATAAAGTTACCAAACCTCTCTCTGAGCCTCAGTTTCCTTGTCTGTAAAACAGGAGGTAATAATGTTGACCCTATTAAGAGTTGTTCAGAGGATCGAATAAGAAAGGCTGCACAAATGTTCAGTAAATGTCAAATATTGTTATTATCCTCCATATGCCTCCAGTACCGGGAACATCAGTGCTGGACTACAGCTAATAAGATGCACTCTTCTAACCAGGAAAGAGCCTGGTCAGTTTCCACTTGGTGTTATCCCAAAATGGACAACTAGGAGGATGGGTAGCTGGTAAGATCAGGTGGAGCTGCTTCCCAACTTGATGTACAAGAATACAACTATGCAGTCAACAGAAGTGAAATCTCCATGTTTTTCCTGATAAAACTGTAACGGATTTGAAGTTATAGGTGGCAGAATAGACAGTGAGGGAAGTGCTTTATTTTGTGATGCACAGAGACTTTCAAGCGACAATGACACAGTAGCGCAGTGACGTACGATTTCATTCAAACTGTAATGGCTCTCCAGAAGTGAGGCGACAACCAAAACAAACAAACAAACAAACAAACAAACAAACAAACAAAACCACCAAACCTAACAAAAAAAGAAGTATGGCAACAGGGCCACAGGGCAAGGTCTGCCAGCACACGTGGTCTCACAGAGTTCATCATACCATTACTGTTTTTCCATAATGGCCATTAGCTGCTCCTCTCCCCAAACTATATGCACTTTGAGAACACCAGACACTTTTTTCACCCAAAACCATTTATAAATGTTCTGAGGTTCCCTTGCAGGCACAGTTTTCTGTCACAGAATTATCCCGAGTGTAAAATGGGTCTTCTTATAGACCGTGCACAGTATGGGCCCACAGCTGCTTTTGAAGAATGACATGTTGTGATTTGGGATTTCCAGAAATATCAAAAAAAAAATTGCTTTCTGACCCACATTTGCACCCAACACTGGGAGAAAATTTTCCTAAGATCTCCAGGGGAAGTTTTAACAGGAACATAATTTTGCTCTTAAAGTTAAATCTTCTACACTGCAGCATGCTGGCCTGTCAAAGAATGATTATTAAGTCTCAGAGAGGGGCCAGGGTATGAGACAAAAGAGCAAATGAGGAAAAAGACATATATTAACTATTCAACAAAGTTAATTCAAAAATATTTATAACAAAATTATCAAACAAAACAGAAGTGGCAAGTGCCTCATCGGTCAATGTAAGAATTTTTAGTATTATTAAAATTGATTTTTAAAGTAAGACATCTCTTTAAATGAACAGTCACATGTCATTTCATCCAAGTTATTTGAAACTTATTGATCTCATCATTTGTGCAAGGACCAGACTCTGCCATCAGTTTGCTGAAAGGATAATGGAGCACTCCCAAACTGTTATGATAGGTTAGATGCAAACAGCGGTCCTCATTTAAACACAGAGAACAGCACTACAGTGGACAAATTCCAACCTCAGCGATTGTATATTACAAGATAAATTAGCAAGTTGTTCTGCTTTACCTCACATCAAATCCAATACCATAGCCTTGTTATTTTAATTTGCAATCAGAGGTTGAGCATCATAAGATGTACCTGAGGTACATTAAAGAGACCCACGCAAACCGCCTTCTCCAGCTATACTGTGAGCAGAGAAAGCCAACAATTACCAGCAATTTTATTTTACCACTGTAGGACAATACTAGAACAGTTAAAATCGTCTCCCTGAAGCAACAGGGAAAATATACTTAAAATGACTTTATATGGAAAATTACATTTTGGGGGAAAAAGTTCAACGGAGGACATGTATCTTTCTGTATGGGTAGCTAAAGCCTCTCTTAGTATATTCAAGCCTATTCTCTAAAATACTCTCCCTATTCATCCAACTCAAAAGCAAGCTACATTCTTAGGCGATAATAGGTCACAACTAAGTACACAGTACCTTGCTTCAGGAATAATTTTGCTTTGTCTGTCAACTGTCAACAAAGCACAAAGAGCTCATGCAACCCAGCCATGTACTGGGGATGTCAGAGCTCTAACAAAATACAAATAGTAAGAACATAAGATTTCCAAGCAGCCCTGCTTTCACTTTGTAAGAGAAATTGAAAGCATTTTCCTCTCCACATTCCATTAATCCCTATTGTACTACAAATCTTTTCATAAAAGACTCTTTTTTCCCTATGTGAAGCTACAAGTGACCTGGGGATGTAATATTCCAACCATGATGAAAGTCCAACTTTCCAACATGAATGGTTATAAATGGATGTGTCAGTTAAGGTAGGCAGTCATTTCAACAAGGAAAAAAGAAAGAATCAAATGGAATGAGATAGTAAAATGGCTACTCTGATGCTGACATTAATATTTTAGTGACGAAGCCTCTAAGAAAAATTGTTCATTACTTCCACCGAGGCTCCTGCCTCTGAAGTCCTTACTCTTGAAAAAAACATTAGCTTAGGTAAGTATACACACTAACCAATAAACCTTGAAAGTTAACCCAAGGCTTAGTTTCACCAATATGTACACAGAAAAAAAAAGACTGGAAGGAAATACTCTAAAATGCCATCACTGGTTATCTTTAGGTAGTTTCTTCTGTTTCTGTATTGTCTAAATTTTCTACAGTAAGTGTATATTGCTTTTATAATCAGAAAACTGCTATTAATGAGTGAAGAGACAGTTTTGCTAAGAGTGTTCAATATAACTGAATCACTGACACATTTGAAAATATTTTGAGCTATATATCATGTGTTTGGTTGTTTCCAAGATGAACTTTCAGGGAATGTGCTTATGGAAAAAAAGGCACATGAAAAAATAGTTTCTTTGAAAAAAAAATTTTTCCTATCAGAAATTTCAAAAATAGCTCAATCTAAGCACAGAAGCAGTTTCCAAGAAGAAAGTGACAGGGCATGTATTAGTAGTGTTTGACTCATTTATGAAATTAAGCCACTCCCTAAAATGCACACAGCCTTCCATGGAATATGATTGGAATACTTTTCTTTATGATGGTGGAGCTCCGAAGGTAGGTAATAAATCAGTTTTGGAGAGAGGTGCTTTGTTTCCCAGGCCCCTCCCCCATCTTTATTTGGTGTACACACGGATCAGCTCAGATGTCCAGGGTGGGAATCAAAAAAAAAATTTCAATTAGGAGGGCACGCCTAGGAACTTATTACTAGCAGAATTTCTTTTCTTTGCTCAAGCCTAGCTAAAAGTAATTTTTATTGTTTGTTTGTTTGTTTGGAGGCTAGTATTTATTGGCACGATTCAATGTGATACGCCTTTGGGTACTGAACAACAAATGTTAAGACTGAACTATCTATGCAATTGCCTCAAAGGGCATCTTAAAATCAGAATGGACTTCAAACCATCATCCGGCAATGTTTGTTCATTTAACTTTAATTATTTTCTCCTTGAGAATGGTACTAATGAAACTGAATATCTTCCATGGTTTCGAAGGGCCATCTGAATAGTCTGTAAACAGAACTAAGGGTAGACAAGAGATCTGGCTGAGCCAGGGGGTTGCTAGGTGATGCAGAATGTAAACCCACAAACTTGTTAAGGTTTGCTTTGCTTTCATGCCACTTTCACACACTCAAAAGTTTTGAGAACTGATTTTTCAGGTGGCCATTAAAAAAAAAGAAGAGGACCCCCCCCCGAAATTCTCCCCCAGATGCTCTGCTGGATTCAGAAGAGATGAAATCCATCTGACCCTTGGCTGTAACCTGGGAAACTTTGGGTTTTACATAAATGTTGGATCATGTATTTTATGACTATCTACCCTTTGAGAAGCAAATCCACAAAAGTGGATTTTCCAATTTCAAAACGACATTTCTAGTCTTTTCTTATTCAACTTGGAATAAAATTAAGATTTTTCCTCCAGGGGAAAAAAAATACTGCGGTCACAGCTTAGAGGGATTTGGGGCACAAAACCCACATCCCCATGGCAAATACCTCAGCAAAGATTACCATCGGGACGGACCTTTCGGCTCGGCCCCTCACAGCCCTCTCCTGGCCTCTACACCAAGTCTGACTGCCTGTGAGGCTACTCCCGCCCGCCTCCTCCCCCAAGCTCCTTTTTAAGTAGCTGATCAGAGATTGTCCAGTAAGAGCACTTTATTAGATCATCAGCCAGAGGGGTTCACAAGTACTGAGAGCAATGGGCTCAAATGCGGCACATCAGTTTTAATAGACCAGGGGCTACTAGTAAACTGCAGATACTGCTGAGAACTTTCCATGCACTGAACTCTTGAAAAAGCACCGTCTCTCCAGCTTAAATGCAGCTGCCTCTTTCAATGCCGCAAATGGGTAAATTTGACAAAAAAGCCACCATTAAGACTACATGAAAGGCTCAAGACAACATCCTTTCAATGCTTTGTACTTCAGTAATCAGATGTACTTACTCACCCCCTCCCCCAAACCCGATCAAGAACTATTTCTGAATGGTAGGAAATAATTCCACTTTGTACATCTTTTAGTTAATCAAGACTTTCTATTCAGCAATTTGACCTTTTGTTCAAAACAGGATTATCAGTTTTTTCGCCAGTTACCAAGGGCGACTCGCATGGTGAACATAATTGCAATAATTTGCAAAACACCATGGCAACCCACATTACAACTAGGTAAATACTGGGCTTTTGTGCTACATTGTTATTTTCAGAGATGCTGAAGTCAAAGAACGAATGACAAATGAACACAAAATTTATATTTGCTTTGTCTCAAAAGAGAAGAAAATTGATAACAAGAATTGGGGGGAAACCGACTACAGCTGTAATTTCTAACTTGATTAATTAGGATGGTAACAGTCCTTAACAGTATATTCAACAAACAGCCCTGACTTTGTCTCTCCACCCACCTCTCTCTATACCACTACTAGTATCCCCCCCACCCCAGACAAATTTTTTCAGCTTGGAGAACAAACATCCCCCATTTGCTCTTTTCTTCAACTTAATGGAATCCTTAATTGCAGAATATTGTTCTCCTGCTCTTCACGGCAATGAAAACGGAGAGAAAGGAGGAGAGTGCCAGGGCAGACAGGGAGCTACAGTCATTTTTTTTTTCTGCCTCTTTTGGACACCCCAGGCCCAATGATGAGACGGCATTTTTCTGGTATCAGCAGCTGTTTCGTAGCAGACAATAAAGTAAAAACTATTTAGCTCTGCAGAAAAGCCACTTCTTTCCTCTTGGCAATACAAGGTAAGTCTACACGCCGAGATGAAGTTTCATAATTTAAATGCCAGAATGTAAGATGAGAAAATGATGATAATTTTAAAAAACCATACGTTTTTCCTGTAAAGAAATGATTAACTGTGGTTCTGTCCAAAAAGCTGTTGAAATGTATGTGTTTGCTATTTGTGGAAGACGTTGAACAATATCACCAATGTGCTGAAAACCACTTTGTACTCAGAGAGCCCCATTCACAGAACAATCTAAAAACATAAACTTAGTATTCAGAAATTAATACAAAAATCAAAATCGTATTTTTCATAAACATGGTCTTAAAAATAGTATTATCATCTTTTCTGAAAGAAATGTGATGATGAGGAAAGTTATATCAGAATTGTTTTACTTAGGTATGAAAGGCAGGTTCTACTTTATGGTAAAGGAGCAGTTTTTTTAAGAGGCACAAATTCGGTTATATTGCCTAGCTTTAGGGAAATTACCAAAATTGACTCTTCCATGTAAAAATGTAACGTTTGGGGATGAGAAAAGAAAAATACACAGAAAGGGCTTGCAGAAGTTATCCTGCCGAGATCTTGAAAAAGAAGCAGCACCAGACGCACTCTCAACACAGCCCAGAGCAAAAGCAGTCTCTCAAATGATCTGCATATACAGTCCCGCTAACTTTTGAAAAATCAAATGAACCTGATACTATAATAGGTCCATTCTTATTTCGTCAGGGCTGAAAACTCCCAGACAGATGTCCAAGATTCAGCTTAGAGAAATCACAATATAACACTCTTCAGAATATGCCTCCGAAATTACAGATACTGTGATTTCTCCCGAGAAGAAATCAGACTTTGATGTTAACTCTTTCTCAGTCGGTGACAACCTCTTTATATTTGGAAAATATATTTTATTTTCTGGCTTAGTTCATTCCAAATTTACCATGCCTGTATTAAGTGCATTCATATCTAAAGCCCAAGTGTTAAGAGGAAATGTATCCCTTAATGCCCAATGATAAAGGGCTCAACAAGCCTTCAGTATTTTTTGATCAGACCCAGTGCTAGATCACAAAGTGGGCCTAAAATCCCCTTGACACTTGAACTTCTTTAAGAAACCCTTATATATAAATGAAATACTTTATAAGCTATCAGGTATTTCTTCACTTAGAAAATTTTACTCAGTATACTTGCTTCCCTCCTGCCCCAACCTTTCGCAGTTTCTGTGGTTCTGCGGCTTTGTGGTTCCAAGGGTTGGTTTTTTTTTTTCCCCTTTTCTCTTCTTTTTCTTCTTCTCTCTCTTTTCTTTCCCCCTCAACTGGACAGGACACTTCTGGACATCTATCTGTGAATTGCAACATCCAAGCCTCTGTGATGCCAAAAAGATTACCCAAATTCCAAAATCAGGAATGGCAAATACCTAGCAGGTGGATTGCATTCCGTGTCCAACTCCATCCCCATGGCAGAGACAGGATGAAAACTGGCCCCACCCTGCATCCCTCTTGCTCTAGAATTCTCAACTCTGGCTGCACAGTGGAATCACTAGGGGAACGTTACAACACAGACTGCTGAGCACCACCCCAGGGCTTCTGATTCAGCCGGTCTTGGAGTGGGGCCTGAGAACATGCATCTCTGACAAGCCCCGAGGTGATATGACTTACTGCTGCTCCTGGTCTGGGGACGACGCTTCAAGAACCACCAGTCTGAAGTACAGAATAGGGATCGAGATGCTTAAAAGTTCCCCAAGTGAAGCCAACGTGTGGCTACAGTTGAGATCCACTGTCCCTGTGAGTCTCATTCTCTCTTGTTCAAAGAGAACTACTGGTTATCATCTTCTGACGAATTCACTTTATAAATAGAATTGTACTAAAAAAACTTGTCTCTTGACTCTCCTTCAACATTTACTCTTTCTTTAGATACTATTGATGTGATTCTCTCTTACTCTTTCCAGGTTCACCATGCGCCATTAGAATTGGCAAAGCCTCAAACTTGACTTAATTGTATTAAAAGAACTGACCAGTTCCTACCTGGTTTATAACTTGTATGTAGCTTAGTTAACGTTCTTCCTTTAAACAAACCAACCAACACAGAACCTTACTCTATCACTAACAATACAGTCCCTACAATATGAAGTGTGCTTCATTTAGGAACACAGAATTTTAGGAATGCTGGTGAAACTAGTGTCTCTGAAAGCAAACACAATTCTATTTTTGACTTTGACAAGTAATATAAAATAATATATTGGAACCCTAAATTTTAAAGTTGGAAGGAACTTTAGAGCTCTGGTCTAATTCCGCACATTTTATCTGAAGAAAAAGAGGCCCAGGAAAAATCAAATTCCTTACACACTGCCACAGCAACAAGCTGTAGGGCCACGTGGGTCTGTGAACTTGCAGCCCAGCACTCTGCTCTCTGTACCTGCTCTGCTTAACACATGGGTCAGCAGCCGCACGTGGGCCTTGTGCACTCGAAATCTGCCTAGCCCAAACTGAGATGTGCTTTAAGTGTAAAATATGCAGTGAATTTCAAAGACCTAGTCTAAAAAAGGCAATAGAAAATATCTGACTAATAATTTAAATATTCATTATAGACTGAAATAGTATTTTGAATATAATGGCTTAAGTAAAATTTATTAGTATCCTTCAAATAGTGATCCCTTATTTTTAAAAATACAAGAAATGTATCATATACTCCATTCTAAATCTTGCTTTTTTTTTCTGCTTCAAAGTAGAGGAAATTATACCCTATGAGAACATATAGACCTGTAATGTTCTTTTTAATGGCGGCACAGAATTCTCCCGTACAATTGTAAAAATTCAATGAATCCTCTTCTGATCAACAATTAGGCTGTTTTCAGTCTCATAATATTACACATAATAATGCTGCAAGGACTATCCTTGTACAGTACCTTTGACAATATCTGCACATACATCTGTAAGGAGAGATCCTCAAACTGGGATTGCTGAGTCAAAAGGTATACATTTTAAAATGTCACAGACGTCACCAAATTGCAGTTCAAAGAGGGTGGATCCATTTCCACACCCACCGTCAGCGTATGTGAGTACTCCTTTCCCTACACCCTCGCCTATGCGACCCACCATCTAATTTTTGGATCTCTGTCATTCTCTTAGGTGAAAAGTGGTTCATTTGGACTTCTGAACTTAAGAGTGAGCTTGAACATCTCTACCTATGTTCATAAGCCATTTGCATTCCTTCCACTATGAATGGCCCATTTCTGTCCTTTACCAATTCTTTTTTCAACTAGGTTATTGGTCTTTTCCTCCTTGATTTGAAACAGTGCTTCATATGTAAAGGAAACTCACCCTTTATTTGTTATATGGGCTGCAAATATTTCCCCTCATTCATCATTTCTCTTTTGAATTTATGGGGTGTGTGTGTGTGTGTGTGATATTTGCCCTACAGAAATTTTTATTTTTTATTTTTAATTTGTAATCTAATTTATTGATATTTTCCCCTTGTGGAGTCTGAATTTTGTGTTGTTTCAAAAAGTCTTCCTAACTCTAAGATTATTAAAAATATCTATTACTTTTATAGTTTCACTAAGTTTAAGTTTTGTCTGGAAATTGTTTTAGTGTAGGGAGCAAGGACGAAATTCAACTGTATTATTTTTTCTAGATGACTACTCCCTAGTGATATGAACTACCCCATTGTGTAATACTAAATGCAACTTTTAGGTCTATTTCTGGCTTTCTATATGGGCTGTATTAAAATCAGGAGAGCACCAAAATAATTTTTACTACCCCAAACTCCTAAGTATTTTAATAACTGGTAGGTCACCTTCTTTGTGGGAATTCTCCTGTGATTTTTTTTAAAAATTGAGGAAGCTTTTAATTTACAGATAAACAACGCTAAAATGTTAACAGTCCTAGAATAGGATATACTTTGCCTCAAGTCTTCTTTTAAGACCTTCAGTAGCATTTTAAAGTTCACTTTATATATATATATATATAAAGCTGTTAAGCTTATTCCTAGGTATTGAATCCTCTTAGTCATTAGTGTAAATGGTATTTAGTTCTTTCATTATATTTTCTGATTGTTGTTTTAGACCAAAGTTATTCATTTTTAGTATTTATTTTGTAACTAGTAACTTTATTAAATTCTTTTTGTCTGTGTTCGTTTTTTGGTTGAGTTCATTGGGTTTTCTGGGTTTACATGGATCTGTAAATGATAATTTTCCTCTCCTCTCTCCAATTTTTATATACTATTTTTTTTTGTCCTGTCTAATTACAATACCTAATACTTTTCAAAACTTCGTAGTTATCAACATTTTCATTGGGCTGCCTCTAGTTATCAGATTTCCCAGGAACCTAGGGCTGTGGACCCAAGAACTAAGCCATCAAAGGATTTCTGCAACTGGAAAAAAATTGCATTAAAATCACTATAGACCTTTGGCTCACAAGGCCTAAAATCAAGTCTGAGGCTGAATTTAATTTAAACATATTAAATACTGACTAAATACTAAAATGGTTCCTTTTATTTTGAGGAATTAATCCTCTTAAAAGCTCCCTTCCCTAACACACTCCTCTTATCCAATCACTTCTCCTGTCTCTGTCTCTAAGGAAAAAATTAGTGAACTTAGAGAGATCTCAACTTTGGGGGTCTCAGTCTCTTCTGTCATAAAGAAGGGTACTCTGTTCTAACACAGCACTCCTCTAATTCTGTGACATAATTTTGAAAAAAGCAAACATGAGGTTCCCCATAAGCCTTCATGACTTATCCATAGTGGAGGTTAGGAAAATACAGACGTGTTACTGTCACTTGATAGTATTTCCTCTTAACTAAATCTCATGACTCCACCAATATTAAGTCAGGATTTCATGTTGTTTTCGTGCAACTGCTCCTCGCTGAGGCGTACACCCTAGTCAGTGTCTAGGGCAGTGCTTCTCAATGTGTCCCTGGACCATCAGCACCAGGAAACATGTTAGAGAAACAGATTCTCAGGCCCAATCCTAGACCTAGAATCAGATACTCTGGGGGTGGCACTTAGGAATCCGTGCTTTAGCAAGCCCACCATGGTGTGGCTGTGATAAGTGGGAATGTATTTATACAAATAACGTTTAACAAATAAAAATCATGAGGCTAAATGGAGTACTATATCAAGTTGTAAAACATACAGAAAGATGCCAGGCTGAGGTAGAGTGCTAGCATTACATAAGAAAGGAAAAAAAATACGTGTGTGTGTGTGTGTGTGTGTGTGTGTGTGTGTACACAGCTGCTGATCCTGACATTTGCCCATTATCCTACCCCTTTCAAAGCCCCAAATACTCTACGCCCTTCTGAACACTAAGGATTTGAACATATATTCCCAGGGCCTACAATTTCTAAACTGCAAGAAACATAAAGGAAGAATCCCTGAGAAAATACCGTCCGCCTTAGTAGATGTTTTCATGTGTTACTGAAACAGGTTCAAAGAAAACTTCTTCAGACTCAGCTCCCCAGCTCTCCTGACCTTGCTCTCTGAATGTTCTAACTCGCCCCTGAAGCTATGTTCATGTCTCACCCATGTGCAGCAAGCCTGACACGCCTCCCGCAGACGCTGAGATGATCTTAGGCAGGCCTGTCCATGCGCTAGCCCACTAACTTACTTCTGACTCCACTCTGGGGCTGAGGAGATGCTGTTGGGAAAAGATTCTCCTTAGCTCTTCATCAGATGTTTCATATAATAAAACTAAAGAATTTGACTTTGCTGCCTAAATACAGTCACTGAGTGTTCCTCCAGGAAAGCAGAAAATGGGGCTGAAGTAGGCCATTAATTAACTAAAACCATAGAAGCTTCTACGCAATCAACTCTCTTTCCCTGGGAACATGCTCAGAAGGCCTTGTATATCAGAAGCCAGCAGAGACTGACATCTCCACATGCAGGAGGTCAAACTATGATTGAGGAAGGAAAGCCTTTTGTAACAGATGGGTTTTATAAATTTTGTGGAGAGGACAGGTCTGAGATACTTCACTACAAACTTGGCACACAGTTACCAAACACGCAAAAGCCTCCATTGTCAAGGTGCTCCAATACCTGAGGCATTTCCCATGCCAGTATGAAAGGAGGAAGCCCCCACTCTACTGTCACGTGTGTCATATCCCAAGAGCGTTAATGATCGCAGAAGTACAGGGGTTCAGGTACCTGTAGGGAGATTTAGCTGTTCAGATGTCCAACAAACTGATTCCCTAAGCAGAAAGGACTCGCCTTCATTCAGCCCAGCTTCTACTCTGGCTGCCTATACCAGGAACATCAGGACCAAAACAGTATTTGAAGTGACTTTTAAAGAGAACCCCCCACCTTGCCCCAAAGAGAGCTGACTTTTTCACATACTGGTGTGAATGAAATTTAATAATCAGATAATTAAATCGAACACTTCTTAAGGGCAAACAACATGTTGGACCTGTATTTAAAATCTAATTTCAAGTGTATCTCTGGGGGAAGGGATCCTTTCATCCGGGAGTGCAAGAGAATGAGCATGACTCCAAGTGCTGGAGGCCCAAAAGTGCTAACAGAAAAGATGAAGGGTATTTTGAGGATGCAGGAAAGAAGGGAAGAGGAAGAAAGGGAGACAGAAGGGCAACCACAGGCCAGTCTCTTAGCCCCCAAGGGCTGGGGTCCTATCACTCAGCTTTGAATCCCTAAGGTCTGGTGTAAGGTGTCACACCCTGCAGGAGCTGAAGAAATGTTCCTTCAATGTTAAACTCATGGAATGCAACCTTATGACACCAAGAGTCATCGACATCAAGATGGCTGAACATAACAGTTTCCCTCAGGCTAGGATGCTGATGAGAATCCCCAAGCCCTTCCCTTGTAGAAAAGAAGCCCTGCAGCAAAATGAACTGGCTGGAGGCGCTGAAAGTCCTCCCCTCACCTCACAGCAGGTCCCTTTCACCGGGGGAGCCTTTGGGTGCTCCCCCCTTGGGTACTGCAAGTCACACCTACCCTGCCTCTTCCGCAGGATGACACTGTAAGCATCATGTGTGACCAATGTTTTAAAATCGCTTTTTAAAATTTAGTTTTACTTGGAGGCGGGGAGCAGATAATTAGGCTTACTTACTCATTTATTCTTAGAGGAGGTACTGGGGATTGAACTCAGGACCTCATGCATGCTGAGCATGCACTCTACCATTTGAGTGCAAACTGCCTTAAAACTGTAAAGACTTGTGAACAAGGGTAATTCCCATGTATGTGCACTCAGGTCTTCTTTCCTGACAATATACAGCATGGTATTCGTGGGTCTTTTTTCTTGAAGTCATATTTAAAATATTTTGTTGGGATGCCAAGAGGCCATAGCCTGGTGACGGATTACTCAGGGATGACGATATGATCCATTTTACTTGGAAAATGGAAAACAGTGCATCTTCTCCCCGTCTCTTTCGTAGCAGACAACTCGGTGATGACTGTGTTAATTCAATACTGGATAGATAACCAAAAGGTAAATTTCCTTGGTTGATGTGAAATTACATTTTTAGAAAGATTACGCTTGAAGTTAAAAAAAAATTCCCATCACCCACTTCCTTACGGGTAACAAGGCTTTTCTGCTGGAAATCAGGTTCTTCAGAGAATTCCACATCATTGTGACTCTCACCTCTTCTCAAGGTTTCTCAACATGTACAACCATGGGAAGTAAGACCGCATCCCAAGCTGTTTATCCTCAGATGATTTTTAGTTCCACTGTACAATGAGCAGTTTATGAAATATTCTGGAACTATGTAAGCCCTGTCTGAAAGCTCCAAAACAATCTGGAACATCATCTGTGCTGACCGAGGAATGAAAATATGAGAACACAACCTTCCACTAAACAACCAAAATGACTCTCCCTGTTTGCCCACGAAGAGAAGCCCAGCATTATTTAACCTTTTCCCTAACACGGACAACATTAAGAAACACTTCACCTATGAATTTAGCAGACTAAAAGCAAGCTTGAACTGGAAATGCCACAGAGAACTGCCATTATGTTCATAATTCAACTCTCTGTTATTCAATACAACCTGAGAGGCAGCATTTGTAGCGCACAAAATGTGAACTACACATTTCTGAAAGGTCATGGGAACACTAGGAGACAAGAATCAAGTGAATTAGTGAAAATGAATTCAGTGCAGATTTCTACATTCAAAGTCAAACTTAATACAGTTTCTTACTAACAAGGTACCATCAATCTCTCAGAAACGGTGAGCTGTAACATTAAAATAACTTACTAAATATTCCATATAACAGTTTGGATTCTTCCCTCCACGAGGCATATAAAAGGTTTTCCTTTCCCTCCGTGTGTACAATTTGTTGTTTGCCTTAAAAAATCATTCCCTGAAAATGCATTTTCCTTCTTATTAAGAACCTCGGTGACTCAGCAGCTAAGACAATGGAATCTAAGAGAGCTGAGAGAAGATTTAGCTTGATATTTAATTTTATTTTCATTACCCTTAAAATACGTATTTTTTTAAAGTAACTATTAACATTAATGTAAGTTGCTTTCTAAAAAGAACATGCATGTATATTTTGGGATAAAATAAAACCTCATATTTTATAAAGGTTTCATGTATTTAAAAAAAAATACAGAAAGTCATTTCAAGTAGAAAACTAGCTTACATTCTTTCTGAAGAACACATTAAATTAAAATCTCAAGGCCAAGGAGACAAAGGAAAGACCAAGTTCATATAATGGTGTTAGGGAGCCAGGAATCCATGGTACAAATGAGACTAGAATTTTCTAAATAACTCTAGGTCAAAAAGATACTCCTTCGAGGATTATTTCCAAGCTAAAGTCTTCATGAAATAAATACAAAGCGTGTAACACCGTAATTCCTAAAAAAACTGGAGGATGTCCTATGCATATTTTTAAAAACCCACTAAACTGGAAAGGGGTAAAAAATGAGTCATTCCACTGGCAAACCTACTCAAGTTTTCCCCAAAAAACTGAACACATGATAGACTTGAATAAAAATTAGAAATGTCAAAATGATTAAATCACTTGCACAAATTTCAAGAAACATCTAGTTTATTGAGATATTGATACTATATATAAAATGACTATGAAAATTTTAAATTAATAGCTTGAACTATTTTGTTTATTTTAGCTTTGTATTCAAACTAGCTCATAATCTATATTAATTTTTTAAATCAAATGGAAAAACTGTTTTGTCATTAAAGCAGCACATTTGGGCAAATCTGGCCTATTTTACTAGTCTATTTTAAAATAATTTAAGAAATAAGAAGTATAAAGACAAAAATCTTAATATGCAGTTTGGTAAAGTTCAAGTCAGTCTTTGAACAACACGTTTATCTATCCAGTAAAGCTTGTGTTAATGCGATGTAAGAGTTTGGCAAATTCAACTTTAATGGAGCATAAAAGTGCTTTTGCTTGAAAGTGAGATCATTTTTAAAAATTCAAAGCATGATCACTTTTTCCTTTTTTTCGTAGGAACAATCTGATACAAGCAGCAAAGCTTAAATAAACTAGAAACATTTCAAATGATCCATAAAGGATTAATAAGCACTGCAGGAAGTCCTATAGGCTCAGCGTATACGTTTTCCATCTCTTCCCCCCATGATGGGCATGATATGAAATTCTAAACAGAAGTGAAGTTTCAAAGTCCCTGAATGTTAAAGGGCTCTCGTGTTGAGGTGAGAGGTCGCAACTGAGGGCTCTCTAATTTGAAATGGATCAAAATTATGATGGTATTAGGCCAAGAACCATTCCAATTTGGACATTCAATTAAAAAGGCCTTCTTGCTGAGGGCAATAGCCAGTGGTCAGAAGCAAAACTAAGGCAAAAGGAGCAGTGGGAAGGTGCGGGCCACTAATACAACAGGAGCAAAATGACAGCTATTATTTGGGCAGAGATAATCTATGCTGAAACACAAAACACACACGCACACAATTTCTTTCAATACCATTTCTTGTCTTCCCACTGACTTCTGTGATTACCACAAAAAGCAGGGTTCTAAACACATTTCTCAATTGAATCCTCAATCAATAATAGTAAAAAATTCAGATGGAAGATACGGGAAAATGCATTATGGCATTAGTAAACTGTTTGCAAAATAGGCTGAACTTATCAATATGCACAGAAGTTGATGAGAAGAAACCTCAATACCTGAAACAGAGCATATTTTTGTCATCCCAAAGCTCACACTGCCTGTGTCCATCAAATCAAAATTCTTCTTTATTTTTAGGTTAGGCAATCTTACTTCATAATCCTTACAACGACTAGTTCTTCAAGAATAAATATACCTCATAAGAAATTCTCTGCCTGAAACAAAAATGTTAACAGCCCACCAAAAGTTACAAAGGCCTATTTTCTATGAAAGATAAAATGCCAAATTTTCCTTATCAAAAAACATAATCACAACTCAGCACAGGATCCGAAGTTAAAGTCAGTAAGGAAAAATTAAAAAAAAAGAAATAACGAGAAAGAAAAAAAAATCAGGAAGACCACAGCCTTTTAGTAAGTGCCCAGGTTTACTACTGGAGTAAATACATACTCAGGGCAGGGCAAAACAGTACTTAGTTTTTATACAGACTTTAGAATATGTGTATTTTTCAACCTCTGGTGTTTTAATAGTTCCTTGACAGAAGCATAAATCATTCATGCTACCACAATGAGATTTACTTCCTTAACATGAAATGCAAATAGTAAATGAGAAGAGTGACATTTAACAATACCAATGAATGTTGGGATCAACAAGAGGAAAGCTTAAAAACAGAGAGACAAAAAAAGAATCTGTCTCGAGTTAATAGCCTTCCACGGATGTACAACTGCAGTACTTCTCATGTCTCAGTCATCTCTGCGGACACCAAAAGCCCTGACTGAGGCTCTGGAGATTTTATTGCCAATTCACGTTACCATTAGCAGATGGTTAAAAGAAATGAGGTTGAAGCAGTAAGACTAAATGATACATTCAATCATTTACTGAACACCTATTTTGTTCTTAGAATGTTCCAGTAACTTGATAGGGCAGGATGCAAACTGTCACTCTAATGTGTAGGTTTTCTGACAAGACTAAATGGACTTTCAGTCAGAGAGGCCCAAATTTAAATCCCAGCTCTACAAGGTATTATCCTTGTAACACTGGCTGAGTTTCTTCTTACAAAATTCAGCTTCCTTATCTGGAAAAATAGAAAAAGTATCACCTACCTTCACAGGGTTGCTACCAGAATTCAGTGATACCACATAGGTAAAAAATGCTTAGCAAAGTGTTAGTTCCAAAATTACTTGTCTCTTCTTTCTCCCACTCTCTAGAAGTCTAAAAACTTTTAGGAAACCAAATTATTTGCCAAATGAAACAATACAACCACAACAGACTGTATAAAAGAAGTTGTGGGAGAAAAGTTCTACATTTAAAGTTCTCTAGGAATTCACAGGGGAAAAATCCTCTCACAGCTGTAATGTCAACAGAAGGCTTCCTGGAACTGAGATGGGCTTGGGTCATGAAGGTTGAGAAGACATTAAACAGAGATGGCAAGTGGGCAAGAACAATCCCAGTAGTTGCGAGAAAATAAGGAGGTCTGTCTGGAGTAATGGGATCTGACAGCATCGTTGGATGCAAGGGTCTGTGGAGAGGGAAGGCTGGATTATATAATGTCTCAAATGCCAGAATAAAGAGTTTGGCTAGGATTCTACAGATTTAATTAAGCCACGGCAGCACTCATGAGTGTGTATAAATTGTGTCCATTACATTCTAGACTGGACTAGAAAAGAGAACAGGATGTTTACCTACAGAGTCAAGGTCCAAAAACAGTCCAAATCTCTTTGGCTTATAGAGAGTATAATCTAACCCACAAAGGGGACCCATGATTTAAAAAGAGAGGTCCAGGAAAACAAAAATGAAAGCTGAAAATCTTGAAGAAATGAGACTGAATCATCAATTACAGAGTCCAAAGAAATGAAAGGGAGATAGGAGTGACACTGACAAATACTAAAAAGAAAGCACAAAAGAAGATGGCTGTACTCATGGGCCGTTCAACAGGGGCGTAGAGTGGGCACTAAGGCCTAGGACAGAGGGAAGGAGGTTTCGATTAGCCCTGGAGGAAAACTTGTGAGGATAAGAAGGCAGCCCAGTAAGTGACTGCAGTAGCTCCATTAATGCAAAATATTCAAAAGATTTTCAAAGCACAGTGCCAGAAAGATAGATTTCTCAAGATACAGTGTTTTCGCCTGGGTGACCTGCAGACGACATGTTCATTCTACAATTTATGACTTTTGGATTAAAGCTGGGAGAGGGGGGTGTCTTTCCAGACATGGAGAGCCCTTAATGATAGCACTGCTACAAAACTGCACAGTGATCAAAGTTACTGAACTAAGAAAAACCTCGGCAAGTACTCCCTCAATTATTTCGGCCCTTGGGCATTTCGATGGGAAACTACTCATTGATATTATTCTTTTTCCAACATTCATTTTATAGAATATCAAGACAGAGTCAAATGTTGACTTGCTATGGTAAATAGAGGGGAAAAAAGCCTGCTTTGATTTCCTTTCCTTTATTACCACCTTGGTTTTGTGTTTTAGAATGTCGATTATGCCTGAAAAGAGAGTGGAGGACAGCGGGGCACACTCATCTCTTCAATGAAGACAAAAGATAGCAGCGATTTCATTCTGTTGTGGGAGTGTTACCCCCGCTTAATTCTCTCACCATCATATTAAACTGTGATTTGCAACAGGGTCCTGAGAAAACGTATTATATATCACTAATTAGTCTAAAAGAATTAGAAAGTGATTAGAGGGGAAGGATAAAAATAGGGCAAAAATGTTTTTGTGTTTTTAGACCAGCTAAAATTTTCAGAGTTTAAAATGACTAGAAAGGCAAACTGTAAGGTATTCAGAAGGAAAACGTGAATGTTTTCGCAAAGGCATTATTAACAATTAATAATCATTACACTGGTGCCTTGTTTACCTGACCTTGTGTAAATTCAGCAGCCTGGTAATTAGACCCATATTTTGCACATTTGTATATTTCCATGCATGGATTTGACTCATTCATTCATCCATTAAAATTTGCTTGACAGACGTAGATGAATAATCAAGCTACAATTTGTATTTACTGGATTATAGAAAATTGCCCAAACTGTTAAGTTCAAGGAAAGCGCATTCTTGTCTCTCTCTTGTGACTGATGTAAAAGTAATTACACATCAGAGGATTGCCCCAAAGCTCTCAGAAGAAGTGGTACTGCTTTTGCAATCTGGGGTCTTTAACAGTTACCTTTTTCTCCCTGAACATAAAGACATTTTAAAGATTAACTCTAACAGAAGGAGGAAAATATCCCTGTGCAAGTTAAGTTTATTATCATTTAGCTCATTGCACTGCAACGTTACATTAAAAAGCAATGTTCTGATCAACCTTCTACAGCCAAAATAAACAATAATGCACCTTTATTCTGCAAAGATTGTATAGGCAGTGTAAGTTTTGAAGAGGAGAAATAAGGCAACTTTTGGCGGGGATAGGTTTATGACAAACACTCCACCCTTACTCTCCTTAGAAAACAAACATTAACAACAAAACCTGACCAAACCTCTTCCTACTAGCAATCAGTGAGAAACAAAGGAACTCTGAGATTTCATTATTAATGCATTTTCACGCAAAGAAGCAGAACACGTCTTAATGCCAGCTGCTCCCTAAATTCTGATGTTCGATACTAGCCAAACACGCTGTCATATGGAGCTGTATTTTACACTACAGTATTTATTTTGCTTTTGCAGTCACTAACCGAACCATCGCTAATACACGTTTTCTGGTCCAAGGTACTTCTTTTACACAGCTGAAGATACAACAATTTTGCTGTCTTAAATCCATCCCTTCAAACTGCTTATTTTGATTGTCTACTTTAGAAGAATAGGAGTGATCCCTGACTTTTAAACAAATGTGTGTGTGTGTGTATAACCAGCATTATTGGATTTTTAACAACCTCTTAGATCATAAATCTAATTTTATAAAAATATATGTAAAGAGGCAACTATACTTTTATATAATCTTTACTATGGACATTAAGCTCCACAGCTGAGAAATAAGTAAGAATTGCTTAGAACCTGTTTTATAAACATTGTAGTAATGTTTATGCAGCTCAAAATCTGGCTTGAAGCAGATGGTCTGGATAGGCAACAATGAGCCATCATAAGTGCTTTACTTACAAATGCAACACACAAAAAGGTTCCCCAAAGTCCCCAAACATGCATGATTCTTTTTTTTTCAACATTATCAAATCTAGTTTGTTTCTTCTTAACGGTCCATCTTTTCTTCCTATAAAATAAATGTCCTGATGGGTATTCGATATTAACTTCTGGTATGATGGCCTGAAATCGCCTAAAAGATCACCAAAGAACCAGGTAAAACATTAGCTTAGAAAATGAGTTGTTCTTACGACCCACATGCCTCTAAGCACAGAAATGGGAATTTAGATGCTTCTAGTGTGTGTGACTTCACATAAAACCGAGTGTCTGCTGAGTCCACGGTATTGTAATAGGCGTTTCAGGGGTCTCGCATCATGGTCTTGGCAGTTTAATATGTTAAAATAACTTTGATTTTAAAGTCAAACACAAAAGCTATTTGCCTGACTCTTGGCTTCAGCAGAAACAACGAGGGGGTTGTTCAGAGGATTTTGAAGGTGGAGGGAGTGGGGGTGGGGAACTACTGGCCCAGGAGTCAGACGCTGCTTAGACAGAGCTGCTACCCAGTGTGTGCCTGACGTAATGCCCTTTCCCTTTGGTTTATTATCTGTTTGGTTGGTTGGTTTTTGCAAGGTTCCCAGTGTTGCAAATTGCACTGCACTCTACCTGTTAAAGAAAAGGTGAGGAAAGTAGCAAAAAAAAGTACAGCTGTTCTATCAATTGCTAGTGATGGTCTGACAAAAATGTCATCTCAACTCATGTCCATTCCCTTGCTCCAGCTTATTCCCGCAGAATTGCTTTTACCAACTTAAGAATAGAAATGAGACGCTGATTATTGTCCTAAAATATTTAATTTTGTATCAAATTCAAGTTCTCTTTTAAACTTGGATCTGATGAGCTTTTGTGAGGCCCCCTCCAGAAGTCTGGATCTCACATTCTATTATCGGCCACTTTTCTACCTTTCCTGACTTTCCGTAACATGTCACCAGCACCACGGAGAATGATGACCAATAAATAGAACAACTCTCTAACAGGAGGCAAAAGCCAGCTAGGCCCTTACTCTTCTGCAAGAGCGCATCTGTGTATGCTAGGGCTAGGGAAGAGCACACCCAAACAAATACCCACGAGTACACATGTGGTGCTAAGGGCTTCTCAAAACTGCATGACTGCATGTCTGCTCGGTTAGCTATGCTGTTAACAGAAAAAAGGTATGACTGCCCAGTGTTACGAGAGCTTACACCAACAGGAGTTTCAAAACCAGCCCTGCCACTAAGAAGCCAGTTTTCTGGTCATGGTCTAGGGGACAGGAAGAGTACTACTAGATAAAAGGTTAAGATCAATACCACATCCTACATGAAAATACGCAGTGTATGTGTGTGTCTTGCATTTTATACATACTCACAAAACCTCGATATTCCTAAGGTGATTGAAATTTAAATCGTGAAATAGACTGAAGCTGACATTCCAGAAAATACTGTCTACTAAGTGTAGAGACATTAATAATAAAAAACCGGAACTGGCTATTCTACTAAACACAAACGCTGCACCCACAGTCTTTCCGAAGGTTCAAACAATCCCCTCCTCGCTCAGATAAACATTTCCTGGGCCTGCCGTGTCCCTGGGGCTCTGCTCCGCACTAGCTGGTGCAGCCTGCGTTCACCCAGAGCCTGCCCGTCCATGCAGGAGAGAGCTGCCTGTCCCCTGCGTGCACAGGGATCACAAACACACAGGAGAGGAAGACGTTCTGCCTGGAGAGGTGAGTGAGGAAGGCATTCCAGAGACCATGCCACTGAAGGTGGAAGGAGGATTTCACAAGGTGGGGCAGTGGGTTCCATGTAGGAGAGAGAAAAGCAGATCTGGGGGTGGGGGTGGGGTTGGGGTTCCGAGGACTTCTGAGCTCTCCCTGGCAGCAGGCAGAGGGTGTACGGCAGACAGTGAGGATGGAGGTAGCAGTGAGGCTAGCCTGGGGACTCACGCCATGCTACGGAATGTGAATTTTAATCTGTAAGAAATAAGAATCCACTGAAAGTTTTTAAGCTGAAAGGTAACATTATTAACCCTATTCTCGGAAGGTAATCCTGTTGACAGTGTGGAGAATGGACTGATAAGGCAACAAGCCAAGACAGGAAGATCAATTAGAGAGCTGAGACAAGATGACCAAGACATGAATTAAAGCAGTGGGAATGGAGAAAAAGCCATGTGACAGCAGGAGAAATACACAACCCCATAGCATCCTACGTGGGCAACTTGTGGGCTTCTATTATCCTGAGCTGGGACATACACAAGATTATTGTGAAACAAATTAGGTAAGGGTATGAAGATGCCTTGAAAACTGCAACGTACTGTATAATTCAATGTATATTAACATAATGGAATCCTCTCCTTTTAAAATCACTGTCTATTTAAGAGTTCAATACTCTTGTAGGTGAAAACTGGTGTTCAGGGAGGATGGTCCTGACAGCCCTAAAGACAGGAAGCTAAGTAAACCAGTTTGCAAGATTTTCATAGTTCCCAGAGGGACCCTGAAAAAGCCTAAAACATTCCAAAAGATAGACAGTCTCCTATTTTCATTCAAGTTGCTGCACATGGAGGAAGTTACAGAATCCCATTCCTGTTATCTGATTCCTACAAGGAACACTGGACTGTCTCATTTATTTTACTGTTAGTTTTTTAAACAAAACTTGTATTTAAGCTGTACAACATGATTTGATATACACAATGAAGTGATTACTATAGTCAAGCTTCTTAACATTATCTTCTCCTCACATACTTCCGTGTGTGTGTGTGTGTGTGTTGAGAGCATCTGAACTCCACTCTCTCAGCAAATTTCCAGTCTTCAATATGATATTATGGGGGGGGGGTTGGTTACAGCTCAGTGGTAGAGTGTGTGCTTAGCATGCACAAGGTCCTGGGTTCAATCCCCAGTACCTCCATTAAAAGTATATATATGATATTATTAAGTATAGCCATCATACTGTGCACTGGATCTCTAGATTTCTTCACCCTACATTACTGCACCTTTGTAATGAGATCAATTATTTCCCCTCCCCATTTTGATTTGATTTTGGGCCCTGCTTACGGAGTGCTAAGCTTAGGCAAAAACTATGTCCTTCCTACAGAAGGGAAGCCCAAGCTACTCAAAAAGAGACTCTGGTAAGTCACAGCCAAGACTGAGAGCACAGTGACAGGACTGCAGATTTCAGAACCACTTTAAAATGTTGTCAAGAACATAATTCCTCAGCACATGCAGGGTCAGATGATGTCATGAAATCATTATACAGGAGGTCTCCTAGAAGAGACACAGGTAAGATGACATTTCTATACAGAAATACTCCTCAGCCTAGGTTTGTACAATCACATCCACACCAGAGAAGAGACAAGGTTGAGTAATGCTAATTATCTGCCATTTGTCAAGTGTTAGCGATACACCTGAAGACTTAACAAGGATGGCAAATTCTCAAAAAAAATATGGAAATATTAAACATGCTATGGGCTTTTTTACTTTTGCAAAATTAATTTTGGTCACATTAGAACTCATTTTGTTTTAGAAATTTAATTCCCTTCTCATTTTTAAGTACCTATTTAACTTGATACAGGTATGAAAGCAAATATACCTTTTATCTCTATATCTTCATATATAAACTATATGAACATATAAAAATCATATATATAATAACCTCTATTTCATATATAGAAATAACATTTAAAATACTTTGTGGTCTTTATACATTACATTAGAATTCACCAACATTTGTTTTTTGAAGAGTTTAGTAACCACATGGGGAACTTTTAAAAACACTAAGGCCCCTGCTTACCCTCAGAAACTCTAATCTAGTGTTCCAGGGTGGGCTGAGCCATCAGAACCTCATTTTAAAACCCATCCAGGTGATTGCAATGTGCAGCCAAAGTTGAGATCCACTGTCTTTGCTTGATATAGAGACATGCATATGATAAAAAAGAAATGCTGTGGTGAAGAAAAATTTTAAATGCAGCATTCTCAGAATGTTCCATCTGTCTTAAAATGTTCCTTTGGTTTTCAGTATGAAATCTTAGAATCTTAAGATGGCTGGGGCAACATCAAGATTTCTAGGATGCAAGTACTTAATTCTCAAATAGGATTGAGTTTATACTAACCTCATTTACTGATAAGGACCATATTATAACCCTGTTTTATCTTCCCTTTCTCATTTAAGCAGCTTCCTTATTTTGAAAAAAAAAAAACCCAATTCATACCTATTATGAAATATTCAAATAGAGAAAAGCAATATGGAAAAAATAAAATTCACCTCAACTTTTTACCACTCAGATAGCTTTTAACATACGGTAAATATCCTTCTAGAAATCTCTTTGAGTGTACAAACACACAAATTTTATATAAGTGACATATAAGCTGGTGTTTAAAAAAAGACTGAACACTACTATGTAGCCAAATATCTGGGCCAATAAATACAGAGTTACAGAATAAATTTTAACGGCGGCATGTTAGCTATGCATTTATGGAGGTGATTTTTAATGTTTCATGGGTCCTCAGTATTCTTTAGAGAATCAAATCAACTGATTTACCTGTAATTCTCTGAAGTACAGAAATAGCAAAAAAAAAATTATATAACTGTATTTCTATATACTAGAGAATACAACTAGAAATCAAAATTAAAAAAGAAAAAACCTTTCCTGAAAATGAACTCCTTTAGTTATAAATCTAACAAACTATACATAGGACTTGTATGCTAAAAATTACAAAATGCTAACGAAGGGGGAAGGGAAGGAGACCTAAATAAGTGGAGAGACATATTAAGTTCATGGATTGAAAGACTCAACATAATAAAGATGTCAACTCTCCCCAAAGTACTATACAGATTTAACACAATTCCAACAAAAATTCCAGCACCATTTCCAGCAACAAGACTCAAATTTATATGGAAATAGAAAAGAACTAGAATATTTGACATAACATTGTAAAATTATTATAAATCAGTAAAAAATAAATTAATAAAAGAAATTGTCATAAAAAAAGAAAAGAACTAGTATAGCTAAAATATTTTTGAAAAAACAAAATGGAGGAATCACACTACACTTGTGGACAGAGGGGTCCAGAAACAGACCCACACAAGTATGCTCAAACGGTTTTTGACAAGGGTGCAGAAGCAATTCAATGGTGCAACAACAGTCTTTTCAGTAAGTGGTGTTAGGACAACTGGACTTAAAAAGACATTCCCCCCTAAATGAACCTTGTCCTAATCCTCACACCTTATACAAAAATTAACTCATAATGGATCATAGATCTAGATGTAAAATTTGAGTTCTTAAGACATGAGACCAAGAGCATGATCTACAGAAGAAAAAGTTGATATATTGGACTTTACCAAAATTGTGTAAGTTTCTTCTGTGAAACACACCATTAAGAGAGTGAAAACACAAGCTACAGAATGGGAGAAAACACTTGCAAAACACATATCCAACAAAGGACCTGTATCTGGAATACATACAGAATCTAAAACTCAACAGTAAGAAAACAACCCAAATTTGAAAATGGAGAAAAATTTGGATACTTAACCAAAGATGACAAAAAGATGGCAAATATAAACACACTATTCATCAGGGAAATGCAAATTAAAATCAAGATGAGATACTGACCGCACCTGTTAAAATGGCTAAAATAAAAAACACCAACAATAACAAATGCCAGTGAGGATGCCTAGAAACTGGAACCCTCATATGTTGCTGTTGATAATGAAAAACGGTGCTGTTACTCTGAAAAATAGCTTGGCAATGTCTTTAAAAGCATGAACATACACTTAACATCAGAGCCAGCAGTTCTACTCCGGTATTTAACCTATAAGAATGAAAAGTTATGCTCACACAAAACCCTATACTTAAATGTTTATAAAAGATGAATTCGTAATTGCCAAAAACTAGAAATAATCCAAACACCTTTCAGTGGGTAACTGGATCAAACAAACTGATATATCCATACAGAGGAATAATATTCAGTAATTAAAAGAACAGGCTACAGGGGAGAAGACAGTCCCAAAGGCTACTTACTGGAAGATTCCATTTCTATGACATTCTTGAAAGGACAAAACTATAGTAACGAGAACAGATCGGTAGTTGCCAGAGTTAGTGGTAGGAAGGAATGTGTGATTATAAAAGGGTAGCAAGAAGTTTTTTGGAGTGATGGAACTATTTTGTATCCTGCACGTGGTGGTGGTTACATGAATCTATCCATGTGCCAGAATTTGTAAAACGACAAACTGCTACGTAGGTTAAAATGAATGAACATTTGAATATAGGCAAGTTATCCTTTGAAATGGCTCGATATCTCAGTCTCAGCTCTAGAAAGCTGGAGTAGTGGATATCATGACTTGAGTGCGGGAACTGCCGCTCATGCTGCTGGGATTCCCTCAGTCTTCATGACCGACGGAACGAAAGTAATGAGGTAAAGACACGACTTAGTTTTCTTTCTCAAATCCTCAGAGCTAAAATTTATCTTGTGATGAAGTTCCAGAGAAAACGTTAGAATTTTTCTTCAGGGTTCTTTGCGGGGGACTTGTCCTTAGAATTTCATTTTATATCCACAGACCAAGTACCTACCCACTCCTAACTAAGCAAAGAAACACATTCGTTACAAGGTTTTGTTCTGCATCTCTGGGAATGGCAGCATATTCGTCAGTACAGAGGTGAGGGGTGGGATGGGGGTCCCAGAGAGAAGATAATACCATGGATAGAAAATATGACACTTTGTAAGCAAAAGTGGTACGAATCAACATATATATGAGGTTAGCCATCTGAATGAAATTATTTTAAAAGTGCAACTCAAAGAAGCAGCACAAGGAAACTGTGGGAAGAGGGTGTGGGTCATGTGTTTTGTTTCTTGACTGTGGTAACAGTTACATGACTCTATGCGTTTGTCAACACTGAGAACCGCATATCAAAGAGTGAACTGTACTGTACTTAAACTTCAAAATAAAATTTCAAAATGTGACCAACACCATCTCACCCCCTCTAAAGTAATATACACTTACTGTCAAAAACTTGGAAAACAGAAATATCATTATATTTATATACCATATGCCATTCAAGATAAGTGACTTTAATGTACCAGAGTACAAAAAGTTTATTGATACAGTTTCAGATTCCACAATGGAAAGAACCTTTAAGAAACTACCATGCTACAAGGTTTGGTGTAGTGACAAAAAAGAATACCCACTATTAATGGAAATGACTATTAAACTACTCCCACTTTTCCAACTACATATTTGAAGTTGGAAGTGTGTGAAGCCAATTTTTCTCATATACTTCCACCAATACAACATATCACAAGAGACTGGATGCAGAAACAGATGAGAGAATCCAACTGTCTTTGAAGCCAGACATCAAAGAGATTTGCAAAAATGTGAAACAATGCCACTGTTTATACTAAGTTACTTTGTAATATAGGTATTTTTCCTTTAAAAATTGTTATATAATAGGTTTATTGTCGCTTATAAATGGGTTAATACTTTGTAAATGTCTCAGCTTTAATTTATTATTTAGTAAACATGAATTCATGTAACCCACATAAGCAGACTCTGCCATTCTCAGTCGTTTTAGAGTGTGCAGGGTTCCACAGAATGGAAGGTTTGAGAACCACTGTGCTGTTAACACCACATACACTCATCAACATGAGAATGTATTTGGTAGTGAAAATTTAAACAAGTCTTTCTCAACACTTGGCTCTCCTTTGATCTTTCTTTGCCGATCAATTCCTGAAAGGAGTGGCTCTTGAACATCACGAGATGGAAAGCTACCATTCAAGGAAATTCACCTCAAAAGATCACCCATAACTTCATCCACACGGTCTCTAAAACTTTAGTATACATAGAGACATAAATCCTAGGCAGTTTTGGTTTTTCCCTGACACGATTCTGGAACATTCTTTGCCAGTGGATGGAGACTGAAGGCCTGCTACACAAGGCTCCTGAGAGCTGAGCTAGCAAATCGTCTAGGTTCCTAGCAGTTCCTAGCTGCTCCAACTGCCAAGGAGCCTGAACACCTGTGTAACCTGAATGAGGCTGGGGATCTTTCAGAAAACCAGCTGGATAATGCACTGCACAAAACTCTAACCTAAGAGTTATCACATGCTGGAGCATTAGTAGAAACCCAAAGTATTTTTGAGGGCGTACTAAGAATCAAGTGAGTTTTGAATCAGGACAGCAAGTTAGACATTGCTTTTCAAAACTGGGCTAAAACCAACAACACGTTCTAAGTGTTGGTATGAGCACGTGGTAAAGTCACTCTTGATTTACACTAAGCCCCAAAGCCACCAACACTCATCAATTAGAAAATACTGGCATGCAAAGTTTTATTACTAGTATAATTCTTTGGAATCCAGGCTGTGAGAATTTTTCTATGGCACCGTGGAAAGGCAGCTGAACTAATGCCCTCCTGAACAGAAATATGGTTATTCCATTTAACACAGGACTAAGCTAGACAGAACGATCTGGAAATTCCTATCTGTAATTACCTGCAAAGAGTCAATTTCCACATGTGAACTACAACATACTTTGTAGGCAAAAGGAGCATGAGGGAGGCTGTGGTCTGAGGCGCTCCCCTTCCTCCCCCGTTTATGTGTGCAGCAGGGGATGGACAGCTCCGTTCTGCTCCTTCAAGTCAAGAAGGTCAAAGGTGTGAAAATCTCACTTTTGAGAGGCTGTTTCTCACTGTACTACGGGGCAGTAGCTCCAGTTAACTGGAGTTAGACCTGGAGTTGAATTTTTCCTAAATACACAAGGTTAGAGAAAGCAAAATGGAAAAGGAATTCTACTGTTTTGGCACAAGCAGTTTTCTGTTTTTACCCACTTCTTTTCAGATATTTGACAACTCCTATGGCATTTCCTGAGCATTTCAAAAAACGTCCAATTTTCCCTTCAGAGGGGGCGAACCGTATCAGAAGCTGCTGAAACTCCAGGTGTCCCTTCAGTGGCCACACTGGCCCCGGGCAGGTGGGCAGCTGTCATCCACTTTCCGGACTCCTGCCCCAGGAGGCTTGTAATGCTTATGCCCAGGGCTCTGGTGGTGTCCCACTGAAAGGGGGAACGCAAGTGAAGACGGCGAGCCATTGTGATGCAGGAACGGCTGTCTTACCACATATGATGAGCAGGATTCCGGTCCAGGCTCCTCAAGAATGGTCACAGCCCTGATGCTGCTATTTGGGACCTGGGAAAGTCACCTGATAGCGCCAACCTCTCCGAATATCATGACTCATTCAATAACTTTTTACTGAGCAATAGCCAGGTTAGGCACCACACTGGGGGCCGGGCCCTGAAGGACTTAAGAGCCTTGTGTCCTTTCCTCACTTTAAGGCACTTCTGCAAGCTGCCCTTATCAGGGTCCCTTCCTAAGACTGACTTCCGGGGCCATCATCCCCAACACTGAAAAGGAAACTCACAGAGGTAAACTGCAGGGAGGCTGGCAAGACAACGAAAGCTTCCACATGGACACTTCGGAAGGACAGGACTCCATCTCCACGGGTCTGAGTCCGAAAGGACACAGCCGAGCCACGTTCATCCACCATCACCTCAGACTGGGATGATGAGCACCGATAATGAGCGCTCTCCGGGCACTAGGCGCTTTAAATGTGTCATCCCGTCCAGTCCTCCTTATGACCTAACGGGCCACGTACTGTTACTCTCGCGGTTTTCTAGGCTCTGACATTGGCTTGGAGAAGGTCAGTAACTAGCCCACGATACAGAACCAGTCAGCAACCAGCCAGCAACCCTCACCTCGGCGTCTGAATGCACAACCTCAGTGCGCTGGGAGCCTGGCAGTGGCCGCTCTGAACATGGATACAATCAAATGCCGAGCTTTCAGAACGTGAGGAAAGAACAGGGAAGGCCATGGCTGTAACCGCCTCCGCAGCTGCCAGAAAGCTCTGGAGGGGAAACACGCCTACGTGACGTGGGCCAGAGAGAGCCTACGGCCCCAGCTCAGATCTCGCAGAAAGACCTGAGGTCAGTCCTCAATACACAACACTGTTCCCTGCAGTCGGGGCATCTCCAAATTTGGTGTGGGTTCCCTGCTAGTCCCTCATGATCACACTGTACTTCTGAGTCTCGCCAGGACCATGAATCACTGTATAGAATACGGAGCCAGTATGTTTTAAAGGACTAGATGACCTGTTAACTTAGATTTGTACAGTAATAATTTTACTTACAGTGAGATTCTACTTTCAATCATCACCAAATCCCATGTTTCTTAGTTTTTCTGTGAGAGCACACTATGGTGTAGCAGCAGAATGTGATACCTGGCTCAAAATCAGCTTGCTTAATATTTATACCTAAGAAAAACCAGCTGTTCACTAATTAAAAAAAAAAAACCCTCCATCAATGGGCCCTGGTATTAGAATACCACATTTAATAAATGCAGTTGGTGTCTGTGGTGTTCATTTACGCTTATGCTTCCTATCAAATGGTGTGGAGCAAAAAGAAATACTAATTCTCAGTATGTTCTTTTTGTTTTGTTTAAATGAGATTTAAGATGAGTTCTCCGGATTCCTAAAGAAATGACCCGTCTTTAAGCCCCATTGGGCAGCATGGATTGCACTACCTGCGATACTGAATGGGTAGGATGGATATCTACTGCTTTTCTGCATGCCTTCTGTACCACTTATATTTATGCTGTTAAGAGTCTTTAAAAAAAGGAAACTCGATTTATTCTTTTTAAATGTTCTAAATACAAATGTAGAGGCAAGGCAATAAATAATAATTCCAGTGGTGCTTAGAGTTTAAACTATTTGAACTAATGTACCCGTGAGACTACTGCATATTGCAACCTACAACCTCAAAACTATCAGCCCACATCACCACAGGTAAGAAATGAGAAATTTTGAGGGTTATTGAACACCAGATATTTGCAGCAGAACAGGAGAGAGTTACTGAGCATCATTGCATGGCTCTAAAACCCTCAGATCCACCTGCACAAATTGCTACACTTGAAAAGCAAAAGGCAACAGAAGTAAGAGTATAGCTGTTAGTGAATTACACGGGTGGGGGTGGCAATGGGGTGGGAGGCTGCTTCATCTCTAAATGATCAGATTTATTTCCTAATTGAGCTCTGTATATTCCTAAAGAAATGGTCCTCCTTCAAGCACTGCTGGACACCATGGACTCTGTTGCCTGTGATGCTGACTGGGTGTGTATTTTGGGGGAGCAAACAATTTAACCAATTTCACCCTGCCCTCCCCACACTTTTAAAATAAAAGATAGCTCCAATTAAATTTCTGGCTTAACAACATTATGTTTGGTGGTTAGTACTAATTTTGTTTTTGAGCAGTGCATATCCAATCCAAAATTAACAAGCATTTTTTTTTTGCAAAGATGAAAAGACAAAATTAACATGGATTTTTCATATCCCACAAAACACCCTCTTCCACTTCCCAACATGTGTCGTCTGTTGGAGGGACTCGCAGCAACCACGCTGAGGCTCAGCATCACTGGTCCAATGCGCCCTTCTCTATTAGATGCTCATACATGTGAGTGTAAGAAAGTCTGCATCATGAGGTAAGTGACACTGAACATTATTTTTCGAATTCCTTTTAAAGTGGGTCCAAAAGAGATTTTTTAAATGTGACTTATGCCACAACTAATATTCTAAAAAGTGAAAGGGAAAAATACAGGGAGAGAGCAGGAGTATGAGAGGGAGAACGGCGAGGCATCCCCTCCCGCTGCCACCTGATGTAGTTAGAGTGAGGGTCTCGTATCTAGACAAGGAGAGTACATTTCTGAACAACGTGATTTCGTATCATGATAAAAATACCTCTGGTCAATTACTCTTTGCCTGATACTTGGTTTGAGAGAAAACAAATCAAGGCCATGAAGTTGGAGATGGGCATATACTGAAATCAATGGTAATCACTGATGTGAAATATAGAAGACGGGATAACAAAGGGCTTTATCAATGCCTTCATGACCTTAAAATACTGCAGTCTTGTATTGCCTGAGAATCTTGTGAACTACTAATAAATCTTTTGCCAACATGATGGCAAAATGAAAAAAAAATTTTAAAAAAACAAGAAAAAGATAACCTTCATTTGTTGGTTTCTGTAGTTACTAAACATTAAAGTGCACACACTACTGAGGGTGAGGGGCTGTGGGCAGAGATCACAGGCAAGACATCGAAGAAAGCGCAGGCCCTGTCCTCAGAAAGCTTACTTCAGGACAACTTTGAGACTGTAAAACCAATAGCAAATTTCTAAGGAATTCAAGCACCAATTTCTGGTCCTGGCATCTCATTGGTGGTTATCATGTGCACAGGAATGACTAGCTGTTCGCTGTTAATTTTTCTAGATGGAGGGTCAGCAATAACTCTGTTTAAAAATCACAATGAAGTGCTCTAAGCAAGGCTCCTTTACAAGTGGCTGGAAACACTACAAGGCTGGTGAGGAATCCAATTCGCCCTACGGGAACACTCTAAAACCTGGAGAAGCCATCAATGGGAATTTAGGAGCATACTTTAGCTGAGTATCCACCTTTAGAAACGAATGGCTCTTTAAGTATTAAAATGAGGGTTTAATGTACATTATAACTAATAGTACTTGAGATGAAAGTAAACGAACCCCCCAATGCCCTCCCAGGTACTGAGAGGGGTCAGATTTCCCATTTATCAGCAAGTCTCTGGGTAGAGGCATCTCAACCTCACACTCTCTTCTGAGGCTGTTTCATGGATGGCTGAGGGGAACACTTCAAAAACGAACCAGCTAAACAAACTTCCCAGCAGCACTTGACAGAGCTACACCTATTCTTCCCATTTCCAAAGCAGTGGAGAATTAATTACCAGTTCTATGGATCTATTGTAAGTATAATAGACTAAAGAGCTATCACAGACACATTTATTGTAAAAGCACAATCCCAAGAGTGTCTAGCGGAGGGCCAAAACGATTAACACAAATGCTTTGTCAGATCAAAGATAAAACCTGCACCGCCCAACTGAGGAATGAATTAGAACAGTGGGTTATCTTTCAAATTAACCAGGGCAGTTAGTGAGGAAAATTTCATGAAAGTGTAATTCTTAGCCTTTGTGAATCCACACAGCAGGCATTCTGCCAGCTGACAAGATGATGAAATTTTCATGCTTAAAAAAAGCCCTCTTCATTTCCCAATTTAGATTAGCTAGTGTTTCTCTCCCTTTGTGTGTGTGTGTGTGTGTGTCTATTTGCTCTTCTGGAGCAGAATTTAAGGGGAGGGGGAACACATATCAATTTTTCACTGTAAAATTGAAATCTTTCAGAAACATCCCTAAAAGCTGAGGAGATACAGTCTTTAAACTGGCTTTTTATGATTTTCAAAAAATTCCAGTTCAATTTTAACTTTGCACAGAGGAACCAACTAGGACCAGGGCAGGAAATCAACTCTGAATTAGAGCTTTCTGTGCTGCCTCAAAGTCTTCTAGTGCTTCATCAAATCTTGAAAGAAAGCATCAGAGTTGTTTTCCTCATAAAGAAATTAATCTTTCTTATAGGATATAGGGTAATTATTAAAATATCCTCGTTTGGTGCTTCTTGTATTTCTATGTGCAGTGAAATTTAAATGTTCTAGGAAACAAGAATTTGAAAGACACAATCATTGCTATATGGTGAGAGAGAAAAAGCTTCTCCTCTATTAAAGGAGCCAAGATTTAAAAGTGTGATATGATACAGATTGATCCTCAGAGAGAAACTTTTTAATGTTTGTTGCATCATATGTATTCAATCAGCACTATCTATTCTTGACACACAATAACAGACTGTGTGACATATTTTTTGAGAAGTGATGTAGAAGTATACTCTGTAACCCTCAACTTTGGTCCCTTTGTTCTTGACAATCAGATTTCCTAGTGATCTAGAACTACGTGCCTTGGCAAGTCACAGTGTTTGGTCAAGCACATACTCCTCCACTGTCTTACAAAGCTCTTTCCTTACAGAAGTGCCTCCTTTCTCAATATAAGTTGTTCTTCCTCTGCAGTGATTCTAAGACTAAGATGAAAAAAATACTGAGACTCTTGCTCTCAGTCCTCTAACAACTTTAATGCCCAGTGGGTAGTATTTTCTAAACTGCAAAACAGGAGGGAACACTTTTGGTCGTCAGCTTCAGAAAACAGTCACTCAATCTCAGCACTTACTACTAATATCCTTGTCTCCAGTACACTTGGTGTATTCATCTCCAGCTGGATGGCCATAGCTATGACATAGCACACTAAACTAACTGTGATCAGTACCACCTGAGGCACAATAACAAAAAATCCAACACCATATCCCTCTACTGGCAAATTTCACTCAGTCTGAGGTCAGGAAGAAAGAGAACACTCTACCAATAAAGTGGAACTTGGAGGTGTATGAGCTTTCTGTATAAAAGCTCTGATCTTGAGAATACCTGAAACATCTGTTCTTTATGGGGCCATGAAAAGAATAAATAATGGATTCTTTCTCTCCCAGCCAATCACATATGCCTAAGATCAGAAAGTAGAGAAACAGGTTCCTAATTTTGAGGACAGTCATGTCAATCTTCAACTTTAGGAATGACATTTGGGTATTCTAATTAGAAACCCCTTAGGAAAGTCAATCAAGTGGGCAGTTAACTACAGGAAAACCGTTACTTGCAGTTAGTGAGATGGTTGGTAGATAAGACAATTAAAGCAAATGCTACAGAAACGTTGGGTTAAGTGTCTAGATGCCCAAGACTAGGTTATTCAGCTTGAAAAATACTTCTATAACCACTACCACAACACCCACACCCACACAACTAGGTTAGAAATCAATCTTTGTTAGGGCATATTTCCAACTATACAGAAGATCATTTTTCTGCCTATTCTCAACTTAGTCAAAACAGATTGTCCCTTCTTAGAGAATGAAATAGATGAGCTTCTTCTAGTATTAACATTTCCATGGTGAAGATTCCGATAGACTAAACAGAGAGAGAAAACTCAAGAATTCTTCCCAAGAGTTAAGAATCAGGCTCTGCTCAATGAGTTCTGTAAATGAGCTGAACAGCTTTGATTTGGGCTCTTCATGCTAAATAAAGGCCTAACATTTCACGTGCTGAACGTTTCATCTTCTGCGGAATGTGAACCCACAGATAACCTTTATTTCCATCCAACTGTTCATTAAGTGCAGCACAGGCTTACTCACTAAAATGTTTCAGATTTCCCAAAATGCAGCCATAATTATTATTTTAAAAATATCTTCAGACAAACCGACCGGTTGTTTTTTTTTTTTGACAAATACAAATTATTCTACTCTGATCACAATACTAGAAACTCTGTGTTTTCACTCTTCATCCTAATGATCTAATACTTAATTTTCACTTAATGACTTTGATTTTAAAGAAGAAAATGCTGTCATATGTTAACTAACACAGAGGTAGAAAGTACAGAATGATATTGATCACAGTCATGAGCCTTACCTCACAGAACCTGACCATTTGGGGAAATGCTTGCCAGTGGAGCCTCTTTACATAAGTTACAGTGAACTTTCAAGTGATAGAAACTTTGTTTAGATGACAAATGACATAATGCAACACTAAGAAAAATCAAATGGGAAACGAGCAGGTTTTTTTAAAATTTTAACTTTTGAAGAGAAAAAAATCTCATTAAATGTCTTAAAAACAAAACAAAATAAAAAATTTGAAAGAAGCCTTCTTTTTAATGCAGACAGCACACTCATTGTTCTGGAAGTTTTAGTATATATTTATAAATATTAGACTTCCTCTTTTAAAATGTCAGACAAATTGCATTTAAATGTAAAAGATGTTTATTTTGATTTCCTCGGAAAACAAAGTGATGAAATGGTTTAGCTTACCACATAAACACAAATTGTTAGCTAGTGGCAGTTTATTAAGATCAGCACATACGATGTTATGGCTCTATTTGCCAAAGGTAGGCAATATTGATTTTTCTTCCTCTGCCCAAAGATCTGACTGACCATTTAACTGTGTTTTATTTAGGTAGCAATAAAGTGAAACATTTCCTGATTAGATTCTCATTTTCCTTAAAAGCAAAAACTTCATTGTTAAAAATACTGTTCATTAATGAGGTATAATGCCCAAGAGAAAATGAAATCATTTTCCTCCAAAGTCTTTAAAAAATTTTACAGTTTCATAAAAAAACAAACAATAATACAAAACCATATTGTTTTAGTTTAGAACAAGTACCAAACCTAAATAAGTAGCGTATGTGAGAAACTCATCATGGATACTTACTTCGTAGTATTTTTTAATGCAACGTCTAATGTCCACGATCAATTTGTTGCTCAGCTGTACCACGGAGGTTAGAGGTGAAGCCTTACAATCGATGTTACTGCAACGATACAGGCTGGGCTCCATGTTGGTTCCCTACAGAAGTCAAGACAGACAAATACACAAAAGGTTATAAAAGGTTTCTTGTGCTTAAAAATTTACATGCTGTCCTGGTGCACAACACTCTTCATTCATTTTACTGGTGAGTTTTTAACCCTATTTTCTCAACCACTTTCCTCCCAAAGATTCCCTCAGTCACACATACCTTCTACTCCTGCCACCAGAATAATGGAGTGCAAAGCTGAAGGGAAAACCTGAAATCACTTTTACATTCAACACATGACAGACTCTATTCATACAAGAGCTTCCCCTCTGAAAATACCAGTCAGGTCATGTTATTGGAAATAAACATCCTTTCTTTGAGATACCCATCAAAAATTTAAATCTGCACTTATTCACCCCAAACTTGATTAATTTTAAGAATAAAGCCTAAAAATTACGTGTTATACCACAAAGCAATCAGTTTAGCAAATTCAAGATTTTAGTAACCCCTGTCCCTTACAAATGAAACGTATTTGGAGGAGGGAAGAGAGAAGGAGTAAAACTCAGTAAGAATGAACTATTCATGGTTGGAGAAAATGTTTCATTTTGTTTTGTTTTAAACAAAGACAAAGCAATTATAATATATAGGAAAACTGTTGGGGTTTCTGGAGCATTTGTTTTCCTTCTTGATACTTAAACATCTTGGTTTCCTGCTCCAATCTGGTATATAACCCTACCCGCCACACTAAGCAATTCCAGGTGGAAGAGATTTTAGAGCTTGACATCGGCTCTTCCACAGTTAGCCCATCTGCAAGTCGTCAAGCCTCCATGCAATTAACTATCTTATTTACAGCTGTAATGAAGCAAAGCTCAAGGATTTAGCAAGTATTGCTGATCTGTGTCTGCCTCTTCCTTGCACTTGCTTCCAAAGACTGCTTTGTTTTGATTCAAAAAAATGCAAAACATCTGCTGTTTGTCCAAATTAACTTAAAATAATTACTTTTAATTTAGATAAAGGATGTATTTTCTTCCAGTTTCAAGGTTTTACACGGTTCTGCTGCCTACTCATTTGCCAATGGCTAGGACATGTATAACACTGCAGTGGAATCAAGTAGATTGGCCAAGTTTCAAGTTCTGATCCAAGGTCAATGATACATTTTTTGGCAGTACTTCTTGGGAGAAATGCCTCCCTGCGACTTTTTAAATGCCTAATATGCAAAGACAGCAGAAAAGATTATCAGGATACCTTTGTCAAAAAGGAGGCAAGTGGGATGTGTAAAGATAAACAAAAACTTTCCAAAAACACTTAGTTCCCATTAACTTGATTTAAGATAAAGGAAAATATTGCTCTAAGTCTTAATAAACTGGGCTGGGAGTAGGGAAATACAGGTTACTAATCAAGGAATTACAATAAAAATACTTTAAGATAATTTAGAATTTTTAAGAGATTCCATTTAAAACACCAAGGCTAAGCATTCTAAGAAGCCAAAAACAATACTCAAGCACACTCTATTAAGAGTTTGCAAGCAGAAATAAAGTAAGTTGTAAAAGGAAGGCAGAATTCATATGACGCTAAAATTCTTTAAACACATAAAAAAAGTGTGTTTTCTTTTTCCTTTTTATACATATAGTGGAGAGAAAAGGGCCTTTGTACTAGTTTGCTCACAAAACAAAACAAAACAAAAAAAAACAACTAACCGAACCATCGAAGGCACTATCATAAATATTCTCAGTTCCACATGTAGGGCATGGACATTTGAACCTTTCACAGTCCCTGTATTTTTCTTCATCAGTGAGCTGTGCTGGGCCACCAAGTAGAGCATCATTCTCTTCATCTTTATGATAATGATGAACTCTAAATTGGGTGGGGTCAAGTCCTATTAATGTTAAAGAAAAAATAAATTCAGAAAGGCACAATTATTTGAATTCCCCCCTCCAAGAAATGTCCCAAAGAAGGGAATCCACAAAAGATTTATTTTTAAATTCATACACACACATACATAATCATCTGAACTCAAGATAGAGGCTCATACTACCAAGACAAACGACTTCTCTTTTTAAAGAGATTATTAAAAAAAAACAAGTCAACTGCATCAAAACAATGCAGAAATATGCTACTGGACATTTGGGTTTGGAAGTAAGTACTTCTATAGGATGGTTTTAGTATTTTCCTAAAGTTACAGTGAAAATCTCAAATAAATGTGCACTGTTAAAATCTCCTAAAATCAAAGTGTCACCATTAAAACTGAAAATAGAGAATAAAAATCCCATTAAGGAAAACAAATTCACTGTTATTACAACTCCTTCAAATGCAGACACAACTGCTAACCCTGATTTCAATGCGGTGGTCGATTCCATCTTGGCTCAGTAGTTAACAGCATGTAGGTTGCAATCTAATGCAGTGGTTAAAATTCAGTAGCAGCATCTGAGTCAAAACGCGACACGGTTTTTTGGTTCTCATCAATTCAGAAATTTAAAATATGTGCAAAAACAATGAATCTACAAATTCTGTAGGCCAAAATGTCCCTGACAATCCTGAAGCCAAATATACCTTCTATATTTCAATCAAAATGACACAAGAAATCAATTGACTCATCATTTACACTACCTTGTTTCCCCAAACTATTTGAGAAAAGAAAGACTGTAAGGCCAAACAATTTAACTTACCCTTGGTCAAAGCATATATGTCAAAATCTAATTCTTGAATTTACACTTAGAGATAATTATTCCATACTATATTCTTATAATATTTTCTTAAAAGCATTCCTTAGCAATCCCTAAGAATTCTAGGCTTTTTAGAAATCTAAAGAAAGCTATCATTTTTTATTTTAGTATAAAGCTACATAATATAAAAGTCACTGAGTAAAAAGTTCAAATGCCAAAAGTATCTAAAAATTGTTTTAACTCTATCAACAGCTGCACAGTTAGATAATCTAACAGATGTATTCAGAATTCACTGATAAGATCCTAAATCCTATTGGGTCAGTTGTCAAAGCAACATCTGAATTACAAAAGGCCGGCTCTGACACAGTGGAAAGGTGCTGAATTAAGAATAAAAGGCTGAGTCTCAGTTTTTTCACCTGCAAAATGGAGCTACTACAACCTACCATGCACTTTTGAAATTTAAATCAGACATTCAAGGACAAATCATTTTCCATGGTCCCTATCACGTGGCAAGCACCCAATAAATATCATATGAATGGAAAAAGTAAAATAGTGGATGAGTATCATTTAATCCAGACTACATTCATTCAAGATTATACATTTGGAAAAATATATGAAACACATGTACATCGTGTTGCACAGCAAGTTAACAGCCGCTCTTTGTAGTAATTAATCAAAGTGACTATTTCCCAACATGATAGTGTACAGTAAAAAACAAAGAACACACATTCAAAACAGTTTGAAAAACTGTTCCTGGACAGTGATATAAATTACTGTAACACAGGTCACGTGGCTCCAAGACTCACTGTACATTTTTATTTTACAAGTTACCTATCCCTTAAGAGAAACAGCAAGTTCGTGAAGTGTCTGGTAACATACACACTCTCATTTAAAGACAAGGAGGGCAGAGGAATGGAGAGAGACCACGCCCATGCCCCGAATGGTGCCATTTCTTCCCTGTAGTGAAGGGTAACTGCTGCAAATTTCTGAACCTCTAGTTGTGAATCCAACTGTATTCACACAATGTCTTGCTTTATTCATGATTACGAGAAAGCAGCTCCACCTTTTCTCTGATGGGATGATTATTCATCAATTTCCCCAGGCCAATACTTCTCAATAAGTAAGGAAAAAGAAAAACAATAAGCAAGGGTTTCCTAAGAGACAAGCTTCTATCACAACCTGAAAATCAAGTAACAAAAAGACGCTGGCTTTGCACATAGACACAACCAGCCGGGCTGCAACAGGGAAACAATGAAAGCTCTTTTGAAGCCTTCCCACCAGTCACCGGCCACTGGCCACCGTGTGCACTTGAGTCCGGGGGTGGCCTGCTGCTTAGGGAGAAAAGCCCAACAAGCGACCAAAAGTTATGAAAAAAGATCAGGCCTTATGAAATGTCTACTTTGAATGTCCATTTCCACAAACAACCCTTATCTACTGTTGCAATAATAAAACCAACGGGTCTAGCTAATTACTTCAGATTTATTCACAAACTGATTTTTTCCCCCAAGAGATGGGATTGCATCTCAGCACTCTTGGCCATAAGTCAACAGTAAATTTTTTAAATATAAGGGAGAAGACATTGTAATTACCTTAAAATATTAGGTATATAATGATCCTGTACAAGTTACTTGGATACAAAAATATCATAAAAGAGTGATTTTCTTGGGAAGACAATTATAAGTCAACAGGCATATCACGGGGGGCTAAGTTACATCTTTTAAGAAAACGTGTAATTAGTCATGTTAAAAAATATGGATCACTGATGCTTGGAATCTTTTCTTTAAGGTCAAAATCCAGACTTAAACCCAAACTTACATAATAAATTAATTTTTCCAAATCCTCACAAAATTGGCAACAAGCAGGTTATTTCGAAGTTTCGGGAGACTTAAAAGTTTTACTGCTTATACCGTAACTCATTAAGGCTGAAGTGAAACAACAGGGAAAAAGTATCTGGTGCTGCCACCTAGAGGTAGATTTTGAACTTCGAAATGTGCAAAATAGAGCAGCTATGTAGAAACCCAATTGTAATTATTGTCCCTCCAAAATGAAACACTACTGTCAGAATGACATGAAAGCAAAATCTTTATGATCACAGTTGCCACACATGCATATACACTGTGTAATCAATATTAAATTGCACGCTGTACAGCAAGTAATCACAGTAGTCTCTGAGCCAGCAACAGACCTAAGAATGAATTTCAAATTCCTTATCTCTTCTACTGAGAGCTTTCTCTGAACAACTGGCTGAAAGAAACAAACTTTATGCCCCAGTTGAGAAAAAGAATTTTCACTTCTTTGAGACTAGCTTTTATCCAATGACTTCAATCGTTGGAGCTGGCACAGAAGAGGAGGAGCAGCCTACTGGGGCTTGGCACCAGCTCTACGGGGTAGAGCAGCCGTGGAAATGACGTGTGCTTTAATTCAATCCTGTGACTTGTAGTGATCCAGTCACACCATTTTTGGGCCACGGTGGGGGCGCAGAGGAGTGCGATGGTGACAAGACGGGACAGAGGGGGCAAAGTAATGAAATTAAAATACTGTCATTTATAATTAGAAAATTTATAGGCTCTCACATTATTTTGGCAACAGGATCAAAGCTCTCATGTTTCAAGAAGTATTTATAGAAAGTAACATCATAGGCATTGGGGTGGATGAGTTCAGCAGTGCTGTTTTTTACTTAAGATCACCACATACCTCTAATGCCACATTTAGTACAAAACTATTTTTTCTACCACTGTATTTTCTAATAATTGTAAACTACCTGTTTTTAGAATGTTCACCTGCCTGCATTCCCAAGGAGTATTTAACCTTTTCTAAACTCAAGGCATTAAGTTGAGAGGCTGACACATTTGACTAAATAATCTTCTTTCTCCAAAAGACAAGGTCTTTAGTGCAAATGCAAAAAATTCTAGTAAAGCCAATTACATATATTCATACAACTGGGCAAGAGGGAAAAATCCACATGAATGAAACTCCAGATGAGTCGTGTAACTGGTATTCCCAGGCAGTTGTCTGTAAAATGAATCATTTATACTACTACGGAAGCTGATTAATGAAATTCTACTATGAAATTTTTTTTCCCTAAAAATTCCTTCTAGGAAATGAATCTTTGGCAGGAATCCAGACTTTCACCTATCTGGACTTCTCAGAGAACAATATACAAACTGAAATTTTAGTATCATTAAACTTTAGCATCATTAATGAATTTTTAAAAGGTGAATGCTAAATCCATAAAGCCTTGGACAAGAATGTTTGTCACAGCTTTATCTGTAATAACCATAAATTGGAAACAATTAGATGTCCATGAACAGGAGAATGAAAAACAAACTGGTATTATCTATCATGGAATACTACTCAGTAATGAAAATTTAAAAGTAAAATTTAAAAGACTGAATACTTACTGATGGATGAAACTCAAAAATATGCTAAGTGAAAGAAGCTGAACACAAAAAGCATATACCATAGGAGATCATTTATATAAAATTCTAAAACAGGCAAAACTAACCTGTGGTCATAGAAATCAAATGTGTGGCTGCTTTTGTGAGGGGGTGGGTATGGTCTGGGGAGGAGTCCAAGGGAAGCCTCTAGGTGATGGAAATATCCTGTCTTGATAAATGGACTGCACGATACTCTTCACATTGCAGCATGTGATGGTATGTAAATTATACTTTTAAAAAAAGCACTCCAAATAGAAGATGTTTGTGATATATATTTCCAAAGGACTCATGTAGAATATACAAGAAATACTTGCAAATCAATAAGAAAAAGACAGCCCAAGAGAAAAGCAGAAAAAGATCAGAACAGGCGCCTCACAAAAGAAGATATTCGAATGGCCGATAAGCATGTGAACAGGTGCTCAAGTTTATCAGTCATCAAAGAAACGAATTAAAAGCACATCATGCCACCACATAAATGAAGAAGATGGGACACACCCAGTGCTGGTGAGAAAGGGGAGCACTCATATGCAGCGAGTAGGGGTCTAATGTCATAGAAGCACTTTGGAAAACTCGTACTATCTACTAAAGCTGAACACACATGTCCTCTATGACCTAACAATTCTCCTAAATACATACCCGACAGAAATACATGCAACTGTTCAACAGAAGACATGTGCGAAAATGCTCAAAGCAGCATTATTCATAACTGTCCAAAGTGAAAAAAACTCAGAGGTACAGTGTGGTATATTCATACCAGACAGAAAGGAAGTACAACCACAGGGACCCATCTCACAAACACAGTGAACAGAAGAAGCCAGACCGAGAGTTAAAGACACAATTTATGCAGCATCAAAACATAAGAAAACCTCATGTGTGACGTTAGATGTCACGATAGTAATTTTCTGGTAGGGGATGGAGGATAATTTCTCGAATGAGATATGAGGGGGCTTCTGAGGATGCAGTAATAGATTGTTTCTTGAGCTCAGTACTGACTACACTGGTATGTGTTTACTTTGTGAAAATTTATCAAGCTGCTCAGGTTTTGTGTACTTTTCTGTATGCATGTTATACAAGAAATTCACATTGATTTCTCATATCATATACAAAAATAAATTCAAAATGGATTAAAGACTTAAACGTAAGACCTGAACCCATAGAATTCCTAGGGAAAACACAGGCAGTATATTCTGTGACACTGGTCTTAGTAATATTTTTTTGGATATGTCTTCTCAGGCGAGGGAAATAAAAGCAAAAACAAACAGGACCACATCAAACTAAAAACCTTTTGCACAGAGAAGGAAACTATCAATAAAATGAAAAGGCAGCCTACTTGAATGGGAGAAGATATTTGCAAGTTACATATCTGATAAGGGGTTAATTCTCAAAATGTACAAAGAATTCAACAACCCAACATCAAAAAAACAAACAACCTGATTAAAAAACTGGGCAGAGGACCTGAATAGACATTTCTCCAAAGAAGGAATACAGATGGCCAACAGGCAAATGAAAAGATGCTCAAGTTCACTAATCATCAGGGAAGCACAAATCAAAACCACAGCGAGATACCGCCTCATACAGGTAAGGATGGCTACCATCAAAAACAAGCATTAGCAAGGATGTAAAGGAAAGGGAATCATTGTGTACTGCTGGTAGGATTGTGAATTGCTGCAGTCACTATGGAAAAAAGGATGGAGGCTACTCAAAAATTTAAAAACAGAGCCGCCATATGATCCAGAAATTTCCCTTCCGGGTATTTACCAGGAAAAAAAAATACCCCAAAGACACTAATTCAAAAAGATACATGCACTAATGTTCACTGCAGCATTCCAAGATATGGAAGCAACCTAAGGACCAATCCTAGAATGGAATGTGTGATGTACACACACACACACACACACACACACACACACACGAACATTACACAACCATAAAAACTGAAATCTTGCCTTTTGTGACAACATGGATTGATCTACAAGATATTATGTCAAGTGAAATTAAGTCAGAAAAAGATGAATACCACATGGTCTCACTATATGTGGAATATAAAAAACAAAATAAAATGAAAACAGACTCACAGATACAGAGAGCAAATGGGCGATTGCCAGAAGGGAGTGCGGGAATGGGCAAAATAGGTGAAGGGAATGAAGAGGTAGAAACCTCCAGTTACATATTGAATACGTCATGGGGATGTAATATATAGCATGAAGAATATGCTCAATAACAGTCTGATAGCCCTGAATGTGAATTTTAACTTAATGAGACCTGCACATCTGAGCAGGAAAAAACTTTAGAAGTGTCTTCTTATGTATTTTTTAGACCTGAGAAAGGACAGTAACTTTATGCTGAAAAAATATTTGGAAAATAAAATAACAAATAAAATAACAGACCAAGACTGCTTCTCTCACAACAAAGCCCTCTTCTTTCCAGCTATGTTGGCAGATATGGGGGCGGGGGGGTGTGGAGAGCCAGGCTGGAGGTCCCTAAACACCCACCTTTTTAGAAGTGAGTTGGTAATTGTTTTACTAGTTTTGCTTCTGATTTTGTAAAAATTCTTATTTTTAGTAATAGGAGTATTAATATTTTTTCAACGAGGAACTTAAAATTCATCACCTTTACTCTTTTCTTATTCACACATATCCATTTAACATAGTTTAAGTATCTGTGCACATTGATATATTCAGCCTTTTTTCATTTATTATGTCTTATCCATTTTTCTATAGGCTACACAATCTTGGTGTCATTTTAGTATGCTTAATTAATACAATGTCTCTTTTTAAAAAAAGATCTATAATTAATAAGACGATACTGTATACTTGAAAGTTGCTGAGAATAGATCTTAAGCATCCTCACCACACCCCCCCCCAAAAGAGTTAACTATATGACACGATGGATGTGTTCATTATCTCGACCTTGATAATCATTCTGCTATGTAAATGTATATCAAATCATCACATTGTACACTTTAAATACATACCGCTATATTCGCCAATTATTGCCCAGTAAAGTTAAATTTTTAAAGAAGTGATCTAACAAGTAATTTGAGAAATCCCCATTTTCCTCTAGAAACTTCAAGTGTTACAAAGCCAGAGTTAGGAATCACTACTCCAAGCCATTATTCTAAACATGCTCTGGCTTGGGTCCAAGTTCTCAGAGGCTGAGTGAGGTGAGCAGCGGCACTATGGGCCCTCTGCACTGTGGGCGTCAGACAGAAACAGACACTGTGCGCTCGCCTTGTAGGGACTGAGGTGCAAGGCTGGGCAGCGGATACCCTTCAAAAGGCTGCCAGTGCCCTAAAGTGCAGCCACTCAGGAGTGGCTGAGATGGCACAGGCGACCCCCGTGGAGCTCGGGGTCCTGCCATTCATTACTGGGCTGGAAGAACAGGTGGGAGGTAGGGACGGGCAACTACTCCTGACTTCCCACTGGCCTCTCTACAGGGCAGTCCCACGATGCCTCAAACGCCTCCGCTGGTGGTCCCCGCCAGAAGTGGTCTCTGTCTCCCCTAAACACTGAACATCCTTAATTTTACCTCTTTGGGGACATATACTGTGTGGTCCGCTGGACTCAACAACACTGGAATCGACTCAATGGGCCGGCTGCATTTCGAGTAGAGGGGCCGTGGCTGACTCCACCCTGCACCACTCACAGTGCCCACTATGACGCTGGGCACAGTAGGTCTTCAACACGAATCTGACAAATGCAAAAGAAGGCTAGGCACTCGGGCCATCTGATGACGTGCTTGGAATGGCGCTCCAGCCTGGAAGAGGCAGCTCTCATCAGCTGAGAAGACTCAATATCCTACTGTGCATTTGGTGTGACCTTTCTTTTTAAATTTTACTATGAATTATGCTATAGAAAATATTTAAGGTTTGGAAATGACGATCACCTGTGTACATTCTTCTGCGAGCTTAATCATGAAAAAAGGCAAAGTCGTGATCGACAAAGTAATGCCTGAGGCACCTGCTGGTGGCATCATTCCAGTGCCAACCACCTGCACTTTATTCCCCAGACCATCGTTCGTAGGTATATCTCCCTAGGCCCACCCAAGGCACCCGTCAAACACTGCGTGGCCCCCTGCCTGACTTAATTTCTTAGAAGATGTTACTGGACCCTGTCTACTGACAAAAACTACCTCCTGTAATGTGAGTGGTACGGGCCAGTTTTTAAAAAGGGAATTTTTACTTTTTAATCTAACTCAGGAACACACTGGCTTAAGTGTGTTGTCTTGTTTTAAGTACTACTTTCAGAGATTAAATTTTCAATTCTCCAGTTCTTCAAACATCAATAATTTCTCAGGACCAATGGAAAAACTGCCCTGATGGCCACACGCCTGAAATTTTATCACTGACCATGAAGAAATGTACTTCATAGCGACTATACAAATCATTCCTCATTGGAAGAAAGATATTATATAATTCTAAGTACTGTTATGGGTAAAATACAAATTTATTAAAAGATGACATTCAAGAATGAACCTGAAAATATTCTCATCCCCAGCCTGTTTTGCTAGGTACAGAAGACTATTTGGATGGTGGTCCATACTGTGAATATTTCATCCATAGAATATAGAGAGCTTCCATTAGAACAAGAGAAAAAAACCTATAGTCTGGAGAACAAAAGCTAAGAGTTCCAAGTTTTAGTGACCATGTTTCCCATAGGGCTATTGTATCAGAAGAGTAATACTATATTTTTTTTCCATTCACAGATGGAAAAGAGTAAAATTTAGCTTTATTTAAGCCCAATAGCAATAACCTTGCAAGGGTTTCAGAAAAATGATACACATTTTACTGTGGGATAATGAGGACCATTAGTTATTAGGGAGAACAAATTATTCTCTTGCAATTCAACAGACTTATTCATTCCCTCATTTAATAGACTATCCTCTCTCCTTTTCACTAAAACGACCTTCCTATACAGAACACCTGGCCGTGCAACATGCCACCAGACAGACTTCAGGAGGTACCTTGACGGGGAGAAATAGAGAATTTCCAAAGTGAAGCCACAGGATAAAACCAACACTTGATGCTTGCCTTTCATTTCAAGGAAAGCAGTATAAAAGCCACAGAAAAAGAGGTAGTGGAAATATATAGCTGCTCTCCACAAAAGAGTCTTAAAATGAAAAATCTTGAACTTAATAATTTTCCTAAATGAAATTATGCCATTATTTCTGATTTCTTTGTACTAACGAAAAGGACAATGTATCAAACTTCACTGAAGTTTCAACACTGTAATACGTTTCATTAATCAAAGATAAAAAATACATTAAAAGCAAAAGAATTATTTTATGTCTGTGATTAGGCAGTTGGAGGGCTTGTAGTTTATGTATACATTTGCAGACTTCAACTTATTTAACGGTGTCAGTTCACTAACTGCAGTTTTTTTATATAAAGAAAACAGATTTAGAACTTTAAAAACAAATTACAGTAATTTTATGCCTGCAGCTTGCACCTCTTAGAAACCATGCACCCCCTAACACTCCCCTTACTTTCTCACCACTTTCCTATCTCCTCCCTTCGCCTCTAAAACCACAGGCTAAGTGAGAACTGGTAACAGGGCCCTGAAATCCCCTAGTGAAGAGTGGCCACCCTCATTTTCACTCGGGCTGGAGGAATAAAGGACACAGATCAAAATGCAGCTCCCCAATAGGGCAGGGGGCAAACACCCACAAGGATCTGCCTGACGAGCTTCAATGTTGTCTACAGATCTTCCTGCTGACCGGCACCTGCCGCCCTGCACTTCATTACTGTGGACCCTCCCATGAGGAAAGAGGGAGACAGAAAGGCCTAGGACATTTCCTACAAATGTTGAAAGGTACGTGGACACCACTGGGGACGGCAGGGACTGAGGTGGGAGGAGGTAGACTGCACAGTGATGACAGCCTCATGTGTTTTCAGCAGAAAAACTGCTGTCAAGTAGCCGAAGAGAAAAATGGGAGAAAAGATACAAGGGGGAGCGGCAGCAGCTCCTTCAGGGCCAAAAACACAGGCCCTTCAGGCAGCTTGAAGTGGCTACCTGGCACCAAGAGCTTTCCGGTGATGGCGCAGGAGAGCTGGGGCTGTGTGGGGACCACCATAAGCATGAAGGGGCCCCTCTGTAGACTGAGACTGGTCAGTAATAACACGAACCCTCTGAACGGGGGCCCACTAGGCTACTGGCTTTGAAAATCATTTGTGAAAACTGGACTCCTAAGACAGCTGTAATTATGAGCAAGTTGGTTTTTAAGCAAGTCAAAATCTGCACACTGTTTAATTTATATAAAAGTGATCTTCAATATGACCCCAGAACCAATGACATCAGTCTGGTCTCCTCCTGGCACCTGTCCACCGGCCAGGCTCCACTACCATTATTCTCTAGCTCTTTTGCTAAAATACAAGGCTCCACACTTATATCTGTTAAGTGTCCTTCACGATATGGGGTTTGTTCCATCTATCCCTCCTCAGCTCTGGGCCCCCAGGAAATTAAGAACCAAAGAAAGAGATGGGCAACAGTGAGCCTTTGGACCAGGTTCTTGATGATACCGATGGAAAACCTGGAAGATCTACTCTAAAAACACAAATGCTTTTGCTCAGGGCTTTTCAGCAGTGTGGGGGTTCGCAGTTGGGAGAGGAGGGAGCACAAGGAAGATGACGCTCCCATGCCTTCACGTCCACGCCGCCCCACTCCCGGCTGAGGATGAGTGTCATGGCCTCTCAGAGCTAAGAAGAGGCAGTGGTTACAAGCACAAACTTTGGAGTCACAGAGAGCAAGGTCCCAGTCCAACCACAGTTGGCCACTTACCAGCCATGTGACAAGACCAAGTTAGTTACCTCTCTAAGCCTCAGCTTTCTTCTCTATACAATGGAGGAAATACAACAGGTCCTCATGGGGTTATTGAAAGGATGAAATGAGACAACATATGCAAAGTACTTATTACAGTTTCTGATAGAGTAAGCACTCGAGGCAGGAGAGAAAAAAGAAGGAAGCTAAAAAATATTGTGCACTTACACTCCCTCCTCCCAGCTGAGGATTTATAAACATCATCAAATACAACTCAACTTTGAGAATACATTATATGATGATTTGGGTAGCAGAATTTTGTCTTCCTAATTATGTTTTGCTTAGGCAAATGTCAGAAATGAGTTTCCACTTCCAGAGCAGACACTGATGGGAGAGTGGAGACAGTGGGGGGCTGGGGGGGAGGAGCTCAGAAACATATTCAGTGTGGAAAATATGTGACTTGATGACTCTTCTGTCCAATCTCAATCCACAAATGCACTCTGACCACTAACGACATGCAAATCTTAAGGACTGGGGGAGTTGGGACATATTAATGCAGAAGCCTGGCAGGGGGCTGGAGCATGGCCACAACCGGCACTTGGTGAGCACCGCCCCCCAGGCCTGTGCGGAGCATCTCTCCACTACCTAACCACTCTGTCAGAGCAACTCTAATTTATGACACCAGAAGCCAAGGCTGAGAGCAAGCTCTAGAGGCTTGCCAAAGCCACAGAGCTTGTGAACAAGAGAACCAGAGTTTGAATCTAGACCCCAAAGACACCAAAGGTCATGTCTTAAGCCACATTTTCCAATGAGAGGAAGGGAAGAATTTTCCATGAAGCAGGGACAGATTTAGTGATGCCATATTTAGGGGACCCTGAATACACTAAGGAAGATGTCAGGCTAGAAATACAGGTTGGAGCTAGAAAGTTAGTCTATAACTGCCAAAGTCAGAGACTGAAAGCTGTCAGTGACATCTGGACTGTACTTATAGATAGGGAGGGGCCAGCTATTCTGAAAATCTTCATCTCTGTGTACAATGGGATAGAGAGTGGAGACCTTAAGGCAGTGTAACTCTTAACATGCTGGTCGTCTAGGAATGAAATCAGGACTGGTTATGAAATATATTTCTAAGTAGGAGATGATAATCTGGTGACATGGCTTTGAGGTTTCAGGGTTGGCTGGCACCACCACAGAAGATGAGAAATTAGGCACCAACTAACTCCTAAAAGATAACAAGTCCAGTTTTAGAAGACATTTTAAAAAACAAGAGCAGGATACTCAAAAGGGAATCGAATACTAAAGAAGTTAAACTTCTTTTACTTTTTACTTCATATGAAAACACACTGAGAGACTGAGACAAGATGAAACAATAATCAAGATACAATGAATCTCATTATTAATGGAAGCTCACTGATTAAAGCCACAATGGTGTAAGCTCAGAGGCTAGAACAGCACCTAAAATGTTCTCTTATCCTTTCTTTCGCCTTCTCTCTCCCCTGAGCATCAGCTGACTGAGTGCCTACTCTGGCATGTGCTTACATAGGTAGCAAGTTTGTGGGGTTCTTAGTCTAGCAGGGGAGACAGACATTAACCACACAAGCACAAAAATAAATGCCCAACTATAAATGAAGACGTGCTCAACAAAGCACTGTGCCTCTGAACCAGGCTCACGATAGTCCAGGGAGGACCGCGCGTGCTGCTGCCGCCTGGTGATGAACTAGGTGAGCTCGGACACTTACCTAACCACGTTGCAATGAGGACAGCATCAATTCCGTCTATTGGCTCACAGATTCGAGACACGACTGGGTGGATCTGCTGGGCCAGGTAGTACTGGGTGTCAATGGTTAAATTGTCCTGCTTCTGTAGCTGCTCGGGTGCATAGGCCCTCTGACCCGCAGTGAGGTTTGACCCATCCTACAAGAGGACAGGGTACAGGGAAAGCTGTGAGAAATTCAATCACACACACTGGCTTGGTCAAAAAGGGGGACAACAATTCCAATTTTATATATTCAATTCCAAATACCAAGAAGTCCTTTTGACCTATTGGTGAACATTTCATATGCATCTAACAGTAGGAAGATCAAGGAGAACAGCTCACCCACTGTCCAAGAATGTAAATCCAGCATGTGTTGTGTTCTATTTTTTGTTGAAACACGAAACCAACAAGATGGCATGACTAGATTAAATAATTCCACCTGCCATATCACAGAAACACACCGAGAAGACCTGCTAACAAAGGCCTTTTAGGAGTTATGATAAAAACAAAACATGTGTGACCCTTTTTTATTATGTTAATGTAATCCCTCCGTGCAAGAATTTCAGCCATAGCATCATCTTAAAGATGAGGTGTGTGTCTCTATCTCTTGATGAGAGCTAGCTGTATCACTGTGATGCAAATGACAGGGGAACAAAGCCCAAGAGTGGTAACTTATGTACAAGATATAATAAAGTTAAGGACATCTCCTTGGTAGACTAGAGTGCTCTAGAAGCAAAATGTTTGGCCAATGGAATGAAGGGCATATCATTTTGTGCTGTTTGCATGGCCCTTCCTCAAGGAAAGGCAGGTGGGTCAGACAGCCTCTTTTCAAGGGCTTCCTCTTTACTCTCTAAAAATAAAAGTTATGAAATTCTATATAATTGGCCCACATACAGTCCTGTGGGTGATGTCACCATGATCAACAAGCGATCACTCTACTGGACTAATATCCAACTACTCACTCCACTCTTTTCCCTTGTCTGCAACAACAGAATGTAATATTCAGATTCGGAAATTATAACTATTCACAGTGCTCAGCTGCTCTGCAAAACTGATTATAATGTGAATCCTATTCTTTCATTCCTGCTACAATCAGTCCCTTCTCAGCACAGCGCCCAGCCCAAAGCAGAGGCAACCTTCCTGTACCGCTGTCTTACCAGAAACTGGAGGCAGCGGCCTCTTTCTCTGGCCAGGCCCCGGATGGAAATAAACTGGGTTATTTATCAACTAGACTCTTTCTATGCTAAGACATAATGAAATAACTAGAAAGGAAGCAAATCTCAGATTCAAAGACTTGCTTTTAATTATTTTTCAGGAGTTCACAATACAGGAGAAGAAATTAGGCAGAATTAATCAACTTTAATTGTTGCCTTTTTAGAAGTTTGAATTGTTAGATGAGAGGAAGGTGACAGCCAATGACAAAAAGAGTGAAAAATCCTTGGGCACTGTCTTTATGCACCATAACTGAATCAGACTGCCTTTTAACAAGCACATGAACTCTGATTGATTTATAGAATTGTATTGTTTTTTAAAACTGATCTGTCCTTAAGGTTACAGTAATGTTGAGCTTGATGATTTTTAATAATGAGTAAAAATCAAATTTGTAGAGGCAAATTTTTTTTCCCAAAGCGTTCGAATTACTTTCCAGTATTCATTAGATGTTCTCATGTAAGGTATGTCTGTAAAAAAAGAAGCAGGTGAAAATTTCTAAGCATAGTCTTTAAATATCCACACAAAAGACTAGTTTTAACAGTGACTCAAACATATTTCCTATTGAATTTTAAAAATCTGAGCTTAAACATGACTAAATTCAAAAGAATTGCTAAGATGACAGGTTTCCCTGTGTTCTGTTGAAGAAACATTTGGGCTATGACATAAGATATATCCCTCAGAGACCTAATCCTCAAACCTAGCAAGATCCCACGGAATGTACAAAAACACGTGACATACACCGTTAAGAAGCAATGCTTGTCTTCTTTGAAGTGCCCATATAGTAATTTGGGAACTTCACAAAGTACATACTTTACAGAGACAACCAGATGCAGTCAACTCATTCAAAACTGTGTAGTCATCTTTAGAAGAAAACTAACGGAAAAAAAATTTTTTGCCAGGTGACCAGAGGGCCCCTTAAATCAATTATATTAAAAGCATGCCTTATGAAAATGATGTTCAATGAAAGTTAAATAATTAAGGATTTAAAACTTAACCAGCAAGTGGAAGTGGACTTATGATCTCAACGAATAATTCACACAGGTTTTAGAAGATTACGAACTACAACATAAATTACAGACCAAAAACACTACTCTCTGAACTAATCTGAATTTATAGTCTGAATAAGTTATCAATAGAGTAGAGCACTATATTCAAAATGTAAATTTTAAACAAAACAGAACCGGTTTTAGAGACAGGCTATTCTTAGAGGGCACCCTTGCTTACAGTAGCAAATAGTTCTGTTAAAAATGTGTCATCATACATTTTCAAAAACACATTCTAAAAATGTTGGTTGTGTTAGGAAAGAGAGTAATTTGAGTGCTTAAAAGCAAAAGAGGTAGGCAGCTTTGGTTAGCAAACATGCTGAAAGTGGGCAGGTCCCACTGCTAGGGGACAAAGGCAAATTCGAGTCCTACAGCTTTTCTTGGGATATAGTGAGAAAAATAAATCAATGAAAGAAACATGAACTGTTCTTTTAACAAGCAAGCGAGTCAAGATTCAGCACCAGTTAAATGGGGAAAGGGGTAAAAATACACCAAACTGGATTTACTGTACTACACGGCATTTTGAGCTTTTCTTTTATCGTTAAGACCTGAAAAGAAGGAATCAAAAGACCTAATATTTGGACATCAAGGAACATAAGCCTGACTTTTAAATACATCAATCACATGACCACGCATCTCCATTCCAGGTTTAGCCAAAACATAATTGTAGCTTGATTTCATTTTCAGATGCTGTTTCACAGAACCTACATCATTTTTAAAAGTTATATGCTGCCATCTGCTCCTGTCACTAATAGATTAATCTGAGAGCTTTTTCATGTATGTGAAGATATAAGTGAAAAAAAAAACTAGCCTATTTACCAAAATCTTTATTTGCATAATATGAAAATTGTTTTTTTTTTGAGATTAGACTTGTCAGAGGCAATATGCAAAGCACATTAAGGGCTTGAGCGAGTCAGACATTTATGGAAATATTTTCCTGCAGGAATTGGCTTTCTGTAACAGTTCTTAATCAAGGGTAACCCTAGGAGGGAGACAGAGTCAAGTGCTGATTCCTGTCCATGTACTTAGATCATTTGTTATGTACATCATCTACAGTACTGAGCAGATATTAGCAGATGACTTTTAAATTCTGAAGACTCTCTGATTTTAAAACACATTGTAGTTTGACAGAGATCAATCACATTGCAGTGAAGTTTAAGGCTTATATAGTTTTTTTAGTATAATAACAAAACGCAATAATTAATTAAAAAGAAGCAGTCTTATTCAGATGGTAAATAGACCATAGCACAGTAATTGTAAAGAATCTGGATAGAGGTTTGGCTTTGACTTTTTTTTGTTAAAGAGGGAGAAGGGATGAGACCTCTCCTTTGTTTCAACTGGAGTTAAGTGCTTTCAAAGGGGAAAAAAAAAGCTCTTCTGTCCTACTCTTTCTCCTCATCCCTGTTAGAGACACACTACATGCTACACTCAAGAAACTGACTAGGGGTTTAAAACTGTTCTAGAAGCCTTAGAAGTTCCTTAGAGGTGAAACAGGGAGAAGTCAAAGAGGTGGGTTCTAGGCTCCCTCCACTCAAAATAAAGTCAGAAAAGGAACTGGTTAGATAATCTGTGTTTTCTTCATAAGGCATGTTTTTAGGATCTCTTACCTTTCTCCATACAATCATGCATTTCATATTTTTTAAGTAATTATGTGAACACAGGCCAGTGAAAAATGCATTTGCTCTCTTTACCAATATTCACAGTGGAACCTGATGCAAAAGGAATGATAAAGGAGTATTGCTGGATATATGGCCAAACTGCGACACACTGTCACTCACATTAACTTGCGGCTGCGACAGTGGCTACTGTTACAAAGCTGCCTCACCAAAACAATTTCACTGGTCTTAAATGTGTTATGAAAATTTTAATGAAGTATAGTCATATCCCTGACTACTGTTTCTAAATGCTGTGAAACCAACCAAGACCAAACCCTCTCTGCAGAGCATCAATTACTTGGAAGAGCACTAAGACACTGCGCTCACACGGACCCCAGCACGGGCTCTTCAGCGCTAGGAGACGCTCATTCATTATGACAGTTGTACCTGACAGATGACGTACGACACAGTGTCTCCAGCTTTCATTTTTCTGCCTCCTTGAGAATTTATCCAGAGGGCAACATGGACGTGAGGTAGGCTTTTTTTATCAGGGTAATCCTGGGGATCCTTTGTCAATGCCTAAAAGAGAAAAAGAGGGAACAAAAAGCCTCAAACTTTAAAATAAAGCCCTTCTTGAGCAGACACACACTAAATACCTCTTTGCTAGAATCATACCAGCCACCTGAATACAAAAATGACAGAAGCGGTAGGTACAAAACCCTGCCATGGAAGCTTAAGCCATTCTATCCTCCAGGCTCCTCTCTCCTTCACTGAGGAACTAATATAACCAGATGTAACCCTGACAAAAAAGAAGTAAGAATTTCTGGGCCATGGCACATAATAGTCGGATATAAAAATTAAGGGGATAAATTCAGTCTCTTATACAGCCTGAGTTTCTCCTAATGTTTGCACTTCTCTCACTGAATTAACTGATTAGTTAAGACTGATGGATAACGGTTACTCTGATTTAATGATCTGTTTCTCAAAGGTTTCTCGAGCCTAAATAAATCCCAAAGGCACCAGAAATCACTGGATTTACTCACACTGTCAACTTAAGCTCTCCGAAGGCAGGCTGAGTGAGTTTGAAACAGAAAGTAAGCCCCACGAGAGCAGGAACGCGTCAGCCTCGCTCACAGCTGCACTCAGTGCTCAGAATGACTCTTGGCGTGCAGCAGCAACCAAATGCTTGCAGAAGAAATTATTTTGCTCACGCTGCAATAATTCACTAAGTTCAAGCACTGTAAAGTACCACAAGATGAGTAAGACGGTCACTGGTCCTAAGTCATCTGCTATTCGTAGACGACTCCTTGTTCCGCAAAAAAACAAAGCAAAACAAAACAAAAACGCCTCTCTAAAATAAGCTACAAGTGCCAGAAGGGAGATGTGAACAAAGTGTTTATGGAGAGTTTAGAGAGGCAAAGATCACTTCCATCCGAGAGCAGAAATCATGGAAGAAAAAGAACAAGTTGGCACATGAAGGAAAAAACCGATTTTAAGAAAAGATAACAGGGGCAAGAACACTCAAGCAGAGAGAAAAAGCAGAAGTTAAAAGCAAGAGGTGAGGAAAAATACAGTCTACTGGACTGGAACTCAATATGCACAAAGGGAAGGAGGAGGATTTCTAGCTCTGTGAGGGGTGGGTTTCAAAAGACAAGAGAAGGACAAGGAATAGCATGCTGTGTGTCCAGATCACGAAATGTGGTTCCCAACAACCTTTCAGGGAGTCAGAATGATTTTCCCAACAATACTACTCGCACTAGTGATGCAGAAGCAGTGGTCAGTAAAGGTGCCGATGCCTTATACACATGAACCTGGACAGCAGCACCAAACTGCGCTAATCGTCATTGTAGTCTTCACCACCAGTTTTTTTAACCTCTTGAACCTTGAGTACAAAACTAAAATTTTGTGACAAAATGGGATGTATGCACAAGGCATAACCATTGTAGACTGAAGAACAAAGGTTGCTCCAAGAAATGCACTTGTGCAGTTGTTTGAGTTGCAAGCTAAACTAGCTGCCTTTTTCACAGAACACAACTTTTACTTGAAAGAATGACAGGCCGAGTACTGTTACTCTGACTTGTGTATCTGGCAATCACTCAAAAAAGAACCAAGTAAGCCTGCCATTTCAAGGAAAACACCTGACAGTATACATTGCCTACGATAAACCTGAAGCTACCAGGCACAAATTAGAATTTTGGAAAATTTGTTTCTACTTCTGTGAGCTTGACAACTTCCCAATACTTAAAAGATTTTTCTGGTGATATATATAGGAATATTCTAAAATGTGGTTTTTGATAATGCACAATGAAACATATCATTATTTGGAACATCTGTAAAACTCAGGGACCAGACATTTAATAAATGAACGATGTATAATATCATGTATGGGAAAAATACCATTCAAAGCACCACACAAAGAGGTTTTAATGTAACAGAGTATGAAAAGTTCACCGATACAGTTTCATATTTCCACATTACAAATAGCTTTTAAGAAAATACCACTTATTATAAAAGAGTAGCAGTGTAGAATCAAGGAACAAACCACGATCTCAAAAAATTACTGAAATACTGCTCCTTTTGCCAACTACATATTTGTGTGAAACTGGATATTCTTCCTATACTTCAACCAACACCACACATCACAACAGAGTGGATGCCCAACCAGACACGAGAATCCAGGTGTCTGGACATTAAAGAGATTTGCAAAATTGCAAAATGACATAATTTCTCTAATTTCTCTTCATTTTGAAATATATAGTTTTTTTCATGGAGAAATTGTATTTTTGCAATTACATAATGGGTTTATTGATTTTTAAATAAGTTAATAAATGCTTTTTAATTTTGCTGTTTTAATTTCTAACAGTAAATATCAGTGTGAGCTATAGACACAAAAGCTCTTGCAGTCCTCAATTATTTTAAGAGTGTGAAATGTCCTGAGACCAGGAAAGGTGAGAATTCTGTCATAGAATAAAGCAGGTTCTCCCACACGGCTGCACACCCTGGGTTATGTACTTTCTAAATCACATACTCAGTAGAGGAGAGTGCCTAGGAGATTCTCCAAGTATTTGAATCTCCTCAAACCTGCATTATGCGAAGTCTTGATTGACTTGGATGGGTAATACTGCACAGAAATCTTAATCAATATAACTCTACTTAAGAAAACCGTTATCTTCTTCAATTGACTATACTTCAATGCAATGTTAAGAAATTCTGAATTTCATCTGACATACTTTCCAGTTATTAGATTGGGGCTATTTGGAGATTTTACAAGATAGTTTTAGAAGGCTTGATTTTTCTTAAAAAATGCTTCCTGGCGGTTTAGGCTCAAGTTAGCCAGGGCTATATGAACCAACTGTGAAGTATTTTGTGTTACTTTATGAAATATATTTATGCTAAGATTGCAGTAGTTCAGAAAATCACACACAGTGTCTTTCAGTTGCTTTGGGCAACAAGGGCGGAAATCTCTATGAAGGTAGATCTCACCACATTACCCCTCCACCCTAGGCTTACCTTCCATTTTCAAGCTCTATCAGTATCACAAAATCACTCAATCTACCTACCTACCTATCTACATTCTATTCTAAGACCATCCACAACCAGTCGCATACATACTCTTCGATTTCACTCTCCTTTGAAAATGACAAAATGTAAAAACTGAATTACTCACAAGTTTTACATAGTACAAGTATTCAGACAAATGTTAATCAACACAGTCACTTTTGATATATAAATAGTTTAATGTAAACAGGCATAGGAATAACTATTACATAAACAATCCTTTCATCAGACTTTACTGTATTTATGTCAACACTGCAGAAATTCTTCTTTATAAAAAAAGTGTAAGAGCATGGGGTAGTAAGTACCTTTGTTAGACTATAAGCATCTTGAAAATACCAACCATGTTTTGCTTATTCAACTTTATATCCCAGAATCTAGCACTGTGTGCACATGTTTGATGAATGGATGATTAAAGCAAAGGAATTCTTTTAGCGCTCACTGAACAACTATTATTTGCCAGCTACTATGCCAAGTGAAATAGAAAATATAAAGACAGTAAGTCACAGTTTCAGTTCTGCCACAGAAAAGTGTATGCACAGCACTGACCACTAAGTATTAACTAGTACTGTTATTATTAATGATAGTGTCACTATAAGTTGATCATTACTGGAGCTCAGTGATGGATCCATGGGTGTTCATGATGCTATTCTCTTTACTTCTGTATAAGCTTAAAAATTTTGACAATAGGAACTTCAAATAGCAAGACTGTAGACTGTTCAACAGAACTCAGAGACTGCCAATGTGTCTATGAGTTGAGTTTCTCAGCACACTAGTGATACTGTGTCATCATCCACGTGAGAGGATGACAACATGGGCCCATGACCCAAGAGGACATGTATTCAGTGTTCTTTTGCCAATAGTGTGGTCATATTTGGGCTCAGCCTTCCAAACTTGTGCCTGGAATCCCTGGCAACATAGTGCCCACATATCTAAGAAGGTAGACAGTGTTGGGGACACCATCTGCATAATTGATGCAAAAACTGATCAAAGCAAGACTGAGGTAGTAACTCTTATTCATGCAAATTTTTGACAGACACAGTAAAATCTGAACAGAAACTACTCTCTAGTGTCACAAGTGATTCCATGCCAGTAGGCATACAGTGCATCACTTAAAGTGAAGAGCTAGTCCCAAGGTACACGTCTTCTTATATTTCTAATTTTTTGTATATTTCATATATAAATGAATGTCTTCTTTTGTGATGTTAAAGACGTCACGGTTAAGAGGTAGGAAACAAATGACTTACCTAAGAATAAACACAAATTGTAAGGATATACATAGAAAATATTCATTCTCTCTAGGAATCAAATAAATGCAAATTAAATCCAATGGTAAAATACAGTTTCATATCCACTATGGTAGCAACATCTTACTTAAACATGAACAGTGATAGTATCACCAATGAAATATCACCACTACAAGCAAATCAGCAAATCTGTGGTGAAACTGGCACATAAATTTTGTTATTATCAACTGTTATTACTCTTTTGCCAAGCAATCTGGCAAGAGCCATACAGATCTTCTTATCTTTTGACTCAAATATTTCCCTTTAAGGAACCTAAACTAAGATAGCAATTCATCCAAAAGTAAAAAAGGCAAATGAATAAAGATGTTCAATACAGTTATTTACAATAGCAATAATGTCCATAATCAAGCAAAAATTTTTAAAGATGTACCAGGGAAATATAAAATTAGCAGGATGATTTTTAAGATTAATACAGAAATGTAGAAAAATCTGTTCATGTTAAGTGAAAACAAGTCTCAAAGTAATATACATTATAATTGCTGTCATGTAAAACTATATTTTAAAGAGTAAGGAAATGTGCAAATATGACAAGCATTACTTTAGTATAGGGGTGTTATGAATGAGTTTTAATTCTGAAACTTCCATTTAATGCCATCATGAGATTCTTTTTCATTAAAATTGCTTTTAGTATGAGCTTTGACAATAAAATCTGTTTATCACAAAATGGGTAAAATGGTATTTGCAAAATGAGCTGAATATGTAAGGATACTCTTTCTAAATGAAAAAGAGAAATCTGTAACCTAACATCTTGTATTACACAGCACTTTTGGAAACCGAGATTTTATTTTTCAAATTAGGTAAGAAAAAATATTCCCTATTTCAACAACTAAGACTAACCATAAAGTATAACTTATATAGGTTAAAAAAAAAAAGCACAAGAGCTTTGAATATACAGAAAGTGCTAGCGCCATCTTAATTCTAAATAACAATGTCTAAAAATGCCTTCTGATTACAGTACCTCTAAGGATCATCTTCTGTAAAGTTACACAAACACACACCCCCTCTGTGTCTCTAAGCTTACAGGCCTGCCCCAGAAACAACTGTAACTGAGGAGGACTGTGAAGAAGGAAATGCTCTCCGGTCCCTGAAACACTAACACATGACTCCACAGAACCTCTGAACGCAGGGCTCCCACGACGTAAGTGAGGAACGGAGAGGGAGGGCCCGGCGACAGGCGGGGGTGCATCAGGGCTGGGCACAGAAGAGGGCAATGCTAATGCTCAATCTGTGAGATAGTTGTTAAGCAGCTAGATAAATAAATTCACAAGCTAGAATTTATTTCAATTGCAAGGATGAGGTGGTCCTTCAGCTATGTGAAGGAGGAGGAAACACACGGCAGCAGCTGGGCTCGGCAATAAATGCCACATTTACCTTGTTAATTTCAAACTGGCTCACTGGGACACTGCCATTTAGCACGTTTTCTCCAATTTCTATTAACCTCTTCTGAATGTTTTCCACTATAGTGTCCCGACTTTGATCCGAAAGAATCTGGCCAATGACAAAGCTGCACAAAAAAAAAAAAAGGATTGATTTTTCGATATCATACTTTATTAATAAAGGAGAGAAAAGGAAGATAGATGTGATTAGATTAACATGTGGAGAAGAACTGGACTAAAAGCTAACATGAGGGTTAATGTCCAAAAGGCCATTAAGGCCATTACTATTTGTTTTTTAACATTAACTCTACCAAAGGTTGCCAACCTTGCAATGTCAGGTCTGCCCTTAAATACACAGATCTTTTTTTTTAAAAAATGAGGCAGCTAATGCTTCACACAAAATGTGGACAGAGAAAGGCATGTGTTCCATCGGATTTTTATGCAATTACAAAATTCCCAAGCAGTTCTATTCTCCGTGTAGGGTAAAATTTTAGAGGCTAAATATTTCACTTTCCTCATGAAGCACCAAGATATTATCTCTAATGTCAATCCACCTGAGATGACCATTGGCTAGGAAAATAGGAATATAAAGTTCTTTATGCAAATTTTTTAAAAACCCAAAGATTTCACTTTTCTCTCTTAAAAGCTTCATTATATTTCTCAGTGTTCTCGAACTGCATGCTATGCCTCAAAAACTTCATGTTGTTCTAACCAGACACCACCCCCCCGCCAAAATAAAAAGGAAAAAAAGGAGTAAGGAAGCCAATATTTTATCCATTTCTGAGAAAATGCAGAGCGAGGGTTTGACAGCTGCATTATAATTTGTGAGAAAAAGAACCCTGACAAAAACATTTGTATAGCTTTAATTACTAATACATTTCTAACTCAGAGAAATTTACTTCTATTATGATGCATCTTTTCTTAGAAAACACAAAGCTGAAGAGAACACTCTAATCGACAGTCTATACAAAGTAGTTTCATCTTTGGGTACGTTTGGGGGCAATGAAGCATTTCAAACTATATTTCACAAGAGGCTAACAGTGACCCAGACTCAGATGATCAACTCTGCCTAATGAAGAGTAGTTTTGCAGAAGCAACAATTGCTCAATCTCCCAACTTGAACACAAGAGGAAGACAGGTAAACAAGTAAAAACTGCTGGTATTCAGCAATAGTAAAATCAATTTAAAATTTTCCTTTCAAAAAAAATTCATCTATTTTCAGAATTGGTTAGGTTCACAAAGCAGGAATTACCTGGAAAGATGGTACAAAAAGCACCTAATGACTTGTCTTTTTAAGATGGGTGCTTTATAAATTAATGTAGCCCTAAAAACAAACAAACAGGTCTTCTTATCACAATCTTTAGTCTCGGGTGCAAAGCTAGGGGGTCGGTCATGACATTTATTATTTTGAAGGCACATATGGTATTTGAGAACTACCTCTTAAATTAACCTGGGATGAGTAAGAATCTTTACACACAAATGATACAGTTGGGGCCAAAGTCTCACTCCATGGCCCACTTTGAATCCTAGAACATTTTAAGCCACAACATGGGGACACTTTAACAATTACGATCCTAAGGAGGCACTAGGAAGATTCAGGAGCACAACACAAGGCATTTTTTAATAGAAACAGTATAGCAAAACAAAACAAAAACAAGCTAACATCAATGAAAAGTAATGTTGTAATCATGTAAAATGTTAACGTTTACCCTCACTGTGAGTTGAAACTCGTAAGGTGCATGTTACAGCAAGCATCTCTTACTAAACAAGTTTGGCTTTGTTTAAGTTTTATCCTATCTGTAAAATTCCACTCCAAGTTAAGTAACAATTGTTAATATGCAACGATAACAGTAACAAAAAAAAAAGTTGTGTACTTGTGCTTGGCAGAATCAAAGTGTTCTCCACGTCATTAATGCTTGAATTGTTTTAAAGAGAAAAAACAAAAGCAAAAACAAAAGCTGAACTCACTTTCCAGTGTCTTTAGCAAGATCACACCAATCTCTTCTAACTATATCTAATCCTTTCACCTCCTGTTTGGTGATGTAATTCCCATCCGATGTTGGCTCGACAACCAGAGCAGCGTATTTCTTTTTCTTCAACAGTAGCAGAGACTTAAAAATACCATCAATGTCTATTTCAAGCAGTTTGTACAACTTATTCACTTCACTTTTTACCTGTGAAAATTTCAACCATTAGTTAGTGCTAGCTTCTCAAACATCAAACAAGGAGAAGATGAACATTGCTACAAATTGCCAAGAGTTAATCTGAACAGAACTTGAAGTCACACAAGGCTAGAAGGCATTTACTTAGGTCATATGGGACATGATATTATATTGGGTATGATTCAAGAGCTTCAAAAAAGCACAGGGAGAAAAACAGACAAAAAGATAAATAGACAATAATATAAATATATCATCCCACTCAACCAAAAGATAGAACTGGCGGGCTCAGTCACAGGAAATTTATGAAAATTATCAAGTAGTCTTTTTTTAATCTAAAAACTGAATGTGTAAGTACTTACCTTCAAACTACTGAATCAGAGATTAGATAGTCTAACAACTAGACACATGGCCAATAAAACTTTGAGATTAAAATAGTGTCTAAGATCTCCCTATACCTCCCAAAGCACCTTGAATATAAGCAAATAACTCTCTGCTGAACAAATAAATGAACAGCTACTTGCTCTTTATTGACAAGGTCAAGGCACAGACTGTCACCTCTAGCGACGGTCCAATGAGTACAGTAATGTCAAGCCTGCTCTCAAGTAAAGACTATAGTTCAAATTTCACACATTTTACGGGGAAAAGACAGGAAGCTGTTAGGTTGTAAGATAGTATCTTAGTTTTAGTTTATTGGAACAACATCTAACATAGCAAGTGTTGAAGAAACACTTGCTAACTATGAACTGCAACTAGGAGGCTACAAATGATTATTTTTAAATGTCCCCTTGACTTTTCAAATATATTTTAAGCACTCCTGTAAAAATTACAGATGTATGTGTATTATGTATGTAGGTAGGTAGGTATTTATCCTTATCTATCACTGTATAAAATGCATCTGAATACTACTTGAGATGTATTTCTCCTTATGAATGACAATGTGGTAAGTTCCAACATGATCACATCTTAAACTGAGACTGTTTACAAAGGTAAAACATATCTATCACTTAAGGAAGAAAAAAATTCCTTTTGAATTTTGCCCTGAAAACAAACAACTGGAGCAAAAGTTAAGAAATATAAAAAAGGATGAAGAACTGAAGGCATTAAGTTCATTATTTTCAGGATACACAGGGACATGAACAGGAATTTATGAAGTTCCATGTAGACATGGAATTCATGAAAGCAGGTAAAATGGATAGTTTCATCAAATTATCTCACCTTGTTTCCCAGTTTAAATACTTCCTCCAGATTGGTACTATTGGTGTTTATCATAATTGAATCTGTATCTCCATAAATAACTTCAAGATTCATCTAATAAAAAGCAACAATTATGAAAGTTAATAAGTGACCATTACACACAGTGAAACTCAAGATTTCCCATACTATAGAAATTGCAGGTTCCAGATGAATTTTCAAAAGTCTGTGCTTATTCCTATCCATACCGTCACTGTACAATCGAAGACTAAACCCCAGTAAGCCAGAAAGGCTAGCACTGCCACATTAAGAAAATCTCCCTCATTTCCTTAAAACAAACAGAAGAGTGGCAGGGGAAATATTCACTTCCAAATGAATTAAAATGTGGGACTGAATAATATAAAGAAAGAGACGAGATGAGGGAAGTGACATCTATATTTACCCACTGTACCACAAACTTAGTGGTCACGACGATTTAGGAAGCAGAAACAAAATGGGTTTTTTTAAATTCAGGAGCACAAATCTGTATTAAATTCTTAACAGTTTCAAACAGTATTTAGTAGAATATGAAGAGTGCCAAAAAAAATCAATCATCACAAACAACAGTGGAGCACATACAGTATAAAGGCCTGGAAGTAAACTCTAATTAGCACTGTTACTAATTTGCTTGAAATACTCACATACAGGCTTCAAGCAGCGGCTAGATCATATCAGTGTTAGTAAAAGAAAAAGGCTATAATCCATTTGGAGGGATTATAAACGTAAACTAGGCATCCTAAGAAGCCATTTCCAGGCTGTCTGGGTTACAGTTTTCCTTGAATACAAAAGAATGTCATCAGCATTACCTTCTGTACCATCTCCTTTGTATGCATCAAAATCTAAATGAAATAAAAAAAAGTCAAGATTAATGCATTACAGAATTATAGAAACATAAATATAAGCCATTTAGAGATAGGTATGCCAATGATTTGTCATTTCCATACATTTTTAAAGCTCTTGACAGTTTTCTAACTACAACCCTCAAAACAACAACATCAACGTAATCTAAAAATCATTTTGCCTCTACGCTGGCTGTTAGCTGGAGATACATAAGCAGATTTAGTGTAAAGATCTATGTAAGAAGACCTATGTAAAGATCTATCTTTAATAAATATGCATAATAAAACATCCTTTTCTAATACGGCACAAAGGCAAACTATTCTCGGTATCAATATTTAAATAGAACTGCATGGCTAAAAACAAAGCTTGACAGAGCATTTCAAATCTGGCAATTCTTACAGTATTCAGGATCTTAAAAAGTTGAAAAAAATACATATATATGATTTAAATTTCTTCCTTAGACTAAACTTCTTGAAGGCAGAAAGTAGATCTTTATTATCTATCCCTGGAGCTCGCAAAGTGCCCAGTACAGAGGTGGGGCTCAATAAACATTCAGGGAACAAACACACATGGTAGATAATACCTGTAGAGAGGTCTGTCCCCAGGCGTAAATAGATGTAAGGCTAGAGACATATAGGTGATAATGTAGATGTAGATAAAAACATATAAATTATCTGAGACTAGATCAGAAGTAACACATATTTAACAAAGGGAGGCCTCTTCAAAGGAGTAATACGACATACTGAGCACTCAGTACGTGTGTTATGTGTAAAATATACGGGCCGGATACTGTGCTACAAGCATTTCGTGCATTTTCTCATTTCTTTTTCCAAGATCCCCAAGACAGCCACTATGAATACTCCCAATTTTTAGATGCAAAAAACAAAGAGAAAATAATTAATTTGTCCCAGTAAGTTACAGAGCAAGTATACGAACCCAGGCGCTCTGACTCCAGAGGGTGGGGCCTTAGTCACTCCATGCTATTGCCTCTAGACCAGCATCCATTATTCAGAGCATCGATCTAAACCAGAAGTCACTTTTCCAACAAGCCAGATAGATTAACTTCATTTATATTTCTTTTTCTTACCTCCAAGAGTCTTCCTTGTCAACTAAGCTCAAACTTCATGGTGTCATTTCTGTCCTTCATGTCTTTTATAATACAAAGCCCTATAAATCCTGACCTTAGAGTATCTTTTATATCTACCCCTTACTTTCCATTTCCACTGCCTACCTTCCCTGCAGAACAGTCTCCCAATGTTGTTTACGCATTCAGTGTCCTATGTTCTTGGGCAAGGAAGACCTTGCCTTGCCCTGGGGGTGATGGGTGGTGGAGAGTACTGATGAGGCTAACCAGTGGTTTAAATGGTGGCTGTACAGTGGAATCGCCTGAGTATCTTTTGAATAATACCAATACCTGGCCCCACAATTCTTTTAAACAGCTCTCAAGATTATTCTTCTGCTTGCAGGCAGGGTTAAGGACCACTGGACTAAGATAATCATGATAATCCCATAATGGAAACAGTTTTTGGCTGACACTTTGTCACCTCCCCAACTAGATCACAAGCTCCTGGAGGTCAGATCCCATGTTTGCACTGAACATCTGACAGACACTCGAAAAACTGCTGGCCAGGTGACTGATAGATCTCACAATAATCCCAATCACTTTTCTACCAGACACTAAAATTCAGTTCACTCATGAAAAAGCATCCACTCTCCTCCACTTCATCTTCATTTTTTAACATTCAAATTACAGGGAAATGCATTGTGAGAGAATACCTGATAATTCCTTTGGGAAAAGGGCAGTAATGAGATCAACCGAAGTCAGGTTAATCATAGTGAGGACAGAACTACTTCTCACGAGTTCTCTTCACCCCCTGCCCCTTCCACCCTTCTATGCTTGGCTTTCCTCATCACAACAGACAGCTCCAAAAGGTAACTATTCCGCTAAGTAAAACATGTCCGGCGCCATCTGTCACTACAACTCCACACGCGCGCTAACGGATGTCTTCTCTCCTTTCACACCGTGAACCAAACCTACTCTGTCCTGAGTGCGCCTCCAACGTGAACTGGCAACTCTCACTTTTCAGATCTATTACCCACTCCCACAATGTCCTGCCACCAACTCACAACCACTTCCACACACTATGTGAGGGCGGTTACTAAAATGAGTCTCCCTTTGGCAGCAGAAACCTCTTGGTGGATGTTTGCAAAGAAATGGTAGAAAACTAAGCAAACTATAAAGACTATACTGCAACTGCTTTTTCAGCTAACACATTATTTTAGAGATTATACCATACTCACATAAAGAGCTGCCTTATTGTTTTTAATGACTACATAGCATTCCACTGGCAGATCGGCAGATTACATGTATATAAGGGTTATTTACTGAAGTGGGGTTATGAAGGTAAAGTGTAGAAACCACCTACATGTAATCTGCCAATCTGCCAGTAACAAGGTAAACTCCTACAAGAGGACTTATTGGGCCAAAGGTTGTATGCTTGAAATTTTTGATAAATATAGCCAAACAGGTCTCTGCAGAGTTTGTACCAATTTCTGAGGATAGTTTTAGTCATCATCTTTCCTGCAGTCTACCACATTCCTAGGACCTAAAAGAGGGCCTGGTACTTGGCAGCTATTAATGAGTATTTGTAGCATGCTGAATAAATATCCTAAGGAGTCGGCAGTATTATAAACCCCACTTTCACAGGAGGAAAACTAGGCTCTATGATTTTGCCCAAAGTAACAGAGCTAATCAAGAGTGTGATCTGGAATCTGGCCCTTACGTTTCATTTTCTTTTCATTATGTCGCACTGCCTTGTTACAAAGCCCATTCCACATGAATGTTCTAGAAGCCAACGATCAAAATCTTACACATTATAGATATCTTCCCCATTAAGGAAATGCATTTTTTAAAAAAGCCACAGGTATCCAGAAAGGTCAACTGGACACAAGGTACAGTGATTACAAGATGGCCGTTTCCAAGTTCACTTCAAAGTGACAAGCCTAATATTAAAGTGACCCATTCTGACAGAAAATCATTTTCTAAGTGCCAGCAGCTAGAAAACAGGGCTATAAAGTCTTGCTAAATTCATTAATAAGGCAGTCTGCAGTTATCTGATTTCACAGCAACACCTGCATATTTATCTACTCATTACCAATTGGATGATGGAATTTTTTCAAGCACATTTCAAAAATCTGCCAACTTCAAGTGTAAAAAAATAAACTTTGTGGTTAATTTTTCCCTTAACAAAGTACAGCTGTTGAGAATAATTGTTCAAGATCTTACCCTGTAATGTCAACTGCAGCAGAACAAAGAGTATTTAATTAGCAAATCTATCCAGTAATTCAACACCTATTATATAAAATGCCTTCGTGATTTTATTCAGGATAATTTGCTAAGAGGGTTATTACTGACATTCAGATGGAATTTAAAATTCCTACGCAAGTCGAGTCATAATAGCAGTAATGATCTCCCCAATCAGGAGATTCGGTGTCACACGAGGCTCTCTTGCAATGCAGCAGCCCATTTCCTGACTTCTTAATTCCTGGGCTCAGCTCAGTGAGAGCCCTTCATGCCGGTATTTCAGTCAGCAATACAGCTTTAATGGGACTCTATTAAAATAACTAGAACAAAAATGACTTTTTGGGGGGTTAAAAAGAATGACAGCACTGCCATCATATCAATCATTGCAGGCTCTGCAGAACAGGGCGGGGTGGGGGGGCAGGAAAGGAGTGGGGCTGAGGGTGGGGAGGACAACAATTAAAGTAATACGAAAAGGTGTTTTAACCCCAATCAGAGCCGCCAAAGGCTGGGGAAGGGTGGGGAGAACCAAAAAGGAAATGTTAAGTGTATTGCAAAAACTTGCTTCCTGAACAGAATAACTGGATCAGGGATACAACCCACAACATGGTTTACTAAGCAGAGAGAGCACGTCTGTTGGGTCGGAGGTGAACAACAGTGGTGACCTGGGACCAACTGCAACCGAGGTGGGTGGGTACAGGTTCTCCTAGCAAGCCCAGGATAAAGCCAGGCTCTTTACTTTTCGCTAGAACAGAGTACTAGTGCCTTGCCATACGTTCATTCAAAGGTTATGAAATGTCTGTAGATGCTATTACAGACTGCAACAGCGCTTATTAATACTAAATGGGAGAAAACACCAACTTTCCAGTTAAAAAATGCCTCAAGCTCCTATTTCAAAAGTATGGATTTATTATACCAGTATCTACTAACAAGAAACCCACTTTGGTGTCTGATACAGAAACTAAACACAATGGAAATCTTCTAAGTGAAGAAAATGCTAGGTAAGGTCACATTCGAAACAAGTAACACATGAACAGAATGACAACTGAAATCTCAAATGGCTTTAGGATTCTTCTGTTAGTGATGACATAAAATTAGAAATAAACTGGAAAGTTTCTGAAATACACTAGCATGATAGGGGAGCAAAATGAATGGTTTTGAAGGATAGGGGAGAGAAAAGAAATATAAATATTATGATATGTGGTATTCGGACCATTATCTAAGCTTTCCCTATTCCCAATTTCAGCAATTTCCAAGCAGGACTCAGTGTTACTCAGTTCTCCTGGTTGGCGAACATCTTTTATTTCATCTTATTAGATGGACTTTTTCCTATTTTCCTAATCTCTGTTATTCTTAGATGTGTGTCTTCTCTCTCTAAGATGCTCAAGGAGCAAGGCCTTTGGTTTAATAAGCACCCTACTTTGTCTCCACCATTCCTGTGACACTGGTTTCCTTACTGCCTTTAAAACTTGGCTTTACTCTCTTTAAAACCGGGATAACACTACCACTTAATTCCCTGAGCTAGGTGGGAATAAGAACTGTAGGCTGAAAACATGCTTTGCAAAGATAAAATGTTACATAAATGAGTTCAAAAACAAACAAACAAAAAAACCAAAAAACAACAAAAAACACAAGTCAGGGGTCTGAAATCTGAGTCCTGGTTTAAACTGCCAATTATTAATTAGCTAAGTGATGTGAGAACAAGTTGGTTTCCCTCCCTAGGCAATGGCATACTCATTTATAAGATTAAGAGGTTGGGATTCCTCCCAGGTAGAAATATCTAGAATCCAAGTTTGACAAATAGCAGTATCTCTTCCTTATATCTGGTTGTTTTGTCTTTGGACCATATTCATTTCTTTAGTATTAGGAAAAGGAGGCACCAATATATCCAACAAAGATAACTAGCATTACAAGAATGTATTTCCATATTCTAGATTGCTTTTGAAGGCTATGTGGTTGTAAAATAACTAGAAACATGTCAGCTCTTCCAAGTTGTCTACATATAACTTCTGTACTTAATTTAACGAGTGTGCATATTTATAGTACCTAGAAACATATGCCACCTTCTCTTGAGACCCACCCCTCGCTCCCCTCATCCAAACCCCACGGGGGAGATTATACACACATCTACATATATACATCAGTGCTTCTCATCCTCAGCACTACTGACATTTTAGGCCAGATAATTCTTTGTCATCAGGGACTGTCCCTGGCCTCTACTCACCAGATGCCAGTAGCACACATGCACATGCATGTGTGTGCAGACACACACACACACACACACTCTCTTTCTCCAGTTATGACAACCAAAATTGTCTCCACATATTGCCCAATGATTCCTGGGGAGCGTAACTTCTCCTGGTTGAGATTCAGTGATCATACACTGATGACTCAACATTTTCTCTCTCCAAGCCCATATTCAATTATCTGTTCCGTAAGCATTTATTCTATATCCCAACCATCTCCTCCAAACCTTCACCAGCTCCAAACATAATAAATGGCACCCCCAGGAGCCATCAACTAAAACAAAGGGCTGACTTTCTTTCTGATCCAATGAGCCAATAAGTCTCACATTAGACTCTTTTTCCAGTGGGGCACCTCCTGCCAGTGCGCTGTCCCTCCTCCAGGTCCTAATCACTCAGCCTACCAGTCTCCAGCATCGGTACCTTCTAAGCCATTCTTCACATTTTGCCAGTGTTCCTTCTAAAATGTCCTCTTTAAAATGAAATTCAAACCCCTCAGCTTGACCTGAGACTCATGATCTAGTTGAGGCCCGCCTCATCTAATGTTTCCCATACACACCCCCTTGATCTAGACTTCTGGAAGTGCTGTGAGTACACTGAACAAGTCGTACTCTTTTCTTGCTTCTGTGCTTTTCACACGCTGTTTCCCCACAATGCTTTAAAGTGCAGTTTCCAAAGTTAGGCTGTGTGGTGGCTACTTCTATGCATGAACTTGGCTAGGCCATGACACCCAGATATACCCAAACACCAGGCTGCAAGCTGCTGTGAACGTTTTTGGTTTTGTTTTTTGTTTTTGCAAGAGATTGACATTTAAATCAGCCCACTGAATAAAGGAGGAAACACACCACAATGTAGGTGGGCCTGACACAATCAGTTGAAGGCCTTAAGAGAAAAAGACCAAGGTCCCCGCAAAGAAGAGGGAACTCTGCAGCAGACAGCCTTCAGTGAAGCCGAAACTCAACTCTTCCTCGTGAAACATCAACTTATGTTCCATATGTTTGGGTGTCCAGTTTGCCAATGCGCTCTGCAGATTTCAAAACTTGCCAGCTCCCACAATGACATGAGTCAATTCCTTAACACCAGTCCCTCTCCTTCACCCTCTCATCCTGACAAACATACACTCCTACTGGTTCCGTTTCTCTGGAAAACCTTAACTAATACAGGCTGCCTGAGTTCAAAGCTTAACAGCACGCCTTATAAGCTGTGTGACCTCAGGCACACAGTATAACCTCTCTCTAAGCCCCCAGTTTCATGACTTAAAATGGAGACAGTAACTGTAGCTTCTTTACCATAGGGCTGCTGTGAGCATTAAATGTAACAACATATGTATTCTCCAAACATATTTAAACTCTTCTTCAACCTAGTTAATACATCCCATGTGTTAACGTCACAAATACCACAAGTGTATCTTCGGCTGTACGAAGTAGTCATTCTTTTCATTTATATTAACTGTCAGCTTGCTTTCATTTCCTAGTTTTATTGTTGAAAGAGTAAAGGACTCCACCTTCTTGCCTTATACTGCTCTTAAGTTTTACTATTCTTTGTAGCTTTGTATTTTTTTAGAGTCCATATTAAAAAAAAAAGTCATGTTTGGCAGGTTCCAAAAAAAATGTAACAACATATGTAAATTGTTCTGTACAGTCTCTGATACATAAGTGTGCAGTGTTAGGTATTATCATTACCTGACATCTACTCACTTTACAAGGAACTTCACACCATCAGAAAAGCCTCTTTGGCCTCTCCAATCCAATGATATTAACAAGTATGTTAGTCCAATGTAGCCCCCACATTATTCTGTGAATACCACAGCATACAACTCTATTAGAAAAGGTAAAATTAAGAAACTATAATCAAATTATAAGCAGAGAACATGTCTTTGCCATTAAACCTAACACAATGCCTGGCACAAAGTAGTACGTCAATACATACTTATTTCTTAGGCTTGAGTAAAAGGAGGCCAACCCAAGTGGTCCAGCACAAGAAGAGCAAAGCCATGGATTGATAAGTGCATCTTCACAACAAGACCCTAAGGCTGGTTACAGAAAGTGGCAATTAAACCCACACACAGCACATATTTAAATGCTAGCTCTTTCCATGCAAGAAATGAAAAGTGAATAAGTTTTAATCCCACCTTCAAATACAATGCATGTTAAACATTCACTCAAGAGAAATGAATTTCTACCCCAGTGATAAAGTCCTGTTAATTATAAACTTCACTGAAAGTGTACCTTTCCCGTACAACTCTTGTTTCCAGATAAACTGATTTTGTTTAAATCCTTAATTTACAATCTAACCTTCTGATAGCTCATGTGTAAGGAATATAAAACACGCTGAATAAACAAAGCTTTCTGAAAGGTTTCTCCTCCCCAACAGACACAGTTAATGATATTTATGAGTATCTCTCAATTACTTCCCTAAAATTTGACACTGCCCTAAAATTTGACACAGCCCTAATTTTGATCTAAAAGCTTAAACACCCACAAACTATGGCTTTGAATAAGTGAACTGAAAAGTGAACTTCTCCCATGTCTTCCAACTTCTTGCCCCCAAATATTTATTCATCTTGTGGATTTTTAAAAATCTACTTTATATTTTGACTTTAAAAAAAAACTGTTTTCAGCTTTAAAGAAACCTTCCTTTCATGACATTCTTATTCTCTAGTCCTCCTCCATCCCAATCTCCAGTTGAGAAACTCACATCTTGTATGTTTCACTTGAAGTTATGTGCATCATTGCCACACATGGCATTATATCTGACACAGGACCCTGGAGAGCTTGTAGAGCCAGCTTTAAAGCACACTTTGGCCAAATTTATTCACCAACACAAGAGTTCAAGTACAAGACTACACTCTAAATATTAAATTCCCAGGCGGAAAAAAACGTTAAGACAACAAAATTGAAACTAGAGCAGGAGATGTTAACCTAAAGTCAAGATACCTGAAAATCCCTGAAACTCTTACGGAAAAATTTGAATGCATGTCTAGATGCATTTTTCTAGGAAGAGGGTCCGTGTATTTCATCAATTTTGAAATTTCAATTCATTTAAATATAAGTACCATGGAAGATGTTCCAATTAGCCATAAAAATAGAGCACCTTCAGATCTCTCAGAATTCATATAATGTCCACGGAATTAGAAACACCCCCGCCTAAAGGTCTTTGCCTCTTGTTTTGGAGCTCGGTGTTTTCAGCACCTCCAGTCTATTCCCCTCACAGAAAAACACGGACATGTCAAAAGGCACCAAGATTTGGTTCTCTGATTGACTCCTCAGATAACTCATCTGGGGGGCTAATTAAGACACGGCCAAACTATGTCCGCACGGTAAGTGAACATCAGCATTCAGGCAAGTTTCATACAACCTGATGAAAATTGACTCAAAGTGTCTTACTTCAGTAATCACTTAGACAGAATGAATTTTACATTAGTGGATCAAGCATGCACCAGGCCTCAGTGGAAATAAAAAAGGCTTAGAGTAATAGGATTTATAAATCCACCCATTAGGTTAATGGCTAAATGATTTACATGTAACTTTCTCCCCCACCCCGCCCTCCCTCACCCTTTAACTCAGTAAAAACTATGCTTGGCATTTTCCACTGCAGTGCCATACACAAAGGAAATAGCCTTTCTATTTTGGGACGTTCTAATTTCTAATAATGGCTTGGGTAGCTACCATTAACTCTTTCAAAGCACAAATAATTGACTAATAAAATTAAGTAGTCTATAAGGCTTGAAAGTGCTTAATTGATCATAATTGTCTATTTGAGAGGAAGGCGTCAGGCCGGCTATGCTGAGATAATGAAGTTGGGCAATTCTGAAACACTGCAATCAAGATAATACAGCAAAAAAGGACATTAGCATTTTCTAGAATCTGCAGTATTTTCTTGATAACTGAGGTCACAGGAAAATCTGACTAGAAAACTTTGAGCTCCCGACCCCCACAAATGGCAGACTTCACAGGCTGCCAGTTGTCATTACTCAGCACCTGGCCTGAAGCCCAACCCTGAGAGAGCACCGAGCTGGGGGTCTGGAGGACAACCTGAAGTTGGAGGATGACCAAAGTGCTGCTGTCACCATTTTGATGGAAGCACTTTTGATTTCTTGGAAGCTCCTTTTTAGGGCTGGCCTGTGACAGGACAGTCATGAAACTGTTCTTCATTATTCTCTGCCTCAAGAGAGGTCAGAGGAGGGAGAGCTTCTTAAGTCCAAGACCTGGGGAGGTGGGTGGGAGCAACCCCCTCGCTCAGTACCAGGACTAAATTCTGCTCTATAATGACCACTCTTTCTATAGCAACTCTACTTACAAAATGGTGTCCCATGCCCGGCTCCTTTTATTAGAAGTTCAGAAAACAGATTCTAAGAGCTAGCTAGCTATGATTAAAATATGGAGGGTTTCCACTTCAAAGAAAAATCTTCTTTTCAGAAAGATGGTCTAGTTTTAGGGAAATGTGACTCTGTTCACCTGTCCAGAGACATATGCGTTGCACACATACTCAGGCATGCCCCTCTATATTTAAGGATCAATCAAATAATGTGTTCCCTCACTTTTCCTCCTGTCTCATCATCAACTATGCTTTTTCTAGGAAGAATCCAGAAAATTTTGAAACAGATGAATACAAAGTTGAAAAAAGTCATTTGGGATGAAGGTGCAGAATCTGAAGAGGACAAAAGGACAAAACATCAATATATAAGCTATACAAGATTTGGTGACCCCCTACTAAAAAAAAATCCCCTTTACTTTTGACTTTCATTGCATTTTCACTCTAATCTGGCCAAGGTTCAAGAATTTGATACGGATTCTAGGAAGCCCTGTTATTTTCCTTCTGTTTCGAATCTCAAAAAGGAACTAATCATTCACTCACCAATGAGTATTTCCTGAGCAGTTCTCATATGCGAGGTGGAGGGGACATGAAGGTGAGTGATTCAGCCACAATCCCTTCCCTCTAGAGCGTGTCATGTCTACTGGAGAACCAAACTGGCAACTGGAAAATATATACACGCATACATAGTAGGGGTCCCTGGGGTAGGAGTTAGAGGAAATTCATGGAAGCAGATTATAGAAAAGGGGAAAGTGGGCTCTGGGGCATAATAGGAAAAGCGGAACCAGGAGTGTGTGTGTGACAATTCCAAGAACAGAGGAGAAGCTCAAAGGTAATTAAAGAAGATTAGGTTTTCAAAAAAATTAAAAAAAAATTTTGTTTGTTTTGTTATGTCTTCGCAACGAGAAGAAAATTTAAAGTATGGCCAAGGCTAGAATGCTTGGTAAAGTGGGGAGAAGGCAGGAAAGAGGATCAATTGTGAAGGGCCTCACAAGCTACAGTAAGGACTTTAAACTAGGGAGTGATATAATCAGATTGACATTTTAAAGAGGTCTGTCTGGCTATAAAACTTGTGGAGAATACATGTTGGGGGGGCAGTGTCCAGGGAGAAGGAATGAGGCTTGAATAACATAATAGTCATTGCACTGGAGATAGAGTCACAAGGTATTTAGGAAGTGGAATCTCCAAGACTTGGCAACTGGCTGGATTTGGGGCATGAGGAAGAGACAGGAGTCCAGGGTGACACCCACATTCCCGACTTAACGACTCGGGAGATAGTCAATCACTGAGACGGAATCCGGGAAGGGGAGCAGACACGGGGGCAGTTTTGCAACTGATGAATATGCTATGCCTGTGGACACCTAAGTGGAGACCATAGGGAAGTGGGTGGAAGCTAAGATGCTCAATAGAGGGGACGTGAGGAGTCTCAGGTACAAGAAATCCAATGCTCAACTGAGATGCAATATAGGAATAAATCAAAGCAACGTCAGCCTGCAGGCAGTAACGGAGCCCATCAAAACAGACGGCTCACAATGGGGCAACAGGAGTAAAGAGACAAGGCAAGCTCGCACCCCCCCCCCCAGTGATGATGCTCCATGGGTCTCCTGATCCCTCATTCCAACTCTAGCACCTTCCTTTCCCTTCCAGCTATCAGATCTCCATTCTTTCTGTCACAACTGGCAGGTGTCACACAGCCCCGTGGCCACTGGCAAATCGGAGGCAGGCTGCCACCATCAGACAGCCAGGCACCACACGCTGACCTTTAAGGAGAACGATCCCAACAGGTGGCTAGCGCCTAATACAAATAATTGTAGTAAGCCTCCAAAGGTCAAAAGAGGGGAGCACCTTGCCTTTTCACCAGCAACCACAACACCCACAAAACAGCAAGTAACACCACTGCAGTGGCTCCTCTCCTGGAGGCAGTGATGGGCTCGACAAGAAGACAGAGCATCAATTCCTTTGCTTCACAAGTAAAGTGCTTCCTACAGCTCTGACACAGCCATCCGCTTCCTACCTCTCTTCCGCATCGGGGAGCGGGGAGGGCGGCCTTATGTCTAGGCCAGCGCCATGTGTTCGCAGTTCCGGGTTATACTTAATCCACTACAGGAAAAGTAGCGATGGGGGAGGGGCTCCCCCATTTCCAAATAATATTCTTCACACCCTTCAAAAGAAACTCTGTAGGTCCTAAGTGATAAAATTTAGTGCCGTTGCCAAGATTCAATTTGATATCAAATGTATCACATGGGCCTTTGACCTCAGGGCAAGCCACTGTTTTGACAGAAGAACCGGCCGTGGCTCAGGGGGTGGGTGGAGCCTCGTGAGGGACAGCTGCCTCATCACTGCCCAGAAATCCCACTGGGTGGGAAGCAGCCAGGAGTCTGAGACCTGCAGTAGGACCCCAGGTGCTGATCTACAGCCTTTCTCCCTGACCTTTACAGACAAAAAAAGAAAAGAAAAAAGAAAAAGATCTTTCTTTCCCCTGGACAACCCCCTCGCCTCCCACCCTCTTAAACCTTGTGACTGCAGATGGCATGGCTAGGACGAGCCACACACTGCTGGCATGTCGGTCCCCGGATAAAGAATCCAAGCAGTAGATCAGATTCTTGTCAGCTGCAAATGAGCCAGCACTTCAGCTGCTTCTCATTCTTTATTTTTAAATGGCAGGATGGGCTCAAGGGGCATGGTGGCCTGTCACACAAGAAGAGACTAAAGATTAAAAAGAAAAAACCTAAACCTTTGAGGGTGTGCAGACTCACCCGAGACTGAGACCTGTTCCAGAGTTTTACAAACCAGTATGAGTGTGTTTCTCTTAGTGACTTAGTGGGAGAAAAGTCATTATGGAACCAAAAAAAAATCTAACTGCTCATCAGTCCTTAGTCAATGGGACTAACAGATTGACTCTTCTGCTAATAATCTGGAAAATATTTATTTTCAGACCTCTGAGCCCAGAGTATTAAAATACTGGGATGAGCTACCAATGACAGTTACCTACTAAATCAGTCCCCAAAACCAAGAGCATGTAAAATTAAATATAAATCAAGAAAACTAAAAGAGGATGGTTAGGGAGAACTTACCTATGCAGAATACAAAATGTGTTTTCTTTTTTCCCTATACAACGACCATCACCACCAGATCATTCTCAACTAATTCTTAGAAGCTAAAGACCAACTTGGATTTTGATGTATAAACTGCTTTTGACGATATTTCATTTTAAACAGATAAACACTTTTTTAAAAAAAAATGCAAGGCGAAGACACCCTTTTGAGAAACTAAGAAAACAGATGTGGAAGCCATTTGTTTAGATGAAGAGGAATTTTCGCTTTTATAGGAATACAATGATTCATGAAGAGGAAAAAAGTCTGTCATCAAGTTTACTTCAATAGATACTCTTGGGTTTGAGGCAGCTTTCTAAATATGGCCATTGCTTTTCTTCACATCTCATCTCTCCTGAAATATCTCAAACTACCACTAACAAACATTACTTTTATTGTCTTTGTTCTTTTAAATTTTCTGCTTAGTTAATATATCATGCAGGGGGAAGAAATCTACAACTCTGGTCCTCCAGCATTATATACTTGCTTTTAGTGCTTAGATAGCTGCACAAAGTACCTTCTGCTTTAGGGGTTTATCAAAAACAAGCTAGCTTGAGATAAAACATTAGGAATACAAGAACCCTTGACAGTAAGTTCAGAAAGAACAGCTCTTCTTAACCCCAAAGGAGATGAAGTCAAAGAACAGTGAAGTTTTTTTAAGAATTGTCTGTTTAATGGAGATGCCAAGATGAACTAAAACAGGAAAAGAAAAGGGGGAGGGGTTGCTTTCAACCAGAGCAAATGCTTAAGAAATTCCTCTTTGCTTCTTCCTGTGCCCCACACCCACCTGCTCCCACCATCTCCTCCTGGCCCATCAGCAGCTCCCCTCTCAGTGGGTCTGACTACAGGCCAGTCTCCGAGTTAAGAGGTACACGGTCTGCAGGGATGAGGTACTTACCCTCCATGCGCCTCTGCCTCTTCCACAAAAGGACAGGGCAGAACTGGCCAGTGCTCCTCAGGAGGTTTTCTGTTTGATAAATGAACAACCCAACAAACAAAGCCCCTCACAATTCCCTACCCCTTACGATTCTACTATTATCCTAATTAAGAATCACAGAAAAAAAGAAATAATCTCTTTTCTGCAACATCCCCATCTGCCAATATTTTGCCACATTACTTTTTACAGTTTATATTTCAAAAATAGATGTCTTAACCCATCCCAAATACAACAACGTAATTTTGAAGATGCATTTTCAAACTACACATACTCCCACTGTGAGCTACAGGCTCAGTCTATGAACCTCCTTCATGGTCTATGAAATTCTCTATTCATGGCTATAGGGACAGCTTTCTGGATAAAGAACCCACAGCTTTCACCGAAGTCTCCAATGGGTCATAGTCCCAAAAAGATTAGCCTCTCCCTCAACTTGTACTGATTTTATACCTATGTTTAATCAGTCCTGAAACTACAGTATCCAGTTCCCTAGTATGGTTCATACCCATGGCTGCTCTTGATTTATCGAAGAGATTGCCAAAGAGGAGCGACTCGTTTTGCTGGCTCCGGTGCCACTTATGAACCCTTTGCTAACTACCCTAAAAATGAGTGTCAACCCAAAAGTCACAGGTCAGGAGAGAAAAAAGTAATGAGCCTTAACAAATCTATGACCACTATTATTATAATTACAAAGACAGTGTGTGGTCTTGATTAGCAAAGTCTAAATGTTGGTTAGTTTGCTGGCTGGCTGTAAAGACTCTTACCCATCGTGACTTCTATGTGGCTTATTCAACACGTATTGAGCTTCTACTTTGTGAGGAGTATACTTACAGGTGCTGGGATGAAGCTCAGGAAATGATGTGATATGATTTTAAAACACTCTGGCTCATGGAGAACTGGTTATGGAAGTGAGGACAAACTGTAATTCAGAGGGGAGGTACTACGGGCGTGGGACAGAGCTGGATGGGAAGGAGAATCAGGACATGCTCAAGGCTGAAATGGAGGAAGTGAGGAAAAGAGAGAAAACTCAAAAACAAACCTTTGACTTTTGGCTGAAGCAATGGTAGTGCTTCCTTTAAATTCGTGATGAGATAGCAAAAACATATTTATGAAATTAAGGGCAATAAAGCTGATTTTTCAAAAATCTACAAGGTGAGCTATAAAGATGGATTGCAGACATTCTTGTATCAATGCTGCTGAGTCTCAAGGGTGGACATTTCCGACCTGCCCGGCCCTTCCTACCACCAGGCGATATCCTTCAACAGCAGTACTCCTGCTCCCACAGCAGTACTTCCAATTCCTCTGCCCCCCGTCATTTCTTAATTGTACACCCAACCGTCTTGAACACAACAATCTAATGCCATCTGTCACTCAGAAGACTGAACACTTCATGGTCAAGGTTTCCTAAATATGTCCTTTCCTATCTTGCTCTCCCACTTCTCTTTGCAATCTTAGGAGTAACCCTCCATAAATCCACTAATTCAACAAGCACTTACAATGGGCTCGGCACTGAGGAAAGTATAGAACAAAGGAGTTTCACTGACCTTAACGAACTTTAAAGACAAACATGGTCGTTTTCAAGTAAATGGTTTTCACTGTCTGACAATGAAAGGAACAGGACTAAGAGCAGTCTTGAAGGAATGTAAAAACACCATGACTGAGCCAGCCACACCGAGGCCCACACCAATGGACTGATCTATTCAAATCTTCTCTTTGGAGGCATGCATACATCTTCAGCTGAGTCCAAAATGAGAAGGCGCTCACTGCAGGGCACAGTGCCGTTAATATAAAAAGGGCGAGAAGGCAGTGCTGGTGAAAGAGAAAGGGGACCAGTGGTTTCTGACACCATCATCTAAATGTCCTTGTCCCCACCTACTGCATCTTAAAGAAAAGGAAGCCATGAAGTACAAGGTGAGGGACAGACACGAAGTCTGGGAAGCTGAGATCCAGTGTGCTGCAGTGGCACACCCAATATGCCCTTAAAGGCCTAGCTTTCTCACCTCTCCACAGTCCAGAGTAGCTTTCATGTAAGAATCTCACCTCTTCCCTTTCCAGCATCTTTCATCTGCCCCTTCCCATAGGCACCTTTCTTTCTGTTTCTAACCATCTCTCCTCAATTCAGGGTGCCTCATTCTCTTGGCAAATACATACTGACATTCTGTACATGGTGCTCACCTCTCATAAGGTAACTAGGACGTAGCCCACGCCCCTGGGGAGCTTGCCATCTCCACCTCAATTATTCAGTCATCTCCTTTCCTCGTATCTTTTAGGGCCTGACCCCTCACCTCATGTTCAATGTGTACAACCTATGCTGTCGTGTAGCTTCATTCTCAGAACACAACTCCAATAGTTCTTTCAAACCTCGGGAGTCACTTCTCACCAAAAGGAATGGTCCCTGCTTGGCTGAGAGTCATCAGCAATCCTCTGAGCATATACCTGAACGGAATGAAAAGGCACTTCACTGCTTACTCTCTAACACCACAAGCCTCCATCAGATCCTAACGACACAGCCCGCACATGAACGTGCCTCCAGACACGGTCGCGTTTCCCACAGTGGGCAAAGTCACCCCTGGTTGAGAATCACTAACCTGTATCAATGACTCCCCTGTGCACATGCTTGAGAAGTGACTGACTGGTCAGAAGCGTGCTGATTCCAGACATATGCCTACTGTCATCGAGATGATTTAGTGCATATCCAAGATGGATTTCTCATATTGAGGCAAACTTACAAAGTCTCCAAATATGCCAGGTATCTTGCCTTTCCCCATCAAGCTCCACTTTCCACCCAGTTCTGCAGGAGGAACGGCTGACTTAACAGACTACATCAAAAGCTCCCCAGTCCCCTAATTTCCGGATGAGATTGGCTAATGGGGACCACTGTGGAGATCAGGGGGGAAATTAGTGCAGCCTATTTCTGCCTCTGGCTTTCTCCCTGAGCGGTCACAGACGGGCTGGCTGGATCCATCCACCTGCAATCAGAAGGCTCTCTTCACACCAGTACCTCTTTTGGGGTTAGAGCATCTGTTCCTCCTCTCACTCCTTTTTTGCCTGTGAGGGGAATAGCCTTGCCAATACCAGCCCTGAAGTTCACACAATTGCCTTGTGATTTTCCTATACCCTACCCACATTTTGGTAAATAATCCGTTTATCAAATCCTCCTATTAATCCTAGGGTCATCTCTTTCCTGCCAGGGCCCTGCCTCATACACCAAATACATTTTAAAATTTATTTGAAATTTTAAAAACAAGCAGTTTAAAAATGTTCCACCTGAAGCTCCATTCTCCTGAAAACAAACTCACAAACAGCATCACCTCTTGAAAATCTAGGCTTTTAAGATGTGTAAAGAAGATACACTGTGAACTTTCTTTAAAGCACAAGCCTGTGGTATCTCTCTCCTACCATGACATACTAATTAAAATGCTCAAATTTATATTTCCTTTAGTCTTACCTTACCCCAAAGGGAAAGAAAAATAGAACACTACCTCTGCTTTATGGTCTTGACAATTTGGACAATTATTGTATGTAAACTTACACTGCTATTTTCCCATGTACATTTTGTAGGTCTCTAATTCCACTGTACATTAATGTTAAGGACAAAGAATATATCTTATGTTTGTTTTTCTCACACTTATTCATGCCTTGCATTAGTTTCTTTAAGAAAGAATATATTCGATAAATATTTGTTGACAGTTGGAAATATTATCAACAGAAACAGAACAGAAGAAAGTAGGAAAACTAGTCCCAAGAGATGTACTCACTTACTTTCATATTTTCCTATTTGCCTTGCCTTACCAAGAGATTTTGGAATCCGAAGAAAAATAACAGTTTCACTGTAAGGTGAATGTAAAATTTTAGGAAAACAGCTGTATACCCATCAAGATGATTTTCCACAAGTAGACAACATGAAATAGAATTTACAACAGAGACAGGAAGGAGAGTAGGTGGAGTTAGAATAGAAGGAAATGAGGAGGCTCAACAAGAATTAATTACTGGTAATTACACATGCTCCAGCCTCTTCTTTCTCCACCCTCTAGCTAATCAACAGTGGGAACAGATGTGGTCTGTGGTATTGGGGAGGGGGGTGCCTAACAGCTGTTTGGAGAACATGCCATTAAAAAGCAGCCTTGTCCACAGAAACCCAAGAGTTTTACTGTTTGAAAGAAAAGAGGTAATGAATAATGACCACAGTCTTACTCTGAACTTCAGTTCATTCAGGTCAATGATAAAGTTTTCTCCCTGATTTCTGATCAATTACGGTAGCTCTGCTATTTTCTGTTACCGGAGTGCCTCAATATTTGAATCTATTTCATAGATTTCATCCAAGTATGCACAAACTCAGTACAAAGATCCAACTACTCCTTATTGAGTAAGTAGTCAATAAATCTTAACTATGATATTGGTGATTACAAGAGAAACTCATAAAGTTCCCTCTACAGGGAATACCAAATCAGGGTGAAATAATCACAAATTTGCTAGACTACCTTTCTGGATGTTCTTCCCAGGGATAAGAACAATAAATAACATTTACTTCTTAAAAAATTTAAAGAATGTAGTATACTGTCAAGGCATACAATTTTTCCTAAAAAATAAAAACACAAACTAAAATCCAGGAATAAATTTAACAATAACACAAGAACTAAGGCTTTCATAGGAAATGCAATTACTCACAGAACAAAAGTTTCAACCTCTTTCTAGTAAGGAGCTGTTTTGCTTCTTCCAAAGTCTGATGACTGCCCGTTAGGAAAGGTTGGGAGGGAGGGTCAATGGCACTGATGGGAACCCCATCTGGGACACCCACAGGACCTGAGCAATGAAGATAGGTGGCACAGATCTGGCTTCAGCAGTTATTAGGTGACTACTATCTAGGAGCTGAAACTCGCGCTGGAGTAGCCGACAAGCTTCTGACTTTTTAATCAATTAGTTCTCAAAAGGCTGTAAATATGTCCATTTGTTCACAAATTCAAAGTGGTAGTCAATAAATGATTGATTATGCCACTAGCTGATAGCAAGCACACTGACTGCTTTTGCTGAAACATGCAACCGTGTTGGAAGCTTTGAAAGTTCTCAAGTAGCTTAACACTTGCAAGTTCTTCTTAGGTTAAATGTTATTTATATACATGTGGGTGTGGGGTATATAAACACAGTGTTAGGAGCACACACATTCGCTTGTAGGATAGTACACTATGTCCCACATCTGATCTTACTGAGTTCAACTTGCATATTCTCAAATTTACTTTGTGTATTTTGGGGGCAACATCAGAAATTTCATTCTGTTTCAGTATATGAAAATTGCACGACATGATTCAATCCTGTGGGGGATAATTAGAGAAAGATGGAGCTGGAGTTGGGAAGAGGAAAAAAAGGTAAAAGTTGATGGCAGAACAAGGATAAAGATTTTTAGAATGAAGCCATAGGAAAAATGCAAGAAGGTGAGTGCACACTTAAACTTGGCACTCACAGCCACATACTGCCGCCATCTAAGAGTCAGCAGTGACTGGGGGTGAGGCCTGGGGAGCCTCAGGGAGATCGGCGTCAACCATTTCTGAGTTTGAAAATCAGAAAGGCAACAAACAGCTAGACAGAAAGCCAGCCGTGGAAATGCCTCAAAGCATACTTAATTACCTGCAACAAAGCAAATTTTCTATTAAACAAGGGATTGTTCTTACTTATTTTGGGTTGTTTTTTTGTTGTTGTTGTTGTTCTTGTTTTGAGGGGGAGGTAATTAGGTTATTTATTTACTTACTTATTTTAATGGAGGTGCTGGAAACTGACCCCAGGACCTCGTGCATGCTAAGCACGCACTCTACTGCTGAGCTATGCCCACCCCTACAAGGGTTTGTAAATGAAAATGAATACACAGTATTCCTAATTACTAAATAAGAATATAAATTAAAGGGTCATTTGTATTATATCTAGAAGATTTATTTAATTGGCTATAAATATTGTTTATTCCTAAGACCTTCCATAGATCCATGCTCAACTTCAGACCCCCTATAACTACAAGTTCCATGAGGTCTAAAGTTCTCAAACTTAAATTCTAAATCCATGAGTTTTCAGGAACTTCCTCTTGGCAAGAAAAGGACTATACCCTTCCCTTTGAAACTTACAGGATAAAGCTATTCTTTTTGGTGTGCTCTGCAAACCCACCTTTTGATCCCCAGAAATAATTTTAATTATCTGCAAAAGAGCACATAAAAAAGTTTAAATTAATCCTTCAAACTAAATTATGTTGCTTTTCTGCATCAGCAAAGACACATTACCATGCAAAATAATGAGCTTTTTTTTTTGTCTGATAGAGAATATATTTGGGAGAGAAATGGGAGTTTCTGGCAAAAAATAAAGGCTTCATTACTTCAGCTTTAAATGTAAATTAGGCACTCAGCAGCATGCAAGTTAGGACAATTTTCCTTACACAAGATAAGATGAATTATATTTTATTCCTTAGTTCTTAACAAGAGTCACTTCCTTAGACATACCTAACCCTTAAACAAAGACTGTTCTTTGTCACAGCTAGGGAAATGTTTTTATTACTGGTGTTCTTTAAATATGAATAAAAATCTCTTTTCTATACTCATGTTCATAGTAAGCTGCTACTTAGGCAAAGAATATCTAAAATGAATATAGAAGTAAAAGGAGGAATATTTGCTTTCTATGTGAACATTACACATATCACCCCAACTGGTGGAAAGGCCTTTAAAGAAAAAAAAAAAAGCTGTCCTTTGAACCTCAAATACTATCTGATTTTTGCAAGAAAGTGATGGACTTTTTAAGTGAAAAAAGGCATTAGACAGACATCTGATGGCACAGAATCACACTAACATAACAATTACCAGCATTTCATGGGGTTCTGCTCTTGTTTTTAGGTGATCACTTCTTTCATGTTCATACAATTTTCTCCTTCTATGTGGAACTCAGTGCATCCAAATGGTCTCTGTTCTGCAAAGCCCTTGAACAAGACCTATCCAATCCTGTCCTTCAGCATGGCACCGTGCTGGTCACCACAGTAAACAGGCCTCTCCTTATAGTCAGCCAGCCACTCAGGAGACCACTGTTGTGCAGGCAAGGATCAAGGATGTTTCTCTGAGTGTTTTGTCCTAGTTTACCTGAATACATTATACATCTTTAACCTGAAGCTCCCTGAATCATTAATGGCAATTATCTTTGAATGTTAGTCTGGAGCTTTCCTTTAGTTCTGCACAACCTGAATTTATAAGTAGAAAGAAGAAAAGGCAAATGGGCTATGCTCAACATTTTACCAAATTAATTCATAACACTTAAGATCCTAACATAAGATATCAAACTTTTAATATCAGCTTTACACTTGAGAGATTCTCCAATTGTCAAATGCCTTTTCAAGCTCTCTGACTAATATTTAATCTGATGAGAGTACAATTGACCTAAATTTTTGCATCATGGAATCTCAATTATGTGAATCATCTCAAGATTATTGTTAGTCAGTTACTTTTCCTTATACGACTATGCATTTTCTAACTACTGCAGGGTCATGCTGCTGCACCACTTTTTCTGTTGCACTTCAGCAAACATCCACAGAAGGGAAGAGAAACTGGACATTTCTATCATTTCACAGTTTCTACTTCGATTTCCATTGCTGCTTACCTGTAAGACCTGTTACTTGGGGAATGCTAAGAAAATTAAAAGTTTATGTATATTTTTCAAAAGCATACTTAAAGTACAGATTTTATATCCTATAGATAGGCTTATTAAATGTACTTAGAAACAAAAATCTTGCAGATAAAATAAAAAATAAGGGCAGAATTATTTGATAGTCTTCTAGAACAGCACTGTCCAATAGTATTTCCTGCATTGATGGAAATGTTCTGTGTCTGCACTGTCTGATACAATAGTCACTAGTCACATGCGACTACTGAGCACTTGAAATGTGGCTGGTGTGACTGAGGAACTGAAAACTTAATTTTATTTCAATTAGTTAAAATTTAGACTTAAATAGTCACTTGTGGCTAATGGCTACCATACATACAGATCTAGAACACTGACTTCTACAGAGAGAATGCATATAAAGAAAGCTGTTAGAAATTGGAATGTACTTTAAGAATTAATGGTATGGAGACTGAAAAACGGTAGGGAGTAGCCTTGTATTTTTATTCATCTGAAAACATCAGTAAGAGGCTTTAGAAGGCAGTCAGCATCTAAGAGAGTCAGACTCTGATGCTTAGTTTTGCTTTTCATCTCTAACGATCAACTTGGTGTTAAGAATCCTCAGAGGTAGAGTCTAAAATTTCACAAAACAGCTAAAAGAAGGCACTATGACAATTCAAAGGAGACAAATACATTTTCCTATTTTCTCAGGCCAAAAACTTATAGAGGAAAAGATTATGGTTGACAAGAAAGTAGAAATGGTTGCCAACATACCTATCCATTATATATTCCACTTGTGAAATTCAAATTAAATAATTTAGGTGAAAGGGCTCTGTGAGCAGCTATAAAGCTCTGCACCCATTTATTATTACTGCTGTTAATGGTTCTTGCCTTCAAGGAACTTGCCCAGGAGTACTTGTCAAGGCCTTGCTGGCTGCCCACAGGTTTCGGTAGATGTATGGACAGTGATTCTACTCCATCTTTGTTACTGAAAACATGAGAACTGGCATGGACAAATACGGAGATCGTTGGGTCTTAATTTTTTTTTTAATAGTAAATGAGGTGGTCCTTTAACCCTGGCTATGGACAGCTGGCCTACAGACAATAACGGACGAGACAATATAAGAATCTATTTAGTGAGAATGGCTCACAATTCCAAGGTTTAAGTCTTCATCATACCTCAAGTCGTGCCATTCCTGCTTGAAGGCAATTACTTTTTATGTTCCCTGGACCATTTCTACTGAGTTCTAGTAAATTCCTTCATTTTTTAAATTAAATATGTAATGCTTGGGTTTTAGGACTCTCTAGGTTTAAATTTAGATATTCCCTACATTTTCAAATAAATTTATTTTTACCTCTATTAGGACAGACCAGGCTTTCCTAGTGAAACAATAAGTAGGAAATTCATCTTAAGAACAAGGGCCCGGCATGAATAAGTCATATGAAAGGCAAAAGTGAAATCTTACATAACCACTTAAACAGAGTAAAACCGTATTATTGGCAGTACGTGGGGACAACTATAAGGGTTTCACACATTCCTTCCAGACCATCAACACTTAAAAGGCAAAAAAAAAAAAAAAAAAAAGGCTGCCCTCTGAGGATAAAACGTACTTGTACAATGGATGTGGTAGCCTTCCATTGAAATCAATAAGAAACTATCTAGGTGTGTGCCTAGCCCCAGAATCTGAAAGCCTCTAAATGCTTCTATCCTGGTTTCTATTTTTTTGTTTTATTTTGGGGGAGGGGGCGTTTGGGGGGGCTTTTTGGGGGGGTAATTAGGTTTATTATTTCTTTTTAGAGGAAGTACTGGGGATTGAACCCAGGACCTCATGCATGCCAAGCATGCACTTCACCACTTCAGCTATACCTCCCCCAGAAAGCCTCTAAATGTTTCTAAAAGTGATCCAATGTAATCCTAGGAAGCAGGCCTAGAATGTGGCTTGTCATTTAGTAAACCACCTTATAGTTTGGTTTGAAAAAAATCATATGAACAAAGGAAAATGGTCACTACAGAAATAAGCCCGAAGAACCAGACACTGGCAAGCTTTAGCGCAGCATTATTCAGGGGAAACCCAAATAGCCCCTGTGGCAGGTGTATCCTAATCATGGATTATCTAACCAAGTCCTTTTGTTTTGATTCCATTCTCACCAAGCAACCTTGTGATTGTAATTTGGCTTCCCATGTGGCTTGTCTATAAAGAGAAAATGCAGTAATCTCTCAGTTCGACCTCCCCAGTCTAATTAACAGCTGTAGTTCTTACTTCAAATGAACAAATTGGCATTAGGGCAGAAACATGTGAGTCTGACCATCCACAGCGTGCTGAAAGGGTAAAGTTTCTGAGCCTCTAAGAATATAAGCTTCTTGTTCACCACAGAACCTCCCATGTCTCTAAAAGTACATGGCACATCATAGCTGCTCAGCAAATATCAGGCTGAAGTCCAGAGATGTAAGATGATTTGTCTCAGTGTCTTTCACTCCAAACTGCTATATATTCTAAAAGGGCATAAATGTACAATATAAAATGACCAGAAAACAGAGTCCGTTAAAAATAAAATATGTAAGTATCATAGCATTACTATGACCTAAAACTAATTTATCTGATATAATAAACATTAAGCAATTAGCAGAATCTTTGTTTTCAGGCCTAAAATATAGGTTTTTTTATTCATCACTTCCTCTTAAAAAACTCCCCTATGACAAACAAAAGCACTCAAAAGAATTCAGAAGCTTGACATATTCAGTACTCAAGAATGCTCACTTTTTAAATAATGTTTTTTCCTACTGATACCATTTTGAAAAGTAAGAGTGAACCCAACATTTCTCTTTTCATCTTTCCCTGAGTCCATATTTTATTCTAAATATCCAGTTAAGCTACTCCATATCAAATCCAATAAAGGCAACAATGACAAAAAAATGCTGACAAGTTCCCCAGTTCCATACTTTTATAACAGCTATTAAAGCATGTTTCAATTTGCTAGAATGTCACAAAACCAAAAACCCAAACATTACGCTTCTAGCACTGAACAAACCCTCTCACAGAAAACAACTATAGCCTCTAAACAATATAAAAAACAACCACCTGAAGGTACCAGAAAGTAACCAAAAACAGGCCAAAAATGGAGGGAAGCCTACAACTGGAGAAAGGGAAAGACTTCACCTTGGGCCACGTTGCCCATTTTTCCCACTTTTTGCCAGAGGGCAGGTACTAATAGGTGGCTAACTGGTTTGAAGAGCCAGAAGACAGAGTTCAAGTTGATCAATGTAGCTGAACAAAAGAAAAGGCACCAATTACCAGTATCAGGAATCAGAGAGAGAACACCACCCCTAATTCTATAGCTACTAAAAGGACAAAGAATATTATGAACAACTTCACACCAATAAATTGAACAAACTCCTTGAAAGACACAAACTACCAAGCTCACTCAAGAAGAAATCAGTAATCTGAACAATCTTGTATCTTATATATAAAGATACCACATTTTTAGTTAAAAAATTTTTACACAAATAAAAGTCCAGGCCCAGATGGCTCCACAGTGGTGAATTATTCCAAACATTTAAGGTACAAACAATACCAATTATCCTAGAAACTCTCCCAGAAAATTAAAGAGGAAGGACTACTTCTCAACATATTCTGTGAAGTTAGTATTATCCTGGTGTGATTGAAACTGACAATGATAGCACAAGAAAACTTAAGAACACTATCCCTTGTGAACATAAATGTAAAAATTATAAATGTTTTAGCAAATCAAATCCTTTTAAAAATACATTAAAAGGATAGCATATTATGGCCAAATGTGGGTTTTTTCCAGGAATGCAAGGCTGGTTTAACACCTGAAAATCAATCAACACAAATCACCGTATTAACAAAATGAAAACTAGAATAAAACAAAAACTTATGATCGTCTCAATTGACACAGAAAAGGCATTTTTTAAAAGTCCAATATCCATTTCCCATTTTTAAAAACTCTCAAGGAAGTAAGAACAGAAAAGAATTTCTTCAACTTAAAAAAGTATCTAAGAAAAACCTATACCTGATGACATAACTTAACGCTGCAACTCTCAATGCATTCCCCCTGATATCAGGGGCAAGACAAGGGTTTCCACTCTCACTTCTATTCAGCATGACACTGGAACAGGTATTGACTCTAAGTTTGTAAAGTATAAGTTAAAAAATACAATTAGGAAAAATGAATACTAATGATAGGAAAAAGCACTTTGGAGATACATGGGAATATGGGGAAAAAACCCAACAGTCTTTCTAGCCAGCTGGGGCCCGTGGGAAAATGCATGCATAAGCAATTCTTGCCAGTAATCACAAAGAACCATTTGCAGCAAGGTGGTGAAATGCTGTGGCAGGATCTCCATTCATGTTAGACTGAACTATATGAAATGGCTGATATTTAACCATTCTTGCCCTAATAAAAAAGATGCCAATTACATTATGCTATAATCATTACCAGGGTGATTGAGAGCACAGATTCTGGAGCCAAATAACCTAGATTCGAATTGTGGCTTTGGGTAGATTACATAACCTCGATTTCCTTATCATACTACGTAGGCTTCTTCTGAGCAGTTAGTGAGTTTACATGTATAAAGCACCCAGAACAATGCCTGGCACGTGGTAGAAGTTTCGCCAGTGTGAGCTATTACGTCGTGGGTCCCGGCACTCTCTCTCTCTCTCTGAAAAGGTTCTTCTACTTGTTTCCTCAACTGGTAAAATGTGAAGGTTGTATCAGACCAAAAGTCCTCAAAAGTCAGGAACAGTTCTTCATTTCTACCTTTCTACAATTATGAAAGCAGACGACAAAATCTTTATACCATCATACTATACTAACAAAACAAAATCATTTGCCTAAATGCCTGAGGTCATTCTTCAGTTTCTCTTAGAACTGACAAATATACCTCAAGGTTAGAAATCAGAGTCTAATCAATTCCTGTATCGAAATCAATGAGGTAAATCAGTAGTCTCCAGAACAATGACTTCCTCTCACAATTTTACAGCAAATTTTCATAGCATCTCTAGTCATCCTAAGAAGTTCAACAGACATAAGCAATATTTGCTCAAACCTTACAAATGTGGCAAATGCCAAGAACTTTCACATGCCAAGTACAGAGTAACAATGCATAGTCATTAAAATGGTCAATGTGGGCCTGGTTTTGAATCTTAGGTCCATCACTAGATGTATGACCTTAGGCAAGTTATTTAGCCTCTCTGTGGCTCATTTCCTCTTCAGTAAAATAACAATAAGCTCAGGGTTTGGCCATGAGGATTAAATAAACTAATCTATGTAAAGTGCTTAGGACAGTGCCCGGCACACAGGAAAACAACAGTAAGTATCAGCTATATCAAAGTCAGGTAATTTCTCAAAAGCTCTCAAAAATAAATTAATTTTAGTGTATTTCAATCCAGAAAGTAAGCACAGGCCATCCAACATGCTTAAGAAGACCCTCTGAAAATCAAACAGCAATGTATGATCTAAAACTTAGGTGCCAAGCTGCCCTTAACTTGCATCATAAAAAGACAAACTCCTAAGAATATCTGACCACTATAACTAAGGGTAAATCCTAATAACAAATCACATCAAATAAACTTATTTACCAGCCCTGGAAGGTCTTTAGTTTTTTGTTCTTCAAATCATTCTATCTTCCATTTCCAAAGCATATACAAACATTAAAATAATGCTTTCCTCATCACCTGGCATTACTAATTCTCATTCACATCAGGTATATGGACAACTATTTACAGGACCATATAAAATTACTGTTAATTGTGTGTACTTTCAACTTTCAACTATTTAAGCCAGTCCTCTGTTTCACCTCCTTTTTACATTAGTAGCCAATTGACTGCCTGCCCACACTTTCATTTCCTTGGGCCCATAGAGGCAATTAATGGTAACAAGAAGCCTACGTAAATGTCCTATAGAGAAGTGAGCTAAACACTCTCTCCACTAATGATTCCATAAGGATTAGTCAAGGGAAACAGTTCTCTTCCCAAGATTCCAAAAAGCAAAAATATCTACTTTTTACTCTACTGCAACTGGCAGTGAACTGCCTACTGCGCCTGTATCAGCAGGCTGTTTACACAACACTTCACAAAATTTCAAATAGATGCCTTTATAACTGACAGTAGGTCTTATGCAGTAAAACTGTAAATGAGCATTTTAGAAAAACTGAGAGGCAATTTCACTTTCAAGAAAATGTAAGGCTGTATATGCCCAGGATAAACTCTTCTGTTAATAATGCACAACCTCAAAGACTTTACCTGCAGTCTCTGGGGCCAACTGAGTGACAATTAATTTAAAAAATACTTTAAGCATGTGTCAAAAATCAAAACAGAATACTCAAAAAATGCTTAAATATATTTAAATCCATATTAATACTACAGAATTTTAAGATATATACATTTTAGTTTTCAAATCCATATATTTCACAGACCTCTGTCCACTGTTATATTCAGTTACACTTAAAAGAATTTGTGTTTGATTTTAATCTAGCAAAAATGTTTTATCCCAGAAACATATAAAATTAAAGATTAATCACAAAAGTCAAGAGGTGGAAGAAACCCAAATGTCCATCGACAGATGAATGAATAAAGAAAATGTGCTGTATACATATAACGTAATATCATTCTGCCTTCAACAGGAAATCCTGTCACATGCTATAACACAGATGAACCTTGAGAACATTATGCCAAGAGAAATAAGCCAGTCGCAAAAACACAAATACTGTATGATTCTACTTATATGAGGTATCTAAAATTGTCAAACTTGCAGAAACAGAAGGTAGAAGAGTGGTTACCAGGCCTTCAGGGAGGGGGACCAGGGGAGTTGTTTGATGTGTAAAGAGTTTCAGATTTGCAAGATGAAAAACGTCTGAAGAGCTGTCTCACAACAATGTGAATATGCTTAACACAGCTGAATTGTACAATTAAAAATGGCAAGGATGGTAAGTTTTATGCTATGTTTTTTACCATAATTGTTAAGAAAGATACATAAATCAGCTTTTAAAAATAAAGAAATTAAAGATTAAAAGTTTATTCCTTAAAAAAATATTCACCTAATATTTCTTTTCCATTTCTTTAACAAGAACCTATGACACAAACGGAATGTTGAGTATTAAAGTTCTTTCCAAAACAATACAATCTCAGCATCCAAGTAATTTTAGCCCCTCATACCAAAGTTAGTGGTGCAAAATGCTTTTTGGTGTAACCAACACTTAACGAGACATTTTGCCTGTGAGCAGAGTATTTCCTAAGTATACATATGGAGAAATGGCTTAGAAAGTTATTTTGGCCAAATCTTTTTGTATTGTATTTCACACTCCAGGCTAGAAGCCCAACTTAACTGAAGCTAAAAGTGTTAATAAATAAATAAACAAACAAACAAACAGGACAGAACATAAGTCTGCCTACTACTAGTGCTGGTTTTAAAACATGCCTTGAGAAAACTTGGGATTCAGTAAAACAGCTGAAAAAAAATACATCTTGAGCACCAAATCCTAAGAATACTGTCCATCAATAACCAAAATAAATAATTCCTGTGAAGCGTCAATTCCCAAAGACTAAACAAAAGACTTGCTTGTGTTTGAAGGAAAAACAACTTTGGTTAATAAAGGAATCAATGAGGAAATACGGTTTTCAGCTTGTCTTAGGCCTAGATCTCTTTTACTCACAATTTCAAAATCATACTCTTTCTAGTTAAGCTTTGCTGTCATTTGTTTGTATTTAAGTATTTTCCAGGCGCCCAATTTCCCTTTCTTACATAACTGGCTGCCACAATTCTCAACTGCAAATTTATTAAATGTCATAAGCACTTGAGAAAATAAGAAATAATCATGTAAAAACACAGTGAGGATAAACCAAAGCAGTTTCTCCATCAGAAAATGAGGCCCCGCACTCTGTGACAATCGCTCTGGGGAAGTTGTTTTGACAGTCATCAACAGCAAATAGAAATCTGTCCTCAACCTATATTATAGAAAATATTTAAGTACAGTTCTGTAAGCTCCAGACTATCCACAGATCTATAACAAGGTTGAGAAAGGCACAAACTACTATCTTTTCACATGCTCTGCTATAGTTTACAGCTTCTCCGGAATAGTTTTATAGCTCTTACTCAATTGAGGAAAAGAAAGGGGGGAAAAGGCTACACAAATCAGATCCACCCAACCAGGCTGGGGAAAAGATAGAGGAGGGAAGAGCAAAGTGCCTTTTTAAAAAGACTGTACATGCAATAATAATGTTTTCCTACTTTACCCCCTTCCTTCACCGTGCCATTACACTGTCAGCATGAGTCTTCCAGATGACTTTTAAGTGGCAATAAGGAAATAAGCATTCTGTTAACTGGGTAAAAGGTGGACAAAATAAATACAGTCAGCTAAGCCTTTCTGAAGACTATGGAATACCTGAAGTTACTTAATCAATGCAAACGATACAACCTCCCTGGACTATGGATTCAACAACTACATTGTTTTACTGAGAGTCATTTTCTTATACGGTGATTCAGAATTTTCGAAATGCTGCAGTGATGTTCTGCAGCAGCTATCAGAATGGTGAGATCCAATCAGCTCGGCTTGGGAAGGAAGACCCCTGAGTTTTGCATCAGTCCCGATTCTGGCTCAGTAGGACCCTATGGACTTCCATTTTTTCATTTGTAAAATGGGGGTTTGGACTAAGTATAGTTCCTTTCAGTCTAAATCAGATGAGTCCAGAAATCTAATGTTTAGCAATCTTCAGAAAAAACCTTCCACATATTCCATCTCTATTATTCTAATTTTTATTTTGCAGAGTTCTACACAATGCAAGGACAAGAGTAAACCCGGATCTATTCCTCTCTATGGTTTCTACATTCCAAAGACCTTTGGGCACTACATACAATCCTCCTACTGAAGGCTACAAAGCTGTTGGTTTTATAAATTCTAAAGATTAAAAGGAGAAGCAAAGCCTTCTTAAGGCACCAGGCTTAACACTCCAGCTCAAAATACATGCAACGAGACCCTAGGCCTTGGAAGCATCAGATCCATCTCCATAAAGTTCACTCCCTGTGTGTACATCACTGCTGCACATGACTCTGATAATGCATGTGCATGCTCTGGATTCTGGCTGGTCAACTGATCCTACTCAAAAGGGGTAAAATTAATATGGCCATGAAAGAGTATCCACTGTAAAATTCCGCAGATGCTTTTTCTAAAACATATTAACCCACCTGGCACACAGAGCAGCAACCCTTTGGGCCACGCACTGCACAGCACAGAACTCGGTTAGCGTCTCTGTAACATCAGCTACAGACACACTGGTAACAAGAGCAAAATGCACTGAAGCCATAAGCTCTTCACGTCAGCTACTGACTGCCAGACAGCAAAACTAAGGACAAACTGAGAACATTAAAAACCACAGACTGGACAATTCTTTTCAGGACCATGACTCCCAATTTTTCCCAGAGCATTCCCTAATAATGGGGCTTATAAGGAGAAAAACAGAAAAGGAAAGAAAAGTCACTTCACTGAAAATTTGAGCAGTTAAAGTTGTGTGTATCCCTTAGTACTTTAAATAACAGGCATGGTGTGATTACATCTGTTTAAAACCCCACTAGTTATCTAACAAATGAACAGTTAAACCTCTTGCTTTCAAGATAATACCAAGTTGCATGAAAGAATCTCAAAGCACTTTATATACTACATGTCATTAACTCCCATAAATCCTTGGCAAGTGTGGCAAAAAGCCAGTGCTCCAAATATTATAAATGGGGAGAGCAGTACAAAACAATGACAAGACATGTCAGAAATCATCCAGCAAAGAACCCGAAGAAAGGAAGCAACTGCTTGTGCTCCCAAGTCAGCTTCCTAACTTTTATCTGGAAGCTACCTTTAAACAGTTTAAGGGCGAGGGATCAGAGTTCATGTGATGGAAAAACCATCCCAGCCCAAGGCATACAAGCCTAAATAGAACATACGACAGTGTGGACTCAGTGACCCCTTCCCCAAGCTTAGTAGAGACCCAAGGCAAGTACACAAACCCCAGACCCAGAACCCCTGAGCAAAAGGTGAAGCCCACCCTCTGACCCTTATAAAGCTACAAGAGTGCAACCACCGTGGACAAAACCTTCTGCCTGGTTTTTAAAACAATTCTGAGATACACTTTGCAGGCAACAATCTCCTTGCAATTTTCTTTTATCTTTATGAAAAGAAGTGCCCTCGCTTCAAACACTCGCCCCAAGGCACTGCCGCGGAGGACGCCAAGCTAGGCTGCACGACCACATCAAACTGAGGAACGGGCCGTGGCGAGGCTGCCGTGCAACAGGTGAAAGAAGCTGAAGCGGGGAGGGTGGAGTGGGCAGGGATTAGCAGCATCAGCCCTTCCAAAGATGCACTCACGGGGCCTTACTACATCTCTTGTGATAATCCTACATACTCCACTCAGAGCCACAGAACAGGCCTAGAGTTAAAAGGGATTTAAAGGTTATCTAGTCCAATCTCCGATCCAAAGGAGGCTTCTCTTTTCTATTATAAACTTGTAATAGAATGGAAGCTTCTGTTTGATTTCTTCCACTACCTGACAGGGCAACTCTACTACCTGGCAGAGCTACTTGATAGAAAATCCCTTATTGCTAGTTTCTGTCAATTAACACATCTCTACTTTCTGAAGCCACACAGTATAATCGCAACCTTTCTTTACGTGACAGTCTAATATTATAAAACATAAATGTCAGACTTGTCCACTACATTTCATCTGTAGAATGGGCCCGTTCTCCCTTATCATGCTGATTCCGTTAGTCATTCATTTAAGAAGCACATGTTACCTACCGGTAAAGAGAGAAAAATGAACAATGACAACAGCAGCCGACCTTTACCTATCACTTACTAAGAGCCAGGAATCAGTCTTAGTGCTTTATGCCTAATTCATTTCATTTTCCAAACAAACACATGAGCTAAGCTTCCACTTTATAGATGAGGAGACTGATGCAGAGAGACGTTAACTAACTTTGCCCCCAGTCACACAGCTGATTCCAGATGGACTGCTCTCTGTACTCTGGCTCCTATGCTTACAAAACCCACGGTCTGGTAGGAAAAAAACTAACAGCCATCCCTCTCGGTTCTGTGACTTACCTGCAAATCTCCTAAGGGCATGTTCTGTTTTCATTCAAAGCTCTACTGATAATGTTGGTCTGGACACAGTCACTGAGCCTCACCACAGAGTAATAGAGGGGTCCCTGTCATTTGGCAATAACAAACTAATAAAGCCTTTCTAGGGTACAGTTCAGTAAACTAGAGATTCCCCCCAATTCTATTTGTATTCAGTTCATATTGGTCTGATTGGACTGAAAGGATACCATGAGAAATTTTGTCAGGTTCTTTGAGAAAATCAGATTATATGATCTTGTTTGCTAAAAACTTACCAAAGGCAGAAAAATGAAATTGGCCCATCTTGTTTCTTTGTTGGTTTTAGAAGTAATCGCTAATTGTGGTGATGCTGAAAGGTAAGTTCTGTCATACACTACTGGCAGGCACATAAAAGAAGTATGTTTTAAGAGTTCACATCCTTGATCCTAGAAATTCCACTTTTGACAATTTATCCTAAGGACATAATCAGAGATGCAGACCAAGATTCATGTAGATGTTTATTACAACACTACTTATCACTGTAAAACACTAGAAGTAACACAAATGTGCTAAAGTAGGAATAAGGATAAATAAATTACGCAACATCTACTTGCTGAAATCGTAAAAGATCCAGTTTCTAAAAATATCTGATTACAAGGAAATTCTTATGATAGGTTAAATATAAATAGCCAGATACTCCACAAAAATGAACTATAATCTAAGTCATGTTTTTTAAAAATAGTATTTTTGTGAATATCATATAGCAAAAGATGGAAAGAAACATATAAAAAATAATTGTTAGACTATGAAGTTTTAGTTGCTTTTTTTCCTGTATTTTCTAAGTATACTATAATGAACATGTATTAATTTTACAATCAGAAAAAAAAAACACAATAAAAACTATTAAGATAAGAAACTGCTGATATTTAACTACTTTGACTTTCAAAACCAGTGTTTTCAAGTGGTTCAATCCAACATTAAGCCTAAAAGGAAAAACAAAATTAACAAGACTCCCTGTTCCTGGTGAACCAATACCAATCCTTAGTGACCGTGATAATATATGGAAAAACAATTGCTTAGTAATTTTTTCTAGAATTGTGTTCTTAAAAAGCTAGAATTTTCTAGAGTTCACCTTTCAGGAAATAGAATCAATGCTGCTGTTTTTGGTCTTCTAGAATGGAAACCTCAAGAAAATCCTGGCATGGTTGTATGTAATTTGCATCCCAAATTACAAGAGTTATGACTTGATGGCCTTATTTCTACTCTGAAAAAAGCAACAGAAGGTTTTCCACCTTTTATTGTTTGAGGTGCTGAAGAGTCCCACCTTCAGGCCCAGGGCAATGTCCAAGTACTGCTTATACCACGTTCACTAGAGGGTTGAGAGCGTGCGAAACATTCTGACTGATCTCTGATTCTTGACTTCCTCTCTACAATCCCCATTTTATCGGACCAAAAAGATTGGAAGATCAATCTTTTCCAGGAGGGGGAAGTGGTCTCCAAGTCTGGCAGATGCCAGAACACCTATTGTCCAGGATTCCCCAGAGATTACCAATAGCCATTTCATAATCAAATTATTCTTCATCGAGTGTGTATCAAGGGTGAGGTGCTAGGAATTACAAGCAACTTCAGCACTCTGGGCTGAGATGTAATCCTACTGGCTGGGAGATGGACTTCATAAAGGAACACAAATTTTGAAATATGTTTTCATTATCTTGAGCTTTAATTTATACTTCATGATTTATCCATAGTTTTTGCTATTACTGTTGAAGGTGAGGAGGTAGCTTTTTATCCAACAAAACTAATCTTCTTCTAGCTCCATTCCCACAGATCAACATGAATTAATCACAGGAAGATTTCAAGTTCTGTTGCTCTCTGGCAAAAAAAATTTTATTGAGTGACAATTATGTGCTGAGCTAGGATCAGAAACCTCTCTGCCCTCTCTGGTCAGAGAAGAGGGTGAGGAGATGTGTAGCTGAGAATTCAAAATTAAGAAAAGAAAAGGTTTAATGGTTGTAGAAATAGAAGATTCTTCACTCACCAAAAAGAAAAACTTCATTAACCTCATGAACTTAGAACTCTAGCTAGAAAAGAAGGCCCCCAAGGATGTGACATCATAAGGTTGCTCTGGAACTTCACTCCTACAAAAACAGCATCCCATACCTCTCTGGGCAAATTCTGGCAATGACCAAAGAATCCATGGAACCAAGAGTAGGAATTATTCTATGGACCAGGATGGCATTCTCTAACCCCCAGGCAATGTGCATCTTTCCTTCTTTCTTCAAATTTATCTCATTCATAGGGTATAGAATTTGTTTACAGGTCAATGTCTCTCCTTTCCCTCTACCCTCTCAACTCAGACTATATTCAGGGACCCTTGACTCCCCAGGACTCAATACTGCACCTGACACACAGGAAGCCAGATAAATGAACTGAATTTGGCTCATCTACAATTTTAAGAAAGAGCTCTCTGTTGAAATACAGTAACGACGACAAAAAAAAAAAAAAACTATTAAATCCTTTTCAGCAATCGGACTACCCAGTATTTTACTTACCAAGCATAAGAAGATAAATACTGTTGGTGTCCATGTTTCCTGTTTTCCAGAAAAGTGGCCATATTCATTTTAGGCACTTACAAGTAAAGAGACCTTGGCAATTTACTTAATCCCTTTGAGACTTTTTTCTTCATCTATGAAAAGGGATAAGATCCTCTACCCGCAGGGTTGCAGGAGATTAAATGAAATGGAGTAAACGTACTGTATGTGGATAGCAGGCATCCAGCCAGAGACATTTCCCAGCTTCCACTTCATCCAACCAGGCTGTCCTCATCAATCACGTGATCACTATTTTATGTTTCCAGCCATTCCACAGGTCACACTAAAGCACTTCGGTCCGAATCTAATGAGGACCTGTTTTATTCCCTTCACAGCCTGTTCCCTCCCCACTTCATCAAAGCCTTTCCTAAACCACCCATGCCAGGAGCTGGCAGCCTTGGATTCTTGGGTTTGATAGGTCTTTCCTTCTGCCTTCCCGCATTTACTTCTTACAGCAACCACTTCGAAAAAGCAAACTTTCAGGCTATATGGAAGATGGCAGAGTTCCTGTCTCCAGGAAGTAGATTCCTGTCTCCAGGAAGTAGACTGCGTAAGACTCAAGCTACAGCAGGACTTCGGGAGTAAGAAAACAGGTTGCCTTGGAAGGAAGCTTTATACTTTTCATCACATGAGCAGTGAGCACCCCAGCTCCATTTTCAGGAAGATAATGACAGGCAGCAGAACGAAAACCCAGAAGCCCATCATCAAACCTGTAAATGGAAAGGCAACGTGAGACTGGACGGCACAACAGCCAACTTTCATGAACCCAGCCAGTGAAGCCCTGGGCCAGCACATACTTCACTTAAATCCCCCCATCTAATTAGTTCCAAGGGAAGATGTCGCATGATATGATTAAGAAAGAACAGGAGCAGAAAAGCTAAGGGTAATGCTTATGCAGAACGAAGAAAGAGCGACAGGGAAAGCAAGCCTCCAAATTCTGCCAAATCTACAATACAAAATTAATTGAAAAACTGGAAACCCTCATTGTGCTGAACATGAAGAAAAAGCAGAGTGATTACAACAGGAGGCAGTGTGCAGTATTGGTAACAGCATGACTTGGTGGCTTCAGCAAATAAAAGGGACACAACAGAGGCCAAAGATAGGAAGCCGAGGTAGAGGATGTGTGCTAATTCTCCCTTTTCCTCACAAGAAACAAATTACAACACAGGTTCACTTCATTACACTGCGTGTAAAAGAATAAAGCACTGTTTCCGGGCAACAAACACTTTAGGAGCTTAATATTCACTGTGCAGAATCCTAAAAAGTCAGTGAATGTCTTGGAATTTCACCACACAAACTTGCGTCACCACACTCTTTTGTGTCAGACTGTTTCATTATCTTCAAGGCTTAGCATAATTGGAGCCTCAGTCTAAAAATAGGCTATTTTTTCCCTTTGCAATCTGATTGGTAAATAAAAGTTAGGGGAGTTTTTAGCCCCTTCATTTGTTTTAAACAACCGCTAGCTTCTGCTCATCAAGCAAAGATTACTGAATACATTTTCTGGATCTATTTGTTTATTCTGCTTACGGCAAACACACTACGACCTTCACCACTGTGACAGGGAGTGAGTGCTACAGACAAGCTATGCAGACATGCTCCCGAACCATCCCAGTTTCCGCCGTGGTGGACAGCACGGTGCCATGTATGCCACAAAACACATATGACAGAAGGAAGTATTCCTCCTCACCCCCGTCTCTCCACCCAATCCTTCTTCACCCAATCCTCTTCCTGAAGAATTCTATTCTTAGGGCCTCACTAATTATGACCAACCAAATTAATTCCCTTATGGCTGGTGTCAAAAGACTGAGGACGTAAAAAGAGAATCAACACTCTTGGAAAACCTATAAACTGGCTGTAAATATTAACCAAGCCAGAATGAAACAGGTGAACCAGTCACATCTTCTCAAACAAAAATGGCTCCTAGCACTGCGAAGATATAGTACTATTTTCTCCCATTCCACAGGCCTGCGGCATAGACACACTCTAATAAAACACAGGCAAGGTATGCTGAGGGCAGTTAAGAATGCTTGGATGGCCTGATTTGAATCGTGGCTCTGTGATTGACCAGCCCCGTGATCTTGGGCAAGTTACTGACAATCTCCGTACTTCAGTTCTCCCAGCTTATAAAATGGAGATCATGGCAGATAACCTCATGACTACCTGCCTCATAACCAGGCAAATTCAGACCTAACTTGACTGAGGCTTGGCTCCCATCCTCCACCCAGCCGCCATTCACAGGACCAGGTAAAAGCCTGAATCCAGATGCTGGATGAGGAGCAGCGGAGATGTTAGGAAATAACTAGCTCATAACCATTTCGATTTTCAGTACATTTCTATACATCTAATAAATGAAAACATTTTCTCCTCCATGCCACCCTACACACACAGGAACTAAAAAACAAACTGAAAAACACTATTTTTCATAAACTTCATAATAACATGACTCCTACACTTTACACAACTGGAAAAAACATTTTTTAAAATTCAGCTTATATGTTGCAGTAGGGCTTTACTCTCAGTATACAGTGCTTAGAACAGTGTCTAGCAAGCATTAAATGCTTAAAATATATGTTAACTATAATATATATATTATATATATATAACATATATATAACATATATATTAATATATATTATTACCCCTAATTGAATGGTGTATCTAATTTTTACTATTCATAAACGGAGAAGAAAGTGAGACCGGATCTGTTTAGAAGTACATAGTAACTGCTACCCAACTTAAGTCGAGGGCCAGCCACATGAGCCACAATGAACTGAGTAGGGGAGGGGAGGGGAGAATCAATATACTCGGTGAACTCATGAACATCAAACCCTTAGGAGCAAATGGCTGTAAGTATAAGCTGAGGTCATTAAGTTAAAGCGTTAGGAAGGCCGGGCTACATCACTCAGGGAAAGTGAGTTCTGAGAAAGCCTGAAAGAGATCACAGAAATCCGTGCTGTAGGTGGACAAAGGGACAAAAAGCCAAAGAAACAACAAAGTAAAAACAGAAAACGGAAAATAATTCGGCAAATAGCCTACAAATGGGCCGTAATAGAGTACTTTTAAGTATTCAAGTGAGAGGAAAACGTAGCGGGAGTGAGAGAGGCTCTGAAGAGAGTGCAGACATGACCGCTAAGGGGCTGAGTTTCTGGCTAATGTTTACTGAGTGCTTATTATGTCTCGAATTCGGAATCAAAGCATTAAAGCACTTTCATTTACCTCGCTGGGTAGTCACCATCCTTAAAAACGAGAAAGCTGAGGATGAGATCGGTTAAATAAGCAGCAGGTCACCAGCCCAGGGAGCAGCAGAGCCAGGCCCGGGCCACCCCTAGGAGCGCCGGGCCCCCAGGACCAGATTCCAGGTCTGCCACTTAGTTGAGGCGTTGCACAAGTTACTTCTCTGGGCCTCCAATCCCTCATCTATCAATTGGGGAGAATTACAATGTCCACCGACAGCAGTTCTGGTCACCATCAGTGCACTAAGACAGCACCAGGTGAAGTCTATCATCACCTCCGTGTTCCGAAATTTGATGGAAAATTTTCAAAACTATCACCAGTGCCTCTTTCCGATGGTCACCCAGCACCTCCCTGAAACGCGCATCACTGGCTTTCACGACGCCTCGTGCTCCTACTTCTCTCCCCCTCTGGTGCCCTCTTCTACAGCTGACTTTTTTTTTCCCTACTGAATTCTTGAGTTTTATTTTTACATTGTGTGTGTGTGTGTGTATATGTATGTATGTATATATATAAATATATATGTTTTTATTGAAGTATAGCCAGTTTATAATGTTGTGTCAACTTCTGGTGTACAGCACAATACTTCAGTCATACATAAACATACATATATTCTTTTTAAGTCCCTCCTCCACCTCCTTGCCATTCCACACCAGGACCTGCAAGACTGGGCCCTCCGCCCACTTCCCTTTCTACTTCCTCTCTCCTCTCCCAAAGTAATCTCATCCATGTCATCAAGGCTTAATGACCTCAATTCACCAATAACTCCCCAATACATATCATGCCACCTCAAAACGAACATGTCCGATATCAGACTGCTTATCCTTCCCTCCCCTGGCCCCAAATGCTGACATCTTCCAATGCTCCTCACCTCAGTGAGAGGCAGGCCGCCCATCTACCTGCACAAGTCAGCCAACCAGGAGTCGTCCTTGATATTTTCCCCACCCTAAGCCCTACATCCAACCTGCCACCAGGTTTACTGATTCTTCTTCTCTTACATCTCCATCACGTCTCTATTCTTCTCCCTCCCCTGACAGCCACCACACTAGCCAAGCTACCAACACCGCAAGCCTGGAATACCTTAGGTAAGAGCCTACTAACTCGTGTCCCTCATCCACTGCGACCCTTCCAATTCACTCAGCCAGAGTGATCTTCTCAAAATGCAGATGGAAGCCAATCCCTCAACCTTACAAAGAACCTACTAATGTCCACCCCTTGCTCCATATGGCCAGCAAGGCCGGCATGCTGTGACCCCTGGCCTTGTCTCCAGCCTCACTTCCCATCACTCCCCACTTCCTCTCCACACCCCGGCTACAGCAGCCTCCCCTCACTTCCTTGACCATGTACTTAACGCTTCGGCCCGCCACAGGACCTCTGCACGTGGCATCCCTCCCCCTGGAATGCTGATCCCTGTAAGCCTTTAGCTACTAAACTCCAGTACACACTTTTCAGATGTCAGCTCAAGTGTCGCATGCTCAGAAAAGCTCTGATCCTTCAGAGGGCCTTTGTTAGCAGCACTCAGAAATTCCCAGTCCTTTTCTTGGCACTGATTTGCTCTTGGATTGGCATGATTATTCATCTGACAATTTGCTTAGTGACTCCCCCTACCACAATGAAAACCCCATGACGACAAGGACGTTGAAGACTTCAATTTACCACTGGATCCTGAACACACCAGCACCAGGCCTAACACCTGGTAGGGGCTTCGCACTTTCTTCTGCGTTGTGATGAGAAATGACAGTGTACAGGCTTTCCCACGTGAAGATGCTTTGTGACTGGAACACGCGGCAGTATCTATCTACCATCATCTAGCCTCTCTGACCAATGAGAACAGGGTCTCAGAGGGACTTGCTTGCTCAAAGCCAAACACAGCAAACACGCAAGTGGGTGAGTATGGCCCCCCGTGTCTCCAGTCTGGGCTTTCTCCAGCACATACTCAGGCTTTTCCATGTGGCATCTGCACCCAGAGCAGATCCTTTCTCTTGTTTACTACTAATGAATCACGAGTTTGGCCTCGCAAACTCAAGTTCTAGTCTTACTGGAGTCGTTACCTAAGGCTTTCGTCTCAAGCTTGCAGGTCACAAGCAAGGTCATTTGTCTCCATTTCCCTCCACAGTACACATACTCAGCAAATATTACTCAAAGAATTTCTGGCTATGAGGCAAGAATGAGTAAATGAATTAAATATATTCACCCGCTCGAAGCCAATCTTCTGAAAACAAAGTTATTTTTTCCTGCCCTGTCAGGACACCATTAAAGAAGAAACACTGATTTTTCCTGTAATTCAGTTATCAGCTGTCCACTGCATCATGCCATGCAGTCCAACTTAAATAGAACATACACCCTACCCCGGTGGCCAGTGCACAGGAATATTACATGTGGCCTTAAGAACAATGCACATTATTAATAGCCCGTGAGCTTATTCCCTTCCCTAAGGGCCCCTCCTCCCCGCCTGCAGAAGGCACACCACTCTCCTGCACAGGGCTGAAAATATAGTCTGTGGTTAAGTCAGCAGGGGTGAAAAGCCCCTGAAACAAATATAGCCAAATGTCTGACACTCCAAATTATGACAGAAACCTAATATCTTTGCTCCGCGCCCATCCCCAGTCCTTAGCCCTCGGGCAAAAAAAATCTCAACACTAGTCTCAAAAGAGCCTATCTTTTGATGTAAAACAACAAAGCCAATAAAACCAGGTAATAAAAGTAAATCCAAACCTGAAAAGAACAATTCCAAACACCACACATAAATCATTTCTGGAAATCACTCATGCTCTGCTGCTCTTTAAAAAACCCAAACAGAGAGTTGCTTCAGTTACATTCTATTTCATTTCACTTTTTAAAAGAGGAAGGGAATTTCAAAGAAAAATTTATTTTTAATTTTGAGACCCTGATACATTCAAGTTTAAAAGGGACATAGCTAATTCACCCACAAAAATTAGTAATAAAAAGGAAACAAGGACAGCTGTCCAACCCGACACTGGCACCAAATTTCAAAGTAGGTACAAAATCTCTAAGACGATGACTACAGGGCTCAGGAATCTCTGGCTTAAAATCAAACAGCTTCTTAACACATACACACATACATAAAGTCATCCTCCCTGCCTTCCAAAACTCCCACAACTTACTGAACTCAGCTCACTGTAATTTCACACAGTATTTACGATACAGCAAATTGACACAGGCTCACGTTGCCTACTGAAATGATGAAACACAAACAGAAGGCACTAATTCTATTAGCCTGCCCTCAGTTAACCAGTCCTGAGCCAGAATTAACCCAACCAACATGTTTTGTTTTTAAATTGGAGGTGGCTATGTCTCTAAAGACCCTGGCTGTACTGTTGGGAAGAGTCCACTCAAGCCACCAGACAGCATGGGCTGTCGATTCTTCCAATTACCAAGATGTGTACCCAGCACGGCTAAACTAAGAGGACAGTGCAGTGACATCTTGCACACCATCAGATTCAAATGCTGGGGCAGCTGATACTTTTGAGGGGTGGGAAAATCTCCAAGGTTGTCAAGTGCAACCACATCACCCTTAACCTACTACCTGGGCAGATGAGTAAAGGGAAAGTTGGAAAAAGATCAATATTTTGGTTCACAGTGATCCCTTCTCTGCAATCCTTCTGTATCTGCAATTTGAGAAGCGGGGGCGGGGAATGAGGGGAAAAAAAGTAAAGTTATATGATATTTTCCTTTTTCCTCAACAGTAGTATTATCCAGGAAATTACCTAGACAGACTGACTGTGGAACCAAACAATTAAACCTTACAGTACCAGTTTGTATGCCACTGGTGAACAGTGGCTAATAACTTCACACTTTTCTTTTTGTGTCTTAACGAGGAGGGAATGGTGCTTTCGAAATCATTACTGCGCTGTCATCTTGGTTCACTGCCAAAGCAAGGAGCTTTAGAACACCTGTCAAATAACATGCGGCTTGTGAAAAAGAAACATACACCGAAACAGGTTTATAGAAAATGTTCACATATGTAGAAAGAGGAATGAGTTTGGGTTAACAAAGTCACTCACTCTGATGAGGGGTGGGGAAGAAAGAAAGAGATTTCCAGGACTCAGTGTCTGTGAGTCACGTCAGAGTAATGAAACTCCATCTGTCTGAGCAGAGACCAGTGGCACTGACACAAGGTGAGTCTGGTAATGTTTATCTTCCCATCCTTAGCCATAGTTCCAGGGGTTTCAGTAATTAAATGGGCAAAATGTTGAAGCAAAAATACATCCCTGACTTCTCAAATGAGAATGCCCAGTAAAAATGTATAAAGTATCCTTTTTCTTGTTCTGAGTATCCAGGCCATTCTTGTAAACTCAAAATAGGTTTAAATATCACGAGCCTATGTTAAAAAATGCATCTCCTCCACATCTACCCATCTGTAACTGCAGAAACTACGAGGCCAGTGTGCTCCCAGAGTCACAGCAAACTAGCACCCACTCTGTGGAGGCACAGGGCTGGGTGCTGGTGGGGGACACCAAAACATATACATAGTGATCCCTGACAAACTGCACGAAGTGGAGACTGGGGAACACGGAAACAATTTGAGGCTGTAGGCTTTTCTTTTGTTTTGCTGTTTGGTCAATTAAGAGAAAACTTTTAAGTAGTCATACTACTTTTTGCAGACCCACTCGGAAATCTAATAGTAAAACATTCAATGTGTGGGTTTTTAAAAGGCCCTAATGTAAAGTGAGAATAAGGAAATTCCACCTTCCTTAACGAAACAGACCCTGGCACTTTTAAGGTTAGTACTGAGGAGATTCTGAAGATGGGAGAGGCCAACCCACAAAGCCCCAGGACCACCTGTCACTGCGCCAACACCCAATGGTACGATGTGTGAGGAGGAGGGGTGTGGGGCACTCCTTACCAAAGACTTGCTCACAGACCACAGCCCATTTCAAGGGTAGGACCTGACCTCGTCTCCCTCTTCCTCTACCTCTAACATCGCCACCTGGGTCCTCCTAAACTGGTACCTATTGATGTTCAAAACCCAAAGAGCACACAGAGGCACATGCCCAGGCATCTGGGAGGTCCTAGTTTCCAACCATTGAGAGAAGGATAAGGATGTTCTGAATTTGTTTTTAAGTCTATAAAGTTTTAGCTACTTTAAAAGAATTCCTGTGTTTTCAGGTATATAAATTCAAACCAGGCCTAAATGTAACCCACTTATTTGTCTCTATAAAAGCAATACTGTGTTCATACAGCATACATTATTCTATATATACGAAATTTTTTGTCATTGCATTTCTCTCAAATTATTGAATGTCTAAGTTACCATAATCTGGACAGGCCTTCCGTGGGGTACTTCCAAATTCAGTGCTTCCGCTTCTTACCTTTATATTTACCAATATGACTTTCACCAATTTCAGAAGGGACACAAATGGACAAGCACATATAGACGTTAATTACTAAAAGTTCATCAATATAGATTATTTACTCTGCAGTGAAGCTGCCACTTACTTGAATGAAAACAGGTATTTCTGCAGAAAGTCAAAGGTATGTGAAAAGAACCTAGGCTCTAAAATAACTATTAATTTGTGCTATGAAGAATTTTAACTCATTCCATCTGAATTACCACCAAATCTCAATTACTAGATGTGAATTAATAAAGCTGAATGGTATGAAGAACTGCAGAGAATTTAGAACCCAAACACCCCTGAAATACAACAATAAAAAGGGAATGAAAAGTTTCTCTGGCCTAGAATTTTATAATATAAACAACTTCAAAAGTGGTAAGTAATCTATAATCACTGAAAAAGGAAATTGCTTTTTTTATGTAAAACATATTTGGCCAAAATACATTAAATCTTCATTTCACCCTTAAGAGAAATTATCTTCTTATATTAAAAAAAATAAAAATGTTAGTAGGTCAGCTGAAGTTAAAAGTAATCTTACTGGCGGCTATTAAAATTCTGGAGATGGAATCAGAACTCTTCCCTCCTACCACCCATACAGTTTCCATGGGTCTGGTCTGGTAAGAAAATTCTCCATACTGCCATGTTTTAGGCGACAAAAGCATACATTTTTAAGACTAAAGTGTCCCTGCCATCTACAGAAGAGGGCACAAATGAAATATAAGAACCAGCAGTCCTTCAGCATTTTTGCATCATGAGCCCCTTTGAGAATCTCTTAAATGCTATGTGCCCTTTCCCCCCAAGAGTACACATATGCGCAGACACACGAAATGTCACCTACAACTTGAGAGGAGTCACAGACATTCCCTTTGCTTCTGTGAGTTCTTATGTGACAATCTAAATGAGTAAAACTTCAAAATCTTTGTTTTTTAGATGTCCAAAAGATTGTTTTCCTTCCTTCTCACCGCCTTTAGTGTACTTGCCTCTGTATTCCCCTACTATGACTGATGCTGTTAGAAATGAGAGTGACTTTTCTATTATACTCTCTTTTAGACCAGAGGTCCACAAACTTTTTCTGTAAAGGGCCAGGAAGTACATATTAGGCTTTGCAGGCCATTCAGTCTCTCTGGCCACTCATCAACTCTGCCATTGTAACGAAGCACAATTGCAGCCATAAACAAGTGGGGGTGGCTGTGTCCCAATAAAATTTTATTTACAAAAACAGGCAGTGGACAGGAGTTAGCCCTTGGGTCATAGGTTGTCAACCCCTAGAATAGAGGAATGGGTTCAACAACTCCACAGGAAGCAAACAGACAAACACAGATCCCTAACTTATACCACCCCTAAAAATAATTTCCTTAAGGATGTAAGACCTAAATAAGTAAAGCCAATGTTTGCAACTTTTAGAAGAAAGTAAGAGAGAATGTCTGTCATTGGAGGAGGGAAAAGTTTCTTAAGAAAACAAAAAAACAGGGTACAGGGGCAAAATCAAATATTTGACATTAAAATAAAAAAACTTCTGCACAAGGAAAGACCACAAATAAAATTAAAAGATAAACACAAACTCAAAAGATATTTGCAGACACTGCTTTGGGAAAGATCCCCGGTGTTCTCCTTACTTGATGCAAATAATTATAAATCCTTCTTTTGCTCAAAAATATATACACAAATTTGCAACAAAAATGACCAAAAAAGAGTTAGCCTTTGAATACCTAAGAAGAAGTACTAACAGCCATACAACCCAATGAAACAGGACATATACGCAAACGGGCAAATCACACTGGAAAAAAAAAAACTGAAGAGTTAAAACACAGGAAAGGATGCTTACCTTAATCAAAACTTGGGGAAATGCAAATTAAAATCACAATGGGATACCATTTCAAACTCCTAGGACTGGCAGAAATTTTAAATTCTGCTAATAACAAATGCTGACAAAGACATGGAACACTAAGGATTATGCAACAAGTATGTTTACAAGTATATAACAGGTCTAAAATCTCTCAGTGGAAAAATAAACAACAAATTCAAAGAGGCAAATTGTATAACAAAATCATTTCCAACTATTTTTAAATTAACCTCTGATTCTGTGACTGAGGGAGTCATGTATTGTAGCCCCACGGCCATAGATATAAATTTAGTTACCTGAAAGAATTAGCTTGCCATAAATTAAATGATTGTGCCCATCAATAAAATGTCCTATACCACTTGTGGATGTGCATATTCCACTCTGAGTAACTCTCTAGAGAAGCTCTTGCACACATGGCACTGGGTACTACAGCACCATTTATAGTAGCAAAAAAACAAAACAAATGAAAATCTGGAAACCTAAAAACATGGACAATGGGAGAATAAAAAATATCTTGTGCTGTATTTACTCACTGAAATATTACATAACAGGTAACATGAATAAATCAAGTCTAAAAATGGATATACTTAGATGGATAGACTTAAAAAGTGGTATACAGACAGAGCAGGGGTTTTCCCCTACATTTTTTTTTCTGGTACACTGCACATAAAAGAAGAGGAGACCACGACGCATAAATGGTACAAAATTTTAAGGCTCCACAGGTATAGGCACACATATTTGTTATATAAGCAAAAAAACTTGGGCAAGAAGGACAAAACCAACCTTGAGAAAGCAGTTTCCTCTGAGGAAGAGAAAGAAATGAGAAAGGGTGGGAAGGAAAGGGTCTTTAGTTGTCTCTACAATATTTTGTGCATTTAATTTTTTAAAATCACACTTTTTAAAGAAAAAAATTGGAAAAATGAAATTTGTCCTTATTTCCAGATAAAGGTGAAAGTCTCCTTTAGCGCTTAATTACAAAATTCTGCATATTCATTCATTCTCTTTTGCCACTGACATCAACAAAGGGGAAAGCTCTCCGTCCCAGGGCCACTCTGAAGGGCTCCTGACAGCTGCTAGCACATCGCCAAGACTCCCAGGAAAGCTTGCCCAGATTGCAATGTTTTCATGCAATGATTTGGATAAATTTTCTAAATGCACAAATTTCAGTTCCAAACACAACTGAAAGCTAGGCAGTCTACAACAGGTTGGCAAGCAGGCTGGCAGACTCATTTCAACCTACTGGGTAAGAAAATGAAAACGCATGGGCTCTACACCCAAACATTAGAGCATACATTCACTTTAAAATGCAATCAGAAATCCAGACCAAAAATTGTTTTCTCAAGGGCACAGAAATAACAGAGTGCAGAAATAAAACAATACCAACGTCAATAAGTACTAATTATTCCATAAAGACAAATATTACCATTATCCTAAGGATTATGCAATGAGTATGCTTTTAAGTATAGAGTAAGTCTAAAATCCCTCAAAAACAACCCCAACAAATTCAAAGAGGCAAAATTACATATCAAAATAATTTCAATTCTCTTTAGATTAGCCTGATACTGTGACCAAGGGAGTCATGTATTGTAGCCCCATGGCCAGGAGTGTGAATTTAGCTATTTGATAGAAGAATTAGCTTGCTATGGTATGTTAAATGATTGTTCTTATCAATAAAACTTATTATTCAAGAATCACCATTATTTAAACACTAAACAGATTAGACAATTACAATCTTTTGGTCCAGAAGTAGTCTTTCTTTAATAGTTTCAAAATTAATAAAAGTCAGAAATTTGGACAGATTTGTGTCACTAAATGGCCTTCACTATTGTTCACAGAATAAAACCCTTAATTGATTAATGAATTCAGGGTGTCTATCGCCATCTAGTGAACGATTACTTCCATTACCACACCAATCGCTTGACAACCGAGTCTGTTTTCTCTGTAGTTTAACATATATGTTCACTTAGTGCTATCAACTCGCCCAGTACCTTTTTATGTCTCTCTACACATACATTGAGAACAAACACAAATGGAGATGGTTATTTATACAAATTCACTTCTCAGTATCTGTCAACTAAGTTCACATATTACTTCTCTGGAAACACTGAGTTCATTATTTTTAAATAACTTGCACACTATGAGGTCCTTCTTACAATTTCTTAACCATTAACTAATTCCTCTACCACCGAGCAATTAAAAATCATAGAAGAGTTTAAGTGTGAAAGATCACACCTGGGAAAAGACAATATTGATGTCCATTTGACACAACTATTAGCATTTTTATTATAAACCTGTTTTTAAAAGTACAATTAGTAATTACTCTGAGTACTCTAGCAAGCCATAATACATTTGATTACAGAAATTATTAGGTCACCAGAGCCAAACCTGCATGATTCCAAGAAACTGAGCACAGACAAAATAGGCTTAAAAATAAAAAGGGAGGGGGGGCTTAAAGCGTTCCCAGACTGTGTATTAATCCATATTCAAATGTAAAATTTTAGATTCTTTTTAGATGACATGCTACCAGGTTTCCTTCTCATTAATTTCCACTTGAACCTTAATCTAATTTCTCCTACAAGGACTTTAAAAGCAAACAACTTCTAGGATTTTCAGGTTATATTACTTTGTCTACTCTATCTTAATACAAAACAGACAAGTTTGAAGTTACAAAGGTATTTCAAAATCTCAGCAAGCTCTCATTTTACACTTTGCTCCTACCTCTTTAATAATCAAGAGATGCCTGAGTTCACAGACCTAACAGTATATATGGAAAATGCTAGTAAACCGAAAGTCAGATTATCATATAAAATACTTTCCATCTGCCAGTGCTAATAATTATCACCAATATGTTAACAATCATTTTTATTATAGGAAATAATTTCTGTACATGGCTTTGAATCCTCTTCTAGAATAAGATTTCCAGGAAGCAACTGAGTAATTATTATTTCTCATTAACCTCACATTACTTTAAAGGCCCATTTCCCACAGTTGTTATACATGTTTTTTTTTTTATTTGTAGGAAGCAGCAAAGGCGTAAGAGACAAGGGGAAAGTAGAAGCCAAGAAATTAAATCACATATGATTATTCCTAGACTTGTCTGAAATTCTTTTTTAGTGGAGAGTAGGGTTTTTAAAAATAGTTTAAGATCTGTTATTGTTATATTTTATATAACTAAAAAAATGAGTTTAAACTTCCTATTAAAAATCCAGCTAAACAAAAATATTGCCCTTCAAGTACAATGGATTAGAAGAGTAGGGGAGATCATTGGACAAATTTGGGGCTTATCATTATCAACAGTGCCCTTTTAAGCTTGTGGATTTCTGAGCCAATGCAGAAAATGTAACAACAGGGATTTCCCAACAGCAAGAGGCACTCTCCAAGGGAGTAAATTGTCAACTATTGCCTCTCGTGAGAAACTTAAGAGTAACCTTGATCCAATCTCAATAGTCAACCCATGTATTATCACCCAGTTGGGGCATAGTGAGTGCATTTCCTAATACAAAAATAAGACGGTATTCTATCAGAAGCCACTGGATACATTCACAGAAATAAAATTTAAATATTTTTAAGGTAAACTTAGCCTAAGAAACTGAAAACATTCTTCCCTCATTTCAGGGAGCCCCTAAAACACCTCTATCTTCTCAAGTAAAAAGAGCCTATGTCTTCACATGAGTATCGAGAAACACTTTCAGGAATAAGAGGTAGAACAGAAAGCAGAGGCAGTCAGGAGAGAGCCTGAGATGGAGCTGACAACCGTCATGTAGCAAAGGCCTTACAAGCAGGAAGGCCTGGGTTCCCATTCAAAAAAGTCACTTGTTATACTTCACCTCTTTGAGTCTATTAGCCTCCTCACCTGCAAAATGGGAACACTATTAACCTCTATCAACTGATTCTTATGGGGTTTTAAAGAAATGACATATCTGAAACCTTCCCACATTAACACTGGTCTCCCTCCATACATGTTTTGCCTTTCCCCACTGGGCCGTGAGCCGAGTCTGTGAGATCGGGCTACCAACAGAACAGCTCTGAACATCCTGTTTGTTTCATGCCAGTTAGATCTGCACTGTCCTATACGGTAGCTACACGTGGATATTTGAAGTTAAACTTATTTTAATTATAATTAAATAAAACTCAAAACCCACTTCCTCAGTTGGTCAACACTAGCCAGTGATCAAGTGCTCACTGGCCACTTGTGACCAGTGGCCACTGCATTGGATAATGCAGATGGAGAACGTTTTCATCATCTCAAAGTTCTATTAGACAGTCCTTGTTTAGACTCCAAAGCAGAGGTTAGCAAACATTTTTTCTGAAAAGGGCCAGATAGTAAATATTTTAGGCTTTGTATTCATGCACGTCTCTATCCTGACTTCTCAACTCTGCTTTTGTAGCGCAAAAGCAGCTACAGACAATACTTAAACGAATGAGCATGGCTGTGTGCCAATAAAACTTCTTCAATTAAAAAAAAAAATAGATGGCAGGCTGGATTGGGCCCATGGGCTGTAGTTTGCTGATCTCTACTCTAGAGTATTCTGATACAGGCCCCTAACATGAGCATTCTGACCATAACCACTCCTGCCTTAAGACCAAGTTGTCCTAAATCCACTGGCAGAAATCAATAGTTCATTGGAGTTAAGTGGAATTTAATATTTAATGTAACTATTTTTTTACAAATTAAGGAAAACCCATGCACGTGGTACTAAAGTAGATGAAGCTTGTAGTGTTTACAAAGGGAAAGGACCTCAAATCTGTTTGGTATCCGGCCCATCTTTCTAAAACCAATAACTCTCAATCCATAACTCCAGTCCTGATATATTCCTGAAATTGGGGACTTGTACAGCCAACTGCCTATTTAACATGCCTACAAATCTATTATAAGTCTCAAAGGGAACATATCCAAGATAAAACTCTTAATCCCTCTCCCCCAGATTTCTCCATCTGAATACATGGTTCCACTAGCTAACCAGCTCTAAGACAAAAATGGAGGCATCCTCCTTGATTTCTTCCTTTCCCTCACACTCCACCATCAGCAAAAATACTAGCTCCCTCATGTCACTTAGGTCTCATTCATGTTACCTCCTAAAGCAGCCTTTCCCGAGCAATCGAAACTAGCCAGCCATCTTACCAATCGCTAGCCCACCACCCTGTCTCAACTATCTTCACAGAATTTACTTCTGTCACATTCTCTTACTTTTCGTGTTGGCTTATTCCCTTATTTACAGTCTCTTTTCCCAAACAATCCTCTCCCCACCCCCTACCCTAGGTGGAATATGAGCCTCAGGACACAGGGGCTTTTCATGTCTTGCTTGATACTCTATCCCTATTGCCTAGAACAATGCCTGCCACATAGTAGATGCTCAGTAAATACACACACACACAAAATGGACAAATGAATGAATCCTTACTTAAAAGTCTACCTGTCTCAAATTTGTCCTAAGAAAGGGGTATTTGAAGCTGTATAACTTAGTAACATTTTTTGGCTCTCCCATACCATAACATGTACAGTTAAAAATACTCTCATTTTTACAGATGGGAATGTTACACCATTTACCTCCCTTCCTTTGTATGTCACCAAAGCAGCCAGTGGTTTGGCGTAAAATCTGCTGTAGGAAAATCCCAGGCAGCCGTACATACTGTTTGCTGTGAGCTTCAAAGCCTTTTGTCGAATGTCATACTGCAGGCCACACAAGGACAAAAGACAAACAAGAGAATTTGCAGACGCTTAGATGTTTTCTAGCTCACCAATAAGAAGTGGAAACCCTCAACAGCCCCGGAAAAAGAACTCTTAACAGTCAACCCATCCTCCCTGACCCATAATTCCCTGACCTCCTAGAAGCAAGTAAACATGGGCTCCACAGCTCCCGGAAATCAGAAGGATCTTGGTAAGATACAGCTTTGCAAATAGAGGGGTCTTGTATTTTGAGGCATTCTAGTGTTTTTTAATGGTTTCCTACTCACAAACTTAAACTAAACACATGCATTTGCCCACAACATCATGTTTAAATCACCCCCAGATAATCAAATTTTAAAAGGCAAGACTGTCGCTCAGATGTTGCTCAGTGGAAAGGTCTACCTGAAGAACAAGGTCTGGATTTAAATCTTGCTGTTTCATTAGTTGTTTGACTTGTCTTCTCCGCTCCACCAGTTTCCAGATCTCTCTGGGCAAAATGCCCATTTCTAAGCCTGGGTCTGGCAGCTCAGGGATCTGTTCTTGTTCTCCATCCTGATGAACACACGACAGGAATTTTAGAGAAATCAAGCTTTTGAGAAATGAATTTCAAATATCGTTATCTTGCAGGAGCTTAACCCCATGATCACATCTTGAAAAGCTACTTTCTTGTCTAAGTAAAGGTCACCAATGCATGAGAGGGTGGCAGAACAAGTCTACACTGCCCTCTTTTCACTCAATTCTATCAGTCCATCTACCTCCCATCCCTGTAGGTACTGACAAATGTAGGTATCATTTAAAGAAATAAATTTTTACACATGCTCCTTTCCTTCCTTCAACAAGACTGGGGAGCAGCATGTCTGGGGAAATTGTTTTTATAATAAAAACACTAAGAGAGACTACTAAGATTTAAAAAGAAATTAAAAAAACAGGAACTAAACTACTGGTTTAAGTCATGTGTACTACCAAACAAAATGCTATAAAAATTTCTTTGAAACTATGGAGACTCACAGCAATTACTGTAAATGTTTTAGACTGAAAAATAAAAGTCTAAATACTAAATCAGCAAATTTCTTTTAGGAATTTGGAGCCCACGTTTAAATAGGCCATGACATTTCTAAAAACTAATACATATATAGATCCCTTAGTATTTATGTAATATCTTTTATCTATAAATTGCTTTGCAATCAGTAGAATAACAACATTTTAAGAAAGCAACCAGCAGTCTTCTTATATTACAATTTACAGCAGGAAAAAGCAGGCAAAGCATTAGACCATTTTTCTTAAGCCTCTATTAATTCTATTAACAGACTGCAAAGAAAAGCCAGGCACATTTGCCCTGTCAGAGGTTCAGAATTAAAAATAAGCCTCTTGGCTTAAAGTATGTCGAGTCAATGCCATTTGATAACCGAGTCTTTACAAAGTATCTGATTTTACAAAGATCAATAATTTCAAATGAAAAATCTCACAATAGTAACAGGGACCTATTGTTTTCCAATACAGCAGATGATGATATCAAACCTATTAAAGAGATCTTGGTACACGTTCCAATTTATTTACACAGCAACTACAGAGGTCAGATAAAAAGTAAACTGAAAGGATCAGTCAATTTACAATCCATGCCTGGCCCTACCAGCATTAGCTGTGTGGCACTAGCTGTTCTGAAGACCAAATGAGGTGCTGCACAGGAAAATGACACAGAACCTACAAACTGTCTCATGTGTAGTATTTGCTTAGATGACCTCTAAGGTCCCTTCTAACTCTGAAATGATTCTATTATATATCCAGAATCCAATATGGAAAGCTCAAATAAACAAAATGGTGGCGGGGGGGGCAGAGGGGTAGAGGGAGTCAGATAATGTTAATTATCATAACACTGACACAGTAGCAAGATAGAGCCCAAAGAATATTATTAATCAAATGTAGTTACTACTTTTTGGGGATATCAACCCATTATCTTCCCTGTAAATTTATCCTCTAGTCCCACAGAAAGGCCTATCCCTAGCAGCCATATTTGTATTGTGTGAACCTACGCCTGTGGTCACAGTTGATGGACACCTGTGCTCACCAAGAGTCTAGGCAAGCCTCTTAAGATTCACTCTTCTGGGAAAATGAAATTGGGATGGAAAAACAGCCCCCAAGCATGTGGTTAGAACTAAAAGACATAAATTCAGGAGCTAGAGGACAAAGAGACATACTCTGCCACATGTACAAAGAAGCAGAGAAAAACAATATACAGAGATAATATGTTAATTTGCAGTTTTTACTGCTGGAGAACCAAATCTAATCAAATCCCCACTGACAGTCAATTGTCTAAGCTTTACATATGAAGAACCACGCATTAAGTTATTAAGCCCTACATACAACTGCTGACTGAATGGTCACTGGTTAGATTAAAATCCATGTGAGATAATTCAAAAAGATTCTTTTAAAAGGCTGTTTAGTGAGTAGGTTAAGAAATGCTTTCATAGCCAAAATTTAAAAGCCTGAAAATAGCAAGTGCTGAAGGAGATGGGGAACAATTCAGATACATGGCTAGTGAGAGCATAAAATGGTACAACTGCTTAGGAAACCAATATGACAGCTTCTTATCAAGTCACTGCCCATAAGACTCTGCAAATTCACTCCCTAGGTATTTACCCCCCAAAAAATGAAGGCACACATCCGCAAAAAGATCTGCACCAGAATGTTCACAGCAGCTTTAATAATAATAGTGAAAAACAAAAAACAAGCCCAATGCTCATCTCAGGAGAATAAAGTATGGAATACTTCTCAACAGTAAAAAGGAAAGAACTACTGATAATGCAACTACATGAACAAATCTCAAAAACATTACACTGAACAAAAAAGCCAGATACAAAGAATATATACTACATCACTCCATTTATATGAAGCTCTAGAACAGGCAAAATTCAGCTATAGTGATAGAAGTCAGATCAATGACTGACTGATGGGGGAGGGGACGGACTATAAAAAGGCAAGTCTGACATATCAAACTTCATGGGATGAAGCCAAAGCACTGTTACTAGGGAAATTTCTAGTTGTAAATATCCATATTAAAAGAGATCTCAAATCAGTAACCTAATCTTCCACCTTAAGAAACTAGAAAAAAAGGACAAATTAAATCAAAGAGACCAAAAACAAGGAAGTGATAAAGATTAGCACAGAAGTAAATAAGAGAAAAAAATCAAGAGAGAGAAAAAAAGCAAGGCAACCAAAGTTCCTTCTTTGAAAATATCAACAAAACTGACAGCACAGGGAAATATACACAAAATGTTATGATAACTCACAGAGAAAAAAATGTGACAATGAGTGTGTATATGTCCATGAATGACTGAAAAATTGTGCTGAACACTGGAATCTGACACAACATTGTAAAATGATTATAAATCAATAAAAAATGTTAAAAAAAACTGACAAACTTTTAGATATACTGACAAAGAAAAAAAGATGACTCAAATTACTACAATCAGAAGTAAAAGAGGGGACATCACTACTGACCTTAAAGAAATAACAGTGATTAAAAGGGAATCCTATGAATAATTTTATGCCAACATATTAGGCAACTTACATGAAACGGACAAATTCCTAGAAAGACAGAAACTACCAAAACAGAACCAAAGAGAAATAGAAAATCTGAATAGACCTATGACAAGAGACTGAATTAGAAATCAAAAAAAGAAGCCTAAGACCAAATAATTTCACTGATGAAAATTAAAGAAGAATTAAAATGAATTTCTCACAAACTCTCCCCAAAAAATAGAAGAGGGAATACTTTCCAACTTACTCTATGAGGCCAATATTATTCTAATACCAAAACCAGACAAAGACATAAAAAGAAAAGACAACTGCACATCAACAGCCCTTATGAATACAGAAAAAAACTTTCTAACACAACACTTGCAAATTGAATCCAGTAACATATAAAAAGGATTATACACCAAAACCAAGTGGGCTTTATCTCTGGAACACAGGTTGGTTCTACACACATGGATCAATGTAACACACCATATTGAAAGTTTTAAAGGACAAAAATCATATACTCATCCCAATACATGCAGAAAAGGTAGCTGGCAAAATCAAACGCTCTTTCATGATTTAGAAAAAAAACACTCAACAAACTAGGACTAGAAGGGAACTTCCTCATACTGATAAAGCCAGCTATGGAAAACCCACCATTATCATCATATTTAATGCTGAAAGATTAGATGCTTTCCCCTAATGTTAGGAAAAGACAAAGGTGCCTGCTCTTGCCACTTCTATTCAACACTGGAGGTTCTAGACAGGGGAGTTAAGCAAGAAAAAGAAATATAAGGCATCCAGATAGAAAAGGGAGAATTAAAACTAACTATTCACAGATGACATGATCCTGTATATAGAAAATCCTAAGGAATTCACAAAACTATTAGAACTAAAAATGAGTTCAGCAAAGTTGCAGGATACAAGATCAACACAGTTATTTTTCTGTACACTAGCAATGAACAATTCAGAAATGAAATTAAGAAAATAATTCCATGTACAGTAACACTAAAAAGAATGAAATACTTAGGAATAAATTTAGTAAAAGAAGTGTAAGATTTGTACACTAAATACTAGAAAACATCTGATTTTTTATTTTTTTTAATTTTCAATTAATTTGGGGGGCGGGTAATTAGGTTTACGTATTTATGTACTTTTAGAGGAGGTACTAGGGATTGAAGCCAAGACCAGGACCTTGTATATGCTGAGCACATGCTCTCTACCACTTGAGCTATACCCTCCCCCTAGAAAACATCTTTAAAAGACATTAAAGATCTAAATAAATGGAAAAACCCAGATTTCATGGACTAGAAGACTTAATACTGTTAAGATAGCAATATTCCCCAAATTGATTGACAAATTCGATGCAATTCCCATCAAAATCCCAGCAGGCATTTCTGCACAAATTGACAAGATGATTCCAAAATAAACAAAATGTGACATCTATCCATACAATGGAATATTATTCAGCAACAAAAAAGAATGGAGTACTGGAGGTAGGGGTGGGTATAATTCAGTGGTAGAGCACATACTTAGCATGCACGAAGTCCTGGGTTCAATCCCCAGTACCTCCATTAAAAAATAGAATTAACAGACAACAAGTTCATACTGTATAGCACAGGAAACTATAGTCAGTATCTTGTAGTAACCTATGGTGAAAAAGAATATGGAAACAAATATATGTATGTTCATGTATGAATGAAGAATTATGCTGTACACCAGAAATTGACATACTGTAAACTGACTGTATTTCAATAAATATACACAAAAAATAAATACAAATAATTTTTAAAAAAGAATGAAGCCTAATATATACTACAACACAGATGAATCTTGAAAACAGTGTAAGTGAAATAAGCCAGACACAAAAGTCACATGATTCCAATTATATGAAATGTACAAAAATACACAAATCTATACAGGCAGAAAGATTAGTGATTGCCTAGATCTACTAGGGATGAAGGGGATAAGGGAGAGTATAGCTAAAAGGGAGGGAGTATCTTTGGGGAATAATGAAAATGTCCTAAAAATTGATTGTGGTGAAGTTGGCAAACTGTGTGAATACACTAACAGCCATTAAATTGTACATTTTAGATGTGTGACTTGTATGGTAAATGAATTACATCTCAATAAAGCTGTTAAACGAAAAAGACACAGAACCAATCTGATTGTCCCTCTACTCAAACCTCCCCCATTCTTGACCACTAAGAAAGGACATAACATTATTTTTTAAGAGGAAAAATTAGAATGCTGAGCCCTTTGATTATCTTCCTTCTTCAAGCACCACTTTTAATCTCAATTTCAAGAGCCCCTAGTTAAATACAAACCTCTGTAACTTTCTGTGCCTCTGAAGCAATTCTTTGCACTGTTGTAAAACAAATGTTGAATTCCTGAATGATGGAAGGATATAAACTGTTGAAGTCCAGAAGCAAAATGAACTTATCATAAAAACCTGCAAGAAAACAGCCCCACGTTACAAAAAGACTTTAAAGTAGATTTGGCAAAACAGCACATTACAAGCACTATAATATGAAATGATCTACTACCCAGAACTCTGAGGTAGACAAAAAGAAAAAAGCAGTGGATGACAACTCCATAAAAATAACTTGGGATAAAGTAAAAAGGTCACAAAAGAAAAGAAAAGCGATCCTGTCTTATCTTGAACCCCAGTAGTCCCCAACGTACACCATTATTATAGGCAAACACCTTCCCATATTAACTACTTCAGACAGGTGTCACATCCATTTCAAAAAAATGTTGTTAAATAAATTCTCCTTTAGGAAAGCATTCTCTCCCATCTACCCTCCCCATCTCCACTCTTCAAATGTTTAGTGATCTGTATCAGCAAGTGGTTCTATATTGTTTTATAATCACACCTTCAAAGGATAAAATGGGCAGCCCATTTATCTGTACACAAACAGCTCAGATGAGACAAGAGATGTATGTATAAATGTCAGTAGTGGAACGATCCACCTCTTTTACCTGCAAAGGGTGAACAGAAAGCTACTATATTTCTCTAGGACATTTACAAAGAGTTATCTTCATCTTGAGAAGAAACTGAATGCAAATAAATGTCCACAATTAAGATAATAGTAACAACAGCAAGCATATATTGATAGCTTACTGTGTCTGGTACTATAGTAAACAATCATCTTTATTCCTCAGATCCCTGTGTGGTAGGTATTTTTCTTATCACCATTTTAAAGAACAGGAAACTGAGGGTTACAGAGAGGCAGCCCAAGGTCACACAGCAGCCCAAGATCACACAGCCAGAATTCAAGGCCAGATCTACCTAACACCAAAGGACAACTGATCTGTCTCATTACAACTAATAATAAAATCACTTTTATCAAAAATGTCTTCTACTCAGAGTTCAAGTTACTTGATAAAATTCACATTAATTCCTGTACAACAATGTGAATATACTTAACATTCCTCGACTACACTTAGAAATGGTTAAGATGGTAAAAGAAAATTTTTTTTTTAATATTCATTCAGGGGAGGGTATAGCTTAGTGGTAGAGCATGTGCTTAGCATGCACGAGGTCTTGGGTTCAATCCCCATTACCTCCACTAAATATAAATAAACCTAAATAACTCCCCGCCCCCAAAAAATCACAAAAAGATCCTTTCTAGCTCTGTGTACCATGAAACATCTTCTTTGCCATTCATGACCACAGGGAAAAGTTATTCTTCTGTTAAAGTTCAATTTGGTAGTTACTGCCTGGACTTTCTTTAACCTTGCTGTCCAACTGAACTGGCCCTGGTACACTGGGCAGAGCCCAAGAGTGGATGGGAGAAGAAAGAGGTGCTCTTACCCCAGGACAAATAGCCATATACTAGACCACAGGTTGGCAAACTCTGCACAGACCAAATCCAGCCTACCCCATTTTTGTACCACTCATGAGCTAAGAATAGTTTCTACATCTTTAAATAGTCAAAAAAAATTTAAAACAGACTTTCATGATATGTGAAAATTACACAAAATTTACATTTCAATATCCATAAATAAACTTTCTTGGAACACAGCAAAGAAAAAAAATCACATTAATTCCATGTTCGGTGACTGACAGAAAGATTTTCACAAGAACGTAAGAAAAATAAGGTCATTATGAAACCTATTCACTAACCTACAAAATACAATTCAATTCTTCTAGTTCAAGCCTAGCTCTGCATTAAGAAATGCCTTAACACGAGGGGCAAACCAATTCGCCATCCAGCCTTACCAACTTTGGGGTCCAATACCAAGCCTCCAGAATAAGCTGCTTTCTTACGTCCTTTTTTGTGTTTACTGGTATCTCCATCAATGTCTTCATCTTCATCTCCCTAATATCAATTAGAAAGATAACTTTACCAGCCAGCAACTAATGAACCAATTTAGAAATGTTATGATTTTCCCCTTTCCAACTGAAGTACAGTTCTAACAAACATTCTTTACTTTTAGTTAGTGGTCCTACCTGTGAGGAAAGACAGTGATTGTAATATGTTCACGAATCGAAATGAATGCCAAGCATGGTAGTTACCGAAACAAATTACTGCATCTCTGAGCTGATAAATATGTAAATTCTACTTTAAAATGTCTCTAAATTCATAAAACTTCATATTTTTAAATGGACACTACAAATTCATATTATGTAAAATTTGAGGTTGTTAAGAATCCTCTTAAATTCATTACTCTAACGTGCATGATATAAAAATAAAAAACATTTTATAGATATTATTATTATTCTCATTATTAATATGCACACCTTAAAATAAGTATGTCCACATACTGAAAATTCATTCCCAAGTAGTTTGTTAACGGCCAAATTCAATACCTCAGAAGTCAAAATCCTCTAAGTTAATACTTCCTTTACAAATTTTGATAATGTGCATAAAACAAGCAAATGTAAGAACACGAGACATTTTAACATAAACTCCCATTCTGAATCAACTACTATTAGCACAGATAAAACAGTAGCTAAGCTAAGTATTACTTCCAGTGTGATGGAGGCCACTTCAGAAACCTCACTGTGGTGATCTTAATCCTACTAGAATATACAAATCCAACAACACAACACAGAGATAAAGGCTCATGGATTCAAGGAAATAAAAGGTTTATCTGTCATCTAACTTTGGGTGGGGCTAAGGTGGCAAAACAGTTTCCCTGTGTGGTCACCCATCAGAGAGGCCAAATGTCTTCCTCAAAGAATTTCGTATTTCACAAGTAATTTTTATATGTCCAGAGGAAGGTAGAGAAGAAAATGGCCACAAAAACACAACGGAACTAACGTGATACAGTTTCTACAGTATACAGGGAATTAATGATTTTGGGAGCAGATGTTATCACAGCAAAACAATAAATAAATAAAGCTATCTAGGTAACAAAAGGCAGGGATAAGAAAAAGCAAAGCACTACACAATTTTGGACCCACCAGTTTTTGCTGAGGCTTTCTGAAAATCTGCTTGTCAGGCACAATATAGTTGTTTTCATAAAATGCATGAAGCAACAAGAACTCATTACGCTCGGATCGTCCACCCATCAGCGTCCTAGACTATTAAATACAATATCTTTTTAAAACCTGAGCTCAAAATCACAATAAACAAAAGCAACTTTGAGTTGGTAAATTTAATCATAGCACCGCCTTCAAAATCACTTCTCATAACAAAGGCTGTTTTTTAAAAAAAAGTACTAAATTATTTCTAGCATTTTCTTTAAGCATTATAGTTAAAAGGAGACAAAGAGAGCTCAAAATACTGACAACTTGGACTATTTCTTTACTCCCAAATGGACCACTCCACAAATCACACATCCAGATGTTAGAGATGATCCTTATGTTCACCCAAATTTCAACAGACTGCACCTGGCTTTCCTCCCCTTCTCCCAAGCAGTTCTTCATTTTACAAAAGCAGCCCAGCTTTCAGAATACAAGTTACTCATTTTATAAGCATGCATTTAGACTCATTATCATATAACAACTACCCCAAGAAAATACTGGATCCAACAGGAAATGCTTTTTCCCCCTTTCTAAGTTAAATTTACCATAATGTTCCCAGCGATGTTAGTGATCTGCAATGCTAATGGAAGAACATTTAGCTCACACATGATCTGCAAAATGAACCTGGCATCTTTCCAGGTGTGTTCCAACAGGTACAACAGATGAGAAGATTCACTGTACAGAAAAGTAAGAATGAAACAGAATCAAGTAATTAAAAGAAACAATGACTATAATCAGAACTTCATAAAATATTACAAAAAAAATTTTTGGTGTAAGTAACTTCAGAGCAATGGCACCTCAGCTTTGGAAACAATTTAAAATAACGTCAGTATGAAATTAGGAATTCATTCATACCACTGATTCCTACCGCCCTTCTCTAAAACACAAAAAAATTCCACAAAGAGAAAGTGAAGGTATGTGTTAACTACAACCTGAAAACTACCTAAATCCTTTCATTCCTTCCATCCATTAAGGATGTATTACATACCTACTATGTGCCAGGCATTATTCTAGATGCTGGTTGTGACCAAAACAGACCAAAATTCCTGTCCTCATGGGAGACAGAAAGAAAATAAATAATTTAACATATGATATGTTATATAATTCTAAGTGTTAAGAAGGAAAATTAAGAAGCAACGGGACTATTCAGTGTCAGGAGCAGAGACTGATATTTTAGTTGGGGAACCGGGGAAGAGTTCAGTGAGAATGAAGACCTGGAAGAAGTGAGGGGCGGTATGTGTGGACAGGATCCGAGGGAAGAGTGCTCCAGGCAGACAGAACAGCACATTCGAAGGCCCTGAGCTGAGCAGAAATCTGGCAGTTCCAGCAGCAAGAAGGAGACCAGTGGCTGGAACAGAGAGAATGATGGGGAGTACAGCAGAAGGTACAGACAGAGTTAATGGTAGAGAGACCCACTGTTTAGGACCTTGTAAATCAAAATAAGCACTTCGGTTTTCACTCTGAATGAAACAGAAAATCACTGGGAGACTAAGCAGAGTGCTATATTTAACTTAACTTTAGCACAGCTAAGTCTGGTTCCTGGGTTGAGAACAGACAGCAAGGGGTCAAGGGCAAAACCAAGGAGACAGGTAAAGAGGCTAATGTAAGACCCAGTGACCCAGGAGAAAGAGGATGGTGGCTTGGACCAGGTGGGTCCAATGGAGGGGAAAAGAAGTGGTCGCATACAGACATATTTTGAAGACAGAGCGGACAGGACTTCGTGATATCCAGTAGAACAGGCAGGTGGAGACATAAGCCTGGAATTCAGGGGAGATGAAGCTACACTGGCGGGAGGCATCAGCACCCACAGAGGATTGAAATTCCTGAAACTTCACGGTATCACCCAGGGAGGAAGTGCAGTCCAAAAGAGAAGCAGTCTGAGGACTCAGGAGGAACAGGCAAAGAATGAGAAGTGGCCAGAGGGTATGAGAAACCTTATTTAAGAAATACCAAGCTCAAAGTTTCAGTTATGCAAAATGAGTAAGTTCCAGAAATCCAATGTACAGCAATGTGACTACAGTTAACAATACTGTATTGTATACTTGAAATTCCCAAAGAGGGATAAATCTTAAGTGTTCTCACCACAAAAGAAAAAAAAGTAGTGACTGTGTGAAGTGATGGGTACGTTAATTACCTTGATTATGTATCAAACATCAGGTTGTATACCTTACACAAAATACGATTTTTATTTGCCAAATTTGACCTCAATAAAGCTGAACTAAAGAAATAATCAGCAACATCTGCAAGTAACTGAATGATTTCTCAGTTTTTACATTTCTAAAATATTTGCATTAATTTCTGAATTAATGAATTAAGGATGGAAACCTAAATATGACATCAATTTCCAAACTGCTATCAGGAAACATCAAGATGGTGTTAAGTGAGGGAGATATTCCGATAAAATTAGAATAATTCAAAAGGCAAAATAATTCAAATGACTACAGTAATGGAGATGGTGACGCAGACATGAAGACAGACAATTCCCCTCCACAGCACCACAGGCACCTGTCGCTCCAGCCTCAGGATGATTCTGGCATCTTGCTGTTGCTAATTTCAAGACAGACAAATTCTGAAGCATTCAGGATCATACCTGTACATATTTCGTATATTTTCCACCGGGATTACAACCCTTTCTGTTTTCAGAATCTGTTGAACAAGTTCAGATAAATGGTAGCTTTTACAACGAATCAATTCCTTTGCTGAAATTTCCACATCACAGATCATTCGGCCACAGGTAGCATTTCTTTCACCAAATCCACTCCTGCCCTATAAGAGGAGGACCAAAAGCAAATCCCATTGAAGAGCAGAGACTGAGAACATTTCTTTCTAACCTGCTTTGAGACTGGCCCCAAAATTAGAAGGATGAAACTCTCACTCTTCCATTCATGCGTTCATTCAGCTGTCAGTCAAACCTTTTTGAACATTCACTATGTATCCGACACTGTTGTAGGTACTCGGAATACAGTGGTGAGCAAAATAGAAAGGATTTCTGATCTCATTTGAAATACACAATAAAAAAAGAAATTATACAGTTTTAGGAGGTAGTAAGTATATGGAAAAGAGAAACTAGAATAAGGTGAGGGGAACAAGGAACTTGGGGGGACTGCATCTTAAATAAGGTGGTCCAGGTAGACTTCCCTGAGAAGATGCCATATGAGGAACCTTGAAGCGGGTAAGGAGTCAGCAAAGCAAGTGTTTGAAGTGTTAACAATGACTCTATCACCTTAAAGACATGAATAGGAAAAGAAGCAAGAGCATCGGCCCCAACTCCAATTGGCGGCAACAGAACCCTCTGGAGAGCATTCTAAAAGGTACAGATTCCGAGGCAGCAAGCCATTTTGCTTACAAGCTTTAAGTAAAGTAAGACTCCAAGCACTGAGCAGTCTCAGGTCTAGGAAATGAAGGTGCTTCATACAAAAACCACCAAAACCTCCCTTAAGTGAAGCAAGCAGGTAGGACGAAAAGTACACAAGCTTTCAGAGAGTCAGATGGGGCCTGGGTTCAAAATTTTAGTTCGTCCCTTTACTAGCTCGGAGATCTAGCACGAGTTCAGCCACCCCCATGAGAATGTGCAATAAACCCGGAGTTGCTGTGAGACAGAATAAACACAACAGGCACGCAGCCTGTTGCCTTCTTACACACTCAGTGTCTGCCCCCTCCCGTTCCTCCTTCCCACCTCCTTCCTGAATGAGAACAGGATTGCTGAACCCTGCAGCTCTGCTCTGAGGGACTCCGAGTGGAGCTAACACATGTGCTGTCTCTAGATTCTAAGAGCTGACTTTTAAAACTACCAGCACCTTTACTAATAAAATGTTGGAGTCAAAGGAAAAGATGTTTGGTGCCAAAGTTAAAATGTCCTGCCATAAGGTAACCGGTTCCTAGTCAGAGAAGCGCAATGTGCTCCCTGGTAGTTACTCCATATAAAGAAACGAAACAGAGAAGTAAAATTTTCAAAAGTATTATTACCCCGAGCTTTGGCATGTTGGATCGCTTCAGCCGACCTATCTTGGACCAGTAAGGAACTTTGCACACGTTAATTCTCTGCAGTAGCACTTCCAGTTCAAATCCATAAATATTATGACCCTAGTCAGAAAAAGAAGGCAGCCAATAACATTATAACAAACACAAATTAGAGGATTTATCTCCACATGCGTAGAATTTCTTTGCCCTTTCTTTTTCTGGTCTCTAATTGAAGGCATCATGAGCTTACCTCCGATTGGGGTCCTTTCTTCTTCAGGAATGTATTCATCAGCGGCGTTCATTAGCCTTGACATTAACAAGGCTGCTAAGCAGATTGCTGGAATAAACTTTATTTTATCCTAATTGATGCAAGGTTCATATGATGTCTTTTAATTTGGCAGCTCATGCCTCACAGTCTCGAAGGCAAATGCAAATTTTAATGTCCCATACTTTTTAGGCGATCAGTAAAAGCTGTATGTGAACAATTCCATTTTACTTTCTAAAAAACCGAGAACCCAGCTGTTTTGCGACAGTTTAGACTCCTTAGAAAACTCGGGAACTGCATCTAGTTTCTTAAAGAATTGAGTTCAAACACTACTGATTTATACTCAATCAACGTGCAACAAAACAAACTTAATACCAACTTGATAGTTCAATAAGAAACTTGTTAAAAACATGGAAACAAAAATTTCCCAAGTAAAAAAAAAATTCAAAAATGCAACCAAATTCTCCATGTCTGTACTGCTAATTCCCATCATGTGAATGATATGGTTCACTGCTTATTATCTATTTAAAAAAACTAGATGAAGTTTAAAATGAATCAACAGATTTAGTTGTTATTAATTTTAAATAAAAATACATACCACTATATATTTATGGCAGGTTTGTCTATTAAACTGAGAGATCCAAAGGACATGAGGAAGTCTCATTTCCAGATTATCATGCCCAGGATTAGGGACTCAAATCCATGTCAGGATTCTGTCTTATATCAGTTTGGATTTCTCACACAGCCTTGGCTCTAACATCCTAAGGCAGGCCAGCTACCTTAGACTTCAAGACATCCCCTTGGGTACCAAGACAGATTGCTAGTGGAGGCTGGGTGAGGGCCTGATGCTGAACCTAAGCACCACAGGAGGGCACTGTGGACAGAATCTTCCTGGCACTTTCAAGATGGGTCCTGAAGTATCGTAAGGGAAGTGGGTGCAGAGACACTGAGAATCTATAAGCTCTCAGTACTTTGGCTACACCGTCACCAGGAGAGAAGTCCATGAGCAAAAATGAACACAGAGAAATAGATGGCAAACATTTTCACAAGGTTTCAATGTAATCAAATTACTGAGATCACTTAAAGTACAGGCATTTATATCCTACTTCCCTCCAAAAAAACCCCCAAAGCACAATATAATTTAATTGGTCCATTAACCCAGAAAAAAGATAAAAGGAAGAACTCCTACCAAGGCGTCTACAAAAGAAGGAAGGCCAGAGACAACAAAGCAAAATGTTGCTTTAGGTAGGATTCTTCCAAACTGGCAAAGACAACACAATGAATTGTTACCACTTACTATTTAGGGCAAACATATTCAGTCATCAAGAGAAAAAAAAGATTCCTAGCCAGGAGCTCTCAAAGGAGTATGTCATAGAGATTCACTGAGCTCATAAAACTAAAATATTCATACTTTGGGGATTTACACCAAACCAAGAGAATTCACTCCTGTGACCCCTATACAACTGGACCACTAAGCCAAAATTTTGGAGACATTAACAGTTGACATGAGTTTACCTACTTCTGGGCTGCTCTCTCACTGTAAATAACAGGTGTATCCTAAAATTCAACAGTAATTCATGAGTTGCTTTTCTATTAGAGGGGAAAAAACTATCTTGTAGTGGGCTGGGATTTTTTCTCCTTTCTGTAAACAAAGTACAGCAATTCTCTACCAGTCTACAGGGTCATTTCACTCTGAAAAGATTCTTTGCCACTCAAAAAGTACCAATCAAGTCACACTGAAAAGAACTAAGGAATGAAGAGCTTCCCCACAACATGATAAACATCTACTCACCACAATGATATCAGGATCAATTTTGTGAACTTTTGCAAGGAAAAAACCTAGCAGTGTTCGTTCTGTTGCAGCAACCTCAATCTTCACATTCTGTTAGATAAAAACATACCAGTCATTTATCTTTACTCTCAAGTACTATACCTCGGCTCCTTGTTCAAACAGGGTAAGATTTCTTAGGGTTAAAAGAAACCATCCATTTCAAAACTAAATGCAGCAATGAAATTCCTGATTCCAGATTTCGCAGTAATAATTGCACAAAATCTCTGAAGAGCTAATTCTAGTAATAGCATGTGCATGAAGCAAAATTTTAAGTGCTGAGTACTATCAAATGCAAAAATGTCCCTCCATAGGGACATGCTTGTGCATCTGGACACCTTTTATAGCATATGAATCAGAGTACCTATCAAAAACATTACTTACTTTCCCATATAATCCCTGACAGACTTCACTGTTTATGTATACACCACATTAAGAGATTTCAAGGATTGTATGAACAAATCCCAAATAGTGGTGTAAAAATCCATAAATAAGAAACTAGACTAAAAACAAACACACATTTAAGAATTCTAAGTATCTTAAGTTATAAATAAAACCTATTTACACACAAAAGGCTTCCACTTGGATTACTCAATATAAACCAGGTATTCAAAAGATCCCCTCTTATTAAGACTCCTAAAATGCAAGTTGATGGCTATGTTTTTGACAACTAGCTCGGCTAAAAAATATCAGTTTGACTCTAATGGAACTTTCCTGGGTCATTTTACTTAGATAGGTATTTTGGGGCACCTCACAAGTAAGCATCTGATCCAATAGTACCCCAGACTACTGGACTTCTCAAATCAATTTAAAATAAGTGGAACATGGCAAGGTTACTAACTTTTAATTCTGTCAAGTGAGGACATTTAAAAAACAAAGCTACAAATTTACCAGCACAAGCATTTCATGAAAGAAAAAGCATACTCTTCAAAAAAGAAATGCTTTATACTGAATACATTTATCTTTATGAAAAACTTACTACATTATATTACTTCTCCTCACCATTTTATTAAGAACCCATGAAAACTTCTTCATGGAGTGTACTGGGAGACTAGAGATAACTGATCAATTATGGCCCAGCCCACATTAACCTTTCCAATATACATCTCCTTTAATATACATAATATCCACAGCATTCCCAACTTCTCCTGACTTCCTTCAAGGAGGCGAGGGGAGGACGGGGAGGTAATTTAACACTTCCCCAAAACCGTAATCACGAGACTGCGCAATTTTGGAAAAACTTCCAATTAAGCTACCTGAAGGAGGGTTTGAGAACACCCCATCTATTAATAAGGTGTAAAATCCCATTATTTTCACAGGAGGAAACATCTAAACATTGTTAAATAATGTTTCTAGTTTTATGCTTCTAATACATTTTTAATGGATTAATGCCATAGTCCAATCTAGCAAGAATAGATCTAATAAATTAACGTATAAAATAGCCTATTTCTACTGATCCACAAATCCACAACATTCTCCCTTTCTTTTTAAACAAATAGATATCTCATATTTAAAAGGAATAAATAATGAGGTTTTTACCTTTTCCTTAATGCTTTCTTTGAAATCATATGGAAAAATACAGTCCTTTGGTTTAGATACAACTGTAAAAAAGGAAAAAAAAATAAAGATTTCAACATCCATCATAGTCCAATTTCAAGTACACATACACTGCATGTATCTGAATGGAAACCATCTTAAATATAAATAAATTCCCTCTAATCCCTAAAGAGTCACCAAAACAAACTATCCTAAAATTCATATGGAACCACAGAAGACCCTGAATAGCCAAAGCAATCTTGAGAAAGAAGAAAGAAGCAGGAGGAATCACACTCCCTGATTTCAAACTGTACTACAAAGCTACAGGAATCAAAATGGTATGGTATTGGCATAAAAACAGACATACAGATCAATGAAACAGAATAGAGAGCTCAGAAGTAAACCCATGCATAACACGGTCAATTTATGACAAAGGAGCCAAGAATAAACAATGGAGAAAGGATAGTTTCTTCAATAAATGATGCTGACAAAACTGGACAGCCACATAAGATAATGAAACTGGACCACTATCTTATACCATAAACAAAAAACTAATTCAAAAGGAGTTAAAAGCTTGAACATAAGACTTGAAACCATAAAAATCCTAGAAGAAAACATAAGCAGTAAGTTCCTTGACATTGGTCTTTGCAATGACTTTTTGGATTTGACACCAAAAGCAAAAATAAACATGTGGGACTACATCAAGGTACAAAACTTCTGCACAACAAAGGAAATCATTAACAAAATGAACAGGCAAGCCACCAAATGGGAGAAAATATTTGCAAGTAATATATCTGATAAGAGATTAATATCCAAAATACATATTTTTAAAAACTCATACAATTCAATAATAACAACAAAAAAAAAACCTCATTAAAAAAATGGGCAAAGGAGCTGAACAGACATTTTTCTAAAGACATATAGATGGCCACCAGGTACATGAAAAGGTCACAAAAAAGAGAAACACAAATCAAAACCACAATGAGATATTACCTCACACCTGTTAGAATGGTTATTACCAAAAGACAAAACGTAAGTGTTGGTGAGGATGTAGAGAAAAGGGAACCCTTGTGCACTGTCGGTGGGAATGTAAACTGGTACAGTCACTATGGAAAACAGTATGGAGTTTCCTTAGAAACTTAAAAATAGAACAACCATTTAATCCATCAATTCCGCTTCTGAGAATTTATCTGAAGAAAATGAAAACAGTAAATTGAAAAGATATATGCATCCCTATGTCCACTGCAACATTGTTTACAATAGCCAACACATGAAAGCAACCACAGTGTCCATCAGCGGATGAATGTGAAAAGAAAATGTGATATATTTATACAATGGAGTATTATTCAGCCATAAAAAGAAACCCTTGCTATTTGTAACAACCTGGATGGATTTAGAGGGCATTATGCTAAATAAGACAAAGAAAGACAAATATTGTATAATCTCACTTATATGTGGAATCAAAAAAACAGGAAAGAAAATGAAAGGAGCTCACAGATAGAACACACAGTGACTACCAGGGGGGGAGTGGTACAGGGTACAAAGGCAGAAAGTTCTAGCTATAAAACAAATAAGTCTTGGGGATATAAGGCACAGCATGGTGACTATAATTAATAATTCTGTATTGCATATTTGAAACTTGCTAAGATAATAAATCTTAAAAGTTCTTATCACAAGAAGTTTTTTATAACTATAGTGATGGATATTAACTACATATACAAATACAGCATCATTATGTTGTACACCTGAAACTAATACAATGTTACATGTCAATTATACCTCAATTTTTTCAAAGTTTAAAAATTAAATCTAAAAACAAAGAATAGCAAAGCACAGAACACTAAGTCCCCACCATTGTTAAACTGCTTTGATAAAACACTTGCTAGCAATCTAAGCCAGAATGGAGGATATTTAAGCCTTTCCCAAAGGAAATCCTTACCACAACCAAAACCTCAACCAGCATACAACAGAGGAACTCAGTCCAACCTTCTCAAAGCTAGAAAAGATGACCAAAGCTTCCCCCACTACACTCTAAGTTCCATGCCATTCACAGGAGCTGCTCACAGTGACATACTTAGAGGTAAATGCTGAAATGAGCTAATGACTGCTCTCTTCCACATATTTTCCAAGCTATCCCCATCATTTTGTCCTGCGTACTCCACTCAACTTAAGAGGTAAAACTTCACAATAATAATACATCACCCTCCCTTCTTTGCTCACTTCCCTAGTTTCACTTTCCTAATATCTGGGAAACCAGACAGGAGATGTTGTCCCAGTTAATCTCTGGTTCTGGACTGGAAAAGATACCAGGAAGCAAAACAGATCAATAGTGTTATGCCTTTATTGTTTTTTCTTTTAAACAAAAAATGATTACTTAACTGGCCAAGTTCTCAACATGGAATTTTCAGAATCTTCCATGAAGACTGACTCATGGGGGTAGGAGGGTATATAGCTCAGTGGTAGAGCATGCATGAGTCCCTGGGTTCAACCTCCAATACCTCCATTAAAAAAATAACTAAATAAATAAACCTAACTACCACCTCCCCCCACCAAGAAAAAACTAAACTAAAACTAATTAAAAACATAAAAGACTGACTCATGGCATGGAGAATTCTGTGGAACAGTTTCACCCACTGAATTTTGTGCCCAGCACAACCCAACTCCAACTTGATATTACTGTAACTCCTCCCAGATAGGTAAACATTCACTTATGCCTTGGCATCTTGTCTCATCACACAGAAAACTTTGGCCAGGCTCCTAATACAGGCTTTTAGAATGACATCATGAAAAGAAAATAGTTACAGCATAATTTTGACCCAGGAAAAAACTACTCTACCATGAGAGTAACCACTGGAACAGAAAAAAAGATATCAAACTTCCGCCTGACTTCTGCTCCTAGAACAAAATTAACCAGCTGAACAGGAGCAACCAATTCAATAAAACTTTGTGTCCACAGCTGACCAAAAGAAACTTCTTTAACAAATAAAAACAAAAACAAACAAATGGAATCCAATCAAACTTAAAAGCTTTTGCACAGCAAAGGAAATCACCAACAAAACGAAAAGACAACCTACGGAATGGGAGAAAACATTTGCAAACAATGTGACCAACAAGAGGTTAATATCCAAAATATACAAACAGTTCATACAACTCAGTATCGAGAAAACAAACAACCGAATCAAAAAATGGACAGAGGACCTAAATAGACATTTCTCCAAAGACATACAGATGGCCAACAGATAACATGAAAAGATGTTAAACATCACTAATTATTAGAGAAAAACAAATCAAAACCACAAGGAAGTATCACCTCACACTGGTCAGAATGGCTATCATCAAAAAGTCTACAAATAATAAGTAATGGAGAGGTTGTGGAGAAAAGGGAATCCTCCTACACTGCTGGTGGAAATGTAAATTGGTGCAGCCACTATGGAAAACAGTATGGAGGTTCCTTAAAAAACTAAAAATAGAGGTATCATATGATTCAGCAATCACAATCCTGAGCATATATTCAGAAAAGTTGAAAACTCTAATTTGAAAAGATACATGCACCCCAATGTTCATAGCAGCACTATTTACAGTAGCGAAGACATGGAAACAACCCAAGTGCCCACGGAGAGACAACTGGTTTAAGAAGGTGTGGTACATATATACAATGGAACAGTATTCAACCATAAAAAAGAATGAAATAATGCCATTCGCAGCAACATGGATGGATCCAGAAAATATGGTACAAAGACAGAAAAAGACAAATATGATATCACTTATATGTGGAATCTGAAAAACAATACAAGTGAATCAACATACAAAACAGAAATAGACTCACCAATGTAGAAAACAAACTTATGGTTACCAAAAGGAAAGGGGGAATAAATTAGGAGTATGAGATTAACAGATGCAAACTACTATACATAAAACAAGATTAGCCACAAAGATTCACTGGATTTATACAGGGAACTATATTTAGTATCTTGTAATAACCTACAATGGAAAATAATCTAAAAAATATATATGTAGAAGTGAATCACTTTGCTGTACACCTGAAACTAACACAATATTGTAAATCAACTACAATTCAATTAAAAAAAAAACTTCTTTAACAATATACACTAACTGCTCTTGAAAACATTTCCTTTTCAAGTTACTGATCCAACAGCTAGAAAGAAAGTAAGAGAAATTAAAATTAAGCCATTAGTTAACAAGCTAAAAAAATACATACCACAAAAGTGTGATTGAAAGGGAGGCTGCGGGGGGGCTTTATCTAACGCAAAACTGTGATGCACCAAAGCTGCCACAGCAATAATCTACAAAGAGAAAACAAATCACTTATCAGACACCACTATGCAGCCGGCATTCTCACCAAAACCACCAAGAACGTAAAGATACAGATTTTAGTCCTTAAGAGTATTTTAACTTTTTATTATGAAAGTATTTAATAAAAAATAATAAAATCACCTCTCATATACCCATCATCCTGCTTCCATTATCAGCTCATCAATAGCCCTGTCTATCCTGCCTTCCCTGTACCGCCCTGTTATTTTGAAGCAAAACCCTTTATCTATCACTTTATCCAGAAATATTTCAGCAGATCTCTCTAAAACAGGGTTTCTCAACCTCAGCACTATGGACACTTAAGGCTGAACAATTCTTCGCTGTAGGGCTGCCCTATGCGCTGTGGAATGTTTAGCAGCATCCCTGGCTGCTTACAGCACTGCTCTCCATCCCCGCAATCTCCAAGCTGCGACAACTAAAAACGTCCCCAGACATGGCCAGAAGTCCCCTTAAGGGGATTTTGCCCAGCTGAGAACTACTACTTTAAAAGATGAAAAGTTTTTAAGATGCAATATGATCATCTCAGCTAATACAATTAATAGTAATTACTTAAACTCATTAAATATCCAGGCAGAATTCAAATTCTCATGTTTTCCCAACTATCTTAATTTTATTTACCAAATAAATCCATACTTTGCATGTGGCTGACAGGTAAAACTATGAAGTACAATCCCTCCTCACCTATTATTTCTCTGCAGTTTATCTGTTGAAGAAACTGGGTTGTTGTGCCGGTAGAGTACCCCACAGTACAGATTCTACTGCATCTATCCCAGCAATATCATTTAACGTATTTTTTTCTGTTTCTGTACTGCCTGGATATTCATATGTAAATCTAAAGGCTTGATCAAAATCAGGTTCAAATTTTTGGCGAGAATACTTTGGAGGTATCACTGGTTATCACTGGTTATCACATCAGGTCGGGTTACCTCTAATTTTAGTGATGGGGCAGCCACTGAAAATCACTGCCTAGACCCATTATTTCATTAGGGATTGCAAAGTGGTCAGACTCAGTTTTTCCTTCATCATTTTTTTTTTCATCATTTATTAACTGGAAACCGTCTATGAAGAGAAACCTCCCTGAATCAACGATTTGGTTACCTGAGGTACAGTATGTGTTCAAAAAAGTCAAGATAAATGCTTGATTGAATTCCTTTATTTACCAGTTTTCAAAATGAGTTGGTTCCCTAGTTCCCTTCACAGGTAAGCTATGTGGTGCTGTGTTTACACTATCATTATGAACTCCTGTGTTTCAATCTGTTGCAGTTATTCTTACACATGCTCAAATTGTCCCATCTTTGTTGACAGGAAACTCTTCAAGTTGACTCCTGCGTCTTTCTGACATCTTCAGTGGATTTTAATATTGTCCTTGTTTTCTAGTATAACAAGACATTCCAGGCTTATCTTGGACATTTCCAGCCCCAAATTAGCCATTTCTTCAGAGCTCTATTTCCTTTATTAGGAAATGGTATTTTGAAACCTTACTCTGGCTGCTGGAGGATGGATTTTTTTTTTTAACAAATTAAAATTTTCCCAAACACTTAACTATTAACTGTCTCCTGTATTAGCTATTATTAAAAGATGAAATCACACACTACAAAAAATTGCCAAAATGCTGCTGTTAAAAAAGATCCTCAATGTCAAAAGGATTCAGAAGAAAACATAAAGAAGCTCCCAATGACCGAAGAAAGCCAAAGTTAAGCATTAAAAATAGCAATAATTAATGATTGCAATAGATTGAAATACTGACTATATATAAATAAGCCTGAGTTTATAATGACAGTCCATAAGAGAGGAAACAAAAATAAGTAACAACAAAAGTAAATAAACAAATCATTGTTCAACAACACATGTAATGTATGCCCTCAACTTCCTACTCAGAAAACTGGCAAAAGAAGAGAAAGTATGGCATTTATTGTTCCCTTCTTACATAAAGTGTTGCAGCATAACAAAATAGTGCTGGTTAATAAGGAAAGGGTAACTTTATAGGAAACTTTAACTAATAATCATTCTAATATTTAACATGTTTAATAAACATGGAAGGATGACAGAATTAGAGAACCACATTTTACAACTCCTAATGAAATAACAAATTCAGGCAAAAATCAGATCATTGGGCTCTCAACTGGGAACAATTTTGCCCCCTATGCCCAGGGGACATTTGGAGATGTCTGGAAGCATTTCTGGTTGTCAGAATTAGGGGACAGGGGTCATGTTTGGCATCAAGTAGAGGCCAGGCATACTGGTAAACATCCCACCATACACAGGACAGCCTCTACAATGAGTTATCCAGCCCAAAACATCAGTGGTTGCGACAGTTAAAAAACTTGAACCTACTAATTAATCATAGCCCCACTAGGAGTGCTTTAACCAGACATTATGTGCCTGCTGATATGATGCAATATGAATTACACTGTACCACCAATACATTATTTAGGCCAAAAAAAGGTCAAACCTGAATCTAATCAATTCTGCAGCGTTAACAAGCAGGCGCGGGTGCTTTTTCTGTAAAGGGCCAGGCAGTAAATATTTTAGGCTTTCAGGTCACACGGTCTGTCATGACTAATAACTTTGCTGCCTAGTACAAAAGCAGCTGTAGACAATACATAAACGAACAGATGTACTGTCTTTCAATGAAACTTTATTTACAAAAATGGGTGGTGGGCTAGATTTGCCCACAGGCCATAGTTTGCCAACCCCTGGTATACAGGAAGAAATCTGATGATACAAGGAAGCAAACAAATACAGAAAATGGGTCATTCTTTGAGGCAACCTATAGTGATTTTTCATTAAGTGAATGTCACTGAAAAAACTGGAGAGGGTGGAAAGGAGCTGCGGCCACTTAAAAGAGATTCAAGAGACAAAAATTAAACATCATCTGTGGATCTTATATGAATCCTGATTCAAATAAAACAGCCGCTAAAATACATTTCTGAGAAACAGTCATGTGACTATGGACTGGGTATTTTAGATGGTATCAAGGAATCACTGTTAACGTTAATAGGTGTGATAATGGTATTCTATAAGAAAGTGTGCATGTTTTGAGAGATGCGTACCGAAGTACACAGAGGAAAAATGACACAACGTCTGAGATTAGCTTTAAAATACTTCAGGAGGGAAAAAAAGAGAGGGATAAATGAGTGTGACAAAATCTGGCTAACTGGTGAATATGAGTGATTGGTATATAGCAGTTCATTATCCACTTTAAGTTCTCCAAAACTAAAAAAACTTTAAAAACAAAAAAAAATTCAGCAATTTAAGTTTAAAAAAAAACCTCCAACTCTAGACAAATTCAATTCATTCTTCAAAATGGAGCTTGGTAGTGAATTAGTTTTCTTTCCCCTCCAAAAAGAACGACTTTCCTTTACAGAAAAGCTATGCAAGTTCAGGAAGTACCACACCTAAGGCATAGGTACGAAATCTGTCCTATTTACCTCATTCTCATGTGTCTTTGCATTCTGCATTGTCTTCATGCTGAAAGACATGACCATGAGTGGAGGAGGACTGACATCCTTAATTACATTCATCAGGTCTGGTTTCAAGGCCATTGCCTCAACTTTACACCAACTGATTGGCTGACCCAAGAGCTCTGAAAGAGAATAGATACAATAGATCAATAGCTATTTACCGAAAAAGAAAAACTACCAAAATGAAGACGTCTGTGATTAACTGAGATGGTCTTCAACCCTATCTTCTCACAAAAATGTCTTGTTACATCTAAAAATAAGCCACATTATTGGACTGTATGCAGATCTTTGTGTGTGTATACATATGTTCACTTCCCTGGGAAAAAGGTCCACAGCTTTCATCTGCCTTCCAAAAAAATCCAGAACCCAAAATAAGTTTTTAAAAACCAAAACACTGCCTTGGAGGAATCACGAAACAGTTTAAGAGATTCATGAAGACAAACCAGTGTGTGACAGATGACAGTACTGAGAAACATCAGGCAAGAGACCGTGCAAGCACGATCCCCACTGGGCAGTGATGCTTCCCTCCTTCAAAGGTCAGCAGTTCACCATGGAGAAGAGCTGGGCCGCATCAGCCAGGTCGGAAGTCCACACCAACAGCAGCACAATGAAGGATGTACCTGAATGGCCGCCTGGGCTGAGCCCCTCTCCCACTAAAATGCGAAGTATCACAGCAGCAGTCATTCCCCACAAACCCCTCTACACTCACTCAAGGAAGACCCTGAAAAGACCAACATAAAAAAGGAAGCAGACACGCTGAAATAAAGACCAATTCCTTAACTTCTAAAAACCGCATCTATCAGCGATTTACTTAGCACTTTTAAAAAGAAATTTTTCCTTACGTGGATTTTTTACTTCAAGCCAACAAGGTCCTTTGATCTTTCTGTTCATCAAGAACAGTTCCAAGCTGGATGTGTTGGTCCCAAATACATGAGAAAAAGTTTCTCCTTTCAAATCCTGAGGAAGCTGTGGCATTTCAGCCTGGAAAAGGCCCAGAAGAAAAAAAAAAACTTTTTTTGTTGAAAACCATTACTTCACATTTTCCCAAGTCTGTATTTGAAATAAACAAAAGCCTCTCTGTGAACCACCAGAAGAAACCCCTTTGATATATATGAAATGTAATTTGCCACAAATGAAATCCAAAACAATTCACAGTAGGAAACAAAAACAATTCACAATGACAAAATAATGCATCTTGATGACACCCATTAGAAGAAAAATGGGCCAAGAAGCTCCCCCAAAAGAGGATTTCTGTCCAGAGCTGTACATGCCTTACTGATACAGAAGGCCAAATAAGTACCACTCCATTAGAAGAAAGAAAGCAAGGGAGTGGAACTCATTCAAAATGCTTCCACGGTATTTTTCATCACCACTGTCAGAAACATTTTCTCAAGTTTCCTTTTTCCAACATCATGAGATAAGAACACTGGAACAGAGGTAAAGAGAGGTTAAGGTCCAGTTAATTAACATCCCGCAGCAATGACCTTGTCTGTCACGGGGGCAAGAGCAGCACAACAAGGCTACTGACGCTCTTCCCTCACCTTTCCACTGCTCAGAGGGACACTATGACAGACTAATGATATTCAACTCCACCATGTGGCATTCTGTCCACCTGACTAACAGTTGTGCAGTTGTCTCAACTTATTTATTTAAAGATGCATATATGAAAGCAGAGAAAGGTAGTATAACCTGTAGTCTATGTATTTAAATTCATTTTATCCATTGTAATTACTCCTTGCTATAAGTCCACTTCAACGAACTGGGAGCTTGAGGAGCCCTGCCAGTATTCCTAATTGAAAGCCAGATGAAATTTCAAAAACATAAAAATCCCATTTTCAACCAAAAGCCATTAATCTTCCTTGTTTGACTTACCGAGTATCTAACTTCCAAGTACTCGGATCTTTCTGGAACATCAGGTATCTCAAAAGCATAGTTCTTTTCCACTGCCTGGGCAAGTAGACATTTAAAAATCATTAAGACATCATTAAATCATTAAAAATCATGAAAAACTTCATAAACTAAATTGACAAGCATTACATACATACTGCATGATACGGTATTTAATCATTATGGAACACAAAGGAAAACAGAGCCAAAAAAGCAGCTTTTCCCCCTTTCAACTGGGACTAAAATACCTAGTGACAAAATGTTAAAAAGACTTACTGTGGACACTAGAGAACTTAAGAAATACTTGCATTCAGGAGAGGCAATAAAAGGGGGAGGGTATAGCTCAAATGGTAGAGTGCGTGCTTAGCATGCATGAGGTCCTGAATTCAGTCCCCAGTACCTCCTCTAAATATAAACAAATCAGTGAACCTAATTATCTACCCCCTCCAAAAATTTAAAAAATAAAAAGAGAGGCAATAAAAATTAAAAATTTTTACAATGTCGATGCACTAAAATCCATTTGCTATTCTTTGATACTAAGCAACTCCATCTTGCCAAAAAAAATAATAAACATTGGAATTATAGCTCATAGGTACTGAGTGCTTGCTATATATACATAAGGACTGTTCTAATTACCTAATATGAATTAACCGACTTAACCCTTTCAACAGCTCTTGAAATAAGACTCCATTTATCAGGTGAAGAAATGGGCCCAGAGAAGTCACTCATCACTTCATCACATGTCCAAGGTCAGACCAGGAAGTGGTGGGGCTAAGACTTAAAGCACAAGCACCTATACTCATCACTATTACACCACATTGCTTCTAGAATTTTAGACACTTGATCCATCAGCCACAATTCAAAGATCAAACAGTTAAGACAGTTAGCCTCATTTTCAGCAACTCAGTCCTCCCTTTACTACCATTACTGTTAATAGCCAGTGTGCTGTGTTGAGTTACAGCCCCCACAACGATGCCCAAAGGCATCAATATCTCATTAACATCAAGACAATTGATCAGTATGTATCACATGAATAGAAGAATTTTGTTCAATCAGAAATAGCATTACAGTCCCTGCCCTTTAAAGAAAAAAACTTACTTAACCTTCTGATCAAGACAACTTGGCAATAACTAATACAAACAAGATCAGAACAATTTCTTTTCCATTTTGGCATAAAAGCACAAGATACTCTTCAAGTAATGAAAGCAATTACTTTGCTACGAGTTATCTTTTTATTCAAATTAGTGAACATCATTTTATACACAGTTTAAAGAGTAATAAAAATATTTTTACAAATCTGACATACTGGTTTTATATTCATATCTATGGAATTTCCATTCAATAAATTATAGCCACACAGAAGGCATTTTGTACAAAGAAGACATGCAGTAACTTATTGCTAAATCAGCAAATTAACAAACTAATAAACAGTTAGAAAAAATTATCACCAAATACAAACCTTGGACTTGAATTTCATAATTTTGTATTTTGCTGCTACTTTTTCGTCAAATTCATCATAAACATCCTTCATTGTAACTGGAGTTCCTTTTTCTTTCCCTGTATTTAGATCAACTTTCTGCTTTCCCATGGAGAGGAGAGGGGAGAGGAAAAAAAGGTGTCTGTACATAAGATGTTTTCACCCACCAGAAACCCAAGTCTAAATCAATTTTCATCTTCACTCAAACATTTAATAGAACAAGGTGAATTCAAAGATACAAACAGACCCAAAAATGTACTAAATCCAATGCCCAATTCATCCCAGTGGCATCCTAAAAGCAAACCAGAGAGAAAGATGATCGATCCTACATAATGGGAGAATAGTGTTATAAATCCTGACCAAGAGCCTTTACAGTTCAACTGAAATGGGAAGGGGCTGGGGTCAAGAGGGGAGTGTGGATATTAAGTCCCAGTAAAAAGAAAGAGCAAACAAAACTGATCTTGTTGAAATGACCTTGTTAAATGGCCAGGGAGGACATGGCACTGTTGCCCGTATAGCAAAAGCATGAAAACTGGGCCAAACGCCACATCGGAATTTAAAGCCATATACTCCCAACCCGGATAATTATGGACATGGGGACTGGAGGGAAAAGATGGCATTATATACTAAAACTCGGGCACTCTGACACTCTTCCTAACAAGATGAAAAACAGTTTCACTCCATTTCTCTACTTCTCCCAATCTCTGATGGAGCCACTGACAATCAGTGGTCACTAGGCAGACAAGACAGAAGAAGCAAGGTTGTAGATAACCCTCAGCCCTGCTGAAGGACAGGGTTGGTGGCAGAACACAGAAGGTACTTGGAGTGAGAGGCTAATCATTAAGGTTTACCGTTTCACGGGGAAGGAAATAGAGCGTTCGCTCAATGTTTTTCACCATGACACAACAGCTCACATGAGTCTTGGCGAATTCAATCCAAACCTTGCCAAACAGAAATACCACACCTAAAAGAAGAAGGAAAAACTGAGAAAATAAACATTTCAATTATGCCTCACTAAAGGGACAATATAAAAGCTCACTAAATGTGTCCACACATTTATGCTTTCATGATAAGTCATTTTTTTACAGCAAATTTGTACCTGCTGTTCAATCCCCAAGACCAGTCCCTTTACTCAGTACTTATGTCACATGACAATATCACACCAGTAAAACCTGTGACCCCTGGGAGAACAGGGAACAGAATGTTTCTCTAACTTGGGAGAAACATTTTCCCTAGAATTCCCTAGAGAAACTCCAGGTAAATGGAGACAAACCTCAGTTATTAAGGAGACATTCCAGGCCTGAGTAGACACACCTGGGTAACTACTGAGACACCTCAGGTCAGTGAAGAAATTCTTGGGGAATTAGGGAGCCATCCCAGATCAATGTAGACATACTTCGAAAATTAGGGAGACATCCTAGATCAGTGTAGGGACAAAAAGAACATTTCCCCTAGAACCAGGATTACCCAGATTAAGAGAAACAAAAAAAGCAAACTATTCTCCAATGAATCTTATTTAAACCTCGCGTGAGTACTCTGAAAATACTAAATTCCTTTTTAGCACCTGTACTTACCAATAAAAATTAATATTCCAGGGTGGGAGTATAGCTTAGTGGTAGAGCACATGCTTAGCGTGCATGAGGTCCTGGGTCAATCCCCAGTACCTCCACCAAAAAAAAAAAAAATTAACATTCATGCGGAAGGATAACTATGCATGATACATCAGTATTCTTCTGTATATAAAATTGTGTTTGAGAAAAAATATAATTCATCTCATATCTTATTCCATGTAACAGTAAATATCTCCTGATAGGGTTCAACTATTATCTCCTATTTCATCCTTTCTAAAACCTCAGAATCCTTAAGACACCTGGCTAAGTAGTGTTTGTCATGTTCCTCTCTCTCTTCTATTTCTGTTTTAACAAACGGTCTAGTAACTAAGTCAGGAGTCAGGCTCCTTTTGAGATCCCTAAGTAATGTATACCACCAAGTAAAACCAAGACTTTCTGGACATCAAGTCATTGTTCATGAAAACTGGCCACCAAGAAAGGACTCCAGAAGTTTGACAGTCAATCTAAGAGACAGTCACTGTGCAAAATCCTGGGCTCTGTGAATAATTAGACAGCAGTAATCAACATAGCCACTCCACAGGGCCACTTGTCTGAGACACTAAGAAAATTCTGGCACATGCAAAGGCTACTGTTCACAAAGCCAATTACTCTAGCTTCACAAGATAGATCATCAGTGCTTCCTTTTGTCACTCATTCTAGTAGAAACAAGACCATCCAGAATTTTCATTTCTGCAGATGATTAAAATTCTTACAAGAGTTGGGTAATTTTCAGCTGGGGTAAAAGAGACGGGGGTAGGGGGAAGACAGGGGAGAGGGAAGGGAGGCCTGTGGGGATGATTAAAAAAGAAAAAAAAATCACAGTAGCTCAGAAAATTAAAAGTCATCCTCACAACAGTTAGAGATGAAAAAATAAATCCCATGCAAAGAAAAATAAAGACCCTAATATTGGATTCAAAGATTCAAATAGCTCATTTTACAGTCAAACTAATATCACACTTCATGCAACACATTTGACACTGTTTATGCCTCATTTGCCACAAAAAGATCATGGTAAACAAAGATTACATTCCCCTTAAAGTTAGTAGCTGAAACCAGGTGCAGCCAGGATTATTCAACCTTGAAAAAGTCATAATGAAGACAGGATATCTTCCCATATGCAAAGAGTAAGATTCTTTTCATAATTATGGAGCATTCAGCAACAACTGACTTACTTAGAATCTGTAAGAAAGTGAGAAACAATAACAGAGTCTTTGGGAGTACTTCGTTTTTATTAGCACCATTGATTTCACCAAGGCTCAGTGATCATTACCTGCTATCATGATGAAACTGTTTAACCTTCTGAAAATGACAAGACTTTTTTTTTTAAAGCTGTCTTATTTAACCCGTTGGCATCAATCACAGAGGACACAACGGAAGAAGCACCACGGAACAGCAGAGCAGACTGAGGGTGAGAAGCCCAGAAGCCTGCCACGGACAAGCTGACCACTCTATCTTTTGGAGCCTCAGCTTCCTCCACCTTAAGTAACTAGAGCAGATCTCTGAGGCCTCCTTCAGCCCTAGAAATTTCCTTTTATTCGAGCAATTAGAAGACAGGCCAATAACAGACTAGTACCTCTTTTGACTGTAAAATACTTCCCAATTGTAGTTGAAAAAGTCCATCATGATGACGGTTAGTAGCAGAATTCAACAATACATGCCATACATCAGTTGCTTAGCAAATATAGACGTGCTTCAACGTGCTTCAATCTTAACCTCCAACATCCACTACTACAGACCAGCAGCAGCCGACAGACAGTTCTGTGACGACAGAATTCTTCTCCATCTGTGCCATCCATAAATACAGTAGCTACTAGCCACACGTGGCTACTGAGCGCTTGAAAAGTGCCTAGTGGCTGAGAAGCTGAACTTTAAATTTTATTCCACTTTAATTAATTTAAATTTAAAGAGCTGCATGTGGCCAGCAGCTACCATAGTGGACGGTGCAGCTCTAGACTCTTGCCCTGCAAAATGATGCTCTGTTTTTTGGTTAGAGTATCAACCAATAAACAATAGATGGAAACAGAAAACTCACTGTCACATAGGAAAGAAAGAGCGTTGCTATTTCCTCAAGTTCCCATTTTCGGCAATCTGATGCTATACATGCAGGTTTATGGGAAGGGGACCATCCTCTTCTGTGTTATCCATTCTTACCTCACATTGCTACAAGTCTTCGAGAGGCAAACTTGCTAATAGCAGCAAGTACTGGTTCTCTGAAACATTCCACATGTATCTACAGGACAGTCACTGTGCAGTTTATTTTAATGAACATTTACTGAACACCTACTGTGTGCCTGGCAGCATGCTGGATGTTGGAAAAAAGGTCCCAGCCCTCCAGGAGTTTAAAGGCTTTGGAGGAAAAGACAACACAGAATCAGATCTTTTCAAAATCATGACAGATGCCACAATGGGTAAGGGTATGATGGGGTCACAGAAAGGGCTCTTAGGCCATTTTGGAGGACCGGGACAATTCCAGGAGGTAACACTGAGGCCGAGTCAGGTGAGGGCATTCTAGTCAGACAAACACAGTGAGTGAAGGGATATGGTGTAAAGAGCAGCAGGTACATAGAGTAAACTACTTCTAGGACGCAAAAGTCCTTCACAGAGGGCAACAGAAGGCTTACTAAGGAACTGGGACTGTCTGCTGCAGGCAGCAGCCACTGCGGATTTTCTCCAGTGAGGAAATGACACGGTCAGTTACCCTCCTGAGCAGCTCAGCAGCAGTGAGGGGATGCCAGCTGAGGGTTCAGTCAGGAGGCTGGTGTCAATCGGCAAGGAGGGCTCAAGGGTGGGAGTTGTGAGAAAGAGAGGATAGCTGGTCTAGTTCAAGAGGAGAAAACTACTAAGGCTTGGTGAGGGAAGGAAGCAAAGGGGGGACCCAAGGCTGGCTTCCAGATTTCTGGTTTTGATAGGACCATTCATCAAGTCAGGGAATAAAACCCAGCGGGGAGCAGGCAGAGCAGAGCAGAGCAGCACTGGGATGCGTGGGCCCACCGCGTCACCCAGCTCCAGCCAGCATAGCCGTGCTTCGGGGAGGTCACACAAAGCCCGTGTGCAAACGGTGACCCTGAAGCTGTATGATGGGGCAGCCCTTGGTTTCAGAAATGGATGGGGAACAATCTGCAAAGCCTCGTGTAATCACATTTGCCGGCCTGTCTTGCACCAGCGAGTAACTGGCTTTCTGTGAGTCAGAATTCACCAAATCAGCTCATTCAGAGAAGGACTTGGAAATCAGCCTCGATCCCTCCTTTCCGTCAACCCCTACATCCATCAACAAGTTCACGTTAAAATACATGTTACAGGCGTTCACTTCTCTCCTTCACAGCTGCCCCAAGTGCATGTAACTGGCGCACCTGTCCTGGACCGACTGATCTCTAGGGCTCCCCAGCTCCTGCCCTGGCCACACACACACACACATACACACACATGCTGGTCTCCGCATAAACCAGAGGGTTCCTGTTAAAATGTAAACCCAACCAGGGATCCAACTCCACCGCCTCACCCCTCACCTTACACTGAAAATCCCCAACTGCCCCTACAACTACTCCTGGAAGATCTCAACTCCTTGACATAGCTTTCAAGGCCGTTCATTATCTAGCCTTTGCCTTTATCTCCAACTTCATTTTCAACCAATCTTGTCACTTATTACTCTGCTGCAACCACTCAGGCCCCCTCCTTTCTGTCTCCAGGCCTCTGCACTCCCTGGTTCCTCAGGCTGAGATGCTCTCTCCTCAGCTCTTAAAGTGCCTCAAATCTCAGCCCAAAGGTCATTTCCTCAGACATGCCTTCCCTGGCCATCCCCCAAATAACTGCCTTTTCACCGTTTATCAACTCATCCTTAGTTACTGCCTCTCTCTCCCACCCCACTAGAACGTAAGCTCCATTAGGACAGGGAATTTGTCCAGCTGGTTCACCCTACCTCAGACCCTGGCACACAACAGGTGTTCAAATTGCTGAAGGAACAAATTAATGACTGATTCCACTTAAAGTCAAGTGCATTTCAGTAAGTTCTAGATACACTGATGGTGAACTACAAAGCACACATTCCAAAACCACACATAACTGGTTTTCAGAACAAGCGTCTGCAAGGACTATTCACACCATAACTCCTCACCATTCGCGTGGCTCACACACTTCACAGTGACTGAGTGTTGCTCTCTTACTATACATGTACATAAAGGCAGAGGCTGTGCCAATTATAATCACTCAAGCACTTGAGGGAAAGGCACTGTTCTGTCGTAAAGACGTTCCGTTACCGTATGGATGATTACCTGGTTGGCTATACTGATCTTCATAAGCATCCAGCCAATAAAACTGAAATACTTGTTCATCGTCTGCCCCCTTCACCAGTGGGAGGTGACTGGAATCCACTTGAACTTCCGGGGCTGAGAAACTGCTGTCATCCTCCTGCTCAATGTCCCAACAAGAGACATCTGGGAGCAAATTTCCTCTGCAAGAAAAACATGTTTTTCAAAAGCCTTTCAAAATCCAACAGAATAACGGTAGCATTACTTGCCAGAGGTGATTAAAATGCTCTTACAAGTAGGACGTGGTCTCTTTCCCAGGATCAGCCTCCTGCTTCACCCCCTCTGCTGGCTCCCTCTCTTGGTCCCGAGTCTTGGCAGCCACAGGCTCCACATCCATCTCCTCAGCTTCCATGGGCTCATCAAAGTCACCATCTTCAAACTCCATTGCCCCAGACTCCTCGTCATCCGTGCGCGGCGCTGCCAGCTCCCCTGTGGGTGCTGTCACACATTCCCACCACGTGCCGCCGCTGTGGAGCACAGCAGCCCACCCCCTTCCCAAACTGTAACTGCTGTTCTCTTCACTCTCCAAATTGGACACCTTTAACTTTTCCTGCTATGGATTCAAATCCTTCCCAAAGAAACTGGCTCTCGCAGTCCCTTCAAATTCACCCACACTTCCTCCTTTGTGGGGCCCCCACCTTTGGATAGCCTTTGCAATTGCTTGCAATTCTGCCTGACATCAGACTTACCGGCACACTGCAGAGGGACAGGAGTTAACGAAGCCTCCTTCCTTGAGACCAGGGAAGCGGTTTTTCCTGAAGGAACTGCCTATAAATGTTTTTAAATGTTTAGTCACTTAGACCCGCACACTAAAAATACACGACTGTCCTACCCTGACCAGAGATAATGACAGCTCCCATTATAAAATGACTTTATGCATTGTTAATGTAATAGCTTCAATTATTTTACTGTTACCTAGGTTTACCAAAAAAAACAACTTGTTTCCAGGAGGAAAATTATTGCATTTAGCACAGCTGTAATACCTATAATAAACACACACTAGTTACTACAAAATTTACTATGAAAAAAGCAGGCACATGCTATTTTTGAAACACATAAAACTATATAATGAAATGGAAGTCCTAATTTAAAACAAAATCAAGAACAAATTCAAAGGCATTTCCCTCACATAGAAAAGAAATAAAATAAGTTTTAAGCAATAATATAAATCAAGACTGAAGGTAATTCCACACACTATACCCTGGGGGTGTGCACAGAGAAAGGATTCGGTGAAGCTCCAATGGATCTTTTCTTCTTCGGTATTATTACAGGTGGTGGAGTTATCTGAGATGTCTAAGAGGAGGGATAACAGACATTCACTGCCATGCTTGGTTTACCAGGAGACAGAAAAAGTACATTTCTTCCCCCACTGAAGCCCAATGAGCAAAGCACTTTTTTTCCTTCCCCGCTTCCCCCATAGATCTATGTTCATGCAGTGAGGTTACTATAGCAACAATACCAGACTCACTTGAAAACCAGAATAGATATTGAATCCACTCCTCACTAATTTTTCCTTTTTAAAACTTAACATACTTCTTCCTTCCCCTTCCAGAATATTATGTTTAAAACCTGTCAACCTCGAGCTACACGGTGTTGGTGTTAGTCATTTTAATCAAGGGTCATTTAGAAATAAATGGGAGCTAAGTTTTTCTGTGAAACAGCTCAATTGCAAATTCCAGTACAGCTGAACCTGTCTGCGTTCTCTTAGGGACAGCTCACTGACTCTTCCTTCACCCCCACTCGGAATTCAAGATGAGGCTCTCACGCCTGACTGTGCAGACTGACAGGCTTCAATCTATTTCGGGAATATACACTGCAGCAACTGAGACAAAGCGGTGTGCCCTCCCAGGACTGAGCGTGTGTGGAGTCTGTTCTTATTACTGCAAGCACAGCCCCATGCAGCCCAACCTACACGATCACAGAGCCTTGAACAGCCGAAAACAACGACTTACCTAAAGTGGTGAGAAGAAACCAATTTGAATGGCTTGGTTTTGGTTTTTGGGGTGTTTTGTTTTGTTTTGGTGGTGGTGTTGTCATTGAATTTTTTGTTTTCAATTCTAGCAATAGTCTGTTTTGTATAATCACTGAATTGTTTCTTCAGCCCATGACCCCTGTATATTTAACAACTCCCGGAGGTTCACTTACTTCAGTGTTCAGATCCTGGAGAATGTCACCTAACAGATCATCCTTGGACAAATCGACAGCTTTCTGGAAATTATAAAGGCAAGTAGAATGAGAAAGCTGTGCACTTTGCATTTTCACCCAGACCACTAGTCTGTGAAAGGAAGAACCTATAACCAGTCAGCCCCGCCTCTCCACTCCTCTAATATCCCTAGGTCTTACCAACCAACCGGGTACACCTAACCCCAAAACCCGAGCCCCTGGCCTCTGTTTTCAGCCTCATTCCGCGATCCTCCTGCTAATCACCAAAATAAACACTGTCAGTCCAGCTTTTCAGTTCAGTTTTCTATCTCCAAGTCACGAGCACTGAGGTGCCTCAATTCACCTAGAAATCGACATCCAACTAAGTGACTGAGAATGGGAAAATATTACTCAAAAATGTGAGTTCAAACATACTGAGCACTTATTATCTGTATAATCAAATGTTAAATATAATCAAATATCAAACACCAATCTAGCCTGGAACCAGGGCACTAGCCTAGCAGCCTTCATGAGATCACATTTTTAGAGCTACAGGGAATCTGACAGGAAAAGTGAACTACGAAGAACAGGAATCTTTGCTTCACAAAGGAAGAGACAAAATATGAGAGAACAAGGAGACTCACATCTGCCATCTTCCTCCCAGCACTGGCCATGAACATGGACTTGATATTGTTCGGTTTTGTCACCACGGCCTTCCTGACATTCCTCTTGTCCGTGTTGCGTGCTTTATCATCTTTTCCTGCTGGAATAGAAATTATTTAGAAACACGCACCAGCAAAAATCAAAATGGAAAATCAAAAGCCTCGTCATCTGCCCTCTGCATATGAGAATTTGACAAGAAAAATGTTAAAAATTCAAAATACACAGCTATGAGATTTTATGCAAGGTACACAGGAAAGAATCTTTAAAATGAGCTGAGTTCAGGAAACTTGGGCTAAATGTTACGACAAAAACTGACAAAATGGCAGTTTAATATCAAGATGACTTATTAAGTGTGACTGCTTAATTGCTATTGTTAATGTGAATAAAAAGCTTTTTAAAAGGTGCAAGTTTTTTTTTCCCCACAGAAATCAAAGATCAAGCTCATGTGGAACCAGGGGGTGAGCCTCACAGCCTTCATGAGATCATCATTTTAGTGCTATATTGAATCTGACAGGAAACTGGGAAACTGAACTATGGAGAAATAAGACGACCAGTTAACGATATTGTAGAATTCTAACTGCAACTTTATGAGGAAAAGTAACTAGACACACACAGCACGTCCTAGCAACACTAGCAGCACAGAGACATTTGCTCAGTAAAGAACAACTTGTGCCATATGTTTTCTCTAACAGCCACGTGGAAACCACCTGTGAACTCCTCTACTGCTGTCAGTTTTACTCTCGCTTTCTTACTCAACCCAGAGCAGTCTCCACCCAAAAAAGGCCTGGAATGAATAGTTAACGGTAGTGTGGTAGCGGCACAGAAGTATACAGACCAGATGAAACAGAATATGGAGTCCAAAAAAAGATTCAATTACTTATGGAAATTTAGCAGAAAATAAAGATGACTTCTCCAATCACTGGGGAAAAGACAGACTTTTTAATAATTAGTTGGTTACCCATTTGTAAAGAAGTAAACTAGTATAAACACCAAACAGATCACAGATCAAAAATTTAATGAATTCATATAGGTACTTTAATAAAAAAGACAAATTCCTTGTAACTTGGGTACGAGAAAAGTTTAACTATAATTCAAAATCCACCTATAAGAGAAAAAAAAAGGGATTGATAAATTCAATTATACCAGAAACAAGGAGAAAAATTTTGCAGTATGTTTTGCAGAGAAAAAAAACAATTCCTTGATATTTAAAAAAAGGCCAAAAACCCAAAAGGAATGTGGGCAATAAACACGAATATACAGCTCAGATTAAAAAATATATATAAACTGCTATTAAGTTTTATGAAAAGATGCCCAACTTCATGTGTAAAAGAAATGCAAATGGAAAACATACTGAGATGTCATTTCTCACATATCAGAGTGGCAAAAATGCAAAAGCTTGTAACACACTGTTGTGAGGCCATGGGGTCCAAACAGACACTCATGTTGTTCATGGGAATGTAAAGTGGGGCAACTCCCATGGAGAAGGATTTCGCAGTATCTCATGAAACTTTAAGGTGCATGAACTGTCTGAGCCAGCAATTCTACCTCTAGGAATTTCCCCCGAGGAAAATACCACATACATAGTTATTCAATGCGGTATTATGTGTAATAGCTAATTACTGGAAATCTAAATGTCCATTAAAGAAAACCATTGAATTAACCATGGTACATCCATACAGTGGAATACTATGCAGTGATATGGAAATGAGTAAGAAAGAAAGAAGGTTCTCTATGTGCTGATATGAAGTGATTTTCAGGATGTCTTATTAAGTGAAAAAAAAAAGTACAGAAGTATAGAAAACATCTTTTGTGTAAGAAAGATAAGGAAATAAAAACACATATATATAATTCCATTTCTGGATACATGCTCAAAAGAATTGAAAACAAGTGTTCAAACAAAAATTGGTACACAAACGTTTATAGCACTGTTCACAGTAACCAAAAGGTGGAAACAACTCAAAGGCCCACCAACTAATAAATGAATAAACAGAACGTGGTCTATCCATGCAACAAAATAGTATTCAGTCCTAAAAAGGAACATACTAAGTCCTGCCACAACATGAATTAATTTTGAAAACACTGTACTACATGAAACAGGCCAGACACAAATGGTCACATATTGCATGATTCCAACTGTATGAACTATTCAAAATAGGCAAATTCAGAGACAGAAAGCAGATTAGTAGTTGCCAGGGGCTGAGGGAAGGGAGACTGGGGAATGACTGCGAGCTTAATGGGTATGTGTTTCCATCTGGGGTGATAAAATGTTCCACAACTAGATAATGGTCATGGTCGCAAACACTGTTAATGCACTGAATATCACAAATGATAAATTTTCTGTTATGTACTTTTCATGGGCCTAAGACTCTGAAAAGATTTGTAGGACATCTGTAAAACATGTAAGAGAGGAGAATTTAGTTTTTCAAAGAGATCATTTGGAGCAGTTTGAAAAGAGAATACAAGTAATGGTCAAAATGCTTTGTAAACAAAATTCAGGTGCCAATAAAGAATATCAAAAGAGAAGGTCAAAGAGGTTTGACTGGAAAGGAGGCTTCATTAACGGGCTTTAATCTCACCATTGCAGGTTAGTACGATTTAGATAGAAGGACAACAGGAAACAGAGAAAGAACACAGGTTGACATTTATGATGAAATTCTTCCACAATTTCAGTGCTTGTTTTTATTTTTTTTAATCCCTTACCACATTTTGGAGGAGGGGGGTCATTAGGTCTATTTATTTACTTATTATTAGTTTTTTGTTTGGTTGGTTTTGATGAAGGTACTGGGGATTGAACTCAGGACCTTGTGCATGCCAAGCATACACTCTACCATTTAAGCTATACCTTCTTCCCATTTTGATTTGTTTTATTCGTTTCCCACTGATTTTTCTTCATTGGGATTTAGTTGGTATTTTTCTATCTCTGTTCAAAAACAACAGGCCAGAGATTGGATCTACACTGTGAAGGGTTGACCTTTTACTTCAAGGCAGAACTCTACAATTTCTTCTAAGTGTTTAAAGTGGACTGCAGAATTCCATTTCCCTTCCAAAGATCTTGGGACCTGTGGGCTCCTCGGGAAGGACACAGAAACAGTGGGGGCGTGGGCGAATGGTGGCAAAGCACGGAATAGATTTCTCAGACCAGTTCTCCTTCAGAATGTCAAGTCATTCTCATCACTGATGTATTAGTGGGAAGCTATAACATAATGATTATAGAGACACAGAAGAGGGGAGGGTATATCTCAACTGGTAGAGTGCATGCTTGGCATGCACAAGGTCCTGTGTTCAATTCCCCAGTACCTCCTCTAAAAATAAATAAATAAACAAATCTAACTACCTCCCCCTCCGCAAAAAAACAAACAAAAAACATAAGGATTATAGAAACAGAGATGGCTCATTTCTTCAATGTAATACTGCATATTTTCTTTGCGCCTGCTATTGTGATCAGCACTGACCAGGACATCGGTCCTTTCCTCGAGAACCTTCCTGTCCAGTCCAGCTTCCTAATTTACAACTGACAAAACTAATATCCAGTCAGGTGATGACACTCAAGATGATAAAATTAACAACACAACCAGAACTCGAACACAGGCCTCCTCAGTTCAGGGACGTGAAAAAGCACATAGGCTCATTTCATTCACTTCTTCATGGACTCAGAAAAAGCAGGAATACACCACTAGCCACACTGCTATCAAATGGTAGGTACCAGTGTGTAGAGTCCCAATATAACACAGGTTAGCAGAAACCAGGAAGATGGTCCACATATTCTAATTTAACTAATGAATGAATGAATGAATAACATCCCACATGAAAAAAATATACATCCTTATTTTCTGTGAAAGGAAACACAGAAAGGATAATCAGAAACTAATAAAAAATGGTCACCTATGGAGACGAGGAGAAATGAAATAGAAAGCATACGGATGACAGTAAGGTTTATCTAGTCTGTTTCTTGATCGTATTCTGATTTTTAAGCCATAAAAATGTTGTACAATAGTCAAAAAAGAAAATGAAAACAAAGGGATATTTTTAAAAACCTAAATTTGAATACAAACAAAAACAAATGAACCTGTGCTGTAAACTGACACTGTAGCACACAGAAACGAATGACTTCATGTAGCTTCTGAACACAGTACTCTCACAGTACACCCTCAGATGGATATGTGCCAGGAACAAATAAAACTGCAAAAAAATCGCAAACTTTACTTATAAAGGTTGCTGGGAGAGGTATGGGTTTAGAAAACAATTTTAAAATTTCTAAAATCATTTTGTGCATATTTTCAGAGACAAGAGTTTTCACTGGGGGTGAAGACAAACACAAACATAGACTGGGGAAGATGGACAAACACCCTGTGGTGTTACAAGTGAAGCAAGTGTGTCACTGTGAATTCATGGCATACATGTATATAAAATCTAGTTCTGTTCACTGAAAGGGCTGAGAATCCATTATGTCCCAGTAGCAATGAGCACATCCCTCCCCTAGATATGAATACCATTCTCCACTAAAAGGAACTGTGATGCTTAGGAGAAGTGGCTGATTCCAGGTCTGGGACAGGATCATACAGACAGAACCTAGAATATCTTGCTGGCCCAGAAAGCAAGGAAATGCTCAAACACTGATGGGGCCATATCAAAAGGACACAGGAGCCAGCTCAAAGGGGCTCCCACTGCCAAATTTGGGATAATTTGAACATCAGAAAGAATAAGGATGATAATAGATACAGAACTCTAACAGCAGTTTTATTTAAACCCATGAGTTTGAAGTGTTAATTTAAAAAAAGGAGAAAAAGGATCATCCATAGACGCTGAAAGCACTGAGTAAAAGTTGGTGGGGAAAAGGGATATACACATGGTCTCAAAATATCACCCCTGTGTGCATTAATTACAAAGGCGGAAAGGTAGCTTTCCAAGGAAGAGATCTAACAAACATCATCTTAAACCACATCAAACTTAGCATCACCAGTAATGGGACATATTGACCTTATGTGCCCCTAAGGCGATCATTGGGAAAGACACGGCTTCATCTAAATTATATTTTTGTCACACTATTTAACCTGACTCTAAGCACAAAAAAGCACTCAGGCAAATCCCTGACTGTGACACATTGAACAAAACCACCAGCTTGGTCCCTTTAAAAATGTCCATGTCACAAAAGACACTGGGCCAGAGAGGGAGAAGAGGGATGGTGCTGTTCTACACTAAGTAAGACTAAAGAGACATGTAAACTCAAGGATGAGGCATTTTTTAAAAAATAGCTACAAAAGACATCACTGGGCTAACTGGGGAGATCTTAATGTGGATGATATATTACATGATATCACGAGAACGGTACTGTGGCTAAGCAGACAAGTGTCCTCATTCTTAGGAGCTCACTGCTGAAGCACGCAGAGGGGAAGTGTCATGCTTTCTCACTTTCAACAAATTCACCAAAACCAGTCTACGAGTATATGTTTGGGAAGGGGAAAGAGGGAGAAAGTAAACAAATGTTGTAAAATGTTAATAATCTACAAATTAAGGTCCAGACTTATTGAAAAGGGTTTTAGGCTTTGTGGCCACATACATCTCGTTAGCTGCTGCATATTCTTCTTTGCATGTTTTTTTCTTTCCTTTCTTTAAATGCTCTTTAAAAATGTAAAAACCATTCTTAGCTTGAGGGCTATACAGTAACAGGTATGATTTCCTTCTGAGGTAATGAAAATGTGAAACTGATCGTAGTAACAGCTCTACCACTGTGACAATACTGAAAGCCACTGAAATGTTCACTTTAAATAGGGGAATTGTATGGTATGTTAATTATATCTCAATAAAGCAGTTCAAAAATAAACGGGCTGTTAGTGGGCCACAGACTGCTGACCAGTAATCTACCAGCTGGGGCAATAATGAACTAAACCAGAAAAAAAAATAAATACTGAAGAGAATTTCCCCCTCTCATTTTCCAGGAACTAAATCAGGCTTGTTTATTCAAAAAACAATTTTTTTGCCAATGATCGTATAGCTAAGAAAATCTGACACATTCATTCACATCATTTTAAATTTTAATTAAACAGCTAGTTGATATCTGTAAGTTCTAAACCTTCTTATTGTACTATACTTCTATCAAAGAGCTAAAATTCTAAGTAGATCACTAATTCTTGCAGCCCTCAAAATCAGCAAGTTTACAATGACCACAGGATTGAAAATTCCAAAGTGAGTAAAAGATTAAACTCTTTGGATAACAGAGAAATGAAACTTCATGTCCTGGTATTGCTTTCGCTTTTCACGTTTAATCTTCTATGTAACTATGCTTCTTCCAATATTAGAACATTTTCTATACTTAAAAACAATTGTTGTTGGTCCTTTTTCCTTAAAGAAACTGTGTCAAAGTACCAAGTCATCTGAAATTCTAGACAATTAAATCTCTAAATGGCACTCAAAAACAAAATGCAGGTACCTTTCTCATGGGAATCAAGGGCATCGTCTTCAAGGTCATCATCAAAAATCTCTCGGCCATCCTCCACATAGCCAATACCATCTGCAGGAACCAAATTTAATATTGAGATCAAATTTCTGAGAGTGGCAAATAATATTATAGCCATGACAAAAAGATTAAAAAATCCTTTTATATCCACTCAGATGTTCTCCTGGCCCATGCCATTTTTAAGTGCAGCAGAATCCTATTCAAGCAAGAATCAGATGAAACATAGCAACCACATGGGTTTTCTGAGTCACAACCAAAGGATATGCAGATGACCCTTGAACAACGCAGGGGTTAATTCACATATAACGTAGAGCTAGTCTTCAGTATTCACAGTCCCCCCGCATATGTGGATATAACAAACCACAGACTGTGTAGCACTGTAGTATTTACTACTGAAAAACAGCCCGTGTAAGTGGAACTGGGCAGTTCAAATCCACATTGTACAAGGATCAACTGTGTACTATACCTATTTAGGTGAACTATAGAAGTAATTTGGCCTAAAGGATCAAAGTTTGCCGTGATAAGATGCTTTACAGTAGCTTTACTCTACCAGAAGAATAAAAAGTAAAAGAATCAGTATCACCAGAAGTCCAGAAAAGTGCCTAAGTTTACGAGGGAAAGCTAGCAACATACCTGAGTCCAATCATGAACTACTTATTATTTATAACTTACACAACTGATTTCTTGAATATGTGTAAGCACATTTGACTGTCCTTAATGACTGGATTACTGCATTCTGTTGATTCTTATTTTGTGGTTGGCTTTATTCCTTTGATAACTATGTAAGTTTAAAAAGCTAAAGCTCTAAACTGTCTTAGAAACAATAATCAGTACATATATGTTAACTAAAAGAAATGTGTGCAGTATATTATACATACGTATTCACATGCAATATATTGTACATGTGCAAATTTGAACAATTCTACCTAATAAAACTGAAAGAAAAAATATAAAAATATGGGGACCAGCCTCCACCTGGGGCTTCCCACTGCCCATGGTACTCTTTACAAGTACAGCCACATGTAATCCTCACAGCCATTCTGTGAGATAGTTTTTCTTATGCCCACATCACAGGGTACTGAGTCCTCCCAATTCCTACGGTCATTTCCTGGCGGATTGATACTCCAGCCTGAGGTGTGTGCCCGGCTTCTCCAAAATGCCCCTCGATCAACTTTCTACTGTTCTGCTTCTACACTCTCAAATCATGCATTTGAGGAAAACCCAAACCGAAGGGATGATCTTAACAGTGCCTTCCATCTGCCCACGCAAAGCGGCGACTCCACTGCATGAGAATCTACGCACAGCAACAGACATGGCGCCTGGCGGGCGGTCTCTTCCCACATACCGTCATCCACGATCCAGTCATCATCCTGGCGGGCCTGAACCAGCTTCGAATACTGTTCTTCATCGACTTCTTCATAAACACTTGTGAAGTCCTCTACCTGCCATCATATAAGTTTGAGAAAGCTTCCAGTGGAGTGAAAGTGTTAAACAATTCTGATGAAAAAACTGTCAAATTCAAAGAGGAATGGCAGCCTGAAGGAGTAGCTGCAACCAAATTATGAGTTCTGACATTCAACACCACTGCAGGGTTTTCCTTAAATAGACATCAATTAACTTAGTATTCCTTTTAGGTGGGTGTTAACATAAGATATTAAATGATTCTATTAGCATAATACACTTGTCACACCATCAATTACTCATCTACTTCATAAAAAACAAACTGAATTATAGCCAATTCTTCATTAGCTGCTTTGGGGATTATTCACTTGTAATTTCTAGACTGGTTTCTCCTATACTTAGCAAACCTGTAAGACATGCCATCCACCTCTCCACTAGCTGACGGTGCCCTACAAATAGACAACAGTCTTAATAACTGTTCAACCAAACCAAATGGAATTCAAAAGGAAAATCTCCCCCATCCATCACCCTCCAAAAGTCAGCAAAACAAACACACTCTGTTCTACAGGTGCACTAGGAACAGGTTTTGAGAGATCCCCATTTGCATTACCACTGACCCCCCATCACTCTCAGGTCTTGAACACTAAGCTATTTGAAGGGCAAGTGCAGAGACAGTGGCAAGGCCTGCAATCACACGGGCTGCCCGACAGCCAGGAGGCCGGAGCACCATGAACTACTGGCACAAAAAGAGCAGACCATCTCAACACAGTGAAAGCAACAAACGGCACACACACCTCTGCCGCGGCTGCCGTGGAGACAGGCCGTTACCGTCCCAGAGGGGATCTGGTGGGCTGGGGAGCAAGAACTCAAGAGACTTCGTTAAAAATCCCCTCTTCTCTTGAGAGTTCTGCCTTTTCAAGTAGGGAGTGGAGGAAATGACCAATTCCACCTGAAGAGCTAAGACTCCAGGAAAAAACCCTTGGACTCAGCTTTGAGAGCCTTGTTGGGCAGGGCTGACTGGATTTCTGTCACACTTCCAGGGCTTATGATAATTACAGGATTAGGCTTAGTTTTTGCCTCCTGCTTAATCGACTCTACGGGATCCCTAGCAAATACTGATTTGGCCTTTCAGCACCTGGTAACAGAAGTTACCTGCCCTACCAAATTAAGTTTTGGGACAACCCAAACAGAAACTGGTCCAATTAATATTACTGTACTGACCAACTCTCTTTTGAGGGGAGAGGGAACTGGCAAAGTTATTTTTGTTGGCTGAAGTCTATAAGGCATAACCCGTCTCTCATTTCAGCAACTCACTTATATGCTACCAAAAAGACACCAGAAAATTATTTTTTAAAAACATCTTAAGTCATTTTGACTCAATCTCTAAAAACATTGCTACTGCTCAGCATGAACTCTTAGAGCCATGCCATTAACATCAGTGATTAATGGGAAACCAGTCACATTGTGTCAACATCTGAAATGCCCCACCGAACTTCTTTATAGAAGCTTCTACATTAAAAATGGTTTATTCCTGCTTAACTGTAATCCTTTTAGCCACCCTTTATGATCTGGTTGACTCACTTAACTTGAATGAATGGTGCCAAATGATAAAAATCCTCTTCTACTTGTCTAATAGCCCAATACAGAATAGGCCACAGCTAAATATGCACATTCAGAAGCCAGGCTCCGCCACTGTGACCTCAGATACCTCACCTGCAAAATGCTGCTAATCATAGTACCTAACTTTGTATGGTTATTGGAAGGATTAAATAAAGGAACATATTTGTAAAAGCACTTAGAACAGTGTCAGCTGAAAAACTGCATCTGTTATGTTTTGTTATTATTATTTTCTGGTATTAATTAATCACTTCCAAGCCCTGAGGCAGTTAAGATTCTCAAGGCACACTGGAAGTGAAGCTAGACAATGTTGTATGGATGGTAACCACTCTGCTTTTCTACTTGCAGGCCATCAACAGTGGGTAGAGGACAAGAGCCAAAAGTGCATCACATTCAATCCCACATGTAGGACATAGCGGAGGGAGGGTCCAAGCCCCCCCCCCACCCCGTGCTTCCCTTGCATATGAGATTAGGAAGAATAATTCTCTCCAAGGAGAAGCAATGTTTAGCTAGACTGCTCAAAACCTTCTGAGTAAAGAAAAAGCATCTCTAAGTTCCCTCAACAAAGCCACGGAACTTAGCAGAGATAGAGTGTGCGTAATAATGGGAAAAAGTATACTTACTTTCATTTCAGAATTTTAAAAGCATCTGTAAAGTGCCTTACAGGAACTTTAAGGGTTGAAAAGTCTCCTATAACCTGGAAATCTACCTCAGGCCCAAGTGTGTTCAACATTAAGGAATTACTATAAGAAGCTTGAAACCTGCATATTTCTAATCAGTGACAAAGTTGACATAAGATTACCTACAGGCTATGAATTAGATAAAGCACAAGAGGAAAAAAAACAGAAAAATGGTTACTTACTTCATATTTATACTTCTCACCAGCTTTAGCCCTTTTCAGTCTTTCTAGAGCTTCCTGCCGCCCTTTCTTTGATTTCTTTTCTCGCCGGGATCGAGAAGCTACAAAACTCCCTGAATCAGACACAGCTGAAAAAAAGCCAAATTTACACGAGACATTACAAAATTGTCAGCCATCTTCCTTCAAAAACAAAGCAACAGTTTTTAGCCAATAGTAATATACAATTTTAATGTTATACAAATGGATGCTTTTTATAATGTAAATAAGTTCACAAACTCATGGCTGAATCTGCAGTTCCTGTGGCTCTTCAGAAATCTTCAGCTTGAAGCAACTGTTATTTTTTTTCCTCCAAAAAGAGAACAATTCCAAATTCAACCGATATCCCCTGGAGGCACTAAAGAAGGGCGATCTGCCAATTAGTCCATAACCTTTCCATTAGAAAGCATAGGCTACAGTAGTTATAAAAGGACAATTCATTTTGTATTCTATTAATCAACATTTGAAAGGCTTTAAGGAGCACCTGCTCTTTGCAAAGTACCAGGCGCTCTGCGAGACTTACAGATAAGAAAGGCACGTCCGCAGTCACAGTATTTACAATCTGAGATGAGAGATACCTGGCATACCTCGGAGAGACTGCCGGCTGGGTTCCAGATCACCACAATAAAGTGGCTTCCCAGTGCACACAAAAGTTCTGTTCACACTAGACTGCAGTCTATTAAGGGTGCAATAGCATTGTGTCTTAGAAAACAATGTACATACCTTAACTAAAAATACGTAATTGCTAAAAAATGCTGACCATCATCTGAGCCTTCAGCAAATTGTAGCAGTAACATCAAAGATCACAACAAATAATGAAAAATTTGAAACATTGTGAGAATTAACAAAATGTGACACAGGGACATGAAGCAAATGCTGTTGGAAAAATGGCACCAATAGACTTGCTTAATTCAGGGATGCTACAATCTTCAATATGTTTAAAAAAAAACCACACAATAAAGCCAAGTGCAGTAAAACAAGGTATGCCTGTAATTAGCAACTAACTCTAAAACTATTTTTAGAATACACGCCCGCCTGAACAGAGCCCGCCTGAATAGAGGTTCAGATACAGTATCTGGAATTTCAAAGGAAAGGTAAGTTTGGGGTTGGGAGAATTTCACCAAAATGGCTCTGAGGAGATTCTTGATTCCACCACTTATTTCCAGGCCTCATGCAGTTGGTTATGACATTACAGGATGATGGAGAAAAATGACAAAGATTAAAATGAGTTTTGTGGAAAATTACTGAAATACCAGAGAGCCTCAGTGTTCATTCATGCAACTTCTGAATTACTCATGCTTTTGGTCATCATAAACTGACCAACTCACACACATCACACATACTGAAAAGATTTTCATCCACAGAATGAAGACTTTCATTTACTAGCTGTTGAATAACCAAGCCAAGCAAGACAGTACCACCTACCAGCCCTGAGTTGAGGCTTAGCACAATCGCCACCTGTCTTGGGAAATTGAGTATTTTATTGTAAATTGAATATTTTTATTTAGTGCTAATTACTTTATAAAAAGGAGTAGACACAGAAAAGGAAAAGTTTTGATAAGAGGCATCCTAAAAACTCTAACCTCAACAGGAACGTCCATAACATTAAGCTGTTTAAGTGTTTGAAATAGAGGATGCATTTTACAGAACATGTACCAAATGCTGGGAATAAACTATTGAAAACTATAGCTTAAAGGTAAGCGATAATTAGAGATCTTACTTTTTTTCTAGGTTTCTGGAAATGGAGTCTCTCTTTATAACATTTCAGTCTATTGTTTGACTTTCACATCTGACTTTTAATTTTAAATCCATTTTCAGAACAGCATTAAGTAAAAATTCAGGAATGCAAGTACTTAATGATGACAGCCACAAAAATCTTTGAATGTCACTCAAATGATTTCAAAAAATCATGAGCTGGCCTATACAAAAAGGTTTCAGAGATTACTGAACGTGACCACTCAGAGTGAAAAGCTGGCCTCAGCGTATTCTCTTCAAGACTCCCTTGTCAGATTATCCTGACAAAATCTATGGGTCCTCAAATAGACCGACTCCACAGGCAACTATGTGCCACTCTAAGGGTTGGGGGTACAATTACAAATAAGACAGAGTTGCCTTTCCTCAAGGGACTCAGTCAACGAAAGCAAGAAGACCTGAGGCTCCCACCATCATATAAAGATGGTGCCATATAAGGAAGAACACGGTACTAAGGAAACAGAAAAGAGCTAATTTTGCCTTGAAAATCAGGGAAGGCTTCGCAGGGGAGGTTTCTGACACAGAAAGAGTAGAATTTCACCATCAGTGGCACAAGCAAAGGAAAAGGCACGAGCCAAATTACAAAGGGATGAAAATGCAAAGTGTATTCAGAAATCGAGATGAAGTCAACGTGGAAGGTAAATTGAACAGGAGGGCGTAGAGTGCGTGGGAGAACAGGAGATTAGGAAGGGGCAGCACAACCAGGCTCTGCCACTTACTGGGGGACATGAGACCACCGGTTAACCTCTCTGAGCTATGGCGGCCAGGTGTCCTGCTGTTGTTTTTTAAGCTGCCCAGCATTTGAACCCATCTGTGAAATCCCACCACCCTCCCCATGAGTCTTGATGGGACGCTGAGCCCATGTCCCACTGCAGCAGCTGAAAAGGCAGATGATCTTTCCCAGAGACCCTTGCAGCCAGCAGACGGGCATAGGAAACAGGCCTGCTGATTAGGAACACCTGCTCAGACTTTCAATCAGAAGCTATGTGACAAGGAAAGGGGGCGGGCCAAAGGCAGGTTCTTGAAGTAGCAACAGCTTCAGGTTTCAGTACCTAGATCAACAGCGCCCAGCAATGTCCCAAGGTACAAGCTCCAACTTCAGATACTTGGCCATGGTTGGCAACAACCTCCTCAATGGACCAGTTTTGTGGCATGATTTTAATTACTATTCCTGGCGAAGCAGCTCTCAGACTGGCTCTCCAGTCCTCCTGGAGCTTCTGAACACAGTATCCTTCTAAAGAGTTCCTTTTCTATTTAAATCAACTAGAGTTGGTTTCTGTAGCTTACACCTAAGGACTCTGATTAATGCAGAGCCTTAGGGTCCTCATCTGTGAAATGAGGATAATCATGTGTGCTTCATTAAGTTGTTAAGGATTAAATGAAGATGCCTGACTTACTTTGCACTCAGCAATATAGGAGAAGGGGTGGGGGCAGTGTGTGTGGTAGGTGTGGGTGGGTGTGTGTGTGTGTTCATTCATTCACACACACACACCCCAACCACCCTCAGCATTAACATTCATTAACATTTGCTTCTAGAAAGCAAAAATAAAGCAAAGCTGTTTTCTCAGAGATGCCTCAATACAGCACTGCATATAATAATGTTTACCGTCTCAACTCCACAAAGACAAAAACCAGTCCAGCCTACCTCCCAATGTAACACCAGAGCCTGATGGAATGCCCATAACTAGTAGGCACACAATAAATACTTGCTGAATGAACCACTGTACCTGCTTTCTTTTAATCATCAAACTCTCCCTGATCCATTTTCATATACAATAACAGCTAGTTATAGACCATCTTGTAATACTTAAGGAGGAAAAAAGGCCTAAATTCTCCTTTTTGGAGTATGTTTCTAATGCTTCAAGTAGGTAAGTTAGCAAAAAATAAGCATGAATAAAATCCGGTTACCAAAGTTTAAATATTTGGTTCAAAATTACCCTCTGGAGTATCCCCATCCCATCCCCGCAACAAGGCAGACACTAGCTTGCAATGGCCTTTCAGGTAACAATCTTTCAAAGTCAGCTCTAAAGGAAAAATTTCAGTCACAAGTCCCCAGCCACTACTTAATCAACACCATGACTCAAGAGGGATCTCAAGATTGCACAGTACCCTCTGAAGAGTGATTTCTTGAAGTTCACGGATGACGCGTATAGTTTTCAGGGTGAAGAAAGGGCTTAGTGGCACATCACTGACGGAAGGCTGCAAAGACTGTTCACATACTCACATCCTACACTCCTTTTGTAATCCAGGCTAGTCGACTCTCCAAAAGAAATTGTCTTAAAGAACCAAAGGCTAGATGAACAAATTGAAGTCTGTGATTCACAACTAGGTGAATGCAAAGGAAGCTGATTAGGAAGCAAGTTCTCATTAATGGTGATGTAACTGAGTGACAGGAGATGTGACGCTTGAGCTGTAAGAGTGAAGCATCTGATTCTAAGTTAGAAGTTCACTGAAGTTAAGTCACACTTTAGTAGAACCCTCCTCAAAAATCAGAAATCAGACAAATCTATTTGCATTTTTCTATTCTATTTTTGGAACTAGAAGATTACCACTGAAAATGGAGTAATACAGAGAATCTGAAATGCTGTTGAACTGACGCGGTTTTTTTTAGAAGCTTCACCAGAGATGACTAGATTGTGAACACTATTTCTATGCGGCACTTGAAGAACTTTCCACAGAATTTGAAAGAAATATTGTTAATACATAAAGTAGAAACCCATTACCTAAAAAGACAAAAAACATATGTATCTTTAGGTGACGGCACTTAGAGCTTGCTTTCCTGCTTAACTACGTTGTGTAACAATCTTCCCGGCAGTTTCTATACAAGGAAGGGCGCACGTCCGTTCTGTCCCAGCCCTCAAGCGGACACCTGGGGCTGGAGTAATAAAATACTTTCAGCCAAGACTGTGCCCCACGGGGGTCAGTCTCAGGAAGGTGTGCCCAGCACGTGGGATGAGACTCACCAAAAGAAATAAAAAGAAAGGCAGGCAAGTGTGGAGACCCACAGTAACAAGAGGCGAAGTAGCCTCTCAAACAAAAAGCCCCGCAGGGGTTGCTCAGGTATGCCAGGACCCAAGGGCCCTGCAAAGAAGCCCTGTCAGATGCCTAGTGCGTCCCAACGCTGGACGCCTGAGGTACGCGCCCAAACGAACCCGCGGGGAAACCCGGGCGAGCGCACCCCTAAGAAGAAATAAAAGAGCCCCCAAAACTCGCATAACACTCCCAACCCGGGACCCCGCGCGCGGGGACGTCCCTCACCGCTCGACCCCAGCTCGCAGTCATCGCCGTGCACGGGCGCCATGGTCCCGGAGTCTCCCGATTCCGCGCCAAGCAGCCCGAAACTGGCGCCGGGGCCGACACAGGCGCCAGCCTGAAAGCCAATCAGCGGCTCCCCAGCCTGCGGACTTCCGCCCGGAAGGCCACTGACGTGCCGCGCCGCGCCACGCCCCGCCCCCGGCCTTCCCGCGGGCGCGCGTTTGGCGCCCCGTGATGACCCCCTCAGGGAAAAGCTCTAGCGAAGGGCGAAGAAAACAGAAAAAGAAGCGGCCGGGCGCTGGAAAGGAGCCTCCTGGAGACTCACTGCGCAGGCGCACCCATGCTGATGGGAAACGATTTGGGCGTGTTGGAGTAAGGGCTCTCTGGTTCTGAGGGTTGATTTTCCGAGAAAAAAGGCGCGGGCGGGCATAGGGTGGGCGTGGTTGGACGGGTTTCCCAGGAGCTTGGGAAAGATACTGCCTCCTGCTGCGCACTCAGAGTCTTGCCGGATACTTTGCTTCTCTGTGAACACAGTAGCTGTCTGATTTATGGTGACTGCACCAAAAGATCTTAACCAAAAGATCAAAAGTAGCATCACGAATACGGGGCAATCATATACCTCCTGATGTGATGCACTTGGAAAAAGGAACATCACCTACAAGGAACAACATCTTCTTGCAAATAATATTTAACCTGAATCTAACCACGAAGAAACAATCAGATGTATTCAAAACGTAGGACAATCTATAAAACATCTGACTTGAACTCCTGCAAAATGTTAATGTTATGAAAAACAAAAAGGGCATTAGATTCTTGTGTATGGTACAATGCATACAATGTATGCATCTTATGTATTGCTTAACAGTAAAAACAGAGACGTCTGCATGTTTATCTTAAGTAGAGAGCACTAATTAAACCAAAAACTTAGAATGAGAATTAACCATCTTTGCGTAGCATTTTACGTAGAATTAACTTTCACCATCGAGGTCAACGTGTCTGAACCCTTTTCTCAAACCCATTTGTGCGTAATGCTCTTGGTCCCCAAGAGAGCAAAGTTAGATCCATGCCCTCAAGTGATTCAACATGAATTATTGACCGATGGGCAAATCTTTTGTGATAATTGAGCCCTGTCTCATAGCACAAACATGCACTGTCATCATGAATAAAACCTGCCCCCGAAGACAAATAGCTGTACTAATGGTTTAGAATCTTCTCCAGAACCAACTTTGGTTGGTTTGGGGCTTTTTTTTTCTTTGTTTTAGTTTTTTTGTTTTGTTTGGTTGTTTATTTTTTTGGAGTTTGAGTATGATGCTCCTACATGTTTTGGGTTTGTTTTTCTTTTTAATGCTGGTTTAGCAGCATGAACTAACACTTGGAAATGGTAAACCAGAATTCTTCTGGGAATTATTAGAGGTATTGGAGCAAAGTTAAGAAAAAATTAAGTTAGAACATTGATGTCAGCCAGTCAATAGTGAATTTTAGCAGAGATGGCAGCATGAGGGTTTCTTAATTTACATATGGCCAGTGCTCTACAAAGCTTAGAGCAGTGGTTCTCAACTTTGGCTGCAAATTAGAATAAGCTGAGCAGTTTTTCAGTGTTCCAATGCCCCCGGGACTTATTAAATCAGAATTTCTGAGGATGGGATTCCAAAGCGAGAACAAAGTTGAGAGCAAGTGGTCTAGACAAGGCCTTGCTAAACCTTTTAGAGTCACCAGCAGGATGGCTAACCTGGATGCAAATATTCCATCTAATAATATGCATTCACATATACCTGGACACACCTCTTTCCGTGAGGAAGGAGGGCTCATTTCCCGCCTGTTCTAAAGACTTTTTAGTATTTTATAGCATTTAGTGCCGCGACTTCCTATGAATTGAACAACATCTAGGTTACCTAAAGGACTCTTATGCAAGGCCAGCACTAGCTTTATTAGAAACAATGTGAAACCACCCCCAGTGTTAAGCATCTGCCACCAACAGAAACCATAGTCTGACTGTCTCCGTGGTTTGGGTTTAGGAAATGGAGAATTATTTCGGTTTAAGCAGTTATCACTTGTTGCTTCATCATTATTACCCTCTGTGTTTCTTCCACAATAAAGACAGCTTACATTTCATTTCCCTTTATCTTTAACTACTTATTGAATAATTTCTGCCAGTGAGACAAACTTGCCCAAAGAGTCATGAATAGTTCAGGCACAGTCAGTAATTTGTTTTCTAATCACCTGCTTTAAAAGATCATCCTTGAAACACAAAAGGTGTTCAAAAGTGAGACAGGGACATGTCCCCTAATTCAGACATTACTAGCAAGGTAAATGTGCTGAAAAGTTATGTATGTGCATATAAATCTGATACTTTCCAGAGCCATATATCTTATCCTTAGATCAAAAACAAAGGTTATATCTTGACTGATCTTTATTTTCATTTCCCTCTATGAGCTTAAATAATCAATGGTGAGCTACACCTGATGACTTGCTAGGTTATAGCCATATCTCTTGAATGCACTGTTTATAAAAATTCCCATTAATATTCATTTTTTTTACATGTTGTAGTCCACCTTACATTTTTAAATTAAATTTTAAATTTTGAGATAGTTGTAAATTCACATGCAGTTATGAGAAATCATACAGAAAAATTCTGTGTATCCTTTACCCAATGTTTCCCTTTGGTAACATCTTGCAAAACTATATCACAACCAGGAGGATATTGGCATTGATACAGTCAAGATACAGGGCATTTCCATCTCTCAGAACCCCTTACATTGCCCTTACACAGCTCTATCTGCTCCCCTCCCGTTCAACCCCCTATCCCATTCTTAGCCATTGGCAACCACTAATCTGTTCTTCATTTCTGTAATTTTGTGTGCAGGTCTTTGTATGGACATGTTCCATTTCTCCTGGGTAAAGACTTAGGAGTGGAATTGCTGAGTCATGAGGTAAGTATATGTTTAACCTTAAAATAAACTACCTAAACTGTGTTTCCAAAGTGGCATTGCGATTTTACATTCCCACCAGCAATGTATGAGAGATTTAGTGGTTCTGCACCCCCAGCAGTACTGTCAGGTTTTATTTTAATTGTCGTTCTAGTGATTATGTATTGGTATCTCATTGTGAGTTTTGACTGGCACTTTCCTGATGACTAATGATGTTGAGTGTCTTTTCATGTGCTTCTTGGCTATTTGCAACTGTTTTCTCCGCGATGCATTTGTTCTTTGTTTCTCTTTGTTCTTTGTTTCTCTTTTCCTCCTTCTTTGGTTTTAATGGAGCATCTTATATGATTCCGTTTTATCTCCTCTCTTGGTATATCATTGATACTTCTTTTTTAAAAAACTTTTAGTGGTTGCCCTGAGGTTTACAATATGCATTTTACAGTAAAGTCCACCTTCGAATAACATTGTACTGCTTCACGTGTAGTGCAGGTACCTTAGAAATGAGTATTTCCAAGTCCTCCCTCCCGTTCCTGTGACACGTTGCCAGTGTCCGGGAACTGTTTGTGTGGGAACATGCCCCACCCACATAGGAAATTGGGTCTCAGAAAACTTATTACGTGGTTTCTGATGAGAAGCCCACTGTAATTCTCATCCTTATTCTTCTATATGTAAAGTTTCCCACCTGCTACCCCCCACCTCTGGCTTCCTTCAAGATTTTCACCTTGTCCTTTGGTTTTTGTTGTTGTTGTTCTTTGGTTAGTGGGTTTTAGGGTTTTTTTTCCTTTGTTTGGGGGTTTTTGTTTGGTTGGTTTTTTCTGCAGTTTGAATGTGATGGTCCCATGTGTGGGTTTTTTAATTTGTTTGTTTATTTATTTATCCTGCTTAGTGTTTTCTGAGCTTCCTGGGTCTGTGGTTTTGTGTCTGTCATATTAATGGTATATCATTTGGAAAGTTCTTGGCCACTGTTACTTCAAATATTTCTTCTGCCCTGGTTTCTCTTTCTTCTCCTACTTTGATTTTGATATTTTCCTCATACTCTTTTCCCTGACTGCAGCAGTGCCAATGTTTCCTCAAAGTCTTGTCCCCTGTTGAATATGGTTGTTTTTATTTTTCCTCAAGTGAAACAGGAAGGCTGGAGAAGGCTAAAATTCCCTTCTCCAAGTTGGGATAATATTGCAACATAGCCCTTTGACAAAGTCTTGCCGTCTGACCAAGTCTTTCCTCAGGAGAGTAAGCCTTTGTGAGAAAGAAGATTCTGGAAGTGTTTCTAAATGGTTATTCTTCCTCTTCCCCTGCCAGGGCCCCCAGGGGATCTTTCTCAGATCCTCAAAATGAGAATCTGATGGGGTTCTTGGAGAAGAAGCCCAGAGAAGTGTGGGGTCCTCCCTATGATTGCAGCAACTCCCCAGGAATTTCTAAATTTCATGCTAGTCCATACTCAGCCTTTAGCAATTCATCAAAATTACCATTTAAGTGTTCCCACCAGATTATGATTCCAGCAGCTTCTATTCCAGATAAGCAGATCTCAGCTGTGATTCTCTGTATGTGCCTGTCTCTCGGATCTGGGGATGCCAATTGGCCCTATTTTCTCAATTCTCTGATGGGTCTAAGAAAAGTCATTGATTTTCAGTTTATCCATATTTTTCTTGATGTAACAATGGTAGCAACAATGTCCATGTACTTTACATGTTAGAGCAGAAATGAGAAGTCGCTTGGCCATCTCTTGTATACATTCTTTGATGAAGTATTTATTCAAATCTTTTGCCCATTTTTTAAAAATTGAGTTATTTGTCCAATGATTAAATCACAAGAATTTGTATACGTCCTTAATAAAAAGTCCTTTATAAATATTTTTTGCTTTTTTTCTCCCAGTCTGTGGTTTATCATTTCATTTTCTTAACTATGTCTTTAAAGACCAAAAGTTTTTTTTTTGTTTCTGGTGTAATTCAATTTATCCACGTTTTCCCTTTATGGTTTATGTATTTTATGTCCTATCTAAGAAATCTCTGCTTAAACCAAGGTCACAAAGATTTTCTCCTGTTTTATTCTAGGAATTTTACAGTTTCAGGTCTTACATTGAAGTCTTTAATCCATTTTGAGTTGCTCTCATACGTTGCTGGAGGGAATGTAAAATAGCACAGCCACTTTTACATCCAGGTCTATGATCCATTTCATGGTTAATTTTTGTATATGGTATGAGATAAGAATAGAGGTTCATTTTTTGCATGTAGTTATTCAGTTGTTCTAGCATCTTTTTAATTTAATACACAATGCAAAATTTACCATCTTAATAATAACCATAATCTTGATAATAACCATTTTAGAGTGTACAGTCCAGGAGTGTTAAGTACATGCACATTGTTGTGCAACCAATCTCCAGAACTTTTTTATCATCTCAAATTGAAGTTCTGTGTCCATTAAACAATAACTCCCCGTTCCTCCCTCCCCCTAGCCCCTGATAACTGCCGTTCTACTTTCTGTCTCTATGAATTTGACTACTCTAGGTAGCTCGTATAAGTGGAATCATACAGTATTAGAGGGGACATGACTGGCTTTTTTCACTTAGCATAATGTCCTCAAGTTTCATCCATGCTGTCACATGTCTTAGAATTTCCTTCCCTTTTAAGGCTGAATAATATATACCATATTTTGTTTTTCCATTCATCTAATGATAGACACTTGGGTTGCTTCCAGCTTTTGGCTATTGTTAATAATGCTGTTATGAATGGCAAGTTTTTTTTAAAAGGCAGGGGTTTTTTTTTTGCCATTGAATTATCTTGGCACTTTTATCAAAAATTGACCTATCGCATATGTGGGCCTATTTTTGGATTTTCTGTTTTGTTCCGTTTATTTAAATTTCTGTACTAATGGCAATACCACACTGTCTTGACTACTGTAGCTTTATAGTAAGTCTTAACATCCAGGAGTCTGAGTTCTTCAACACTGTTCTTATTTTTCAAAATTATTTTGACTAATTGAGATAATTTTTAGAATCAGGTAGTCAATTTCTATCAAAAATTTTGCTGGGATTTTGACTGGGATTATATTGAATCTATAGATTAATTTGGAGGAAACAGGTATTTTAACAATTGAGTCTTCTAATCCATGAACATCCCTCCCTTTTTGTAGGTTTTCTTTAATTTTTCTCAGGATTCTTTTATAGTTTTCAGTACACACAAGTACCACAAATTTCATTAAATTTATCCTTAAGTATTTCATGTTCTTTATTCTGTTTTAAACTGGTATATATTTTTTAAATTTCAATCTCCAATTGTCTGTTGCCATCTAAGATTTTAATGCCCAAAACAGATGACCATCTTTCCCTTCCCTCAACTAGGGCAGGTGGCACAACTGTGGGAACAGAATTTTCTTTCTTTGCATTTCTGCTGAAGTATCTATTTATGCAGAGAGGAGTTAGAATGCCACTACTAAGCCACTCAACATTTTGTTTCCTTTGGAACTTGGTGTGGAGAGAAGCCAAGCCGTTTCTCAATTGGCATCTTGGTTTAGATTCCAAAATGCTGGCACACAGTTTCTTAACTTAAACCTTGATTTATTTCAAGACATTAGAGTTCGTTTTCTTGAATCAAAAGTTTGCAAGTGTTACGCTTTCTTCATAGATTTTCGAAGGGTATCTACACATCTTTCTCATATAATCGCCTGTTGCTGCAGTTGCACTGTCCACAGCCAGGAATATTTGGAGGCGGAGTTCTTAGAAATCCTTTGACTTGGTGGCCCCGCCCACAAAATAACTTCTTTAAGGTTCACAGTTGAAATTAAAGACTCTTTTTTGCCTTGGTAGGTGAGAGAATGGAGGCGAAGGAAAAGAAAAGGAGAAAGATACAATAAGCCAGGTTCTCCAGTCAAGCACAGAAATCTTGCGTCATGAAACGGCTGCTGGTAAACAGCAAAAAGCCACGGGGAAGATCAAGGCAATTACAAAATATATCATGTTCTGTTTTTCTCCAGGTCAGTTCTATACCAGGCAGAAAGTCAGTTTTTCCATTAGGAGAAAAATGTCTGCAAAACCTAAGCCATCCATTAAAATAATTATTATGAGGTGAGGGGAAGAAAACAATTTCTGAGTTACTTGGCTTATCACTGTAACATCCTAGGAAAGTTTTATCAATGGCCCGAATGGATCAACAGATACATTTCTTTGCTTGGAGCTCGGTTGTTTCAGCAAGTTACTGCAAATGAAAACTATTACGTGCCTAAAAAGAAAGCTCATAAATTTCAAAAGTCCTGGCTCCCTGCAATTTCTCAATGCATTTCTTTTCTTTGACACAAGCTGTTCTCCAGATCAAAACTCCATCCTCAGGATGATTTATCTGCCTGCAGTCCTTTCAGAAGTACCTCCCACTGTCAAATCAGATTGCTTTGCTTTGTGCTCTCTATCCACTCAAAGCCAATTTGTTCAAGAAGAAAATAATGCAACTTTGATGCCAAATGAATTTGTTCATTAACAAAAGGTTTATTGAGTACTTTACATGTGCCAGGCCCTCTTCTAGGCACTGAAGATCTCAGCAGTGAAGTCCTGGCCCTCTCATTCTGCTTGGAGAGATAGACAATAAACCAGTACACATAATCTGTCGCTTGGCAATAGGTATCATGAAGCAAAACAAAGCTGGATAGGAGGGAACAGACAATGATGAGTTGAAGGTGGCAAAATCGATTATCTAAGCCAAGGAAATGTTCAGTTGAACACACCTTATATACTGATTTGTAATTCCATGAAGACTGGTACTGCTATAATTGCCTTCATTTTTCACCTGGTTGAGAGCTTGACACAAAGTAGACGCTCAAAAATCCAATGGAGGCAGGGAGGTTATAGCTCAGTGGTAGAGTTTGCATTAGCATGCCCGAGGTCCTGGGTTCAATCTCCAGGACCACTATTAAAATAAATAAATCGAATTACCTCCCTGCCCTATAAAATAAACAAAATACAATAAAAAATAAATTTAAAAAAGTTTTTTAAAAGTTGAAAAAAGACTTCAAAAAGAAAATAGAAAGAACTCAAATAAATAACCTAACTTTAAAAAAAATCCAATGGAAAGAGTAATATGCAAAATACCTAAATTTGACACTTGAACATGTCTTGACATCATTGGACTATGTTTTTAGTCCATGCTTTGCATTCCTTCTTTAGAACTGTTGCTAGATAATTCCAGGGCAGCAAGAAAAGCAGCAAGGGAAGGGGCCCCAGGTAGTCACTTTCCTCCAGGGTCAAAGAGGCTGCCATCTCTTCATCTGTTCTCTGGCTTCATCTCAAAACTAAAACCACCCCACCCTCAACACACACACAAAATAGTCTTGGGTGAATTCATCAGTCAAAGAGCTTCTCAGCCTAGTTATCTGGCACACACGCAGCAAAGGATGTCGGTCAGTTACAAAATGCTTCAGGGATTCATTTCTTCATTTAACAATTCTTTTCAAAGCAACTACTATATACCAAGAACTATGCTAGAACTATGCTAGATGGAGCTAATTATTTCACCTCAGTCTAGATTCTAGCCCTCAGCCACTTAGATTCAGGAAATCATATTGTTCACACATTCACAGATGATCAGACTTTTGACAAACTACCTGTAATTAACTGTAATTAAAATAACCAGAAAATGCTAATGAATTCATTAATTTATACAGTGATTTAGAAGACTTCTAGCTGGGCCTGCTCCTAATATTTGTGGGGTTAGGGCAAAACTATAAATGGAGGTCCATATATGCCTAAATATTGAAAAGTTTGAAATCATGCTAACAGATTGTATATATATATGTATACACACACACACACACACACACACACACAAATATACATATATATGTATATATGTGTGTATATACAGGGAGGGGAAGCCAAGCCCTTGCTCTGTGCCACATCACAAGGTAGGGCCAGCCCAGACATCCAGATCCTGTTCACATTTTCCTGCTAAAAACTTGACCACCCCTTGTGCCCAGGGAAATGCAACTCTGCAGTGAGGTAACCCCCAGGAGGATGGCCCTGAGGAAGAGGCCACTCATGCCCTGGAAACAGGCTGAGGACATCTTGGCAGAGAACTCCAGAGTGTTCCAGAAGGTGGTTGATGGTCTCCAGGCATGCACCATGTCTCCATGACCACATGGACTTCTCAGAGGAGGAGAGCCAAAGTAGAGCCCTCTTAAACATGGCACCAAAGGCCACAATCCAGGGCACGCCCTGCCCACTAATGAGGTACAAGAAAGCCAACAGAATGCTGCTGGGGAATCCGTGCAAAAGGAGGGTGATTTCACCAGCTCTGGAACCAAGGCCCAGTTGACCATCCACGCTTCCTGGTATAAAACACCTCCTGGGCCATGAGGATACTTGTCCCCCAAATTCAGATGTGTATCTCCTGTGATAGGGCAGACACAGTTTTCTTCCCCAACAACATCCTTTTCTCTGAGGGTCAGGGGCTGCAAAGGTTCCCACAGACTGGGACAATAGGAGCTGGAATTCAGCCCTCTCTCTGCTCACCTTTGGACTGGAGGACACCTCTTTCTAATTCCCACCAGGTGCCCTATAGAGTAGCTGACACCTGTTGCCCACCCATTTCCAACTCTGTGGGCCTGGGCAACTAGGCTCCACCCACTGACACAACTCTCAGAGCTCTGGAGTGCCCCTTGTGGTAGACCACGAGGATGGTTAACAGGGCTCCTCTAAGACCATTTTAGTTGAAGAGACTCTCAAAAGTAGAGAAGACCCCAGAAAGCCACCAATAGGTGTTCAGATAATAGACACCTTCGTAATCCAAGGGTAAACGATTTAATTTATTGACCTGACTAGGTCTGTGATAAGAATACAATAAGTAGTTGTGTTGGTAGCCCTATCTCCATTCTATTGCTTTACAGTAAGAATTAATCAAGCCCTACCCTCTCAACTTTCTCATGCTTATGACAAATAATCACCTACTCTAAGCAGAAATTAACTGAAGGAATAGATTGGCAGTGATTCTTCTTTTGGACGTGAGATAAGAAGCTCGAAAATATAATCAAATGCACTATTATTCTAAGAGATGACAACAAGAGGCAATTTCAAAACTAGCCTCTCTTGAGAACCATTGGGCCTTGATGACACAAGAGTGATTTTTCTGTTACTGAGAAGAGCAAACGAGTGCAAATAGAGGTGGATGGTGTTTTCCTGACAGCTGAACCAGGCTTCAGTTTAGATTCAGGGAAATCTGTTTGAATTGATCTGAGCTGCATAGAGTTGGACCATCATTTCAATGGATCCAGGGAATCACTTGGGAAGAAATAATGTTCCCAGAACTTGTTTTTTTCTTCTTCTTCTTCTTTTAGTTTACTACCTGGAACCCAGCACAGGAATGTAGCTTATCTCTGATTGTCAATCTCAGCCTCTTTGGGGGAGGATCCATGGTGGGTAAGAATGAGGATGAGGGAAACCATAAGAAGGAAGAAGGTAGAGGTATCTGCAAACATGGATCTGAAAAGAAGTGTTGCAAGCTGAGGGCTAAAGGCAACTGGGGGAAGAGATCCAATACAAATGTAACATCTATTCCCTTGGGTTCCCAGTGGCTTCTAGACACAAGTTCCATGGGATTTTCTCCCTGTTGACCGCTAAACTTCCCCCATGCTGAGGATTATGTCCTAACAGTCCTTGTATCATTTAGAAAAATAAGTGTATCAGTCCTAGTTCAGTCAGGGAAGCAGAACCACTATTGGCCATGGAGGAAGGGATTTATTATAGGAAATAGACCTGCCCTTTGTGGGAGGGACTGCAGGAGTGGAGGTCTAGGGAAGGTTGGAGGATGGGAGAAGCCATGCTCCTGGCAGTCAGAAGCCCAGGACAACCAGCTGCCAAAGTGAAGAGGGAAGCACATGGGAAGCTCTGGAAAGCTCTGTAGGGCAGCTGCACAGACATCTGATGGTGGTCCAGGGCTGCTGTTGGTCAACAGTGTCAGCAGTTGGGAAGAAGTGGGGAGGGTATAGCTCAGTGGTAGACTGCATACCTAGCATGCGCAAGGTCCTGGGTTCAATTCCCAGTATCTCTGTTTAAAAAAATAAATAAACCTTAAATTACCTCCCTTGCCATTTAAGAAAAAGACAAACACATACAAAAAACAAAACAGCTGGACTCAGAGCGAAGAGAGTGAGGACAAGCTGACACCCACTGTCACCTGCCCTCTGTTCATCACCACACCCAACCACTCTCTGTACCTTCACACTGCTTCACTCCTGCCTTCCAAACCTTGTGCAAATTCCTCTTCTGGTCAACTCTAACCCAGAGCTGTAAAGGAGGGGATCCTTGGAAATGTGATTCCAGCTCACCAAATCAGCACAGTACGTACTACCATGCTAGGAAACTAGCAGCAAATTCACTGACATAGCTCCCCTGCAACCGGCACAGCAGCTGGCCAGAGAAAGTGCAGGATGGATGAGTGGGTGGATGGATGGAATGATGGATGGACGGAAAGCTTGAAGGGATGCCTTCAACTAATCAGAGCAAGTTTTACCATCCGGAAGATGGAATATGTAAGAAAGTGACTAAGTTTTCCTGCCAGGATGGGACATAGGAAATCTTTATATGATTAAGGGGACTTTAGATGGACAGCAGTTTTTTGGAACTGAAATATAATACTTACATTAACAGTCAGCAGCCAAAGTTCCCATAGCACTTTGCTGCAGCCAGATTTTAAAGGAATTTGTGTTTCAGGGAAAGCCTCAAGCACATGTGCATTTAAAGAGTTCTTGTAACACACAGCTTTATCTGAGGGGAAATTACCTTAACACTCATTGTGAAGATTCAACATTGTTAAAATACACAAATTCATTGCCAATGGTGCTTAGAATAGCTGCTTGGAAGAGGTAAAATGTTTATTAGACTCTAAGTAAGTTTGAGCGATTTATTTTCTCTATCTTTATTCTCCTATTTAAAGAAAAGTGCTGAGTTGTATATTAACACTTCAAGGTCTTGACCACTTTTTATCTTGAAAAAAAAGAGGGAAAATGTTTGTCATTCCAGGGGCATAATCAGTCCAGCCGGCACACAATGACATAGTTAATTCACCAACGGAATTTGTTGCCATAGCTCCAGTGAGGGACGGGGTAGATTAAACAATGGCCTTTTTCACGAGTGCAGCTTTCACCAACCTGCCTGTCCCCACACAACAGGCTGTCATCGTGCCAGTCCAGAGCACAGCAATTGTCAATGAACAACAGCCCAGAGGGGACAAGAGGAGGCTTGTGGTAAAGAAAGCAAGAGTGCCCGGCGACTGGGATCTCTGCTTATTCAATCACTGGGCTACAACTAGCTCCTCCAAGCTTATCTTTAAGCTTAACCTTTCAGTCAAGTGCTGCCTTAAATCCAGAGAAGGAAAAATTTCACCCAGTGACTCAAGAGAACTCCAGAGGAAAGAGAGAGGACTCTAGATAAGAGGGCCAGCACATTGGGGCAGACATGGTGGGCCGCCAGGAATGCACCATGGAAGACGACACCAGGGACAACTGCACTCCAAAATTCTGGCGCGAGGTAATGTCCATGCTTTCTTATTGATTTTTGCCTCTTTGATGATCGAAGTAGGTTCAGAAAGTTAAGTCCTATATATCTGCGAGTGTAACAGACCTGTGATAATTAAGAGAATTCACACTCAAAATAGAAATATTATCCTCTCCATCTTAAGGTGATAAAAAAGAAAAACTGTGGCTAATGGTTCTTTATCCCCTTACTGAGGATGCAAGCACCCTGGACAGAGTTGGATGCCAGGAACAAATTCTCTTTCTAAAAAAAAGAAAGGTCAAATCCCTATGAGCAAATATAGGTAGGTAGTTCAAGGCCAAGAATGATGCTATGGGAGCCTGAGGGCATTGGAGAAATGTTTTAACAAAGTGTTCATTATCCTATAAAATGAGACACTCTCCTAGTAGAGGAGTCACAAAATCCTGATTAGAACACCCATTTCCAGATTCCATGCAATGCAACTATCATATAAATCATACTACCTTCTACGGTCTTTCATTTATTCATTTATTTATTTATTTATTTATTTATTTATTTATTTATTTATTTCGGTAGGGGGTGCCTAGAGGAATGTGCATTTTAGTGGAGCTTTGTTAAACCAAATGAGTCCTAGATGGAAAATGTTCAGGCAGTGGGACAAAATAGTAAGAAGGATCCCAGATGATGTGAAGAAGAGATTAGGACTAGCCATGATGTAATCTCTCTGCTTCATAGTGAAGGTGGTTTCACCCTACTTCTCAGAGAGTGGTGGCTGTGGATGGCTGGTTAAAGCACCATATGCCTCAGGAAATGATCTGGGTCCATATCTACCAGGGACTAGACCTACATGACTGGTAGACCATTTCCCTCCATTGGTGTGTTCCCCTTTCACCTCCATATTATCTCAGGTTTGGAGAAATTTGTATATTGAAGACTCATGAGTTTTGCCATCTCATTTTATTGAGTTAATGGGGGAATCAGGAGGCATTTTAGTTATTCATTCATTCATTCACTCATTCATGCCTCTTTCTAAGAATAGATTTGAAGTGGTATCGAAACAACCACATTCAGTTCTCAACTGGGGCAGATACAGAAAATTGAATTGATCTTTCTATGTACAATGATGTAGAATTAAATCTGTACAAATATCACTCTGTACTCCCATACCTTTTGTCAGCTGAAAATTAGCCAAAGGCTTCTAACCTCATAGATCTTTTAATAGCGTCACTTGTTATCATAATAGTAGCCGGCATTTTTAGTTCTTGGTAGGTGGCATACCCTGTCCTAAGTACTTTATATGCCTTATTTCACATGATTATATTCAACGAAAGTACTCAGACTCCTAACTGCTAGCCTGTTCTGCTGAGTTGTCCCTCATTTTCTCCTAGTTCAATATTTAATCTCCTTGGGCAAGCAAGATTATTTACATTATTAATTGTAACAATGATAAATAAGTGATCACATTAACATTTTAATCATGCTTTTCTGTTCTCAATGTACTTTTCATACAAAAGCTAATCTCAGTTTCTGTAAATTTAACTTTCTGATTGCTAACACTTTTGGGCACTATACATTGATACCCCCAAGCTGACACATGACCATTTCTGGCCATGGCTAATGATGCTGTTTACCAGCTAAGAGGTATAAGCATTGTCATTAAATATTATATCTGAACAGAGGGGATAATTATGAATTTGATAATACATTTGACCCTTGACCAATACAGAGGGCTGTCACTCTGCACAGTCAAAAATTCGAGTATAATTTAGCCCTCTGTATCTGAGGATTCAACACAGATGGTGTATTACTGTGGTATTCACTACTGGAAAAAAAAATCTGTGTGTAAATGGACCTGCACAATTCAATCCCATGTTATTAAGGGTCAACTATATTTTTAATTGCAGGATGGAAACTCCATTTATATGAAAGAGTTGGTTATTCACTTTCTGCATATTTAACTTTGCTACTTGATTGAGACTTATGTGGAAATAGGAGAATATCTGAACGTTATCTCAATTTCTCTTACCCCAAATGCTGTGAGGAAGTTTAGTTCCTCAATCACACTAGCCACATTTCAAGTGCTCAATAGTCACATGTAGCTAGTGGCTACCTTCTTTGGACAGTGCAGATAAAGAATATTCCATCATTGCAGAAGGTTCTATTGGATTAATGCTGCTTTAAGCCATAATGTCTCTTTTAGATATGTTGACACGTTTACTCAAAATATATTGCAGTTTTGTTACAAGTAATATGGATTTAAAATTTTACCATAAAATCCCATTCATCTGAAGTTTCTTCATTTGCATAGCACCAAGTTAACTTTGATCTGCAAATTAATAATATAGATAAGAGTCAAGGAGACATTAAAGCACTTCAGAGACCAGAGATTTTTAAGCACCATCAAGTAACTCCAGAGGCACTCACTTAGATGCAAGCAATTGATATGATAATTACACATCACTTTTATTTATTCATTAAAACAGGGGTCCCCTCAAGTACCCTGGTAGAAAATAGTGTGGCTAGCCTAGTTCTTTCTAGCAGCCCTTCTGCTACTCCTAAAATCTATGTAAAATCATTTTGTACCACTGAATTACTGTCCTCTCTTCCTTTGGTTCATAAAGTAAGTTGGTAGTATAAATCTAATTCCAAAGTCCTTGCTTCTTCCACCATATCTCAAGATTCCCTGGCAGGAGTGCTCCTGTGGGCCCCTCATAGAGCCTGGCACATAGTAGGGGTTCCATAAAAATCTGTTGATTGACTGACAGAAACAGTTTTTTCAAGATGTCACACAGTGGAGTCGACTGATTTTCTACAGAGAATTTAAGGCTCGAGATGAAAACTGTATCCCATTTCTTCTTGTCCCTTTACCAGTCTTTGCTGCAAAGTCTTCATGGTGAGAAAAGGGGTTCCTGTTTGCCAGAAAGAGATGTTTTCTGGACATTCAGGCGAGGGGTGGGGGTGGGGAATGCTATGCAGCCTGAGGATTTGGAAACGAAATCTGCCGGCTCCTTTAGAAGGGACGGCTGTCTTCCCATATATTATGCTGAACACATTTGCCAGGTAACAGGATAGAAGAATAGAATTTTGAGTTATTTAGAGAAGAATGGCACTCGTATTCTTGAATCTTTAGCTGAGGTGGTTTCTTACAACTTCCTTGGTTTTATCATACCAAAAACATCCATCCCTCTTTAGCAAAAATGAAGCTCAGTTCCTCAATTTAGCAGTAAGTTGCAAAGAATATGATTTGTCACCTCTTTATCTTCTTGAAGGAAAATGTCTACTGTGTAGGCCATACGCAAGAAAAAAATGAATAGAAACTATGTAAGTATACGTGGAATATTTAGTCTTTATTTGGAGGGAATTAAACAATTTAGAACCCTCCACATTTCTGAAGTTTAGCTACCTAAACATTTTGTTTCCTGCCACATGTAGGAGCCAATCTCTGATTCGGGAAAGGCTAGAAAGAGATCTTTTTGTCATTCAGCCTTTGCCAGCTCCTATGTATACCTGTGGCAGAGTCAGGACCATTTGAAAACTTAACAAGTGGGCCAAAAAGAAAACCACCACAACGATCTGAGCATTTTTTAAAGCCACTTAAAAGGAAAGCAGATACTACATTTTTACTTTTTGTTCCAAAATGCAACTAGGCTTTTTTCTTCTCATCCCCCTGTAATTCCTGCACATGAATCCTAATATTACAGGAACACGCATTTATTTGCACAGCCTTCAACCAACTCAACACAGTCTTTGTCTCCTTTGGAGACTACATGGTAGACAGATCCAAGGGTCATGTGTCCTCCTACCCAATCAGCAGGTGTATAATCACTTTCATAGGCTGCTCTGCTGATAGCACGTGAGCCATCCCTGGTACAACTGAATCTGAGTTTCTAGAAGACACTAATATCTCTCCCTAAACTATAGAGCCCCACTCAGTGTGGTCCTCTAAGGCAAGCCCTGACAATCAAGCATCTGGGAACTCTCTCTGGCTCACCAAAATGGCTCAGTGAGCACGCAGAACCCAGGGAGTAAGAGGCTGGACTTGGGAGTGCCTTGTGAATTCTGGGGTTCCCTTGGTCTTTCCAGTGCTGGGAACTCTAGGGAGAAGAGGAATCTTACTGGTTTCTCTTATTTTTGTCCTTTATTCTAAGGGACTTGGAGCCAGCTCTCAAATACCATGGAGTAAAGAATATACAAGAACTGGCATAAAATTAATCTTGTCCATTCTCATGATGAGACCTCATAATGTGAAAACATACTCTTTATTTCAATCTCGCCCCAGATATTAGGACATTTTAGAAGTTCTCTTTGTCTTTCTATGAACTACAAATCCTCTCTCTCTCTTTTTAAAAAAAATGTTTAATTTTGTATTGAAGTGTAGTTGATTTACAGTGTTAGTTTCAGGTTCTCTCTCTCTCTTACACACACACAAACACACACAGAAGGAGAAAAAGAGTTTTAAAAATTGGAAGTATGGCCCAGGACAAAAAGAAAGATAGTATCTGTTTCAAATCTGTCTTCCTCAGTTCCATTAAGTCATAAATAAATTAAAAAAAAACAGAAGCATTTAAATGATAATTCTTTTGAAAGCAAAGACCAGTATGATTAGAATTTTTAACAGCACCATCATATTTACTAAAAAAAATCAGTCTTTAAGAGTTTGCCCTACATGTATGTTTTTGCTCTGTATGTTCTTTGAGAGTGGAGACTATCACATTCATCTTGGATGCTTGGCTTCCTGGCATATGGTAGGTGCTTCATAGATGTTTGTTGAATGAGTGAAAGGAATTTAAATCGCTGTTTATTCTATATCCTCTGTGCCCAGAGAGAGTTCTGAGTTTGTCCATTTAAGGTTTTCTCTAGGTCATCTAGGAGAATGGGTGGATTTCAACTCAGCCTTTGAGACATGGATCAGTGTTGGGTGGACTGACTTCTACTTGACTCCAGCCTCTAAACTGATTGACATTATCATTAACACTGGCAACAAAGATGTAATCACTGTTTATAAGGCTCTCCACCCCAAATCCTACCAGACTCCTAGGGTTGCTATAGGTTTGTGAAATCTGAAGGCCAGGTGGGACCTGCTTAGAGGTACCAGAGGTGGCAATCTACAACTGTTCCTCAGCCTCCCCTGAGATGGGCAGAGCTACATCAGCCTCCAAGAGAGATGAGTACACAGATCTGTCCCAGAAATTCTTTTCCATGTGGCTACAAAACTTTTCTTTAGGATGGCAATTGAAAGACTTTCTTAAATATCGCACAAGGAATTCAAGACAAAAATGGAGCATTAATAAGAGTTTATTAGGGCTTTCTCCATTATGCAAGGTAGGAGAGAGTTATAATCACTAGGAAGCACAGAAGTCTCCTGACCCCATACAATGTGGACCAATAGATCAATTAATTGAAAAATAAAATGGTTATAATGGAGACTTATTTTTTTAAATGATACATACATACATTAAACATTATATTTACATTTAAAATAAATATATCATTAATTTGCCAATCCTTTAATTGAGCCACTGATTAGAGCTCTGTTTTCTTTTTCTTCATTAGGCATACACATATGCAATGTTTCTGATTTCCATTTTTGGATTATTCTAAATGAAGTGAAAAGTCAAGATACTTTCAAAACCCTCTGAGTATGGAATCCTAGATTTGGGGGGATTTTGTCCCCTATCTTTTACAGTAGTCTTGTCCTCACCTAATTCAACCGCAATCTTTTTTCAGCCACAATTTTTAAGAGTCACATGACTGCTATATCTTGTCTTTCCAAAACAACTTAGTTACTTTTTAAAAAAACCTCTTTTTGATCATTTGATCAGTTTATATAACATTAAATTGTATTATTACAGTCACAAGTGCAATGGGCATAAACAGATTTGGGGAAAAATTCAGTTAACTCTTAGAAAATGTACAACTCAACTGGTGGGAGCAAAAGTGTCCAGGCATTCTCAAGAGTAGCTTATCTACTTAAAAAGAAGCTTTCAGAGTGCTCTTAGAACTCTTAGAGGAAATAGAAAGCGTTGCTAAATTCTGTAGGTTGGTTAACTTGCAGCTTTTTAAAAATTACTTTATTTTATTTTAATTATCTTTTTTCGGGGGGAGATAATTAGGTTTACTTACTTATTTATTTTTAGAGGAAGTACTGGGGATTGAACCCGGGTCTCTGTGTATGCTAAGCATGTGCTCTACCACTTGAACTATACCCACCCGCCTTAACTTGGAGGTTGTTTAAGGGAATCTCTACTGTTTCTTTTAGGGCATGGAATGTTAATATAATAGTGATCAGAGCAGGAAGGAAATCTTTCTGTCTTCCATGCCTCGGGTGTTTAATTGTTCAATTGCTCATTGTTTAATGAGCACCTGCTTTGGGGTAGGCACTCTGGACACTGAAAGAGACATTCTTTTAAAGACATAACTCACATTTTAAAGTATGTAAGTCAGTGTTTTTAGTATATTCACAGGGTTATGCAACCATCAACATAATTTAATTTTAGAACACTTTCATCGTACCCCCAAAGAAACTCCGAACTCATTGGCAGTCACTCTCCCTTCCTTCCCAGTACCCCTGGCACCAGGCAACCACTAATCTACTTTCTGTCATATGGATTTACCTATTTTGGACATTTCATATACATGAAATCACACAATATGTGGTCTTTTGTGCCTGGCTTCTTTTACTTAGCATATGTTTTCAAGGTTCAATCATATTGTAGCATGTATTGAGAATCCATTCTTTATTTGTGGCCAAGTAATATTCCATTGTATGGCTATGTCACCATTTGTTTCTCCGTTCATCAGTCAGTGGACATTTGGGCTGTTTCTACTTCTTGGTTGTTGTGAATGATGCTGCTATGACATTCATGCACCAATTGTTTTGTGGACGTATGTTTTCAATTCTCTTGGATATATACCTAGGTGTGGGATTGCCAGTTCAAATGGCAACTCTACTTTTAACTTTTTTAGGAACTGCCAAATTATTTTCCAAAAAGGCTGCATCATTTTACATTCTCTCGAGCAATGTGTGATTTCTCCATATACTCACCAACACTTATTTCCCATTTTTAAAACATTATAGACATTCTAGTGGGTGTGAAGTGGTATTTCATTGTGGTTTTGATTTGCATTTCCCTAATGGCTAATAATGTTGAGCATTTTTTAATGTGTTCATTGGCCATTTGTATGTCTTCTTTGGAGAAATATCTATTCAAATTCTTTACCAACTTTAAATTGTGTTATATGTCTCAAAGACCCATCTTTACCCTAAAGCAAGATTTCTCAACTTTGGCATTACTGACATTTTGGGATGGCTAATTCTTTGTTGTATGGGATTTTCCTGTGCATTAGCCATTTGTATATCTTCTTTGGAGAAATGTCTATTCAAATTCTTTGCCCATTTTGGGTTTTTTTGTTTGTTTGCTTTTAATTTTTTTAAAAGGAGGCACTGGGGATTGAACCCAGGACCTCATGCATGCTAAACGTGCATTCTACCACTGAACTACACACACTCCTGTTTTTTGTCCATTTTGAATTGTGTTTGTTATGTTTCAAAGACTTATCTTTGCCCTAAAGCAAAGTTTCTCAACCTTGGCGTTATTGACATTTTGGGATGGATAGTTCTTTGTTGCGTGGGGTTTTCTGTGTAGGATGTTTAACAGCATCCCTGGTCTTTACTCACCAGATACCAGTAGCACCCTCCAACTTAAGACAATCAAAGCAGTTACTGCAAAATCACCGTGTATGGGAGGGGCACAAAATCTTTCCTAATCAAGAATCAGTGCTCTAAAAGATCCTTCTGTGCATCTAAGAAACACTTACATGGAAATGTAACTCAGGTTTAGTGAAGTGGTGGAGGCAGAATTCAGTGTGAGTGGGTTGAGGATGATGTAGGAAAGTGGATGGATCCTGGGGGCAGGAACTGATCTTCCCAAGTCTGGTTGGTGACTTTATTGACAATATGAGAGAGAAATATCAAGGTTACAAATGAGAATTAGGTAACATTATGAGATAAACAATCAGTCAATATAATAGAATAACACAAAAAGAGTTGTAAGACTATATATGAAAGTATCAAAAGTGTGGTGTATCTTGAACTACTTATAGGATTTCTGAGAAAGGGAATCGACTGTGAGCTAGTCTCTGGGGCAGAGTGTCATCCCTTGATGCTGCTAGGCATTAGGACTATTAAGCGGCCTTTTCCTGTTAGATAGCTCTCAGCTTCACATCTCATGAGTCTTGTCTCTTGGTTGGGATGTGTACTCATCTGTCTCAGACATAGATGGTTGCATTGTAAGTAATAATATGCACTAAAGTTAGCTTTTTCAGTAGGCGGGAAGGCTAAGGGCCGTCTAGTGGAGTCCACAGAAAGCTGAAAAGTAGGCCTCAGCAAGGACAGGAACCAGAGCAGCTTGAGAAGCCCTCAGGAGGGGTCATCTGTGGACAAACTTACTCTACTGTTCTGGCCATGGCTCAGCTCTGGACCCATTGGTTCCCATATCTAAGTTCTAAGTTCTAATTTCTGAAAGAGGTTATCTGAGGATCTGAGAAACCACTGAATGGGCCGTGGCTTGGCTCTCTTCATCGGGTATCCTAACCCAATTCCCTAGGCTACGGGGTGGGGCAGTTTTCCTAGAGTAGATGGGGTGGGGTGAGGGAGAAATGAAGAAATGGGAATCATATCATAGATCCTTAAGCCATCCTACCACCCATACAGATTTCCCCCCACTTTTTACCTTCTCTTTATCTTCTTTTTATCCCCACTGCCCCTGCACCCCACAAAAAGACAATGCTACACATCTCACAGAAATGACCTTACCAATGTTTGCCAGTTGAATACACAGCTATCACCGTTTACCTCTTTCCTTCAGTGTCTATGGCATTGTGGTCTTGATCTCAAGTATCCTGATTTTAGAAAGCGGCTGGGGGGAGGCAGATTACCCATAATATCTTCTGTTTAATAATGACATAGTAGGCAGGTGTCATCTAACCTGAGATGGGCAATTTTAACAAGAGAAATATACCTGTGTGGGGAGCAGTGTCTGAAACCCCTTCGTCCCAGTCCTCCCCCATTGCATAACAGTTGGAATAAAGACTACTGAGCTGTTGGGAGATGGTACATCCTTCCCACTAGTTAATAAAGTGATGCCCTGCCTTCACAGTCTATTAATTAAGAAGGTAATCAGTGTATGCTTCAAGTTTGCTATTTGAAACTCAAAGGCAATAAAATCAGAACACTACTCAGATTTTTGTTTCTCATAAAGAAATGAGTAACAAATTAGAGATAGAGTAATCACATTTTGAATGATTTCTCCTGAGCATGCCTTTAATAACCTGTATGCGTTGGGTAAAAATAACAAAGAAAGGCAAAGTTAATTATCTAGAAAAAGCTTCATCAAAGAGTTTTAGTCACCCTAGCCCAGGGTTTCTCAGTCTTGGTACTACTGATATTTGGGGCCAGATAAGTCTTTGTTGTGGGGAGCAATCATGTGCATATAGGATTTTTAACAGCATCCCTGGTCCCTAACCAGTAGATGCCAGGAGCAACCCCCTACCCCTACACCCAAGTTGTGACAACCAAAAATGTCTCTAGACATTTTTAAATGTCCCCTGTGGGGCAAAATCACCCTGGATTGAAAACAAATGAATTAACCACGTACATTCCTTCTCACCCTTCATCACCTGGATCCCTCCAGGGCTTGCTGTTTTAAACCCTTGGGACCAAACATTTCATACCAGGGCCATCTACATTTTTCAGGGAATTATTTAAAAAGAAACTGACTGGTTCAAAATTACTTGTCCAGATAACAAGAAGGGCTCCTTGCATTTCTTTATTGAAAAGTAGGACACAAAAGGAACAAAGGGAAGATTTCTAATAAAGGCATTTATTTAAGGCACTCAGCTAAACACTTTACTTACATTTAATCCCTACAAAACCCTCAGGGACATCATTGGCCTTATTTTATTGGTGAGGAAACTGAGGCCTAAAGAGGTAAAGGAATTTGCTGAAAAACAGTTTGTAATTCAGTAGTGGAGCTGGAAGTCTGATGGCAAATTGGTGCATTTATACATACTGCCTCGGTATAGGCACTTGAAGTGCTAGGCAGCTAATAACGCAGTGACCTATTTTTATCTTTTCAAAAAATACTTTTATAATGCAGAGCTTCAAACACATGCACAATTAGACAAAACAGACCTTTCCCCTTTGTGCTGTTCATGTACTCCTCACCCCACTTTAACAATGATCAACTCAGGACCAATCGGGTTTCATCAAGACCTTCTCAACATCGGCTTTATTGACCTTTTGGGCTGGATAATTGTTTATGTGTGTCCAGTTCACACACAAGACAAGGCAAGACCAAAGCTAAGGTTGGACTGTTTCAGTTGGTAAAAATACATGGAGTCGCTTCTGGATTCAGACAGTTTATTACTTACGTAGACAGTGAAAGAAACGAAGCCATTTTCCTGTAGTCCTCGTCCCCCGCACCAAAAGGACAACTCGGAAACCAAAGAGGCTGGATGACCTTAACTCCCTTTGCCAAGGAGCTCACTGCAGGTCATGACTAACTGGCTTTCTATTTTTTATCTCTGGACCAAAAGAGGCAGGGCAGGAAGCTCCGTATCTCAATAGACCAAGGAGGCGATTAGAAATGTCTCATGACAGCCTCCAAGAGGACATAGGGAGGCGAGTGGAAGACGGCCTCAGCGCGACTCCTATCAGGCCACCCACGTCTCATGTTCCGGAAAGATCACAGGGCGTTCTGCCAACACTCAGATGAGCTGCAGTTTAAGTCTTTGCTGGACTGAAATATGTGGTCACGTCAAGGTCGTCTGGGTGCCAGGGCCAAGCCATTCCCCCATAGTAGAGGGCTTTTCCTGTGCACTGTAGGTTGCTCAGCAGCATCCCTGGCCTCCACCGACTAGATGCCTGGACCACCACCTCCCAAGATGTGGCAACCACAAATGTCTCCAGACATCACTAAATGTACAGTGGGGGCAAACACTGCACCCAGCTAGAGCCCCATCCTCTCCTCACACCCACACAATATAGTTCATCTGCCAATTCTTCAGTATCTATTTCTAAAATAAAGTTTTAAAAAATATAAGCACAGTATCATTTTCCTACGTAAACAAGTTGATAGCAATTCTTTCATCACATCCAGAAAGTGTTCAAAATTCCAACTGTTTCATAAACATTGTAATTTTTTTTACAGTGTTTTGAATCCGCATCCTGATAACAGAGTCTATATACTGCAATTCATTGCTCTGTCTTCTAGATTTCATCTCTCATTCTTTTGGTTGCAGAAACTAGGTTTGTCCTGTAGAGCTTCCCACAATCCGGATTTTGCTGCCTGCCTCCCTGTGGTGTTGACATACCGCTTTATCCCTTCTGTATTTCCCATGTATTGGTCTTGGATCAAGAGATGTGGTCAAAGCCAGATTCTGTTTACTTGGTAAACTACTTCACAGGTGGTGCTGTACTTCTGTCAGGAGGGTGTAACATTTGGGGTTGTCTTTTTGTCATGTTAGTAGTTGTTGATGCTCAATGCCTAGATGCAGCCATTCACTAGGCGTTATCAAATTGAGCTAGTCTAATTCATTACTTTCTTCATGCCCTTCACACCTTCATTACTCATTCTCAGATTCTCGATTCTTCCTTACTATCTGGTCACCCAGAGGTACAGTCTGTATTGGAAAGGGAAGATAAATGCTTAATTCTTTCCCTCTAGTTCCCAGTTTTCAAATAATGCATTTTGTTCCTTTGCATATTCCAATGCAGAAACTGAGGTTTTTGGTTTGTGTGAGTTTGGTTTTTTTTTTTTGGTAGTTTTATGAACTTATGGATTTAAACATATTGAGTGGATTTCAGTCCATTGCAGTTCTTACTCCTGTTGATCTTACCTTTTTAGCTACGGTTGGCAGGCCTCTCTCCAACTTGCCTCCTAAGTCCTTTTGATAATTGCTATCCTTAAAAAATAGGATAATAGACTTTATATATGCACATGAGTATTTTTATCTTCACAGTTTTGCTCTACAACAGTGTTAAAGTGCAGGCCTCAGGCAACACCTGTGAGTTGATGGAACATCAAATTGATGGCCCCTACCCTGGCCTACTGAATTAGTATCTCTGGGAACCGGCCCAGCAAATGATAGTTTAACAAGTTCTCCAGGTGATTCTTATGTATATTAACATTTGAGAATCTCTGCTCTCCAAGAATTGACTTTAGAGTCTTGCTTTGTGTCACCTTCTTCACTTAAGATCTCAAGCCCTTCAGGAATTTTTCACCAGGGTAGACCCCTCCTGTTCTTATTGGGTATCATCAGAGGGCACAATCATCATTGAGGGTTATTTCTGATATTTTTGAAACAACCAAAAGTCAATTAATTGATAGTTTGATAGGTAAATGATAAATCTGGTTAATACCTCTTTGGATCCCAAAATTCCAATATAAGAACTGCTTTTCATAAGTGGCCTTATAAAGTTGCCATGATGTAAATTTCAGAAGAATTACTCCAAAAATGTCTTGAGCAATGATGGTATTATATTGCTAGGGACTGCTGTGGTTTAATGCTGATGGTTTTGCTCCTTTTAAGTTCCTACAGTTGAATGGTGTGATGAGGTTATCTAGACTATTTTGTAGAAATGAAGGATTATTTTTCTTTAATAGTGCTTATTCCATGCTTGCTTACTTGCTTACTCAAGAGAATTTCTTCTTGAGTGAGGATTGGCTTCTCTGGAAGCACACTGACTCTACATAGTTACTCTCAAACACCATTAGTGAGTCATTCGACATAGCCTCTCATCTGACAATTAAGTGGACTAGGTTTAAAATGATTGTTGTTATACATATTGAAGGTTTTTACATAGCCAGCTTCTTGGGACACAGGCACTAGTAGGGCTTATTTTTTTCAATGCAAACAAAATAGAGATTCTGGGAAAAAAGAGAGCCTAGAAGTCTGAGGGTCAAAACCCATGTCCTAATAAAGCCTCTCATCATCTCTCCTGCAGCATAACTCTTATTTTGGTCTTATAATTTTTAAAGTTTTGATACTGTGCCCACAACCAATTACGCCAGAATCTCTAGGGAGTATGGGTGTGGCCTCAGTGGGTTTGACGGCCCCCCAGGTGATTCTGATGTACAGCCAAGGCTGAGAACCTTAGGAAGCAGAGATAACAAGGGACTTTATTAAGACATGAACTTATCATTCAAAAATCCACAAATGACAAATGCTGGAGAGGCTGTGGAGAAAGGGGAACCCTCCTACACTGCTGGTGGGAATGCAGTTTGGTGCAGCCACTGTGGAAAACAGTGTGGAGATTCCTCAAAAGACTAGGAATAGACTTACCATATGACCCAGGAATCCCACTCCTGGGCTTGTATCCAGAAGGAAATCTACTTCAGGATGACACCTGCACCCCAATGTTCATAGCAGCACTATTTACAATAGCCAAAACATGGAAACAGCCTAAATGTCCATCAACAGGTGACTGGATAAAGAAGAGGTGGTATATTTATACAATGGAATACTACTCAGCCATAAAAACCAACAACATAATGCCATTTGCAGCAACATGGATGCTCCTGGAGAATGTCATTCTAAGTGAAGTAAGCCAGAAAGAGAAAGAAAAATACCATATGAGATTGCTCATATGTGGAATCTAAAAAACAAAAACAAAAACAAACAAACAAACAAAAACAAAGCATAAATACAGGACAGAAATAGACGCACAGAGAATACAGACTTGTGGTTACCAGGGGGGTGGAGGGTGGGAAAGGATAGACTGGGATTTCAAAATTGTAGAATAGATAAACAAGATTACACTGTATAGCACAGGGAAATATACACAAAATGTTATGATAACTCACAGAGAAAAAAATGTGACAATGAGTGTGTATATGTCCATGAATGACTGAAAAATTGTGCTGAACACTGGAATTTGACACAACATTGTAAAATGATTATAAATCAATTAAAAATGTTAAAAAAAATAAAATAAAATAATCCTCTTTAAAAAAAATAGGATTGAAATATATGGCTGACACAAAATAAAATAACCGAATTCAAACTTTAAAAAAAAAAAAAGACACGAACTTATACCCCTAAAGTGTTAGGCCTTCTTTTTTTCAAGAATAAAGTATTTGATAGACTTGGGGACCTTGGGGAAGATCACTTCTCACCCCCTGATGTTATTCATAGGTTGACATTTCACTCACAGAAAAGATATCCTGGTGAGTCCACTTCTGCTTATATTATGAAGAACCATCAGAAGCTACTTTTTGGAAGATTTATTAGAGGAGGTGGAGACATCATCTTGAATGAGTGTTTCATGATGACATCCTCCATTGGCACCTACTGAATGAGTCAAATATGAGATTTATAGGGGCTTAATAAAAGGTTTTATCTAACTGAGTTATAGCATTTAATGTCAAACTAAATGAAAAGCTTTCAATAAGAAGGCTCTCCAAAGCAAGCAAACCAAGCAGAGCATGGGAACTGAGCTACAGCGGCGGCAGACCATGAGCAGGGGCTCTGAAGTCCAGCAGACCTGAATTTGAAACTCAGCTCTGCCACTGACCAGCTCCATGACCTTTTGCAAATGACTTAACCTCTGTAATCACTGATTCTTTCCGCCCAACCTGGTATAGGGCTTGGGCCTGACACAGAGTAGGGTTTCATAAATTACTAAGTATTAAAATGACAGGCAGTGTATTGCTGAATATCTGGAGATGAGAGACCAGGTCCAGCTCATGCTAAGGAAGGTGTTATGGGCAGAATCAGGCCCCCTACCCCCACCCAAGATGTCCACATCCTAATTCCCAGAACCTGGGAGACGAGTTACTTTACATGGCCAAAGGCATTTTACAGAGGTAATTAAATTAAAGATCTTGTGATGGGAGAAAGGAGCCTGGGTTATCCAGGTGGGGCTTGTGTAATCACAAGGGTCTTTTCAAGAGGAGGAGCCTGCAGGAGAGTTAGAGAAGATGGGATTACTGAGGCGGGGGCTGGTGTGGTGTAATGGCTGGCTTTGAAGGTAGAAGAAAAAGGGGTATGAGCCAAGGAATGCAGGCAGCTTTAGAAGCTGGAAAAAGCAAGGAAACTGATTTTCCTCTAGAGCCTCCAGAAGAAATGCAGCCTTCCTGATACATTGGTTTTAGCCCACTGAGATCCATTTCAGTCTTCTGACCTCCAGAACTTGAAGGTAATAAATTTGTGTTGTTTTAAGGCACTAGGTTTGTGGTACATTGTTACAGCTGCAGTAGGATACTAACACAGAAGATTAAGCCAAATTTCTCCTTGAGCGTTCAGAGAGCAGAGTATAGATTTTGCAAGATGATTTCAGTTCAGAGTCTGTGCCATTCAAATCAATTATCATGAAGTCCAAGGATGGTAATCATAGTTTCCTTGTGAACTAATTTTTCCACCCTGGCATCGGATGGCCTTGATTACTCACCTGCCAGTCAAGCATGTTGGTAGCACGGTCAGGAGGGCCCTGGCCTGGTCCTCAGGACCCTGCAGTATTTGCTGCAGTGCCGGGAAACTGTGCTTCGTAGGATAGCAAGAAGGAAGGACACTGGTTTATGCCAACTCAGTAACCAAAAAAGACAACGCTGGGACTATCAGAAGTGTAGATTTGGTCACCTATTCTGGAGGACAATTTGATAACATTATCAAAAAACACATATATCAAACCTTAAAAATCCAATTACTCTGATTCAGCAATTCTACTTGTAGAATTATGTATCTTAGGGGAAAAAACTGGATTAGTATGCCTATCATTCACCTGCTTAAAAAATCCTTTCGTGGTTCCCATAATTGTTTATAGAATCACACTTGGGGAGACTGAAGGGAGACAGCAGTATATCCACTTACATTGGATAATTAAGACTGGCAGGTGTTTGCACGGGCCACAGCTTGGTCTAGACTTGAACCTGGTTAGATTAACCTCAAAGGTCCCCGAGCCACCTTTGCTACATTTGATCTCTTTCATGAAAATCACTGAAATGGTAACTGTGACTCACAGTTCCAGTGTTAAATTGCTGTCTGCCCTTGAACATTTATTATAAACTATCATCCAATTTTGTGACTTAAATAAATTAAAATTTTTATGTCTGTAATTGAGCCATTAAGTGTTGAAAATTACCTATATTCTTACCCACTGACATTCAGATAATATATTTGGCGGGCAAAAGTTGTGAATCCAAATTATGCTCAAATCCAAGTGAGGAATCTTTATTCACTTTAAACATTTTTAATTTTAATTTTATATTATTTCAGAGTTATTTTTTAACTTGAAGTATAGTCAGTTTAAGATGTGTCAGTTTCTGGTGTACAGAATGTTTCAGTCATACATATACATACATATATTATGAAAAGTAATATTCTTTTTCATTGTAGGCTACTACAAGATATTGAACATAGTTCCCTGTGCTATACAGTATAAACTTGTTTATCTATTTTTTTATATAGTAGTATCTGCAAATCTCGAACTCCCAATTTATCCCTTTTCCCCTTCCCCGCCGGTAACCATAAGTTTGTTCTCTGTCTGTAATCACTTTTTTAAAAAATATACTTTTATAGAAGTATAGTCAGTTTACAATGTTGTCAGTTTCTGGTGCACAAAACAATGCTTCAGTCATACATGAACATACATATATTCATTTTCATATTCTTTTTCACCATAAGTTACTACAAGATATTGAATATAGTTCCCTGTGCTGTACAGTATATACTTGTTGTATTGAATTTTGTGAGAATCCTCCTGTATTTCAAAGTGAGAGACACTCTGCCAGGGTTCAGTAGGTGTTCTGTGCGATTCAGTGGGTTTGTAGATGTAATTCTTGGTGTATTTGTGGGAGAGGGTGAGCTGTGAGTCTCTCTACTCCGCCATCTTGACTCAACGCCCCCGTATTCACTTTTTTTCTGTTGTATTATCTGTTGCAGTCGTATGTCTGGACCCAAACCCTGTCAAGGAGGGACCAAAATTTACATAACATTCTTTAGTATGATGGCGGCTGCATTCAGAGTTTTGATTAAACTGCTCTACATGTGTGATTATTACTTGTAAACAGATGATTAGCTATTAATTAGACAATAAGTGATTGTAAAGCACTTAGAAAATAAAAGTGTTTATAAATACCACCAAGTAATAGCAACAGTAATTCTTTACTGACTACACAGCTGATAATGTCAATAAGAATAATTTATTCTAGCTAAGGGCAACTTTAATTTATGCAAAAAAAGCTGCTATCATATCTGTTTTGCTATAGCAAAACAAAATATATTTACAACTGGTTTTCCATCAGCATTTAGATAAATATGTCTCATTTTGATTGGAAAAAAAAAAGCACTTATCCCTTTTAGGACCTTCTCAAACACAGGCACAACCATTACGGTGCGGGGTCTAAGTACTACGACCTGGAGCTCCTTATGGCTCATCTCTCAGACTTATGTCAGATATTTATTTCTTTAAAATATAAGCTGTAAGGTGACATTTTGTTAGTGGCATTTTCATTCACACAGTAGGTTTGTCATGTTGGGTCTGTGGAGTTGCTCCCCCAGCACCTTAAAACAGTGCTTAATAGACTCAAAATTTTGGTGAAATGACTGAGTAAAGGTCAATTCTTTTTTGGTTATGATGGAAGCTGGAAAAAGAAGAAAATCCATGTTAGCAAAGTTAAGGGCTTTCTTTCTATCTTCCTGATTTTGTTTATCAAAAGAGAAAGTTCTAAAGCTCTGACTGCTTTTTATGTCCAATCATTATTTTTTTCCCCTAATGGCCTTTATAGGTTGTAGACCTGTACCAGCCTCATTCTTGACTCACTGGTGAATTTGGCAGTGCATCTGTGTTTATCTTTCTGTCATAAGTAAATTTAAGCACCTACAATGAGTCGAGGTCCGTGGTTTCAGAGATAGGAAATGAACTGAATGCATACAAGTAAGTGTGCTCCGTGTTACATGAATTCAACAGAAAACGGGTGGAGGGGTTATTCTGGATGATGAGACACGCATGAGTTAGCTCAACAGCCTTGACAAAGCATATCTAACTATATCAGAATGAGGCAGTGTCGCCTGGTAGAAAACAGAGTTGAACTTTGATTCAGGAGACCTGGATTCAAGTGATTCTTCTGCCACTTAATCTGTGACCTTGCTCGAGTCACTTAACCTCTCTGAATCTGTTTATTCATTTGAAAATTTTCAGTTTTAAAACTTGTCAATCCCAGAGTACTATTATAATTCAATGTGTAAAAGAACTAAGTGAGGGGTGAAATGCCTTACACTGAAAAAATTTTTATTACCATCATTTTCCTGGACTGGGTGAAAAGGAATCATTCATGGGTTTTATAACTTAGATGAACTTTTTTTTTCTGGACTATGCCAGTTTTTAGACTCAAACCACCAGCCACACGTAGAAAACTGGGGAACTGGCTCAAAATAGAGCCATAAAAGTAACAAAATTCCATAGAAGGTAATCATGGTTTCTAGGAAACCTTAAATTCTTCTGTCAACTTTGCCTTGTTCTTTCCATGTCCTTTTCTTCTTTGTAATAAATTCCTTATCTGGTAAATCTGAGGCGATGAGGAAAATTAATAAAAAAGAAAAAGGAATAGATAAACAAGATTACACTGTATAGCACAGGGAAATATACACAAAATGTTATGATAAATCACAGAGAAAAAAATGTGACAATGAGTGTGTATATGTCCATGAATGACTGAAAAATTGTGCTGAACACTGGAATTTGACACAACATTGTAAAATGATTATAAATCAATAAAAAATGTTAAAAAAAATGAAAAAGGAAACGTGGAAGAAATTGTGGAGTCAGGACTGCTGGTATGAGGGAGGGATTTGGAATAAAGGGGGCTTTACATCTGGCCTTCTTGACCAATAGTAAGAGCAGTATAGTATATGTAGGGGTGTACAAACTGGAGCTAAAAATGTTAAACTTCCAGTATGGTTGACTTAATACTTTTCAACAATAGATGTAAAATTTGTAGCAGCATAACTGAAGATTGGAAAATAAAAAGGAAAAGGTATTTTTAAAGAAGAGAAAGTTTAAATGTAATGCCTGCTTTTAAAAAAAGACTAACAGATATATAATGTTATGGCTCATTTTTAGCCACATGTGATGAGGATATGAATGGCATTTGCCATAAGAGATAGATCATATTTGAACTTTATCACGGGGCACTGAAATAGTATTAGTTGGAGATCCTCTGGAAGCAAACCCTGAGACAAGGATTCAGGTTCAAGTAGTTAATTTGGGAGGTGAGGCTAGGAAACACCCTCAGGTGTGTGGGCAAACGAGACAAGGAAGGGAAGGCAGCCAATGGGGCGCTCTGTCAAGCCAGTTACCACCCTGGGAAATTGATCTGAATCCCACTGGGGAATTCTGGGAGTCGGTGTAGAACATGCGATTCAGTTGGCCTACTTGAGGACCAAGAGCAGTGCGGTATTTGTACATTCACTCCTCTCAGTCATTGGTTGAGAGCTCTTGGGGGTGTGGGCTGTTACTTGTCTGGCTCTTAGACCCTTTGGGGGTAGGAGGCAGGGGATTCTGATGGCCAGAGAAAGCCCTCAGGCAGAGATGCAGGTGCTGGCCCTTGGCAGCGGGCAGGTGTTGATGACAATGGTAATAAGACCTGAGGGGATGGAGCAAAGCTCGGACAGTTTCTGCTCCGAAGAGATTATTTTAGTTCTTCCTTGCAGATCTTTGGGAATGGTATTTTCAGCGATTTGATGTTGAAGTGAAGACTGCTTGGGGGAAAAATGATGTCACTGGAGGTTGCTTCCAAGCTGAAGTGAATGTCTCTGTGGCTCAGTGTCCTCAACTGCTCAGGTGCTGAGGGGATTACAGGTAGCCCGTGGTAAGCACCTAGCATGGGGCTAAGAACGTACTTGATAAATGGTAGAAAGAAAGCTGATGGTGCTGTGAGGGGCAGCACTGAACTAACAAGTTCTCACCGACGCCATGCCTTACTTGTAGAGGTTACAAGACTCAAGAGCCCTGTCCCCAGAAGTTCTCTGGGGACTTTCGGAACAGCCTGCCTCCATCATGCTCCCTGTGCTTCTGCTAACTGGTAAGGTAGGACTCTCGCAGCTTTGCTCCTCAGTTTCAGCTTTCTTGTTTCTTCTGAGTCCCTGCATCTTTCTATTTGCTCACATGCTAACCTCTGCCTGCCTGACTCCCACCCCAGATCCAGCCCTTGATTCCTTTGGGGAGGAGGGGTAATGTTCATTTTTTCCCCCATCAGGGTAATAGATGCTTGTTTAAAAATACTTGTTAGAGACATGAAAATGTAAAAAAGAAACTAAAACCCCCGTGATCCCACAGTTTAAAGGTGTCACTTAACATCTTGATGTATTTCCTTCCAGTGCTTTTTTTCTAAGCATGTTCACATCCCATAATCGGGACTGTTTTTTTTGGAATTGTATTTTGTGGCTTGCTTTTCTCACCTGACATAATGTTGACATGTTCCTCTAGCATTAGATTTACTTAAAAAAATGATACTTAATGCATGTATGACGCTATATGACTGTTTTATTTTATTTTAACCATTTCTCCTATTGCTGTAAATTGTTTTTTTCTTTTTCTGGCCTGTTGTAAGTTTGCATTAAGCATCTTTGTATGTAATTGTTTGCAAACTTCTGGTGATTTCTTTGGGGATAAATTTCCGAGGGAATTTACCTGTCAGTAAATCCTGCAGCCTTTAGAGAGTTCATCCCTGGTTCAAAGGGGATGAACTCTAAAGGCTGCAGGATTTACTGACAGGTGTCCTCCATGGAGTTTTTAACAATCTTAACATTGTGTATAGATTTGTGTAACCATTACCATAATCAAGATACAGAAATTTTCTATTACCCCAATAACCTCCCTTCTGCTCTCCCTTTATAGTCATCCTCCCCCCACATAACCTCTAGAGGGTTATGAAATACTTAATTCCATATTGTGCCATTAACTGGTCATTCTTAATTATCTTAATAGAACTATGAAGCCCCCAAGTGAAAATAACCCATTCAGGTATTATAAGAAGTTCCTGAATCAGGTTGCAATAGCAGCCGAGACTCTGATCCCCAGAGGGGGTGAGTCTGGTAAAGACTCCTCTCAGAGTGGTGCTGGAAAGTTTATTTCTCCCCATTAGGACTGTGAGATTCAACCACTGGGCTGTGGGGAGGGGGCAAGAGAAACCAAGGCAAGGCTGGAGTATGATCAGTGGGAATGGAATTAGGTACAGAGCAGACCCTCAAGGCAGTTAGAAGTCTAAATTTTGAGGTTCAAGGACTTGGGCTGATGATGTGTCAGGTGTGACTTGGATTTAGCCCACAGTGTTAGTGATAGCTAGAGGTCTGACTTGGGTGACTCAACAAAGATACTCATCGTAGGCAAGGCAGCATCTTGTTTCGATGAGACAGGGGAGAATGAAGAAGGGGAAGCAGGAGGCATCTGCCCACTTTGACGCAGAAGAGGCTGAGGGTGGGGGAGGTAAGGGAATGGTCTAGGCTTTTGGGCAAGAGGGGTTCACAAGGACCACACTAGACATCAGGACGCTGCTAAATCGGCAAGTGCACAGGTGAGCCTCATATTCTAGAAAGGGAATGAGGACCAGTTAGGAACCAAGCTGGTAGATCAGACCCAGAACACAGTGGGGGTCAGGGATTAGGTGCTTCCCAATGGGATCATGTGGCTCTAGGTTATGGTTCTCAAAATTTAGCATGTGGCAGAATGCCTCCAAAACCCGGAGGTTTGTTAAAATACAGATTCCTGGTCTCCACCACCGGAGTTTCAGACTTGGTAGGTCTGGGGTGGGGACCAAGACTTTCTGACAAGTTCCCAGGGCTGCTGCCACTGCTATTATGGGGACTACGCTTTAAGAACCACTATTGTGAAGCAAAGAAAATATTGAGATGAGATGAACAATCTCCCTCTCATATCACCCAGTGCAGGTGGGAAAGGGACACCTAAATGTATTGCAGGGCTTGGCTCTTTCAAGTTGAAGGCTTGATGGAGCTAAATTTGCAGTTCAAGGTGTCTTGTGTTTCTAGGAGGGCAGAAAGGTTAGGAATGTCCCCTTTCAGGTGACCCAAGTGTCACTCGAATTCTTGCATCACTGCAGTTCTCTCAAGCATAGGTAATAATGGCAATGCCAAGTGATGTCATTCTGATTTAAAGTGGCAGGATCTATAAGTGTCAAAGTGTAAATCTCTGCTGCAGAATCCATTTTCTTCTTTTACGGCTAACCCTCTGCTTATTTGAAGAGTAATAAAAATAATGCTCCGTTGCACTAGGATAACACATTCTAATTTACAAAGTGCTTTCATGTGATACCTTATTTGATCTCCCAAATTCTATGAGGGAGGCAGGGCAGGTATTTTTTATCCCATCCTTTGGACTCCTGGTTCTCTAAGTATGGTCCCCCAGCCTGCAGCATCAACATCACCTAGGAACTTGTTAGAAATGCAAAATCCAGCCCCACCCCAGACCTAGTGAACCAGGTCTTAAGGGGCCAATAATTTACAGTTCCAACAAGTTCTCAGGTGATGCTGATGTTGGTGCTGTTGGTCCTGGACCATACTTGGATGAAAACCACTGCTATAGTTTAAAATGAAAGATTTAGAAGCCCAGGGACTTGTCTTAAAAGGACTTGTATCTAGATGCCTTTTCTACCACTACACCTGCTGCATTCCCACCTGCCCTCCTCCCCACCATCTTTCCAATCCCAGCTCCACTGCTTATGAGTTTGAGGCCCTGAGCAATTACTCTAGATTGCAATCTTGTCACCTGTAGAATGGGGATAATAATAGGCTCGACCTCTGTGGGTTCTTATGAAGATTAAACAAGATCAAGGTAGAGTACTTAGCGCTGTGCCCGTGCTTAATAAATGCTAGCAATTACCATGATTTTTATTACTGTTACTTAAAGTGTGATATTTCACTAGAAAGAATAGTTTTGTAAGTTCTTTCCTTTGGGTGTGTGTCTCCAGAACGCCCACTTAAAATGGTGGTTATTCCTGGGCGATTTAGGCATTAAGGCACATCATCTTTAACACCCCTACCTGGGATGTTTCTGTGCTTGCCCTGAGCATTTGGCTGAGAGCAGGGTGCTTAGGAAAGGAGAGCAAAGGAAAAATAGACCGGCGTATGGAACAGTGTATTTATTAAAGGGCAGACAACAGCAAGACTTCACTAAGGAAACTCAGAATAGTTAGAGCGGGGGAGGAGTGGCTGAAGGAGGAAGCAATTGGGGAGGGCAGTAAGAGGTGGGAGGCAGGTGTCGAAGATGATCTACCTCCTTCAAAGTTTCTCCCAGGGCAGCCCCAGTGGTAAGCGCCAGGGCTACCCTGGGCCTCGGGGGATCTGCCAGTGCTCTTGCTGCAGTCAAGGGGGTGAACACTCTGGTGCTCACAATGAATGCCCCGAGAGGCCCTCCGAGGCTAGCTGGTAATTGTGGGCAACAGGGAGTTTGGGCTCAAAAGTGGCTTTGTCTTCGGGGTGACTTCTTTTTAGCAAAATTCTGACTTCAGCACATCAAACAGTCATGTCAGGGACAAGGTCCTTCTTTTAGTGGAGGTCTGCTATGTTCTGTCTCGAGGCGTCCTGGGCCGCTGAGGATGCGGTTTTTTCTTATCTGGGTAGTGCAGCCGGGGACCCTTGCCCAGAACCGACCCAGACCTTTGCAATTGAATTAAACAAGAAACAAAAGCAGCAAGTTCGGGCCCCGTGGGCACGGCCGGCCGGCCAGCCAATGGGGCCCGGCCGCTCCCCGGCGGAGTGGTACTATGATGACAGTAGCCAACCAGAGTGCTCCATGCAAATGAAGTACTGTATCCCGAACCCGCCGCTCCAGTGCCGTCTGGTTGTTATAGTGATAAACTGAGGCCTTGCCTCTTGGCTTCCCGGAGGAGGAAAGGGGCGGGCGGGGGGGTGGGGTGTGGGATAACCTCTTCAGTTCCCCCTGGGAAGACAGAAAGAAGGGACGAAGAAGGGGGATGGGTGGGGGAGAGAAAAATACGTGACAAAGAAAACATTCTCTGCCTGGGAGGAGACTCACAGAGGGTGTAGAGCTGAGGGAGCATTCACTGGCCATGCCAGTACTTACCACTGATGCTGAGTCAGAAACAGGTATCCCAAAATCCCTTTCCAATGAGCCTCCCTCAGAAACCATGGAGGAAATAGAGCACACATGCCCACAGCCTCGACTGGTAAGTAAAGACAAAGGATGCAAATGTATGCGTGGCTATGGCACAAAAGAGTTCCTTATGCGCCCGCAGCCAGCGAGGAAAACGATGCTTGGAGGATTTTCATGTAAATGAGAATGGAGCTACCGCCTAATCCTTCTCAGCTGTTTATACTTAGCTTCTATACCGGGCGCTGCTCTCAGCTTACAAAGCATTATTGTATTGGCTGGGTAGGAAACGGGCTGCTTGGGCTATGCTGTGTTTTTGTGCCTTGGGAGGAGGGGATGGTCTTTTTTCTTTTAGGTGTATTCTCATCTAAAGGTAAAGGTCCTACAGTACAATTTAAAAATGGTATTCTTTTCACAAAGCTGGGGACGAGTCCGTTGTTAAGTTCTCAATTTCTAGCTCAGGAATGATTCGATCTTCAACTAATTTTGGTGCCTAATGCCAGTTCTGGAAAAATGAAGACGACATGGAAGCAAAACTTCCCCATTCGTTTGAAAATTTCAAAATAATAAGCTAAAGGGTCCCTCAGTGATGTATTGAGAAATAACGTGCATCTTAAATGAATTGAAAACATTTCCGGAGCGTGCTTTGAGGGTTTCTCTTCAGGTAGTGGGAAGCTACATTTACTTAGAAAGGGGCTGCATGCCTTTAATAATGAAAGTGTGGAAACGGGGCACTCAGAGCGTCCTTCCATCTCTGTAACTGGTATCCTAAATTTAATCAGCTTCTCTGCCACTGGTCATAATTCCTTAAGTAAATGTGGAAGGTGGTTCTCAACCACCTCAGCATGTATTGTCAAGGAATCAAAAACACCACATGGGTGGTGGGTTTTCCCTGGCCTGAAGTCTTACGGAACTTGGGGGAGACCTCTCTTTGAACCCTCCAATCCAAGTGACCTACTAGTTAGAGCTATCCTCTCTCTGGTGATTTTCCCCAAGTTAAAGGTGCAATATTCTGATTGGCTGTAGCGTTTGACCCTGGGAAGAGGTTTTTTTAAAAAGAATTTTGTTATGTAGCATTTTCTGCGAACTCCCAAAATGAGGGCTCACAGATTCCAAGGCCCGTCCATCATGTAACTGTTACTTCTTTGTGAGGGTTAATAAGAGTTCAAAGACTGACTTTTGGGACAATTTTCTAAAACATAAAAACAAAGGAAGTTACATTAGAGCATTGTGGGCTTTTGTTCACTGTGTTTCTATTTTTTAAGATATATTTTCTTAGGGCAGTGTGATAGTAACTGCTCCCCAGTGCTTAAGCCACTTGCTGAATAACATACACAATGTAGGACCTGTGCTCTCAGGGGACCCAAAGCATCCCGCTAAGTTTGTTACCAAGGGATTTCTTTGAGCCACTAACAACTCTTGGTTTAGCACTGCAAACAACAGCAACAACCAAAATCAAAAAACTGACCATTGAAAGCTTGTTGCAAGTCACCCAAAATAGATTTTTAAAAGTTAAACTCAGTGTTTACTTTAAAATTTGCATCACACACCTTCTTGACAACTAAAGGGCAGCGGAGGGAGGGGGTCATCCAGTTCCAGTTTGTATCATTTTGGCCTTTCGCGCCCACTTCTTTTCCTTCCCTTTTGCCTTTTAGCGATTGTGCTCCTTGATTGCTTCTGCCTGAGAGGATGGGCAGAGGACATCAAGGGAAGGAAGTTCAAGTGCTTTCCACTTTGACTTGTGACAGCTCATCCTGGAGGTTGACTCACAAGAGCCATGCAAAGCTGGCAATGTTACACCTCCATCTCCCCACCATTTTAGAAATGAAACTGAGGTTCAGAGAGCGTAAGCGACTTCCCCAAAGTCACACTGCTTCCAGGGGCTGCAGAGCTGGGATTTGAACCCAGAGCTCTTCACCCAAAAAGTGGAAGCTCTTTTCTCTACAACACACCTTTAAGTGACATACATTCTTTTCCCATCTTTTTGGCAGTTGTGGTTTAAAGTGTGTGTGTGTGTGTGTGTGTGTGTGTGAAGAATGTACAGAAGTTGAACTGTTAAAGTGATTGATCTACCTTTGATAAAAATTTTCCATGTTATCCGTCATTATTATCTTCTACTGATAATTGGCTCTGTTTAAACATGGACTGCACCCAATTTATAGACCACCACTAAGTTTTTTAAAGCATTTTTCCTCTTATCAAAGTCTGATCATTGTAGGGGTATATTCTAAATTTAGGTTTATGCTCCAGAGCCCAACTTTCCTTTGCTACTGATTTTACTTTAATAATTAAGGCACCTGTTAACCACTTAATAACAGTTTGTCGTTGGAGAGTGGCAAGTGGAAATCTTAAATTCGCGTTTCTTTTGATGTGTTTTAGTCATTTCTGTTGATCTTTAGCTTTGCTGATATCTTCCTATTTCAAATAATACAAATTCTGTGTTTCTCCCAGTACCCAAAACATATCACCCCAAACTACTCATGGGTCACCGTTGCTACAAGCGTCAGCACATTGAGGCAGTTGAGTTGCTTAGCTAACTTTAAGTGCATGAAAGACTTGAGAGATTCCCCTTCAGAGGACAGGCTCCTTCTCCCACCTGTTACCAATTCAATAAAGTTTAGAGGAAACAGGACTCAATAACAAAACATTATCTTAAAAAAAATAAAGTAGTTAGCAGAATGGTTCTCACTGGATTAGCTGAGGCACACACTGATTCCCCAAACTCACTCGAACTGGACCTAGAGATGCGGGAAAGGAAGTTTCTGGGTAAAGGACCATAGAGGTTTACTGCAAGTTCTGGAATGTGAGCTTATGTTCTGAATGTCATTCTCTGTAAATACAAATTTTATTTAAATCAGCAATTATGTAAAATGCCCTTTTTGTAATGAACTGTACTCTGGGTTTAACATGGCCCTTGAGAAGGTGTGGACAAGTGTTGCTGTCTAAATGTGTTTGTCTATATATTACTTATAGTGAAGGTTGTTTATGGTGATCTGGGTTAGCTCTGCCTACCCAGATTGACTGCCTACTTCATGCTGAGCTCTGAGCGCTGCGGTACTTTGTGATCTAGAGATTCTAGAAGAGACCAACCCTCAAAGAGATGGCTTTCATACAGGTTGATAAAGGCACAGTGTGCAAAGCAGGTGTTACCAGGTACAGTGGGGACAGAAAGGAGAAAGGGGTGAACTCTTGGGAGCGAGTCTATGTTTGCCAAGGGGATGTTGAGTAGAAACCTGTCTTGTCCTCACTTTATCTCTGGTCTCTAACACAAAGCCTGGCATAGCCCTTGAAGGGAAAGGACATGGGAAGCTTGCATACCTGAACACAGGACTTTAAAGCAGTCTATGCTTTACATCCTTGTAAGGATATTGAGGGTACAATGGAATCATTCAAGGGGGAGTTTTTCTGAAAGGTATACCTGTAGGTTTTCCACCTGCCTTTTTTTTCCCATTGGAAGAAAATGTAAGAAAGAGGAGTAAATAGAATTAAATAACACTGATAAAGAAATTAGAGAAGAAATTGCAGAAAATTAGCTAGGTTTTATGACAGAGCTTATGTCTTAGGAATGTAATCTTCCTTTGTTACCTTTACTTCTTTACCATGGTGTTTGGGTTTGAGATGTTTCTGAGAATTCATCTTTCAGTTATTACAGTGTTTATTCTTGATCCTTGACTTGTTTTTCGTCCTTTGCTGTTTTCTTGTTTGAACATGATGCTAGGTGACTCATAAAATTGACTGTCAAAAAAGGGAAACTGAATGGCCTTGGGTGATATGGTGTAACAGCCCTCTTTGGAGACCCAACTCTTGAGGGATGCAGACTCCTTGTGGGCAAGGATGTGCCCTCATAAATCCTCAACTCTTAGATGATGCCTAGGCAGACCCTCTGGGCCCAGTAGATACTCCATAAAACCCTTTCTAACAAGGCCCAGCCACCTGGAAAGCTGTCTGCTTAAGTATTTGGTTCATGACCTTGGTCAGGTTCTTCTAGGAGTGCATTCTGCTGTCAGAAGGAAGTTGTAATTCTAGCCCGCAATAGTCACCTCCATGAAGATGGAGGTACCACAGATCAACTGAGAAGGCCTTGGAAACAAAAAAAAAGGCTGGTTCAATATGCCTCGTTTGCAGGAGTTCATTTTGGGCTTCACTTCAGAGTGGAGCAGTGCCAAGAGACTGCTGTCTTGCAGAAGGTGCATTATGTCAGTTGGGAGGTAGGGCGCTCATCTGCTAGTGCTTGAAAAGATGACCAGATTTCCGGAGACCTCATTGGCTTTCTTTACTAGCATCACATGTAGTTAGCTACTCACACAACATACGTTTTAAAAGCAAGATACTTACTGTGCTATGTTAGTGGAAATAAACAAACATGAGCTTCCCTGGGCATTTACTGTGGTCAACTGGAATTCTGCCCAAGGTTATTATTAGACATTTTCCCGCTGGTCTTGTTCCAAATGCAACATCCATTTCTTGCAGATTGAAAATAGTCAGGCATATTGAACGTGGGATCGATGAACTCGTTTCTTCCATTCTTTTAAGTTTATTTTTTCACTATTCCTTGAACCCCCATTTACCTAATGCTAAACTTTTTATGGAAGAAATTAATATAAATCAAATATAAGAAGATGGAAGGGGTAAGGGGTATAGCTCAGTGATAGAGTGCGTGCTTGGTATGCACGAGGTCCTGAGTTCAATCCCCAGTACCTCCACTAAGAAACTAACAAAAACGAACAAAGCCTCTTTGCTGTTCTTTGTTTTATTTTGGTATTTGAGTGTACAGAAATGAAAAGGGTGAATGGGTCCTCATTCAGGCATTGAGGGGGATTTAAAGTATTCAGTGATGCTGGGCTTTAGAAGGTAACTGACAGAAAACTTAGTCCCTGGCCAACATTATCCACAGTTAGCCAGCTGGTTAGCATGTACAGCATGCACAGCAATGCACCAGGTGCTGTGGAGAGAAATAAAAGAAGGAATTCAAAGCCCCTGCCCTTGAAGATCATTTTCATTTAGCAGGAGGCAGTAGTTTGGTTAGTGGAAGCATGCCAGGATACTGAAATCCCTTAAGAGAGCTGTTTTGCAAGTTTGACTTTAATATATTATACTTTCTACTGCTTTTAAGCTATATTTTATCCATTGAGCACAAGTACATCCCAGCAGGGAGGACTCCATTATCCTGATCCCCAAGTTAAGACAAGTCCCTGCATTTGAAGAAAAGATGCAACTTATCCCAAAACATTTTTGGACATGGAAAGGATCAGTTTTTGAGGGGATCTTAAGCCCCTACTGTGAGTGGCACACTCCAGCCTCTAGAATAGCACTGTCCAGTGGAAATACAGTGTAATTTAAATTTTCCAGTAGCCACAGTTTAAAAACTTTTCTTTTTAAGAGTGAAATTAATTTTAACACATTTAAGTTAATCTAATATATCTAAAATATTATCATTTCAAATGTAATCAATATAAAAATGATTAATGAGGTATTTTATATTCTTTTCTTCCTACCAAGTCTGAAATCCAGTGTGTATATTACACTTGCAACACATGTCAGTTCAGATTAGTCAGTTTCAAGTGCTCAGTAACCACATGTGGCTTTAGAGGGAGCTTAGACACCTGCCCAGCCTGAGCTCTGAGAAGCCACAATGATAAATCCATTTCATGTTGCGTAGCACGCACATGCATATATTTACTCATAACTAAAAAAAAAAAAACCTTCCTTCATATTTTGCACTCGTATATTCTATGCTCTCCTATTCTGTTTTACTTAGGCGGCTGTTGCAGTAATCTACATGAGAATTAGTAAGTTTGAAGTTAGGGATGGAATAGTCGAGAAGGAGAGAACTGAATGCATATAGGAGACATTAAGGAGCTAAATGCCCCAGGATTTGTAACTGAGTCTGAGGGCGGAGCAGTATCAGGAAGACTTGAGTTTTCTGGCTCCAGTGTGTACCTTCACTGAGATGGGGGGACCAGGGAATAGCAGTTTGTGAGAATTAATGTTGGGGATACCATGGAGACTTCTATTTGACAGTGTCTATTATTTTTTATATGTTTGTTTTATGAGGAGGAGGTAATTAGGTTTATTTATTTATTTATATTTGGAGGAGGTACTGGGTATTGATCCCAGGACCTCATGCATGCTAAGCATGCACCTTACCACTTGAGCTGTACCCTCCCCCTGAAGGTGTCTAGTTCATGTTTGGTTTGGGAACTCAGAAGAGAGTTCTGAGCTCGAGCTGGAGATCTGGGAGACATCAGCATGGAAGAGATGGAAGTGAAATTGAGGTAGTGAAATTGATGGGAGCGAAACTGAGTCAGACAGTTTCTGGACTGATGAAAGAAATGGATGGAAATGGTTAACTAGCAGGAGTGCCTCAGGATAATCCTACTACAGGGTAATTCCAGAACATAACTGACCCTGAGCCATCCTATCAGGTTCTTAGAAGGAGTAAAATAGAAGAGCTGTAATTAAAGCTATTAGAAGGCTCCTTATATCTGCCTGTCTCTACGTGAAATCTGGTTAAATTAATCTACTCTATCCCGGAATCTTCCTAGGTTGGAGCCCTGAGGAACACCATTTAAAGGGCCAATAGAGGAAGGATCATGAAAAGCCGACAGATATGTTAAATTTCTGGGAGATCGGGGGTGCCAAGGGCAGTGTCTAAGTTCTGTGGAGGGAACATCCAGTAGAACCCAGGGCAGCAGAGAGATCACATGAGATAATAAGGGAAAGTCTCCTTTGGATTTAGAAAGAAGAGATCAGTGGTGATGTTTCTGTGAAGTGGTGGGAGCAGAGGCCAGATGGCAGTAGGCAGTAGGCCTTTGGGAGGCGGGGAAGTAGGTTTGACTGGGAGGAGAAGCATATAGAATGCTTAAGACCCAAAGGTGGATAAATCAGGGTTTAAGATAGAGGCTAGCTTTTCTCTCTTCCTTCTTTCCTTCCATCCATCCAAAATAAGGCTTCTGGTTGGCTCATTCTTTTAAGATGGTAGCAAATTGTACCTCAATACAAATGAGAAAGAGCCAGTGGGAGGAGGTGAAAGTGATGGGGAAATTGATGAAGGGAATGACTCTTAGACCGGAGAGGTTGGTCTCCAGTGCACAAGTGCAAGAATTGGCTTCAGGTAGGTAAAGAGACCCCTCTCCCACTGTGGAGGTGAGGAAGCTGCTCAGAATGTTGTGGATTAAGAGTAAGTTATAAGGGGAGGCTATGGAAAGTTGAAAGTCCCCCAGGGTATTTCCTCTCCGCAGGCCTCTAGGCGGGGGTGGGGGTGGTAGGGGCAGGTGGAAAGACTGAGTGATTCCTGATGAGATGTGGTATTGATGAGAGGAAATGGATCTGTTCCCTTAAGCCTCTGGGGCTCCACGCCAACCCCACAAATCAAGGCAGATCTAGACCTGTAGCTCCAGGGGAAACTGGACTGGTGCACAGTGAAAGGGCTGGGGGCTGGCAAGACACGTATGCTGCAGCTTAGTCTCTGCTTGCAGGAGCCCACAATCTCAGTCCCACATCAGTTTGTTTTGCCATTCAATTAATTATTGTGTCGTCTTAAGCAAACCACTTCTCCTCTGTGGACCTCAGTTCTATCACCCACTATGAGTTTGATGGATGATCTTTTCTGGTTCCAAGACTGTGATTCTAGCTTCCATAGCCGTGAAACATGGTTCACCAGTGTGCTCTCTTTGACCTGATGCTCCTATCCAAAATCAGGGCTACCTTATTCTTCACCTCCTTTTGGTTTTCTCCATTTAGAGTAAAAATAGGTTGAATGATCTTATGGTAAGACACATTGGCTAAACATGCATAACAAACATTCAGAAAATACTTTGGAACTTTATATTAATGTCGTACAAACCACTTTTGTTGACTTCAGCTTTATTCTTCAGATGCTTTTTCAGAAATGCTGAATGTATTTGAAATCATATGTTGAATGTTCTAATCATTGTTAAAAGAAACCTGTGTTGAACCTCTTCAATGTGAACAGTAGCCTCCTAATTGATCTATTTCATAATGCTGAAGTTCAAAATACTGACTTTTCTTGGAGGCATAGCAGTATGGCGTTGAACTCCAGGGCCCTTTCTCTAAACGCTGCTGCCCATCTAAGAATGCTATTGGGGGTTCAAGTCCAACAGTGGGTCAGACCATAGTCCTGCAACTCTTGCATCTTTCACTGGTGCCTATGTGAAGCTTCCCAGTGCCCTTTAGTGAACTAAATGTAGAAAGATTTATTCCATCTGATCACTGGAATCAGGCTGAAAAGGAGAAAGCAAGGAAGAGAGGAACAAACTAAGTCATTGCAAGCTAGGCCTATTTTCTTCCAATAATCTCCCAGGTTACAGCCTCTGCCTTGCTAGGATCTGATTACCCGTTGCTGGCCTCAGACCATAGCATTATTGTTTTAACATTCCTACCTTCCTCTTTATCCCAGCATGAATCAGGTTGTATGGGAGGCTGGGGAAGCTGACCCTGTTTGGGGATAAAGAGACAGCTTAGCACTCAACAATCCTGAAGGCACACTTGATAACACAGTTATTAGAAAATCAAGCAGCAAGCCCTAGTAGTGTGCGCCTGTGTAATAATGTGCCGGGCCACACGGGGCCAGCGCATTGAGCGGGATTCATTTTCATATAATCTCCTCCCTCCCGCCCAAGTCTTTGACTTGGCGTTTTTTGTTTTCCACTCAGTAATTCATGCACATTGAACCTGATGTCAGTGTAAAAGGATGCTGAGGGCTATTTAAACTGGCATTTAAGAAAAATAACAATAATAGGCTAATGGAAGCATCATGAATGAGGTGGACAGCCCATTGCCAGCCAAATGTTGTCGAAAGCCCGTTCCTGGTGCTCACAAGCTTCAGTGCTTCATCTCTAGTGGGCCTGAGATCGACTGTGGGTCCAGTCACATAATAATAAATTCCATTGTACCTCCAAATTGTTTAGTTATAAGGTCATTGTTCTATACTGGCTTCAAGGCTAGAGGTCTCACTTATTTTTTCCCATGGGCAAAGGGGGAATTGAACAACTATTGACGAAGCACACTGTGTTCGGCACTGTGCCAGATGCTTTATATGGGTTATGTCATTTAACCAGGTTGCAGACCTGTGAAATGAAAAGTACTATTTCCCATGCTAGAAATAAACACAGCGTTAAGTAATTCCTCAAACTAACGGATAAAGCTGGGATTTCAAATTAGGTTTATCTGACTTCTCACACCCCCCCCGTTTCTACTACACACAATTCTCCCACGTAAGTGAGCAGAGAATCACCTGCTCAAGCTCCCAGGTGAGTTAGAAACAAGATGTGTTGGGATGCACTTTGAGAAGGGCTGTATTTAGCTGTCCCCATGTCACATTTTCTGCTTTTAGGACCAGGAGTGGAAACGATCAGATGTCTAGGCTCTTGGTAGTAAATTAAGAAATTCCAAGTAAATATATTTGACCCAGCACTTCTACTCTGAGGAAATTTGTACATCCAGTCACCAAAGACTAGTATTAGGATGTTCTTAGCAGCATTATTCATAGTAACCCCAAAGTGGAAACCACCCAAATGCCCAGCAGAGGCAGAATAAGTAAATTGTAGTATACTCACATAATGTAATAATACACGGCAATGAGAATGAAGAATCTACATCCACCTGCAAAAATAGGAATAAATTACACAAATGTAATATTGAGTGAAAGAAGCCAGACACAAAATAATATACACTCATGATACCATTTCTATTAAGCATTTTAAAAGTAGGCAAACTAATCTATGATGTTAGAAGTCGGGACAGTGGAAGAAGCACAGGATGTATGCTAGCCTTGGTTGATTACTTGATGGGGATGTTCTGTGTTTTCAGCTTGTGAAAGTTCACTGTCGCGCACTTAGGAGATACGCACGCTTCTGTATGTATATTCTTTAATACTAAGTTTAGAGGTTTTCTGACCACTGTAATAGAAAGTACACTCTGAAACATATTTCTCATTTCCAAACAGTTCTGGTGATCTCTTGGTTACAATCTAAGGAATGGTATCCTATCCTATCTACAATTACAGCTCTTGGCTGCTAAAAGAGCTTCAAATGTGCTTGGTCCTTCTAGGAGTCAGTATACGCAGCCCCAGGGAGAATGTAGACAAGCCCTTGAACTAAACTGGCCTTGTTTCTAGGACCATTCCAGCCCTAGTCAGGTAATCTTGTGAATTAAAATCCATGGGGCCCAGGCTATATGCGTTTTCTAACAGTGGTCTACCTTCACAGTTTCTAAACTCAGAAGGAAGTGTATGGAATTGGTTAGTAGCAAGGGTGCCTCAGGATAATTCTGCCAATTGTAGAAAATAACTGACCCTAAGCCAGCCTGCCAGGCTTTTTTTTTTCCTACCAGGTTTTTAAAGGGAAGAAAACTGAAGAGTTGTAATTAAAGCAATTAGAATCCTCCCTGTATCTGCCTATCTCTATATGAGATCTGGTTTAATTAATCTACTGTACTGTACAGTCTTCCAGGATGTTACCTCGAGAAAAAACATTTAGAAAGTCAATAGAAGACAGGTCATGAAAAGAAGACAGAGAGGTATTTTTCAAATAGGTGAGAGATCAGGGTGCAACAGCAAAGCAGTTACCTCATTGGGAGGCACACTTACACAGTTTTTCTGTGTGAGTGTGTATATATATATATATATATTTTTTTTTCTTATTAAAGAAGTCATCCACTTTGCAGAATCAGTCTTCCTGGGAACATCTTTGGAAAATCTTTCTTCATTGGAACATCTTTAGTGGCTTAGGGAAAAAAAGGGTTTATTATTAAAACAGAATTTAGTAAATACCTCAAGCTAAGACATGTTAGAAATATCTGTACCTCCATCCAACTGTATAGCAAACCTCCCACACTGCATAATTTGTTCTAATGCTTGTTTCTTCCAGTCTTCAGCAATGTTTTCTATATGTCTTCCAAATATATTTGCTGACAAAGGGATGCATTTTAGTTTGGCATCAATCTTTTCCTACACATTAGAGCAGCCAGTTTTACTGTGGCACGAAGAGCAGGTGTTTCTGCAATGGTATGAGACTTTTGGGTTTTCTCTGAATTGTAGCAACTCGAAAAAGGCTTCTAAACATTTATCGTTACTTGGAGTGGCATTTTGTGAAGGGCGGGATTGAGTATCACGTGTCTTGAAACACTGCTGAAAAAAATCCTAGAGGTTTCTCTTCTTGTTCTGGGTGCTTCATTTTTAAGTATCGTGGGAATTATAATAGCTTCACACCATCATTACCTAATATCTCAAGGTACAATATATGCTCCAGGTGACGTTTAATGCTGCTAGCACATATTTCAAATGGTCTTCTTGTGATCATTTTCTTTTTTAAAAATTTATATATATTTTTCTTACTGAAGTATAGTCAGTTTACAATTTTGTGTCAGATTCTGGTGTACAGCACAATGCTTCAGCCATATAGGAACATACATATATTCACTGTGATCGTTTTCGATTCAGCTGTCTTTTTGTCAATTCTGATTAGGTCGTTATTGTTCACACTTGATAATGCTTCGGATGCAGAACTTATACAAAGGGTCGAAGGAAGGGTCTGCTCTGCCACTTTCTTGTTGTTTGCTATGCTTCTATTATTTTTGCTTTCCTATTTCACTGCTGGAAATGTTTTAAGCCGCCAGCTGATTTTGTGAGCCTTTGTTGAGTTAAAACTAGGTATCATCCACAAATGTACGGATATGGGCCCGGGTGAACTGTATTATATTTCAGTAAGCTGAAAGTCAATGAAAACGTCGGGGGGCCCAGGCCACCCTTCTCTATTGGAACAACTTGCATTCTTCCTTTGAATAACCTTGTAGACTTCATGTTGGCAAAGTTGGGGCGCCAGTCTGTTTTCAAATTAGAATTGGGGATTAGCCATCTTTCCTTTCTTGTTTTTTTAACATGAAAAGATAAATCTAGGGACAAGTGTTCCTCTCTCATGGATTGTTTTGCCCATCCCACATTAGAAAACCCTGGGCTCCATATTTTAAATCTTGCCTTTGGATCCATCCATGAGATGGGGAGCTGCATTCTCAGACTGCGTATTTGGGCTCTTGTAGTAAGGCTTCTCTGAACTGCTCTTTGGTTCTGGGGCTCCGCCTTGCAGGGAGGGTGTTACAGAGACAAACATCAAAAACAGGATTGTCTTTATCAAGGGACTATCATTGAGTATGTTGGTGTCGCTGTGGCAATGCCCAGCATGCCCATTATAAAGGCACCATGCGAGGAATTTATAAAAACTTGACATCAGGAAATTCTGTGCTTCTCCTCAACTTTTTTTTTTTTTTGCTTAAAGACAATATTAACTTTGTCTTCCTCTTTGCTTTGACTCATGGGATCTTAAAGCCATTTTTGTGGCCTGCCCCTCTGAAATGTAGAAGACTGATAGACATTCTTGTGTGCTCATTTCGCCCCTGGCTCTTTTCAAAACCCCTATCTCCACCTTAACCCTACATCTTGCAACTATTATTTTAAACTTTCAATTTCTTAAAAAGTCACTTCAAGTCCTTTAGGGAAGGAGGTGGGTATAAATAAGATTTAAGATTATTATTGATATTCACGATAAATTCCTTAAGCTCAGTTGCCTAAGAAAAAGATGATTTAGGGTGTGGAATTTTTCTCTCCAGGTTAAACTGATTATTTTCTGTTGTTAATAGCATGTATGCATTTATTGATTCTAAGACGTCATTAATTGTAAGACTCACCTCCGTTTCAAAGGTGTTAGAATGTTAGAAAATGGCCAACGCAGATTTTAAGACAACATTTATTGTAAGACCCCTCCTAATCTCAGACATGTTAAAATGTGGAAGGGAAATGGACAGTTTAGAATCAATGTAATGTGGTATTATTTATAGTACTAAGCGTCTTCCAGCTATTGGAAATCCACTGCTGTGGGGTTTGGAAGGTGGCCACATGGGAAGAGTTACAGCTTATGGGTGGTCAGTGTTTTAAGGATGCCCATCTCCCTGGAGCATAATAAAAATTCTAATCCCTGATTGCTGGAAGTGCAGTAATTACTAGCCTGACCTAGATGTGGATATTCACACATTGGCTTAAAAAATAAAATTCTAGTGAGGGGACTCTAGATAAAGTTGGAAAACATGTTTTTTAAAAGATACTTAACATACTTTTTGAATTGTACTATTGTTTTGCTTATAAGTAACTTCAAAATACTTAATAGAAAAATGAGCCAAGGACAGATTATTCTCAGAAGAAAATACAAATGGCTAATAGACATTTGAAAAATGTTCACTCTTCTTAAATTTTATTTTTATTATTTTTATTTTTTTATTGAGGTATAGTCAGTTTACAATGCTGTGTCAATTTCTGGTGCACAGCACAATGCTTCAGTCATACATGAATATACATATATTCATACTGTTTCTTATAATCAAAATTCTGTAAATTGAAATAGTGTGCCATTTTTGGTCTATAAAATTGATGAAGATAATACTCAGTGCCAGTGAGATGGCAGCAAGATAGGTGCCTTTATACATGTAATGTGAGTGTAAATGATACAGCTTTTATAGAAGGTAATTTACCAATACATGTTAAAATGTTCTTCAAATATTCATCTTTAAAATGTTCATATCCCTGATCTAAGTAATTCAACTCCTAGGTGTCTATTCTAAGGAGACAATCAGAGGTTCAAACTTACATTTAGAAAATTATTTATATTAGTAAAATATAAGCAACTTAATATTAAAGAACAGAAATATTTAAAGAATTTATGGCTTTTCTATTTAGCATATTGCTTTATAGCTATCAAAATCAGTGAGAGTTCTACCAGAAATAGCCATGGCTTCTTCTTATTTTACTGTGAACCTAAACTGCTTTAAAAAAATAGTCTATTAATAAAAAAAATAGTGAGGCTGAAGACTATTTAAATGACATGATAAAATAATCATATTGATTGAAAAAAAGATTCCAAAGTCGTTAATATATATATAAAACATATCAGAAAGCTTGAAAAAGAAATGTAGAAAGTGTTAACAATGATTGTATTTGAATTCTTGATAAGTTTTTCTTTCCTCTCTTTATTTTCCCTGAGTTCCCAATAGTATATATGATAAGAAAAAGTTATGAAACATGGATAAGTGTATTTATTTTCTTAAGTGAGTTTAATCTTTATCAATAATCATTCTCTCTAATTCTTTCATCAATGATCATTCTCTAGTGACTTTAAATTCCCCCATTCAACAAATATTCATTGAGGACCTTGTATATGCCAGGTACTGCCTTAGGACGTATGGATATAGCAATGAAAAGAACAGACTTAGTGGTCTGTTTCTTGGAGCTTCCATGGTAGTGGGGGAAGACTGGCCATAAATATACATTGTCTCCTCATCTGTCTACCAGGACCTCTCTTCAATTTGCACTCACACCCTCAGCTGAATGAATGAATCTAGTCTAGTGGCTTTAAATATCATTTGTTTTCTTACAGCTTTTTAATCTGTATCACTAACTTAGTCCTCTGTACCAAACTCCAGTTTTGTACAATGAAGTGCCTACCTGACATCTCCACTTGGAGATCTAATAGGCATGTCAAACCAAATGTGTGAGAACAGAATTCTTTTTTTTTTAATTTAATGTAATTTTTCTTCCAGTTTTGTTTGAGATATAATCAATATACAGCACTGTATAAGTTGAAGGTATACAGCATGATGATTTGACTTACATGTTATAAAATGATTCCCACAGTAAGTTTAGTGAACATCCATCTTAAATAGATACAAAATTAAGGAAATTAATTTTTTATCTTTTAATTTCAATTTTTTGACTAGTATTCCATTGGATGTATATGGATATATATACCACATCTTCTTTATCCATTCATCTATTGTTGGGGCCTTCAGTTGCTTCCATATCTTGGCTGTTGCAAATAGTGCTGCAGTGAACATAGGGGTGCATGTGTCTTCTCTAATGAGTGTTTTCATTTTCTTTGGCTAGATACCCAGGAGCAGAACTGCTGGATCATATGGTAGTTCTATTTTTAATTTTTTGAGGACCCTCCATACTGTTTTTCACAGTGGGTGCACCAATTTACATCCCCACCAACAGTGTACAAGGGTTCCCTTTTCTCCACATCCTTGCCAACATTTGTTATTTCTTGTCTTTTTGATGATAGCCATTCTGACAGGTGTGAGGTGATATCTCATTGTGGTTTTGTTTTGCATTTCCTTGATAATTAGTCAGGTTGAGCATCTTTTCATGTGCCTGTTGGCCATTTGTATGTCTTCTTTGGAAAAATATCTATTAGGATCCTTTGCCCATTTTTAAAATGGGTTGTTTGGGGATTTTTTTGCTGTTGAATTGTGTAAGTTCCTTGTGTATTTTGTATATTAACTCCTCATTGGATGGATGTATCATTTGCAAATATCTTCTCCCATTCACTAAGTGACCTTTTCATTTTGTTGATAGTTTACTTCATTGTGCAAAAGCTTTTTAGTTTGATGTAGTCTCATTTGTTCATTTTTGCTTTGGTTTCCCTTGCCTAAGACATAGCCAAAAAAAAAATACTACTAAAAGCGATGTCAAAGAGCTTACTGCCTCTGTTTTCTACTAGTTTTATGGTTTCAAGTCTTATATATAAGTTGTTAATCCATTTTGAATTTATTTTTGTGTATGGTGTGAGAGGGGTCCAGTTTGATTCTCTTACATGTAGCTGTCCAGTTTTCCCAACACTGTTGAAGAGGCTGTTTTTTCCCCATTCGATATTCTTACCTTCTTTGTCGTAGATTAATTGCCCATATAAGTGTGGGTATGAGAATGGAATTTTTTTTTTTGCAGTAAAGCTTTTTAATTTACCAATAAACCAAACACTTATTTAATAAAATATCTTAACATTCAAATTTGGTGTTCTATAGAAAATACAATCTGGTTGTGGGAGAATAGAATTTTTTTTTCTAGAGCAGTTTTATTTCATTTTAACATTTTTTATTGATTTATAATTATTTTACAATGTTGTGTCAAATTCCAGTGTAGAGCACAATTTTTCAGTTATACATGAACATACATATATTCATTATCACATTTTTTTCTCTGTGAGCTACCATAGATCTTGTATATATTTCCCTATGCTATACTATACAGTATGAGAATGGAATTCTTAATCTCCCCATCCTGTTCCTTCCACCCTCAAACCTCTGCTTCTAATGTCCTCCCCATCCTAGGGAATGGCAATGCCATCTTTCCAGTTCTTCAGGCCAGTAACTTGGGCGTTATCTCAATTCCTTTCATTCTTTCACACTCTACACCCAATCAAATCAAAATTTTATTTATTCAAAATCTCTCCAGAATCTGACCACTTCCACTGCCATCACCCTGGCCCCAGCTTCCATCTACTCTGGCTTGGTTATGACACCGGATGCCTCAGGGGTTTTCTTGCTTCTACCTTTAACTTCTTAGAGTTTCTGCTCAATACAGCAGCCAGGCGGTCCTGTTAAAACTAATTAGATCATATCACTCCCTGTTCAAAACTTTCGAATGGCTCTTATCTTCTCAGAGTGAAAGCCAGTCTTTATAGCATCCTAAAACCCCCACACCACTGGGTGCTTCCCATCGCCTTCCTTCTGCCTCACTTCTCTGGCTATATTTCCTACTACTTTTCTTTCTTGCTCACTTCCTCCAGGCATACTGACCTTCTTGTTATTCCTGGAAGAAGCTGGGCATGCTCCTGCCTCAGGGCCTTTGCACTTGCAGTTTTCTCTGCCTGGAGTGTTCTTTCTCCCCATGGCTCAATTGATCCTTTATATATTTACACATATATCAGCTGGCTTAACTATCCTATTTAAAAGTATACCAGTAACTCCCTTTCCCTCTTTGTTGCCTAGTTTTTTTCTATAGCACTTATCACCTTTTAACGTACTACACATTTTGCTATCTTTTTTGTTGCTTATTATCTTTCAGCATCACAAGGGCAGGATTTCTTTTTAATCTGTTTTGTTCCCCAAAGTATCCTCAGAACCTAAAACAGTGCCTGGCATACAGCAAGCACTCACGTAGTATTTGTTGAAAAAAATGAATGGTGGGTGAATACTATGACGGCAATTTAAATTGTTTTTAAAAGGTCAAATGAGTTTTAAACGTTTCACTTACTGGGAATAATGTCATCTAACAGTGAGTTTAGAGATAATACCTTTTTTTTTTCAGTACTCTTTTCCTATTACATGCCTTTCCCCTCTCACATTCAGGACCTTTGATCCTTGATTAAATTTCCTGCATCTCTGAATTCACAGGGGAGGAAATATATCTTTAAATTTATTTTTAAATTAAATGCATTCCATGAATGTGTTCTCATTGTAAAAATAAAACAAAATAACAGATACCTATGGCAAAACAATGAAAACATCCTTTCATCTCTTCTCCTAATGCTATCTTCTTCCTCAAAGTTAACCCCTATTAACAGTATGTTTTTTTCTAGGGCAGTGCTGTCCAATAGAACTTTCTGTGATGATTAGAATTTTCTATATCTGTGATAAGACAGTAGCCACTGTAACATGTGGTTATTGAGCACTTGAAATGCGGCTAGTGTGACTGAGAAACTGAGTTATGTTATTTAAATTTAACTTATCATAATTTGAATTTAAATTGCCATGTATGGCTAACAGCTACCATATTGGACAGTGCAATTCTAAACTGTTTTGACACAATTACCTATTTCTCTCTTTTATATACATATATGTATGTACACACATATATATATAAATGTGTGTGTTTTTATTGATGTATAGTCAGTTTACAATGTTGTGTCAATTTCTGGTGTACAGCACAATACTTCAGTCATATAGGAACATACATATATTTGTTTTCATATTCTTTTTCATTTTAGATTACTGTAAGATATTGAATATAGTTCCCTGTGCTATACAGTATGAACTTGTTTATCTATTTTATATATAGTAGTTAGTATCTGCAAATCTCGAACTCCCAGTTTATCCCTTCACCACCTTCCCCCCAGTAACCATAAATTTGTTTTCTATGTCTGTGAGTCTGTTTCTGTTTTGTAAATAAGTTCGTTTTGACTTTTTTTTTTCCAGATTGCACATATGAGTGATATCATACGGTATTTTTCTTTCTTTTTCTGGCTTGCTTCACTTAGACGAGATTGGGCACGTTCAGGATGGTATGGCCGTAGACCTGGCTTACTTCACTTAGAATGACAATCTCCAGGTCCATCCATGTTGCTGCAAATGGCATTATTTTATTCTTTTTTATGGCTGAGTAGTATTCCATTGTATAAATATACCACAACTTCTTTATACGGTCATCTGTTGATGGACATTTAGGTTGTTTCCTTGTCTTGGCTGTTGTAAATAGTGCTGCTATGAATATTGGGGTGCATGTATCTTTTCAAATTAAGGTTCCCTCTGAATATATGCCCAGGAGTAGGATTGCTGGATCATATGCTAAGTCTATTTTTAGTCTTTTGAGGAATCTCCATATGTTTTCCATACTGGCTGCACCAAACTACATTCCCACCAACAGTGTAGGAAGGTTCCCTTTTCTCCACAGCCTCTCCAATATTTATTGTTTGTGGACTTTTGAATGATGCCCATTCTGACTGGTGTGAGGTTATACCTTATTGTAGTTTTGATTTGCATTTCTCTGATAATTAGTGATATTGATAATTTTTTATGTGTCTATTGGCTGTTTGTCTTCCTTGGAGAACTGCTTGTTTAGGTCTTCTGCCCACTTTTGGACTGGGTTGTTTTTTTCTTAAGTTGCACAAACTGTTTATATACTCTGGAAATGAAGCCCTTGTCAGTCTCATCTTTTGCAAATATTTTCTCCCATTTCTTAGGCTGTCTTTTTGTTTTGCTTATGGTTTTCTTTGTTGTACAAAAACTTGTAAGTTTAGGTCCCATTTTTTAATTTTTGGTTTAATTTCTATTGCCTGGGTAGACTGCCCTAGGAGAACATTGCTGATATTTACGTTAGATAATGTTTTGCCTGTGTTTTCTTCTAAGAGGTTTATAGTGTCTTGTCTTATGTCTAAGTCTTTAAGCCCTTTTGAGTTTATTTTTCTGTATGGTGTGAGGGAGTATTCCAACTTCATTGATTTACATGCTGCTGTCCAGTTTTCTCAACACTATTTGCTGAAGAGACTGTCTTTACTCCATTGTATGTTCTTGCCTCCTTTGTCGAAGATTAATTGACCAAATGTTTGTGGGTTCATTTCTGGGCTCTCTATTCTGTTCCATTGATCCATATGTCTGTTTTTGTGCCAACACCATGCTGTTTTGATTACTGTAGCTCTAGTATAGTCTGAAGTCTGGGAGAGTTATTCCTCCAGCTTCATTCTTTTTCTTCAGTAATGCTTCGGCAATTCTGGGTCTTTTGTGATTCCATATAAATTTTAAGTATTATTTATTCTAATTATGTGAAAAATGCCCTGGGTAATTTGATAGGGATCACATTAAATCTGTAGATTACTTTGGGCAGTATGGCCATTTTAACGATATTGATTCTTCCAATCCAAGAGCATGAGATATCTTTCCATTTCTCTAAGTCACCTTTAATTTCCTTAGTCAGTGTTTTGTAGTTCTCTGCATATAAGTCTTTCACTTTCTTGGTCAGATTTCTTTCTTTCTTTCTTTCTTTTAACATTTTTATTGAGTTATAGTCATTTTACAGTGTTGTGTCAAATTCCATTGTAGAGCACAATTTTTCAGTTATAAATGAACATACATATATTCATTGTCACTTTTTTTGCTGTGCAGATTTATTTCTAAGTTTTATTTTTTGGTTTCTCTCTCTCTAACCATAAATGATATCTTACTACATAACATGTATACATACTATTTTGTGACTTGGTTTTTGCATTCACCAAAATGTCTTAGAAATCATTCCCTGACTGTGCAGATGTATCTGTCTTACTTTTTTTATTGGTGCCTATCATGTCATAATATGTGTGCACCATACTTGGCTAAGTGAAAAGTGGATATTTCTTGGTGCTGAGCTGTGGACTGGGCCTCGTCTTCTTCTGCTCCACTGGCACCTGATCTGAGATTCCACATCATCAGTAACACAGTCCAGGGGGTCCAGTGAGTCACATGTGTTGGGCCTACGGTCAGTGCTAAGATCTACTTTTTCTTTGCTGTCTATTTTCAAAAGGCAAAAACATTCTGATCCCACCTAAAATCAGGCCTTAAAAATATGTTTAGGGACAGGTAAATACAAAACCTAACAGCATGAGACAGAGGGATGAGTTTGGTGCCATTTTTCTGCATTTCTGAATTTGCAGTTCTAAAACTGCACAGTCCTGAAGCAAAAAGCCTACATTGGTGAAGTCAATTCATTCTGAAGTCCTACTGTTGCCTCTTACATGTCCTGATGAAAATGTTCTGTCGTTACAAAAGTCTTTCCAACTGGAAGACATTCTTGAGATGGTTATGTATTTATTAACTATGTGAAATTCACTTTTCATGTGGTTTCTGTGCTCCTAACATGGCTTACCAACACTTGCTAGGTAAATTTATGGAGTCTGCCATTGTACTATTAGGTATACTGTATCAGTCAGAGCCTTGTTGAGATAAAGACAGCTTCCTTGAAAGGGGAAACTTGAAGAGAGCTTAACAAAGGGATGGTTTACAAAGGCATGGGCAGAGTTTAAGGAAACCTCACGGCATAGTATGGTGCCCGAAGCGTAGAAACATTGCGGGGAGTTGCCACCCCAAGGCGTGAAGGGGCAAGGGGAGAATATGGTTGGCAGGACGTTGTGGAGCCATGGTTTTCAGTAAAAGGACAGACCAGCATACTGCTTCCCCTCAGGGAGGGTGCCGGAGTGATGAATGCCCTGAGCTCACTCTTGTCCTGCCCTCTGCTGCTTTCCGTGCTTCCCTCGGACCCAACTCAACTGGAAGCAGGAGGGCAGCGGGACTCACAGGTTCAGTCCATACAAAAAGCCATCCAGGAAGGAGTAGAGAAGGGTGGGAGAGAGTAGCTTCTCGGGAGGCAGAAGGAAGGTAGTAATCACACCTACCGCCTGTCATTTACCCCTCACCGCAGCCTCATGAGGTAGATGATCGGATTATCCTCCTTGCATAGGTGAGGATACTGAAGGTTAGAAAGGTTAAGAATGAGCAATTTTCTGAAGTTCAGTTTTAGAAAATCAAATGGTCAATGATGCATGGAACTAGGATTTGAACTCAGGCTTGTTTGACTGCATAGCCCCACTGCTGTTAAAAACAGCTTAGCTCAAACGAGCAGCCCCGCACTTGGCCATCACCATCAGCAGTCCTGTGCTCAGTTCTGATTGGTTGATTAATTAGCTTGCTGTCTGATTGATCCCATTGTCAGGGGTGCTCATTGCATAAGGAGATGTTCTACTGACCATTTTCCACTCAGGTAATGTGTGTATTGTATATTGTATATAGTGCCTAAAAGCTTTTGGGTTTTGTTGTTGTTTTGTGTTTTTTTAATCAGTTGATTTTTTAAAGTTTTTAAAATTGAAATATAGTTAACTTACAATGTTGTCTTCATTTCTCATAGCTTTTGTTCTAAGTAAATATTTGACAATGTCCAATTGAACATATTCTGCACGTGAAATGCCCAGTATCTCATCTTCCCCCTGAAAAAGCCCGATGGGAATACGGCTTTGGTGTGGTACTGCCATGCGGTTTACACAACCAGAACTTGCACAAATAGGCAACATGTTCACATTCAATGGCTGGATGTTCTGAAATCTTAAATTAGGTTGAGAGAGGTTTTATTGCTGTCTAGCTCCAAGTCTGTGGTCTGGCAAGGCCCTTGCACATGTGAGGTCCAGGGCGCTGGGCCAGGGCTTCTTAACCTTTTAAAATCCTTACTCTATTCTGGTAAACAGGAAACTTTCATGTGCCTTTCTAGCCCCACATTTGGAATATGGCTTCCTAGGTGGGCATAGTCTATCCTCTGATGATCTCTACCAGTCAAAAGGCTTAATTTCCATGACTTGTAGGTTGAAAAGGGTAGAATTTTCCTCCCAAATATAACATTACTGACAATTGAGTATGCCTTTTCAAGCCAATACCTCCTCCCATTCTAAAATGGCTACCCTTAACCTTTGAAGATTGCTGCTGCAGAGCCAATTCCGTTTTTCCCTTTTTTACTTCCTTCTCCCACCTAATCAACTCTCCAAACAACATCTAGCATCATGTAAAACATATAGCATGTTCTACTAAGCACTTGACTATGTGATCTGATGATCTGGAGTCTAAGCTGAGCCCTGTTTATATGTATCTGACCGACTTCACTAAGTCTAGGTAAACAGGGTCATGTGCTTTTGTTTTTTTCAATTAATTGTTTGCCCCTCACAACTTTTCTAATTAGCAGGAAGTCCTATCTCCTTTTTGAGGCCCCTTGGTCCTAGTTGTCTAAGGATTCTAGTGTTTCCTCAGTTCAAAGGAGCCAAGAAGGTAACTGAGTCTGAGGGATCTACAACTGCTATTGCTTTCTACCACTGGGTGTCACTGTTGGAGACAGGTCCTTTACAGTTCAGTGGAGGCAGCACCTGCCTCAGAGTTGTGGTGCTAATTAAATGAGCGAATACATTTGAGAGACAGATACATGGCACGAAGTAGGCACTTAAAGAATTAACTATTATGTCATATTATTGGGCCTTGGTTTAATGCCTTATGCAGGGCCTAGACCAGAGGATCCCTGGAACCATCCCAGCTCTGGCAAATGATGAGGAACAAATAGGGGCTAGGCCCCCTCCATGGTGGTAGAGAGCCTGGAGGCCGGGTTGGACCAGTTCCTGCCCCTCTCTGGAGCCTCTGACTATCTTGTTCCCATTGTCCTGAGGTGGGTGTGCCCTTGGTAGGTGGAGGAAACGGAACCTGAGTAGCATAGAATTCCCTGTAAATCAAATGACTTGTGCTGGCTCAGAGGAGGAGGAGTTCTGGGATGTTTTGGCTGAAGACATACTGCCTCAGATCACAGGGCTGGTTGGTAGTAGCCGGGCCTTAACCAAGGTCTTTCTGAACGTAGAGCTGGACTCTCTGCCGAGGGAGTCTTCCACCTCACTTTGGAAGGCAATGTTCTAGAGAGCAAGGCTGTGGCTCACTTATTTCTGCATTCCTCCCATTCCAAAGCACAGTGCCTTATACAGAACAAGAAATACCCCTTTTCCGTGTCAACTGCTGTTAAAGATACTCACAAGCATGCATGTGCACACACAAGCACATGTGGGAATTCTCTCTGCCTTCCATCTCTTTGCTTCTCTTATTTTCCCACCTCTAGGCCACAATAATTAAGAATAAAATGCACAGTGCATATAAACCTTTTTTTCACTTTTAAGTAACTACAGTTGATTGACAACATTAATTACCAGATTTCACACTCTCTAGAATACACTTTTCTTGGAAAATGGCAATGCCTTGTATCTTTAAACTTTGTGACTAGTACATAAGATTTCCAATGAGTAGTTTGTTTTAGATTCTGTGAAAAAGATTCACTGTCCACGTATATGAAAGATTCATGGATCATTAATATAAGCTAACTCGATTTGCCAATTCATTTACCTATTTGGGCTGTGTCCTAAAATTTCATTCATGAGTCAGTTTGCTTGTTTCAGTGAGGAACTACACTATTACTATATCATCATAATGGATATAATTATCATAATCTATAGTATTATAGATTATGATATATAACAATACTAATAGCAGTCTAATTGCTACAATTGATTGAATGCCAGGTACTTGACATACATGATCTCTCTTTTCACAACAACTCTGCAAGAAAGTTACCCATTTTACAGATGAAACTGAGATTCAACTGAGTTTAGGAGCTTCCTTTTAAAAACAGGTAAAGGCAGATTTTTTTTTTCTCCCAAAGACAGCTCCTGCTAAAGAGGCAATGACAGGCCACCCATGACCTCCCTCGCCACCCCTCCTTCCTTCACGAGGTGCAGCTGGTGGGCCCCAGGGGGCACCTGGCTCCATGTCAGCTAATCCTGGTTGTGGCCTGGTTTGGAAAGATGAGCTAGGCCAATCTGATCCTCCCTTTAGGAATCTGAATTGGGAAACATGGAAAGAAGCAGTATGTTGGTAGCAGGAGCTGGGGCTGAAAGGCTCAACCCAAAGTGGTTGAATGAACGTTGGCAAGGGAGGCTGAGGCAGCCATCCTGGGCCATGTTCAAGCTGAAGTTGATGGCGGGGAAGAAGGAAGAGACTTGAATGTAGTGGAAGGACCTAGAGTCACTTGGAGCAGGACAGAAAGAATCACGTGCAGAGAGCACTCTGGGGGCAGGCGCTGCTGCTCTCCTAGCACCCCCCCCCCCGGCTTTCGTGCCGGGGTGGCTGTAACATAACCTTTCATCTTTTGAACTAACTTTAGTATCAGTTCCTTTCCATCAGTAGAGCCAAATTAGAACACACTGCCTGTAAGGGCTGGAACGGGGATTTGAACCCCCACCTTGTGGTTACAGAGCCTCTGCTCTTGTCACTGCTCCTGCACCTCCTTTGCCACCTCATCTCTGGCCCATCCTGGCCCACAAGGTCACCTTAATGGGTTAGAAAGAGAACCAGTAACAGACTCAAGTTTCCTGGATCCATGTTCCAAATCTTGGTTTGCTTTCAGAGCCCTGAATGGGGTGAGGGCGGGGTTTAAGAAAGTCTCAGGCAGCCGAGAGGTCTCCAAACAACTCTAGGGCAGGGCTCCAGCTTCCAGGACGGAAGGTGCTGCAGTGGGGAGAGGGGTGGGGGCAGGGCAGGATGGGTCCTTGGTAGTGCAGAGGAGAATGGGGGCTCCTCCAGGAGGTGGACCGATCTTACCTGTGCTTCTGTCCCCAGTTCTAAGATAATGCCGGACTTATTTGAGTGAATGAATGAATACGCAATGTTTACAGTGACTCGTCAGCTGCAGCTCTAAAAATATTGCTGATGATGTAGCGATGACCGTGGTAACAACACAGTTGAAAGACTACACGTGGACAACTCCGGATTGCATTTGCCCTGTTTTTAAAAATACGGCTCACTTTGCCTTCCTCTGTCTAGAGAGAGTGAGGTTTTCATTTTAAGAGGCTGACTAAAAAATGCAGAGCCACTTCCTGGGCAGACTTCCAAGTGACTACATCTCTCTGACAGCGCTCCCCGGAGCCCCAGCCCAAGCGGCCTGGGGCGGGGCCTCCAGCCGTTGGTGGCTGTTGGAGCCCCCACAGGAGCAGTTATCTGCAGCCCGCCAGAAATGCTGTGCTTTTAGGCCCTCCCCGGGCACAGATAACGACTTTGGCCTTTGCACTGAAGAGACGTCAGAGTTTGTGATTGGCCAGGCCGGTGTGTGTGAAATCCAGATGTCTGCCTCGCTCCTGAGTATGACATTCCTTCCAGCCGAGTACCCCCGGGTGTGGGTAAGTCTCTGCCCTTGTTGGTTGGGAAACGTTCCAGGCTGAGCATTGTGCCTTTCCAAGGGCATGACTTAGCATATTTCTTCATCCTGTTAAGCCTCAGTTGCCTTTTCTGTGAAAGAGAGATGGTGGTGTCTTGTGCTGGAGAAGGATGGAAAGCCTATGGGAGGAGAGCAGTCTCTAGCCGTCATCGTAGGGTGCCGTGAGGCCTAGAAGAGAGAATGTGTCCAGAGCATCTCATCTGGTACCTGGCAGATACTGGACACTGAAGAGCTCTTATTTCTGAAGCCTCAGTCAAAAAAAAAAAAAAAGATTTCAGTGACTATGTCCCTGTTTTTATTTCCAACAGTACTATATTTCTCTGAAAGACTCCTCAGTGGATCTGTTTTACTTCTTAATCATACCTGCATAGCCAGTAGAAATACAACTTCAGGGGAAGTTAGTGCCAAAGGAAAGTTTGTCCGACTATATTCCCTTTCTCTTTTTCCCTTCTAGACCCTGACTGCACCTGCCCCATTTGCAGACGAAACCAGCTGCCAGTGCCAAGCACCCCATGAAAAACTGACCATTGCTCAGGCCCGCTTAGGAACACCAGGTGAGGCTGTGCTTCTTGTTCTCCGGACGGGCCCTGTCCTGACATCTCAAGGAGCAGAAAGGCCCATCATTGCTTGAGAAGCACTTGCTTTCAATCAGAGAGTTGAATTTAGAGATGTTAGCACAAAGCAAGCCTCACCCCTAGAGTTGCTGATTCAGTCCAACAGGGGTGAGGCTCCAAAATGTGCATCTCTAAGAAGTCCCCGGGTGATGCTGCTGCTGGGGGACCAGGCTTACCCCTGGTAAGTGGTAAAGCTGGGATTTGATCTCAAACCCATCTGGGCTTGAGCTTGATCTGCCAGCCACGACACTCCACTTCCTCTTTAAGACTAGCTTCAGGAGAGTGAAGCGTGGAAAAGAGCAGGCAGAGTTAATAAGCCTTGTAGTGACTTCTTGTGAGAAAGGCAAAAAGAGGCTTGAGGTGGTAGTTCAGAGCACATAAACCACTGTGCAAAGGATCGCCTGGTAAGTTTGTGAAAGAGGCAGATGTTTTGCGCGTGTTCCAGCCCCAACATCTGGGATAGGGCCCAGATACTTGCATTAAAAAAAACCAGCCCAGGTGATTCTGAAGTTGATGGTCTACAGACTATACCCTGAGAAATGCTGACCCAGCAATAAATCTAAAAGATGCAGTGAAAGTCCACGCAGGGGGTTAGGAAGAGAACAGATTTGCTCTCAAGTTAAAGGGTGCCTTTAGGCCTGAGCAGAAAGGACCCTACTTTTCTAGGGAGAGGAAAGGGAAGCAGAACTTACTCTTCCTTTGCTGAGTGCTATGCCCTGTTCGTTCTCTGCTTCATTCAGTCTTTGCAAAAACTGGGTGAGATGGGTATTAATTGTGTCCTTTCTGCCAATGAGGCAAATGAGACTCGGAGAACTTGTCAGATGTCTGCGCTGACTGGATAGAGCTAGGATTCGATCCCAAGTCCCTCTCCCCTCGTGCCCCCGCTGTGTCCACCACAGCGGGCTGTCCTGTGAGCATGCGCCGTGGCAGACCGTGGAGCTCAATGAGAGCATGCTCAGACTTTGCACTAGAGAGCGAAGGTGTGTGAACAAGACAGATAGAAGCTGTGATCTTCTGCAGTGGCGGGGCCGTCTGCCTGCCCACTGCTGTCGCATCAGCACCTAGAGAAGTACTGTATGCTCAGTAAATACTTTGTGAGTGAAGGAAGGGAGGAAGGAAAGTTTGGGACAAGAGAAGGAACTTCTCATCTGGAAATAGAATCAGAGAGCATTTGGCCTGATGTTTTGAGCCGGCATCAGGCTAACTGGGGGATATCAGGTGCCTGTATGCTGTCTAACCGCCAAGTTGTTTAAGGCCTGAGAATCAGGCTAGAGTAAGATGGTGGTGCATTTTGAGATACCTATGTGGCGGGCCCTGGGGAACACAGGTCACAACAGTAGAGGTGAGATGGAGCAAAGGTGACCTACAGCTTTCAGACCTTCTCCCCTCTTATCTCAGGTGATGGTACTGGGAAGTTATCCAGGAGAATTTGTGATGTTGGTAGGCGTCCGGCCGGGGGAACTTTTTTATTCAGAACTTCTAACGTCAGTGTTAAAATGTGACAAGTTAGCTCTTTGTTTACTTAGAAGGCACATATTCGTCTTAGACCACACTCTAATAATCACTATGGTCTTCAAACTTTAGCTTGCCTAGAATTCCTTGGAGGGCTTGCAAAAACAGACTTCTAGCCCCGCTCCTAGAGGTTCCGATTCAGTCGGTCTGGGTGGGGCTTGAGAAGCTGCACCTCTAACAAGCTCCCAGGTGACGCTGAGGCTGCCGGTCCTGGGACCGCGCTACAAGGACCGCTGCTTCAGAGTAACTGTTGGTAGTGGCTGGAGGGAATGTCACGGAGATTAGCTAAATTTAATTGTTGGAGGTTTGTACTGTTACTAGAGAAGCTCACAGAGTTTTAAAAATCTTGCTGTTTGAGTATTATTTAAGATAACAAGAAAAACATCATTATTTTTTTGAAGTGTTAGTTAATTTGCAAGACTAGGAAGCAATTACTTTTCTGTGGCGCTGTCTTGGGCATTCTATCAAAAAGACAAAGTAGATCTGTACTGGGGGTTTATAAAGTGCTTCAAGGTTATAGTCACACCTTCTTCACTGACTCCTTCACTGGCCTATTTTATGACTTCATACAATTGCTTACCTTACTTTCGCCGTCTTAGGTCTATTCACACAGAGCTGGTGTATAAGTTCTAAAAGAGGCAATGACAAACTCTGCTCATAGCTTTTAGCTCCTGGACCTCATCTGTGAGGACACAGGGTGACGAACCTCAAGAGAAGGAACAAGGTAGAGAAATGGGAACTGGCACCTTCGATCTTAGCTCAACCAGTCATTTGCGGAGCTATGAGCCCACAAGGTGGAGTATGTGTCCTGAGACAGGGAGACTCAGTCCTCTGCCTTGAGAGAAAGGAAAACTTCAAGTGATTGTTTTATAGGTTCCTTTTAATTAAGCTGACTCTTTTTCTTAAAGGGAAACTCAGTTCTGCTTTCCTATTTTCCTTCACAAAAAAGGGAATTTGAGTTTTACAAATTCATTTTTCAAGAGCCACCTTAATGAATGTTGCCTTCTGTCTGTGCCACCTGTACTATAATTTACTTAGTTTTTCTTTTTTTATTTTTTTTTAAATCTTGGGTTTTTTGGGGGGGAGGGAGGTAATCAGTTTTATTTATTTTGTTTTTAGAGGAGGTACTGGGGATTGAACCCAGGACCCTGTGTATGCTAGGCACACACTCTTCCACTGAGCTATACCCTCCCCACCTCCATAAGATTTTAAAAGGTTAATTTTTGTGCCACCTTTTTTGGACATCAGCTGTACACACAAAAAATACTAGTTACCATGATTAATGGGCTTTTAGTAATAGTCTCTCTCTCTCTTTCGTTAAGACGCCATATTGGCATATAGTTTTCTAGAAGGCCGCATGAGTTAAAAGAAAGAGCAATGGGTTTGGTTTGCACTCACACTTCATCATAGGTTGATGGTAGGAATGTTGGGTAAGCTGCTCAACTTCACTGAGCTTCCATTTGCCCCTCTGTGAGAGGATATTAAGTCCGCTCTCCCCTACCCACCTCACAGAGTTGATGGAAAGATTAAGTGAAATATATGTGCTTTGGAAATCGTATGTACTTTTAAGGCATTGTTAATGTGCTACATTTAAAGAGCCGTAATCAGAAATAATCACCCTTTTATTGTTGCTTGAATCTGAAACAAAACCAAGAAACAGTACAACATGCCCTACAACAGTGTGAGTTCCAATGTCATGTAGTTGGTGACTGTCGCCTGTCTGGCCGTGTGGTACGTGTATGTGTAACTTTTTAACCAACTGCCAAACTGCTTTCCACTGCGGTTGTACCATTTTACATTCCCATCAGCAGTGTATGAGAGTTCCAGCTGCTCTATATCCTCATCAACCCGTGGTGTGGTCCATCATTTAAAGCCTTTTTGGCCATTTTAGTGGGTATGAAGTAGTGTCTCAGTGTAGCTTTAAGTTGTAGTTCCCTAATGACTAATGATATTGAGGATCTTTTCCTGTGCTAATTTGCCATCCATATATTTAGTTTCTTCGGTGAAGTGTCTGTTGAACTTTTTTTCTCTGTTAAAAATGAGTTGTTTATCTTATTATTGTGTTTTGAGGGTTCTTTATATATTCCAGATAAAAGTCTTCTATCAGATATCTATTTTGCAAATATTTTCTCCCGAAGAATTGCCTTTTCATTTTTGTAAAAATGTCTTTTGAAGAGTGAAGGTTTTAAATAAGGTTTAATGTATCAATTTTTGTTTTATAGTGTGTCCTATTTGGTTCCAAGAAATTTTTACCAAACCCAAAGTCACTAAGATTTTTTTCTGTTTTCTTCCAGAAGTTTTTTAGTTCTAGCTTCACATGTAGGTGTGTAATCATTTCAAGTTAATATGGTGTAAGATGTGTGGTAAGCACATCCCCCTTCACTGTTCGATTTACTTTAAAATGCTGAACGATCTACAGAAATTAGGAATGTAAGATCCAGGAAGTTAAAGTATTCAGATTTTACCCACCATAATGTACCATGGTCATCATTTATATCCATGATCTTCGAGCAAATATTCAGCATCATTTTGGTGTTACATGGAGTTTGTTATATTTAAATTATTTGAAGCATGGTAATCCACGTGTGGAATACAGACATGCATTTTGTCAAAATATCACATTTATCTGATATATCTTGCTCTGACCTTTCAGGATAAACAGGAATTTACTTGAAATATTTTTAAAAAAATTTACAATAATCTGTGGGCAAAAAGTCTATATTGCCATTGTATTCATTTTCTATGCTGTATAACATATTGCCACAGGAGCAGATCTACCAATGGTCAAGCTTCTGGATGAGGATGGAGCCCTGAGTGACATGGAAATTATTATTATTTTTTGAGCCTTGTGAAACCCTGAGCAGAGGACTCAGCTAAGCCAGGCTAAAAACAATGCGCATTTATTATGTCATAATTTCCATGGATCAGGACTCTGAGCCTGGCTTAGCTGAGTCCTCTGCCCAGGGTTTCACAAGGCTCAAAAAATAATAATTTCCGTGTCACCCAGGGCTCCACTCTCATCCAGAAGCTTGACCATTGGTAGATCTGCTTCCGAACTCACTTAGATTGTTGGCAGAATTTATTTCATTATAACTGTAAGACCAAAGATCTAGCTTCTTGATGGTTGTCAGCCAGAGACCACCTTCAGCTCCTAGAGACCACCTGCAGTTCCTTGCCTCGTGGCCCTCTCGAAACAGGGCAGCTTGCTTCTTCAAAGCCACCAAGGGAGAAAGAATGAGTCGGCTAACAAAATGGAGTCTTATATACTATAACATCATCATGGAAGTGACATCTGTCATCTTTGTCATAGTCTCCCAGTTAGAAGCAAGTCACAGGTCCCATTCCCACTTCAAAGGGAGGGGACCGCACAAAGGCATGAACAGGAAGTGGAGATCACTGGAAGCTACCTTAGGGTCTCTGTACTATGGCCATAGGTTAGGTGTCCTCCATCTGTGGTCACTGCCAGACCTCTAGCTTCACAGGCCAGTGGTTCCCAGCATAGACCCTCTGGATAGTCCCTGGATGCCTAAAACAGTGTCCAGAAAAACCTCAAACAAAAGATTAAAACAAATGAACATACAAACTAACTTAAAAAGCCACAGTCTGTTTAAAAAAATCATTAGCAGGGTATAGCTCAGGGGCAGAGTGTGTGCCTAGCATCACAAGTTCCTGGGTTCAATCCCCAGTACTTCTGTTAAAATAAACAAATAAATACATACATACATAATTACTTCCCCCCAAAATAAGAAAATAAAACTATAAAAATCAGGAAGAATTTCAAACATTCCCAAAAGTAGAACAATATAGTGAATCTTCATGTGTCCAGCACCCACTCATACCTAACAACCTCCATCCTATGGCCAGTCTTGCCTCATCTACTCTCCCTTCTTGAATTATTTGAAACAAAATCCCAGGCTTCCTGTCATTTCATTCATAAATATTTCTGTATATATTATATGTCTTAATAACTTTTTTGAAAAAGACATAATCACTATACCATTATCTCACCTAAAAAGTTAACAGTAATTCTTTAATATCATCAAATATCCAGTGTTCCAATTTCCAATTGTCTTATGTCATCATTCAGTTATAGTTTGTATGAACCCAAATCCAAATAATGCCCATACTCTACAGTATGGTGAGATGTTTTAAAAATACCTTTTAATCTGCAAGTCTCCTCTCTATTCTTTTCTCTCTCTCTTTTTTTTTTTTTTGAAGTTTATTTGTTGAGATCAGGGTTTGTTTTTTTTTCCTTTGGTTGATTTTTCTTTCTTTCTTTCTTTCTTTCTTTTTTTTTTTTTTTTTTTGGTTCTGCAGGGTTTCCCAGTCTGGAAATTGCTGACACACTACAATTTTTTTAAAGTGAGCTTATTGCAAAATCAACTCCACAAATACTCCTCAAAGATTTACTAAATGGCCTTTTTCTCAGTAATTATGACATCTTTCTTCACTTTTCTTTCCTCCCTGCTTCCTGAATTTATTTATCTTGATCACCTCTGAGTCAATAACAAAAACATCTGCAAAACTGGCATCTGCTTTCCCCTGGGGTTTAGATCTTCAAACAAATTTTCCTCAATTGAATTCAAATTGAATAAAAGCATTGAAACCAAGGATCCCTCATTAGACAGTTTGTTATTTCAAAGTATTTTCTGTTTACTGTGCCTTATTTAGAATACAGCATAATCCTATGAAGGCAATTCTGTTTGTTCAAAATGGTGTATAATTGGGAATAATTGCAATTCCCTATCTGACAAAGTCTCTCGAGTTTTGTTATAAGAGAAATTTAATTTATTGGAAAAATTGTACCAGCTGAATCTATTAATATAATGTTCCTTTTACTTCATATTCTAAATTAATGAGGTTCTACTACATCAAGAAATGATCACAATTTTAAATTGAAGTCTTAAAGATCTTTCACCAGATGTGTGCATTGATTACTTTTTTAAAAAATTTATAACGTCCATATAATACATGCATGTAGTTTAAAAAGTTAGTAGGACTCAGGCTTATAAAACAAACCAACCAACCAGCAGCCCCTTTCCCTGCCTGCCTCACTCGTGATTCTTGTTCCCCGGAGGCACTCAGCACTTGACAATCAACTTTCCAAAATGTTGCTGACATCTGCATCCACTGTCCTTGCCTTTCTTGTTTCCTCTGCCCTTGGGGAATTATACCTTTTTCATTCTTTCTCAGTAATTCTTGTGGTGTTTGGGAGGAAGTGGAGATAAGTGTGTGTATGTGTGTTCAGTTCATCATACTTAGCTTGTAGTTTGCCATTTTTAAAATTTTCTAGATCCTTTGTTGAGAGTCCAGAAGGGTAGAAAAGTTGGCACCCAAACCCTCTACCTCCCTATGTCTCCCTCTTATTTGAGGGGAGGGATCTCTGGGCTGGCTCAGCCAAAGTGCAGTTTTTAGCTCAGTCTCCTGGCTCCCGGGCAGCTATGCTGAAGTGTGTCCCTCTTCCTCAAGAAATGGCACTTCCCAGAGCACCATATACCACTGTGAGAGTGTCTGTGGTAGCCCCTTCCCTCTTGACCTTTCTCTCTAGGAAGGACTGTATAGGGTGGGTCTCTTGCCTCCAACCCTGAGCACCACCCCCACATGTCACTTTTGCTCCCCGACTCTCCTCCCTTTGGGGCATGAGACCCCACCCACTCACCCCATGTCTCAGGATACCAAAGAAAATAGGGAGTGACCTTTGTGCAGTGATAGGCTGGTGTATGTTTAACACCTGGTCCTCCAGAGGGAAATAAGCCCTGATTTGAGCATTTGCCAGTTTCTGTGGTGTAAATCCTCCCACCAAGGCTGATTTCAGACTGCCGCGGTGACTTGGAGTGGGAAGAGGTGCACAGCTGTGTCTCTGAGCAGTATGTGCAGACTCCCACGTGGCACGGCGTTTGGGAACCGGACCCGGGGTGAGGGGGTCTTTATTCAGGACTGCCAGATTCAAGGATGAAGCCATTTGTCCTTCTCATCGAACTTCTTAGTCACTCCTGCCTTGATATTTCTGCTGGGCTGACTCTGCCAACCCTTTGGTTGTGCCTGGTCCATCGGAATCTGCCAGCTGAGACACCCAAGACTCTTCTCTGGGTCAAGAAAACTCCTGAGTGCTCTCTGGCTGAAAGTGTGTGTTCGGGTCGATCTTAATTTTGTTGTTTTCACTCTGCTTTGGTGTCCTCGGAAGAACCTCTTGGTTAATTTCATATACTAATATGAAACTCAAGGTACGTAGACATTGTGTCTTCTCCAGGTCAACCTTCTTACAGGGCTATACTGATGGAAGAGTCAGGTAACTGGGATTCCTTCCTCTGCACTTCTGTTGATGATGTTTTCTTTCTTCCGCAGTTGACAGGCCTGTCAGAGTATACGCAGATGGAATATTTGACCTCTTCCACTCAGGTCATGCGAGGGCACTTATGCAAGCAAAGACACTGTTTCCCAACAGCTACCTGTTGGTAGGAGGTAAGAAGTGCATTTTCTCTTTGTCGAGAAAACTTTTATCACGTGCTTCCCGAAAAGGTCCTCTTTCAGAGTTCTGTCATTAAAACCTCATGCTGTTAATGCTCCCAGTTCAGCCCACATTGGGTCACTTGCTCGTGGCCTGAAATTTAAAGTGACATTTAAAAACCCATAGGGGGATTAACACAGCATTGTAAACTGACTATACTTAAGTGAAAAAAAAAAACAGGGGAAATGGCATCATGAGATGATACACCACTGATGCCCCGAGAAAGACAGACTAATACCACCAAGGGTAACTGTTCCATGTTTTCCACTAACACCGTTCGTCTTGTGTTTGAGGCATGATCCAATTTCTGTTTCTGAAATTTTCTAGGGTTCTGGGAATATTACTGATTTCAAATCTTGGAGACCTGAGGGGATCCAGGATGATTAATGGGAACCAAGATCATTGTGTATTTCCTTTGTGTGACCCACAGCACTTAGGACAATGTTGTGCTAATAGTAGTGGCTTCCAACAGTCCTCATTACTTGAATTTATGCACAGCATGTTAAAGAGATGGAGATTTATATACCTAAGTGATCTTGGTTCACAATGTAGGAACTGACTGACTTTGTAACTTGTGGCCAGAGACAGATGGTTAGACATAGACTGAACTTTTCTTCTTCCAGAAGGCCGATAGATTTAAATTTGGGTTAAAAAAAAAGTATCTGACCTGGGAGACTTGTGTCTCATCTTTGTAGCTTCTGGAAGCAGCATTTCCTTTCACCACGATCATTTTTTGGTGGTATTACATGAACTAGACACCATCAACCCTTAGACCTCTACTGTGAGGAAAAAATGTGTTGTAAAAGACTACATATCTGTTTTTTAAAGTACTGTGTTATCTTCCACAAATTTAAAACTACCTTTTGGATGTTTAAGAGGAGTCTTTTGCAGATTTTGCTGAGCATGGTGACCATGTGGTTGTTGAATGGCGTTCTTTATTATTATTCTCTTTAAAACAATTGGCAATACTATGAAATATCTTTTAATCACCCTATTCATAACATTCAGGGTGAGCCTGTATTTCATGTATCTCCACTAATTTAATTGTATCCAATTCGTAGTCTGTTAAACAGAATCTCTAACCTCCTGGGTGTAGTCAGATTTCTACAGGGACATGGTATTGGAGCTCAAATCCCATGAGTGGCCTGGCTATGGTGAATGCATTTTGGTAAAATTGGCATAAGACAAAGAACAATCTTCCTTTGATGTATATAGCCGTTGCCTTCCTCTAAAATTCAGCATTTATCACAGCTGTTCCTGAAATACTTTGCGAATATATGTAAAACAAAGTTAGGGACTAGATTCAAATAATTTTAAATAATTATGCAGAGACATTTGGAAATCTTGCAGAATGTTGGAGAATTCTCATGTGGGGTTGCCCCACACATAGCAAGATGTTTAGCATTGTTGCACCCTGCTCGCTAAATGCCAATTGCTGCCTCCAATCGTAGTGACAACTAAAGATGCTCCACAAATTTCCAAAAATGCTTCCTAGGCGATGGTGAAGCCTTTGTTGAAAACCATTGTCTTAGACTAAGGGTCTTCACACTTTGTTCCCCACAATCCATAAAAGAAATTTGAAAAACTATATACCTTCTTACAAATGTTTAAGTTGACATCTAAAATTTTCCATCCGAAATTTAAATAGTTATAAAAGTTGTGGTTTCTGGAATATTGCAGATATTAACATTTTCCAAAATTATTAAACTTTGTTTTTTTATTTTTTATTTTTTTATGAGAATAGAAAAGGAGTTTATTAGGGGTGCGCTGCCATAGACCACAGCGGGCTACACAGATGAGAGTTGCCTGTGTGAGCACCAAGGGCCGGTTGTTGGGGTGTTTTATAAGGTTGGGTCACAAGGTGCCTGATTGGCTTGTACACAAGCCTCTGGATTGGTTGTAGGTTAGGTAAGAAGTTTATGGTCCTTGAAGGGTGGTGGGGTTTCTGACTCTAATAAAGTGGGCTGAAACAAGCCAGCCTGAGCTGTTGCGAGATTAAGTGTGACCTAGGGCTATTAGTCTGTTAGGGCAAACGTGCCCAGTAAAGAACGTGCTTTATCTGTTGAGGGATCACAGACAGACATTTGAAAGCCCAGAAATGGGGGTCGATGGACTTTGAAGGACGTCAGTGGGCCCCAAGTTCCCCCCTGACAGATTGGCAGTGACAGATCTTTGGAACAGGGGTGAAGGTCTCATCTTCCGTATCTACTTCCTGCTGAACTGTGGGTGTCACACTGTCCCTGCCTGTTGTGCCAGTCTGTCCGGGGTTGTGGGGCCCCCACATCCCTGCAGCCTTAAAGGTGGGAGTGGAAGGAGACCCCAGCGGCATCCAAGGGCTGCATCACCAGGATGTTGGCTTGGTTCATGGCAGCAGTCTTGGTAGAAGGGGTGTATTGTTCCTAAGTTCACAGATCTTGGACCTCAAAGAGAGACGGTCGTTTTTGTAAGAGGATAACAACATAAAAGAAGGCGGATACCAAGATAAAGAGCTAAACCCAGGAAAAACAAATTTAAGAGTGTCTGAAAAGAAAGACCACATCCCTTCAGGGATCTAGGAAAAGGCAATGGAGAACCAGTCGGAGACCTGTTTAGTGACTACTTTTCTGTGAGCATTGACACACCTGACTCACTGGGGATATAAGTACAGCACTCAGTGTGTACAGCACTCAGTGTGTACAGCTGCGAATGGGCCCCCTCAGGTGTGACGTTAAGAGCCATGTGGTTTTGTAAGACAGCTCTCCTTAATGGCCAAAGCAGATGTTACCCTTAATGATTTTAGTGCTTTTTTAAATATGAGGAGATGCAACAATTTGGGCTCAGAAAATCTTTTCCTGAAAATATCTATCTGAAGGCCTGTTTTGCTAGTTTTCCCAGAGCACAGAGCGCCTCATTCTAGATCTCCGCCCTGAGCTCCTTTCAGGCTGCGCTGAAGGTCAACGATTTCAGTGGCTTGTGACTTACTCCTTGTAGAGGCATTTGGCAAGTGCCCCCATGATCATAAATTCAACCATGGCTTGGGAGGCATTTCCTGACCATTTCATCCAACTGTGCTAAGGGTGCTCATTCCTAGGTCAGGCCATGGTTTGTTGACAGGCCACTCAATGTGCTAGTATGGGACTAGGCCTTATAACCGGTAGCAAAAAGTCTCTGGACCACCTGTCTGACTAGCCTGTTATGGTCCAGGGAAACATTCCCTCTTGTTGCTTCTTCCCATATCTAGAGTTACACTATTATAATCACAAATCTCCTATAGAACTAGGTATCTGGTTAACTGCTTCAAGTTGCTACTTGTTGCTCTAATTGAGGTTGAGTAACTTTATAAGAAAATTCGTATCTATGGCCAGGATCAGAGCAGGTATTAATTGGCCAGGTGAGGGAATCCCACCTACTAATTATCACTAGAGGCCTGAACAAAATTATAACCTCTTTCCTCTAGAATAAATTTCCTAAAGGCATACCAATTAGGCCCTTAGAGTGGAGAAAATCGACCAAGGGAACCCCGGAGTACTGGATGTAGGTAGTTGACCCTAAACATAACAATTGAATTAACTTTAACTCTGCATAAGATCACGAAATACATTTAGATTACTGAGCTTTAGAAACACACCTAGAGTGTTTTTGTGATAATTCAATTAAACTTTGTAACAATCCCCAGGGGCAGGACAACTTTTTGTTGGCTATGTCTTGTACCCTTTCTCAAAATTTGCATTTTAAAAACATGGATCGTACGTTGAGTATGTTTAGCTTTGTAAGAAACCGCCAAACTTCCAAAGTAGCTGTACCATTTTGCATTTCCACCAGCAATGAATGAGAATTGCTTTTGCTCCAAATCTTCACTAGCATCTGGTATTCTCAGTATTTTGTATTTTGCCCATTCTAATTGGTGTATAGACTGTCTGATTTTTGTTTTATTTTACAATTCTGTGATGACATATGATGTTGAACATCTCTTTTTATATGTTTACTTAACATCTGTATATCTTCTTTGGTGAGGTGTCTGTTCAGATCTTTTGTCCATTTTTAAGTCAGGTTGTTCATTTTCTTGCAAGTTTTAAAAACATGGTGAGATAAGGGTTCCTGGAGAAGACTAGATAGAACATTTGCATCTTATTGTTGAGTTACGAGTTCTTTGTATAATTTGGATAATAGGCCTTTATCATTTGTGTCTTTTCAAATATTTTCTCCAAGTCTGTGGTTTGTCTTCACAGTCCATTGACATTGCCTTTTGCAGAGCAGAAGTTTTTAATTTTAATGAAGTCCAGTTTACCAATTGTATCTTTGGTGGATTGTACCTTTGGTGTTGTATCTAAGAAGTCACCGCCATGCCTAAGGTCATCTACGTTTTCTCATATGTTACTTTCTAGGAGTCTTATACTCTTGTGTTTTATGTTTTGATCTCTGATCCATTTTGAGCTAATTTTTGTGAAGGGTATAAGATGTGTTTAGATTCCTTTTTTTTTTTGCATGTGGATGTCCAGTTGTTATAGCACCATTTGTTGTAACAACTTTGTTTCATTGTATTGCCTTTGCCCCATAGTCAAAGATCAGTTGACTGTATTTATGTGGATCTATATCTGGGCTCTCTATTCCATTCCATTGATCTATTGGTCCATTCTTTCACCAATACTACACTTTCTTGATTACTGTAGCTTTATAGAAGTATTGAAGTTGGGTAGTGCCAGTCTTCCAACTTTGTTCTTTTCCTCCAATATTAATTTGGCTCTTCTAGGTTTTTTCCGTCTCCAAATAAACTTTACTATCACTTTATCATTAGCCACAGAATAACTTGCTGGTGTTTTGGTTGGGATTGCATTGAATCTATAGATAAGTTGGGAGGAATTAACATCTTGACAGTATTGAGTCTTCCTGTCTATGACCATGAAATATATTTCTATTTATTTTGTTCTTTGATATCGTTCATCAGGATTTTGTAGTTTTTCTCATAAAGATCTTATATGCATTTTACTAGATTTATACCTAATTATTTCATTTATTGGGGGATGCTAATGTAAATGGTAGTGTGTTTTTAATTTCAAAGTCCACTTGTTTGGTGCTGGTATATAGGAAAGTGATTGACTTTTTAATTAACCTTGTATCCTGTAACCTTATTCTAATTGCTTATTATTTCTAGGAGGTTTTTTGTTGTTGTTGATTCTTTAAAATTTTCTACAGAGATGATCATGTCACCTATAAACAAAAGCAGTTTTATTACTTTCTTCCCAATCTGTATACCTTTTATTTCCTTTTCTTATTTTACTGTGCTAGCCAGGACTTCAAGTACAGTGGTGAGGGGGGAATCCTTGTCTTATCCCTGATCTTAGTGGGAAAGCTTCAAGTTTCTCACCACTAATAATTATGTTAGCTGTAGGTGTTTTTTTTTTAACATTTTTTATTGATTTATAATCATTTTACAATGTTGTGTCAAATTCCAGTGTTCAGTACAATTTTTCAGTCATTCATGGACATACACACACTCATTGTCACATTTTTTCCTCTGAGTTATCATAACATTTTGTGTATATTTCCCTGTGCTATACAGTGTAATCTTGTTTATCTATTCTACAATTTTGAAATCCCAGTCTATCCCTTCCCACCCTCCACCCCCCTGGTAACCACAAGACTGTATTCTCTGTCTGTGAGTCTATTTCTGTCCTGTATTTATGCTTTGTTTTTGTTTGTTTGTTTGTTTTTGTTTTTGTTTTTTAGATTCCACATATGAGTGATCTCATATGGTATTTTTCTTTCTCTTTCTGGCTTACTTCACTTAGAATGACATTCTCCAGGAGCATCCATGTTGCTGCAAGTGGCATTATGTTGTCGGTTTTTATGGCTGAGTAGTATTCCATTGTATAAATATACCACCTCTTCTTTATCCAGTCATCTGTCGATGGGCATTTAGGCTGTCTCCATGTCTTGGCTATTGTCAATAGTGCTGCTATGAACACTGGGGTGCAGGTGTCATCCTGAAGTAGGGTTCCTTCTGGATAGATGCCCAGGAGTGGGATTCTTGGGTCATATGGTAAGTCTTTTGAGGAATCTCCATACTGTTTTCCACAGTGGGTGCGCCAACCTGCATTCCCACCAGCAGTGTAGGAGGGTTCCCTTTTCTCCACAGCCTCTCCAGCATTTATTGTTTGTGGACTTTTGAATGATGGCCATTCTGACTGGTGTGAGGTGATACCTCATTGTAGTTTTGATTTGCTTCTCTGATAATTAGTGAGACTGAGCATTTTTTCATGTGCCTATTGATCATTTGTATTTCTTCCTTGGAGAATTGCTTGTTTAGATCTTCTGCCCATTTTTGGATTGGGTTTTTTTTTCTTATTAAGTTGTATGAGCTGCTTGTATATTCTGGAGATGAAGCCTTTGTCAGTTTCATTTGCAAAAATTTTCTCCCATTCCGTAGGTTGTCTTTTTGTTTTACTTATGGTTTCCTTTGCTGTGCAGAAGCTTGTAAGTTTCATTAGGTCCCATTTGTTTGTTCTTGCTTTTATTTCTTTTGCTTGAGTCGACTGTTCTAGGAGAACATTTTTGAGATGTATGTCAGATACTGTTTTGCCTCTATTTTCTTCTAGAAGGTTTATTGTATCTTGTCTTATGCTTAAGTCTTTGATCCATTTTGAGTTTATTTTTGTGTATGGTGTATGGGAGTGTTAAAGCTACATTGCTTTACATGCTGCTGTCCAGTTTTCCCAACACCATTTGCTGAAGAGACTGTCTTTATTCCATTGTATATTCTTGCCTCTTTTGTCGAAGATTAGTTGACCAGAAGTTTGTGGGTTCATTTCTGGGCTCTATTCTGTTCCATTGGTCCTTATGTCTGTTTTTGTACCAATACCATACTGTCTTGATGACTGTAGCTCTATAGTATAGTCTGAAGTCTGGAAGAGTTACTCCTCCAGCCTCTTTCTTTTTCTTCAGTAATGCTTTGGCAATTCTAGGTCTTTTGTGATTCCATATAAATTTGATTATGATTTGTTCTAGTTCTGTGAAATATGTCCTGGGTAATTTGATAGGAATTGCATTAAATCTGTAGATTGTCTTGGGCAGTATGACCATTTTAACAATATTGATTCTTCCAATCCAGGAGCGTGGTATATCTTTCCATTTTTTTAAGTCTTCTTTAATTTCCTTAATCAGTGTTTTACAGTTTTCCATGTATAAGTCTTTCACCTCCTTGGTTAGATTTATTCCTAAGTATTTTGTTACTTTGGGTGCTATTTTAAAGGGGATTGTTTCTCTACTTTCTTTTTCTGTTGATTCATCATTAGTGTAAAGAAATGCAACTAATTTTTGAACGTTAATCTTGTAACCTGCTACCTTGCTGAATTCTTCAATTATTTCTAATAGTTTTTGTGTGGACCTTTTAGGGTTTTCTATATATAGTATCATGTCATCTGCATATAGTGACACTTTTACCTCTTCTTTTCCAATTTGGATCCCTTTTATTTCTCTCTCTCGCCTGATTGCTGTGGCTAGGACTTCCAGGACTATGTTGAATAGGAGTTGGTAACAGTGGGCAGCCTTGTCTTGTCCCAGATTTTAGTGGGAAGCTTTTGAGTTTTTCACCATTGAGTACTATGCTGGCTGTAGGTTTGCCTTATATAGCTTTTATTATGTTGGGATATGTTCCCTCTATATCCACTTTGGTGAGAGTTTTTATCATAAATGGGTGTTGAATTTTATCAAATGCTTTTTCTGCATCGATTGAGATGATCATGTGGTTTTTGTCCTTTCTCTTGTTGATGAGATGTATTACATTGATTGATTTGCATATGTTGAACCACCCTTGTGTCCCTGGGATGAACCCCACTTGATCACAGTGTATAATCTTTTTTATGTGCTGTTGGATTCCATTTGTTCATATTTTGGTAAGGATTTTTGCATGTATATTCATCAGAGATACTGGTCTGTAATTCTCTTTTTTGGTGGTCTTTGCCTGGTTTTGGTATCAGGGTGATGGTGGCTTCATAGAATGAGTTTGGGAGTATTCCCTCCTTTTCAATCTTCTGGAAGAGTTTGAGAAGGACTGGTACGAGTTCTTTGTATGTTTGGTAGAATTCCCTGGACTTTTATTTGTAGGGAGGTTTTTTATTGCTATTTTGATTTCATTTCTAGTGATCAGTTTGTTCAAGTGGTCAGTTTCTTCTTGATTCAGTCTTGGTGGACTGTATATTTCCAGAAACTTGTCCATCTCTAGGTTATCCATTTTGGTCCCATATAGTTTTTCATAATATTCTCGTATGATGTTCTGTATTTCTATGTTATTTGTTGTATATTCTCTATTTTCCTTTCTTATTTTGCTTACTTGTGCTCTCTTTTTTCTTCTTTGTGAGTTTGGCCAGAGGTTTGTCGATTTTATTTACTCTTTCAAAAAACCTAGCTGTAGGTTTTTTAATAGACACTCTTTACCAAGTCAAGGAAGTTCCTCTCTATTCCTAATTTGCTGAGAGTTTTTTATCATAAATGGGTATTGGATTTTATCAAATGCTTCTTCTACATCTATTGATATGGTCATGTGATTTTTCTTCTTTTGCCTGTTGATGTGCTAGATTACATTAATTAATACTTTATTTTTTATTTTTTGGATTTTTAAAAATTGAAGTATAGTTAGTGTACAGTATTATATAAGTTACAGGTGTACAGCATAGTGATTCACAGTTTTTAAAGGTTATACTGTTTATAGTTATTATAAAATACTGGCTATATTCCTTGTGTCAAACAATATATCCTCATAGCATATTTATTTTATACATAATAGTTTGTATCTCTTAATCCCCTACCTCTGTCTTGCCCCTCCCAGCTTCCCTCTCTAAACTTGTAATGACTAGTTTATTTTCTATATCTGTGTGTCTGTTTACCTGGGATAAATCACACTTGGTCACAGTGAAAACATTTTTTATACATTGTTGGATTTGAGTTTTTAATATTTTGTGTAAGAGTTTTATATCTAGGTTCATGAGAGATACTGGTCTGTAGTTTTCCTTTATTGTAAGGTGTTAATTTGGTTTTGGTGTTAGGGTAATAGAATGAGTTAGGAGGCATTCCCTTTACTTTCATATTCTGATAGAGATTGTAGAGAATTGGTGTAATTTCTTCCTTAAAAGGTTGGTGAACTTCACCAGTGATCCCATTTGGGTCTGGTGCTTTCTCTTTTATTGATTGAATTTCTTTAATAGATAAAGGTCTGTTCATATTGTCTATTTCTCCTAGTGTTAATTTTGGCAGCTTGTGTCTTTCAAGGAATTGGTTAGTTTCATCTATGTTACCGCATTTGTGGCCATAGAGTTGCTCATTTTCCTTTATTATCCTTTTAATGTCCTTGAGATCTGTAGTAATATCCTTTTTCATTTCTGATATTAGTCATTTGTATCTTTTCTCTTTTTGCTTTGTTAGCTTGACTTACCAAGTTTATTGATCTTTTAAAAAAACCGGCTTTTGTTTTTACTGATTTTCTCTATTCATTCCTGTTTTCAGTTTCATGGTTTTCTGCTCTGATTTTTATGATTTATTTTCTTTTGCTTACTTTGAGTTGAATTTGCTCTTCTTTTTCTAGTTTACTAAGATGGAAGCTTAGATTATTGATTTTAGATATTTATTCTTTTCTAATATATGCATTCAATGCTATACATCCCCCTCTGAACACTATTTTCACTGTATCCCACAAATTTTGATGAGTTCTGTTTTCATTTTCATTTAGTTCAAAATAGTGAAAAATATTTCTTGATTTATTCTTTGACCCATGTGTTATTTAGAAGTGTATTGTTTAATCTCCAATTATTTGGGGATTATCCAGCTATTTTTCTATTGTCAATTCCTAGTTTAATTCCATTGTGATCTGAGAGCAGACATTGTAAGATTTCTGTTCTTTTAAATTTGTTAAGGTATGTTTAATGGCCCAGATTGTGGTCTACCTTGGTAAATGCTCCATGTGAGCTTAAGAAGGAGTGTATTCTGCTGTGGTTGGATGAGTCATCTGTAGATGTTAATTACATTCAGTTGATTTATGGTGCTGTTGAGTGCACACACCACACAGACACATACACATAATAGAATACATTGTTGCTATTATTATTTTGAATATACTGTTATCTGTTAGGTCAATTAAGAGTAAGAGAAATAAAAGTTTTTGTTTTATCTTCGCTTGTTCTCTAATGCTCTTCCTTTTTAAAATGTAGATCTGAATTTCTGACCTATATCATTTTCATTCTTTCTGAAGAACTTTTTAAAACATTTCTTGCAAGGCAGGTCTACTGGAAACAATTCCCTCAATTTTTGTTTGTCTGATGAAGTCTTTATTTCTCCTTCCCTTTTAAATGATAATTTTGTATGGTACAGAATAGGAAGTTGGTGGGTTTTTTCTCTCAACACTGTAAATATTTTACTCCATTCACTTCTTGCTTGCATTGTTTCCTGTAGTGAAGTCCACTGTAATTTTTTTTAAATTATGAGTTGGTTTATTGACTATTGGTATTGAGATTAATGTGTTCTTGACACTTTCTTTTCTCTGCATTCTTTTTTTATTGAAGGATAATCAGTTCACAAATGTTGTGTCAATTTCTGGTGTACAGTGTAATGTTTCAGTCATACATATACATACATATATTTGTATTCATATTCTTTTTCATTATAGGCTACTACCAGATATTGAATATAGTTCCCTGTGATATACAATAGAAACTTACCATTTATCTATTTTATATATAGTAGTTAGTATCTGCAAACAATGTAATTTTTACTCTCGCTCCTCTATAGGTAAAGTGATTTTTTGTTTGTTTGTTTTTTTTAACCTCTGGCTTCTTTTGAGATTTTTTTCCTTTGGCATTTATCTTTCTTGGTGTTCTCTAACATTTAAATGAGAAGAGTGAGATGAATTTGTAGATGATTATTTTTGTAGATGAATATGTTACTGCTAGAATGAGATAGGGTTTAACATTGATTTTATTCCTAGTTTTCTTTGTTACAGGTGTAAGTGCTGAAATATTTTGTTCACACAAATATTTAGATGGAAATGGAAGAAGTTTGTTATACTGATGCCACTCAATCTTTGAACTCCTGAGTTATTTACCAAATATCACAAAAATAACTTCTTATTGTCATCAAAATAATTGTAATGGTCTATCAAGTGATAATTTATTAAGATCCTCTTTCAAATTTGTTATTAGCAATAGATTAGAAATTATCTGACTTGCAAAAAGATGTTTCCAAGCTATTAGAATAATTTGCTTTCTCCCTTTCTAGGAAGTATAACACAAAGGCTTTACCAAGACTTTTTAATGATTCTTAATTATAACCCTTACTCTTTTACTTGAAAGCAATCTTTTCAACCAGATACACTTACAAAGGGTTGGGGAAATAGAAATATTGATAACTGCATCGCACCATAGCCAATCCAGTACTTTTTGATAAAATGCATTTGTCATTTTGCTTAAAACTTAAAAAAAAAAACCCTTGGGGCTGCAGTCTTAGCTCACTGAATTTGCAGAAAACAGCATCTAACCTAGAAAGTTGCCTTTGTCAAGCCTACTAAAAACCTACGAACTACAGAAAAGCCTTTTGAATTCAAGTGTATTAATATATTTCAAGAAGCTTTATTAAAAACCACTGAGAAATAAATTACAGAATCCATAGTATAAAAAAGAATCAGTCAAGGGAGGGGAGGGTACAGTTCAGTGGCAGACCACAGCTTAGCATGCATGAGGTCCTGGGTTCAATCCTCAGTACCATCATTAAAAATAAACAAACAAACCTAATTACCTCTACCTCCCAAAAAACAAACAAACAAAAGCCCCCCAAATAAAAAAGTATTTAAAAATATTAAATAATAAGTCAAGACTTAAATGATGTAGATCTAATATAACAAGTTACAATCAGGACAAAAAGTTACAAAAATAAAACAATGTCCTTAATTTATAGTAATGCAATATAATTTATTAAAAAATTATATGATATTTACAATAAGAGTAGTGTGATTTTTTTAAAAGGCATTCTTTCTCGAAATATTGGTATATATGTGTATTAAACTCTGGTGTTTGGCTTTTGGGAATAATTAATTAAAATCAAATATAAACATTAGAAATAACTTAATTATCTTTATTAGATAATCTGGTTATACTTTTCCTATGAATTTAAGGATAGAAAAAGGTATATACTACCAAAAAGTAATTTGGCATAGATATTTATTTTTTGTTATGAGATGGAAAATAATAAACATTTAAAGATGAAATGGAATAAAGATGATCTGTAAGTGAAATAAATGTGAGTTGATACAGTAGATACATAATTTCCTTTTAAAATAATAGATATGAAATCTGGAAAAAATTATATAAATGTTTATCCATGTGTTTATTCCAATGTATTTTGAAACATGATAATTCCAGAAAAATATTGCAGTTATATTTCTACGAAGCAGTGGCACCAGCCTATGCAGCTTCGACTTATTGAAGTGATTTTGAAGTGAGCAGCAGGAAAAATGCTTACTCCTTAACTGCAAGAGAAAAGGCATTTTTAGGATTCAATATAAGTATTGAGAATAGCTGGGAAAATGCTTACCCTTCACTACACGAAAAAGCAATTTTTATCATTCAGTATTTCTTTCCAATGCTCCTTTTGCTTTGAATTCCTGGGCCTCATCTGTCAAGATTCTTGTGTCCTTTGATAGTAGTTGGGAGAAGGAAGAGGTAAAGTTGTTAGATAAAAATGTGCATTTCCCCCACTCTACCATATTTAGTTTCTTATGTCTAGCTTCACCTGTAACAGAAAAGTGTGCAAGAAAGAAAAAGACAGGAAGCCTTCATTGGTTTATGGTGCTTTGAATAGTCATTAAATGAGAGTCCTGTTTGGTTTGGTCTCAAGATTTAATTCCTTGTCCCTAGCAATGCAGTGTAGTCAGGTTTGGATGATGCCTTTCTTTTGTGAAGTGGAGGACGGTTGGTTTTGGACACAGAGGCTTTCTTGGATCAATTAATTTTAGAAAAGTGTACCCTTGGAAGTTGAGGATATGGAAATTGATTCCTTTAAAATTACCAGTGCTTGGAAACACTACCTCTTTGTGTATCTCCAGGGGTAGTGTACCCGAGTTTGAAGACCATTGCCTTAGACTATCTTTCTTAGGTTTCACAAAAGAACTTACTGGCAGACAAATTCCGTAGTGAGGAAAGGAAGGGAGCCCTTTAAACTAGGTATTCTGTGTTGTTGGTTGAAAGGCTGGCTCTCATTATTATGTGTGTAGTGGGCAAATAAAATGCTTAGAGAGTTGAAAGAACCTGCTGCGCTGACTGTGGACCCCCTTACACCTGCAGGTGGGTTTGTTGTAGGAGTTTCTTTGGGTGGAGCAAGGGCTTTGCTCATGAAACCACCGTGGTCGGGGCAAGTGCACGGACAGGTATGGTTGAAATACTTGGTATTTGGCAGAAACAACTGATTCAAAGACCAGAAGCTGTGACAACTGGAGGTGCTACAGTCTACTTCCCAACCTTAGGCAGTAACAGATACCAAAACTGCCATAATGACATTGTGCATTATGATTATAACACTTGCATTTTTAATTTTAAAGGATGTAGTCAGTAATAACTTAAAAATTTTTTATGCAAGCTTAACCTGTGGGCATTATTTTAGTGAATTGAAACTCTTCAGTTGTAAAGCCCTTTTCCCCCTCTAATTTAAAAGCTCATGTCATTTAAAAACAGACAAGAAATTACAATGTATATCAGGGTTTTCCCCCAGAAATTTAAGGATACGAGTCACCACATACTCATTTCTGCCTCACAAGAGGGGAGGAAAAAAATAACAATAGAAATGGTATTCCTACTAGAGCAGGCATATATATGTTACTCTGTATATGTGGGTTTATCCTCTATTGTATTTTAGTTGAAATTAAATATTCCTCTTAGACTCCATTTTGCCTGACTGGTGGGAAGTTCAGTCTCGGTCCTTTTTGGGGTTTCTTCACCTCCCTAGAGTCAAACAAGATTCCAAAATGTTGACAGAAACAGAAGAGGGGCTTGCAGTCTGCCGCCCAGCATCGTTTTTGCACTTCCCTCCTCATCTGAGCCCACAAAATCACTAGGAAGGAGTGAACCCAATGTGCCTGTACAAGGGTGAGGCACCTGCGCTCTGTGCCCAGGTGAACCTCAGTGTCCTCAACCCTCCTGAGGCCCTGCTGCTCATGGGATCTGCAGACCTCTGACCTCTTCGTCCTTTGGAGGAATCTTCTGTCTTTATAGAATTCTCCCAAGGAGCTCTAGCTTGGGGAAAACAGCAGCCAGAAAGACAGACAGGCTGCTTCCAGCAGCTTGCACCTCACAGCTTCTGCGAGGGAGTTCGTACCGAGAAGCTGGCCACCTGCTTGGAGTGGGGGCAGGGAAAAGACAGAGCCCAAAACACAAATGAATAAATATCTCCACAAATGGTTCTGTATTACTAGGTCTATTAATAAATGGCAAACGTGACTGAGCATGACTCTCTGCTCACACAGATGCTCAAATTTCATTTTTAAAATAATATTTTTTAATCTCTCTTTCTGGGGGGAATTATTTTTTAGTGGAGGTGCTGGGGATTGCATTCAGGACCTTGTGAGCTACAGCCTCCTCCTAGATGATCTAATTCAATTCTCCAAACTTTGTCGTGTTTTAAAGACAGATATCTGAGGCTTAGCTTCAGTAACTTTCCCAGTAATAAGTAGCAGAGCAGGGAGATGAACCCAGGTCTGTAGGGCTCCAAAATCATCCCCTATGTTATGTTTTCTCTCCTGCGAGGTATTAGTAATATTTCATTTTGAGCACACGGAGCTGCCCACATAGGTTAGCCACAGTGTGGGCTCCCAGACAGCTCAGTGAATTCATCCACGGAATGCCACTGCGCAGAGTTCTCCATCTGGTTGTCGGGGTGCAGTTGCCAAGACTCAAGAACAACAGTGCTGCTTTGGGCGTAATTAATGTTTAGACAATAACTGGCCAGCGTGTTCAGCTGCTTCTTGAGGTCACTCCTGGGATAGGAAAATAGGACCCTGTATTGGCATAAACAGGATGTTTGTTTTCTCTGTGCTCTGTCAGGAGGCCATTATCTCAGTCATCTTGAAGTTATACCAAATTGCTCAGGTGCAGGTTCAAAAGATGGAGTGGGGAGGATATGGCTCGGCCTGGTTTTCTGTTGTTTAAAATAGAAAGTTGATGGATATGAAGTCCATTTTTGCTTAATACAATTCTGGGGGTAGTATTTTAATAAAGTTCTTTAGCCTTTCAAAAATGTAAAGTCTTTTAAGAACACTTAAAAAGCCGTAGATCAATTTTTAAATGGTATAGCTTGGCCCATAAATAATTCCCGTGTATGGAGTCAAAAGCTAATGCAGCCAGTGGATCAATACATCACACAGTCATTATGGCCCTACTACCCACCATCCCCTAAGCTGGGCACGATGGGTGATTGAAACACAGGTGGGGCTCTTTACTCAAAATGTTCATAATATGCTTCAGGGGCTTTCAAATATTGCATGCCTCAGGATCCTCCCTGAAGCTTTTCGAAAATAGAGCTGCCTGGGACCCACTCCAGACCCACAGTCTTAGTCCATTCGGGCTGCTGTAACAAGATACCACAGTCTGGGTAGCTTACAAACAGCAGAAGTTGATTTCTCTCCACTCTGTCTCCTTCTGGTGAGGGCCCTCTTCCTGACTCATAGCTGGCACCTTCTCACTGTTTTCTTACATGATGAAAGGAGCTAGGAGCTCTCTGGAGCCTCCCTTATAAGGGCACTAATCCCACTCATGAGGGCTCCACCCTCATGACCTGAGCACCTCACAAAGGCCCACCTCCTAATATCATTATCTTTGGGAGTTAAGATTTCAACATACGAATTTCGGGGGGACACATTCAGACTGTAGCACTGGCTGGAGCAAAATCTTGAGGAGAGGGACCTGGACGTGTTTAACAAGCTCCTTAGTTGATTCTGATACTTACCAAGGTTTTTGAGCCGGCAGTGTGATTGATGGTGTTTTGGTAACGTAAACCACTACAATGTTTTCTGTGTCACACTGTATTCTATATATGTCTATACAACATCACAGGAAGTATGTACAGGAGATATGCAGGCATGCACGTGGGTATTGAGAGGCACACTAGTCTCTTCTTTGCATGTATGTGGTTGAAATGTACCTGCAGGTAAATAAACATCTATTATTTTAAATCATAGTAAACCTTTATTGGGCAGCTATATGTATCAGGCACTGTAAATTCACTCAACAAATACTTAAGAGCCTACTATGGACCATCAGAAAATGAAACAGACAAACATCCCTGTCCTCAGGGAGCTAATATTTTAATAGAGAAATATCAACTATAAATAAATAAGACAAATGACAGTGAGTGCCATAGCAAGAAGTCAAGTGGGGAGGTGGGGAGGTGATGGGGCCTGCCAGGAGTGGGGGCAGATTCCAGTTTAGAAGAGGGAGGTCGGGGAAGACTTGAGAAGGGGAGAGGGAGTGAGCCCTATGGATACTTGGAGCACAAGTGGTCCAGGTTTGGGGAACAGGCAGTATGAAGTCCTGACCTGAGGAGGAGTATTCCTGGAGGCTTCAGGAAACAGCAAAGAGGCCAAGGGCCGGGACACAATGGGAGATGCAGTCAGAGGCAAGGAATGGGTGGAGGGAGATGTGGGTCTTATAGGGGCCTGTAGGCTGCTGGAGGAGTTTGGCTTTTACTCTGAGGGAGGTGGGAAGGGTTCAGATCCTGGGAATGATATAATCTGACAGGTTTTAATGGGATCATTCTGGCCGATGAGAACAGGCTGCTGGGGACTGGGTGAGGCTGGAATCTGGAGACTAGTGAGGAAGCCACTGCAGTAATCTAAGGTAGACGGTGAATGGGCCGGGAAGGGAGTGTTGAGGCGGTGAGAAGAACGTGGCTTCTGGTGTGCTGGGAAGGAACCAGCAGTTTAGCGATGGTGTGGATGCAGAGTGTGAGAGCTGCAGGAGGAGGGTTTGCAAGGATGCTGTGTGTGGCCGTTGCCTGGACTTACTCTGTGGCCAGTTTTGGATCTAGATGTGGCTCATGATTTGGCTCCAAGAAAATGACTCTAGTTTGGTTTTTAAAACGTATCTTGTACGCTTAAAATTTGTAAGTTTATTGTATGTACATAATACCTTAAAGAAAAAAACCTCATCTTCAGGAGCAGCCAGGGTAGTCTGACTGGCCGCAGTGAACAGGTAAACTTGGGAAGCGGGGACTGTAGCCACAGTGACATCTCTTGACATGTAGAAAATCTGCTTTTGCCAACAAAAATATATTCTGAGTATGATATTGAAGAATATTTATTGCTCACTTTACTTCAAAGCGCTTCTATGTAAATCCTCAAATATTTTCTAAGGCCAATAGTGGAGAATATTATCTCATTTGCAGATTGAGCAGCTTGAGACCTAGAAAGGACAGGATGTGAGAAGGATGAATTCCACTAGACCAGATCTTCTATTCTGTGACTTTCTCCCCTTGATTGTGTGGTGCGATGTCTAGTGACGACCTCAATCCGGGACCAGAAGTGTGTGTGTGTGTGTGTGCGTGTGTGCGCGCACACATGCGCACGTGCATGCATGTGAATCACACTTGATATACTAAGTACAATGATCTTGTAAAGGAATTGGAATCAATCAAACCCTCTACCATTTCAGGCCTCTCGGTCTCTCTCCTTGCTCTCCCTTTTCTGTCTGTTCATTTTATTTCTGAAGAGTAATTTTCACCGAAGGGTAGGGTAGGGAAATAAAAAGATGTGCAAGTCACATGAAGTAATGTGGAGAATAATTTTAATAAAAGCCGTAGTGGAGAATGCAGTTGTAATTAGCACGAAAATGAAATTCTCAATTGCCAGTAGATTTCAGCTTGCTTCGCTTTCCTGATCCTTTGTTCCCTTAAAAAACTGAGTTTGATTATGCCTCGCATCTAGCAAGGCTGAGCTCTTTGTCTTGCTGAAGAAGCTGTGTCTGTACTGGGATGGCTGTGAGCAGGGTCTGGGCCAGCTAACAGCCTTTAATGCATTTGCTTGCTTCAGTTTGCAGTGACGACCTCACCCACAAATTCAAAGGTTTCACCGTGATGAACGAAGCAGAGAGATACGAAGCTCTGAGACACTGTCGCTATGTGGATGAAGTCATCAGAGATGCTCCGTGGACACTCACGCCAGAGTTTCTGGAAAAACACAAGGTACTCATTCTTCCACATTCTCTAAGTAGCAGAATTAGGGAGTCGTCTGTTTCTACAGCTTATACCCAGAAAGTCCAAAGACATCCAGTTTCTGAAAGAGGTAACTTCAGGCACCGACGTGTGGTGTCATGTGAGGCAGCATCTCTCTTGTGCCCCCGCCTGGGGACTGATAGCCTCCCACTTCCCCGCTGTGGGCTCTGGAGCTCGGCCACTCAGGTCCATGTGCAGCTTCTATCCCTTCTTAACTGGGGGACCTTGAGCAAGATACTGATCTCACTCACCTAAACTGTAAAATGGGTGATGTTGCAGCTTTTCTCACTGGGCTGTGTTGAGGATCTAATGAGATCATGTAGTAAAACCCTTGGAACATTGGCTGGCCTATAGCAAGAGCTCCAAAAATGTCATCATCATCATCATCACCATCGTTATGATTGAGGCTTACAGTTTCTCGGGCATCATTTTTCATGGAACAAGTGACCACACATCTTACCCAGAAGGGCAGGGGCCAGCCTGTAAGGAAAGAACTTTATATCTCTGATTCTGTGACCCTAAGACTCCTACTGATAGAAGATTTTTATTAGTTGAAAACATGAGAAATTCTTTTGATCTGCATCAAATTATGTGCTTTGTATCTCCCTACCAGCCCCACATTAGGAGCTATTCTTTCCTTTTATAACCAGTACAAAAAAATAAGATTAAGCTGTTCTAAGAGTTTTCTTTTCTATTTTTAAATTCACGATACAGAAGGGAATAGAGAATACTGATAAATGTGCATGGGTAGTAGCAGAGGAGACAATTTCCCAGCAAGAATAAAAAGAAAAAAGGAAAAACTACAATATGATTGACTTCCAGCAATCACTAACACATTTTCACTAAGCACCTATTGTAGCTTCAAGTTGTACGAAGCATTATGGAGATACGGATGATGGTAATGATGCCTGTGGTTTATTGAGTACTTACCATGTGCCCAGCCCGGTGCTAAGTGCTTTGCTCTTAAGGTGAATCACATTCATTCTCATCGTTACCCTGAGACGCTGTTGTTGTTACACATTGGAGAGGAGGGACAACTGAGTTTGAGTACTAAGAATAGAATTGATAATCATAACATTTATTGAGTACTTGCTGTGTACCAGTTATTATTTTTAGCATTTTAAAATAATTGTATCACTCAATCCAATGATTCTCAAGTTGGGGGCTCGTTTGCCCCCAAGGGATGTTTAACTGTGTCTGGAAACATTTTTGGCTGTCACAACTAAAGGGATGCTACTGGCATCTAGTGAGTGAAAAGGCCAGGGTTGCCGCTGAGAATCCTACAGTGCACCAGAAAGACCCTCCCCCTCCAGCAAAGAATTTTCTAGCTCAAAATGTCGCTAGTACCAGGGCTGAGAAATCTGATATGATCCTTACCACTGATTTATGAGTTACACAGCTAGCAAGTGGTGGGTCAGAAATCCGTACCCAGGAAAAGTGAACTGCTCCTCTAAGCTACCTGTCAAGGTGGAGTGAAGCCTTGTGGTGAAGGGCTCTGAAAGCTAGGCCAGGAGTTTTCACTTGATGCAGCAGGAAACAGGGAACTGATAAAGATCAGCAGGCTCAAGGATGACCAGAAGAGGACTCTGTTTCGGGAGGTGGCACGTGGCAGAGGGATGGCTGGGAGAGGAAGGAGCCTATAGTGAAGAAGCTCAGGGACTAGTTGGTATTACTAATCCAGGTGACAGAGCCTTGGGTTTGGCACACTAGCAATGGAGGGGAAGTCATGGCCATATGTACGTGTGTGCGCATGCGCACGCACACACACACAGAAACACAATGGAACCTGTGACACGTGTGCTATAGACAGTGAAGGAAGTAGGAAAGATGGCTGATTCCCAGTTGTTTGGTGCCTAGGTAAACTGGGAAGATGGAGGTGCCTTTGAAGGGGCACCAGTTTTCAGGATGAATTAAATTCCAGACAGGTGTTTAAAGTGATAGCTAGGGTGGCAAAAGAGAAAAGGGTGATTTGGGGCAAATTTGACCAGTTTCCTGGTTTCAGCAGCCTTATGCCCCCAAATGAAATCATAATACTTGCCCTATCTGCCTCACAAGGTGGTCGTGAGCATCAAATGAGAGACGTGAATCCATTTCTATGATACACAGTGTGACTTAAGTGTCAGGGAGGACCTCTGGCCACCAGTAGGACAGGAAAATGAGTTTTGGTTCCTCATCATAGCAGGGGTGATGAAAATCTGAAGCATCAATGAATTCTCTGAAGGAGACATTTTAGAGGCAGAAGAACAAAGGGCCAAGAAAACCTACTGTCAGAGGTAAGAGAAGAAAGAGGGACCAGCAAGGAGAGAAACCAATCTGGTTCCCATCAGCTCATGGGAACAGAGACAGTTGGGAATACCTTTCCGTCAAGGATTCAAGTCTATATTATGAACTGCTTATTTCAACTACTTTATTACAACTGCTTTTTTTAAAAAAAAGTATGTATTTTCAAATCACAGACGTGCACATCTGTCCCAGTGGTGACGTCACTCCTCTCTCTCCAACAGATTGACTTTGTGGCCCACGATGACATCCCGTACTCCTCTGCTGGCTCTGATGATGTTTACAAGCATATAAAGGAAGCAGGTGAGGGCTTCTCCTGTGCTTACCTGTCCCTGGTGGCATGACAGTCAGGTTTCATAAGAGACATCTGCCCTGGGTCTGCAGCAGATACGTACAGGGCAGTGGGATTTCAGATGTCCCCGAGTAGCCTCTACAAGCCTCTGTTGACATGTGCTAAGGTTCAGCCATGATACGGACGCCAGCTAGGTATTTATATAGAAATTTACCTGAGCACCACAGTACTCAACTTCCGGTTTGAGGCTTGATTTTAGAGTTCATCACAGGACATTGTTGTTTAAAGGCCAATCATTTTCCTCGTTCACAATGAAATTACTTTGTACTCCCAAGAAAGTTCCTTCCAGAAGAAGACAGATAATTGGTAACTAACAATCTGGGTTCCTTGTCCCCGAAGTCCAGTCTTGCCATATGTCGTCCTGTCACATGATAATGATATCCTCAAGTACCAGATGCAGAGGCCAAAACAAAACAAAACAAAAAAGGATAAATATTTGTGGAATCAGGTAAACTCTTTTCTTCCTGAAACTGTTAACTGCTGTCATGGAAGGCAGATATGGTGCCTGAGCGTTGGAAGTTGTCTCCTTTGTCACTAAGCATTTCTGTTCAGGTCAGAGATTCTAGTCAGCCCCAAGGATATATTAGGGGGCTGGAAAGAGGGGGGTTTCCTTCCATCGTGGGCTCCACAGAGTTAATTCCTCCATCAAGTTCTGTTCCTACTCCTGCTATGACTCTAGGGAAATTGCTCTTGGGGCATTATAGTAGGATCTGTGCTTTCTAGCCATAATGGGATTCTCCTTGTAACATTTATTTCCTCCTTTTCCCCTTCCTGCCCAGATTTACCCATAATCCCTTGTGTCCTTGCATCCTTGCCTCGTCTGCCTCCTGAGGAAGAGGAGTATGTTTTCTGTCCTAGGCTAATCTCTTATCTGAACCTGCCTTCTCCCTTCCCTGGAGAGTGTTTTCTTTCATTCTTCCTCCCTTTGCAAGCCAGGGTTCTCACTCTCTAGTACTTTCTTCTCGGCTTATAAGCATGTGGAAGTCTACAAAAACAAATAAACCCAAATCCTTCCTTCTGCCCTCCGTCCTGCCTCCTCCTCCACTCACATCTTTGCTTGGTCCTCCTCTTACTGTCATTCCTCAGCCACTTGTGCTCTGACTTCTGTCCCATCTTCCTTCAGTTCAGAGCTGACTTTTGGACCCCCCAATCCAGTGGCATCGGTTCAGGTCTCTGGGCATAACGACCCTGCTGAACATGTTCTTCCTTTTCTTAGACGCTCTTGTCTTTGCTTCCACTTCTGGGACATTGTATTTTCCCGTTGGTCTCTCTGTCCACTCCTGGGTTTAGTTACCAGGTCTCTTTCCTTCGTCCTCACCCGGACTCTTTCTCACCAGCTTCAACTCTGTGCACTGCCTTCCACACACCCTATGCTCCAGGCACACGGAGTCCATCCTGGTTCCCAGACAGGTCCCTGCTTAGTACCTTTGCTCCAGATGTTCTCTGGGCTTGGAATGCCCTTCTTCTGAGCATCTTCGTCTAGTCGCAGCTGGGGAGCCAGGCTGGACATGCCCTCTCTCCCTGGGGCCTAATTCTTCACAGCTCTTGCCCTCCTCAGATGCAGACACTTGTTGCACATGGACCTCCTGTGCAGCTCCCTTCTCGTACCGTCCTGGTTGTGTGTGTGCGCGTGTGTGTCCCTAGCTTGAGTGAAGTGGCACAGGCCACGGCCATATCTCATCCATCTTTGCATCCCCAGCACAGTCCCTGGTACATTCATGGTGCTTGTTAAGTGCTGGCTAAACAAGAGAGTGCACTTATGGACGGTGATGGGGGAGCAGCTGAAGACAGAAGCCTCTTGTCTGCAGGGGTTCTTCCCACCACACGGGGAATGGAGCCATTTACCTAGGTAGCTTGGGCACAAACTTCTGTCTTGTGGAATTACTCAGATTATTTAGATGTAAGGGTAATGTTTTGGCCTGAATGATAGGGACCTTTATATCCAATTTGTTTGCTTTCCGTTCGTATCTTGGCCTCTGAGTCCCTCTCACACCTCTTTATTGAAAGAGATGTTGGTGACATGGACTAAATTACTCCCAACCAGCCTCAAAGCCCAACAAAATCTCATCAAAAGAGGGAAAGGCTTACTATTTGAGTTGTTTCAAAAATGACTATGATTTGAATGAAAGATCTTTGAAATTATATCTATGAATTTGCATTTTTCTTGCTCTACCTTATAGCAGGCGAGAACTCACAAATTGTAGGTGCTGTTTTGGGCGAACGTATAATGGAAAAATAGTCTCTGCTCGACCCAGTACTCATCATTTTCCTGAGCTGAAGTTTTCAGTCAATGTCACAGGGTTTCAAATAATCAGCTAAAAATCAAAATAGTCATTGCTAGGGTTTTTTAAAATACCCAGCCTCCCCAGGTTATAGCCATTTGGATTACTAAAAAAGACAAATGGGGCAAAGGTAATTACTTCTATCCTCTTAGAGTCAGGGTTTTTCTGACTCTAGAAATGGAGCTGTCCAAGATGGAAGGTAACCTGAATTCCTTAGCTTTTCCATCCAGCTTCCTTCATCAGACCACCTTCCATAAACTTTCCATAAGCCTGTTGCTGCCTGAGAATCTTGGAGCAAAGAAGAGTCTGAGAAGGGATGGGCTGGAATTGGTATTTTAGCTAGAGGTAGGTGCAGAAGTAGATTTTTCATGGCTTAGTTTATATTCTGCTCTTCTACTTTCTACTGTACATCTCATCTATAGGCACTGTAGGTGCATCCATGCATACCTTCCTACACAAGGTAAAGCATTATCTGGCATCATACAGACACTCTAGTTTACTGAGTTACAATATGCTTTACTAGGGATTTCAGGGAGTCTAATACACACTTCATTATGTTTGAGCTGCCCTCAGTGCTGGCATCTGCCATCAGAGCCATCTTCCCCCATTCCTGGGGGCCACTGGAACTCTACTCATGGTGGTCCCACCATCCCTCATCCTCAGCCTGCTGCCGCCATAGCCTTTTCCTGGTACTCACAGACCGTCAGACTCGTGAGGTAGAATGGGCTCTTAAGGGTCACTAACCCAGTCATCTATGCTGTCTTTGGCATCACTGCCAGCTCCTGGTAGAACTGATTCTATTACATCTCCCATGATCCGGAGCTTCCTATCTCCTAGGGCAGCCCATTCCATCTTTCTATGGTTTTTTGTTTTAACATTTTTTATTGATTTATAATTATTTTACAAAGGTGTGTCAAATTCCACTGTAGAGCACAATTTTTCAGTTATACATGAACATATATATATTCATTGTCACATTATTTTCACTGTGAGCTACCACAAGATCTTGTATATATTTCCCTGTGCTATACAGTATCATCTTGTTTATCTATTCTACATTTTGAAATCCCGGTCTATCCCTTCCCACCCTCCGCCCCCTTGGCAACCACAAGTTTGTATTTTATGTCTATGAGTCTATTTCTGTTTTGTATTTATGCTTTGTTTGTGGGTTGTTTTTTTTTTTTTAGATTCCACATATGAGTGATCTCATATGGTATTTTTCTTTCTCTTTCTGGCTTACTTCACTTAGAATGACATTCTCCAGGGACATCCATGTTGCTGCAAATGGCGTTATGTTGTCGGTTTTTATGGCTGAATAGTATTCCATTGTATAAATATACCACCTCTTCTTTATCCAGTCATCCATTGATGGACATTTAGGCTGTCTCCATGTCTTGGCTATTGCAAATAGTGCTTCTATGAACACTGGGGTGCAGGTGTCATCCTGAAGTAGGGTTCCTTCTGGATAGATGCTCAGGAGTGGGATTCCTGGGTCATATGGTAAGTCTATTCCTAGTCTTTTGAGGAATCTCCATACTGTTTTCCACAGTGGGTGCGCCAACCTGCATTCCCACCAGCAGTGTAGGAGGGTTCCCTTTTCTCCACAGCCTCTCCAGCATTTATTGTTTGTGGACTTTTGAATGATGGCCATTCTGACTAGTGTGAAGTGATACCTCATTGTAGTTTTGATTTGCATTTCTCTGATAGTTAGTGATACTGAGCATTTTTTCATGTGCCTATTGATCATTTGTATTTCTTCCTTGGAGAATTGCTTGTTCAGGTCTTCTGCCCATTTTTGGATTGGGTTGTTGGTTTTTTTCTTATTAAGTCGTATGAGCTGCTTGTATATTCTGGAGAAGAAGCCTTTGTCAGTTTCACTTGCAAAAATTTTCTCCCATTCCGTAGGTTGTCTTTTTGTTTTACTTACGGTTTCCTTTGCTGTGCAGAAGCTTGTAAGTTTCATTAGGTCCCATTTGTTCTTGCTTTTATTTCTGTTGCTTGGGTAGATTGCCCTAGGAGAACATTTTTGAGATGTATGTCAGATACTGTTTTGCCTATATTTTCTTTTAGGAGGTTTATTGTATCTTGTCTTATGTTTAAGTCTTTGATCCATTTTGAGTTTACTTTTGTGTATGGTGTAAGGGAGTGTTCTAGCTTCATTGATTTACATGCTGCTGTCCAGTTTTCCCAACACCATTTGCTGAAGAGACTGTCTTTATTTGATTGTATATCCTTGCCTCCTTTGTCAAAGATTAGTTGACCAAACATTTGTGGGTTCATTTCTGGGCTCTCTATTCTGTTCCATTGGTCCATATGTCTGTTTTTGTCCCAATACCATGCTGTCTTGATGACTATAGCTCTATAGTATTGTCTGAAGTCTGGGAGAGTTATTCCTCCAGCCTCTTTCTTTCTCTTCAGTACTGCTTTGGCAGTTCTAGGTTTTTTGTGGTTCCATATAAATTTGATTACGATTTGTTCTAGTTCTGTGAAATATGTCCTGGGTAATTGGACAGGGATGGCATTAAATCTGCAGGTTGCCTTGGGCAGTGCATCTTACTATGGTTTTGCCTGTCGTTGGTTAACATGTGAATCCCTGAGCGCACCCACAAGCCTGGAATTACCCCCAGGGTTAATTGAATCAGGGATTCCTGCTACGACAGTTCCTCTGCTACCTTGTAGAGTAGGAACAAGCATTTGCTGGTGGTTTTATTTCTGGGTGAGTGTCCTCCAGTGAGCTAAGAAAAAGTTAGTTTCCTGATTTTAGGGCATAAAGCGTCAAGTTCTAGTTGTTTAGGTGTAGAAACAGGTCCACTATTTTTCTAACTCTAAGCAATTTATCATCATATTGTTGCGTAACAAACGACTCCCACAGTGACTAAAAGAGCCACTTTGTTTTGCTCATGATTTTGTGGGACAGGATTTCAGCCAGGGCTTGGCTGCGTGGTTCTTGCTTAGGGTCTCTCAAACGGTTGTAGTCAGACGCTGGCTGGGGCAGTGGGTCCCCAATGGTGCACCTAAGTGGCTGGCAGTGGGCGCTGGCTGTCAACAGGGAGGCCAGCTGGAGTTGACACTGGAGCACCTACACGTGGCCTCGCTGTGTTGTGTGGCTTCTCACAGCATGGTGGCTGGGTTCCAAGAGTGTGCGTCCTGAGAGGAGGCTTCTGGAGAGCAAGCAACTGTGATCGATGCCACAGAGCTGCTTCTGACCTAGCCTTGGAAGTCACCCAGCATCACTCATACCACATTCTATTTGTTATAAGCAAGTCACTAAGGCCAGCTCAGATTCCAGGGGGCAGGAATTGTGCCCATCTTTAATCTACCATAATTTCCATCTCCAAATTGAATAGTCAGGTTGTATTTTACTGGCCCTGGGAGCACAGGTTTAAGACTTAGGTATGACTTGTCATTTGCGTGAGGACCCTTTCTTGTGGCCCACTGATCAACTCTGCTGTTTCCTCACCAGGCAGGAGAGACAGTAGAAGTCTGTTTGGGGCCCAGGTAGAGAAGGCCAGAGTGTTTATCGTGGGAGAGAAGGATGCTCAGAAACGGCATAAGTGTCCGTATTGGGCTTCTATACTCTAGTCTGGGTTTATTCTGAAAGTCAAAAATCACTTTACATGAAACCAGAGGTAGCGAGAGCATGAATTAAACTTTACAGCCCTCTGCTCTGCTTGTCAGAACTACGTGTCAAAACTCTCCGGCAAAGCTGGATGAAAAGATGGAGCTTAAATGAAGTAGACTGGAAGGTCCACATTACTGCTTACCACTCTAATACGACCTACTACTGTGGAAAGTTTCCTTCATTAACATGTGCTTTGCTGCTTCTTAAAATAGTTCCATAGCCCAACACCGCAATTCTGCAAAGCATGATAAAAAAAGGTTCTCTGATCATGCTCATTACTGAATATTTTTAGCAGAGCAATAATTAGGATTTGGAGGAAGCCGGGTGCATCATTATGTCAGCAGAGGGCTTGGCTTCTTTCAGAGACCTACCTCCTAACCAGCCAAAGCAAATCTCTCCCCCATCCCAACTTGCAGCCGCTCGGCCGCAGAGGCCTCACCCTGTGGCTTCAAAGAAAGAGTGAGCTCATGTCACTAGCGTCTAAGTGACTTGCTTGCTAAAATCAGTTAGTGGCTAGAGAATCTTCTTAACACTGCAGCAGGCAGAGGCGGGGGTGAACTAGCTGCCTGCTGAGAGATGGGACACAGTCCTTACCAGAAAGCTCCCTGCTGCTCCCACCAAGGTGAGGATGCTGTTTCAGGCCCCCTGGCTTGGGACCCCACCGGGTTCTTGGCCCACCAGAGCCCCCCGGACAATTGGATCAGTTGGTGCTATTTATATCCATGTGTTTAAATGTTTGCATCCTCTGTCTTCTACTTAGTTTTCTATTTGAGTCCACCTTCTTAGAAGGTGCTAAAAGAAGTTTCTGGCCAAGTGGCAAACCCCAATGCTGTCCTCTGAGATACAGAATATTTGAAACTAGAGGCTGGTCTCTAACAGCAGCAGCGCCACCCTGCTGTGGGTGCTGTGAATGTGCAGACGGTCAAAAAGAGAGCTCCAAAGGGACACCCTCGTCGGGGCTAGAAGACAGAAACATTCACCAGTGTCCAGAGAAGCAGAGGGAACTGGATTGGGATAGGCACTTAGAGATCAGTATGCATCTCGTCATTCGTTCAGCAAATATTCCTAGTGCCTGCTTGTCACTCGGTGCGGGGAGTCTAGACAAGAACAAGACAGGAGCACTCCCTTCCCTCGTGTAGCTTCTAGTCAAGTGGGGAAAGCAGTTCTTGAACAAGTGGTCTTGGAATATTTGAAGGAAAAGAGCGGTGGACCGCAGGAGAGAATAAAAGTAGGAAGACCTGGCTGGGTTTTGAGAGATTTCCTTGAGGAAGTGATGCTAATGGTGAAACCCAACAGGTTAACCATTGGACTAGGTCCTTGGTTAACCCGGTGGAGAGTATGTTTGTGGCAGAGTGAGGGGAGGGGGCCGGTCTTGGCAGACACTGAAGTCCAGCGTGGCGGGGCCGAGGCAGGGTCTGCCTGTTGCTCGGCTCCATAGAAAACAATGAGAACAGTGCTCCCTGCAGCTACGGCGCATAGGGGCCTTGGCTGAGGGAGTGAAGCGGGAAGGAGGGTCTGAGATGAGACTGGGGAGGAGCACAGGGCAGAGAGGAGGCAAGCTGCTTCAGAGTCAAGTCAGAGATTTGAATCTAAATACAGAGGACAGCAGAGAGCCAATGAAGGATGTTGAGCAGATATGTGACTTATATTTTGGAAGACTGCTCTGTGGCTCTTGCTACCTGGAGAGTGGACTGAGGGGACAAGAAAATGACATCCCTGGAGACTGGTTTGTAGTCTCTGGTAATCTTTGAACAAGGTGGGATTAGATTGGCTTAGATGGAGGCTGAAGAAAAGTGGGTGAATTAGGGAGACATTTAGGAAGTAGGCTGGTGAGTAAGAAGGAAATTGATTGGGCGTAGAGAGTAAGGGAGAGGAAAGTGGTACAGATGAGGCCAAGGACACCTTGTCCAGCCACCATTTTTCAGCTCTGGAGACTGAGGTTAAGTAACTTGCCTTCTGAGGCTTGAATGACTTGCCCAAGTCTACCAACCGAGGACCCAGCTTTGTCCATCATGCTGGCTCATGCCTGGTTCTCTGAGGGACCATTATCATATTGGGTAGAAAGATCTCAGTTGCCAACACGTCATTTCAGTTGATAACAGAAGTGCAAGCATGAACCAGATTGTTGTCTTTGACATTTGTGATTTCCTGACAGCCTTTCTTTACAGTGATTTTGTTACATATATTGGTACACCCAAATATATCTTTGAGGACCTTAGGAAGTTCTGTGAGAACTTGGCATCTTCTGTGCTTCATTATTTTTACTCCGTCCTACCGAGTCTAGATGAAAGGGCCTTTGAGTGGAGAAACCACCATTCAGAGTAGACTGTTCTTAGAGAAAATCATCTAGCACCCCCCGCCCCCCGCCGCCGGGCATGCCTTTAGATCAGAAACAACAGAAATAGTATACTCTCTATTCTTTTCCTTCGCTGTAATGTGAAGCAGAACTCCTCGGGGAAGAAGGGGAGTTGCCCTGACTCATTTGTTGACTCACTGTTATGCTCCATCCACTTACTCATTTTATTTGCATTTATTGAGCACCTTCCATGTGCTAGACACAAACTGGGTGCTTGAGACACAGAAATGATCAGGGCATAATCTGTGCTTCCAGGATGTTCCCTTGCTCCAAGGAGACAGATATCTAAAATAGTTTTGTTAATGGAAGACAAGTTTATGTTCTGAATGCTTTGGCTTCTGCCTGGTGATGTCAGGAAGCATCACCGGAGGCATAACCTCGAAGCTGGACCCTATAGGATGAGGAACAACTCTGCAGCTGGTGTGGCAGGGAATGGGCATCCGGGGCAGAAAAGAAGGGCTTGGCGTGAGCAAGTGCCAGGAGCCGGGCGACTGCACGGCGCATGCACGGAGCAGGTCCAGGTTGACAAACATGCCGTATGCCTGTCAGGGAGGGAGTGCACGGAACTGAGCCTGGCAGAGGCAGCTAGGGCCAGGTGTGAAAGCCTTAATGACACACCTGGGAGCGGACACTCTGTCCTGGAAAGGAGGGCCATTCAAGACAATGGGACACCTGAGGTCACCTTAGTTGTTTCTGTTTATCTCGTCTTTCCTATTCGGGCAGGAATGTTTGTTCCAACGCAGAGAACGGAAGGCATCTCCACATCAGACATCATCACCAGGATTGTCCGTGACTATGATGTTTATGCCCGACGCAACCTGCAGAGAGGGTACACGGCCAAGGAGCTGAACGTCAGCTTTATAAACGTAAGTGCGCCGCCCCATACCCGCTGAGGACCGGCACGTCACATGACTGCTGCCACCATTTATTAAGTGTTCTTGATGTTTCCATTTATCGTCTCATTCAGTCAACATGACAACACAATGATGTATTATTATCCCCATTTTCTAGATGGAGAAACCAAGGTCCAAAGGGGTAACATAAGTCGACCAAGGCATACAGGTAGTGAGCACGCTTCACATTTTATAAAGGAGATGCCTTGCCCCCTCCTCACCCCACCCCCTACCCCCGCCTTGAGAATTCTCAGACTTGGGGGAAGGGTTTCTGGGAGATCTGCTCTCAGGAAAGGCAGGAGTTGTCTTCTGCTCAAAGGAAAGGAAGGAAGGCAGAGGTAATGAGGAGCTAAACCCAGAGAAAATGCTGTCTTGTTTTAACGTTTTTAAATTTTCATTTTATTAAGGTCTTACAGATGCTCATTAGAAACCTTAACAACCAGGGTTTTTTTTTTAAATTGTCCAGTGAAATTACAGCTGCTTAAATAAAGCCCAGAGTCTATGGCTTCCTTTTGTATTTCTGCTGTATTGTTCCCACAGAGCTGCTGTTTGTTTTTAACGGTTGCTGTATTATTAAACTATCTTTAAAACAAGCAAAACAAGCTGTTAAAAAGCAAAGAGGGCAGCCCAGTGGCTGGAGGTGATGTTCGGGAGTCTGGATGGCTGTATTTGCCTGGCCTCCGAGAAGCTGATATACAGAATGTTCACCCCCCAAAAAGAGACGGTGGGTTTTCCAAGAGTGATTTGTCTACAAAACTAGATCCTTATAATTACATGCAGCCACAGTGATCCAGCATCTTCCACGAATCGATCGTTGGTGCCTTCAAAATTAGGAGGGGTTCATTCACCGTGATTCATCATGAATCAGTTGTCCTCGCCAGGCAGAGAGGGTTAGGAGCCCGGGCTCTGTGGTTTCGTACAAACTGGGCAACAAAATGGAAAATGTTGGGTTCAAGTGTTTCAGCACAAGTGGCTGAAAAGAATTCAGGCAAAGTGATGATATGGTATCTTACAGAGAATAAAGCCCTGGTTATTTCAATAAATTAAACCGTCTGTTCTTTTAAATTGAATTCAGTCACCCATAAAAGCATCTCAAGCCACTTCCCAAAGTTATTGCTTGTGCTCTGTAAACAGCCTTTTGATAAGCTACTTAGCTCATGGGATGGTGTAGTCAGTGTGGACACGCCCTCTGCCTTTCTGTGACAGCAAACCCAGCTGCAGCTCCAAGATAAAATCAAATGTGTTGGGTAGGCGTGTCGGTAACTCACAGAACCTCCGAGGTGGCAGGAACCTGGTGGCAGTCAGTCACCCAGTCCGAGTCCCTCAACTTAGAAATGAGGAAAGCTGAGCTCAGAGAGGGGACCTGGCTAAGGTCCCTCAAGCAAAGTAGAGGTGGTGGTAGCGGCAGCCTCCCAAGCCTCTTGACTTTTGGTCTAGTGCTCATTCCAGTATTCTGTGCTGCTCTTGAGAGCTGTGTGTAATCAGCGTGTGGTAAGTGGAGCTGGGTGGCAGCACGTACAGCTCACACCTCACCCTGCGGCTGCAGTCAGGTTTGTAAGGTCTAGACCGTGGAATCCGGACCCAGTTTTGTAATAATCTATGTGTCTCAAAAAATTCTGAAATATGAAATGAACTTCAGTTCATATAGGGAAGAAAAATGATCAACCTTATTACCTCTTCAGGAGAAAATGTATTACAATTTCATGGAGGAAAAGACCCTTTGTTTTGTGTTATTTTCATGGTTTTGATCCCACTCTGATCAGGTAATGTGATTAAATGCCTATGCCGCTTAATAGTAATGGAACAGCGAACACACACTGAACTGTTCCTAAGTGCCAGGCTTCGTGCCAAGCACTTTACATGCTTTATCTAATTGTTACAGCAGCCCTATAGGGTAGGGATAATAGTTATCCCCATTTTACAGATGAGAAAACTGAGGTTTAGAGGTGACATGTGGCTTGCCCAACATACGGTGCCTTCCAGGCACGTAGGTAGAGCAATGCTGCGTAAAGGCTATAAGAACAAAATCCCAGGCCAGAGAAGCTACCAGAACAAAAGCTTTCTTCGTCACCAAGGAAACTGATGCAGTTCTGTTAGCTTAATGGAAAATATCATGACAATGACAATTTTAGTATAACACATGGGTTCTGAGGCCCAGCCAGTGGTCCACTTATTTCTACCAGTATTGGTTTTAGCAATGTCCCAGTAAAACAGAGAACTCAGGCAGCTCCTGAGTGGCCGTTCTATGTCCAATTCACATTTTTGTCTAAACCTTGGCAGAATTGAGGGGATGTATTTGCCAGTATCTGTCCATAATAAAGAGTAAAGACATACTTTTGGTTCTTATATAAGTGAACTCAACTCTGATATATACAAGAAAGAATATTAAAACCACTTATATTTCACTGTACACATTCAAGTAGCCTAATGAGAAATGACTTGTCTTACAAGAGATGTGCCTTCCCATCAATCCAGCTCTGGGGAAATGGCAACATCCTGATTCTTTGGATTAAGAACACACACAAGTTGAAATAAAATATGAATGTTCTGTGAATGATTGATCTCTCTCATGCCCTCGTGGGTAAATCCATTTCTTTCTCCTTTCATTTTTGACCAGGAGAAGAAGTACCGCTTCCAAAACCAGGTAGACAAGATGAAGGAAAAGGTCAAAAATGTGGAGGAAAGATCAAAGGAATTTGTTAACAGAGTGGAAGAAAAGAGTCATGATCTAATTCAAAAGTGGGAAGAGAAGTCGAGAGAATTCATTGGCAACTTCCTAGAACTGTTTGGGCCTGATGGAGCATGGGTATGTAATTCTTTCATTTGGCCCCCCAGTGATGGGTATTTTCAGTCTATCCTCCTTTCCAAGGAACTGCTCAAGGGTGTCCCTTATCTGAGTCCAATATGTGACTTCCATTTTGGGCATTAGCCCAAGTGACTTCAAGTCCATCTCACTTCCTTATTTAGTTTCTGCTTTATCTTTCAATATGGCACCTGGTAGTGCTCAAGGCCGGCTCTGGTCTCTGTTTCTATTTCTTGGCCAACGTTTGACACCATTTGGTAATCACCGAGTGTCTGCTACTGCAGAGATTGGCTCTGTAGCCCATCCCAGTCTCCCGGTTGGAGATGATGTGCAGCTTGAGGGTGAGGGTTAAGTGGGTCAGTGGCACCATGGAACTTGTGTTTGTGTTGTAAGACAAAGCTACTGGTGTGTGGATCAACCAGCGGAGGAGGATACAAAAGAAACGTAGCTGCTTTGGTCTGCTTTTGTTGTCAGGGACTCGTCTTTCATTGGTTGGAAGAGAGAGTGAGAGAAGAGGTAGGATTTGCCCTGCGTCTGTGCCCAACACGTCCTGATTTCCCCCCATTATTCCATGGCATGTACGTGCTGGGGTACGGCCGAAAGGTCTTAGGAGGCTGAGGCCGTGATCTGAATCTTACAACTGAGACAGAAAACGTAGATGGGGGTCTCTTGCCTAAATTCTATATAGAATTCTGAGTGAGAATTATGGAAAGGGAAAAGAAAATTCTGGAAACCACCTTGTACTCCATTGGTATTTCTACTGTGCATGCACTTTGAGAGTAAATAACCAGTGTTATCAACAGAGGGAATGAGGGTCCTATGAAAGAGAGAGTTTAAAAGCTAACTTTCCTTTTAGAACAGAAAGGAATGATTCCACTTGATTTCCCTGATTTTAAGTAGCCTAGATTTCCTATTGTGACATGAGAAGTCTCCGACCAAATCCACTTCGGCTTAATTATTTTATTGATGTGTTGTCACTGCTGCCTCTCTGCTCATTTGAGCTGGTTCATTATAGGATTATCTAAACGTTAAACACTCAATTAGTAATAGAAAAAGAACAACATTTGAGAAGTTAGAAGAGATGCTTTGCTCAAACTAGCATCCTCTAAGTGATGATAGAGGTGGCAGTTGTAGTCCAACCATGTCCTGTTGGCAAAGTCTGAGAGGGGTGGAGGGTTTGCAGGGGGCTGCTTGAGCCCTCGATGACTTCTAGAAAGAGCTCATGAGAGTGGAGAAGCAAAGGGTTGGCTTCCTTTCCATTTCCCTTGGGTTTCAGCTCAGATCAATTTGATTCATGGGACATTTATTAACATCCCTGTATGTGCACGGTACTCAGGAAGGATGTGAAGATAAAGCACCATCTGAAATTGCTCATTAATCTGGTGTGTACCTTAAATAGTTCATATTTTCACAACTGATTTTCAGGCTCTGAGGAAAACAGCTAGTGGTTTTTAATGATATGATGTAGGCATTCATTTGTTTACAGGGATTCAGAAGTACGTCTCTGCTGAGACGCCTTGGTGTTGGACCTCAAGGGGGTAGGTGTTTTCCCCACCTCCAGTGAGCAAAGGCAGGGACAACCTGACAGACTCAAGTCGTTTCAGGCTCCCAGTGAAGGTGAAATCGTAGCTGGAATTGTTCTAGGGGAATCCGGTGACAATGAGCTGAGGTGATTTTTAAGAAATGAAACCCAGCTAAGAGACTGGAGGTTTTTCTTTTTAAAACTTGCTATTAGTGTCAAAACTGTTATTAACATTAATTTACCGTATCACCCAGACTTAAACGTTAATTTTTTTTTCTGTTGACATTAGAAGTACAGGAATAGTTACAAGGATGTTAAACGCCAAGATAAGTAATTTGTTTTTCATGAATATGCTATTATTATAATAATTCTTTATTTGTGGATTTGGGACTGGAACTCATTTCTTAAAATAGAGGATCTGTATTAGCTGCCAATACAGTACAGATACAAATAACCCAAACTTGGAAAGGTACAAAATTTGGTACAACAGGTTTAGCATGTAGCTTATAGTAGGTACTCCATAAATATTTGTAGATGAAATGAGTGGATGTGTGATGAAGACCTATTCACAGAACCTTCCGGCATCTGTGAAGGATACGGTGAGGCATAAATCTTCCATGTCTATGTTGATCTGTATGACATGTATAGATAGCTGCATTTCTACACTGATAGCAGTAAATACCCTGAGCCTTTCATTGCTTATGGTGTTGGACAGCGCTTGGTTACAACTTAGTGTTTAGTGGATCAAATTTAGTAGGCAGACGTGCTTTACTTGGCTCTCACCAGAGTTTAAAATTTTTCTTTTAGGGAAGGCACGAACCCTCTAGTGGACAGTATCCATTCCATGCCCCACTCTTCCTTGCCGCCACCGCCTCTGACTTGACACCCCTGTGCTGCCCACCTGGCCCCAGCAATGTTTGTGTTTGGTGCTCGTGGTATAGTCTGAGTCTCCCCCCGTGACCTCATGTTTGATATCAAGAACTATGATGGAAAATCCGAAGCCGTCCACTCTGTCTCTGGGTGGAAGGTGGTGGTGGTGACGACACGGTGATGAGTTTCCTGTCTAGAAGTTGGATAGCAGGTTAAACTTTTATTTCCCCCAAAGTCCTTTGATGTCTACCCATTTTAACCACAGAAGAGGGTAGTATTAGAGCTGTGTTATAAAGAAAAAAAGGTCTAGGAAAATTATAAACCTTTCCCATGGTCTCAGGAGTTTGGAGGTAGTGGGATGGAGGCTGGAGCCACGCCTGTTTCTCCAGGCCAGCACTGTATCCTTCATGACAGGAGTGGCCCCAGGACACAGGCACTTAGCTTCATTTTTCTGTGGTCAGGCTGTGATGTTGTGGAGAGATGGGGGTCGGCCCAAATCCCTCCTCTAAGGCTTTGTGACAAAGGCCGTGGCCAAAACGGCACATGAGGCCAGGTCTTCTAGATTCAGGACAGGAACCGTCGACTTTCTCCCTAAGGAAGCAGAAATCATCATGTCCAGGGCTGTATTCATTATTAGTGTGTGACAAATTACCCCAAAGCTTAGTGCCTTAGAAACATTTATTATCTCACACAGTATCTGAGGGTCAGAAGGCAACTTAGCTTGATGGTTGTGACACAGTGTCGTCTTAGGAAGGTGGCGATCAAGATGGCAGCTGGAACGGCATTCATGGGGGGCTGGACGAGCCTCCTCCACACTGGCTGTTGACTGGATGCCTCATTTCCACACTCTGTGGGTCTTTCCACAAGGCTGCCCGAGTGTCCTAACAACATAGCAGCTGGCTTCCTCCAGAGCGAGTGAGGTGGGGGAGAGAGCCCAAGAAAGCAAGCTGTAGTCTTTTATGACCTCCCATCAGAAGTGCCAAAGCATCACTTCTGCCATGTTCCATTGGTCACACAGACTACTCGTGGTATATTGTGGAAGGCCCCTACCCAAGGCTGTGCATACCAGGAGGTGGGACCGTGCTGGCAGCTGGCTACCATGACAGCTTCTGAGAATCTGAAGCACGCAATCTGATTTGCAGTGGCTGTAAGATTTTCTATTCCCATTTATTCAGTCTGGTTTGTGGATTGTCAGAGCCCAATATGTTAATTTTCAGTCTCATCATCTACACCTCTCTTACTTGATTAAGTATCTGCTTGATTCTTTTGTTGTTTGTATAATATACTGCACATTAGTTTTAAAATTTTTCATATATGTACTGTTCATTGTTTTTAGAACAGTTTAGAGCTTTAACTTTTAAAAGTTACATAGTTATATCAAAGGAATAAAGCCAACCACAAAATAAGAATCAACAGAATGCAGTAATCCAATCATAAAGGGCAGTCAAATGTGCTTAACATATTCAAGAAATCAGTCACCTAAGTTATAAATAATAAGTAGTTCATTTATGTCATTTTTTTTAGATTCCGCATAAGTCATCATATGGCATTTTTCCTTCTCTTTCTGGCTTACTTCACTTAGAATGATGATCTCCAGGTCCATCCGTGTTGCTGCAAATGGCGTTATTTTATTCTTTTTTATGACCAAGTAGTATTCCATTGTGTGTATGTATGTATGTATGTATGTATGTATACATACATATACACACACGCACACACACCACAACTTCTTTGTCTAGTCATCTGTCGATGGACATTTGGGTTGTTTCCAAGTCTTGGTTAATGTAAATAGTACCGCTATGAACACTGGGGTGTGTATGTCTTTTTGAATTATATTTTTCGCCAGGTATATGCCCAGGAGTGGGATTGCTGGATCAGAGGGTAAGTCTATTTTTAGTTTTTTAAGGAACCTCCATACTGTCCTCCATAGTGGCTGCTCAAATTTACATTCCCACTAACAGTGTAGGATTCCTTTTTCTCCACTCTCTCTCCATTATTTATCGTTTGTAGACATTTTAATAATGGCCACTCTGGCTGGTGTGAGGTGATATCTCATTGTAGTTTTGATTTGCATTTCTCTAACAGTTATGTTGAGCATCTCTTAATGTGCTTGTTGGCCATCTGTCTTCTTTGGAGAGATGTCTATTTAGGCCTTCTGCCCATTTTTAATTGGGTTGCTTGTTTTTTGATATAAAGGTGTATGAGCTGTTTGTATATTTTGGAAGTAAGTCCCTTGTTGGTCATGTCATTTGCAAACATTTTCTCCCAATCTGTAGGTTGTCTTTTCATTTTGTTGATGGTATCCTTAGCTGTGCAAAAGCTTTTAACTTTAATTAGATCCCATTTGTTTATTATTGCTTCTATTTCCATTACTCCAAGAGCTGGTTCAAAAAATATATTGCTGTGGTCTCCTAGGAGTTTGTTTCTCCTTTTTCATTTCTGATTTTGTTAATTTGGGCCCTCTCCCTTTTTTTCTTGATGGGTCTGACTAAAGGTTTATCAATTTTGTTGATCTTTTCAAAGAACGAGCTTTTAGTTAGACTGATCTTTTCTACTGTATTTTTTAGTCTCTATTTCATTTATTTCTGCTCTAATCTTTATGATTCCTTTTCTTCTATTAACTCTGGGGTTGGTTTGTTCTTCTGTCTCCAGCTGCTTTAGGTGGAAGGTTAGGCTGTTTACTTGAGATTCTTCTTGTTTCCTGAGGTCGACCTGTATCGCTATAAACTTCCCTCTGAGAACTGCCTTTGCTGCATCCCAGAGGTTTTGGGTCGTTGTGTTTTCATTTTCATTTGTATTTTTTTGTATTTTGTATTTTGTATTTTGTATTTTTTGATTCCCTCTTTGATCCATTGGTTGTGCAGTAGCATATTGTGTAGCCTCCATGGGTTTGCAGTTTTTGCAGTTTTTTCTTGTAGTTGCTCTCTAACCTTATATAGAGTTGTGGTCGGAAAAATGCTTGGTACGATTTCACTTTTCTTAAATTTACTGAGGCTAGCTTTGTGGGCCAGCATGTGGTTGATTCCATGTTCCATGTGCACTGGTGAAGAATGTGTATTCTGTTGCTTTCAGATGGAATGCTCTATAGATACCAATTAAGTCCGTCTGGTCTAATGTGTTATTTAGGGCCTGTATTTCCTTATTGACTTTCTGCCTGGATGATCTGTCCATTGATGTAAGTGGGGTGTTAAGTTCCCCCACTATTATTGTGTTATTGTCGATTTCTCCTTTTATGTCTGTTAACAATTAATCGCCTTATATATCACAGTACTCCTATGTCGGGTGCATATGTATTTATAATTGGCATATCCTCTTCTTGGATTGATCCCTTAAGCCTTATAGTGTTCTTCTTTGTCTCTTGTAACAGTTTTATTTTAAGATTTTGTCTATTATAAATATTACTACTCTAGCTTTCTTTTGGTTTCCATTTGCATGGAATATCTTTCCATCCCCTTATTTTGAGCCTGCATGTGTCTTTAGCTCTGAGGTGGGTCTCTTGAAGACAGTATACATATGGGTCTTTTTGTATCCATTCAGCCAGTCTATGTCTTTTGGTTGGAACATTTAATCCATTTACGTTTAAGGTAATTATCAATACATATGTTCTTATTGCCATTTTGTTAATTGTTTTGGGTTTTTTTTCAATATTTGATAGACTAATTTTTTTAGAGCAGTTTCAGGTTTACAGCAGAATTGAGCAGAAAATACAGAGTTCACACATAGCCCTGTCAGTGTGGCATATTTGGTACAATCAACGAACCAACGTGGACACATTATTTTCAATCAAAGTCCATAGTTCACATTAGGGTTCACTCTTGATGTTGCACATTCTATGTGTTTTGACAAATGCATAATGACATGTAGCCACCACTGTAGTATCATACAGAATAATTTCATCGCCCTAAAAATCCCTTGTGCTCCATCTGTTCATCCCTCCCTCCCTCCCTCTCCCCAAACCCCTGGAAACCACGATCTTTTTATTGTTTCTGTAGCTGTGCCTTTTCCAGGATGTCATTTGGTTGGAATCGTACAGTTTGTATCCTTTTCAGACTGGCTTCTTTCATTTTGTAATATGTGTTTTAGGGTTCTTCCATATCTTTCATGGCTAGACAGCTCATTTTTTTTCACTCCACGTATATTTTTTAATTTACATATATGTACTGTTCATTGTTTCTAAGAATGTTTAGAGCTTTAGCTTTTTGAATTTACAAAGTTATCAAAGGAATAAAGCCAACCACAAAATAAAAATTAATTCAAAAAGATACATACACCTTGTTATTAACAGTAACATTATTTATAATTGTCAAAATATAGAAGCATCCTAAGTGCACATTGATAGTTGAAAAGATAATGCAGATGCAGCACACATATATGTAATGGAATACAGCTCACCATAAGAAAGGATTTGTTGCCATTTGCAGCCCTTCATTTACTTTTTTTCACTTCAAAAACCAGAATTTTATAACTGGCATAAAAATTTCCATTACATCAAAAACACCTAACCAAGGAGGTTACCTATACTTTGAAAACTGAAATGACATGAAGAAATGGAAAGATTTCTTGTGCTCTTGGATTGGAAGAATCAACACTGTCAAAATGGCCACACTACCCAAAGCAATCCACAGATCCAACACAACCACCATCAAAATACTTACGACATTCCTCACAGAACTAGAACAAACAATTCCAAAATGTATAAGGAACCACAAAAGACCCCGAACAGCCAAAGCAATCTTTGTAGGTCTTTTTTTCTCTTCCTTCTTTTTGTTCTCATTTCTTATGGTTTGGAAGTTCCTTTAACATTTGTTGTAAAGCTTTTGATTTCTCCATCAAGTCTGAACGAGAGCCTTGCTGGATAGAGTATTCTTAGTTGTAAGTTTCCCCCTTGCATCACTTTAAATATATCGTGCCACTCCCTTCTGGCCTGTAGAGTTTCTGCTGAAAAATGAGCTGGTAACCTTATGGGAGTTCCTTTGTATGTTATTTGTTGCTTTTCTCTTGCTAACTTTAATGTTTTCTCCTTATCCTTAATTGTTGTCAATTTGCTGACTCTGTGCCTCGGTGTGTTCCTCTTTGGGTTGATGCTGTGTGGAACTGTCTGCCCTTCCTGGACGTGGGTGACTGTTTCCTTTCCCAAGTTAGGGAAGTTTTTGGTTATGATCTCTTCAAAAATTTTCTCAGGTCCTTTCTCTCTCCTCTTTCTGGGACCCCTATAATAATGTTCCAGAGTTCTCTTAAATGGTCTCATTTCTTTTCATTCTTTTTTTCTTTTTTCTGTTCTGCAGTAGTGATTTCCACCAATCTGTCTTCTAGCTCACTGATTCATTCTTCTGCCTCATTTAGTCTGCTCTTGATTCCTTCTAGTGTGTTACTCATTTCAGTGATTTTATCCTTCAACTCTGGGAATTCTTTATATTTTCCAACTCTTTGCTAAAAACTTCACTCTGTGCATCTGTACTCCTCTTGAGTTCTCTGAACATCTTCACCATCATTACTCTGAACTCTTTCTCAGATAAATTACCTATCTCCTCATCACATTTCTTCTGGGATTTTATCTTGTGGCTTGGCCTGGGAGATATTCCTTTGTCTCGTCATACCATCTATCTTTCTGTGTGTTTGTGAATTCCTTCCACAGGCTTTGGGATAGTTGTTTCCTTATTTCGAGTATCTGCCCCTGGTGGGTGAGGCTGGACTAGAGGCTTATGCAGGTTTCCTGGCAGGAGGAGCGGTGCCTGCCCACTGCTGGGTGAAGCTTGGTCCTGGACCTCTGGTGGGTAGGGCTGTGTCCAGAGGCCTTTGTGGCTCAGGAAGTCTGCTGATGGGTGGAGCCGTGTTTCCACCCTGCATGTTGTTTGGTCTGAGGCTTCCCTACAGGCTGTTGGGTGGGGCTGGGTCTTGGTGTTAATGATCCAATCAAAATTTCAGCATCCAGGAAAGCCCATGCAGATGAACACTCCCGGCATGTCCACCACCAGCTTTTATGTCCTCTGGGTGAGCCACAGACGTCTCCCACGTCCACAGGAGACCTTCCAAATCTAGCAGGCAGGTCTGGGCCAGGTTCCTATAAAATCACTGCCTCTGCCCTTGGACCTGGCGCACATGAAATTCTGTGTGTGCTTCTCAAGAGAGTGAAGTCTCTGTTTGCCCCAGTCCCTGGGGGCTCCCGGAGTTAAGCCCCTCTGGCCTTCAAAACCAGATGTCCTGGGGTCTCCTCCTCCTGGTGCTGGAATCCTGGGCTGGGGAGCCTGACGTGGGGCTCAGCTCTCACTCCTGTGGGAGGGCCTCTGCCACTTAACTATTCAGCGTGTGGGTGGCCCACCCGGGGAGTATGGGGCCCGATTATAATGTGAGCACGCCCTTCCTCCCGTCCTGCTGTGGTTCCCTCTTTATGTTTCCAATTGAAGATCTTTTTTGCTTGGTTCCAGTCTTCTTGATGGCTGTTTAGCAGTCAGTTGTGGTTTTGTTGTAGTCACAAGGAGAGGCGAGCTCGTGGTCCTGCCACTCTGCCATCTTGACAGGAAATCTACCTGCTTTATTCTTATAAATAGTTGTGACTCATACTCCGAAGAGAGCCCCTAACCCCGTCAGAGCCACAAACAGAAGCCTTCCCAACCATATTGGTATTACTTCTCTTTAAGGAGGTGTCTCTGAAAGACAGGCTGTCTCAAGGGAGGGGTTCTAAAGGAGATAAATTTTGAAGCTTTGTTGCTATGTCTGAGGCAATTCTGTTCATTTCCAAAATGTTGAGGGTCAAGAAACCAAGATTGGGGATGCTGACTTCCTAGTGAAACTTTGTGTGTGCTCCGGGAATTCAGACATTCCAAACAAAAACAACATTCTATTTTAAACATTAGTACCCAAGCCACATATGCTGTTTTTAAAAAAAATGTTTTGAATGATCTGCCACTATATTCCTTCACTGACTCTGAGAACAGAATCATTTCCTATCTGAAGTGAAACTGGATCTATTCTGTTTTTATCTCGTGAACACAGACCCTGGTCTGGAGCAACAGGAGAGAATGACCATAAGTCAGGTGCAAATTTTTGATTCATTCTGGACCACGAACTCCCATGGCCCCAGTCAGTCTAGTGGACCTGTCATTTGCCATCTGACATATGACATTACTTTAAAAAGAAAACACAAAACTTTGATGCTTTGTTCTTTTTTTTTAAGAGAAAACAGATTTATGTGATGAGGTCCAATGCTAATTCTCTCAAACTGTACTAAAATAGACAAAATTTACCATTTTAACCATTAAGTGTACAGTTCACTGGTATTACAGACATTCACATCATTGTGCAACCATCATCCCCATCCACTTCCAGAGCTTTATATCAGTCCATATTAAAACTCTATACCTCTGAACTAGTAACTTCACACTTGCGTGCTCCCCCAGCCAGTCCTCGGGAACCCCCCTTTCACTTGCTGTCTCTGTGAATCTGACTGTTCTAGGCGCCTCAGCGCAGGAGAATCATACAGTACTTGTCCTTTTCTGTATGGCTTCTTTCACTACTGTAACGTCTTCAAGATTCAATAAAATTGTAGCATGTGTCAGAATTTCACTACTTTCTAAAGCTGAAATCATACCCCATTGTGAAAGATTTGCTTATGTTAAAGCAGCAGCTTCATGGCAGGAATCGGATTGAACACGCTTGTAAGAGCCTGCAGGTTACCCTCCAGGGACGTAGACGGGTGGCTGCCATCTTTGTGCGCTCTCTGCCTCACGTCCACTGGCTCGTAACTTCCAGAAAGGATCTTGTACTGTCTGTTGGCAGCCTGATTTTTGTGACTGCCACTCAGAAGATACCTCTAAATCACGTGGATCTGGTGGCCAGTGGGGCTTATGCTCAGGAGCCCCACAGGCCAGGACCAACGGGCAAATCGTTCTCCATCAGCCGCCATGCCAGCGTACAGCAACGGGGGAGAGCCCCGGGCCGCGGGCGGCCTGTGGACGCGGCCCCCGAGCTGCCCTCCAGAGCTGCAGCCTGAGGGGCGGGCTTCTAAGTAAAACTACATGTAAGGGCTGACGGATCTTTTCCAGGACACATGCATGTATGTAAGTTTCTCTCCAGGGGATTCTGGAACTCTGGACTGCAGTAGAGAGAAAACACGGAGGTACTCTGTACTCTCAGAAACTCTGGTACCCTGGGTTTGCTTCTGCTGCCCAAGGAAGCCTCTAGAGTCCCTCTCCTCTCTTCTCTCTCCGACTCTCTCCCTCCCTCCTCCCTGAGTATGCATGCTTCTGTCTGAGAACCTCTCACTGTGACAAGCTAGGAATGGTGGCTTGTGTCTGAGTCCCTCTCTCCCCCTCCCTCCCTCTCGCGGTACGAGTGATGCCTTGTAACTGAGACCTCCTCTCCTTTCGTCTCTCTCCTTCTCTGAGTGAATGCATGAACCATGTCTCATGTCTCTGTCTCTATCTCTCTCCTTCGGAATAAATGCTTGTGTCTCAAAACCTCTCTCCTCTCCCGAATCGCTCTTTCTCTCTCTCTCGGAATGGATGCTTGTGTCTGAGAACCTCTCTCATTTCTCCTGTATCCTGTCTCCCCTCTCCCCCCTCCCCCCACCCAATCTCTCTCTCTCTCTCAATGAATGCTTGGGCCCGAAGACCTCTCTCCTCCCGCTCTCCCCTCTGAGGTATCTCTACTCTCTCCATAAATGAATGCTTGTGTTTGAGAACCTATCTCTAGTCACTCTCCTCTCTGCTCTCCTCTCCTCCAGTCTCCTGTGTTTCTGTGTCTCTCCCTCCAAATGAATGCTTGTGTCTGAGGACCTCCCTCCTGTCTCCTGTATCCCCTCTCCCTCTCCTGAATCTCTTCTCTTGCACTGAATGCTTGTGTCTGAGAACCCATCTCCCCTTTATCCTCTCCCCTCTCCACAATCTCGCTCCCTTGGAATGAATGCTTCTGTCTCAGGACCTTTCTCCTCTCTCCTATCTCCTCTCCCCTCTACCCTCTCCCCAATCTCTCTCTCTTGGTATGAACGCTTCTGTCTGAGAACCTCTGTCTCCTATCTCCTCTCTCCTCTCCTTTCACCCTACTCTCTCTGTCCTGGAATGAATACTTGTGTCTGAGAACATCTCTCCCCTCTCTCCGCTCTCCCCTCTACCCAATCTCTCTCTCTTGGACTGAATGCTTGTGTCTGAAAACCTCTCCTGACTCCTGTCTCCTGTCTCCTGTCTGCTCTCTCCTCTCCCCTCTCTACTCTCCCCAATCTCTCTCTCTTTGAATGAATACTTGTGTCTGAGAACCCTTGTCTCCTGTCTCCTCTGTCCTCAATCTTCTCCCCTCTCCCTTCTCCCATCTCCTCTCTCTCCCCAATCTCTCTATCTTAGAATGAATGCTTGTGTGTGAGAACCGCTGTCTCCTGTCTCCTCTCTCCTCTCCCCTATCCCCAAACTCTCTCTCTTGGAATGAATGCTTGTGTCTGAGAACCATGTCTCCTGTCTCCTCTCACCTCTCCCCACTCTCCCCCCTCTCCCCTATCTCTCTCTATTGGAATGAATGCTTGTGTCTGATAACCCTTGTCTCCTGTCTCCTGTCGCCTTCTCCTCTCTCCTCTCTCCCCAATCTCTCTCTCAGAATGAATGCTTGGGTCTGAGAACCCTTGTCTCCTCTCCCCTCTCCCCTCTCCCCTGTCCCCTTCTCCCCTCTCTGAAATGACTCTCTCTTGGAATGAATGCTTGTGTCTGAGAACCCTTCTCTCCTCTCCCCAATCTCTCTCTCTTGGAATGAATGCTTGTGTTTGAGAACCCTTGTCTCCTGTCTCCTGTCTCCTCTCCCCTCTACCCTCTCCCCCTCTCGGAATGAATGCTTGTGTCTGAGAACCCTTCTCTCCTCTCTCCTGTCCCCTCTCTGCTCTCCCCAATCTCTCTCCCCCTTTAATGAATGCTTGTGTCTGACGACGCTTGTCTCCTGTCTCCTGTCTCCTCTCCCCTCTACCCAATCTGTCTTGGAATGAATGCTTCTGTCTGAGAACCCCTGTCTCCTCTCCCCTATCTCTCTCTCTTGGAATGAATGCTTGTGACTCTTCTCGCCTCTCTCATCTCTCCCCTCTCCCCTCTCTCGGAATGAGTGCTTGTGTCTGAGAACCCTTGTCTCCTCTCTCCTCTCTCCTTCTCTCTCTCTTTGTCTCTCTCTCGGAATGGATGCTTGTGTCTGAGAACCTCTGTCTCCTCTCTCCTCTCCCCTCTCCCCTTCTCGGAATGAATGCTTGTGTCTCCTCTCTCCTCTCCCCTCTCCCCTTCTCGGAATGGATGCTTGTGTCTCCTCTCTCTCCTCTCTCCTCTCCCTTCAATCTCTCTCTCGGAATGAATGCTTGTGTCTCTTCTCTCTCCGCTCTCTTCTCTCCTCTCTCCCCCTCTCCCTCTCGTGGAATGAATGCTTGTGTCTGAGAACCATGTCTCCTCTCTCATCTCTTCTCTCTCTTCTTCTCTCTCTCTCTCTGTCTCTCTCTCTCGCTCTGTCTCTCTCTCTCTCTCTCTCTCTCTCTCTCTCTCGGAATGAATGCTTGTGTCTCCTCTCTCCTCTCCCCTCTCCCTTCAAACTCTCTCTCGGAATGAATGCTTGTGTCTCCTCTCTCCTCTCCCCTCTCCCTTCAAACTCTCTCTCGGAATGAATGCTTGTGTCTCTCCTCTCCCCTCTCTCCCTCTCTCTCTCGCTCTCTCGGAATGAATGCTTGTGTCTCCTCTCTCCTCTCCCCTCAAACTCTCTCTCGGAATGAATGCTTGTGTCTCCTCTCTCCTCTCCCCTCAAACTCTCTCTCGGAATGAATGCTTGTGTCTCTTCTCTCTCCGCTCTCTTCTCTCCTCTCCCCTCTCTCCCCCTCCCCCCCCCCCCTCTCTCGGAATGAATGCTATGACTCTCCTCTCTCCTTCTCTCCGTCTCTCTCTCCGAATAAATGCTTGTGTCTCCTGTCTCCTCTCCCCTCTCCCGGAATGAATGCTTGTGTCTAAGAACCCTTGTGTCCTCTCTCCTGTCCCCTCTCCGCTCTCCCCAATCTCTCTCTCTTGGAATGAATGCTTGTCTCTGAGAACCGTGTCTCCTGTCTCCTGTCTCCTCTCCCCTCTCCCCAATCACTCTGTCTTGGAATAAATGCTTGTGTCTGAGAACCCCTGTCTCCTCTCCCCTATCTCTCTCTCTTGGAATGAATGCTTGTGACTCTTCTCGCCTCTCTCATCTCTCCCCTCTCCCCTCTCTCGGAATGAGTGCTTGTGTCTGAGAAACCTTGTCTCCTCTCCCCTCTCCCCTCAAACTCTCTCTCCGAATGAATGCTTGTGTCTCCTCTCTCCTCTCCCCTCTCTCTTTCTCCCTCTCTCCCTCTCTCCCTCTCTCCCTCCGAATGAATGCTTGTGTCTCCTGTCTCCTGTCTCCTCTCCCCTCTCCCCTCAATCTCTCTCTCGGAATGAATGCTTGTGTCTCTCCTCTCCCCTCTTCCCTCCCTTCTCTCTCTCTCTCTCTCTCTCTCTCTCTCTCTCTCGGAATGAATGCTTGTGTCTGAGAACCCTTCTCTCCTCTCTCCTGTCCCCTCTCCGCTCTCCCCAATCTATCACCCCCTTTAAAGAATGCTTGTGTCTCTTCTCTCCTGTCTCCTCTCTCCTCCTCTCTCTCTGTCCCCGAATGAATGCTTGTGTCTCCTCTCTCCCCAATCTGTCTGTCTCAGAATGAATGCTTGTGTCTGAGAACCCTTGTCTCCTCTCTCCTCTCTCCCTCTCTCCCTCGGAATGGATGCTTGTGTCTCTTCTCTCCTCTCCCTTCAAACTCTCTCTCGGAATGGATGCTTGTGTCTGAGAACCTCTGTCTCCTCTCTCCTCTCCCCTCTCCCCTTCTCGGAATGGATGCTTGTGTCTCCTCTCTCCTCTCCCTTCAATCTCTCTCTCGGAATGAATGCTTGTGTCTCTTCTCTCCTCTCCCCTCAAACTCTCTCTCGGAATGAATGCTTGTGTCTCTTCTCTCTCCGCTCTCTTCTCTCCTCTCTCCCCCTCTCCCTCTCGTGGAATGAATGCTTGTGTCTGAGAACCATGTCTCCTCTCTCATCTCTCCTCTCTTCTCTCTCTTCTTCTCTCTCTCTCTCTGTCTCTCTCTCTCGCTCTGTCTCTCTCTCTCTCTCTCTCTCTCTCTCTCTCTCTCTCTCGGAATGAATGCTTGTGTCTCCTCTCTCCTCTCCCTTCAAACTCTCTCTCGGAATGAATGCTTGTGTCTCTCCTCTCCCCTCTCTCCCTCTCTCTGTCTCTCTCTCTCGCTCTCTCGGAATGAATGCTTGTGTCTCCTCTCTCCTCTCTGCTCTCCCCAATCTCTCTCCCCCTTTAATGAATGCTTGTGTCTGAGGACCCTTGTCTCCTCTCTCCCCAATCTCTCTCTCTTGGAATGAATGCTTGTGTCTTAGAACCTCTGTCTCCTCTCTCCTCTCTCTCCCCCCTGGAATGAATGCTTGTGTTTGACAACTGTGTCTCCTGTCTCCTGTCCCCTCTCTGCTCTCCCCAATCTCTCTCCCCCTTTAATGAATGCTTGTGTCTGAGGACCCTTGTCTCCTCTCTCCTGTCTCCTCTCTCCTCTTTCCTGTCCCCTGTCCCCCATCTCTCTCTCTTGGAATGAATGCTTCTGTCTGCGAACCGTGTCTGTCTCCTCTCTCCTCTCCCCTATCTCTCTCTCGGAATGAATACTTGTGTCTCCTGTCTCTTGTCTCCTGTCCCCTCTCCGCTCTCCCCAATCTCTCTCCCCCTTTAATGAATGCTTGTGTCTGAGGACCCTTGTCTCCTCTCTCCTGTCTCCTCTCCCCTCTCTCCCCAATCTCTCTCTCTCGGAATGAAGGGTTGTGTCTGAGATCCTGTGTCTCCTGTGTCCTCTCTCCTCTCTCTTCTCCCCTCTCCCCAGTCTGTCTTGGAATGAATGCTTGTATCTGCGAACCTCCTCTCCCGTCTCCTCTCTCTCTGTCTTTCTCACCCGGAATGAATTCTTGAGTCTTAGAACCTTTCTCCTCTGTCCCCTCTCCTCAGTCCTCTCTGAGTGAATGCGTCTTTGTGATAATCTAATCTACTCTACTCTCCCCTCTCCCGTCTCCTGTCCCTGTCTCTTCTCACCCCTCTCTGTCTCTATATCTGTCTCTGTGTCTGTCTTGTAATAATTGCTTGTATCTGAGAACCTCTCTCACCCTGTCAAGCTGGGAATGATGTCTTGTGTCTGAGTCCTTCTCTCCCCCTCCCTCCCCTTCTGTCCCTCTCTCTCTTGTGGTAGGAATGAAGCCTATATCATAGAAGACATCTTTCTAGCATGAGATGGAGAGAATGATAGATGTTCTATCTGAGTCCCTCCCTCCCTCTGTGGGATCGCACCTGGTACCTCCTGCCTGCCAGTCCTGCTCTCTGCCCGTGACTTGCAGTCTCTCTCTCCCGTACCTTAATTTCCCCAAAGACACCTTCAATCGTCATCCTCCCCTCCTCGGACGCAGCAGAGACACACGAGGGAAAGAAGTTTATTTCTAGTTAGAGTGTCAAAAGTTAAACACTCTGAGATCTTAAAAGGATGAAGAGAAACCTTGTTACATTCCAAGGAACCCTCTAGCTCCATTACCAGATGTTTTTTTTTTTTTGAAGCAGAAATTCTGAAGAGATCACAAAACTCCCTTCTGGCTTACAAAGTATGGAAGAAAAAAAATTGCCAACCAAAATGCGCTCTCCATCCAAGTTGTCCCTTAGATTTGAAGGATAGATAAAGACGTTTCCTCGAAAGCCACTCTGAGGCCATCAGTACTAATAGAGCTGCTCCTAGGACATGTAGAGGGGCCTTCTTTAACTAAAGAAAAGTGTGCTCCTTAGTATCAGGAAAACAGTAAAGTTTCAGCATTAAAGGTGTATTTTAAAGTTAGCTCATGACTATTACATTAGACTAATCTAATAGCTTATACATCTAAAATGAAGGATAAAATCCAAAATAGTAAAAATGACAAAGTAATTTCTTAATGGATATACAAGGTAAAAAAAAGGTGTAAATTGTGACATCAAAAACATCACACACAGGGGGTTACTATCAACCTAAAAACAGACTGTTATAAATATAATTTACTTTATCTAAACCCCACAATAACCACAGAGGAAAAATCTATAGTAAACATACACAGTAGAGAACTATATCTAAGCATAACACTACAATCTTCAAATGAGAACGTGGGAGAGCAGTGGAAGACAAGCACAGAGGAGCTACAGAACAGCCAGAAAACAATTTTTATAGTGGCAGTAAGCACATGCCTAGCAGAAGTTACAATTGACTAAATTCTCTAATCAAAATACATGGAGTGCTTAAATCTGTTAAAACACAAGACTGACCATTTGCTGCCTGTGATAGACTCACTTCCCTTGTAGATAGAGACTGAGACTGAAGGGGTGGAAAGAGATATTCCATCCAAATGAAAACCAAAAGAAACCTGGGAAAGCTGTACTTCTATCAAGCGAAATAGAGTATGAACCAAAATAATGAGACAAGACCATTACATAATGATAAAAAGGTCAAACAGGACTCTGTATCATTTATAAATATTTATGCACCCAACATAGGGACATGTAAATATATAAAGCAAATATTAACAGACCTAAAGGGAGGAGGAGATACACAGCAATACAACCGTAGTGGGGACTTTAATACCACACTCATACCAATGGATAGATTATCCAGACAGAAAATAAGGAACGTTGCACTTGGACCATGCTCTTAAGATCACAAACACTTAACACACATATACAGAACATTCCATCCAAAAGCAACAGAGTACACACTTTTCTCAAATGCACATGGAACGTTCTCTAGGATATAGCATATGCTAGGACCAAGACAAGACTCCATAAATTTCAAGAATATTTAAATCTTATCAAGCATCTTTTCTGACCACAATATTATGAAACCAGAAATCAATTACAAGAATAAAACTAGAAAATTCTCAAGCATGTGAACATTTAGCAACATACCACTGAACTACCAATGAATTGATGAAAAAAATCAAAAGAGGAATTTAAAACAATACCTTGAGACAAATGGAAATACTATGTACAGAAGTTATGGGATGCAGCAAAAGCAGTTCTGTGAGGGAAGTTCATGACGATAAATGCCTGCATCAAGGAAAAAAAAATCTAACTTTGCACTTCAGTGAACTATGAAAAGAAGAGCAAACAAAGGCCAAAATTAATGAAAGAAAAACGTATCAGAGCAGAAATAAGTAAAAGAGATGGGAAACAACGGAAAAGAGCAATGAAACTAAGAACTTGTTTTTTGAAAAGATAAATAGACAAGACTACTTAGACTTGAAAAGGAAAAGGACTCAAAATCAGAAATGAAAGAGGAGATACTACAGCTTATACCACAGAAATATACAGAATCCTAAGACTGAAGAATATTTATATGCCAACCAATTGGATAACCTAAAGGAAACGGGTTCATTCATAGAAACATACAGCCTGCCAGGAAAGAATCATGAGGAAATAGAAAATCTGAAGAGACCAATGATGAGGAAGGAGATTGAATCCATAATCGGAAGTCTCCCGGTAGACAGAAGCCCAGAAGCAGATGGTTTCTCTGGTGAACGCTACCAAACATTGAAAGAACTAACACCAGTCCTTCTCAAACACTTTTTTAAAAATTCAAGAGGAAGTAACACTTGCAAAAGTATTTTACAAGGCCAGCAGTACTTTGATACCAAAGCCGGAGAAGGACACTACAAGAAAACCATACACCAATATCTGATGGATATATAGATGCAAAAATTCTCAACAAAATATTAGCAAACCAAATTTGACAATATATGAAGAGGATCATACACCACGACTAAGTGGGATTTGTCCTCCAGTTGCAAGGATGCTTCAACATAGATAACTCAGTCGGTATGATACACCACATTAACAGAATGAAGATCAACATCGTCTGATCATCTCCATAGATGCAGAAACACATTTTGTTTTTTACTTTAACAGCACAAGCAAAGGCAACAGAACCAAAAATAAATGGGACTCTATCAAACTAAAGTTTCTGCATAGCAAAACAAACTATTAACAAAAGGAAAAAATAACCTTTTGCAATCATGTGTGACAAGTGATTAATATTCACAATAGACAAAGACCTTGCACAACTCAATAGCATGAAAAAAGTCCGATTTTAAAATGGGCAGGAGATCTGAATAGACATTTTCCCAAACAAGACACACACATGGCCAAAAGGTACATGAACAGGTGCCGAACATCACTGGAAATGCACATCGGAGCCACCATGAGCTAGCATCTCACACCTGTTAGGGCGACCATCATCAAAAACACAGGCAGTGGGGCTGGGTCAGGAAGAGAGCCACGCCCGGAAGCTGTTCTCACGTTCCTGGGTCCCATGGGACTAGAACAAACAGCTCTTGGCTGACTGCTGCCCCCAGGGTGCTGTGCGGACCGCAGGCTCAAACATACCCCCGTCTTTCTGTGAAAGAGGCCAATTTGCTTGTCCTGCAACTTCGGCCCGAGGGTCACACTTCTGATTTGGCACCTATCTAGGGCCCTACTGAGCTGTACTCTGAAGACAGAGACCAGGAGGTGCCACCTCTGTGCTCTCCTTCCGCCTCACACTAGGTCTCCAGTATCTATTGGAAAGGGACTCATACGCTGGTCTGGTGCCCTGATTTTTCTGACCGCCACCCAGGGGACACACTTAGGTCGCCTGGCTCCGGTGAACAGCCGGACTTACTTACATACAGTCTTGTGAGACTGCAGGTTATCTGCATACCTTAAAAGCTGCTGCCTGATGGTCTTGCTCCGAATCAGCCTGAGTCTAGGTGGCGACAGACCCTCCCCTTGGGACACTGACAGGTCTCAGTCACTAAAAATAAAATGGGCCGCTTGGACAATGCCAGAGGTATGAGAGACAACGAAGAGCTAGGGCAGGACCGAACGATAAGTTTCACCTCCTACACGAGGCTCCATCTGCAAGACTGGGAGAGGGAGCTGTTTTATCTCATGCACGGAAACCAACACAGAGCACCAAAGAGAATAAAGAAACCAAGGAGTATGTTCCAAATGAAACAACAACATAAAACCTCAGAAAAAGTCCTTAATGAAAGCCAGAGGTAAGCAATTTACCTGATGAGGAGTTCACAACAATGGTCATTACGACGCTTACTGATCTTGGGAGAAGAATGGGTGAACAGCGTTAACTTCCATGAGACAGAAAATGTACGACAGTGCCAAGTAGAAATCGCAGAGCTGAAGAGGACTGAACTGAAAAATACACTAGAGGATTCAACCGCAGACTAGATGAAGCAAAGGATCAGGGAATGTGAAGACAGGCCAGTGTCCCTCACCCAATCAGAGCAGCAAAAAGAAAAATGAATTTAAAAAGTGAAGATAGTTTAAGGGACTTAGGGGACAACAGCAGCCAACCCAAATTCACATTATAGTGGTCCCAGAAGCAGCAGCAAGAGAGAAGGGGGCAGAAAATGTATTTGAAGAAATAATGGCTGAAAACTTCCCTAACCTGGGGAAGGAAACAGAGACCCGTATGCAAGAAGCCATTAGAGTTCCAAATAAGCTGAGCCAAAAGAGACCTATACCAAGACGTTATAATTAACATGTCAAAAAGACAAGGCGAGACTCTTAAAAGCAGCAAGAGGAGAACAACTTGTCACATACGAAGGAACCCCCATAAAACGGAGCTCTTTTGCAGCAGAACTTTGCAGGCCGAAAGAGAATTGCACGATATATGTAAAGTGCTGAAAGAAAACTTCCAGCCAAGAATAAAGGCATCTAAGCGTACACTAAAGAAAATAAACCACGAAGACAGAATAAAGGAACAGAGGAGCTACAAGCCAGCCAGGAAACAATTAACAAAATGGCAATGAGCACGTACCTATCAGTCATTAACTTACATTATTTACGGTTCCCAATTAAAAGTCAGTGTCTGAATGGGTAAAAGGACACATCAATATGCTGCCTACTAGAGACTTATTTCAGAGGTGAGGACAGATAGGGAAGGGATGGAGGAATATATTCCAGACTGCTACTCAGCTGTAAAAAAGAATAAAATAATGCCATTGGCAGCAACACGGATGGACATTATTATACGGAGTGAAGTCACCCAGAAAGAAAAAAACACCATATGGTATCACATATATGTAGAATCTAAAGAAATGACACAAATGGACTTATTTACAAAACAGAAACAGACTCACAGACTTAGAAAACAAACTTACGGTTACCAAGGAGGAAAGCAGGGGCAGGGATAAACTGGGAGGTCAGGATTTGCAGACACACACCACTATATATAAAATAGATAAACAAGGTCCCCCTGTAGAGCACAGGGAACTATGTTCAACATCTTACAGTAACCTATAACGAAAAGGAACATGAAACGGAATATATATAACTGAGTCACTATGCTGCGCACCAGAAACTAACACAACATTGTAAATCGCCTATACTTCAATTTTAAAAAAAACTTAATGATCATTTACACGTCAAAAATAAAACATATGTTAACCTAAAGAAAAAGAAAAAGAAAAAGATACTCTATGCAAACAGAAACCGGAAGCAAGTTGGGGTACCATACTTAGACAAAATAGACTATAAAATAAAGACTGTAATAAGAGACAGAGGCGTTACATAACCATCAAGGGGTCAATTGAACAAGAGGTTATAACATTTGCAAATATTTATTTGCCCAACATAGGAGCACGTACATATATTAACAGACCTACCAAAGGAAAGACGATAATACAATAATAGTAGGGGACTTCACTACCCCTGTCATCGATGGATAGATCATGCAGACAGAAAGTCAGCAAGGACATTCGGCCTAAAATGACACATCAGATGAGGCTGATACAGAAAAGTCCATCCAACAGCAACAGAATACAGGTTCTTCTCAAGTGCATGTGGAACCTTCTCCAGGACAGATCATGTGTTAGGTCACAAAAAACAGTCTTGATAAATTTAAGACTGAAATCGTATCAAAAATTTTTCTAACTACAATGGTATGAAAGCAGAAGTCAGTTAAAACTGGAAAACTCACAAATGCATGGAAATTAAACAGCACGTTAGTGAACGCCCAATGAATCAAAAGAAGATCTCCAAAGAAGTCAAAATACCTTGAGACAAATAAAAATGAACGGCACAGGAAGCCTGAAGGAAGGAAATAAGGATCACAACAGAAATAAATGACACAGAGGCTAAAAAGACAGTCGATGAGATCAATGAAACTAAGAGCTGGTTCTCTGAAAACAAAGAAAATTGACAAACCTTAAGCTAGACTCATCCAGGAAAAAAGAGGACTCAAAGCAACAAAGTTAAAAGTCAAAAAGGCGACATGACAACTGACACCACGGAACTACGAAGGATAAGAGACTATCACGAACAATTACACATCAACAAATTTGACCACTTGGAAGAAATGGATACATTCCTAGAAACATACAGCCTACTCAGACTGGATCATGAAGAAATGGAAAATCTCAGCAGACTGATTACTAGTAAGGAGATTGAGTCAGTGAATCAAAAACCTCCCATCAGAAGTCCGGAATCAGATAGATGGCTTTACTGGTGACTTCTCTTAAACATTTGAACAATACCAGTCATCTTCAAAATCTTCCAGAAAAAACAAAGAGGAAGGAACACCCCCAAACTCATTTTACAAGGCCTGCATTACCCTGACATCAAAGTGAGAAAAATGACAAGAATGTTACATGGCAATGTCCCTGATGAACATAGAGGCAAAAATCCTCAAAATATGAGCAACCAAATTCAACAGCACATCAAGGGCATCATACAGCAAGGTCGAGTGCAATTTATTCTTGGGCTGCATGGTTCAACATCCACAAATCAACGTGTTTACATCACTTGAACAAAATAAATGATAAAAACATATGCTTGCTCAACAGATGCAGAAAAAGCATTTGACATTTGACATAACTCACCATCCATTTATGATAAAAACTCTCAACAAAATGGGCACAGAGAGAATATACCTCAATGTAATAAAGACGATATAAGACCTGCTCACAGCTAACCTTAGTTATACTTAATGATGAAAAGCTGAAAGCTTTTCCTCTAAGATCAGGACCACGATAAGGATGCCCACTCTCACCACTTTCATTTAACGTAGTATTGCAAGTCCTAGCCACAGTTAGGCAAGAAGAAAAACAAAAATGGACCCAGACTGGAAAGGAAAAACTGCCACTATTTGTAGGTGACATATATAGGAAACCCTAAAGAGTCCACACACACACACACACACAAGCTGTTAGAACTAATAAACAGATTCAGTAAAGTTAAAGGATACAAAGTCAATATACAGAAATTGTTGCATTTTTACACAGTATTAAAGACTATCAGGAAGAAAAGAATCCTATTCAGTCACTCTAAGTGAAGTCAGCCAGAAAGAGAAAGAAAAATACCATATGAAATCACTCATATGTGGAATCTAAGAAAAAAAAAGACGAACTTAAATATAAATCAGAAACAGACTCACAGACATAGAATACGAACTTGTGGTTGCCCCGGGGGAAGGGGATAGGTAGGGACAGACTGGGAGTCAGAAATTTATAGATACTGACAGGTATACATAGAATAGATAAATAAGTTTATACTGGACAGCACAGGGAACTATATTCAAGATCTTGTAGTAGCTCATGGTGAAAAAGAATATGAAAATGAATATATGTACATTCACGTATAACTGAAAAACTGCTGTACACCAGAAATTGACACAACATTGTAAACTGACTATAACTCAATAAAAAAAGCTTATTTATAATTGCATCAGCAAGAATAAAATACATAGGAATAAATTTTATCAAGCAGGTGAAAGACCTGTACACTGAAAACTGTAAGATGTTGGTGAAAGAAATTGAAGACACAAATAAATAGAAAGATATGCTGTGCCCATGGATTAAAAAAATATTGTCAAAATGTCCATAGCTACCCAAAGCAATCTATAGATTCAGTGCAGTCCCTATCAAGATTCCAATGGCATTTTTCACAGAAATAGAACAGTCCTAAAACTCATACGGAACAACTGAAGATCCCAAATAGCCAAAGAAATCTTGAGAGAAGAAAAAACCAAAGCTGGAGACATCGTGTCCTCTAATTTCACACTGTATTTGCAAAGTGATAGTAATCAAAACAGTACGGTGTTGGCATAAAAACAGACACACAGATCAGTGCAACAGAATAGGGAGCCCAGAAACAAACCCATGCGTCTATGGTCAATGCTCAATTAATTTGTGACAAAGGATCCAGGAATATACAATGGGGAAAAGACAGTCTCTTCAGTAATGGTGCTAGGAAAACTGAATAGCAACATGCAAAGAGAATGAAACTGGACCACTTTTAAACCAGACACAGAGAGCTAACTCAAAATGGATGAAAGAATTTAGCATAATACCTGAAACCATAAAAGTCCTAGAAGAAGACAGCTTGTAAGCTTCTTGACATTGGTCTTGGCAATGAGTTTTTAGATTTGACACCAAAAGCAAAGGCATCAAAAGCAAAAACAAACAAGTGGGGCTGTAGCAAAGTACAAAGCTCCTGTACAGCAAAGGAAACCAACAAAATAAAAAGGCAACCTACCAAATGGGGGAAAACATTTGTAAATCGTATTTCTGATAAACGATTAATATCTACGATATATCTAAAAAAACTCTCACAACTCCTCAAAAAAATCATTTATGATCCAGCAAAATGAGCTCACAGATACAGAGGACAGGTTGGTGGTTGCCAAAGGCAGGGGTGGCGTGGGGTCCAAAATGTGTGAAGGGGGTCAAAGATACAAACTTACAATTATAAGTCCTGGGAATGTAATGTGGAGTATGGTGGTAACAGTTAATAATACTCCTGCATATTTGACAGTTACTGAGAGTAGATCTTGAAAGTTCTCATCACAGAAAAAAGAACTGTAACCATGTACCACGTATGGTCACAGATGTTAACTAGACTTACTGTGATCATTTTGCCATCAATATCAAATCGTTATGTTGTACACCTGAAACTAATATAGTGTTATATGTCACTTATACCTTAAAAATATACATATGAACAGACTTTTCTCTCTCTTATCTACTGCTGTACCCTCAGGGTTTAGATTAATGCCTGAACCATACATACATAGCGTGCTGTCAGTAAATGTTTGTTGACGCAATGAATCATTGGTCAGCTTTCAGGTTCTCCATGCCAGGAAAGCCTTTCATAATGTTTCGTAATAGACAAAACGGTTCTTTTCAACACCAATAATGGAAATACTTTACTCCATGCTAGCCAAAAAGACCCCAAACCCATCATGTATCTATACATACATACATACACACACACACACACACACACACATAAATAATTATTTATACAGACCACATTTTGTTTATTCATTCATCCACTGATGAGACATTTAGACTGTTTCCACCTTTGGTTATTGTGAATAACACTGCCATGAACACTGCTATACAAGTATCTGTTGAAGTCCCTGCTTTCAAGTCTTTTGGGTATACACCCAGAAGGAGAATTGCTACATCGTACAATTCTCTTTTTAGTTTTCTTGAGGGAACTGCCACACTGTCTTCCAAAGTGGCTGCACCATTTTACATCTCCTCCGCCATGCACAGGGTTCTAATTTTCCTACAGCCTCTCCAGCATTTGCTGTTCTCTGTTTTTTTTTTTTTAAATAATAGCCATCCTAATGGCATTGCTAATTTTTAAGACTTCTGATAGAGCAAAGAAATAAAATTCAGCTTGTGGATCTGAATTAGATTTCCCACCTGTCTTTTTGACAGTTGCAATGATTTATCATCCAACAGATGCTCAAGTAAAACATGAAACGCTTCTTTCTATGAAAGTGGCTAATGACAGAGAGCTGGTCACAAGCACGGGCTCACTTCCTCGCTGGGCAGCCTTGGGCACGTTCATTTACCTGTCAGCCACTTGCTGGGGTTGTTGAGAAAATTAAATTGTTTCATAGTTAAAACAGCCCCCCCCTTTAAAAACCAGTGCCTGCCACCCAGGCATGTGTCAGGCACTGCCAAAAGGTGCGTTGTTGTTTACGGATTCGCCCAGAACTGACACCTTCTCGGTGAGTCCCATCTTGATTACCAGGGGTCCAAACCAGTTGTAACTAGGATTTCTTTGTTTCTTTTCTTTGCCAGATTTGCCAGAATATATCTGAACGACTGAAACCCTTAAATGCACTTGTCAAGACATTTACTGCCTCACTAGATGTTAAGAACTTCTTAAAAGGGAAAATATTGTAGGAGGGGAAATAGAAAATCTCTTTCATATGGACACAGAAATAGGATTATTTTCTTGGTAGAAAACTATAAATGGAAACTTCTTAATACAGTAGTAAGACTGAATTTAAATACCTTTTCTCCTCGAAAATGCCATGCCATGGTCTTCATTATTTGTTACATTTCTAAAGTGCTTTTCTTCCCAGGAAGCTCATTACAAACTGTCTCCTGACCTGATTCAGTTCAACTCCTTTTCAGGGGAACCACCCTTCAAAACGCACCAGAAACAGATCAGAGAGCTTGCAAATCAAGACCCAGAATTGCTTTGCAAGGGTATCGCATTTTATGAAGTGTGACACCGTTGCTTATCATTCAGGATTCAAATTATTTCAATCCCTTAGGTAAAATATTCACTTTTGGGCTTGAATCAAACTATAGTGGATAAGTTGTAGATTCCTGAGAAAGTGGGCTTCTAATGGAAATGCTGACAAGCCACGAACAGCAGGAAGGCTAATGGCTTCCACTGAAAATACACTTATGGATCACGGTAATAGAAACACGTATTTTCAAGTGCCAGCTAAAAGTTCAAGGATTTATTTTATGTTGCTGTTAATAATAGGCTGCCCTATACTTTTGGCATTTGATTTTGTCTCATAAATGGGCTTAATCCAAGTTAATGCTGTTGCACTACAGCATTTTTCTTCTGCTTGATTTTGAGAGGTTTGGATGTCCCTTGGCAGAATTGTCAGTGCCATTCATTAAAGGTGAATAATTGGTGTATTCGTAATATCGTGCAATCTTGAATCTAGAAAGGATCACAGCGATCAGCAGATCATCTCCACTCTATCTGCTGGAGGGGAGTGGAGATCTCAAAAGTCACGAGCTAGAGTTTAAAACGGGAAACTGAGCGTCAGGGGGAAGTGACGGCGTGCCTGAGGCCTCAGTGTTTTCTTGCCTGAGCTATTATGATGCCCTTTGGCCTCGTTTCCTTGCCTGTCATCTTTCCTTCTTCCTACCATGTTTTTTTATGATAAAAGTAATAGGCTCATGAGAGAACTATTAGAAAGTAAATCATAAAAGGAAACTAAAAATCACCTGCAGCCTCATCACCCGGAGTCGTCACTGGTACTGTTTGGGGTACCGCCTGCCTTTTCTCCATCTACATGGACACACTTCCTTTCATAAAACTGGGTCATGCAGAACAGACTATCTTAAAATCATTTTTGGTTTGCGATAGCTCTTGAACATTTTCTCACATTATTGAGCGTTTTTAAGGACTTGATTTTCAGCAGCTACTCACTTTATCATCTCAGAGTTCAAGCTTTCTTTAACCAACTTAGGGAGTTGGCGTTTTGTCAGGTGACACTGCTGTGACTATCCAGGTACACCAATTTACATCTGATTATCTTAGGAAGGCGAGTTTTGGGACCTACTGCCCAGGTACCCCTCCGAAAGGCACTGCCCATTTCACCCTTGCACCAGCAGTAGCAGCAGTGTGGTCTTTTTCCTGAGACTTCGCCAACACCACCCATTACAAATTAAAAAAAAATCATGGGAGAGTGACTTCACCAAGATGACAACATAGGTCATGCCTCACTTCATTCTCTCTCACAAGAAGGACTAACAACTCTTCACACAGAAGACAGCACTGAGAGAACGCAAACACGGGGGCGAGGCTGAAGCACCTCCTGAACCTTGGAGACCAAGGCAGGAGGCATCAGAAGGGTAAGGGCGGCGACACGCTCGCCATATGGCGCCTCCCCCGGGCCATCGCAGCACCAACGCCAAGCGCTCTCCCCCCAGGGCCTGGGCCCCGCAGTGGGAAGAGCCCCCCGTGAACGTCCAGCTCCCCCAGCGCTGTGGGTTCCTTCTTGGGAGCCCCCACCCCGGTCTCTACCAGACACTGCAGCAGAAATCTGAAGGGCTTAACCATTGGGCACCTCCTCATGCCGGGGGGGGGGGGTGCTGCCACACCCAGCCCTCTGGTCTGGGCGCCCGGGCTCCCCCCGCAGGGCCCGGCCAGCCGCTCCGCTCACCCGCAGAGCCACGGCACTGGTGCGCTCGGGCCTGGGAGCTCGGTGCGGTCCCGGCCTCACACAGATGTCCGGCTCCGGAGCCTGCTCTGTCCCCACTGACGCAGGGGGGCTGAGCGGCAGCCTCTCCTCGCTGCTGAGCGACGCCCCAGCTCCGTCTGATCGGAAAGGCTGGCAAGAACATCCAGAAGCGGCATAAGCAGCAGTGCTGGAGCAAAGCGCGCAGGCAGGGCGGGTCCCGGCGAAGCCAGTGCCGCGTGTGGAGCCGCGCCCACCGCTGCCCAAGCAGGGGCGCGAACCCACAGCTTCCTCCCGCGCCGGGTGCAGCTCCCGGCCCCACCGGAGCAGAGGCCTGACTGGAAGGACCGCCAGCCGCGTGGAACCGGCCCGGCTGTGCCGCCCAGGCAGGGTACTGAGTCACAGCCCCACCCACTGCTCAGCCCAGCGCCCAGCACCGCCCAGAGAGCCCGGCCGGGACACCTGGAAAGCTGCACGGCCCAGCAACGCTTGAGCGGAGAGTCCCGCGGGCAGAGCTGACAGGCTGCAGAGCGAAGCCAGTGGCTCTCTTCAGCTAGGGAACGTGGGGTGCAGGTCAGCTTGGATCAAGACCACAAACAAAGAGCCCTTCTGACCTTGAGTCAGGTTCCCTTCCCAGGCACAGCAGGAGAACTCTTTCACAGCCCCGCCCATCGCTGGATGCAGCTTCCAGCCCACATGGACATCTAACCAGAACCCACGGGAAGCCGCATAGCGCATCCAACAGCCCTGCTTACTGCCGCACTTGAACAGAGAACTACACTGGTGGCCTTGTCTGGCCAGGGAATTCAGTACACAGTCTTGCCTGACTCAGGTCCCCGAACACAGCCATTCAGGCCCTGGGGCCCGTTCTGCTGCCCCACCAGGGAAGAGAAGCTAATTCATAGCTCCACCTACTGCTGAGTGTAGGACCCAGTCCCAAGCATCCAGTAAGCCTGACCAGAAAATCCAGGAAACTGTGGAACCCAACCTACAGCCACACTTGGGCAAGGAACCAAACCAGCAGTCCTAGCCAACTGTTTTCAGCCAGCAGCAGCACCCCCCACCTTACAACCTTAGAACTTGAGCAGTGGCTTCACCCCAAAATAAAACCTGACAGCAAACCATGCCAGCGCAGTGATGTTACCAGCAAACACGTCCGGAAAGCCAAACTGAGCTGACTGGTTAAGAACTCGCTCTGCCAAAGGAAATACTTGAAGTCTGGAAGACAAGACAGCTTACTCAAATGTGCATGTAGCAACATAAGGAATCAAGGACCATGAAACATCTGGTTGATAATGACAGCAAAGGAAACTAATAAAGCTTTAACAGCTGACCCTGAAGGAATAGACAACTATGAACTTTAAGATAAATAATTCAGAATAATCCTCTTAAGTTTAGTGAACTACAAGAACACACAACTCAACAAAATTAGGAAAACCATGCATGAACAAAATGAGAAAAATCAAACAAATGGAAACCACCAAAAAAAAAAAAAAAAACCAACATGCAAACAGAAACCCTAGAGCTGAAAATACGATGACTGAACTGAAGAAGTCAACGGAGAGCTCCAAAAGCAGACTCAACTATGCAGAAGAAAGAATCAGTGACTTAGAAGTAAAGACATTTGAAATTACCCAGTCAGGGCCCACCCCCCAGAAAAAGAATGAAGAAGAGTAAAGAAAGCCTGTGGTACTTACGGGACACACTATGTGCATTATGGGAAAATTATGGGCATTCCAAAAGGAGAAGAGAAAGAGACAAAGTATTTAAACCAATAATCACTGAAAAACTTCACACAACTGGGGAGAGAAATGGATATCCAGATCCATAAGGCACAAAGGACCCCAAGTAGGTTAAACCTGAGTAGGGCTACACTGAGACACTTTATAATTAAATTGTCAAAAGTCAAAGGCAAAGAATTTTGAAAGCAGCAAGAGAAAAGAGAAAAAATGATATACACTGGAACCTTTATAAGACTTTTGGTAGATTTCTCAACAGAAACGTTCACACCAGGAGGGAATGGAATACTATATTCACAATATTGGGAAGAAACCCTCAACCAAGAGTTCTGTACCTGGAAAAGCTGTCCTTCAGAAATGAACAAGAGATAAGGACATTCCTGAAGGAACAACACCGGAGGGAGTTCATCGTCACTAGACCTGTGTTACAAGAAATGCTAAAGGGACTTCTTTGAGTGAAAGGAACTAATTACCATCATAGAAACATGGGAAGGTAACATAAGACTCACTGGGAATGGTAAATATGTAATAATGGTAAATATATAGTTAAAGTTAGATTCTGTAGTGTGGTAATGATGGTATATAATTCAGTTACAGCTGTAGGTTAAATGTTAGAAAACATAATAAAAATAATCATAACTACAATAATCTGATATTGGTTACACAATACTAAAAAAAAAAAGAACATCAACTGTCCAACAACAATAACCTAAAATGTGATGGGGAGGACAAGCAAAAGTTTAGGAATTCTATTGAACTTAAGTTACCATCAGTTTATAATGGGATGCTGTGATTTTAATATAGTCTATGTAAGCCTCATGGTAATGATAAGGCAAAAATCTGTACTAATTACATAAAAGAACATGATACAGTTGTCAAAGTACACTGATACCCAAAGATGTCAAAACACACACAAAAAAGACAGCAGGATAAAACAACGAATAGTGGATCTACAGAACAGCCAGAAAACAATGAACAAAATGGCAATAGTAAGACTGTATCTATCGATAATTACTTTTAACATAAATGGATTAGGTTCTCAAATCAAAAGACACAGAATGGATAAATGGATAAAAACCAAGATCTAACAATATGTTGCCCTCAATAGACTCACTTTAGCCTTAAAGACGCACATAGACTGAGAATGAAGGGATGGGAAAGCAAATGGTATGTTTTTAAAAGGCAGGGGTAGCTGTACTTACATGAGACAAAATAGACTTTATACTAAAAATGGTAGAAAGAGACAAAGAATGTCATCATATAATGACAAAGGGGTTAATCCAAAGATAGAACAATTGTAAATATGTATGCATCCAACATCAGAGCACCCAAATACATAAAATGGAGCTAAAATGAGACATAAACAGAACTATAGTTGGGGACTTGAATATCCCTCTCTCAACAATGGATAGGTCATCCAGACAGAATCAATAAGGAAATAGTGGATTTGAACAACATTATAGATCGACTGAACCTAACAGACACATACAGAATATTCTATCCAACAGCAGCAGAACACACACTCTTGAGTGCATATGGAACATTGTATAGAATAGACCATATGTTAGGCCACAAAAACAAATCTAAGCAAACTGAAGAAGATTGAAATCATACCAAGTATCTAGTTTCATATCATTGTGGTCAGAAAAGATATCAGTAACAGGAAGAAAACTAGAAAAATTCACAAACACATGAAATTAAACAACACCCTGAACAACCTATAGATCAAAGAAGAAATGAAATGAGAAATAAAGTATCTAGAGACAAATGAAAATGGAAATAAAACATACTAGAACTTACGAGATACAGCAAAAGCAATTCTAAGAAGGAAGTTCATAGCAATAATTGCCTCCATTAAGAAACAAGACAGGTCTCAAACAACCTAACTCTATACCTTAAGGAGCCAGAAAGAGAAGAACGAACTGAGCCCAAAGTTAGCAGCAGGGAGGAGACAATAAAGATTAAAGCAGAAATAAATGAGACAGAAACAGACAACGGAAAAGTTTAACAAAATTTAAGAGTTATTCTTAGAAAAGAAACAAGATTGTCAGACCTTTAGCTAGACTCACTAAGAAACAAAGAGAGAAGACTCAAATCCAAAAAAAAAATTGGGGTGGGGGGTGGGAAGGAACAGACTGGGATTTCAAAATTTGTAGATACTGACAGGCATATGCAGAATAGATAAACAAGATTATACTGTATAGCACAGGGAAACATATACAAGATCTGGTGGTAGCTCCCAGTGAAAAAGAATGCGACAATGAATATATGTATGTTCGTGTATAACTGAAAAATTGTGCTCTACGCTGGAATTTGACACAACATTGTAAAATAACTATAACTCAATAAAAAATGTTTTAAAACATTACAAATGAAAAAGCAGACATTACAGGTGATACCACAGAAATACAAAAGGATCCTAAGAGGCTACTATGGACAACAATACACCAACAAACTGGACAACCTAGAATAAATGGAATCGTTCCTAGAAACATATAACCTAACAATGCTGAATCAAGAAGAAATAGAAAATGTGAACAAACCACTTACTATTAATGAGATAGAATCATTAATCAAAAATCTCCCAGTAAAGAAAAGCCCAGGACTAGATGGCTTCACTGGAGAATTTTAACAAACATTTAAAGAAGAATTAATGCCAATCCTTCTCAAACTCTTCCAACAAATTGAGGAGGAGGGAAAGCTCCCAAACTCGTTTTACAAGACCAGCATTAAGCTGGTACCAGACAGAAAAGGACACTATCAGAAAAGAAAACTACAAGCCAATATCCCTGATGAATATAGATGCAAAAATTCTCAGTAAAATGCTAGCAAATTGAATTCAGCAGCACATAAAAAAGATCATTCACCATGATCAAGTGGTATTTATTCTTGGGATACAAGGATAGTCAAGACATAAATCCATCGATGTGATATATCACATTAATAGAATAAAAGAAAAAATAGATCATCCCAGTAGATGCAGAAAAAGAATTTGACAAAATTTAACAACTATTTATGATAAAACCTCTTAACAAACTAGGTATAGAAGGAATGTACCACAACATAATAAAGGCCAAATATGACAATCCCACAGCTAACATCATACTCAATGGTAAAAGGTTAAAAGCTGAAATCTCTAGAATAGGCAATTCATAGAGATAGAAAGTAGAAGAGAGGTAACCAGGGGCTGGGAGAGCGGGACGTGGTGCATTATTGCTTGATGGGTACAGAGTTACTGTTTGGGGTGATGAAAAGGTTTTAGAAACAGATACTGGTAATGGTTGCACAACATCATAAATGTCATTAATGCTACTGATTTGTACACTCTAAAAATGGTTAAAATGGCCGATTTTATGTTACATGTATTTTACCACAACAAAAAAAGTTCTGAAAAGAGAAAAAAAAAAAGCCTATCCTCTAAGATCAGGAACAAGACAAGGCTGCCCACTCTCATCTTTCCTATTCACCATAGTACTGAAAATCCTAGCCAGACCAAGCAGGAAAGAAAAGGAAATAAAAAGTATTAGAATTGGAAAGGTAGAAGTAAAATAGTCTTCATTTGCAGGTGACATGATTTTATATATAGAAAATTCTAGAACTCCATCAATAAACTGTTAGATCTAATTAATTCAGTAAAGTTGAGGATACAAAATTAACATACAAAACTCAGTAGCATTTCTGCACACTGAGAATGAATTATCTGAAAACAAAATTGAAATTATCCTACCTACAACAGCATCAAAAACAATACAATACTTAATAAATGTAACCAAGGAGGTGAAAGATCTCTATACTTAAAACTACAAGACATTGATGAAAGAAATCAAAGAAGATACCAATAAATGGAAAAATATCCCATGTTCATGGATTATAATATTGTTAAAATGTCCATACTACCCAAAGCCATCTATAGATTCAGTGCACTTCCCATCAAGATTCCAATGGTATTTTTTTACATAAATAGAAAAAAAACAGTCCAAAAATTTCTATCAAACCACATAAGACCCTGGACAGCCAAAGCAATCTTGAGAAAAAAGAACAAAGTGGGAGGCATCACATTTCTTGCTTTCAAGCTATACTACAAAGCTATAGTAGTCAAAATAGTATGGTAGTGACAATAAAAACAGACACGTAGGCCAACTGAACAGAATTGAGAGCCCACAAGTAAACTCATGCAAAGGAGCCAAGAATACTAAATGGAGCAAAGAGTGTATCTTCAATAAATGGTGCTGGAAAATTGGATATTCACATGTCAAAGAATGGAAGTAGACACCTATCCTACTCCACCCACAAAAATTAACTCGAAATGGATGAAAGATTTCAATGTGACCACAAACCATAAAATTCCTAATAGAAAACATAGGAGAAAAGCTCTTTGACAGGGGTCTTGGAAATGATTTTTTGGGTATGACACCTAAAGCACAAGCAACAAAATAAATCAGACTATGTCAAACTAAAAAGCTTCTGTAGCAACAGAAAAAGTCCACAAAATTAAAAGGCAGCCTACAAAAAAGGGAAAAAATATTTGCAAACCATATGTCTGATAAAGGGTTAACATCCAAAATATATAAAGAACTCATACAACTGAATAGTTGAAAACCAAATAATCCAATTTTAAAAGGAGCAAAGTACCTGCATAGACATTTTTCCAAAGAAGATATTTTTCTATTTGTGTGAAAAAAACTAAGTCCTAAAATTTATATGGAACAACAGAAGAACCCAGACAGCCAAAGCAATCTTGAGAAAGAAGAACAAAGTGGGAGATATCACACTTCACAAGTATATGAAAAGATGTTCAACATCACTAGTCAACAGGGAAATGCAAACCAAAGCTACTGTGAGATAGTACCTCATGCCTGTTAGAATGGCTAGCATTTAAAAGACAAGAGATAACAAATGCTGGCAAGTATGTAGAGAAAACTGAACCTTTGTGCACTGTTGGTGGGAATGTCAACTGGTACAGCCACTATGGAAAACATGAAGATTTCTTAAAAAATTCAAAATGTGATTCAGCAATTCCATTTCAGTTGACCCTTGAACAACACGAGTTTGAACTACATGGGTCCACTTATACTTGGATTTTTTTTCAGTAGTAAATAGTAAAGTACTGTATGATCCACAGTTGGCTGGATCCACAGATGTGGAACCAGGAATACAGAGGGAGGGCCAACTATAACATTATACATGGATGTTCAACTGCACAGATTGTCAGCACCCCTAACCCCTGCATTGTTCAAGGGTCAACTCTCTATCTGAAGAAAATGAAAACACTTTGTTCAAGAGATATCTACACACTCATGTTTATAGCAGCATTATTAATAGCCAAGACATGGAAACAACCGAAGTGTCCACGATGGATGAATGGATTAAGTTGTGGTGTATTACTTAACCATATAAAAGGAGGAAATCCTGCCACCTGTGATGGCATGGATGGACCTTGAGGGCATTATTCTAATAAGTCAGAGACAGACGAATACTGTATGATCTCACTTATACAAATTTGTGGTTACCAGAAGTGGGGAGTCTGGGGTGGGGGGAATTGGAGGAAGACGGTCAAAAGGTACAAATTTCCAGTTAGAAGATAAATAAGTACTAGGGATGTAACATACAACACGGTCACTATAGTTAACATGGCTGTGTGGTGTGTATCACAGTTTTTGAGAGTACATCCTAAGAGCTCACGTCATAAGGAAAAAAATTTTTTGAATCCATGAGATAATGGATATCAATTAACTTTACTGAGGTAGGCATTTCTTGATATATTTAAGTGAAATAATTATGCTATAGACCTTAAATGTATACAGTGCTCTGTCAATTATATCTCAGAACTAGAAAAAGTTTTAAAAGGTTGGGAAGATTAAAAAATCTTTAGCAATTTGATATATAAAAAAGATATTTCATGTCAATCATTTTGCATTTGTTTATTAGTGATGCCAATTTCTATAATTCACTTGTAAGTTTTCTGTGAGTTGTCTGTATGTGCCAGATGCTCATTTCCTTCTTTTTAATTTGTTAAGGTCTGTTTATATAGTAAGATCCATAATTTACATTTAAACGTTACACAAATTTCCCTTTTCCCCATTTGCCTTGTACTTTATTTCATAGTTTTTTTTTTGAGGTACGTAAGTTTTAAATTTTCATATAGTCAAACATCAATCTTTTCCTTTATGGTTTCTTTGTTTGCTTTTATGCTTACACCCAAAGGTGTTTCTAAAACCCTGATCTTACCATATCCCTGTATTGATTCAAATCTCCCAGGGGCTCTTGGGGAGAAATCCAGCCTCAGCTGCTGTCACCCTCTAGGCACCTGGGGTCCAGTCAGGCCAAGCAACTGTCCTTAATACTCTCCACTTGGCACCTTCTGCTGGGGAAGCCAGCCCTCATCCAGCCCCATGGGCTCATTGCCCATCTCCACCCGCTCTGCCCGCATGTCACTGAGGCCCAGCTTGGCCATGACCACCATCTTTACCCTCTTCTTCCCCTCCTTGTATAGCACCTGGTCCCCAGGGGGCTCAGTAGTGGTTTGTAAAATGAACAACGACAAGCAAAATCTGAAGTGGCTAATAGAGAATTGGCTCTCTGGGCCAGTTTAGGATCAGAAGACTGGGCCAAGCTGCTGGGGGCTGAGGCTCTCCAAGGAGCATCGGCGAGCAGCTGGAGCACAGGGCCCAGGCCATGCGGGAGGGCGCTGTGAAGCGGGGAGTGGAGCGCGTGGGGGCCGAGCGGCTGGCGAAGGGCAGCCGGGCAGACCGGCAGTGCCTGCAGGCCGAAGGCCAGTGTCATGAAAGGTCTCGGTTGTGAGAACAGCAAGCAGCAGTCACCTGAGGTCTCAAATGAGATGACCCATCTTACCACCCCGACCTCCTGCATCTCCACGGTGCCCCGCACCGGCCCAGGGCGTGGCCGGCCTTCTAGTTTCCCAGGCCAGAAACCAGAGTCACTTGATTCCTCTCCCTCCCACCGCCTGCATCCCATCTGTCAGAGACTCGATTGGTTCTACCTTCAGAATGTAGCTGGACCACAGAGTGCATAATTCCATTTAGATGACATTCTGGAAAAGGCAAAACTTGGGACAGAAAACAGATCTGTTGCCAGAGGCTGGGGGAGGGGGCGTCCTCAAAGGGTCCTGAGGGAACCAGGCAGCTGACAGAATTCTCTGTAACTCCATGGTACTGGCCATCACACAACTTTAGGCGTTTACCAAAACTCACAGGATTGTACGCTAAAAAGCCAAACTTTAAATTGTACCTCAATAAAACTATGGGAAAAAAAACACATACCAGAACTCCAGCCGTTTCTCGCCATCCTAACGGCCGTTGCCCCGGCCCGGGCGCCATCGTCAGTGGGCTCTTGACTGTGCCCCCTGCTCCTGCCCTTGCTTCCCTGCAGTCTGTTCCCAGCACAGCGGCCAGAGGGGTCCCTTTTAAAACCAAAATCAGAGTTGGTTACTCTTGGGCTCAGAACTCCAGAGATAAAGAACTCTCCAGGGCTTTTTCTTCTCCTCAGGGTCAAGGCCGAAGTTATCACATGGCCAGCCTTCTGTTACTCCTCTGGTGACCGCCTCCTAACCCCTACCCCCCGCCTCTCCTCACCCAGGTGACTCCACTCCCACCTCCATGGCCTCCTTGCCCCTCTTGGGGACAGGCCCTGATTTCCATCCGTGTGGTCCCTTCCTTCATCAATTTCAGGGCTCTGCTCAAGTAACATCTCCTTGACGCCTTCCCTGAACATCCTACTTACGCCTGCAGCCCCCTGCCCCGCCAGCCACACTCCCAGTGGCTATCCTCTCTTTTCTTGTCCTCACAAACCATAGTTCCATCTGACAAACCTCATCTTTTTTTGCTTATTGTGTGATGCCTTGTGCCACGAGGATAGGGATTTTTGTTTTATTTCCTGCTGCCCTTCCAGCACCAAGGACATTACCATTTGCCTGGCAAATCAGAGTCAGCAGTTGATTTCTGTGGTTGGAGGAGAGGGCAGCAAGAATTGAGTCCCCAGAACCACCAGTGATGATAATCTGATGTGTCGACATCTTCCTGCCCCTGAATCTCAACTCAGCTCCTCTCTGGAGACCGTTTGGGGAACCCGGGCTCTAATGCAAGCCTGTGGGGTGGGGGTGGGGGTGGAAATCCAGTCTTGGAGTAGTGGCTGTCCTCCCTGCCTTTTTTGTTTTTTGTTTTTTCTGGTTTCACTGCCACCTTGGATAACTCATTGAACAGACGCCTTCTCTCTCATTTCTCTCCAGAAGCAAATGTTCCAGGAGAGGAGCAGCCGGATGCTGCAGGCCTTGTCCCCGAAGCAGAGCCCCGTGAGCAGCCCGACCCGGAGCCGGTCCCCTTCCCGCTCCCCATCGCCCACCTTCTCCTGGCTCCCGAACAAAACCTCACCCCCCTCCTCACCCAAAGCAGCCTCAGCCTCCATTAGCAGCATGAGCGAGGGGGATGAGGATGAGAAGTAGAAGCTGCTGGTAGACAGGAGCCGCACCACACAGGCCAGGGAGGAAGGCCGGGGCACTGGGGGTGCCTGGGTGGTGTCAGGGCTAATAGTCACAGGAGCTGCAGCGCAGCAGGGAGACCCTGAGCCCTGCTGAGGGACGGCGTTGGGACCAGCTCTCCCTCAGTCTCCACTCAGCCCAAGACTTGGGCTCTGCATGGAGGTTTCCAGCCGGACAGACCTACACGAAACCTCTTAGCATCATCTAGAATCACTCCACCCTTGCTAAGGAAAGGTGCAGAGCACCCCCAGGAGACTTGCACTGAGCAGGGTGCCCTCCGTCTTGGTTCTCACCCCCACCCCCAGCAGGTATGCCACCTGTGGAAGTGGCTGTTTCCTCAGCCTGCTCCTTCCAGCTCCTAGGGGCCTTGCACGTTGCCTCCTGCCACCCAAGCTCTGCCAGAATAAAGTTGTTTCCAGTAGAGGTGGCAAAGTGCTTCTGAGATAGTTAAAGACAAACGCCAACCTTCTAAGTTTAGCCACTGGGACCTGATGTCACAACATATCAATTCTTTCCAGTTCCAGGAACGTGGAGCCTAAACGAAGCCTGCTTTAGGCCAGCTACATACAGGGTCACCTAGCGTGCACCTGAACTTCTTACTCAAAGGACAGTTTTGTCACGGAGAAGGCCACCTAAGGCCTCCTGTGCTCCTGGCTCTACTCTTTCATCATTCGTTTGACTTCATTGTTTTCCAGAAATTACCTTAATCTATGGGAAATGCAACAAAACATCCTATATAAATATATATATAAAGGAGCTGCCTTGCTTTGGCTCCAAGTTTAGCAGATGGTAGATGTTTCCTGAAGCTTCTCCTTAAAAGGATGCTATTACGGAATGGCTTTCCCCATTTCTGACCAGTTAACAGTTTCATAGACCTCAAATAACAGTTTGATGTACCAGACCACATAGTAGACCAATAGGGGTGCTACCTGCACGTGTCTGTTCTGTGTATGTACCCAGTACACCATCCAGGGTGTACACTGTATGCGACATGAATACATGGTGGTGGCACTTTACACTCTCCTCCTCTCGCCCTAACACTCCACTAAAATCCTCGGTCTTAAGAACTACCTGGTTCCCTGAGACTTGGGCACTTTGCTCAAAGCTGCTTTGTCCAAAGCTCAGCCTGCCTTCCGGTAGCAATGTCTTGTCCCCGCCAAGAAGTGAGCATGTTCTCATGGCCTCCCGTCAGCTTTTTGGGTGGAGGGAGGCTCTGAAGAGTCTCCCAGAGCACGGTGGGAGCCTCGGTATCTGAATGCTACAGGTGGGACTGCAGACCCCCCGGCCCTAGGTTTCAAATGGGACGAAGACGCTAAGCACCCCCGCTGGCTTGTCTCTGCTGTCACTGTCCCCATGTGCGCAAGTGGGCCGTGAGCAGGCGGAGGCAAGGTGTAAGGCCTCCCTCTTGGGCAGAAGAGGCACTGCCTGGCCGAATCCCAGTGAGGCCAGAGCCCAGCATCCCTTGTGAGAGAAACTCCTCCCTTTCAGAGGCCTTGGGACCCAGCCTTCTGGGTGACGAGTGGGGCAATCAGTGAAGGATGGTGGTGTGTCTTTCCCCCTTATGCTGGGGTTGAACTACCTCCCTGCCCACCTAGAGATAAGTGGGGTTTGTTGCAAAGCGAAACCATGAGGCTACGCTGGCTTGGGAACCCCTCGCTCCTGGCACTTTCGCCAGAACTCTGTCGAGCACTCGTGTGGGACAGAGAGCCGGTGGGAGCATGGTGCGGGAGAAGAAAACTGCTCGTTGCCATCAAGGCCCAGAGCTTTTCTCCGCCGAGAGAGGCAGAGGCCCCGTTCGTCCACAGTGCCCACTTCGGTCTCTCCCGTCCTCTACCGCGGGCACATGGGGACGTAGGCCCACCATTTCTGGCAGTTGACACTTGTCGCAGTGACAGGACAAGGAGAGCAGCTGGGCAAGGCCAGACAGTGAGGACAAGGGAAGCGAAAAGGAGAAAGAGGGGCCTGGAGAGGAAAGGAAGGAAGGAAGTCTGCACTCTCAAGCCGCTTCGGCACCTTCCTTTGTAGGGCAACTCTCAGGAATGCCTTTTCTGAGCTTACACCACGGCCCAGAGCAGATGAATCCACTTTACCCGAATCCTGCTCTGGCGCCCATAGCTTGGGCTTGACCTATCAGGCAGATGCTAAGTTTGCAGGCCTTACGCATCTTACCCACAGGTGCCGCTTACTCAGATTCAGTGCCATCATAGCTACCAATTATGGGACATGACTAATGCCTGGGCTATTCCAGGGACGGCTGTAATTACCCGCAAGTCCATTCTAAATCTCGCCTGATGTCCCCCTCCCCGACCTCTAACAGTACCTCCCCATCCTAAGATGACTGTGAAGGAATGGGGTATTCTGTGACCCAACTTTTGATGTTTCCTGGCCATCAGTTTCCCCTTGCCCCTCCTCCCTTGCCTAGGAGGAGATGGGGTTGCTCTTTGTTTGGGCCTCCAGTCAACAGCCAAGAGCGGGTTAAGGCTGGAATGAGATGTGGAGAAAGTGTGATGCAAGCTCTGAGAGGTAAGCACAAGTGACAAAAAGCAAGGCAAGATTCTTCTGCTCTAGAAAGGGAAGGAAGCTGCAGATGGAGGGTGAGAGAAGAGCAATTTAGGTTGTGGAAGGAGGCAGGTCACAAGAAGGTGGGCAGAAGTGAGAGAGGGGTTCCTTTCCGCTTCCTTACCACTCACCTAACAGGTGAAGGTAGCAGACTTCATTTCGCAGATACCCAAGGTTAGTAGGTACCCGTGCAGGATGTGGGTTCCCCCTGCCCAGCTTCCCCATTTTGCCACTTGTCCCTCCTGGGGACCCTAAAGTCAAATGGTCACCAGCTAACAACATGGGGCAGCTGTCATGTCATAGTCACATTTGAGTGGCTCAGATCTGGCAAGCCAGCTCCTGTGGGCCAGGACTTGACAAAGGCAAAGGAAACCAACCTCAAGAGGAGTGATCCTGAGACCTAAGTCCGCCTTCTGACCTACTTTGCAGGGAAGAGACACAGCTGTGGGATGGCCAGCTCGCTCCAAGCCTTAGGCTGTAGTCACTGAGAGCCCATCCTTGGAGGGAGGGATGGGAGGAGCGCGGGTTTGTTCTCGCCATCTTCCGGACGTATCTTAGCCCCCTGGACATGCCCTAGGGAGAGATGCGAGATGGCCTCGTAGACTCAGCTGAATCAGATGAGCCCGAAACGAACAGAGATGTTCCTGTTCCTCGGGCATCTGTTCAGCACTAGTCTCGACCATCAGATTTTTCTTTCTCTTTTTTTTTTTTTTATTTAAAAGAATGAGCTCATGAGGCATTTGCAACTTCTACTCTCTAGACTTGAGTTTTTTGTTGTGTCACTGCGATGCGTCCCGGGACAAAGCCATAAGAAGAGCATACATACTTAAGACTATGCTGTACATATAAGACAAAAAGGCGATGACTCGTCTAGGTTAAAGCACGACCTTATGCCCAAGCGTTTGCTCTGGTGCTGAATAACGCCAACTTTGGAATCAGCCCCCAACCCTACCCACCCCCAACCCTGCTCCTCCCCTCCCCGTTCCAAACCCACTCCTGCTCCCCAACAGAACACAGCATTCCCAACTTGTTTATAAATAAAGGGATGCAGAATTGCACTTTTGCCTGGCGTGTTTCTGAAAAGCGTGCTGCTGTGTGCTCCTCTTTGTAGCTCAAGCTCGCGGCGGAAATGGATGAGTGTAGCCGCTGCCCCGGCTCCGCCCAGCGCTTCAGAAGGATGGGACGCCGCGCTGTGCAGCACCGGGCCAAGCCTGGACGTGCCCAAGGGCTCACAGCCGACTTACAAGCTGGTTAGGAGCAGACTCACCTAGAGGGGAAGTCACAGAGGAAGCCCAGTCCGGGCCCTGAGCTGTGGGCTCCACAGCTAACTTGCTTTCTGACCTTGACCAAACCACTTCACTCCTGGCCTCAGTGCCTGCTTTTGTAAAATGAGGGGCTTGGAGGAAACGGTTTCTGACGTCTCCTTGCCGGTAAAGGTCTTTGAATTTATGAGGCAGCCTGTATGGCCCCTAAACTTCTCCAGCTAGGATGCTGTCACTGAGCGACCACGGGAAGGCGCTTACCCCGGAGCGGAGAGGCGGCCTGAGGCATCCACAGGTCACAGCGTCGGCGGCCGGACTCACGCCTCCACCTCCACTGGCTCCCGGCGTCTCCCCACCGCTCCTATCTAGCCTCCTGGAGGAATGCTTTTCACCTGGACCTAAGCGTTGGGGCGTGGCTATTTCGACCACTTTTCCATCTTTGGGGAAAGCTCTTTTGATCAGCTGGAAGCAGATAGATGGGGGTGGAGGTGCTAACTCAGGATCCCGAATGTCAACAATTAAGGCAGATGTTATTGTTCTGAGAATTGCGCTCCACTAGGTGAATTTAGTTGCTTCTATTGACTCCACCTGGAGAGGTCTAGCTCTTTGAAACAACAACAGTTCTAACATTGCCTAGGCCCCAGAAGAAATAAAGCCCGGCCTGCAGGCAGCAAGGGAATTCATTTAAAAACAGAATACCTATTATTCGTAGACCATATCACTTGGCTTTGCCACACAGATCAAACACATTCTCGACAGGTTGTATTTCGAGGAACGGGTACAGGTTTCTTCTTGACTTCCTTGATCCCCCAGAATGTTCTCAAGGGAAAATCAGTTCTAAGGCATGATAAAACTCACGTGTAAGAGCTCTAACATTGGCCCCCAAAGAGGATTAGGCTTTGTTAGTAAGCAGAACCCCTGGCATTAAAAGGTTCACTAGCAATAATATTTACACACACACACGCACGAACACACGGTCCTCTTGTACTGGAGTCCTCATTGGCCATTGGAGTTGACTGTTTAAGCAACCTCTCCAAGTATTCAGCACAGCCTATTAGACAAAAAGACTCGTACAGAGATGCTTTTCAGCCAGAGTGACAATTCATAAGCACCAATGTAAACCCAGTGATCAAATTCTTTAAAAAAAATGAACTAAAAACCAATCAATAAGCAGTAAAATCTGAAAACATCATTAAAAGCATAAATATCCACAGGTGCTAAGTGGTTGTTAAATGCTTGGCCCTTCTGTACTAACATAACTTACATTCAAGAAAACACACCCTACTGGTTGCATGTCAGCTGCAGTTGACCACGTGTGGGAAACTTGAGGAGAAATGTGCAGAGTAGGGTTGACTTGTCTGCTATAAGCGATTTTTATTCCCCTTGCCTTCACTGTTTTCCTGCGGGGCAGGAAAAGGAATTGATCTGCAAGGTTACTGTGCTCTATTCATAAAAGCAGAGTTCTGATGGAGGGGTTAGACAAAATTTAAATATTTGACATTTGATACGTAAACTTCCGTTTTAAGTTAATGAATCCATACCTGGAAAAGCTGGGATACTCTACCCTTTCCACAGGGACCTTTCAACTCCTTATACTTGCAAATGAGCTTGTCACTCTACAGTTTCTAAGTTCAAAGAAAACCTGTCATCTTCTGCCATGCACATGGCAGGACAGGACTCACTCCACAGTTTGAAGAGACAACCAGACTTGCTTGTCTGATAATCATGTTCCACTGGACGGATGTTAACAAGATGCCATTTACTGGCCTGACCACACAAACCGACATGGACACAAGTGAGTCACTGATTCTTTTCCGATTTTTCTCCATGTCTGGTACCCAGGGATTAACGATACATGAAAGAAGATGAAGAGGTGTGTACTGGTTTCCTCTTGCTGAAACAAATTCAGTGGCTTAAAACAAAACAGATGTATTATTTTACAGTTCTGGAGGTCAGAAGTCAAAAATGGATCTTACTGAGCCACTGTTAAGGCTTTGGCATTCCTGTCTGGAGGCTCTAGGGGAGATTCTGTTTTCTTGCATTTTAGCCTGCATCCCTTAGCTTGTGGCCCCCTTCCAACTTCAAAGCCAGCAATGGCCAGTCTGGTCTTCCTCACATCACATCCCATCACTTGGACACTTCTGCTGCCTCTCTCTTCTCAGTATAAGGGCCCTAATGATTATACTGGGCCCACTTGGATCATCCAGGACCCTCTCCCTATTTTAAGGTCACCAGCAACTTTAATTCCTTCTTGCCATGTAATAAAACACATTCCCAGGTTCTGAGGATTGGGATGTGGACATCTTTGGGCAGCCATAATTCTGTCTACCACAAAGTGACTGAAGACAATGATCATAAACTCGTGAACCCTTCCCTAGGTCCTAACAGAGTGAAGGAGCTGTAATTCTCGTGCAGATAGAGAGATTCATGTTCCCCTTTTTAACATTCCTACATCTACTCGTGATGAACTGGTTAAAATGTTTCTCTTGAGTTTTGACATCCACAAGGGAAGCGTTAAATAGTTATAACGGGAGACGTCTGACCTCAGTGAACATGCTAATTAGTCCATGAGGAGAGGACCTGTTGGGTCCTCAGCTCATAAACATGGGCTTGGCCATGGCCACCCATTCTCTGGGCAGTACGTACCCTCCTGTTCATACTTGGCTGTACCGAGAAGACAAGAGGGGAAAGGGTAGCTAACCAACGTCTTTGATCACCAGACACATTCCTGCTGAAACAAGCCCAGGAATAGAGCTTCTGGCTCTCAGGCAGAACCTGTCACCTACCTGTTCTCCCCAGGTTTGTTTTTTGTTCCTCCGATCCTTGAATGTTGACCGCACCCAGCTGAAGCTGGGACTCATGTCTAGCCATCCAGGATTAAGGTACACCAGGCTCCTTTCTAGAGTAACTTCTTTTCCCATTGTGGCCTTTGATCTGCATTTTAACTTAAGGGCTCCCACACATTCCTGTCTGAAGCATTCAATAAACATTTGAGGGAGCCGCAATCCCTGCCCCCAACCCAATTTCAGTTTAGTACCTTGAGTCTCAACTCTGGCCTCTCCTGACTGGCCCAATCTCTGACTTGAATGAGCTTTTGAAGAACAGTCCATGTTTTGAATTCTGCCAAACAGAATTTTACAGTGATTTTACTACCTTACCAATTTCACATTATTTTTACTAATCTCTTTGGGGTAGAGCGCTCTAACTCTCCCGGGGTGCTAAGATTGCTAACTCTTACTCAGAGTGGAGGGAAATAGAAAATCTTCTTTGTGAAATCTACTTTTGCTATTTATTAGAACCCACTCGTCGAGAATGCTGAGTGGAAGAGGCTGGTGATGTTACCCCTTAGCTGGCCCATCAACAGCAAGACTCTGGGTGAGCTACCAAAGGCATCAGGCGTCAACACACTCTCCTTAAGGCGTCACCAAGCACCTGGGGGCCTGGCCTGGAATAAGATCTCCTATTTGGACAGAGCTGTTCTCTGGATGAGATGGTCAAAGTCTCACCATAGGTTCTTTGATTGCAGGGTGGCTGACAGACTTCTCATCATCTGAATAATGGGGCAGGAGTATTTGCTCTCATAAACGATTATTTTGTTACCAGTTGAAGCTCTAAGAAAAGAGCAGTTTTCATGTAAGAAGCTCCATTCCAATTGTGCTAAGGTGACAATAATTATCTCCAACTTTAGAAATAATTACACTGTTATATTAAGCTGTCACTAGGGACATGTCGAAGGCTTCTGTATCCATCGCCGTGTTGCCGTCATTAACATGTTTATTTTGTTTGAGGACTAGCAAATTCTGTTTGGACAAGAATGCCAGGAAACAATAAAAGTAGCATTGGCTTAACTTAGAGTTTCTTACACAGATGCAAACAGCAAAACTGCTCAGTTGCCCCAAACCCAAATGGACGAGGCCTTTTCTCTCTTGTATTTTCCAATTACCTGTTAAATAGAGCATCAGTGTAACTGCAAGGCGCCTAGGCCTGCTCTGTGCCAGGGGGCAGGATTCGCTGTTGCCAGCATTCTAGCCGTTCTCAAAGGCTGCTCTGTGATTTGGACTCGATCAGTGGTTTTCAATCCTGTCACACATCTCCTAGGGAACTCTTTAAAAAAGACTTCCCAGACATCAGCTGACGGAATGGAACTGAAATGGGACTCAGAACTTGGAGATTCTGATGTGGCCAGGTTGAGACTCCCTGGGCTATTGTTCATACTCAACTCAAGGAACAGAGTGAGCCTTTGAGAGAACTGGATTCAAAGAGGTTGACAATCAATGCCTTTTGTAGCAAAGGTGAGAACTGGTGTGCCAAGCAGCTTTGACAGGGAAAAGGTCTAGATATTATTTTGTTATTTTCTTATCCAAAGACAGACGATTATGTTAATGGCAGTGTCATCGGTGGGCAGAGGGCAAAGGATTCATTTTAAGACTACCAGTGAGAAATGACGAGGGTACCGTCAAGCACCCAGCCCAGTGACTGGTGAAAATGGGCATTTGATGTTAGTTAAAAAAAAATTCAACAGCATGCAATAGCTGTATATAGCTGCACTGTCCGATACAGTCACCACAGCCACGGATGGCTATTTAAATTTAAGTGAATACAAATCAAAAATTCAGTTCCTCAGTTGAACTAGCCACAGTTTAAGGGCATAGGTGGCTAGTGGTGACCATACTGGACAACAAAGACAGACCACATTCCCGCTGTCAGAGTTCCCGTGGTGGGCGGTGGTCTCCAGAAACCCTTCCCGGAGGCAGCCCTCCTACGGGACGCTTTATGATACACTCATGTGATCAGAGAGGACGCCTCTGGGTTATTATGAAGTGAACACCTGAAAATATCAGCAGAGAACAGCTGTGAACATGCACTGTTAAGTCATGGGAAAGAATTTTGAAATGAAGGACAAGGAAGTAAAAACAGACACCAGAGTAAGTGCTCTGTAGCAGCCTCACGGAACCACACTCTTGAGTGAGGGTCTCTTTGTGAGTCTAAACCGTACTTACTTTCTGAGTTTCCAAACAGGGCAGGAGTGGCTGCTACGAGAATGTTCTTCCCCAGTTGTGAATGATGCGTTAGCACAGTGACTGACTGTTGGTAAAATACAGATGGACAATTAAAAAATTGTCACTTTCAAGAGTCGCTGATTTGGTATTATTTGGGCAAAATACATCACAACATGAAAGCAGCTGGTTAGTAACTGCTTCCCATTTCAGGTTTTAAGACGTGCCCTAAAACATCAGACCTGGAAAGAACCTTGGAACCATGCAGGCCAACTCCCTAATTTAATAAATGAGGAAACTTAAGCACCATTAACAGCTAGCTGGTAGCAGAACCAAGGCAGATGTGCTGATTTCCTGACATTAACACTCTCCAGGAATCATGTAAACCCAAGTTTTTTGCCTCAAATATTCTAGAAGTTTTGTTTTTTCGTGATAAGTACACAAAACAGCAGTTAGGAGCTCTCAAATTTTTAAAAAAGCACACCTTCCCCATTGAATGTTTAGTAAAAGAATGACACATTGGTAAATAATATGAAGACTCCATCTCTTATTCAGGAAGTTTCTAACTGCACTCAAGTGTCTTTGGAGGCACTGGGTTCTGGTGCAGGTGCTGCACCAGCTCCTCAGAAAAGACCATGGGAGCCAATAGCCCTTGAATTGAAAATGTCAAGTTTTTTATCTTCTGCATATTCTGTATGACAGCAGATCCCAACATAGATTTTTTTAAAGGACTGTCCTGGAGCATTTGTTAAAATAAAGATTCCGAGGCCTCCACCCCAGGGTATCTGAATCAGCAGAGCTGAGGCAGAGACCAGGAATCTGCATTTCACCAGCATCTCAGGTAATTCTGGTGTAGGTGGTCCACCGCCAGTCAAGCCCAGTTTGCCCGGGACAGTCCCGGTTTACACCTGTTTACGTGGTTTACAGCATAATTATTAATAGTGCTCTTTCTCCCTGTCAAAAGTGTCCTGGCTTGGACAATACATTATATGGTCCCCATTCTTCGATCCATGGATCGTGTTTTGAAATAATACCATTTTAACAGTTGACTGTTAAGCAGTTCCTTTATGTTGCCAATAGGCTATTCCCCCAAAAGATGAGCTCAATGTTCCCTGCCACCGAGAAGCCAAAGAACCTGTTTTCGCTTTGATCGATCATAAGAATTTTGAAAAATACCCTTGTCCATTCCCAGCAACTTGCAAAGGTGCTTGGTGCAGTTCATGTACTGAATTTTAGAAACTGAGCAAGCGGAAGGCGAAGCTTACAGGTGGGAGGGATGAGACTACAGACCAGAACTCAGGAAAAGACCACACTGACGCCCAGTGAAACACAACTACCACTTTATTGTTCGACGGTTGTGGTACAGAATTGTCCACGTGCTTCAGGACTACTTTGGCTATGACACACACCACAGATGGCTCCATGACTGATGGAGAACATTATCTGAGCCACACACTTCCCTGGTTGTTTTTCCAACAATCACAAAAATACTTTTCTTCACGGAATGCAGAGCAACAAATGACCTCAAACCAAAGTCATCCTTCACTTGTGACAGTGTGCACCAGTCAGGCCACAGAACAGCACAGAACACGCAGGGCCGGGCTTCACTCTATGAACCACAAGGCAGCTTGTGAACGCTGGACACGTGTGTACATTTCACTGTAACTAAGCTGACAGCTGCCCAAAGTGAAATCAGGTCAGATTTGGACTTAGGGTTACAAACACTGTAATGAACTTTCATTTCATATATAAGTTAGTCTTTTTCTCTTGTTAAATCAGCTATCATTTCCGGTTGAGACACTGCTTTTATGAGTTAAGGAGTTAACAATGAAAAATCAGCCAAGTGACTTTACATTTAAATGCAACATTAAATATGTCCGCAATGGCATACTTCACTCCGCGCTGATTTTTCTTATTTGGTTTAAGCATTTCTTAAGTATTCACAGCTTGTGTTCTAAATCTGGAAAATATTGAAGTTACAAGCACTCATGTACTTTTGTTGAGGATGCATATAAACCTGAAGCAGCAATTACAACCTCAAATGACTTTACCACCAAGAAACTCTGCAGGGACCAGGGTTAGCCTTACAGACTCACGTGCCAGCTCTAACAGGAACTTTTAAAATTGAAAAGCAAGATATCAAAGGACTTTATGTGATGTTGTCCCCAGGAAGTTACACAGGCAGCTAGAGAAAAAAGGGAGCAAATACAGGATCTGGCAAGCCCCTTCTTTTTGACATTTTATGCTGGTTATGACAGCCGGACACAACCTGCCTCCTGACGGCGCTCGGCGAGCCCAGGTGTCAGGCCTGTAGTCCGGCCTGCTCCCTCTCTGATGGCGGGCAGTTTCCAGGCTTTCAGACCCCTACAGTGACAGGCTTTAGCTGTAATTATTCTAAAACATTTGTTCAAATGAAACATGGGGGATAGTAACCTCAGCAGTTTTAGATAAAGGCACAAGCCAGTTCTTCATGTAAATATAGTGCCTTTTAAAATACTGATTGAGGTTTCCCAGGGATATAAGTGTTCAAATGAGAAAAGAAAATGGAATTTGGAAGAAAGAGGTGCCATGATGTAGTCTAAACAGCAATGTAACATTTTATGCCCACCCTGCCTATTTCCGCCAACTCCTCGGTTCACTCCTCTTATCCATCGAGCACGGCTAAACGGCAAATGCCTGTGACTTCCAATCAGATGTAACTTCTGTCATTGCCTTTTTAATGTCGAGCATATATGAAGAGCCAAAACAGTTACAACTGGATGTTAAGATTCTTGTTATTATCTTGCAAAAGGAATCTCAAGGTAAGACTATTTTAAAACATTAAGTGGTTCTGTTATTAGTAAGAATTCCACTCTAAAGTTGCCATTTTCAACCAATTTGGAAGGCAAAGATGAACTGAAGAGCCATTAGAATTAGACATGTCTTTCCTTTGCTAACTGCAGGGCAAACACATTGCTTACAGTATATGTGATCTTTGACAATTTGTGCTGTTTTGGCCCATCTGCAAAAGTTATGCACAGAATTCAAATTAGCAGGCCACTTTTAGGTTGGCCAAAGTTAGAATTATTTAATAGAATGTTCTTTTAAGTGAAATTTTATCATCCCCCAAGGATTCAATTCCAATGGAAAACAGAATCCTCACTGAAAAGCCAAGAAGCAAAATCATCAAACAAAATCAAATTGCAGGGTTTTTCTATGAAAATCTCAGGTAAGCATGATGAAGAGACCTTGGTACACCCACTAAACAAAGGACTTTTAGGTGGTATTTATCATGAAAAAGCCTAAAGCACAGAGTCTGAGTGGTGACAAGGGTGAGGCTCAAGTTTCTCGGGTAATCTTGTATTCCCGAGGTAACAATACTTGTGAAACTCTAGCTCTAGAAATTTTGACAAGAATGATCAGATCTGAGCATACCAGGATAGACCTTCAGAGATTTCCATGGGGATTCTTACCAAAGTGTATTCCCTGAGACATGCAAGGGTCGTGAAAATGTAATTCTCTGAGTACAGAAAAATATAACTTCTACAATCAATTCAATCTCTTCACTTCTTCCTTTAAAGAAATTACTAAAATAAAAAGATATATCATCATCGTCTAAACTCTCCTGTTTTACCTTTTCTTAAAAAAAAAGTCATTTTATTTATGGAGACGCTAGGCATGGGCGGGATGCTTTCATATACATTCTCTATCCTAATACCTCTCTTAAAATATCACTTCTTTAAAGGTACAGAAATAAAGATACGGTTTTTAGAATTGGAACAAACTTAGTGGAATCCTCAAATAATTAGCTGCATTTTACAGAAAGCAATCATAATTCTTCACTTTTGGAAACTGTCACATGAAAAAGGTAAGCAAACTTACTGAAAGTGATGAGAACTTTTAAAGAATGCAGTCGCAATTTTGCACTTGTGGAAAACATGACGTGAAAAACAAATCTGAAATACCTCTCTATGTAAATTAAAGCCCAAGCCATGGTATTCAAAATTAAAATGATTTACATAATCTATTATACTTTGTGTTTTTTTAGTAATTAACCTTCCTGAGGCTGATTTTGTTCTCCTTAGTGTTTGCTTAACTAAAGTGCTTAATAAAATTTCTACAGAATATATTACCCTCTCCATAGATGAATTTTATTTTGAAGTACAATCTGACAAAAACCTAGCTACATTTAATTATGCTTGATTAATCCAAATGTCACTGAGAGATTTATAGAACAGAGGAAAACTTTTCAGGTTAAGTTCGTACTCTTTTCACCGCAAGCTTCCTGGATCCGCTATTACCACAAAATCTCCTCAGTTCTCTAACCTTTAAAAAAAAATCCCACAGAAAGTTTTCCCAACTGTCCACACTGGATTATGGGACTCCAAGCATCAAGCCCTACCACTTATCCTCTTCAACAGATACGCAGACTCCATCAAGGTTGGAAATCACCACTTTAAATTGGGATGGGAACCGCCCCTGCAGAGTCGGCAGTGCTGGAGGGAAGAGGATACAGAGACAGGAAGGCAAAAACTATTATTGATTTATTAAACACTGCGAGGATATTAATGAGACATAAGGGGTGGGCTTTCTTTTAATGCAGGCACTTAACAGTATCAGACATTTGTTCAGAGGCTTTCAGTAGTGATGCCCTAAGGTGCTTTCATTTATATGGAAATAAGTCAATTTAAAGAATGACAAATTGGCTCTACCCATGGGAATCATTCAAAGCATCCCATCTCTTGCTCTGGCAGTCTAGCCTCCCTGGGGTAGACAGGCATGTGTCAGAGAACCAAAGTGTCCTCCCCGGCTTTGCTGCTCCCTCCGAGGGAGCGAGACTGCCACCAAGAACCACCCATGCCACAGTATGAGTAGCTCTCCTTGTCCCAGCTGCACTGACCCCATCACCGGGATCATGGGCAATTCAAGTCCAGGTTTTAGAGACAGAGGGAAAGGCAGAAACAAAGGTTTCTCAAGGATTCTGTGACCACAATATTGCTGTCATTCGATTTTGTTCACCTTGGTGAGAAGGGACCGTGAACACAGCTAACGCCAACCTACAGACATGAGCGGCAAAGTTTTCTCGGAGAATCCTTTCCTCCACCTCCCCAACCAGTCTGCAAGCGCTAAAGAGGGTCTTTCCTCCTGACAAGCAGCTATTTTCACTCCAGCACCATCAGTCAGATGCTGGAAGTGGGAAGAATTGGTTTAAATACTGATTTCTGAAGTTCTAAAAAGACACACCCGGAACCTGCTGTAATTGCATCTTTGTTATGAGGAAACAGCAGCCCACATCATTCAGTGCAATTTGACGGGAAAAGCTGGCTCCTCTCATCCGACCACGGCTCCCCGCGGGTCGCTGAGACAACGAAGCGCAACGAGCTCAGTCCGCTCACGGACCCAGCGCCGCAGCGCGGCCCGCGGCAGGGCCGGTGCAGAGCCCCGCGGAGCCCCGCCGGGAACGGGCTCTCCAGATGCAGAGGAACACAGACAAAGGACAGAAGAACTCAGGACCCAGCAGTGCTTCCTCACCTAAGGAACACACCCGTCCACGGTGAAAACAACATTCACAGGGTTTGCCCCCGCCCCCTACGCCCCCCTTGCTACCCCCTTCCTGCCTTTTTCTCCCAACTGTACTAAAAACTGCCCTTGGTGAGTGTCTCATCTGACTCCCCCACCAGCTCCGTGAGTCAGGGGGGTCCGTCGCTGTGATCAACACCCCGCGCCCAGCCCCGTGCGGTTTCTAGCGCATTGGAGACAGTCGCTATTATTGAAAGCGAGGAACACATGTGGCTTTCCTTTCCACGACTCCTCCGTCTACCCTCTTCCCTTCATTCGTCCTGTACGGGTGGTGCCTCTTTCATTCTGCATCTCACGACAGGGCAGCCCCAGGGCAAAGGCTGACCTGAGGGGAAGGCACTGCGCAGAGTGGAGTGTGGGGCACACAGCGAGGCTGTCACTCGCATTCCCTGATCAGGGCACTCAGCTCTGAAGATGAGAAAAGTGTGCCCAGTGGGACACACTGGCCACTGAGGACAGGAGGCTTCTATCCTACTGTCCTTCTATCCTATTGAGGCCAAATAAAACCCCTAAGCTGTGATCCCCTGTAAATGAAACTATGATGTGTTCGCCTCTATAGTCAGTCCCAGACCCAGAAACCATCTCAGTGTGTATTCATGAATATCAAACAGAATCCTGATGAGGACTTAACGCCTTTCTATTTTTTGATGAACCAAATTTGAAAATGGGTTGACTAAAAAGACCAGTAAGAAAACCTGTGTCCCAGAACAGCTCTCACAGGGTTACCACCCTCATGGGGGGCAGCTCAACTAGAAACCTGTTAACACAAAATAATTTATACTTCTCTTGATAACTCTGATTATGTGCTAGCTTGAAATATTCCATCATATTTAATTAACTAATAAATCATTGTCGGTGCCTGGTAACTTCTTAAGTTCATTAAAATGTCACGTCTTCCATTTTCAAACCAGAAGGTCTAGATTTCTCTAATCAATGGAACAGGATCTCAAGTTAAAAGTTATCTTTCCAAGGAGAACAATAAACAAAAATCCTATATTAAGTTATTAACGGTTCTTTCCTGCAAGTGACATTGGTTTCATCTATTTACGAGCACATAGCTGCTGATTAGGAAGGACATTATCTTCAAAGTCAATGTTTAAGCACCTGGACCGCGGGCAAGATGGCAGAATGAGCGCATGTTTATACAAGTGCTCCTGCCCTTCAACACACACATCCACAAGCTGAAAAAGAAGCTGCCTACGATGAAACTAATCAAAGCCACCACCCCATAGCGAGGACTCCAGGGGAGTGTCTGACAACCAAGTGGAGGACTAATGAAAAGAGGATTCGCAGGTGTCAAGTGGACCACAGTTGCTGGGCAGCTGCGGTGGAGACGGTTCCAAAGGATGCTACCAATTATGTCTTAATTTGGAGAAACAAAGCCCAGCGGCAGTCAGGATGAGCTGAGGGTGCACTGCGTGGTCACATTTCCAGAAGCAAAACCTAGGAGGAAAGGCTGGCATCTCAGGTGCTCCCTTTTTGCGCAGAGGAGAGCAAAAGTCACTCAGAGCCAAACACACAGACTACATAGAATCCAGCAGAGCAGAAGGACAAACTCACCACACGCCTGCTAGGGAGACCTCTAGTGGACGTGGGGAAACTCAAGGGACGTCCCTCTCCCTCAGTGGGACCCCAGGGCAGAGGAATCAACAGTGTCCACAGAAGGCACTCGGAGGAGGCTTTGCTTCACTCCCTCAGCCAGGTCGAGAGAACAGAATGAAAAAGAGCCTCTGCCATTATAACCTATTGATATCCAGCCTTATGGTTCAAGGGCTCAGGTGATCAAACACTTATCACTTGAAAGAGGAGGCGTCAAGGAGGATTTATCCACACCCTTCTTGGTAGATAGAACTGGTCCCATGCAAAGACCAGACAATAAGCCGAAAAAGCCATCGCGATGCTTGTGCAACAATAAAAGAACAAAACAACACGGAAGGAAAGGGGTGAAAGAAGCAAAAGACAGATATACACACCCTGGAAACAGGATGATTTCAGAGACCACAAAAATGGTAGGCAACAGTTCAGCCTTCCAGGAAACGCAATGAGTCAAAGAGGACAACGCAATGAGAGGAAAAGCTGGCGGAGCTAAGGACAGAAAGAGAAAAAATAAAACTGTAACAGAAGTGAAAGCCACACTGCACACTACAGCAAACAGTGTCAGCACAATGGAAGGGTAAGATCTGAGGAGCAAATCACACAGTGGGAAGGAGGACCAGGAGACCAATGCGGTCAAAGGCTAGATGAATGTGAAGGACAGAGGACAGACAGCCAATAGAGGGGCAAACTGTTAAACCAGAGAACCAATAAACCAGTAAGAAATGCGGTAAGGTGCCGATGTCAATGTTGGATGCTCCTTGTGCACCTGAAAAAGCCAACAGGTAACTGTCAGCTCTGAGATATACTTGAATGAAGTTAGTGCGTTTCAAGGATAACCAGGAAATCACAAGCACTCAGGGCAAACAGGAAGGTCACCTACAAAAAGGGAGGAAAAATCTGGTTGGACTGAGCCCTCTCAGTACCAACAGATGCTAGAAGATAGTAGAGTGATGTCACCAAAGAACTGAGGGAAAAAAGATGTACCCTCAGAATCTGATCGCCAGCCAAGTTACTGTTCATAAGGGACAGCAGTAGAAAAACATTTGCAACTATGTGAGAAAATCCAACTGAAACTGTAATCCAGTCCACCAAAAGATAAAAGCATCGACTCTCAAATATGGAGTCTTTGTATGAGGGAGCTGGCAGTGAGCTGTGAGTTCATTCAAACATAGAATTAAGTCTCAATAACTCTAGTAATTATCTACAGTCAGACATTTTATAAAGCTGCCTGTCTTTCTAGGTAAAAGCCACCAAATCTATTCGATTATCTCCTCTAACTAACTATGCCAAAATGAAAACACACAGAAGACAACCTCTCCTGAATGGAATTCTCTGACACTATAGACAAAATTTGGTTTGTATCTTACCCTTGAGGGTTAACATAACCAAGAAATTCCTCAAAAGAGATAATGCTAATTACCTGGTTCACTGTTGAGAGCTCGGGCTGAAGAACAAGATGACCCAATTACTCACTTTGGTTCCTCCATGCCACCTTGGCAAATGACTGAACTGCTTTGGAACTCATATGAAAAACAGAAAACTGCATGGTCCACTTCTTGGCATCCTAAGGCTCAAATAGGATGCTGCGTGTGAAAGTTCTTTGGAATCTATAAGCAAGGGTATAAAATCACGTCACCTGATTGGATGGAAAGAACCTACTATATTAAGGAGTCCAAATCAGATATTCAGAGACAAAGAAAGGGTCAGATGGCTCCTGTGGAACCATCACTACTGCCTTTCTTTCCTTTCTCTCCATGTGCAAGTCACCTCTTACCACGATAAAAAGGAAATGCAGTATTTCCACAGCTCCTGACCTGAGTTATTTTTAATTTGGAAAGATAGTTTAAGAATTTAGAAAGGTGTTGCCCACCACCCAAGGTAAACATCTGTCAATTTCCATTCATTGATTCAGTTAATACTTATTAAGCACCTACTGTGTGCCAGGTACTACTTCAAAGAGTAGATGCCATCCCCAAATACTTAAAATAAAATCAAGTAAATGAGAGGAAAACACAGAAGAATTGGGAGAACTAAACAAATTTAGCTGAAAAACAGTTAATGGCTATTGATATTTCAACCGATATGTAGAAATGTGACTGTCTGCTTAGAGACAAAACCCAGCAAATAGCCCGACGGTTACACCTAAGTCCAGAAGAGTCACGTACAGTCAAAAAAGAAGCATAAATGAATACCTGGGGCAGCCAAACTGGGAACACTAACTGTTGCTGAAATTCTTCTTATGGTTTCTTCGGAAGCAAAGTTAAATTCTTAATGCAGAAAGCAAAGACAGGAGAGGCAAGATTGTACTGGGGTCAGATGGATATGAATAATCTAGAAAGTGTGTCAGTAAAGAGCTACCAAGTCAGTCATTAAAACATTGAAAGAAATCTTTACTTTTGAAAAAGATCTGGAAAGGGAGGAACGTGCTAGGATTTTCCCTATCAGCTTTGCCAGCTTCAACCTTTACAGGGAGCCTGCTGTGAGCGCATCATGATCACGGGGCACTCCGCAGGCGCACACTAAAACGCTGCCAGAACAAGGCAGGAGGGAGCGCTCCTGAAGCTGCTGCCTCCGCCCCCTCCAGTGTGTCGTACTTGAAAGTGTAGAGGGCTATGGTTGGAAATGGAGGCCAAGTCAGATACTGATAGGCGATCTGACATTTATAAGAAAGCCGGGCTCTTTAAACACAAAGGGCTGTCATTTTTACATCTTTACACCACAAGGAAATCATCAGAGGAATCAGCCCCACTCCCAAGACACTGACTCAGTCCTCAAAAAACGGGCCTCCATGGGGACCAGCTCCTCCCCCATATCTTGGAAGCATGTTGGTCTTTTTCTTACCCAACTAATAACTATGAGTTCCCTCATGAGAGCCTTCTGAGGATGGAAGAGATGAGATCTTTCTAAAGATGAAGGAAGGACCATGAGCTCAGGTAACGTCATAAAATGGAACAATATCAGATTCAGTGGAACTAAGAGCAACAGAGCTGTCACCTACCCAAGCGCAGCTGGTCAGAGCCCAGCTCCACCTGGGGGAAAAGCCCCACTGTGATGGCAGCGGGGACAAGTGCATTGGTACTGTCATAGGACTGAAGGAAGAGGACCACTGTACAAGTTACAGCTTCTCAATCAGTGGGCTCAATACTTAAACACTGAATGGAAACATTTATATGGATGTTAAAAAGGGGCAGAAGTCAAAGTAGATGATATATATGAAAAAATACAGAGAAGACAAATGCATCCTGTGTAGCTCTACAGGTTGTGGATTTCCATCCGGACTCTCCAATAGCTTCCATTTCTCAGAGTAAATATAACACAGGCCCTCCTTCCTCACCCCAAGTCCTCTGCCAATTCCATCTTTCAGCAAAAAGTAAAGGATGGTGAAAATCAGACTGACAATTCTAAGACTGGCTAAAATTCATGAAAATGTAAATTATGAAGCCCTAGGGTATTTTTCAAAATAAACCAGAAAGAACTTTTCTCTTCAACAGTCTATTTGACAACTAGTAAAGTGCATCACACAGGGGCTTAGAAAACTGCAAAGGAGTACACTATGACAAAGGGACAGTATTTGGTGGTAAAAATTCTTACATAAGGATAAACATGCCACTTCCCCCTCTTCGCAAACTTGATAATGACCAGAAGGTAGTTTTTCACTTAAGATCTTTGAAACCAAGCAGTTAAGTGTAAAATTCCAAGACAACTTTTGGAACGCTTTAATCAATAGAATGGAAGTATACAAATGAATTTCAAAATGAAATCAATGCATCCAAGAGGAAGATCTAACACAAAAGTACCCGCGCCTCACAATGAGAATCCGATCGGATGGAAGAAGGCCAAAGTCTAAATCAGACAGCAAGGAGGGATGCGCAAGAGAGAGGAAGGGCCCTGGAACCCAATTATCAAGACACGCTCAGCTGCTGTCTCCAACTTGCAGACTCCCAGGCCTTAGTTGGTGGTTTGGGACAAACATGGTATTTGGTCACAAAGAGCAACAGCAGAGACCTGCTGTACCTGGAATGGGGTGCGGGAGCTTAGGAATCTGGGGAGACCGCAGACACTCAACTCCCTGGTAATGAGGAGAGAGGTCTGAGGATGCGAGAGCGCTAGCGGGCTCCGTGCCTGCCCACGACAGGCGCCCACCAGAGCAGGGCATCACACTACGAAAAATGACTCAGGTTACTACTTTAGTAGAAGATCTGCAGTTGCTACAGGAAACATCTGTGGAAAAGGTCCAGCTCATATGGAGAAAATACACATTCAAGCACTGGATTAAGTATGGTGTCACACTCAGAGTTGGTGGACGAAAGTTCTTTCTGGTTGACTTGCAGAAGACGATCTCTTCTTCACAGAGAGGACCGAAGCATCCAGTTCTTTACAAAGTTCTGTTAGTCTTGATTTTGTCCCTACAAAGAAAATAACAGAAATATCCAGAGTGAGTTTATGAGGACAACCTTCTCTATTTTAACCGAGACTTACTCAGAGCTTTTAGTTACAATGATAATTCAAAATCCCATGTCTTATCTCAGAATCATTCTCTAGGGTTACTACAGAAAAAGAATGACCATTTAATGACTTAGATCTACTTTAAAACAGTTTTTTACTCTCAGTTAAAAACCTGATTAGAAATGAGGAATCACTGCTAATGGGTATGGGGTTTCTCTTTGGGATGGTGAATAGGTTCTAAAATTAGACACTGGCGAGGGTCACACAACTCTGTGAATATACTAAAAACCACTGAATTGTACACTTTAAAGGGGTAGATTTTACGGTATGTGAATTATATCTCAATAAAGCTGTTGTTAAAAATCTGCTTAGAAAATAAAGTTTAGAATTTCTCATTCACTCAGTGAATGTACCATACCTACTAAATACTGTCTCAAGGTTACCACCAATTATCCTCTTTGTATAAATTAACAACTTTAAGCATCAGGCTAACCATTTTAGAATCTTAGAAACTGCTTTCTGCTTAAATTTGTTTGTCTAATAAGAAATTAGAAATGAAGACTCATACTTAATTAGCGTTAACAACCTGCTAAACTATTTGAAGGTTTTAAATAGCCTTTAAAACAATATTCAATTAAAGCCATCTTTCTACAATCCAAATGGATCTTAATATTTATAAAGACTGCTTTTGTACGACCCAAATAACTCCCCCTACCAGACCAATGGCTAGAATTCATTGGTCACACTGATGCCCACCATGCTACCTGACTTACATACAGACTGAAAATGGAATCAGAGGAAACTGATTCAGGTGTTTCAAGTTGATTTAGCTTAATCTTGGCTGGGGATGGTGTGTGTGTGTATGTGTGTACATGCACCTGTGTGTACGCTCACACTCATATGTACAAACCAAACTCTAAACTTCATCATCAGAGGTGAGTGACCAGTCCAGCAAAGTTGTACAGAGGTCCATCACAACACTTCTACAGAAAAAATAAACATCAGTGTAGATACCTTTTACATCATTCATCAGAAAAGACCAATGCTATTGTCATGGTACCAAATCACAAAGCTATAGAAACTATTTGCATACAAATACCTTTCTGTTGTACTATCTTATAAATCAAGGTTTTCAGGGTAAGAGGAAATGTATACAATTAAAATATATTAGGGAGATACACTGCAGTGTTAAAACAGAATAAAAATATCAATACGAACTTAATGATTAAAAAAACATATCTTTGTAGGTCTTTCCAGAAAAAGGGGCTAGAAGAGGTGTAATGTACAGCCCCAACTCCCAGATTAGGGTCTCTAATATCTACTAGAAGGAAACGGGAGTCCTTCAGGATCATGGCTGATTCTAGGGAAAGTGTAAGACAAGCCTAGGACATCATCTTGGGCCAGAAAGCAAGGAAGCTTTCAACGAGGAACGGGGCTTTCTCAATGGAACACAGAGGATCTGGCTTGAAATCTCTTCCATTGGCCAAAGATGTGCCAATTTTCACATCAAAAAGATGGCCACTACATGCAGTGACATGGCTGAATCTCACAGAAAGCCAGACACTAGAAGAGCACACACTATGTGTTCCTTTTAAGTTCAAGAAGTGAGAATCAGATACAGCAAAAGCAGACAGAGTTGGAATAAGGCTTATATGGTGGGGAGGGAAGGAGAAGAGTTTGACTCGAAAGCAGCCTTTTTGGGTGCTGGAAATACAGATGTGAAAATTCATCAAGCTGTAAACTCAAGATCTGTGCATTTTATATATATACACACATGTTGAGTACTGGTTGAAACGTATCAAAGCAATAAAGATCTATAATATTCATAATAATACTTAAAAACAAGAAAGCCAGAAGCTCATTTGTCACCATTTATGGTGCTTTTTAACTCAACTTCTTACCTTGAAAATTAGTAATTCAAGGGAAAGATTTAAATGCTTGCCCTGCCTTACCAGGAGGAACTGTACTTCAAAAGGTACCTAAATGCCCTTAGCTGATGAAGAACTTCAGAGCAGAATGTCAGCTAATAACCGTCAAAGGAATGATACTTAAAAAAACCCTCTTCATTATATAAATGTTCATAAAATTATTGATTCAGGTCAAATTTATCAATTGGTGCTAAAAATCATTAGGTGGTGGTTGCCTGGTGGCAAAATAACACTACACAGATTACTTTTTAGTTGAGAAGGGAAAATTAACTATACTAAGATAGCCATCATCTGAGTTATGGTCAGTCTTTACCATCACTAACGGTGGATCAACCAGATATCATGGGTCTTATAGTGTAATTCTGCAATAGTATTTATAAAACATTCTAGAAAAAATTGCTCCTTTGAGCCTTTAGATGAACTTCCAGTTTATAGGAGACACAGGGAAAGGGGGACAAATTAAATGACATGTCAAGGAAGAAATCAAACAAATCAAAGTGGGACATTTTTGCAGGACAACTGGTACGGTTTCTCAACAACAAAAAATTGTTCTAGACTAAAAACAGCTTGAGACCTACTCAGATGTGTTATGTGGTCCTGGAATTGATTTCCCATTTGGACAAATCAGGGGAATTTTCATGATGAAAATTTATTGACATGGAAAGGTGGGGATGGTTAAGTGAAATAAAAGCAGGTTGTACAACAGTATGAAAAGTATGATTGCATTTGGGGAAAAATACATATATGTATGTTCAAACTGCAAAATATCTGGAAGAATACAAAGCTCTAAGAATGGTCATTTCTGGGTCGTGGGAATATAGGAGTTTCTCTTTTCTTTTTTTCCTTATTTACATTTTCTAATATTTCACAGTATACATATACTGCTTTTCTATTACTAAAAAGTTACTTTAACTTAAACAAATAAACAGAATCCTTACTGTTGCTAGAACTGGACCTTAAGGGTAGTCAGAAGAAAAAAAAATTGGAAACTAAAGATTGGATTATTGTCCTTATTACCATAAAGTAGTAAAACTTATTATTCTGTGATTGATAATTTTCCTCTTTTTCATTTTTTCACTGTGGTAAACTGTACATAAAATTTACTATCTGGTTAAGATGGTAAAAAAAAAGGTTTCTTACAGTGTACAATTCAGTGGCACTAAGTACATTCACAGTGTTGTGCAACCATCACCACCGTCCGTCTCCGGAACTTTTTCATCTTTCTCAACTGCAACTCTGTACCCACTAAACACTAAGTTCCCTTTCCCCCTGCTCTCTGCCCCTGGCAAACACCATTCTTCTTTCTGTCTCCAGGTACCCTGCATAAATGGAATCATACAATATTTGTCCTTTGGGGGTCTGGCTTATTTCACTAAGCATAATGACTTCAAGGTTTATCCATATTGTAGTATGTGTCAGAAATCTATTCCTTCTAAAGGCTGAATAATTTTCCGCTATATGGATAAACCACATTTGTTTATCTTGATTGATAATTTTAACTTCTTTATTTTTCCAGTTTCAACCCGCACCTACAGACTTTCTCTAAACACTCTTCTGTTAATCTCTACGGATGATGACAAATTACAGATGTAGTTACTTTTTAAATAAGATTCATGGCAGAATAAACCCTGCTTACTGCTATTAATACCTCCATGGGGCAAGGACTCCTGGAGCATCAGGGCCTCTATTGGAACTGCTACTCTGGCTACCCAATTCTTGCCATCCTTCCTGTCTGGGGTGTAAAGCTACTCCGATCTTTCTTTCTTTAGGGATTGCTTTGCTTTTCCAGGGACAAAACCACAAAGATTTGGCTCAAAATATCAATTGTCTGGATTGTACACTCTGGACAAAAATCAGATCCTTCCTAATAGAAAGAAAAGCGGTAAATTACTGCTTCGCCTTGTATTTGGAGGCATCCCTGGGTTCACTGCTGGGATTGCTCCAATCGTCGGCTTCAGGTGTGGTCTTGTAATGGCGCCATGCTGACTTATTAAAAACTGGAAGTCTCTCAAATGATTCACTTGAAAGAGCCTAAGGGAAAAACAGAAATATACACCAAAGGTCCACAGTGTCATTTTTCTCACGTGAAGTATGAACCCAACTTTTACTATTTAAAGCTACAGACACCTTGATACATATTTTTGGAGTTATAGTAAAATTACATTTGAGTGGTTTACTTAGACTGGTCAGGGTGAAATTGAAGCTTTTTTTTTTAAAGGAATAAAAACATTCACTCATGAAAACCCAGTACTGATGTACACATGACCAGAACAAAAAGTATTTTAGTTCAGTTAATACTGATGTGAGATACTCAGCTGTCTTGACTGTATGGTCTTAGAGCAAACACTATTGTCCACTGGGCAACTACACCCCCAGGGGGCCCTGAAGAAATAGTTTCATACACAGTGGATTTATTAATATAACCTCATAATGTGATATCAAATAGCACATCATTCATAGGCACTGGCATCTAAGATAAACACTCCAAACAACTGGCTATCTTTATAACATATGACACACTCTGTAGCTGTTAAATAGGGTGGAACTGTTCTATATGAACAGATATGGAAAGACTTCCAAGATCTATTGGAAAGTGTTTTTTTTTTAAAAAGCAAAGTCCCAAAATAATCACTTGTGTGAAAAAATAATAGATTCCCCCCTATATGTTGATCAATGCAGAATCAACTCCTAAGAGGATCCACATGAAACTGGTACCCACGGTCACCTCTTGAAAAGAGAATCAGGTGGTTCGGGGCCAGTAATGGAGAGACTTCGTTTTCCCTTTTGTAGATTATACATTTTGTACTATGTGCCTATATCACATATTCAAAAAATACTCCAAATATTCTAGAGTTTAGAAGTAAATAAAAGTCTGATACCACCAATGAATGAGAAAACTTGTGTTAGAGAACTCTGTTATCTCATCAACCTTTTAGGTAACCATATTATAATCACTGAATTCTTCTAACTTTGGGAAAGCCAGCAAGTTGCCAAAGACTAAAAGACTTCAGTTTATGAAAACCAATCTCTTTTTAGAGTAGTCCTTTCAATGAATATGCAATTTTTAAAAAATCACAACTCAGAATTACAGTTTTAAAAATCAATATTTATGTTTTTACATCTCCATGTTTCCTATTTCGCTATATCTGAGGATAAAATCAAAGGTAGGAGATAACTTGATTTTCACATAAAACTGAAGCAAATCTGAGCTGAATATAAGAGATGATATTCTCCATTAGTTATCAGAATGTACAGCTTTAAAAAGTAAAGACGCCTTCATATAATAGAAATAAAATGCAGTACCTTCAAATAAATGACAGCGTCAGTGCCCACTCCTTCCATGGAATAGAGTTTTAGATCTCCTTGAAAATATCTAGCATACAGACGAGAAATTGGCAAACCATAACCAAATCCAGCCTATCGAGAAAAAACGATAGTCAGACAGGCACAAAATGCTAACAGGTTTAGCCTGAGGACCACCCCGAAGATTAAAATAAATTCTTGATCCACACTTAAAGCAAATAAATTATTGATCCAACCTTTACAGTATTTGCTTATCTATGGCAAACAATCTATTTTCACCCTGCAAAAGCACTTCTCATATGTTTGTTTGGAAATAATAGAAATATTTCAATTTTTGACTAATGCTTTCTGAGCATTTTAAAACAAATTTTTAGCCTTGTTAAAGCAAGTCCCAAATCAAGTGGGACTGAACTGAAAACCAAACTAAACCAGATCATTCCAAAGTTCCATTATCTGTTTCCCTTGCTCTTTAAAGTGCAAATTAAATTGAGTAGCACAGGAGTTCAAACCTACCAGTGCCAAGGCTAACACAATGAAAAGAAAGCAATCTCCTAAGGGCTACTTCCCGAGACTCTGGGAATGCTTCAGTGTTGTGACGCATGGCAGCCTGCACATTTTTACAATGTGCAAGAAAACAAGCCCAGTATCCTCTCGGATCTCCAGGTCATAGAACCCTGACTGGCAGTAACAGGTTTTCAGGTGGTAGGAAGGTCTCTGGTATTGATGAAAGCAGTAAGAACAATTGAGGCTGGTTTCAAAACCTCTAGGTGGAGGGGAAGGGGCTGTTTTGCAAGCTTTGGCCCTTCTGATTAAGTCTGCAGACAGGCTACCGAAGGAGGCTGGGGGGAAACACGCGCAGCAGCGGATGCGTGGGTTTTAGGCTCAGACAGACCTAAGGCAAAATCCACTTTTTGTGCCACCGTGAGCAGTTTGCTCAATGTCTCTGACGCTGTTTTCTCAACTGAAAGTGTAATAAGAAGCTTATCTCAGAGCTGCTCTTAGAATTAAATGATTTAAGAAGTGGAAAGTCTTGGCACAGTGCCTAAGACACAGCAAAAGTACATAAATGGAAGCTGCAGTTCTGGCTACCGCACAGCAGCGATTTTACCCAGTTCCATGGCTTTTGATCATTTTGTAACATCTTTCCTGGACACCTTCCTCGGGGTGGGGCCTAACTCAAAGGGTTGGGTGTGACAGAGCACCATTACTGAAGGGCTGTGGGCCTGGCAGAATACAGCCAGTAGTGAAGACGACATAGACACAGCGGGGACTGCGGTCACCACAGCAAAGGACCCAGCGTACTCCAGGAAGGGGCCAAGGAAACCTGCCTCCTCCATTCCAGCAAGGCCCCAAGCCTGCCCTCGGGTCTCTCAGGGAACAGCCAGGAACTCCTGAGCCCATATGAGTGTGAGGAGACAGGCAAGCCCAGAGTCCCGTGGGATGCAAAGGCGGGGCCTCCTCCTTGGGTTTGGTCAGGTTCAGGCAAGTCTTCCCAGAGTGTCAAAGGATCAATAGGAGTTGGCTAGGGGGACATTTCTGAAAAAGAAATGTGTGTGTCACGGCACAGAGCTGTAACACAGTAAGGTGTTTGATGAGGAAATTGTTTTCCAGGAGTTCATAGCCATAGTCCCACTGAAAAGCTGAGAGCTGACTAACCAGGAGAGATGCTAGTAGAGGCATTTCTTCCAAAGGAGAGCACGCGGTACACTGGACAGAATGCAGATGTAGCCGTGCCAGCTGTGACGATAATGAGCTCAATGACTCGGGGCAAGGCACTAACCTTACTTCCTCATCTATAAAATGGGAGGTTGGATGCATACTTCTTAAAGGTCTCCTAATTCAATCGCTCAGTTTCATTTTAAAAAAACTATGACATAACAGCTGTCCTCAAGATGCTATTTTGAGACCTGAACCAGATGATCCATATTCCTTCTAAACCACTGGGGAAGGCTCTGTATTTGCTCGCAGTGGGGTTTTTTTTCCCTTGTGACATTTATTTAAGTAGGTACCAGAAACTGGTCAAGGCAATGCCTTTCAAAATTGATCTTTCAAGAATTTTCTTGACTCCTATAGAAATGAGTTTCTCTCTGCTTTCAACATGCTGTGTTAACAAACTCTGTCTTGAATAAATGATGCTAAGTGTTGGATTTTATTCATACAAAGAAAATATAATCTTATGTGATTATCAGTCAGGTAGGACTTGAAAATGAAAACGTAGACCCTGAACCATTTTGCAGACTGATAGCTATGTTGCTGTGTTTAATGACAAAGGGTTCAATTGTTGTTTGTCAATTAGAAACACTCAGTGGGGAAAGAAAGTGTGGCCCTACCAGGATCTAAATGCTGCCATGGTAACCAGAGGCTTTCCTCGCTGCCTTAATAGGGCTGAAGGTTATTTCCACAGTGAGACAGAAAGGGCTCTGGAAATGCAGACGCCACCTATAGGTTTCCTACTTATGTCATTTCATATGAAAAATTTAATGTGTTCATAATTTAACATTTTAATTATATACACAAATTTGGCGGGGGAAGCTCAAAGGCCCTGGGTGACGTGGTGCTCTGTGGAATGCAGCGCCCAAGCGCCCAGGGCCAGCTGCAGCCATCCCCGCTGTGCTGCTCCCCGCTCACCTGCTATCACGCTTCCACCCGCTTCGAGGGGAGCGCCGGGCGGTAAATGGCACTCTGGTAGGAGTCTTATCCACAGGGAAATGCTTTTTCTCTGTACTGGGGAGGTAGGCACTCACCTCTGACTGTTTCTTAGACACAAATTAAGAAAGAAATCTGCGTCCAAACGATTTATATAGAAAGAAGTAGTGGCATAAAATCCCCCCTCCTTCAAACCATGCAGAACACATTCAAGTTTAACACAGCTAACGTGCCAACCCCGGGAGACAGCCGGCTCTGTCCCTTCTCCTAATGGTCTTTTCTGAAGCAGCGGTTTCAGATACTTACCAGAGGGGCAGCTCTTGTGGGCTCCAGGCTAGGTCTTGGAGCAGTTGAATACATGTAGTTAAAGAGACGATCTATTTTTCGTAGCGGGACCCCACCACCTAGGTCACTTATCTGTAATGTATAAAATGTTAAAATAAGAAAAAGGAGAAGGAGAAGGAAAAGAAGGAGAAGTCATCAATCTACACTTAGAAGGGGGCAAGGAGTTCATTAAATAAATAAAGCACGTATCAGGTTACTCTAAACCATGCAAGGGCTTGAACCCCCAATGAAATACGGTCCCTTAGTGAACAGTGCAAAACAAAGGAGGCAGTGGAGTGCATTTAGGATCCCACTTAGGATCCAATAGGCTTGGGTTTGAGACCCTTGTTCAGCTCCCTAAAAAATGGGGTTCTAATGAAATTTAAATGAGGTAACTTAAGCCAAAGATCTAATGCAGTACTTACGAGCAAGACACTCAGGGTCAGTTCTCTTCCCTTCCCTTTCATTCCTCAATGCTTACACACTATTAAATTAATTGATAACACAAGTATACATACGAATAGAGCAGATACCTTAATGGATAAGTCTTCTTTACCCAGAGTAACAAGGGTTTTAACAGATGGGTAGCTCTCTTTTTTATCTTCATACAGTTCGACTGTTGCTCTCATTGAGTTCTGAAATCACAAGACCTTTTCTTTTAGCATACCACCAACTCACAAACTACAATTTTAAAAAAAGAAACTAGCACAAGATTACCTCTACTCAACCGTTCTTTTGTGGGGCAACTATGAGTTGGATTTCTACGGCACCTTTTCCCCCCTCTAAAGAACTTAACCAAATGTGTGTTCAGATCAAGGAAAAATTTCCTGATGCTTTATTTTGTTTTTCATCTCATTTTGGTCTCATCTGCCATACTAAATACTCATTTTTCTTTCCTTCTTTTTTTTCTTTTTGTCTCTCCTTTGGGGTATTTAAATGATTCAACTCTTAACCAAGAGGAATGTTTTTTATCACATGTAATGGGGCTGCAAAGGCTCACTGATGTGCTTTAAATCCCATTTATCAGTCTGCATTTACGGAGCACTCTTCCTCTAAAGAAGACAGAAAACCTGAGAGGATTCATGCTTCCCACAAAAATTAATCATTCTGCTGAAAAAAAAAAAGTAGATGAAATGTCAGGTAAAAAGAAATTCTGAAAAAGCCACAGCTGCTGAAGAGAAAGTCCACAACTGGATGCCCATTTCAACCTTGAGAGTCACATCAGTAACATGATAATTCTGGGAAGCAAATCAGCATAACTGATTTTTCAGGTGTTCAATTTAGGGTTTTACACATTGGAAGAAATGAAATTTTATCTCAAACTCCTTGTGCCAAAATACTGCCACTTCATGCCATTAGCTACTGGCTAATGAAAGCAACAGCTTAAGCTGTAGAGTCTGAAGAGTTTTTTTCTTTTTTCTTTTTTTTGGGGGTAGTCTTTTTGGGTCCAGCCCTTCCCCATCTTTCCCCTCTGCCTCTGTCAGATATTCTGAATTTTCTGAACTGATTCAAATATGTAAAAGTCCTAGTGTCTCTTTCAGGACTAGAACAAGTGCTAATGGACCTACATGGTTAGTGTTCAGAAGCACAGATGCATAAACATGTTTTTATTTTGACCTGGCTACCACCAAGAAAGCCTTTGCCAGGTTTGGAAACTAAAAAGCATCTCTAATCTCATAGCTGAAGAAAAAACAGTATGGATTTTACAGAAAGTCACTAAAGTACAATTAAGCTTCAAAATCAACATGTACTAATATTCACAAAAACTATACTGTACACAGCAATTTTTCATCTCACAGTGTACAAATTATAAAACCCACAGGATATCAGAAATAGAATTTTAAAAATGGTTATGCAAAACCTTTTTCTTATGCTAATCTAATGAATCCATTATGCCCTGAATCAAAGTAATTTAAAATGAAGACTTTTTTCCATGTTTTTAAATTCCACTTACCTTGAATAACTCAAATAGCATGTGAAACAGATGTGAGGGCACATAAACTACCTGAATAGGTTTGTCTGGAGCTTTGGCTGAAAACAGAGACAAAATCGTCAATGATTAAGGACCAAAACTAGAAGAAAGTCAAGAATGCTGTTTGCATCATAATTTCCAAGTACATAAAAAAGAACTCTACAAAAGGCTAGTTTAGGCTTCCATCTCTAAAGGCAGGGTTGAGCAAAAGCATGTGCTGTGAAGTCCAACAAACCTGGGTTGAAATCCAGCTCCTTCACTTACCAGCTATGTGATCTGGGGCAAAGTTCTCTCTTTGGAACTCAGCTGAGCAAAACTGGAATGTCATCACCTTTGTCATGTTCTGAGCATTACATACGGTCATCCAAATATCGCTTGGTGTTTTTCAAAATGGGGTCCCCCCTCACTGACCACAATGGTCAGCCAGGGAAATGTGAAGCCACAGAGGAAAGGGGGCACATCTTCTTGGTGAACTGGACTAAACAGCAATGTTAAGTTCTATTAAATTATGAGAAAAAGGCACACTACTGACAGCTAGCAGAACCCCCCCCCCAGAGACCTACAGCCCTTTCTCCTCGCATCAGCAATCTTCTGAGGAAAATACAAGAAACCTCGAATCCTGAGACCTTTAAGAGACCGAAATTACGGAAACTTTCTCAAGCAAAACACCCATGTTATAATTTCAACCTTACCACTTCCTCTAATAAAGTAATTAACAGTAACATAAAGGAGAGTGAACATTTGTTTGTTTCTTAGCAGTTTACAAAGAGCTTGCACACACATTATCCAATTGAACCCTCGTGATGATACCGGGTGGCCCACAGGGTGGCTGGCTGGGGACACAGGCTTTGCAGAGGCCTGAAACTGGATGCCTGAACCAAGAGCTTTTGATTCGAAGTCCTGATCCTTTTGATGATCAGTTATTTTTAAAGTTATTACGTAATATAAGCAACAGTCTCCCCTTGTCCCTGGTTTAGCTTGCTGCAGTTTCTGTTACCCAAGGTCAAACGAGGTTTGAAAATATTAAATGTTAACTTCTAGAAACAAACAATCCATAAGTTCTCAGTAGTGTGAGGAAATCTCGTGCCTTCTCAGTCCGTCCTGCTCGGGACGTCAATCATCCCTTTGTCCAATAGATCCCTCCCATTACGTAGTAGCCACCTCAGTTAGCAGATCTCTGTTGCAATACAGTAGTGCTCGTGTTCAAGTAGCCTTTATTTTATAATGGTCCCAAAGCACAAGTAGAGTGATGCTGTGAAGTGTTTCCTTTAATTGAAAAGGTGAAAGTTCTCTCCTTTATAAGGAAAAAAACTGTATGCTGACATTGCTAAGATCTACAGTAAGAATGAATCTTCTATCCCTGAAATTGTGAAGGAGGAAGAAGAAATATGTGCTAGTTTTGTTGTCACACCTCAAACTACAAAACTATCACATGGCTACAGAGTGATAAGGGGTTAGCTAAGATGGAAAAGGCCATTAAATCTGTACAAGATATTTTGAGAGAGAGAGAGAAACCACATTCACGTAACTTTTATTACAATATGTTGCTATAATGATTCTAACTTATTAATAGTTCTTGTTGTTAATCTCTTTCTGTGCCTAATTTATAAATTAAACTTTATCAGAGGCATGTATGCACAGGAAAAAACAGTATATACAGGGTTTGGTACCATCTGTGGCTTTAAGCATCCATTGAGGGTCTTGGAACATATCCTCCATGGAAAAGGGGGGACTAATGCACAAAAGATTTTCAAAAATTTTTTAAAGAAGGAAAGTCAAGGTCCTTCCATCCTTTACCATCTCACCCCACAGTCCGCACGAAGAGGCAGCCATGCGTTACTACTTCTGCTTCAGTCTTCTGGGTGATGTTATTCATGTCCTGTTCTGTAGCCCTAATGAACTCCTCTGTACTTTGCCTATAGGCTCTTTCTAAAAAGCTAAACATCGACTGTGTTGGTAACATAACTAGGGAAATACTGCTCACTGTGGAGCGGCCGCAGGGGTGTGCCGGGATGACGTTTCCTTCCCTGTGAGACCAATGTGTCGTGATTCATGCGTCACTGGAAGGAGAATCCTTAAGGCGAAATGGATTCACTTTATCCACCTCCAACTGCTCAAAATCATGCTACCCTTTTTAGGTTGCTGAATATTTGGACCGTGTCTTTCCTACACAGTTTTACGGATTTCCTGGAGTTTCTAACTACCTTGCCTCTCAGGGAACTGGACAGAGAAGTAGGCGTTCCTCACCGCAACACTAAGATCTTCCAGCCTCTTTTCTACCGCGTGGGGTCCATTCCATTCTTCAAGATGTTTCAATTAGAATAGATTGCTTGCCAAACATGCTGCACAGCCATCACCCTCAAATTGCTTTTGATTGAAAATCTAATGTTTTTCACTATTTCTTATATCTACATTATATACACTATCAAGTCAGCCAGGTAACTCATGTCAGAAAGGTGTGCATGGTAGATACATTCCTCAATCCTCGTACCTCTGATTCATTTGATTGGAGGTTTAGCTAGGGACAGAATTCTAGGTTCAAAACCATTTTTCCCCCAGCATTTAGAATGGTAGGGGGCAGTGTCTTCTGACCATGACAGCACGGCTGAGAACTTTAATGCCAGGGAGGTTTTCATTCGTGTTGCTGGTTTTCACCCGAGGTCTGATACACCTTGCTTGGAACATTCTTGTTGAAGAATGAGGAACTGGATTATTCATTTGAGGGAGCTGGTGGTCACTTCCCCCTGGGGCCCTCCCCTAGGAAGGCTGGCTTGGAGTTCTGTGTACCTGGTCAAGACTTTCCACTGGCTTTAGGCTGGGCAGAAAGCAAGCTGGACCCTGACCAGAGGGTGTCCCAAACGCCTGAGTGAAGAGGGCTTAACTTTGGGATAGCGACGCTTACACCAACAGCCCTAGTTTTTCCCAGGTTGGTCCCAAAGAAACTCCTTTGATTTTGACCTTTGCCTACACGTGGCTGTCTGCAGGCAGACCAGAGTCCAGCCGCACCCCATCACCCATCCTTACTTCACCTCAGACCAGCTTTGAATTATCCGCCATCTTTTGACTTCTCAATCCAGCCCTGTGCACCCCCCGACTCTGTTTCCAGAGTCCCTCCAGGGTAATCTGGTACTACTGCTGTTGCGGCCTCCTCCTCCATGGCTTCTTCTGCTCTGTCCCACCGGCCAGAGTGCTTCTATCTGGTTAGTCTCTGGCAGGAGGTGGGATCAGTGGCCCACTGACGAGCACCCCTGCTCCCTTGCTGTTTTTCTCCCGTGTTCCTTTGTTCTCCTGTTAACGGGGCACTAGGAGCATGCTGAATGCTCAGTCTACCTTGTACCAGAAGGCACGATTAGTTATATAAACAGCCTTCTGAATTCAACCTTTTTTTCACTACAAATCTCAGGGAAATTAGAATACCTTTGATAGTTTTGTTTTGTTTGTTTGCTATTCAGTTCAACCAGTATTCTCTAAGAGCCATTTGAAGGCTTGCTCAACTACTTGTACTTTACTTTGAGAACATTATCGTTTAGAGCTCTTCCCTTCCATTAGAGGCCATGTCAGTGTTTCTGTCCATGACTCTTCCCTACTCCTGGGTCCAGTGGCTTTTATGCAGTAGACCCTTAATCGATGCTTGCTGGCTTTCTAAAACAAAACTTAAATGGAACACGACTTTTTCCATCTAAGGGCACATTTTTAAAAGTCAATGGAAAAAATGGTCCCGGCTTTTTGTGCTCAAGACTCAAGAAATAAGAAGTCTATCTGCATAATCATTGCTCCAAATACCATTAGGTGAAATGACATTTAACAAATGCCAACAGAACTCTATATAGGCTATAAAGAATTTTTTTTTCAGATAGTTCTCCTATAAAGAGTGGGGAAAAAAACCTGGAAGCTAAGCAGAAAAAATTCATTTAAGAGAAATGGAAGAGAAACTCGACCTGCAGTTGGTTGAATCCGCGGATGCAGAGGGCTGACTATACTCTCCCATTTTATTTAAGGGGCTTGAGCATCAACAAATTTTGGTATACGTGGGGGGGCCTGGAACCAATCCCCTGCAGATACCGAGGGAGGGCTGTATACTAACAGGAATTTAACCCATTTGGGCTTCCAGAATTCCATTTCTGAAATGGGCACAGTACATATCTCACTGGGTTAATATAAGGATTAAATGAGACAATAGTGATAAATTAATTTACACAGAGCCTGCCACACAGTAAGCAGTCAATAAATATTAGCTATTACCACAACTGAAAAATTAATTTCTACAGTGTTAACAGAGCTACTAGTAACGATTTTTTGATTCTTGTGTAGAACCACTTGACTGACAATATCCACAGAAGTATCCAATATGGGGAAACCAGAGGTCAAAGATCCCAGGATAGACACATACTTTTCTATGAACCCTCTTAGAACAAAATATACATGGCATGAATTGAAATTTTTACATTTCCCACCAAACCTAGAACTATGAATCAACCACTTGACAGGAAAAACTAATCTAGAAATGGTGAAGAAATGTAAGTGGTAAGCATAAGTCTTATCTTTCCCAAGTCAACCCTGACTTCCGGCAGCCACCCTTTATTAGATTTCTAGTCTGTGTCTGGTGTTATATCTGCAGCCCTAGAAACACGACCCTTCCATCGCCTCACAAGGTGAGCTTACAGATGAGGAAGCTGAGTGTCAAAGGTGAAGTGACTTGTCTCCTAAGTGTCAGAATCCAGATTGCCACTGCCTGGCTGGCTACCGAGTTCACATATTTCCCCTAAGTCACGCTGCCTTATCACATGGATGCAAAAAGGTAAGGTGCAACTGCTGACTGGCTTAATGCTTTGGCAACTTATTTCTCAAGAAAATGAGGATGTTAAAATGATGGTGGAATGGCTACCTGTCTTTGGAGAAACCCACATGGGTTGCCGCAGGTAGCTAATCAGAAATATAAGAAATCTGATAAAAGGTAAATAAAATTCTGTGATTTTTAATATTCCTGTTAAATGTGTTCCAGAGAAGACAATAAAGGAAGTGCACTCTAGCTAGCCCCCAATATTGAGAATTCTAGTGGTGACTGGTAAATACTGATGGTGTTTGCACAGTGCGTTCTACATAATCCTAGTTACTACTTTCTCAGGGGTCTCCGTTGGGAAAGAAAAAAATAAAAAATTCAGAAAAAGAGATAACATGTCAAACTAACAGAACTTAAATTCCCAAGTAGCAACAAAGTCTTCTTTTGGGTTGAAGGCGGCCTCACTCCTCTCAAGTGCTGAGCAGAGGGCAGTGAGCGCTATCACTGACTACTGTTAAAGACACCCCCTGGGGAACAGAAGCACCCTGAACGGGGATGCTATGCTGGTTCGCACAGGCTCTGAAAATGAATCCATTGAATCTGGCTCTGTCTTGTTACAAAGCCACAGCATCTGCTTAAAATGTTCAGGACCAACCTCTGACCTATCTCTCACACGGAGCTCGTTAGAGTGCATGTGCAGTACCTAACTGTGCTCGCAAAGAGCTTTGGCAGTCAAGAAACAGGAAGTATAAATCATAAATACACCACCCAAGCAACAGGAAACTAGAGGCGACCTGTAACCACCAGTATTCACTTCTCTTAGTGATGGGGAAAGGGCCCCCCAAATCATGCATGAGACAGTGCCAAAAATAGGTGGAAAATTTCTCCCCTTGGGGGGTGCACTGCCCAGAGTGACAGCCTCACTGTGCTGACCCAGCTGGCACCCAGGAATCAGCAAGGACAGGCTCACTGCTCTGCCTTCAGAGTGAATGAGGCTGCCATTGAAGCAAAAGAGAAGCTGACCACTACTGGTGAGTTAAGCTCCGTATTTGACAAATAGAAATCCGGACAGTGAGGTCAGGCTCCATCTAGCCATTAGGAAGAAAGAGAATATTAAGATGTTTCTGGGGGAGGGTATAGCTCAAGTGGTAGAACACATGCTTAGTATGCATGAGGTCCTGGGTTCGATCCCCAGTACCTTCTCTAAAAAAAAATAAATAAGTAAACCTAATTACCTCCCCTCTATCAAAAAAAAAAAAGATGCTTCTACTCAGGAATACATAAACAAAATCCACTTGTGCTGGTGGTGTATTTATTCAAAATACAACTCTTCTCAGAGAACCCAGTGGACTTTGACAGCAGCTCTGGTTCCATACCTCCTAGCAGAATGTAAGGGCAATTGTCCTACAACAGCAGCCTAAGTCCTCATGCTGTGATCTCATTATAAGAGAAATATATTTTTGGAATATTTTTGAGAGGGAATGTGGTTTATGTTTAATTATAAGTGCCCATATAGTAAGACTCAGTCATTCTACTTCTAAGAATCTAACCTACAAAAATACTTCCACACGTCCACAGATTTCCCCTCCCTTCAAACACACACACCCACACCTTTCATTCCTCATTATATGGCATATGGGAAAATTAGATTGGGAGTTTGGGATTAACAGATAGATACACAGTACTATATATAAAATAGATAAGCAACAAGAACCTACTGTATAGCACAGGGAACTATATTCAATTTCTTGTAACGAGCTGTAATGGAAAAAAATCTAAAAATATATATGTATGTATATGTATAACTGAATCACTTTGTTGTACACCTGAAACTAACATTGTAAATCGACTACACTTCAATAAAAAATAAGAATTAAAAAAAAGAAACCCTAAATGTCCACTCAATGGGAAATTATTAAATAAATAATCTCTAAATGACAATAATACATGCAAAGATCTTTAAGGTGAAGTGAAATACACAAGTAAAAACACAAATGGTTTCAACCCCAATTATGTAAAAACCAAAACTCTGTACGGGAGAGAGTAGTGGGGACGTTCCCTTTTACTCTGCATTTATGTTTGTAGTTTTACAAGAAGCGTGTCTCTTTCGTAGCTTGTGAATAAAAAAAGGAACATGTAAATAATAGTTTCATACTATTAATATAAAACTCAGCTAAAACCCCACTATCCAGAGAGCTGTTGTTTGTATTTTGGTGAGATAAACCTTTCAATATATCTTCCAATGAACTTGCACTATTACAAACTTTTATGGCCTGTGTTTAAAAAAAATTCAACTTTTCCCATACATTAAATATTCCTTAAAGCATTACTTTGAATGGCTGTGTAGTATTCTACCTTATAGGTGTACCACAGTTTATTTAAATAATTGTCACTATGGAAAGCTTGGGTTGTTTTCTTATTTTTCTCTATAAGAAAACCACTGTGATTGTCATTCTTATGTGCATCTGTGCACATCTCTATTTTCTTATAATTTTTTGAGAAAGAATATTGTTAGCCTTTTGTTTTTAGAAAGGCTCTACCAATTTAAACTTACACCAGAAATGTATAAGTGTTGGTGAGAGAACATTTTTTCTGGGGACCAATTCAAAGCATTAAAATGTTTTTTTAATCATTGCCATTTTGAAAGACAAACATGGCATTTCTCTGTTTTCCTTTGTACTTTGATTAGCAAAGCTTAACACTTTTCCATGTTTACTGACTGCATTAGTTATTTTGAGAACTGCTTATTTCTATCTTTGACCAGCTTCTACCTTGATCACTTTCGTTTCAAGAACTTGGGAGTTCTAATAACACAGTCCTGTACAAAAATTCATTGACCAAAGATAAAGAAAAGGTTTCAAAAAGACACAAAAGATGAAAAAGCAGCATAATTTGAACATCTCACTGAAATATAGCTCAGGTATAATCAGTTTTTTAGCCAGCTTCTTTGTATTTAAGGTTAAAATTATTTTTCGTTTACCATTGAATTCTTCAACTTCCAGCTCTGGAGCAACCAGGTAATACTGTTCACACAGCATCTTGGCGGTTTCATACGCATCTGCAAAGAGAGAAAAGAGTTTAGCTGGTGCACTGATAGCATGGACTCAGAGAGAGGGAGAGAGATTTAACAGAATAAACAAACAAGGACAACTTGTAACCTGACAGACTGAGAATTAATCAACTACTGCCTTAAAAAATAGCCTTTTTCACTTATAAAAGAATTACCCTAACTGATCCAAAATCTCTTTCTTTAGTTTTCATGACCACAACAATATCAAAATGCTGCACTAATAATGATACAGCCAGCTCTATACTAAACATGTCTTTGTGTAACTTTCAAATCTTTCCTGAAAGGCATTTTTCATGAATGTCTATAAACTCAAGACTATACTTCTAAATAGCATGCAACCTGACTAAACTACTAAAAAGGTATTTGCTGTAATTTCAAAAATAATAATGCTGACAGTCTTAAGATCTGCCAGTTACTTATAAATGAAACAGCAACAAGTATTGGCTGAATAAATCAGTTTCCAGGAGCCACACAATATAAGTTACTGGAGACATTACTCTTGTTTAGAAATGTCCTTTAGGTTAGTTAAAGGGAATGAGTTGGGGCTGTTATTTACCAAAGTCTGAGGAGCAACAGTTTGCTTCTGCAAGGGAAAAAACCGACAAAGGGTAAGATCAAGGCCACTACAGAGGCAGATAGAAAACAGAATTCGAGAAGTTACATCCAAAGGATGGGGAACAAATTCAGAAAGCTAAGTGCTTTATTTTTTACTGCGTGTGTGCCTTGTCTCTTGAGTTGCAAGCAATCTGAGGTCAGGGTTTGTGGCTTACACTTGTTTGGTAACTCACAGAGAACTCATTCTATGCCTGTTAGATGGTCAATAAATACTCCTTGGTTTGATACATCTTAAACCTTTTGATAATTTACTTTTAAAAATAGCTTTATTGAGATATAATTCTTATACAAGTCATCCATTTAAAATGCACATACAATTCAATGATTTTTAGTGTATTAGCAGAGTGGTACATTCATCACCAAAATTAAGTTTACATTTTCATCACCCTCAAAAAGAAACTCCATAACCATTAACAGTCATTACTCCTCGTCCAGCCGGAGGCAAGCACCGATCTGCTCTGTGTTTATAATTTTGCTATTCTGGACATTTCATATAAATGGAATCATACGATATGTGGCCTTTTATGTCTGTTTCTTTTACTTAGCGTGTTTTCGAGGGTCACTTATGTTATAGCATGCATCAATACTTCATTCCTTTTTATTGCTTTATTAATATTGCATTGTACAAATATATCACATTTTGTTCATTCACGTATCCGTTGATGGACATTTGGATTATTTCTACTTTTTGGCTATTACAAATGAACATTCATATGTTCATTCACATTGCTATGAACAGTCATGCCCACGCTTTTGTGTGTGTGTGAAGATACATTTTCATTTCTTTCGGGTATATACCTAGGAGAGAAAATTGCTTGATCATATGGTAGCTGTATGTTTAAACGTTTGAAGAACAGCCAGACTGTCTTCCAAAGCAAGAAGTTTTTTTCAGTTCCACCTTTACAATTTCTAAAGCTCAGACATTCAAATTAGTTTAAAATGCTTCACGGTCACATTTGCAATGTCCTCAACTGGATACCAGCTCTCTGGAGACAGGCTGGTACTCCTTCCAGATTCCCCACATCAATAATTGAATTTAAGATTCAAGAGGTAAGAGACGGGAAGGAAGGAAGGAAGAAAGGGGGGAAAAATAACCCTGATGGAATTTAAATATGTTAACATTTGACATTATCAACCTTTAAAAAAAATTAAGAGAAAGAGAGGAGGAAGGAAAGAAAAAAAGGGGGGGAAAATAAGCCATATAGAATTTAAATATATTACAATTTGACAATGTCAACCTGAAATAATACAAAGATAAGATTAGGATATGTTCAGACTATAAGCTGTGGTTCCTACTGCTACCAAATTGAAATTTTATATAATATTTGACCTCAGAGTAAATATTCTTATTTTATTAAACTTTTAGAATCAAACCACTATAAAGAACCACGGTTAGGGACATCAGATTATGTCAGATGAAATAATGAGGGATAGGCAATGGAAATGTTAGCAAGAGGAGAAAAAAATTTTAAAAGAGTTGATCAGTGTGAAAATAGACATTAAAGTAGGACTGAATTTAAACCCTAACAAAGAAAATCAAAACTCAGAATTATATGAAATTCACAAGTTTTTTCCTAGGGTATAATAAAACTCACCAAATATCTCTTAAGTACTTTTATAAGAAGAAAAGAAATCAAGACTCACTCTCTGTGCTGTGGCTACACCACCAAACAATGCTACATCTCCACCTAGTGACACGACAGCACAAAGCCGGTCAACTTCCAACACACAAACCAACAAACACTGACATCTAAAGACGATGCTTCATTATCCATATACAACGCCAATGCACGTCCACAAAACAACTTCTACAAATATGCAACACCTTTAAAGATGTTTAAACTGCTCTTCCATTCACTATAAAACAGGAAAAGAACCCAACCCCCTGAAATGGGCTAGTTCCTCATGGCATCAGCTTGCCCAATAGTATGAGATTATGACAGCATTATTAAGAAAAAGTATGACACAAATGTAACATATGGAAGATTAGGTAGAGTCCAGATAGACACAGCCAACTTGAAACTAAAAGCCCCAGCATGGTTCCTAAACCACATGTGACTAAGAATTTTTTAGGCATTACTACAAATTATAGTGATTCAATGCTGTCATTAAGAACTTCATTATGGGGGGAGGGTATAGCTCAGTGGTAGATCGTATACTTAGAATGCACGAGGTCCTGGGTTTAATGCCCAGTGCCTCCACTAAAAAAAAGAAAAAGAAATTGCATTATGATCCTTGAAAAACTCAAGACAAGACAATGAGACTTAAGCCAGCCAAAAGTATTTTGGGGGCAGTATGGTTAAATCTATATTCATATGCATTTTAATAAGTTCCCATGGCACATAATAACGCCTTGGACACAATACACATCTAGTAAGCATCTGTTAAATGGAACAATCCTGCCCTGGAGAAAATTCCCCAGGTTCAATCAACTATACCAATAAGAGATGTTCTCTTTGGTCAGACTGGGAACTAGTGGCCTAGAGTGGTTCCCAAAACTGTGTGTGTGTAGAATTCATTGTCAAGTTAAAAAAAAAAAAGAGAGAGAAAGTAGATTGGGTAACCACTGGCCTAGAAAGTCAAGTCTGGGACACATTAATTCTGTCACTGTTGCTCCCAGGACATGAATGATCATGGGGTCCTGGAGTGTATGAGAGCACGTACCTACTCAAATAGGACAGTTCTGTTTAAGTAAAGGACCATAAAAATGAAAAAGCTTTTCAAAATCACCAACATGACAACCAAACTTCAATACTGGCTTAAAAATTCATCTCCTTTATATCTAGAGTAAAATGTAAGTCCTACTAATAATAAGCTTTCTAAATAAGACTTTTCTAGCTTTTAAACAGAAACCAAAATTTTAAAACACGATAATTTATCAAATTACTTTTATCTGCAATATATTGGTGCCACTATTTACCACTAATCTTTAAAAGGAAATATTAGGAAATGATTGTTACTGCCACTGAACACAAGTGATTTTAACCTGTTTTCAAGGGAAATAAGGTATTGATGATAAAGTAACTAATAAAACTGTGGGTGTAGCGTATCTTAACTCCCCCAGGTTAGAATACCCAAATGGTAAACACACAAGACTAAAACTAAAAAAGGCCAAGCCAAAAAGAGTAGAGTGAAGGTTCACATAGCAACCAGCCCCAGAGATCCACCGTAGCCAGGAATCAGTTTTAAGGAAAAGCACACAGGAAAATTTAATAGCATATGGATGTTATTTTATGAGCTGTTTTTCTTAGAGGATCTTCCTATTCAAAATTCACCACAGGCCTCTGCTATCAAACATTAGCCTCTATCACAAATACAGGCTGTTATTTGCTTAAATATATGTTATAAGAGGCTGGACAAGGATGAGTTTGACTGAGTGCTGAAAAAACAAACATGAAGATGCCACAGTCCCTAACTTGGGTCTAACAGGATACAGAAAACCATCAAGCTCAAGTTTAAGAAGCACTGCCCCAGCATGGTAAATGTAAACGACCGCAAAGCGTTAGGAAGTCACAGATAAGCTGCTTCTTGAAAACGCTTTTAAATTACAATGCAATTCTAATAAGGTCAGTCTGTCATCATCCCTCTACCCAAAACCCATTCTGACTGGGAAGCCCAGGGGCTTTCTTACCACTAGACCCTCTCCTACCGGCCTCAAAGCACAGCCAACTGGAGAAGTGAGGCAGAACATCTACTGTAACGGCAACCAACCTACAGGCTGACCAGAATCCTAAAACCTGTGGTCGTGGACAAAAAAGCCAATTAAATTCATCTTTTGAGAATTCAGGATCGAGACACTCAGGCAGGGCAGAAGGCAAAAGGATACATTGAGAGTTATCACGATCTAGAAGGCCTGGAGTGCCCGTCATTGTCCTAAACAAGCTGCCTCAAAAGTCTGCCAGTCTACAGACAAGAGGGAGGCTTGACAAACCCACTTACAGACACACACAGAAAAAACTCCTTGCTTCTGTTTCACAGTTCCAATTTCTATAGCCCGACTCTAAAGTGCTTCCTGCCCTTGGATTACCCTGGGATCTACCAGATTCTTTTAATAAATCTGTCTTTCAAGCCAGTGAGAACAGGTCTCTGTTACTTGTGACCTGAAGAGCCCAAAGTGAGAGCATAAGACATTATTTCTGAACCAGAATAATGACACGCTCTCAGGATACCGCCCATATGCTATCACACTAAACAATAATAGCATTTAGGAACAACAGAGGTAAGCTAACATCGCTGTGAGAGCTGACTTCTGTACCAAGTATTTAAGTTTGTACCTTCAAAATGATCTTACCACAGGATTTTCCATTTGATTTCCTGGTTTCTTACAAAGAAAGGAGGGAAAGGGGTCATACCAGAAGGCACTTCTCAGAGGATAGTAAGAGCTGCTCTACAACACTAATTCTAGCATTCACTACCACGAGGCTGTAATTTGCAGATGTGTAAAGGTAGATATTAATGTGCTAAATAAGCAGCCAGGAGGCATGCTTCAGTGTTCCACACATTCAATTAACATGATGCAGGATGCACCCCACTTTTACACAGTTATACAACTGTCTAGTCAAAAATAAAAATATTGTCCCTACCCTTCTACATAAAAGTTCCCTGGAGTCTGTCTCAAGAGATCTAAGTATGGAATCACTATTAGTTCATTGAGGCTTTCCAAGGCTGGAAAACACACATGTGTGCATGCACCGGCGGGCACGGGCTGGACATCTGACTATGCTTAAGCCATGCAGGATCTGCACAGCTGAGAAAACCAACAGCAGAGCTGTCATTACGACTCAGAACCCCTCCTCCCTCTACAACAATCTTCCTGAAACAAAAGGAAGGGGAAAAATACTAGAGACAGAGGCACCAAGTGAGAAGATTAACTGAGAAATCTCAGAAGGTACAAGGAGAAGGTGAAAAACCAGTGGAAAATTACCAACTACTTTAAAAGGAAGGGAGCAGTAAGACGTCACTAAGAGTTGAAGGAAGCTGACATGCGTCTCTTCCTTTCCTTGACAGCACTCGGAAGTATCCGGAAGAAGAGATGGTGATGCCTGGGCCCTTTGGGACTCTATGTTGCCCCTGGGGCATTTGGGGATGGAGACTCTAGCATCTGATAGAAGACATGGAAGAATTTCCAAGCCTTCTGATTGCTGGTGTTCTCTGCCTCGTTTGTTCTTTCTCAGTCTTATTTTGAGCCCCAAAGAGCTTCTGCTTGGGTATCCAGACACTCCAAGAATTGAGAGTGGGTCCACAGGGAATGAAACAGAAAGTTGACTATTAAAATTTGCTTTAGTCCACAGGGAGGAAAGAGCCCTTTGGGTTTCCTGTTAGGTTGCTGAGCTAATTTTGCCATGGTAGGAAAGGTAACCGATTTAAGACCAATACCCCAGTGAGGAATAAAGGTTATCTACACCTGGCCGGGAAAACCACTGCATATAGAGATGAGGAGTACAGCAGATCAGCCAGGAAGGGGTGCATGATGGGCATTAGTGTTGGAGATGGGGAAATAGACAAATCACTATGGATTTCATACAAAGAGACTCACATTACTCACAGTCACATACCAACCTGTAAAGTTGGTATGAATTCAAATGTGTAAAACAATGTTATGTCACTGGGTTATGAAAACAAGTGATTTTTATTCTTGTCTCTCTTTTCCCACATTTTCTAAATTTTCTTCAATGAGCACTTTTGATTACTTTGATAATATGGCATGAGTACTTTTAACTGACCAAACCGGAAATAGGAATTGGATGATTGACAAAAAAGTTGGATAATGGGAAACCATAAAATATGACTACACTTGTAACATTAACTTAAAATACACTTTTAAATATACAATTTATTCCCCTAGCAATCTTCAAATAAGGCCAAAGCCTCTTCTTTGGATTGGCCTGGGGTTCTAGGTCATATTTCCTAGATAAACAATACCATATACATCTGTGAATTCCAATTCCTATTTCTTTAAGGTAATAAACTTAAAAACACTTGTCAAGCCATCTGAGTGCAGATTCCTTCTAAGAGTTTTACTCAGTGCTGCCCTGTCACTTAATAGTTATCTTGTTCACAGTCATTTCATTATATTTTTAAGAGACTTCTATCAAGTCTTTCCAAAGCATTCAAACTTGATTTTTATGGAAATAAGTCTCCTTTTTGTACTCCTATTTCTTCAGTTTATATAACATATATGTATAAATTATGTATATTTATACATATACCTGTGGGATAACTTACACCAACAGTTTGAGGACAAATGAGTGACCCTTAGTAAGTGGAAGAAGCATCAGAGCATTCAAGAAAGTATGTACAAGCCAAGTGTCCTCAGTGTGCTGTGGGCAGGATCCATGATTTGTGAAGGGAATGAAGGTGGCAGAAAAGTCGATGGTGTGGAAGTTGCTTTACGTGCTGATGAACTTCCAGAATCTAAAACCGCCCTCCACAATTGTTTTACTTAAGAGGCTGTTGAGAAGTGAAAAAGATGGTCTGAAAGAAACAGTGGAGAACGAGGAGCATGGCGGTCCTTCCTCCTTGCCCCATGAGCGTGAAGGTAGGAGTGTGCGCACCGTGTGTGTGTTGGGGGAAGTGACATTCCGAGTGGCAGAGGGGCACAGTGAGTGATTTTCACTGGGTATGGCTTCGCCAGGGATCCAGGCTGTGCCAGACAAGCTGTAGAAATGATGAAATGAGAGGATGGAGTCAACTTGGTTCACAGTAAACAGCGGTCTCACAGGGGCAGGAGAGAGCCTGAAGATACAGCTGCGAGTGAGCACAGGAAGAGGGAGTGGACAGGGGGATCTGGCCCAGTGTCAAAACCGTGACTACAAAGGCCAGAGAGAGCATGAGGCCATGAGGTCGGCATAAACTGCAGGCATAAACTTGTAGTTTCTTTCTTTCTAATGTTGATCCAACTGCTTTGCACATTATCTTCAGCTAGTGTCTGGTCCAGAACTTCTGTCCCTGAGAGGAGTGATGCAAGCGTGGATGGGAGTAATTTCAGCCCTTTAGGAATTTACACCCCAGGTAGAGAGACCCACAGAAGCAGGAATAACACCAAGACCAGGCAGGATGTAGTAAGGTCAGTAAGAGCAGTCCTGACAGTCAGTGCTGCAAACGACAGATTCTGCTCACCTGCAGAGTTGGGCTGCGGCCGGTTCCCCTCATCATCTGACTCGCTATCGTGCTGCTTCACCCCTCTGCTCTCCAGGAGCACTGACAACTGCCTGCCAATCCCCATTACTTACCTGGTGGTACTGACTCAGGGTTAAAATCTCTCTAAAACTTAGGGAAAGACATTTTTGGTGAAGGAACAGTGAGATGATAAAAAGGACTGTTTTTACAACTTTATTCTGCAGAATGGCGGGCGGAGACGGCAGCACACAGCACAGTGTAAGAATCCTCGCGCACACCTCCCCAGCCTCAACAGTTCTCAACATGCTCAATCTTTTTCACTGTCCTCCCTCTGGATAACTCTGAAGCAAAACCCACATGCCATTTCATATCACGTGTAATATTTCAAAATACCTCACTTGAAGCTAAGACGCCTTTAAAAGAACATAACCACAATATCAATATTACACCTAAAAAATGAACAATATTTCTTGAATGTCAAATATTCAAGTGTCTCAAAAATGTCCTAAATGATGTTTTAAAAATATTTTATTTATTATTGTACTATTTAATTATTTTATCTTTGAGGAGGAGGTAATTAGGTTTATTTTTAGAGAAGGTACTGGGGATTGAACCCAGGACCGCATGCATGCTAAGCATGCACTCTACCACTTGAGCTGTACCCTCCCGATAAACAATGTTTTTAAATATTTTATAATCGATGCCAGAAACAAAAGCAAAGGTACCAACATATTATGTAATCAATGGTATAAATGAGAAGCCAAACGACTCATGTGATGCCCAAGGGCTACTGTTCACGGACTTGTCCACCTACAGCCCTTACTGGGTGCTGGTGCTGCTTCCAGAGCTCTACATATATTAACTCACTTAACATTATGATATAGGTGAATTTCCAAGAGCACCATTTTACTGACGAGGAAACTGAGGCCCAAAGAGTTTATGTAACATGTACGAGATCATCGAGCTAACCTATATGTCCATCAGCTGATGAATAAATAAACAAAAAGTGATCTATCCATGCAATGGAGTATTATTCGGCCATCAAAAGAAATGAAGTACTGATTTGTGCTACAACATGGATGACCCTTGAAAATATTATGCTAAGTGAAAGAAACCAATCACAAAAGACCATGTACTGTATGATTTCATTTATATGAAATCTCCAGACTTGGAATATCTATAAAGACAGAAAGCAGATTAGTGGTTGCTGTGGGCTGGGAAGAGGGGTAGTGGGGAGTGACCACTAATGAGTATGAGGTTTTCTTTTTGGGGTGATGAGAATGTACTAAAATTGGATCTTGGTAATGGTCGCAAAACTCTGTGAATATACTAGAAACCATGGAATTGTACACTTTAAGTGGGTGAAATGCACGGTATGTGACTTGTATCTCAATAAAGCTTTTTAAAAAAGTAAATTATCAAAAGGTAGAATACTTATCAAGCCAAGGAATATTTATTGACCATCTACACAAGCATATACTAAGTTCTATGCAAGTCACAAAACAAGTGTAAGACGCAAACCCTGACATCAAATTGCTTGCAGTTGAAGAGAAAAGGCACACATGCAATATACTGCAATGCACTTTTGCTTTGTGAATTTGTGCCTTTTTTTCTAAGGGCAGTCAACTATCTGAACCAGGTTTTTGGAATCACAAAAGCCATTGGGCGAGGGCCAAATGAACATACGAGCTATGATAAGACCGATCCTGCTCCCCTTCCCCACTGGGGGCCTGCAGAGGTCATGATCAACCACAGGGTTATCTTATGAGAGAGAAACCACCAGGGTTCTTAGGGAGCTGGGGCTGAGCCTATTCACTTATAACTGAAATAACTTGAGTCAATGTTTTCTACCTAAGCAGAGGCCAGGGAAGCCTGACAATCCTCGGCTGAGCTAAGACCACCGGGGGATGCCCAGGTTAACCAAATAGCACCCGTTTTCCTTAGCCTGAGTGGCTGAAGATCTGGTCTGTTTCCCCACTGGGGAGGCTGCACACGCTGGGCCCCTGCCCTTGGCCCCCTAAACTCCAACAGCAAAGATCACTCTGCTTGAGAAAGGCTTGAGAGCTTTACCAAGGAAACAAGGCCCTCTTTTGCCTCCTATTCACTTAGCTACACAGTTCAGAAAAGGTAAGAGCCACAAAGATCCTTGAAGAAGATCGGGAGACCTGTGGTCCTGAAAACTGGTAAGGTGTGTGTTTCAAGGACGGAGAGGAGGGCCATGGTAGGAGATACTGTCTAGGCAAGGGGACAGCTTGGGGTCCTGAAGCTGCAGAGAGTCACCATAATACTGCAGAAAACTGAAGCAGTCCAGGAACCTGGTGGATCACTTACAACCAGGAAGGCTTTCTGGAGCTAGCATTTCTCTTAAACGAACAATGAGGAAACTGCTATTCAAACTCCAAGTGCCTGGGTACTAGGGACATATGGCTCCAGGGCTCTGTTCTACCCTGAGGCTACTGGAACAGTGTCCAGATCCATGTCCAGTGAACCCAGGAAGCCCACATGCTACAGAGATTCTAAAACCTGGAGTGCATGTCAGAAAGATGTATACATTGTACAAACATGCGAATTCAGCTGAATTTTACACTGATGGATTTGGGGGGGTAAATTACATTTAATTAATTAAATTTATATGTTTATTTATTTTTTAATCGAGGTTCTTAGAGGTTGAGTCCAGGACCTCATGCACTAAACAGCTGCTCTACCACTGAGCTGTATCCTTCCCCTCTTCAGCTGAATTTTATAACAAAGGGTTGCATTCTCTGAAATTTTCAGACAGTGGTGGCCATCGAAACTTAGAATCTTACTTAGGCTAACAAATGTTTACTGTTCAGAGAGAACTACAAGAAAAACCCTAGTTAATGAAGTAGACACTCCCTTTTTGTACATTACTAATTATGCATCTTTTCCTGAACATATTTGGATCAAGTGACTTGGGCCCAGAGTGGCCTGACCAATCAGCAAACAGTTCCACGATATAACTTTAGAGCCAAGCTGCCTCAGTGAAACCACAATCCCATTTGAACTACAATCGCTGACGTTTCATTGGCCTCCTTACCTTTCACAACATCAGCCACATTGCAGGTGGGATCAATACTTCCGATATGTTTAGGATGCGCAGGGTTAGTGTCACCACCAAACAGAAGTGCTAAAGGAACACAAGAGAAAAGGGAGAGGATTAAAAAACAGCAGGCTAGGATGGTCAAGGAGAGAAACATGGAGCTGGTAGTTTTGGAAAGATTCTCTTCTTTGTGAAAACCATTTTAGCATCCCCAGTGTCTTAAAGCAATAGAACCAGCTGGTGGGTGACCAACTATCGGACAAGGAAGGAGGAAGCACGTGCCCATGAGACCTGCCAGGTGCAGGAAGCAGGTCCGAAAGCAGTGACACGGGCCAGGTAGCCAACCCGCTCTCCTCGGCCCAACGTGACTTGGATGGAAAAAAAACTTCCTTTCATCCTTAAGCCAAGTTTACCCACTTTCTCAGCACGATTCCAGACATTTGTTCCAATATTCTCTAAATATTTAGAAAATGCAGTCTGCACAGTTAGGCTTGCTAAGGGTGTTCACTGCGAACACTGCAGATGCCTCCAACGTGGAGATGGTTTTTCACTGTACTACACATGAACAAAATTTGTGTGAGCATTTTAAAAAGTACATTCAACTTTTTTCATCATATGCAAGGTTTATAAAATTTTACTTCTGAAAAAAAGCCAAACGGAGCCCCCAAAGAAAAAAGTTTATATGTGTGCCTATTCAAATGTTTATATGTGTACCCATTTTTAATTTAAAAAAATGGGAATAACTTAGATGCCACAAAAGAAGAATGCTTAAATAAAGTAGGGGAGATTTTAATTATGACAGAGCAAATGTGGGCATTAGGCCAAAATGTAAAGTGCCAAATGATTATGTGGAAGAAACACAAGAGGTGGGTAAGCTTAATCAATGATCTAAAAACATGCACACCTATATGTAGACACACAAATTTAGGTCAAAAAGAAATTGTAGTTATCTAAGTAGTTTAGTTAAATAGTATTTGGGCTCTTTTTTTATTCCTATAACTGTAAATTGCCATACATTCATATTTTTAAAAGACACACATTTAGAACACACCCACATTTAATAGCTGCATAACATTTGTTTATCCAAATAAACCAAATTAGTAAAATAAAGATGCTCTGTCCATTTTCTGACTTGGCAAAGATGATGAATTAGACTCTAGACACTTGGATGCTTTTTCATAAAAATTATTAAATCAGACAAAGAGACACACTGAAGATGAGTCAAAAAGTTTTTGTGGAGAGAACCGTAGTTATTTTTTCTTATCTGCTTATCAGCCCAGAGAGTGGACTAAAAGTCTCAACACAAGATTAGGGTTTGACAAGCCCGATTAATCTGATTTCACTAATTACTGTGAAATAAAAGATCAGTTTCTCATATTGGCAACATAACAATTCAATATTCTTAGTATCAATGTTTTTAAAACCAAAAAGGAAAACATGTACCATTCCGGATAAATACTAGAAAGGACTCTCAGAGACATTCAACGTATTCAGAGATGAACACCAGGCTGCCACTAATGCCATTCCCTCGTCCCCATCAGGAATGTAACGGCAGAGGCTTAAAAGGCAGGCAGTGGTCCTGTCTCTAATATGAGCATCTAAAAAGCCTTTCAAGGGTTTCTTTTAACAAAGAATTCTAATGGTTAGCTGATTAATAGATAGAGCTCACTTGGGAAAAACTGAACTAGAAATGAAATTTCTGCAGACAAAAATTCATGTCAGTAAATTGAAAGTGAAGTAACAGGAAAACATTTGGGAGAAATCACTCTGGTTATCTTTTCAAAACTGGACCAGGAAAACCCAACTTACTGTGCTGGTTAATAAGCATGCGGAAAGAGATGCGGTTGGTATAAAACCGATCCAGAAAATACTGGATGTTACTGCTAATGAACGGATCAAACCCAAACTTCTCCTTGTATTCAATCACTCCTTGTGCCATTGTAGGAACCACATCATTGTGTCTATTTCTGACTTTAATCAGAACTTGTAGAAAGCTGTGTGGGAAGGAAACAAAAAAATGGTCAGTCTGTATCTCATGGGCTAATGCATAAACTTCCCAGCTCTGTTTCAGGACTATTTACCTACTGGTATTTTTATAGGCAGAGACATCATTATCATTATAGGCTATAAGTAAGTATTTATGAGAAGCCACAGTATTACCCAAGTTTTTGCTTGAAACTTCCTATAGAAACTCTTCCTTCAGAGATACAAAAAGCAGAAGGTAGTAAAGAAAAACATGCTCGAATACCTTTTAAGGAATCCATTGACTTTTTGGATAAGTGATTACATTTAATACAGACTCTATAAATGTTTACAGAATACATAATTGCAGAACATATTAATATTTTTTCTGACAACAGGAAGATAATCCCAATAATCTTTCAGGATTTATTATGGAGTCTCAGAGAAATAGCTTCCATGAATAAATAAATAATGTCAAAACTTTTAAGAGTAAAATATTGAAATAAATTCCTCACAAAAGTAAAATACAGTGATGAAATGTATATAGAACAAAGGTGATTAAGACAAACCTATTCAAGTTTTCCAGTATATCACTGTAAAGGTACAGAGGGAAAAATATATTGAGAATGGTAACTAAGAACAGAAAGACAAGTTAATGCAACCAAATAAAAAGCCTGGAACCAGGCCCCAGGGTGACTGAGTATGTGTGTGTAAAAATTTAGCATATTGATAAAGTAACAATGTAAGTCAGTAGGGAAACAAATTGGTTGGGACAGCTGGCTAACAATTTAAGTTACACTCCAATTTTAAGCTTTATGCCTCAAAATGGGTCAAAAGATTTAAATGTACAAGGATAAAATCATAGAAAAAAAAGAAACTCAGGTGAGTAAGTATATTACCTTGGAGTAAGGAAGGCTGCCCTACGCTTAATACCAAAGGCAGTTTGGGATCTGCAGATACACACTACTATATATAAACTAGGTAAACAACAAGGTCCTACTGTACAGCACAGGGAACTATATAGTCAATACCTCGTAAAAGCCTAAAATGAAAAAGAATATGAAAAGGGATATCTATATGTATGTATACCTGAATCAGAATGCCGTACAGCAAAATTAACACAACATTGTAAACCGAGCATACTTTGATAAAAAGAAAAAAACCAAAAAAAACCATATATAAACTAGGTAAACAACAAGGTCCTACTGTACAGCACAGGGAACTATATAGTCAATACCTCGTAAAAGCCTAAAATGAAAAAGAATATGAAAAGGGATATCTATATGTATGTATACCTGAATCAGAATGCCGTACAGCAAAATTAACACAACATTGTAAACCGAGCATACTTTGATAAAAAGAAAAAAACCATGAAGAACCAAATGATAGGATTATGTAAGATTTTAGCAATTTTACAGGGACACACATTATAAACTAAAAAAATGAAGTGAAAACTGGGGAAAATATATTCGTAAGAGTTACTTCCATAGTAAAGGAAAAGATGACTACACTAACAGAAAACTAGGCAAGAGGCTTGGTATCAGTGGAAAATTTTCCAGAGGAGATACAAACGCCCCCTTGAAAATAATAAAAGAAAAGCAAATTTAAACAATGCAACACTATCCTTCACTTATGAGACTGGCAAAGAACAACCAGTGTCAGCTAGAGCGTGGGAGCATAACTGATGCATTTCTAGGAGCAATTTAGCAGCATGTATCAAAGCCCAGAGAAACTCACTCCACTCCCAAGAACTGATTCCAGGAAAATATCTGGACAAGGCCAACAGCTGTATTTAAGGGCTGTTCTTCAGAGCACTGTTTATAGCAGCAAGAAAACTACAAACTATTCTAAAACCCAAAGGAGGTCAAATCACGACTTGTCTGCAGATGGACCATTATGAAACTACTAATAATGATCTATCATATATTCTCCACATATAAAAATATGTACGGCTAGTTGAAAGTATGGATGGAAGGAAAATGTTAACACTGGTTGTCCCCTGGTAATGGAAATTTGGAGTGACTTGACTTATCGGAATAGCCTTATTTTTCTCAATGATTAAATATTTCTGTAACAAATACATATGTACAAAGACAGCAAAGATGAAGACATCAACTGGGTAATTAGAAGGCCATAAAGTTTCACAAAAATTTTCTAACAGATCATTTGCCCTTCACATAATGCTCTTCCCAACGTATTTGCAGATTAAATATCACTAAAGTGAAACAATTTATTACAGATGAGAAGTGCCTCAAGTTCTATGTGAAGGGAGGAGACTTGCCTCAATGGCTCAATTCTCAGAATACTTCCCCGATCTTCTGGGGCTCTTAAAAACTTTATCATTATGATAAACTTCCTCGTCCTCTAAGCTGCTTTCACTTTACTTAAAAGACTTTCCTGCATGTGACTCTAAAACCTCTCACTGAACAGAAAAGGCTGCTACTATGAGTAGAACCCCTCGCTCCTTCCTTCCCCACGAGCACCAGGCTTCTAAAACCCCAAGTAGCCTAACTAGCTTCCTGAGCCTGGGTGAGCTACTGAAACTCACTGAGCGAGAGCTATTATCAACACCATCGTGTACACCCTGGATCCAGCACTTGGCAGTTTTCGAAGCAGGCTCATGTCCATAAGTCGCATCTGACTGATAACCCGTTCCAGAAACTGAGACAGGACTCCGGGAAACACACCACAGAAATTTAATATCAGAGACTTCCACAAATCGATATCCCTTAATTTGAAGCTAGAGAGGCCAGTCCTAATTTTGAGGATGTCAGCCAAACAAACTGTCACTAGCTAATGGCTTTGGAGATTCGATTCATTTAACTCTGATAACCTTAAATGACAGCAGGGGCTTCTAACAAGGAAAACACTATAGCTGGGACTCTAATCCAGTGCCTCCCCTGCCACATTTTGTAGCTCCATTAACAAAACACCCAGCAAAGTGTGTAACAGACTAGCACTTACTCCCCTCTTTGTATTTTAATTTACAACTCAAGTTGTGACTCAAACCAGAGGTCTGGCAGCATGGCACACTGTAAACGACAATGTGCTCAGGGAGAGGAGACATGATTTCCAGATCCAGCTCTGCTCTTAACTACTGTTACAATATGGGGGAAGTCACTTCACAACCTGGACCTCAGTTTCCTTATCTGTGAATTGAGAGAGCCAGGTTAAATGTCTTGAGCTCAGGTCGCTTACATAACGTGGTATTTCTTAGTTCTTTTTTGGAACACTTTCACCTAAAGTGTTTGGTGTCACAATTATGTGAGCCAGGTTTCTACCGAGGAAGAAATTCTTCTGCACAACAGGCCTGCCCAAAGCATTCGCTGATGTGTACATGAAAGAGGAGGAAAGTAATGTGAAGGGGCTACTTAATTTCTCTTGGGGAGAAGAAATCACACTCCGAGCTAGGGTCAGTGTTTTCCAGTTAAGCGAAAATGAAAAACCAGAAATATCTTCCATCAGCATGAGAATTTAGCCGTCTTCGTGCCTGACTGCAGCCAAGGAATTCAGAATAACTGTTATATTAATAGCACCCCCTTTGATTCTGTTCCAAAATAAAAGCGTTACAGTTTATCTGAGCTCAAATGTAATATCGCATTGAAAATTGAAAAACAACTTGTAAAGGACTAAGCAGATAAATTCCTGTATACGTAGAGGCCAGTGCATTCTTAAAACCACCACTAGGTGGAACAGTCACTGCGATATTGATAGTGAGTTCCCTTGCACCAGTTCACCAGGAACAGGAGTACTAAGAATTAGATCACAAATCATAATCTGAAGTGTCATCGTTACCTTGGCACTATGTTAAATCCTTAACTCAAATTTTAAAAAAACTGCAATGTTGAGCTGTTGCTCATTAAGGAACCTAATGCTTTCATCTAAATTATACTTCCTGGTTCTGAATGGCGTGAGTTCCATTTACCAAGACATTTTTTAACCTAGCTGTTTTGACTTTCAGCTAAGTTTGGTATCATACTTACTTATCCAAGACCTGGGGATCCTCAGGGCTCTTATTTTCATATTCTAGAAGTTCAAGAAAACTCTGCATGTACCTGAAAAAAAGAGTTATTGTGTTAGTTGCCTACCCAACATCCCTCCCTCCTCCTTTCTCTCTTCCTTAAGAGCACCTTTAGTCTCCACTCAGGTATCCATCCAATCCCTTCCACCCTCATGTCGCCCAAGTGCTTCAGGGGAAGCTGATACCATGCAAAACTCCTGGGAGGCCTGTTTTTTTTCCCCAGGTAATCCTATTTCTCTTGTCACTAGTTCCTAATAGCTCAACAGTCCTGCTCTAAGCCTGTCACTGCATCGTATTCCTCTGAACACAGGGATGTGACTCAGGAATGGACAAAACTGCCTCAATTCAGGCCAGTAAAATAAGAGAGCAGACTTGCTGGTGGTCTTTGGGAGAGAAATCAACTTGCTCTGCTTTTATACAGTGGGGTGTGTGGATTTAAAGCCTGGAACTGCTGCAGCTATTTTGGCACCAGAACATCCAGCCTGAAAATGAAGCCAAACCCATGGAAAGTGGGGCCTTGATAATCTCGTGAATCTCTGAATCAAACCAACAGCAAAAGCTTGTCCTATGGCTAGATTTACTTAGTTACAATTTATTGCTTAAGCCAGGTTTTCTGCTGATTGCTAACAAACATATCCTAACCGATGCACCAAGTCTATAGTATGATTACCAAAAAGGGGGCATATAAATTTTTAAGAAGTACGTGTGTGGCCCTAAAGTGAATGCTAAGAATTTAGAACTAGAAATAAAGAAGGTTCCTACTCAGAGTTCACTGAATTTCATCAACATGTAATGAAAGAGAAAGAATGCCTCTTAGGGCCTCAGAAACAGCTTCTGGATTAAGAATACCGACGTAGCTCATTCAGGGTCAGTGTAAGAAATAATGTGACCAACATAAAGGTCTGGAGAATAGAAGAAAAATGGGACTCAGAGGAGCACTTGACAGGAGCAGCTACACCCAGACAGAACCTGCTGGGTCTTGTGGCGACTCAGAGATTCCAATTACTTAGAGCTGTGCGAGCTCTGCTTTGGGTCTTAACATGTCCTGAAAAAAGTACCCCTTATTCTTATTATTTCTAAAAATTAATTACTACTAATCTTACCGTCCCGCTTTGGATAGAGGATGAGGGCACTCTAAAAATGACTGTTAAGCTTATAAATACATAAACAGGAATGACGTTATATTTATCAGCCTCCCCTGAACTTTGTGACAACACATGCTACTAAAGTATATTCATCTCTGGGTATATTTTTTTAAAGTTTCTGAGCATATAAGGCTGTGGATTAGACATTGTGAGGATCATTAGGTCAAACCACCCTGAGAGGCCACAGTCAGCCATGCACAGTGATGCCCTCTGCCCTGACACATGTCAGCAGAACCTCAGGCAGGCATCCCATCCTTCTGGAAGGGGACAGTTCATTTACAGAGCAAAGTTATAAATGGAGAGGAATCAAAGGTTATGCTGAGCTTCCTTGCCTGAAAGTCAAGAAAGCTAGGAGATCGCGCTCTGACCGAGGTGCACTTCTCAGCCATTATACTTAAGATCCGCTTTCAAGAGGAAAAGGAAATGACAAGTAAACACAATGCATGATCCCTGAACTGGATTCCTAAGTCGGGGGTGGGGGGTTGCTTAAAAAGAAAAGCACTATTAGGACAATTAATGAAATGAGAGCAAGTTCTATACATTAGACAACAGTACTGTATCAATGTTAAATTTCCCAAATGTGACAATCATACTGTGATTTTCTAAGAGTTGTTCTAAGGAGGCACACATTCAGGCATAAAGGGGCATGGTGCCTACCATTAATCCAATGGTTTAGAAAAAAATAATGTATCTTATATATATAGATATATGTGTGGTGTACCATATATATAGGTATAGTGTACCATACAAAGATATACAGAGAGAGAATATGGATGCAGATGATAAAACAAATATTGCCAAATGTTAACAATTAGTGAATCTGGGCGAAGGTATTTGGAAACTCTTGCTAGTCTTGCAAACCCTTCTGTTAAATAGAAAATGATTTCAAAATTCAGTGTTTAAAAAAGGAAGAAATAACATGCATGTGTTTAGAATGGCTATGGAAGGGGAAGAGTAGGAAGACTTAAAAAAAAAAAAATTGACTCAATCATTTGAGTCTGTACTTTACCAGCAATTCACTTTGAAGCCCCTGAAGTGCCTTTTACATAAGTGATAACTGTAAATGTTTGACTGTCACCACCACCAGGACCAGGGGACTTGACAGTCATTTAGCCTACCTAGAATCCCCAGTACAGTAGCTGGCCCCTGAGAGTGCTTACACACGTTCTGCTGGAAAATCTCTAATCATGGTCTTGGAGCAATAAAGAAGTCTCAGGCAAATAAGTACTTGCTGCCCCCTGAAACAAGCTATGAACTTAGGGTAAAATCCAACTGACTCTGAGATGGGAGCCACGGTCACCACCTCTCTGAGGGGTCTTGGCTTCCGGGGCCCCTTTGTCTGCCACAGTGAGGAGCTGCTGCTTGTCTGGGACAGGGACTGGACACTGTCATCGATAAGACCACCCAACAGAGTGTTTCTCAGATGATTCATTCTCAACCTTAAGAATTTCTTTTTTTTTTCCTTAACAATTTCTTATAACGAATATTACTGAGGAATGACTGGTGAATGTCCATTCTCTTTCAGTAGCCCAGTCTCCGTGAACCCTCTAAACGCAAACTAATGAATAGTTTTATTCCCCCCACATCTATCCACATCATTCCCGTCCCCTAAACTGCTCTCCCTGTCCCTGTCAGTTCCAACCACCCCCCCCTACCAAGGGGCAGTGCAAACCACAGCTGGCACGCCCCCCTCCCCTGTGCTCCCACGGCACTTCCTCTGCACTGGCTTGAGAGCACTGTTTGCATCTGGCCTCCTGAACCCCTCCAGCTTGCAACATGGGGATGACTTCTTTGCTTGTATGATATAGTGGAGTAGTGCAAGCATCTCTCGAATCAATGCAAATCCTTTTCTAAAAATATACCACCTGCTCTTCCACCCCACCACGCCCCCATCACTCTCTGCTTACCGAGTGGGTAGTTCAGTCACAAATTCAACTTCCTCAATTAGACAGCACACGCTTTACACATCACAACTACACCTGAATGAAGTTACTTACACCCTGTTACGATTTTTCAGACTTTTCACAGGGCAGCTGAAGCACACCAGGTAGCTGGTATTTTTCATACAGGAGGTTCCCCTTTATACGACTGATTTTGTCCTAAAATAAGTATTGTCGTCAAGAAACTTCTTTGAAAGGAAAACAGAAGGAGCACGGTGGAGACTGGGCCAAAGCAGCAACATCCCCCTACCCAAAGGATCGTAGACCTGCTCACATGGGCCACTATGGTGCTATTCCTTTACATCTTTCTGTACTTTCCTTTTTTTCAGTAAAAATCAGATTTATAACCAGAAAAAATGTGCAAAGTCAAGAAGATGTCTAGTTTAGTTTAGAAGTATTTTCCTTAGGACAATTACACATTGTCGGTTAAAAAAAACAAAACAAAACTTTTAATTGCCTGGGAAACCCAGCTATCCTGAATGACTCATTCTCACACAAGCAGTATGTGTACTTTTAGGGAGGATGGTCCCAGTGCCAAATGTTCAGAGCACTATGGGGAGACCCATGTGAAGCCACATTATTTACTTACCAACTCTGAACCAATCTCACCGAAGGGCGGTTAAGCAAATTATCCGGCAGAAGATTAACCTCTCTCATTGTGTTAGCCAGTCGCACAGGAAGCTCCTTCCGTAGGAACATATACGAAGTTTTTTCACACGCATTATCTCTCCCTATTAAGAGATGAAAAATAGTCCATGGTTTTATAATCTAACAAGCTGGAACAGTAAAGTGAACTCATGGTAGCCCAGTGACTGGTTGGGAAGAGAAAAGTAAGTAATCTGGCAGTCTCTAATTAAATTTTTAGCCTCTGACATGGCAAGTTTAAGGAACTAACTTAATTAGAATCGAAAAAGAACATTTACTCCAAGAGGCAACCTTCAAAGCAGGTTTTTTTTCCCTTAGCACAAATACGTCCCTAGTGTTAACCAGCGGCTTGGTATAAAAGTGACCTGTAATATAATCTGAATTTGTTTTCAAACAAACACCGTGGGGAAACTGCCAAGTACAAAAGTAGGAGAACACGGAAACCCACTCCTGTTCATGGGGGTTTCCAGAAGGCAACAGATGTTTCACAAGTATTCACCTACTGTGGGCCGACTGTGTCCTAAGATTTTCTTCCAGCGTGTTTCTTCCAGGACCATAGCTCTGCCCCTCTAGGAAGCAGCCACAGAGCCCAGCTCTGACCAAGACACAGGACTCGGGAGGTGCCAGAGAAACCAGCCAACAGGTGCTCTCGGAAATGGAGTGATGTCCTAGAGCACGTCTAAGAGGGTAAGACACATTGGTGGCTATGCGGACAGAGGTCAAGGAGTCTTCTGTTCAGTGACCTGAGCTGGCTGTGAATAACACTTACATAACTAGGGCCAGTGAGAGTAAAGGTATCCAGGCACCTGAAAGAGGAACCCCGAGCCCTTTCCCCAGCTGCCATGTGAACAGAGCAGTTCCTGACTGCTCCTGCCCTCAACCCCAGCCCTGCTGCAAACCTAGTGATGGTTGGGGAATGGAAGATGTGACAGAAAAGACATGAGCTTTGGGGACAGAAATGTGCTTCAGCCTCAACTTCTCCATTTTGGGGGTGGGAAACCCTTGGCGAACTTCTCAACCCCTGAGTCTCAGCTACCTTAATCTGTAAAATGGAGATGAAACTTCCATTTTTTAAATGACTAAATGTGACCACATATGTGGAGCCTGCCACAGAGCAATGAACATAGTCCTTCTGTCCTCTGTGATACTTATGGGTCCGTCCCAACTCCCTCACACTCGGACAGGCCTTCCCCATGCCCCATGTTCCCTTCAGGCTGTTTGAAAATGGGCAACCTTGGGGCTGGGCCCTGAGAGAGGGAAGCAGGGCTCATCGAATGATTTTCTCCTCCAAACTCTCTTCTTTCCTCCACATGTGATGAAGGCAGCAAATTAGACATTCAAAAGTAAATCCGTTCTAACACTTCCAGCCAAATTCTGGTTGATTCCTTTCCTGTCCCCACTGAGTAAGACTGGAAATAAAAGAACCCACTTTTGAGAGGCATCTGCAGAACCTCTTCCCTCCATTTCCAAAAGGAAAGTTAAAATAAAGATTAAAGTCTTAACCCACCCATCACTTTCCTCATTCTAAGCGAATTGTATAGTGAAGGCCTTCAGTAAATCTTTAATCAATAATTCTGCCTTTCCCCTTTCTCCCAAGGGAAATACTCCAAAAAAAAAAAAAAAGGAAGAGGAGTGTAATGGCTCAGCAACGACCTTCCAACACTTACTCCACACATTCATTTGGCCTTAGATGATTAACGTTTACGACTCAGGGTGCTCTGCTTTAGGTGATACATCTATCATTCCCAAAATATTCTGCATAAAATTTTTATGGCTAAATCATTTAAATGCACTAAAAATGCTATTATTTAAAAACAACTCAGAGTGAACCCCATTATAAAATGAAGGCTCTATTATCTAAGTTAAAATGTGAAACTCCATCTGCACATACCAGGAGAAATATTTTGAATCCTGGTTAAATAGAAAGGACATTTTTTAAAAAGCACAAAAGAAATGTTGAAGTTCTCCCCGGAGGAGAAGGAAGTCAGGGAGTGGGGAAGAAGGAAGAACCCCGTGGTGCTGACTTGGAACGGGATATCAGTACTCAGGATTTTAACAAATTATCTTGGTTTTTGGGGTAGTGAAAGTTGATGTGCTTAAACTTCCACATCCACAGCGTAAGAGGAGCAGCAACTTAGCAGCATGGGGAGGGGGATGTGAGGGGCCTGCGGTGAAGGAGGGTCATGAGAAATGACAGCGGGCTGGCAGGGGCCAGGTGGCAAGGGATGCTCAAGTACCCATCTGTTCTGAAAACCCACAGGGCTAGATGGCTTCAGAATTTAAAAGTGTCCAGATTTTAGGAAGGTCAAAAGGAGTACATATACCCACTGTGCAACACAGTCTATTACAGAGACACAATACGGCTGCAGTGCATTCTGTGAATGATGACACCCAGCAGGGAAAGACTACGGCCCCAAATCAGTTCAGGCCAGGTTTTGCCACGGACTGAGTTTTGGCAGCGAAGGTATGAAAAAAAAGAACTTCAATGTTTCAAGCTTTGTGGACTTCAGAATTCAGATAAAAGACTGCAGGCCTGTTGAACAGTAATTCCAAGATCAGGTGCCAGAGTTGGACGAGGGTTTGAATCCTGTCCCGAGCACCCGTAAGCTTCGTGGATGCAGGCAAGTGTCATCATGCATCCAAGGAGGGGTGGAGCCATCTATAAAATCAGGACAGGACCTATTTTGGAGAGATGGCAGCGAGGGTTAAAAAGTGCTTAACATTTAACATTAACAGATTCTTAACATTTAGAAGAGGGGGCTCATTAAACACAACCACTAATGATGCCTGATGGTGATAAAGCAGAACAGCCCGAGGCCCTGGGGTGCCAGATCAAACAGCCTGATACTCGCTAAGCCCTGAGAGGCTGACTGCATTCCGGTTCAGCGCCGGCTCCTGCGCTCATTTGATGATTCTACATAATTAAAAAAGGATTAAAGTAGGTTCTGTGTCCCCACCATCCACTTTTACTTATTTTAAAATAAAAGGCCTTGATGCTTACATTGGTCAACTCTGCACTAACTGCAATCAGCCACCAGGCATGGCTTGAAATAACCAAATTCCAGGAAGCATTTATTTGAGCTTTCTTGGATTCTCAGCCTTTTATAAAGTAGTGTTGAAAGAAACTTTATTTGTCTCTATATCCCCTATGGTAACTTCTCAGTGATTTACTGGAAGAACAGATAATACTTTCAGAAGTTTGTATTTTTAAAAAAAGAAAAAAGTACCTGCAAAATCTCAGGTTCTGCCTCCCACATTCTAATTTAGCTTTAGAGACGAATTCTTTGTACTCGGGTACCTTAATTATACATCAGCTTAAGCAGGGGGATAAGTCTTTTTTAGTTAATTAGTGAACCTAAAAATAAATATGAAATGTCTGATTCTTTTAAACCTTTCTGCGGTTTTTCTCATATAAGTTGAAAGCATTTTATCCTATGTATTAATGTTAAATACTCAGTTTAAATCAAAGGGTTCCAACAATCTTTCTTTTTAGTTAACTTACCAAAAAGAAATTTTTGGTTTTAACTGAATGCCCTCTCAAAAGAGTTCTGTTTTTCTAAGGCTTCTGGCATATTGAGTTTTTTCCAATTATTCTTCCCAGTTATTTGACTTCATTTTTTCCCCACTTACTTGGCTTTTCCACATTCCTTAATTTTGATTTTCTATTTTTATTCTGCATTTCTCCATCTACTTCATCTTATTCAAATTTACCAATTAAATTTTTCCCTAGTATCAGTCGAGAAAATGTGACAGGCATGGAAAACTGACTTCATGAATGCAAATGAGTCATTAGCTTAAATACACTTATGTATATTTCTTCAGTTTCTCTTCCTCTTTTGATGACCCTTTAATTCTCCTCTGTTTTCTGTTAGCTTTTCATACTTTGCCCTTTCACTGAGAAGATGGAGACAATTACTATATTTGCAAAAGGTATGATTGGCTTTGTTTCTAAGGTTCCAAATAGCTTTCCAATTCACCAAGACACAGGATGAGTAGACACAGAAACATGAATGACTTCTTCCCCCCATAAATGACTCTGATTTAACATGGGGAGCTCTCTCAGCGATGGTCACTCATAAGAAAGGAGCCTTTGTCTAGCCTTCTGAGAGCAGGAGCTTTGACTTATTCTTTATACCTGGTTTCCATAGTGGCCCCTACTTCTGGTGAATCTCTAATCCTCTTTTCAACTAATTTACAGGAAGCAGAAAAAATAATTATTTATTCCATTAATGAAGTGACCTGATAATATATCTTATAATTAAAGCAGAGGGCTGAGCATGTGCTCCCTAAAATGCAGTCTCCTGTCTGGATTACTTGAAGGTTATCTTTGTCCACATCTTTCAGCTTTACACTTGGTGGGGGAGGGTTTGGGAGAGGTAGTAAGGGAATCGGGGAGCAAAAAGGAGGGCAGTAAATGGAAAAATGACTGGCAAGGCACCAAAACCCAACAAAATGATCAGCTCATCCTGATAAGGCCGCTTTTGCTAAATATTGTCAATTAAATGTTTCAGTTTTACAATGTATTTATCATCATTAACTGTGTTAAAATTGGTTAAATTTAACTGAGAAAATAATATTTCAGGGGCAGTTCTTTGATTTTTCTTCAGTTGTATTTATAAGATTTAAATCTTTTGAAAACATCAAATTTTAGGATAAGATTATTCTTGAACTTCCCAGGGCTATAAACAATGACTAATTGAATAGTCCTTCAAAAGAAACAATGAGAAATGTGAATGGAGAGCTATCAAGTGATTGTCAAAATCCTTCAAAAGAATCCCCCTTTTTTAAAGCTTCACTTATACTGTTGAAATGTTTGTTTTACTCCATGTCCAGAAATACTATTTCACTGCCTAGGAAGTTTAACAGTTTTCCTTTGTTTGGGAAAACTTATTCCTGAATTTAAAAGGATCAAAACAGGTAGCAGGTTTGGGGTCTACCAAGCTTGAGGCTGCCTCCACTCTAGGCCTGTCCATGTTTGGGTTATTACTAACAGTGAGTCAGAAACTCAGAACCAAAGAGCTAAAGACTGGGGATTTCACACATACCTCATTCCCTATCAAATTCAATGCCCCCAACAACACCCAGCTCTCTCACTACTTCTTTGAGCCTAGTGCCTACTTTATTATGGTCACAGATTCTATGGGCCAGGAATTCAGACAGGACGAAGGAGGGATGGCTGGTCTGGGACCTTGGCTGGGAAACCTTAAATGTTGGGGACTGACTAGACCAAGGAGGGCTACAAGTATCCCAAGGTTCCCGCCCACAAGTCTGATCCTTGTGCCGATCACTTGCCGACTGGGATTGCCTACTAGAGCATCATCAGGTGGAGTCTCTGCATGCTTCTTCACAGCATGGTGGCCGCAGGCGTCATAGATCCCTTTATGCCCAGTAAACAAGGCAGAGGCTGCATGGCCTTTTATGACCCAGCTGCAGAAGTCACACAGCGAGCCCCCTCCTGCCATACTCAGTTGGCCTAAGCAGCCATAGCCTGCCCAGATTCCAGCGGGAGGCGATCAGAATCCCCTCCCCTTGATGGGCTGGCAAGGACACACTGTAGAAAAGCACTGTGACAGCCATCTTTGGAAGATGTTTAGGAGGAGGTGTAGAAGATGATTTACTTCTCAAATTATAAATTATATTTTAAAGCACACTTCTACTACCTGAATTTGTTTCCTTCGGGATCTTTTTTTTTTTTTTGCTGTTTATTTACCTTAGTATCTCTTTCTCACGTCGATCCCTGCTTGTTCAGTCAGCTTTGCAAGTGAGGCAGCCTAAGGACTAAGTGAGCACCCAAACACCTGACTGCAGAGTGCTTTTTGGTGAGGTCCTAACAGCACTCCAGCTTCCCTTATTGTTCTTCAACAGCTCATTGGATGCCTTTAGAGAAGAGCTCCCCTTTCACCCTTTACTTTGCCTAGGGGTAACTGCCTGCCTAGGAATGTTCTGATGGTCAGGGTGGAGGGTAACCCTTCTGCCTGCAGACTTCCAGGTCATTCTCCAGTTTTCACCCAGCCGCCCTACCTGCCACTCCCGCCCTCTATCTGTGGTGCTGCATTACTAAGATAATATCTAAGAGCCAAAAAGGTGTAAATACAGAGGGAGGGACGTAGGGATAAGGACGGATGGAAGGGGGAATCGATAAAAAGCAAACATAGCAAAGTAACCTAGACATGGGTGTCAACTGTATTGTTCTTAGAATTTTTCCTCAGGTCCAAAATTTTTCCAAATACAAGGTTTGGGAGAGACATTGTAAATAACCTAAGTAGACAACAATAAGGGAATAGTAAAATAAATTACAATATTGAATATTTACATGGGGAAATATACAGTCATTAAAAAGTTTTTAAAGAAAAAAAGCAGTCTTCTAAAAGTCTTCCTACAACTGAAGTCTTTCTATTACCTTCTTTAAAAACCCTACTAGAGCCATTGTATTCTAAAAAAAAAAAAAAGAAAGAAATATGAAAATCTCATACAGAACGTGCTCATATATGTAGATCTTCCTAATGGGGTCTGAAGTCCACACCATACCTGGCACATTGTAGGTGTTAACTATTTCCTGATTAGGAATGAAAATTACAATATCTAGTAAGTTTCAGCATAAACTTACAATAGCAAATAATATTCAGGGGTTCAAGATAACATTCGCTGATGATGGTAAATTCCTCTTACAGATAGATCACTTCATTATATATATTTGTTTAGGGGTATTCCAGTCCTTAAAGTTAGGGGAAGAAGAGCTGAAAGGCAGATAGGAAGGTGATAAGAAAGTGGCAGAAACTGTCAATATGGTGTGCCAGGCCAAAGAGTGGAGAAAAGGCATGGAAGTGTTCAGAACTGATATCACAAATAAAGCTTTGACCAGCTAGAGCATGTGAGTAACAACTGTAGCCAAAGCCACCACACAGAGCCACATCGACCTAATTCCAGAAGGGAGTTTAGGATCAAGTCCTAACGGTGGATGGGTGAGTTACAGAATGTCTTGTTGTCACAGAAGCATCAACAATTAAGTAAAGGTCACGCTGTACTCATCATCGAGGTTAACTGAGGCAAAATGTTAAGTTAACCATTACAGTGAATGAAGAAGATCCAAAGCCAGACATGCTCGAAACACAAATGAGCTGAAACTGCTGTTTCTTGGAAAATGATCAGTTTGTATCACCAGGACCTTCAGCCAACAAACTTGAAGATAATTAACATTCAAGGTTAAGAGCTCCCTATGCAGTTTTTATTCTTAGCAGGAAGCTGATTTCATCCAGGAAATGCTGTGTCACTAACTTCCCATAATAAAAGCATAGCCAGCATCTACTGAGCACCTACCACGCACGTGCTATGCACCGTGCTGCACATTCTCAATTTCATCAGTGCAATAGCACTATGATTCGATGCTATTGATCGTTTCCATTTTGTAGATAGGAACGTTGAAGTGTAGTGGGATTAAGTGACTTGTCCAAGCTTGCACTGGTGGGAGGCACCAGAAATCAAGCCTTGAGTACAAGTTCGTGTAGACCAGTTATCATATTCCCAGAGTGAGACAAAGGCAGACTGACAAGGGTGGGTCCTCCGAATAAGAATTGTTCCGATGTAAGTAAATGAAAGAGGTAGCAATCTGATAGTTCCGAAATGATAAGACTAGACAAACATTAGATTATGCAATTTCCTGACTGTCTAACAGAACACATTTAGACAAAACCCTAGCATTACTAAAAGAGACGCTGTGTGCTAGAAAGAACTGCACTGGAGCAACGGTATACGTGGAAAGAAATGATATATTACATTGAAAGAAAAAAGCATATGTTTAAAAGCTGATCAACCTGAATTTTAACTGTGGTTTGCTCCTAACTTTGCTTAGGCAAGATATTTAAATCATCTAAGCTGTAGCGTCTTCGTCCAAGAAATGGAGATATCTATTTCACCTGGATGTTGTGAGAATTAGCTACATCTGCCTCCTGTTGTGTCTGGTAGAGAGTGGTACACAACTGTAAGAGCACTTTGTCTCCTGGAAACAATGATTTCTGGTTCACATTGGAAGAGGCAGCCAAGATGTTATGTCAACAACTAGCTAGTGATTTGGGCAGTCTCTTCATTACTCAGGGCTTCTACTTTCTCATGTGTAAAATTGGGGGGGAGGTTGGACAGATGATCCCTAAGCTCAAGTTCCCACTAATTCAATCTAAGAAGGTAACATTTTGGTTTATACCTCTACACTTTACAGTTATTTATCCTACACCAACCATCCTTAATACTGTACATTCTGGGACAGCTCTGGTGAGAGCACTGCTAGGACTGAGTAGCCAAGAAAAGGAGCTAGGAATCAAGAAAGAGAGTATACACATTTATATTTGTTCTTCTATTTGAGTTCTCCTTCCAGAAAGCCTCCAAGAATGCTTTGGATAAAGGACAATCGGGTTAACACTCCACACACACCCAGAAACCACCTCGATTACACAAACCTTCAAGGAAAAGGTACAGAAAGCATACCACAAACCCATAGCATTCATACATTTTGGCTAGCATACAAATATTTCTTATTTGTCCTGGCTTTTCATTTATCTATAAGCCCCTCAAAGGCAGCAACTATGCCTTGACAATTTCCCAAGGCTTCTCAGTTTCTACTTCATTCTGAATCCAAAGTTCAACAAATGCTGATGAACTCTTAATTAAACTCCGTAAGTGTTAACCTTTGGCATCTCGCAGACTTTATCCCTTAAAGTGGTTCACAGCTCTTGGGCAAGATTTTTACCAGCTCTAACACAGTTCTTAACTCTGGAAGTACATTCTAATCACTTGGATAAGTAAAAACTACCAGCGCCTAGACTCTACCTTCAGGAACTGATTTAATTGGCTTCTATGGGAGGCAGGCGGCACGAGTTTTAGCAGCTCCCCAGCTGATTCTCACCAGCACCCAGGACTGAGATCCGCTGACTAGCATCTAATCACAGAAAATTCAATGAAGGAATAAAAGAACTCCTGAGTCTCAGACAGTACTACTAGGCAACCCAAACTTTTTCATTACCCATCTATTTTTAGCCTCTGTTTCCATGTTTGAGTTTTGTTTCAGCCTCCTATTAAACTGACCACGAATGACTTCATAATCTTAAGAGACGTTTCAGTGTTATCAACTCTCTTTTCTCCTTCTCTTTTAGATGATCCTAAATGGGGAAGATAAAAACTGCTGAACACATTCATGAAGGAAATGGCTGTCCTTCAGGATGTGGTGACTTCTGACAAGCAGCGACAGTGCACGTGTTGATCCTTTCACGTGGTGGGTTTTGACCCACACTAGCCCCAATCCACCTACCTACTCAGCTACAGAGGGGCAGTCAGATGAGCAGGTGGTGGGACCCCTGGCTCAATCAGCTACTGTTCGTGTAGGTAATTTTCTTACTTGCTCTGAACCTCAGTTTTCCAATTTGTTAAACGGACATGACTGTTGTGAGGCTTCCACAGCAGCATCTTTTATATCGAATGTTGCTAAGTACTCAGTAAATGAATGCTGGTGGAATCTCTTGACCCTCTTTCAGGTTCCAGAAAGTCCATTTTAATGTTCTTCTCGAATGGCTTTATTGAAGCCAAGCTCAGATTAAAGAAGCAGGGAGATGAGTACTTAGGCCAGAGGTGACAAGGTGGAGAATGTGTGAAGAGCACTAAGCAGAGAAGCGGTTTCCCTGTGTCCAAAGGGTAGTTTCTAGAGAAAGGGAAATTCGCTGTGAGCAAGCAGCTTAAGGTTTTATTAGAAATCAAGTGCTCACTTGAGCACATTACATGACCAATATAGGAATGTTAACACAGCAATTATCACTTTGCTTTCTATTTAATCTCAGAAGCAGGAGAAATTAACCAAATTTATAGTAAGGCCACAGTCGGGAATTAAGGAATACCTGCTACCAAGCTTAAGGAAACACTGTATTTTTCTAGAACAGATCCGGGGGAAGGTTCAGGTACACCCTCAGTATGCTCTGTCAATGAAAATGTAATAATTTGTTGGGAAAAGATATGTATGTTACACATTTCAAAGGGCCCTACTCTCTTCTGGCCCCAACACATGGGGAATATTTAACATCATGCTTTGGGAAAATGTTAGATAGACAGATGCAGCAATTTATTCCCAACAGTGAAACTATCATATGCCGACCTCCATGCCCTAGTAAGAAAGAAAGCAACACTGGTACGACTCAAATGGTCCAGTGGAATCAGAGGTCAAGTCTAAGAATGAAAATAAAATCACGACTGCTTGGGTGATGCTTAGGGAAATAATCTACCATCGAGTTAGAACCTCAAATATTCAATCAGAGAGAATATAAATATCGATCTGGGTAATTATAATAGTTTGCTGTAATTTTTGTGCCAGTTATTACAGCAGAAAGAAGAATCTCAGTCAAGATGAGACACTGACTAGGAAAAGGGTTCTCCTGGACGGATATGGACACCACTATGGGTCACAATCAAACCCAGCTCTGCCCCAAGTACAGGGGCAAACAAGTATGGTGAAATGGGCTAACTGAAGATGCTTCCAGGCTAGTATCAATGAACACCAGATACCCCATCCACAGTCCCCTTAGCACATTTTCTATAAATTAATGAATTTACTAAGGAGAATAAGTGGGCAAGAACAGCAAGAATTGCTAAAATTCTAAGGTAATAAATAAGGAACTACCCTCACCAAATGTTAACACAAATTACAAAGCAAAAGTTGGCATATGATACTTAGTTCAAATCAGAAAAGTTGTCCTTTTGAATAGAATCCACAAATACATGAACTGCTCCGTGAACTTTGGGATAAAACGGCAACAACAGAGAAAGATTTGAGGTCTTAATAAACGCTTCTGTGCAAATGGACAGCAGGATAGAGTAAAAGTGAGTTGGCTGCACATGTCCCATCGGAGATGGCAATAAATTCCTGAGGGATTTAGTAACAATTTACATCCTGCTCTAGGTGCTAAATCTGACCATGATAAAAAGCACTGTGAATGGCTGGGTATATAAAAACTCAGACTGTGCACTAAATAAAAAGGAAACCAACATTCAGTGTCAACATATGTAAATATACGGGCAAAAGCTGTAAGGCTGTCACAAAAAATAGAGGGAAGAATTATAGGTGATATTCTTTCCAAATGCCTTTAATGGTATACTTTGATAATTACTTTACCAAAGAAGGGAGCACAATGGGAAGCAATATTTACATAACACAAAAGCTTACTATGCCAAGCAGTCATAGGGAATTCACGCAAATGATTAAAACACCAGACTCTAGTTACTAAATGGTCAAGGGCACTTTACACACAACAAAATGCACAACATAAACCTACAAGGGGGAAAAATAAAACCTTTAGCTTCTGTGTTAACTATTATACAATTTAAATCATAAAAGCTTATTTTGGCAGGACTGTGGAGAAACTGGCACACTTAAACTTTGATGACAGCCCTGGAGAGCAAAGCTATAAAATCCCTCCAAGCCTTTGACATGATAATTAATTCCAGGCAGGGGCACCCACCCTTACAGGTAAGCCACCTGCTACATGGAAAAGTCTTAGAGACCCCAAAACTCACACTCCACTAGCACATGGGAGAAACAGAGCTTTATCATTTAAATGCAAATTAAGAGCCACCACTGCACACTTCTTTAACAGGGAGCCGGATTAATTTAGACTAGAGGTCACAAACTTTCTGTAAAGGGCCAGATAGTAAACATTTTTGGCTTTGTGGGCCAAAAAGTCTTGGTGGCAACTACTCAACTTTGCTGTTGCGGAGGGACAGAAGCCACAGACAATATGTAAACAACTGGCATGGCTGTGTTCCAATAAAACTGTTTTTTACAAAAACAGGTGTCCCCCAAACCCACAGAGTATACAACACAAAGACTGAACCCTAATGTAAACTATGGACTTGGGGTGATAACAATGGTTCAGTGTTGGCTCATTCGTTGCGACAAATGCCCCACACTGGTGCAGGATGCTGATGGTGGAGGAGGCTGTACTGGGGAGGTGGGGGGTATCCAGGAGCGCCCTGTACTTTCTGCCCAATTTTGCTGTGAACCTAGAACTACTCTTAAAAATAAAGTCTATTAATTACAAGACAAAAGAGGTAGCTGGCCCTCAGGCTATATATAGTTTGACAACCTATCTTAGATTATGATATTTCCAAAACAAAAGGATTTGCCCAACTCCGAAATCAGATAATCACAAAAGTAAAATAATTGAATGTACATAAAACATATAAAATATAAAGGAAAAGTAAGAGTGGGGATATTTTCTGATTCCATTCCATAATAAGATCAAAGTTTCCCAAATCTTGCCAACAGTCTGATCAATTTCCCAAAGCTTAATAGGAGGAAAGCACTCAGTCCTCAATAGGTCGGTAAGTGTGGCCATGTCTCCTCTTCAGCACACAAAACTCCAAAGGCAACGAACAAACTAGAACTACACCTTGAATGCTCAGAGCCTGATAAACCAGGTCATGTTGAAATTCAACCGCATCAGATATTTAGGGCCCCAAAGGCCAATTCTTTCTTTAAATTTAAATACTGACCAAGGTGCATTAAGCCAAGTTAGGTATCTTTACCCGAAATGAAATTGTTCTCTTCCTCTTAACTTCTGGATAGTTGGCTTCTGTCTCTGGACAGGTTAGTCTAATTCTTGGCAACTTCCCACAGTAGAAAAATTTACTGCTTACAGAAAAGGTGTGTCACGTATATATGTGTAAAGGTACAAAATGAACACACTCAGAAACAGAATGTGACTATTTTTTCCTTTTCCTAACACAACTAAAAAAGACAAAACTCTTCATCTTCTCCAGAAACAAAACCACTGTTCTCCCCAGTAGCAATCAGGCTTCAAGGAGCATGACTTAAAAACCCAAGACTTTTCAAAGAGCAGTCATTTGGAACCAAAGTCAATTTTTCAGTGGGTACTGGAATCTTAAAATACTTTCTAAAGGAAAACAGAAGGTGGCTGGGCCTTCAAACCTCAAGAATAGTTAAAAAAAAAAAAACAGGGAAACTGGCTGCTGCCTTCTAACAGCTAAAGGCTCCAAGGTTCACAGAACCAGTGTAATTATGGTAGAAATCTTTTCCGTGAAAAGGAGGCAGAGTTGTCAGACAACCTGTCTTCTGGTGGTTTTATTTCAGAGATGCTATATTTAATGTGGGGACATTATAGAAGCTTAAACTTATATAACAACTGATTAAATTAAAGTGACAGGGTGTTTAATCACCTTTAGACAGAGTCAATAATCACCACTCAGGGCAGAAAGCAAACAGCTGAGGAAGCCGTGGAGGTTACCAAGAGGAGGAGAGTGCCCACATTCTGCAAGGAGGCAGTTTAGAACAAAATAAAATAACAGGAGCCAGGAGCAAGCTCTTTAATATGAGTGAGGCTGTGCAAAAGACAAGTGCAAAAGAACTGGGAAATAAAACAGATAGGAAGTCAGTCAGTAGTGAGGGGATCAGAGTGATTAATGAAGGAACCAGAAGTGGACAAAGTACAGCTGAAAGATGAAAATGTGAATCATTTCCTAGGAACTTATTCAAGATTCAGAAGGTTCTATCTTTAAGTTATATCATACACTCCAAGTCCCCCTGTTCTCATGTAAGAGAACTTTTCATTCCTAATAGCTACTTAAAGAATGATCTCCAACTCTTGCAAATATCACGAAGAACCACCATAATATTAACTGCCAGTGAGAGACAATAAATGGGTCCGAACTTCCTGAGAGCAACAGGTTTATAGGGGAAAAAAAAGTAAAAGTTATATTGAGAAATAAAATCAATGAACGTTTATTCTGAACATTAAAATGTGGTATTTCCATTACTCTTAATAAGGAATTAATATATATATACTGTCTGAAACCTCATTGTCCAATAGAAATATGTGAGCTACGCACGTAATTTTAAATTTTCTAGCAGCCACATGAACATAAAAAGAAACAGGTGAAGTTTTTAATATTTTATTTAATCCAGCATACCCCCGAAATTATCATTTCAACATAGAATCAATACAAAAAATATATGGAGACATTTTACTATTTTTTATATTAAGTCTTTGAAATCCAGTGTGTATCTTATATTTACATCTCAATTCAAAGGCTAAATTTCTCTCAGAAATAATCAGCCTATAATTGAATTTCACCAAATTTACAATTAAGGTAGATTCACATATCCCGATTGTTTTAAGCATACTTAAAAGTTTTCCAAATTAACTGAATCAAGTACCAGCTTTAAGCTTAAGTTTAATTTAAATCAGTTTCTCAGTCACACTAGCCACATTTCAAGCGCTCAAGAAGTTCAAGGGGCTAGAGGTGACCACACTGGACAAAGAAAGTCTAAATAAATAAAGATAAGGCCTGGAACCAAAAATTCAAACCTAATTATTTAAAAATACATAACAAAACAAAGAAAGATATATAATATGGCAGAAAAATTAAAGCTATTAAAAACAGAAAGTGAAAGAAAGTTATAGACGTTTATCATTACAGATGACAGACCTGTCATATCAACAAATATAAACTGGTTAAATTTAACCACATAAAAGAAAACATTTCACTCAAAAAGCAAAATCCAACTTTATGCTACGTTTCAAGACAATATTTAAAACCAAATAATCCAAAAAGACTGAAAATAAAAGGATGGGAATGCTCTAGCAGAAAATGTAAACAAGAGGAAAGGAAGGATTCAGATCTCGCTGTCAAATAAGGTTGAATCCAGGCCCAAAAGCATTAAACTCATAAAAGGTAGCACGCTGTATCCTACAGGGTATATCTCGCAATGAGGACATGACAGTCCAAGATATTTAAGCAGTAAACATAATATTAATGGACATAAAGCAAAAACCATACGTGATATCTGGAGAAATAGAATCGTATTATTAGGAGACTTGAACTTCTCTTGGGTCATGACAGATCCAGGGGATTAAAAAACAGTAAAGGCAAAGAAATCTCAAATAACATAAGTAAGATGGAAGATGTGATATATCAAGCTCCCTAACCTGAGAAGAGAACGTAACCTTTCTTTTGCTGCCCAAGGAACAGTGACAGGAAATGAGCATGGATTGCACTACAAAGCAAGCCTCAATAAATTAATGAGTCAGATAACATCCTCTGATCACAATGCAACAAAACTAAACATCAATAAAATTAAAATACAGGGTGCACCTACACTGGACATTTAAAAACTCAACTCTTAGCTCATAGAAGAATGAAAATCTGAAGATGCAGAAAGGCTGGGAGGAAAAAGGGTCAAATATTATACACATTAGCTGCTAAAGCAGTGCTCAGAGGAATAACTATAGCCCTAAATACCAAAACAAAAAAAAAATGACTTTTCCCATTGAAAAAAAAAAGAAAGAATAACATCGAGATCAGGGAGGATTAATAAAGTTAAAGTAGACATTAATGAGTGAGAAAACAAGTCATAACACTATTAAGTGAACTCAATCATATAAAACACCATCTAATCTAATCAAGAAAGGGGGAGGGCAGAACAAATAGAAAATAAAGTGGGGAAGAGCCACAGAGAAAATCCAGACTAAGAGACTACTATCTCAGCTATGCAAACTGACTTAAAAACCTCCATGACTAGGATAATTTTCTAGAGAAATATACAAAAGCAACTCTAGAAGAGACAGGGATCTATATTGATCAATACCCCAGAACAGAGAAAGCTGTCAGAGAGCAATACCAAGACACACTAGGTTTATTTCATAGGTGGATTCTACCAAATCTTTAAAAAACAATTTGAAAGATAAACTGGTCTTCGTGTAGAAAGAAAATGATTTCTTCTGAATCAAGCATGATACTGACAAGAAAATCTAACAGACTGCACATACACACAAATCCACAAACAGCACATGGTATCAATATAATGAACCCAGGAATTCATCATACTATTCTCTCTAGTTCTGTAGATGCTTAGAAAATTCCAAGCTAAAATTAAAAAAAAAATTTACTCTTAAAAATACTGAATCACTATGCTGTATACTTGAAACTAATATAATATTGTGAATCAACTATACTTCAATTTAAAAAACAATTTTTTTACTCAAGGAGAAAAAAATTCTGTCTGGATATACTTTTTCACTTACCAAAAGTTTGACAACAGTGTGGTAAAAGTGTAGGAAAATGGGTACTCTCAGAAACTTCTAGTGAGAGGATAAACAGGCAAGCCTTGATGGAGAGCAATTTCACAATGTTTATCACAATTTGCTATAGAAATCCAATGTTCAGGAATTTGCCCTATATATACACTCACACATGCATGAAATGATGGACACAAGAATTCACTGTTGCACTGGTTGTCATAGCAAAGACTGCAAACAACCTACTAACCATCACCAGGGAGTTGGCTAATGAATATAGTACACTCATATAAACAAATCCTCAGAAGCCATAAAAAAGAAAAAGGAAATTCTGCAGACACAGATATGGAAAGCTGTCTGAGAAATTAAGTTTAAAAAGCCAGGTACAGACAAAAGCATTACAAGTTGCCATTTATTTAAAAATGGGGAGGCCAATGGACAAAAGTAGGAAGTTAACTTTTCTGTCTATGTCCTTTTGAATTTGGAACTATGTAACTATAATCTCAAGTGAAAAAGAATACATCTTTTTTTAAAAAAAAAATCCCACCCTTTAGAACTTACTGCCGTTATAAACTCATAATCCATTTAGAACACTTGCTGTTCCTGTACACTTACCAACCGTGTGGAAGGCCATGTTTCAAGTAAAGAATGAGCTCAAGAAACTCCTTTTATTTTAAAGGGCACAGAGAAATATGGCCCACAGATGAAAGGGGGACAGAACTCTAGATCCAGAATATCATTCAATTAGTGGTTCTCAACCCTGGTTATCCTTCAGAATAACCAAAAATACCAATGCCCTGTACCCATTCCCAGAACATTTATATTACAGGTTGGGGGAGGGGGCCCAAGCATGAAAACCACGCATCCAAATGCTTTACAGCAGTGGTCCTCAACAGAAGGTGATTTATTTTGCTCCCCAGGGGGACATGGTGCTGTCTGGAAACGTGTTTGGCTGTCACAACTCCTGGGTGGAGGGAGTGTGGGGGGAGGGGCGCCACTGGCATTTAGTGGGTAGAGGCCAGGATGCTGCTATAGTAAACCTCCCACGGCGCACAGGTCACCTCCCCAAGGACCTGTCCCAAAATGTCAGATGTGCTGAGACTGAGAAACCCTCCTTTCAAATAAAACCACTGCTTCTGAAGTAACAAGCAGTTTTAGCCTTCCCTCTTGAATAAGAAAGATAACCTCACTTACTAGTGTGGATACATTAGGGTAATAAAGCTATTTCAGTGGCCAGAGGAACTACCATTGGTCGCCGTGGCTGTAACAAATACTGAAACATGAAACTCCATGTACATCCTTTCACTGGTCCCAGTCCAGGTATTCTGGTCAAAAACTTCGGTCCCCTTCATAAAGGAACCAGGGGGAATGTCATAAAGTTCACAAAGCGGCAGCCTGTGGGTCGGCACGGTCCACACATCTATTCTGTTTGAGCCCCAGGTCTTTTAAAATATACTGAATTGGTGCCAATCAGCTCCCTCTCCTGGAGCCAGCATACACCCAGGAGCTTGCCACAGTCCCTGGGCAGCCTGGCTACATGGAATCATTTGCTGCTCCCCCGTTGGGCCTTTAAGCATGCGAGGGGGCTCACCTCTGTGGTTTCCTCCAATCATTCAGGGGCATAAAGCCTCTTCACTCTCCTTGCTTCTCACCTTAAAAACATCCCCCACACCCATTCTGAATTCTCAAACTCCCACATCATTTGCCAAAATAGGACTTCTATCAAGAGCTGGAAGAACCAAGACAAAGGGAGAAGGGACGGCCTTTATGTGACAACTGTCTTCTAGTTGTTCTCAGTAAAGATAGGCTGCCTGCCACCTGATTCATCCCTGGGCACTACAAATGAGGCTTGAGTTTCTAGCAAATTCTACCACAATTATATATAGCTCTTCTGTGAGCTTCCTTATAAGGAAAAGACTTCAATTATTAGGCTTCTTCCATTCTCCTCGATTAGACTATCCCTCCACTCCTCCCAAAATAGGTCAGAAGCCTTCTACGGGAAATATCTATCAGAAGGTCTGGTAATCTTCATTTTAGAAGCTCATCCCTTTTCCTTTGAAATTAGGATCACACAGTTTTCGAGCTGTGCTTTAGAGATGACCTTATACAACCCACACATTTTTTGATGAGGAAAATGAACCCCAGGTCAGTCACTTAGCTAAGGCCAGGCTTTGAGTCAGTGGCAGAGCAAGAATTAGAACACTTGTTTTCAGATAATGGTCCTATGGGTTTTCCATGACAACACTATCCCCCGCTGTGGTTTTCCGACTCAAGTAACATCCTTGCCAAGACACCTATTAACATGGGTAGATACTAGCTGCTATAGAAATAAAACAACTGAAATTCTGCCGAGCTATGAGAGCTATCACTTCAACTTTCAGGGTGGAAGAAAGGAACTGGGAGTCTGGATTCCTCTTGTTCCTTTTACTGGGAATTCACCTGTCTCAGTTTACCCCCAATGAAAGGTTGATACCTTCAGAATGGTCTCTAAACCATACATTAGGGATGGAAAACATGCTATTTATAGCAACTGCGATATTTTCTTTCTAAACTCTTTAAGTCGGGAGCTGCCTCAAACCTCTAAAATTCTCACAGGTGGCCAGAGATGGGAGAGTAAAACTACTGAAAATTTTGGGGAAGTGCACTTTAAAATACAAAGATCAACATCTCACTGAACTCTTACTTCTCTTGTCCTTCGCTGACAAATCGGTGTCTTAAAATTTATTTTGGTCTCAACTTGAACCTATTTCTCTCTTCCTATCTCAACCTAAGTATAGACAACATCACATTTTGCATATCGGGTATTCCCCGAATGAACGTGCTACCTTCTCTGCACTTAGGTTTTTATGACCAGACACCATCCCTTGATATTTACATAAAATTCATTAAACGAACAGCCGCTCCATTATTTTCCCTTGAGAGCTTAGAATACATCTTTGCTGCTCCATTTTCTCTTCCTTCCAGGATGCCGCGTTCCGCTTTGATACCTGAGTGCGCACTTTTGTTTTACTTTGAGGTGTTTCACAACCAGCTCCCTCGCATTCAGCAATTGCGAGTATTCCCTCAGCTGCTGAAACGGCACCACTCTGGGGAAACACGATCCAGTTAACAGAAGGTCGTGGAATCTGTTCCCATCTCAGCTAGGCCTCAGGCAGGCTGGGGGCTGGGTCTTTTGCGCTGCCACCTCAATCCATGTAAACTGCCCACCAGCCCACCCCACAGGGGAGAAGGTGAGTGGCCCATAAAACGAGAGGCGCGACGAAAGGTGCTGGCACCGAGGCCCCGGTTGTATCAGACCCTGCTCTGACGCTAGGAGCCCACATACCCGCACTTCCCCAGCATCTAAGGCGTTTGCAGTCCAGGCCTCTAACTGCTTTCACATTACACGAAGACAGCAGTTCGAGTCCTGCCGCTCCGGCCACACAGCAGCACCTTAGAGCAGAAAAGGAACAAGATGCCATTGCATAATTTATACGACCTCAAGGTGTTTCTAAAGCGCTCTTACCGAATAAAACAAAATCTAAAAATAAAAACGTTAAAAAGCCACCCACATTCCGCTCCGAAGTTTTAAGGGCGGTGAGGTTTGGGTCAAGTAGATTTGAAGCTAACGATGGCAGGTTTGGGGAGTTCTGCCCGGCTCCTCGGATGCGGTTCCTGTGTCTCCGGGTTAGCCCCCGGCCAGTGTGCGGGTGCCAGGCCCTGCCCCTCCGCGCCCCGAAATCCGAGCCCCCGGGAGAGCCCCTGGGCATCCCGGAGTCCCGCCCGCGGTTCCCACGGATTTTGCCCGGAGCCTGAGGAGACCCGAGGCGGCGGACCCGGAAGGCAGCGGCCCCGCGCCGGGCGTGAGGACTGTGGCTACCGCGGGGGCCCACGGCCCCGCACTTACCGAAGTCCAGGAACTGCTTGATGGAGAGCGGTGATGGCGAGAAGCGCGAGTAGCGCTCAATCTGCTTGGGCACCGGCTGCTTCAGCAGCCAGTGGAACAGCCGCATCCTCGCCGGGGCAGCGCAGAGACCAGCCGAGACGCCCGGGCGGCCGCAGGGGCCGGTGCAGCGGAGCCGCGCGGATCCGGCACGTTCGCCAAGCGCGCACCCCGGCCTCCGCCTCGGCCTCGGCGCCGCGGGTGCAGCCGCCGCAGCAGCAGCAGCAGCAGCAGCAGCTCCGGGGCCGCGGCCGGACGCCCGCGGCTTCCCCAGGCCCCGCCCACGGGGGCGGAGCCGGCAGCCTCACGTACGCGGCGCGCGAGGGACGCGGGGGGCACGAGGGGCGCGCGGCCGCACGCGCTGGCTGCTGATTGGCCGCCGCCAGCCACGCTTTCTTCTGCCGGAGTGCCGCCGGGCGCCGGCGCCTCCTTCCTTGGCTCTTGGGACCAAGACGGGCCGGGCAAGTGCAGCTGCCCCGGGTCCCGTCCCCGGCTAGGTCCTCCGCGACCGAAAGGTGGCGAAGGTGCAAGGGAACTGGGAGCAGGCTCGGAGCCCTCGCCTGGAATCCCGATCCTACGCGCCGCTCAATGCCCCTCTCGACCGAAGGCACGTCTTCCGGGAGGCCTTCCTTGGATCTGCTGACTGTTGCACTTCAGGGTATTCGTTGCACCTTGACACGTTGATTTTCATGTTTTGTTTACCACCTAACTACAGTGGCTGTTTCATGCCCTCCACCACTACCACCACCGTTGGGCAGAAATAAACTCACTGGTTCGGATTCCTTCCGCCCCTCACCATTGGCCAGGATTCATTGTAATGTCACTGACTCTCTGTTTCATTCCCCTCCGTTCCAACCCTTGCGAACACCTTTGGGCAGGACTGTTAGATCACTGACTCTGTTTCGTGGCTCGCCACCTCTGGCTCCCACCAACCCTCCTCACCCCCACGCCCCCGCCCAGGCCAACACCTTTGGGTAGGATTAATTGTTAAGTCACTGACTGCTACGTGCCGCCACCACCACCTCCATTGGACAAGATCAATTATAAAGTCACTGACACTTCTTTTAGTGCCTCCCCCCACCCCCCTGTGAGCTCCCCCTAACACCATTGGTCAGGATCAATTGTAAGGGCACTGACTCTGTTTCATGTCCCTACCACCACAACCACTGGAAAGGATCAAATTTAAGAACTTAGGCCCTATCTTTCATACCCTCTTTCATACCTCTACCACCACCATAGGACAGCCTGTTACATGCCTCACCACCGCCAGCATCACTACTTCTGGGCAGGAGTCTATGTATTACATAAGACTAATATAAGAGGGGACATAAGCTCAGGGCTCAGTATATGAAATCATTATTTCCTAATGTGAAGGTATACAGTACAGCTTGCTCTAACCATTTCCACCAACCTTGCTTTATTTTTGGCAACGTGTAAACATCAACTAAAATGAAAGGTATAATGTTTTCTAAGGGAAGGTAAAAATGTAACTGGAAACCACTCCCTTGGTCTCATTAGACTGGTTTTCTCACTGAGTAAGATTATTGGTATGTAGCTATTTAGCTTTTGTGCCTTCCTTGGATTTTTATGCACACAATTCTTTGCTTAATACTATCTCTACTCTGAACTTAAAGAGAAAAGTAATGCATACACTCAGAGAGATCAGTGGTCTTCCCTCACCTGTAGATTTTCAACTACATCTTGGTCATCTTGGTGGTGGTATGGTATGTAGACTACCATGTCTTTTCCATTCAAACCAAAAGCCCAAAGAAGACATAGTAACAACCTCTTTAATCAGGAGCTTTGCCAGCAGAGCTAAGGAACCCTGTTGATCTGGATGGGCAGACAAAAAGACCTGTGGCCTGTGGTTCCTCCAGTGACTTTCTCATGTGCTGTCTGGAGGCAGAGTGTACTTGGTTGCAGTTGTGGGAGTCAGTGAGCAGGAAGAAGCTGAATATCAGTGGACAGGGAGTTTTTCCCAGCCTAAGCCACAAATCACTGCTGATCTTTCTGAGCTTGAAAAGATTTGTTTCACTCCCTTTTTTACTGAACAAAATGCTACTTTAAATCTACATATTCTGCTGATTTATTGAATTTTCATGTGCCTCGTTTTAATGTTTTCCCAGAAGGTGGTGAAGTCTTAGAAGTTGGGAACAATATGGAAGAGCCTGGTATAATAGAAATTGTGCTGGTCCAGGGCTCAAATGATTCAGTCCTAAGCTTGGTTCTATAACTGACTAGCTGTGTGACCTTAGACAAGTCAATTAGCTTTTCTGTGTCCCCGTTACTTCTTATGTCAGATGGGGATATCCAATTTCTCTCCCTGGCATTTGTGACAATCATAGGAAATAAGTGATGTTTAATATAAACACAAGGTATTGTTGTACCTCTTTTATACAGCAACACATATAATTTTAGCTAATAGTTTCAAGTTAACTAGCAAAATCCAGAAGCTGGTCGCAGTCATAAGAGAAGGATCTTGAGGGAAATAAATAGATCATGATGACTTTTGTTTCAATTATTTGTACACATCAAGGTCTTGCCCAGGCCCTGCTCCCAGTGGCTCTTGAAGTGGGACCCCTGGACTAGCAGCAGGAGTGTCACCTGGGAACTTGTTAGAAATGCAAACTCTTGGACCCCACCCCAAACCTAATGAACCAGAAACTTTGGGGGTGGGGCCTGGCAATCTGTGGTTTAATAAGCTATGGGGGTTTTAAAGATATGGCCACGAATTCTTTGATATTCCTCCCCTCAAGAGATAGACTTTAATTCTCCTCCCCTTGCACATGGGCTTGATTTAGTACTTGCTTCTACCAAATAGAGAATGGCCAAAAGTGATGAGATAACACTTCAAAGATTAGGTTATAAAACAATTTCAGTCCTATATGGCCAGTAATCCTCAAAATTATCAAGATCATTAAAAAGAAGGAAAATCTGAAAAACTGTCACAGCCAAGAGAAGCCTAAGGAGACATGACAACTAAATATAATGTGCCAACCTGGATGGGATTCTGAAACAGATAAAAAGGACATTAGGTAAAAACTAAGGAATTCTGAATAAAGGATGGACTTTGGACCAATTTTGTTTAATAGTAATGTGTCAACATGTGTTTGTGAATTGTAACAAATGTACCCTACTAATGCAAGATATTACTAGTAGGGAAAAGTGGGAAGGACATGTGGGAACTTTGTGTACTGTCTTCTCAAATTTGTTGTGAATCTGAAACTGTTCTAAAAAAAATAAAGTCAATTGTTACAATACAGAATTGATGACTATAGTCATCACATTATACGTTACATTCCCAGAGCTGATTTATCTTATAACTGGGAGTTTTGAAAGTTAATCAGAAAGCAGATCTTAAAAGTTCTCATCACAAGGGAAAATAATTTTGTAACTATGTGAGTTTATGGATGTGCACTAAATGTACTGTGGTAATCATTTTGCAGTAGATACATGTATCAGTCGTTATCTTGTACACCTTATACAATGTTATACATGTCAATTCTATCTCAGTAAAACTGGGGAAAAAGCAAAAGCAGTATCTTTTGGTTACAAAATGTAATGTAAAATATATTCAGATAATATAAAGAAAATATTTGATAGCAATAAAAATATTTTATAACCATACAATAACTCCTGAACATTTAAAGCACATGAATGACTACTACTATTAATAACAATAATAAAGTCAACATTTTTAAAAAGACTGTGGCTTCTATTTTAAGGTTCCCTCTCTCTCCCTCCCTGTCTGTGTCTGTCCGTGTCTGTCCGTGTCTCTCTCGCTTTCTCTCAGAAACCACCTGCCATGCTGCGAGAGTGAGCTTGCAAGCACATCCCTTTGGAAGCAGCTCCTTTCCCTGCCTGGCATCTTGACTGTAACCTCATGAGAGACCCTGAACCACAACCACTCCGCTAAGCGGCTCCTGGACTCCTGACTCACAGGAATGTTCACAGTTTATTCTAATAAATGTTCGTTGTTTCCAGCTGTTAACTTTGTGGATGATTTATTATGCAGTAATAGTTAACTGATCTATAAGCCCTCCGGATGATCCTGACACAGGCTCAAGTGTGAGAACCAGTGTCCTGCGCTTTGTACTCTAAACCAGCGCCCAATTCCTGCTTGTTAATGCCTCAGACCTCAGCAAAGTCATCAATTAGACATCAAGGGAGGCTTTCCTTGACCATAAGGCTATGCATTCCCTGTGCTATATGGTTTCCTGATTCTCTGTGCCTCCCACTGTAACACTCAAAGCACTCTGTTATAGGTTGATTTAATGCCCATCTTTGGCACTAGACGTCAGTCCTGTGACCACTGGGCCCAGGTCTGGCTTATTCACTGCTTCATCCTCAGTGTCCAGCATAAGTACCAAACACTACTTAGGTTCACAACAAATATTGAGTAAATAAATGAAAACCAATGACAGTAACAAAACCTACCCCAAATCACATCCCTTCCAATCAGCTCTCAATGGAGAACAAAGGCAGGGGTAGAGTTCTGAGTAATTCACATAATAATGGACACTTTATTACATTATGATTTGATAAAACAAAAGCCAAAATCCAAAGTGGAGTAGAACAGATGAGGAAAAAAATTACCTCTGATTGTCGTAAAAAAAAAAAATAATAACCCCTGATTGTCTCATCATCAATCACTGGTTGGTGGATCTTGTCATAAAATGTCTCCACTATCACTTGATTTAATGAAATCCTGGTCTCCCTGTCTTTTCTTCCTCTTTCTCTCTTCACTCTCAGCTAACATTTTTTGAGCACCTACTGTGTGCTCTGTGAAAGTACCTACCCGTGTTGTCTCTTCACAGTAAATCTGAGGGATGAATATTATCCTCATTTTACAGGTGAGTGAACTAAGACACAGAAAGGTTAAAATAATTTAAGATGACACAGCTTGCAAATGGCAGCACAGATTCAAATCCAGGTCTTCTGACTCCCAATTCTGTTCTTCCATAATACCAGCCTGAATTGTTTTTAATAGATGTTTTTTAAAAATCATTTTTAGGTTCATAGCAAAACTAAGTGGAGAGTGAGTTCCTACAAACCTGTACCTTCCCCCTGCACACAGCCTCCCCCAACATCAAAACCCCCACCAGAGTGGTACCTTTGCTACAATTAGTGAACCTACACTGACACATCATTATCAACCAAAGTCCATAGTTTACTGTTCACTCCTCGTATTGTACATTCTATGGGTCTGGACAAGAGGACTGCTCTAAAAATACTCTGTGCTCTGCCTACACACCCCTCCCCTTCCCCCAACCCCTGGGAACCACTGATCTTTTTACTGTCTCCATAGTTTTGCTTTTTCCAGAATGTCATATAGTTGGAATCATACTGTATGTAGTCTTTTCAGATTGCTTCTTTCACTTCACAATATGCATTTAAGATTCCTCCATGTCTTTTTGGGCTATGATAGCTCATTTCTTTTTAGGTCTGAATAATATTCCATTGTCTGGATGTAGCATAGTTTATTTGTCTATTCACCTCTTGAAGGAAATTTCAGTTGCATGCAAGATTCACTAGCCCACCTTTTGATTTTAAAAGTGGAAAGTAAGAGTGTGAAGATGAGTGAACTAGAGGAGCAAGAACTACTTCAGTTTTACTAAATTTATATCTTCAATCAAATATGTGTGTGATTGGGAGCAGTAGCTCTATTCTCCCAAGTGCCCAGATTCTTGAATTTTTTGACAAACTGTCTTAGATGGTACAAATCCTCTTGAAGTTCGTTTATCCTGGTCCTTTTGTTTCTAATTAAGGAGGGTTTTCAGCCTTAATAGTCTTTCTCTTCCCCTAAAAGAAGTCAGGAAAGATATTAAGTACAGGGAGAGTTAGGCAGGATAATTTATTGAGAAACTAAATCTGGGTTTTGTTTTTGCTGCTTTTGGAGGGACAAAAGGAAGAGGTAGCTGATTTCCCCCAACCTAAAAGACGACGGGGCCTTTGGGCTGCTGTGCCTTGGGAAATCCATTAGTTGCTTCGTAGAGCAGGGTGCTTTGGTTTCCAGGGCTGAAAACAGAAGTCGAAAGATACAGGAGATATTCTGCTAGTCTCTGTAAATTCATTCCCTCTTCTGTTGGTAACTACCCCCACCTGTGTTTAGTTTCCCATGCAATACAATTGCGCTTTGGCTGGGGTGAAGGTGGGGGTGGAGAATTGCCTACTTTGGTTGTAGTCATGAGATATATGGCTCAATCTGAAAACTAACAAGCTTAATTAACTCTGACCACTGGCCATGGCTCATGGTTATTGGCACATCACCCAAATTAGGCCAGTAAAAAGGAGAAGACATTTCCTGGGGACTTCTGTAAAAGAAACCTGCTTGCTGTTTGGAGGAAGCTTCTGGAAGAATCTCTCTCTCTCTTCTCTTTCTACCCCCTCCCCATCTCTAAACACAGACATGGAAGCATTAGCTGACAACCATGTTGTGATCAGGGTAAAGCTGACTGTGGAAAACGGAGCAAAAGAGGAAGAGTCTGGGTCCTAGATGATGTTGTCAGGCAACTAAATCAAACCAATCCTGAAGCTTCCTCTGAACTTCCAGTTCCATAAGCCAGTACATCTCCTTTATGATTTAGACCATCTTGGGTAGCTTTGTCTTGCTTAGAGTCAAAAGTATCCTAACTTTCTAAAGATGTGGTGTATACACACACACACACACACACACACACACACACAATGGAATACTACTCAGCCATAAAGGAATGAAATAATGCCATTTGCAGCAACATGGATGGACCTAGAGATTATCATACTAAGTGAAGTAAGTCAGACAAAGAGAGACAAAGGTCATATGATGTTACTTATATGTGGAATCTAAAATATGATGCAAATGAACTTATTTATAAAACAGAAACAGACTCATAGACACAGAAAACAAACTTAAGGTTACCAAAGGGAAAACAGGGTGGGGGCTGGGCAGGGATAAATAAGGAGTTTGGGATTAGCAGATACAAACTACTACATACAAAATAGATTAACAACAAGGTCCTACTGTATAGCACAGGGAACTACTTTCAATATCTTGTAACACACTATAATGAAAAAGAATATATATACATATAACTGAATCAGTTCGCTGTGCACCATAAACTAACACAACACTGTAAATCAACTATACTTCAATTTAAAAACAAGTATCCTAACTTCCACACAAAGCATTCTCAGATACTCTGCATACACATTTGGGAAAAGCCTCACATTGATGGTTGCTGGTGGGTGTCTTTCTAGCTCTCATATGGGAATTCAAACCCGAATTTAATTTGATTTTTTAAAAAATAAAGAAAGGTAATGTTTCAAGCGCCCAAGTGTTAGGAAACAAAATCACGTCCTATAATATCCAGAGGAAAAGAAATAATAACGGAGGCTCATTAAGTAAATCATGGCACATGCATTCAATGGAACATTATACTGTTATTAAAATTCATTGTATGAAGTCTATATGAGAACATGGAAAATACAAACATTATAAGTGGGTAAAAGCAAGACACAAAACTATGTATCAAATTTGAGGTCAGCTTTAAAGAGTCCACAAAACTTTATAGAAAAAAAAGTCTGGAAGGAAACAGAGCATAGTGCCAACAATTCAAGAACGCTAAAGAGTGTTTTGAGTGATACCATTTAGGAAATCCTTGGAGTTCCTGGGTAAAAAGTGATCCAAAAACATGAGCCAAGGATAGGTAACACGAATGGCCTTATTCAGTTTTCCTTCATTTTAAAAGATGAAGGTTAATTATACAGAGACTTGTCCGAATCCACAATTTTTTTATCCAAAACATGATCTTATCGGTTCTTATTAATATTTACTTACTGCCCATAATTAACTGAGCATGAATCATCATGAAGTTCATATGCAGTGGACTCTGACATCTAAGGTGCCACTTCTTATATGGAAAACTTGGCGTTTCTTACATCAGCAAGTCTAGTACAGCCTTCACCCATCCAAGCTGTTTGCCAAGAAGCAGCCCCCACCCTCATCCCTGACCACCACCACCACCACCACCAGCAAACTTGACAGTGAACCCGAGTCAGTTCCCAAGTTGCTAACATTTCCATCAGAGACGGTTGTTGTGTAGCTGCCAGGAGGGCCTCTTCCCAAGGCCTCTGAGATCTTATTATCAGCTCCAATTCTTTTCGCCTTTCCCTCCTACCACTTATCCCAATTTTCTGGAGGTTTGAAGCTTTGAGGAAAAGAAAGACTGCCATTCCTCACAAGGAGACTGGGAATTCCTGCTCTAGGATAATCTGTCCTGTGTACCATCTGATGCCTGAGACAACTATAAATCAGTGATTTTAAAGGACCAGGTCTGGGGCCACCTTCCACACATTCCACAATTTGAAGTGTGTAAAAGAACAGAATCAAAAAGGCCAGGTTTCTAAATCTAAAAAGATTCCATCTCTTTAGAAGTACTAAGGCCCATGTGGGGTTATTGAGCACTTGAAACATGCTGGTCCAAATTGAGACAGGTTCTAAATGTAAATTCACACCAGATTTTGATGACTTAGGATAAGGAAAAGAAAGAAAAAGAAAAGAGAATACGAACTATCACATTAATAATTTCATGTTGATTACATGCTGAAATAACATTTAGATATATTGGTTAAATCATATATATTTTTAAAATTAATTTCTTCTGTTTCTTTTACCCTTTCTAAAGTGTGGCTTCTAGAAAATGTAAAACTGTATCTGTGGCTTGCATTTGGGGCTCATGTTAGATTGCTACTGGGCAGTGCTGTGCTCAGTATACTGCCGGGTGTCTTTGTACTTCTGTGGATACAGACAAGGTAATTAACACTTGCTGCTGGGCTTCTTTGTGCCAGAGCTGTGTTGGGTACACTTAGCTCTTTTAATCTTCATATCAATCCTGCAAGGCACTCATGAGTATACTCATTTACAGAAGAGAAAACTGAGGCTCAAAGTAGTTAAGCAACTTGCCCAAGGCCACACACTGAAGTATGGCAGAGCCGGTAAATTCAACATTGGATAATTGTTCAGGGCGTTATCCAGTTGCCAACACTTTGCTTTCTGGCACGACTGGACGACCTATACAAGCAGAGGAAGTGATGCCAAAACAAATGGGAGGAGATGTGTTCTTTGAAACTGAAATTGCTTCACACGAACAAGTCTCATCAAAAAAATAAAACTACACCTCCTTAGTCCTTGATGCCAAGTTGCCAAAACACATGGCTGGTGACAAGTGTTATAGCATGGCCTTTCTTTTTGTCTAACCATGACTTGGAAAGAGGGGTTGAGTGGGTGCTGTTTAAGAGCTAGACTTGCCACCATTTAAAAAAGATTCCTGTCTATAGTTTTGTCTATAGTTTGAGATGTAATAGAAAGAAAAATTTGCTAGTTAGCCCTATAATTTCCTTTTCCCCGCAGAGCATCTCGATGGGTTTGGATATATAAGTTTGGGCTTGCACCTGTGGGAAGAAGTACTTGGACCCCTCACTCCTTAGGGTGATCTGGGGAGGGAGAGGATGAAGTAGAATCAGGGTGGAGGTGGGGGGAGCTTTAAGAAGGGTTGGGTTGTAAGGTCCATGTTCTCCCCCTCCTCACCAATTTCATAACAGGTACTTCATCACAAATGCTTGTTTGGGGGTGATTTTTTTTTTCTGGCAGAGTCTGGTGAAAGAGGTGCGTGGTTCAGTAGCAGCTGTGCAGGAGAAAGATCCAAGTATCAGAGGCGTCCAGAACATGGTAGGAGCAGTAATCCTGAGAGGGCCGAGGACTGTGATGGGCTGTGGGATCTGAGGGGAGCAGGGAAACCTGCCAATGAGTTCAAGAGCTCCCCCCCAGGGATGGAGCTGCAGTTACTTGAAGTAACTTGCCAGTCACAATGCAGTCATTGGCAGGTTTCCTTGCTCACCTGATGGTGTTTTCTGGCATAGTCTCTCAAATCAGAAACCTGCACAAGGTCAGGTAACTGCAGCTCCATCCCTGGGGGGAACTCTTAGAAAGCACAGGCACACATCTGAGTTTTCCAAGCCGAGGCGACAGAGCTGGAGTACTTGTCTGCCCATTCCCCTGGTTGGTGACTGAGAGTTGCTCCTGAGGAGAGCAAGGCGTTTCCCTAGCACTTTGAGCCTGCTGTGTGTACTGTGTGGAATTTTATTATTCTCTGGCTCTTATGGAAAATCACTTTATAACACATATATATGCTTATATTATTTCATTTCCATTGTTTGGAACTGACAAACTTGCTACAATGCTGTACTTAAGAAGACTTCTGGAATTAGCTTTGTGTACTTAGCATTATATTGCAAAGATTCATTTTATCTTATGTATGTAGCCCTAGGGGCATTTAGGTTGTTTCTAGCCTGTCTTTCTCTCTCTCTCTTTCCTTCCTTTCTTCTTTTTGTGTATTGATTTATTTACTACAAATAGTAAACAATGCTGCTGTGAATGTTATTTTTGGACAGGTTTATAGATTCCATGAGAATATTTAATACTACAGGATAATACAAAATGATTAATTTATATTCCTATTGATAAATACGAGATTTTATTCATCCGTATCCTCTTCTTCAAAACCTGGTATTGTCGGACAGCTTCACTGAATGCTCTAGTTTTCAGTTTGGGTGTTGGGTTCATGGAGGTTCCTATTTATTTATGTATTTATTTAAAAAGAGAGGCACATGTGGACCTGTGTATCTTGAGCCCAAGATTATGACTAACTCAGTTCTATGTAGTTACGGACCCCCCTTGAAAACAGTGCAGTCACAGGATACCTATCAGGTTCTAGAAATGAGGTTCTGTAAACACCTCAGCCCAGTTAGGGGCTTGAAGATCCGGCCTCAGTCTAGATACCACTCTGAGCTGGGCAGTGTTTGTTCTTCTTCCAGAGATCCCTTCCTTCGTGCTGCCTCCACCAGACCACTATCATCCAAATGGGCCTGAAGAGTTCTCCTTGCTTCCCACAATTTCCCTTCCCAACGAAACATAACTCTTCAGTGTCCCATTTCCTCAAGACTCTGCTCCTTCCTAGAAGGGACTTGAAGTGGAAACTTAAGGTACCAGAGCCTAGGAATTGGGTGGATAAAGTTGGTTGTGTGGGCCTTTGGGCATTCCTCATGACACCAGGCAGGCCAACATCTGTCCCCGCTGAAGTGTAGGTCACCCCTAGATACTGGTACTCCCTACTGGGTCATCCCACAAGATTAGGCAGTATTGCTACTTACTGACTGTGTGGTTTTAGGCAAGGTATTTAACCTCTCCCGGCTTTGGTTTTCTCACCTGGAAAATGGGAGTGATAAAACCTCCTTTGAGGGTTTATTGTGAGAACTGGAGACAACATCCTCCTGGCCTCAGGAAGCTTTCAATTAGGGGAGCATGACAGCCTGGCCTACTAGACACTTGACCTCCAAGTTCCAGGCCTAGATCTGCCTGCCACTAACTAGCTCTGTGGGGTTGGGAAAATTGCTTCATCTTTTCATGCCCAGTTCCTCAAATGTAAAGTGAGAGGGCTGGACTTCAGCTGATCTCTAAAAAGAAGATCATGAGTCTATGAGAAGAACCCTGGCTACCATAGTCAATTATTTATCCACGTCAATGTAGCCACCCAGAGCTATCATGCCTCAAGTACTAACTTATTCAATAGATCCTAAGGGAAGAGTTAGGACAAAAACTTTCCCAGGAAATGAGGGAAAATAATTTTGTTTTACTTGAGGGAATAATTTCCAAATCTGAAAGACGAAGGAAATAGTGAAAGGGAGTGGGGGAGATAACTATAAAATTTACATATAAAAGCCATGTTTGTGTTCAAAACTGAGTTCAGAACTCTGATATTATTCTCCAATTACTCCAATTATTTTTTCACCACTCAAGATTATTGCATGAGTCAGAGCTGTATTCTGTTTCTCCTTGTACAACACTTTTCTTCTTTTATTCCTTTCCCTCAAAATAGCTTCGTTCTTTCACTGCATTTTTTTCCTTCTCTGCATTCCTGTTGTTGTTTTGGTTTCAGTGAGAAAGTCATTTTGGTCTTGGGTAAGTTTCATTTGGCAGCATAACCCGAATAATACCTGTTCTCATTCCTAAGCTATGTTCCCTCACAGCCATGGTCACGGAGTTCCATCTGAACTAGACCAAAGCTGAATTTCAGGAGACCATTAACAAAAACTAGAGGAACATTTTCTCTTCCCATTATTTAAACCTTCAACCTCAGGCAATTCTTTTGGCTTTCCCGATAGCACTCCTGGCTTCTCACAAGGTTGGAGACTTACCTGTATTCTCCCCTTACACTACTCTGTGAATTCACCTACCTAACAAATCTCCTATTGTCCTTTGTCTGCTTACAGGACTGGCCTTGTTCCTGATGAAGAACCACTGCCTATACACTGGATGAGAGGCAGTTGCAAAGAAATTTTAATTAACTCAGACACCTTGGAGACAAAAAAAATCTCTCCAACAACACCAGGAGAATAAAAGGAAGAAAGAGGAGAGGGTGAGTTTACGGTTCAAGTCTCAAAATAACCAAGACTCAAGATGGAGATGGCAGTGATCAAGAATTAGAGAGCTAAGAGGAAGAGCAAGTGATGGAGTGATTCTGGCCAGAGGTGACAAGTGACCAAAGAGATGAAGCTAAGGCCCTGGGGCCGGGGGGCCTGTCTACAACCTACATTCGTCTTTCTGGGTAGGCAAAATACGTGTGCACATGTGCTTTGGTGGCGACCGTGGTGCGTGTGTTTCAGCCCCTCCCCAAAAGCAGTTTCCTGTTGGACTTCTCACCACCACCTAGCTTTTCCTGAAGGTGCTGTTCTCGCTAACATCAGCCAGAAACACTCAGAGGAGATGACAGTTCCTAGGTTCCGTCCCCATTCTCCCACCACACCAAATTCACGATAAGTTCACCAATGGTCTTCGTGTCCAAGGGATACTTTTTAGTCCTTATTTTTCTTGACCTCATGATCACTCCCTCCTTGTTGCAAAACTTTCTTTGAATTCACTGGTTCCCCACCATCACTGTTTTTCTCCCTGCTTTCTGGTCACTTCTGGGTCTTTTTTTCTGATATCTGCTCCTCTGCTTCATCTTAGGGTTCCTTAGAACTCTTTCCTAGTCCCTCTTCTTGCCTGCTTCTCTCTTTCGAGGCAACCTCCACTATCCCCATGACTTCAGTTATCATTAAAACTCCGATTCCCAATAAATCTCCTGCCTCTGTGTATGCAAAATGCCCCCTTGCTATTTCCATGTGACTGTCTCAGTGACCCCCCCAAGCTATATATGTCCAAAATTATATTCATGATCTTCCCACCAAAATTCTTCTCTTTCAGCATTGTCCCCTTCCCTAGAAAATGGTACTTCTGCTGACGGGGTTGCTTAGACTAAGAACCTAGGCATCATCTTGAACACTCCCTCTTAGTCACCTCTCACACTCCATCAGTCATCAAGTCTTCTGATTCTCTGTCCTATAGATCTCTTGAATCCTACCTTCTGCTTCTCTCCATCCCACTGCCACCATCCTGGCCACAGTGACCATCACTTGTCACCTGGGCTCTTGCAAGTATCCTTATAAACTGGTCTCCTGGCATCTTTGCTTGCCCTTCACTCCATTCTTCCATCCACTGCAGCCTAATGATCTTTACAAATGCAAATATGGTCACGCCACTCTCTTTCAAGGGCCCAGAAGGCACTGCCACATCTAGCCCCTACTCACCCCTCCATCTCCTCTTGTACAGTGCTAACTCTCATTCTGTCTGCTGCAGAAATACTGGATTTATTTGACCACCTCAAAATGCAATGTTTTGCCTGCCTACAGCTTTTGGATATGCTCTTCCTTCTGTCTGACAGGCTTTTTCCACCGCCAATGACCTGAGACAGTGAACTCCTGCTCATCCTTAGAGTCTGCCTTAAATATCACATCCTCCGGAAAACCATCCCTGACCATCCAGATGGACTAGGTCTCCTTTTAATCACTCTCCTAGCACCATGCAGTGCTCCTTCATAGCACACTGCACACTTAAAGTTAATTAATAGCAATTTTTGGCTTAATGCCAGTCTCCCTCTTGTGGCTGGAAATTCCATACTGGTGGAGACCATGTCTGTCTGTTCAGCACTGAGGTCTCAGTTCCTAGCTAATGGTAGGCTCTCAAGAAAAATCTGTAGAGTAACTGACTCTCTGAACATTCCCACCAGTTCTTACCCCAACACTCTCACCAAACCATGCTTATTGAATTGAAAACACCCTGCTGAATCCTCCTTAGTTTCCTATTACTCCTGTAACAATGTGCCACAAACTTAGTGTGACTCAGAGCAACACAAATGTATTCTCTTATAGTTCTGGAGGTCAGAACTCCTAAAATCAAGGAATCAGCAGGGCTGCATTCCTTCTGAAAGCTCTAGAGGAAAATCCATTTCCATGCCCTTTCTGGCTTCTAGAGGCTGCCTGAGTTCCTCGGCTCATGGCCTCCCATCACTCCGACCTCTACTTTCATCACATCTCCTTTCCTGACTCACTTCTCTCACTCTGACTCCCCTGCCTCCCTCCTATGGGAACCTTTGTGATTACATTGGGTCCATCTGGACAATCCAAGATCATCTTCCCATCTGGAGATCCTTAACTTCATCATCTCTGCAAAGTCTCTTTTGCCACATGAGGTAACGTATTCACAGGTTCCGAAGAGAAGGACTTGGATATCATTGTGGAGGGGCATTATTCAGCCTACCACGCTTCCCATGCCTCAGAGGATAAAACTTTTGCAGTTTTCTGGAACAAATTCTGAACTTTACTATCAAATGTCACACATCCTTACACATCATGATGCTGCCTGCATTATAATTCTTTCTCCTGGATCCCCATATAAATTAGATTCCACTTGTCTGTCCTCAAGTGTGCACATAAACTAATTCCATAGCGTCCACAAACACACAGTCCTCGGGTGTGCTTAGAATATCCCTCCTGACTCCTGGCCCCGTGGTGGGGAGGGCAGAGCTCTGCAGCAGGAAGGGAACGTGGCCCAGGCCAGTGGCTAAACGGACCTTGCCTTGTTTGATGCCCCAAGCTACCCTCCCAACTCCAAGTCTCCCTTCCCAGCTGTCACTTTCTGGAGAAACTGGCTGAGGGGATGGATGGTCACAAGGTGTCTCAGGTGGAAGAGTCTTAGCAAGAAGCTGTGGCTGAACATTTCTAGAGACATTTATAATATGTAAAACAACATTTAGAAGGTGCCCAAGTATTTGGCAATGAGTGTGGAAGCCAAAGGGTTTCATAATACAAACAATTTGCATCTTAAACACTTGACATAATTGGTATGACTATTCTTAAGACTGAGAAAGCCTGATCCTCAAAGTACTACTTATGGACTGTTCACCTCAGAGTTGGAGTGGGAAGAAATACTCAGCCCCGGCCATGGTCTCATCCTGAGTTACAGCTGCCATTACGTGCTTTTTCTGACAGTTACGGAAATCAAGCAGAAGACACTGCTTCTGGCAGCACTGAATGTACTAACTGGGAGTGACTCTCTTGTTCCCAACAGGCACGATCTGGACTTTCATGGGAGTGAAGACAGGCTTGCTCTCCTCTCACACCATCTACTTTCCTCGCAGTAACCAACTCTCAGTTCTTTCCTCCTGGGTCCCACTTAGAGATAGTTGCTTTATGGATATTCTGGGGTTTTCCCAAGTCCTGATTATTTTACCAATGAAAGATTTCCAAAGGAACCAGAAGGAATGGAGAACACTTTTTTCTACACTCTTCTTACGTTTCTTTATTAAAATAAAAAATCTCTGCCAAGAAAAGCTCTAGGTAAATTGCTCTGGGTCATCTATTCCTGAGATGAACACACCTTTAGTGTAATCTAGTCATGACATTTTAGAGTTTGGAGGCTGGAGATCAGCTGGTCCACTCCCTCATTTTGCAGATGAGAAAGCTAAGGTACAGACACCTAAGGAAATTGTCCAAGGACATACAGGTCAGGCCTGTTGACAGTTTCATGAGGCCATAAAAGGTATCAACCAAGATTGTAGACAGCCAGTTGATAACAGTCATAGATACAGCTTCCATATAATAAATTCAGTCTTCATTCTTTTAAGGTTTTGTGATAATTCAACCTGCACTAGACCAAAGTTTACTTCAAACACTCTATGAAAGAAAAGCTTACTAAGCAACGAATGGTGTAAAAAGATCACAGAACATATTGTTTACCTATTTCCAGAGGCAATCTCTATACAGGACATTTGCTTTTAACTGTATGCAACTATACTTTTGATTGTCAAATAAATCATTAAAACAAGCCTTGCAAAACCTCAGTTTGGAGTCATTTTGTTAATTATTTAATCCTCATTGTAGATTCGCCATTTAAAAAATATTTTTAGTTGGGGAGGGTATAGCTCAAATGGTAGAGCTCATGCTTAGCATGCACGAGTCCTCGGTTCAGTCCCCAGGCCCTCCTATAAATAAATAAATAAATATAATTACCTCCCCCCAAAAAAAACAAAAAAATTTTTTTTAATTGAAGTAGAGTTGATTTACAATGTCATGTTAGTTCCTGGTATACAGCATAGTGATTCAGAGATAGATAGATAGATAGATAGATAGATAGATAGATAGATAGATATTCCTCATGTAGGGCTTTTTATATATATATAATACATATATATATTCCTTTTCAGATTGTTTTCCATTATAGGTTATTACAAGATAATATAGTTCCTTGTGCTGTACAGTAGGACCTTGGTGTAGACTTGCCATTTAAAAAATTATTTCTTTTAAACAATAAGTCTCAGAACTTTCATTGATCCAGCCCGATTATTCCTTCTCCCGACTCGGAATCAAAAGGGTGTAACTGCAGGACTTCAAAGGGAATCAGAAATTGTGGGGCAAGGCTGACTCTTCCAAGCAACTGCCCTCATTCACCTTGAGTGAATCTTGGAGGCTTTTGCTTTGAAGAATAAGGGAGGGTGGAGTGTTGAGGAATTTGCTTCTGCCTGCCAGGATGAATGCAGCACTTTGAATGGCACCCCTTATTCATACACATCAAGGCTTTCTTCAGATGAAAACAGACAAGTCACCACCAGGCACAAGGCCTTCACCCTGCCTGCCTACAGCCCACCCAGGATTTCATTTAAACCCTGGACCCCTAGCAAGACATTCAAGTCCTCTAATTTTTTTACTGATTGCAAAATCAAACTGATGCCCAGTGGAAAATTCTTTCCTTCATTTAGGGCGGGGATTGTTAACTAATATTAGATACTTGCCAGAGAATCTGGGTTTGAGGTGGTACTCTGTATCGAAAAGACACTTTTCACCTTCCCTCTGATTCTCTCTCTCTCCTCCTTCCCTGGCATCTGGGGTTGCCCAGGATAAAATATAGGCCATCCAGTGAAATTTGAATTTCAGATAAACAATAAATATATTTTAGTCCATGTGTGTCTCGTGTCGTATTTGGAACATACTTATACTTAATTTTTTATTTTTTAATAAAGTTTATTCTTTTAGAGCAGTTTCAGGCTCACAGCAGAACTGAGCAGAAAATACAGAGTTCACACACAGCCCTCCCCACCCACACATATATACTCCCCTACCCTCAACATCCCTCAGCAGTGTGGCATATTTACATACTTATACTTTAAAACTTACTTGATTACGTGAAATTCAAATCTCACTGGATGTCCTGTACTGATTGAATTTTTGTTTTTTTGGCTAGATCTGGCAAGCCTACATGAGTCTCTTTATCCAAGCTTTGTTTTGTTCTTTCTCCTAAAATTTTATTTTCATGGGCTTTCTTCCCAGTTTTATTCTCCTCTTTAAGAAGAGTTATTTCTTCACCTTCTGCTCTTATTTGGGGGGTATGAATATTTAGTGATTTCAGATTGTAATGGACAGCCCTGGGCTTCTGTATAAAAGGGCTCAGAGCCACTCATCAGGTGAGAATTGAAGAGGGCGTATCTGAAGCCATTTCTCCTGATATTCCACCCTCATCAAGTACTCCTTTGAATTAAGCATTGCCTTCACTAGGTGGCACTTCTAAAACATCTCTGGGAAACAGTAACACAAATTATCAATACCTTAAGAGAAGTGGTAGTAATGATTTTAAAATTTTATCTCCATCTACCTTGTGAAAATAAACACTTTTTTGAAAGTATAACAGAAGTGTGTCCAATTAATAAGGGCACAGCTGGATGAATTTTCCTCAAATGAACATAGTCAGGTAACCAGCGCCCAGATCAAGAAACACAACATGGGGAAAGAAATCCTGTCACGGCTACAATATGGATAAACCTTGAGGATGTCATGCTACATGAAATAAACTAGTCAGAAATACTGTATGATTCCACTCATATGAGCTATCTGGAGTAGACAAATTCATAGAAATAGGAAGGAGAATGGTGGTTACCAGGGGCCGGGGGGAGGGGGCCATGGGGAGAACTTGTTTAATGGGCCAAGAGTTTTCAGTTTTGCAAGATGAAAATTTCTGGAGATGTGTCTCACGTCCATGTGAAGATACTTAACACGACTGAACTGTACACTTAGAAGCAGTTCAGGTGGTAAATTTTATGATATATATACTTCCCACAGTGAAAAAGACCCCCAGAAATACATTATTACCAGCTCCCCAGAAGCCCTCATGCCCCTTGCCAGTCACTCCTCCTGGTCTAAGAAGACGATTATCCTGATCTCTAAAAGGAGCCCATCAGCTTTAAAAAGATTCTAGAGTTAGTAGGAAAAAGTTTCTCAGACGCCCTTCCTTCTGACAGGGAGCCTCCTGCAAATCAGAAAAGGATTCGACCATGGCTACCACAGTGCCTAGCAAACAGAAGTAGCTCAAAAAGGCTCGCTAATTCCAGGCTGATGAGAGCCTTAGGCTTGCGGTTGTGGGAGGAGCAGAGGGAAGAAAAGGGCACCGAAGAAAGAAGATGAAAGTGCTGGAAACAAATGCCAGCCACTTTGTCATCTTGCCAAAGGTTAGCCCTGCATATTCATTACAGGTTTATTCACTGATGATGCATTTTTGTTCCTCTTTCACTGTGTTGACAACATGATCTGTAGGTTTATATTTGAATCCAGCCCAAAGTATAGAGTTATTTTTTGTTACTGTGTGCATAGCTCTAACTGCTTATTTTCTTACCAGGGTGTTTATTGCCAATGTGTATGGCATGAGACGAAATAGATGTGCTTGTTAATGCTTGCCTCCCAATTCCTCAAGGGACAATTCTAAACGCAAGGAAATTCAGGTTCACTTCGTTTTACAGCCGCCTTAAGATTTGATCCACTGGACTTTTTGATTATGTCCTTTTCCAAGAGGGCACCAAATGTTCCAAAGAACAAATGACAAAACTGTAAGCATTGATCAAGAAAATGGATAAAATTGCTATTTTAGACCACACATGGTAGTGGCTGAGGCCGAGTTTAACAATCTTTTACAGACTTGAAGCCAAGGGAATAAGATACGCCACTTTCTGATGTCAGATGGTAGGCAGATAGCCTGGGGACCTTGGAGACAAACAGTATTGTCACATTATGCTAAGGATTAGTTATTTAGATCAGTGGTCTCAGACCCAATGGTCCCTTTTATAAGATATATTTAGTAGTCCTACCATACTGATTTGAAATGAAATAGGTGATACCACATACCCCTACAATCATTGTAAAACAAAAAAACCCAACATAATGACCTAGTAGAAAGGAGGAATAAAAGGAAAGAAATTTATAATAAAATAGCATGCATCTCAAAGTGTAAACCCTCAGGCATGGCAACACTGACGACAAAATAGCCAGATACTTAGACTAATCATAACATCACTGTGAGTGACAGCTCAAGACACAGACCAACACAGGTGTGTTTTAGTGGCAACTCAAATGACAAAAGCAGTCCTTCACAAGTTGCTATGACTTCCCAACATGGTGAATGACTCTTGGAAGATTCTAAGTGAAACTAAATGCAAGCAGGGGGAGGGGATACCTCAGTGGTAGAGTGCACGCTTAGCATGCATGAGGCCCTGGCGTCAATCTCCAGCACCTCCATTTAAAAAATAAATAAATAAACCTAATTACCCTCCCCTCAAAAAACTAAATACAAGCACCCTTCAATTTATACTATGCTTGCATTCTTGTAAATTAAGTGCTTATTTTCACCTACATGAAGGTTCAGCAGGATATCTGAAGTTCATCTGTAACATGGAACAATTTCCAATTCTAGCATTGCTGGGCCCCACCCTTTAAATATCAATAGTGCCTCCCAATCATTGTGATAACCAAAAAATGCCACCACCAATTTCTAAAATCCACCCCCACCCCTGGATAATACTGCCTCCCATTTAGTAGTCCTCATATAGAATTAAAAAAATTATTTGCAGGACCATTTTAAAAAATCTTAAAATGCATCATTGATAAAAAGGAGCCATATCCTCAGCAATTGACTCATTGGTGATTCATATTCCTTCACATTTTTTGGAAAAATTTGATCTTTGATTTTACAATCCCACCAAAACAGAGTTTCCCAATATCTGAGATTATAAGATCATCAAGAGAGTCAACAAACAAAATGACATAGTACTTTTTTCTTGAGAATACTTACGTAGTATTTTAGTCATTAAAATAATAGGTCGATGAAGGGAAAAAGAAGAGCAAAACCCTGCAGGTTGTCTTATCAAGAAAAGCAATTTAATGAGAAGGTGTCATACAGATCTAGGATAGCGGCAAATATTGTAATTATTGTTTTGTTCCATTTTTGCAGTTATTCTGTTTAGTTGTTTTTTTCTCAAAAATGTTCAGTAATTGTGAAAATTCCTTACTAGCAACATAAATATAAATCAAACATCTTACAAATGCTACCAGTTGCAGTCTATAGAGCACTGCCCTCAAGTGGGGTTTCTGTGTCTTGGGGCCAGTGGTGGGCTGGGGCCAACTGGTTCTAGCTCAGAAGAGTTCACTGCACTCATCTCTTCCCACTCTGCACTCGGTAATGCCATGCTGGGAACCTGAAATCAGCAGGGATGGAAGTATTCACACCATGGAAACTGGCAAATGCTACAAATCAAGTCCACCCTCACCCACGCATCCTCACTCCAAGAGAGCCTATTGTTAAACAGCCACCAGATACCAGTGCGAGGGCTGGCTTGCAGGAAAGAACAACCTGACACAGAAGTAACAAAAGAAGACTTTGTTATAAACTCTTTTTGAAAAGGCCTGTCCACATTGGGCCCTCTAGCGTTTCATCACATTCTAGTAAGGTACAAAATGATGGATCATAAATGACCAAGGAGCTAAAACTAAACAGAAACATTAATTCACTCGCATCCAAATATTTACTTAGTACCAAATATGTGCAAAAAATTCTTCCTGGGCCAAGGCAAGGCACAAATTAAATAAGTATATAATGTGCAATGGATCAATTTAAAACAAATATTTGACCATCAACACTAGCATTTTTCACCCTTATCAAAGGGGATACTGACCTTTAATAAGCACTGTGCCAAGTATTAAGCAAGTATTATCTTGTTTGATCCTCACAGCTACCCTGTAAGGCAATCTTAGGCTGAACCATACGAAATTGCTGATAGTTGACCATTTTTGACCCCTACACGTGGCAATTTCATAGGGTTTCACCCAATATTATTTTCTCTATTTTACGGACAAGGAAGCCGAGACCCCAACATATTGATTTGTCAAATGTCAAAATACCCCTATTAAGTGACTAAGCTAAGACTCCTTGCAGACCTGTGATTTCCACCACACACACTTCCCAAATAAAGGAATGGTAAGTTCATTTGATATGTTGCAAACACTGAAAGAAATCCTAGAATTAAACTGCCTTGAAATAACTCACTGTGGGAAAAAAAAAAAACTAAATTAAAGACATGTGTTTTGCCACTTTACTAAGTATTGGCTCCCTGGGTTTCTTAATCATAAGTGATTAGAAATAATCATAATTGTTGATACATTTTAGAGACCGAACAACATTTTAATATAGAGAGCAACCATTGTTTAATTCGTTCTTAAGAAATCAAATTAATGTTTATTTGTACTTAAGAAATTCCATTAACGTTCAATTTATACTTGAGAAATTGATGTTTATTTTGTACTTGGATGACTTTTAAAATGCTGTGCTATGACTAGTACCAACTATCAAAGGCCTTAGAGTCACCGTCTATGATTCTCAACCCACTAGCACCGTCAATGTGTCAGAAAAGGATTATAGTCACAAATGTTTGAACCAAAGGGTGTGGTATAGGAGTCTCTTACATTTTTCAATTAAAACTTACAGTAAAATCTTGACATAATACACATATGTATATATATGGATATAACTGAAACAAGTTTCATGGAAATTTTTACTCGTGGTATGTGAAAAGCACTCTGATATTTTCTATTCTAATCTACTCTATTCTATTCTATTTTTAAATGCAGATCACAACTTAGTATATCATTTTCACAAGCTCACTAATGTGTTGGAATCCCCAGTTTGAAAACCTTTTTTACAGCCCCCATTTTATTCATTTCCCTCTAAGTTACTTTGTTCTTTTCACCTAGAACTTTGGCCTCCGACTTAACCAGCTTCCTTTCTTCCTTCTTTCAATAAGTATTTACAGATCATCTGCTCTGTGCCAGACACTGTGCTAAGTGCTGGACATGCAATGGATTTGTATCCACATCTCAGGACCCCACATCCATTCAATTATCATGCATATAAATGCAAACTTTCAACTGTGCTTGGTGCTACAAAGGACAGGTTCCAAGAGAGGAGGATTTGACCTAACAAAGGAAGACTTATGAGGAAATGGCATCTGAGCTGAGATGTAAAGATGTATTCTGTTCTATTTCATCAAGATAATGCTGGGGACTTACTGTATAGCACAGGAAACTGTATTCAATTTCTTGTAATAACATATAATGGAAAAGAATCCGAAAAAAATATATATATAGGTATGTATAACTGAATCACTTTGCTGTACATCTGAAACTAACACTGTAAATCAACTACATGTCAATAAAAAGTAAAATAAAAAAAAAGAAAATGCTGGCTACCCCCCATTATCCCCAACCTCTAATCTACTTTTAGCAACCACAAATCATTTTGTCCTTATAGATGTGCTTGTTCTAGACATTTTATATAACAGAATAACATATCATATAATATGTGGTCTTTTGTGACTATCTCCATTCACTTACTATAACATTTTCAAGGGTCCATCTGTGTTATAGCATTGTATGGACAGACCAAATTATGCATATCCATTTGTCAGTTGATGGACATTTGGGTTGTTTCCACTTTGGGCTACTGAGAAATGCTGCTATGAACATTTATGCCCAAGTTTTTTTATGGACCTATGCTTCCATATCTCTTGGGTATATACCTAGGAGTGAAATTGGTGGATCAAATGGTATCTCTAATTTTAACATTTTAAGGAACTGGCAAACTATTTTTTGAAGCAGCTGCACAATTTTACATTCCTACCAGCAGTGTATGAGGGTTCCAATTTCTCCATATTTTGCCAACATGTGTTTATTATCTGATGATTTGATTATAACCATGCTAGTGGTGTGAAGTGCATCGTGGTTTTGGTTTGCATTTCCTTGATGGCTAATGATGTTGAACATCTTTTTATCTGTTTACTGGCCATTTGTATATTGTCTTTGGAGAAATGGCTATGCAAATTGTAGCCCCCAGACTGTGGGAACAAAGGAAGGAGCCTTGGGCTGGAATAGTAAACAAGTCATAAAAAGCTGCAGACTCAGAGGTGAGAAGGCTGGTTAGCCAATGACGGGTAAGATCCCCAGAGGGGGGCAACCTAAGACAGGCACAGCCGCCTGAGGCCAAGAAGAATGTTGTGAAGCAGCTGTTTCTCATACATTCCGCCCTGATAAGCTATAAGGCTCGCTGGTGGCAACACGAACATGATTTACCAAAACATAAAGGGTCTTCTGACCTTGAGCCAGATGCTGCCTGTTAACCATTTCCCTTGTCATTCTCCTTTGCTATATAAGACTATATAACTTAATAAAGCTTTAGACTAGCCATCAGCTCTCTCTGCATACAGTGTGTATGTGTACATGATACTGCGACACCAACACAAATGACTTGCCTATTTTTAAATTGGGTTAGTTATCTTTTTATTATTGAGTTTTAAGTGTTCTTTATATATTTTAGCTACAAGTCCCTTATCACATAATTTGCAAACATTTTCTACCATTCTGTGGGTTGTCTTCTCACTTTCTTGATGATGTCCTTTGTAGCACAAAAAAAATTTAATTTGATGAAGTCCTAACACCCAATGTTACACCACACTTCCGTGATCACTTCAACTGTCAACTCCATTTTACCTCAACAATGGACCTTGGTAGCACCCAAAGCTGTTTGAACTCTGCTTTCTTAAACTCCAGTATTCCCAGTATTCTACTCTTAGGGTAAAATCCTTTGTCCTTCTAGCTCTCTCTCTACCTTGCTTCTATCACATATGCTCTGTAAACCCTCTAAGACCTCCCATCGTCAGCCTTCTGTTTTCTCCCTGGTTTGTCACTTTCTTCTTTCCAATCTTCTCATCTTTCACTCTTATCCATACTAGTCCTTACAGCCCAGCTCTACAAACTCTCCATTCACAGCATATTCTACTCCTTTGCCCCACTCTCTTTTTGTTATACTTGTTCTGCAACCTCCAACCATAAATCAATCTAACCAGCTGCCTTCTCTTCTCTACTTCTACTGCTAGCAAGCAGCATTGAAAAACTCATGCAACCTTATGCATTGGTACCACTCCTGATTTATGTTCTCCAATATCAACTGTGCTCTTAAACCTGCCCTGCCATCTTTGAAAAAAAAAAACCATTTTAGCTTCCTCTCCCATTCCCTGATGCCAACTCTACTTCTCTCCCCTACACTCATATCATTCCCATCTTCCTTGAACAAGCCAAGATAACTTGTCTCCTTGGTGTGTGCTGTTCCTTTGTCATAAACACTCTTCCAACAGGTCCTTGAATGGCTGGAAACACTTTGTCATTCAGGTCTCAGTTCAAATGTCACCTCATCAGAGAGGCCTCCCCTATTCATCCCCGTCTACTGTTACTACCTTCCTCCCATTGCCACATTACCCTGATTTATTTTCTTAATTTCTTTATCTGTGCTATCTGTCTGGAAAAGTCTTACTCACGCTTCTAAAACCCTTTACTAGCTAAAGGTAGAGACTTGCTTCTCTGTGCTTGCACAGTACCCTGGGTAGAGCTCTCATATCCTGTACGGAACCCTTACTAGGTAGCTGTTACTTATGGATTACAGGTCTGTGTTCCTCTTCCACATACGAAGCTCCTTGCAGATAGGTGCTGTGTCTTATTCTTCTTTGGCTTCCTGAAGGTGCCCAGCACCGATCAGGCACTCAATATGTGTGGGAGAGAGGTAGAGAAACCCATTATCTACATAGCAGGGGATCCACCCATCATGAATGAGGATTAGCAATTACTGGGAAAAAAACTGTGGAAACTGTAATACAAACTAAACCCTACTAGGCATTATTTTTTATTATTTTTAAAATTTTTGGGGGGGGGAGGAAATAAGGGGAAAGTGTCTGAACCTAGGGAACTAGATAAGTAAACTATGGCTCATCTACTCATTGTAATTTCATGTTGCTATTAAGATGTCTGACGTCCAACAAGAGATAATGACATGGGATGTGCTTATGCTATGATGATAAGGAAAACGTTAACACCTGTACATAGAAAGCTTGAAAGAAATGAATGTAATGCTGAGTTGAGTTTTCTTTATGCATGAGAAACACATGCATAACGTTTTCTTTTTTCCTGAATTCTAATTTTCTCTGTATATACATTGTTTTTAAACTGAAATAAGGCCTAATATTTTATCTCTTTCTTTAGTCACATTCTTTCTTTAGTTCATATAATTTCAAATATTAATTTATTAATATGCTGGAAACAGCTGAAGAATGCAGAGTGATTTATCCAGCCCCCCTCAACAAATTAATGATGGAAAAAGAAACATTACGGTAATCCTAAAGTGACATTGGGGAACAACACTAATTTCCTGTAGGCTCGGTACCAACCATATTGTATTTCAGACAGTTCTATACTAGGTGCTTGGTAATAGGCTAAATAGCATAAAAGAGGGGGAGACTACAGGTGAAGTCTCATTTAAATCAAAGTGGGTATAACTCACTTTAAGGAAACAAAATACATGCAAATGAATAAATTTGGCCTTTTAAATGACAGGATTCACAAGAGAATTAGTTTGAGTTCTAAACTCCCATAATATAGTTAAAACATGGCCCTACTCAGGCAATTTATCAGAGAAGATATTTACCAAGTGAAAGCCCGACTATGATTCAGACACCAGAACAAAGATCAAATACAACAAATTCCAGAAAGTTCCTTAGAATCACAAAAGGATTTTTAGAACTTGGACATGCCTTATATTGAACACATCCTTTGGATGAGGAGCTACTCCAACTAGGGACTGAGTTTAAGAATAAATCGTTTAAAGGAAAGTGAAAAGAACAAATTTCCATAAAACAGATAAAGGCAGGAGGATGTCTTAGTTTGGATTCCCCCAGAAGTAGGCACTGAGATATATATATATACATATATAATATATATATATAGGATTCCAGTGCAAGTAGTTGATGTGGGAAGAGATTTCTGGACACTTCAGTAGGGCAGTGGGGAAGCGAGAACAGGAAGGGGAGGGAAGGAAGCCACTTAAGGGGGTATTACCGAGCAAGCTGCCACCATGGGCCGCTGGAACATCACCCTGCTGGGGGATGCGGGGTGACCAGAGGGAACACACGCATCCCAGTCACCCTGTCTGAGAAGCGAGGGCAATTTGGATGGCTCTCGCACCCAGATTGCGTCTCAGGGCAGAGCCGCTGGTGCTGGCTGTTGGAAGTTGCGCCCATGTGTGTGCAAATGGAGAGGGTTAGGATTGGGGAAGCAAAGCATCTGCGACACGGGGAGTGAACCAGCTCATCACGGCGTTTTTGTTCGCATTGGTGCTTTTTGAAAAGTGGTTTTAGTGACTTCCATTTATGGTTGAAACTCCTTAAAGCTGACTTTCTGCCTACCACATCCTTCTGTATGCACTTTGGTCTTTCCTTCCCCAGGGTGCTCGGGCTTCCGCCCAAGCTGCTGCTGACACATCCTTCTCTGCCTACTCTGCCTGTCTTCCTGGAGATGGTGCCCGGGTAACTGCAGGCTGAGGGCTTCAGTGCCCAAGCAGCTCATTCTGGTCGGACCTGTTGTCTGTTTTTGGTAGATGTGGTTGCAGACAGTAGAAAACACAGCCTGCACTGCTATTACAGCAAAAGACTTGGCATCTTGAAAGCATTTTTCTGCAAACAACCTGATGCAGTTTTATACTGGAACATGTTCCCCAGGCAAGGAACAAAAGACCAAATGCGCTTGTCACTCTAGAAGGGCAACTGGCAATTTGCATTCCAAGAGGGCTGGGTCCCCTTCTTTCCTCCTCCCCTCAACCTCTGCACCTTCCCTTCAGATCAAGTCCTCGTTCTAAGCAATTTTCAAAGTCCGCAGAAGGATCGCACAGTTCGTCAAGCGCGGTTTATGGCATGAAAACACTTGGCAGGGGAAACAATAACAAAGTCAAAGCCACCTTGCCCTTTCCATGTGGTTATGTAATAAAAGGGCAAGCTGCTGTCTCACACAGAGCTGGGAGAGGGCTGGGCAGACGGCTCTGCACACCCGGCGGTGCCCTTCGTGCCTTGGAGGGTGGAGAAGGGAGCTCTCCCCTCCGTCCCATTGCAGGGAACTAGGGCTGCCCTGATGACACATTAATGTGGATTTTAAAAGGTTCCCATCCCTTCCTCTGGGAGCAAACAGCCCTGTGCTGGGCCCACAGTTTAGCAAGTGGGGCTTGGGCTGGATTTCAACTCTGGGTTGGCACCCTCGGCCAGGTGTCTGAGTGCAGAGCACAGACCCCACATGCACAGGGGTCCCCGTCCAGAGTGGGAACTCTCCCAGGCCTGACAGAGACCACTCCACCCCAGGTCAGAGCTACAGTTTACTCTTTATCTCACTTCCCTTTAAGTTCAAGATCCTGAGAGATTATTCCCTCCACTTCAGAGGACAGCTCCTTACTCCGGACACAACTTGGGTTCTCTAGAAGTTAGTTACCTGGGAAGCCCTAGCTCTCCATGTCTGCTAGTTGATTTACCTAGATCATTTGGCCTGCTGTATCAGCATCGCCCCCCCCGCCCAAGGCTACACTGCCCTTTCCTCACAAAGTGGCATCACTTTGTGGCAAGGTGTTTGGGGAGACATGTTTTATTTTAAGGTTAAACAAACATAAAAAAACCTAAAGGCCGAGGAATGCTCAGATTTGCATAAGAAGGCCAGGTGCCTCCTGGGAGGAAAGTAACCAAGAGGCCAGTGCAGATTCTCTTCCCAAAGCTGTGGGAGAGACCAGATGACTCTAAGGAAGGGCCACAGGCAAGAGAAAGGACACAGGGGGAGTGGGGTTGACCCTGCACCAGATAGAGGTGGAAAGAAAGCAGGCTCTGGGTCCAGGACACAGCAGACACCAGATGCGGGCTAACTCGGTACTCCTGACAGCAAACCCCCACCCTCAGGAAGGGGTTGTGTAAGCAAACCGGCAAGTTGCCCTTGCAGCTGCTGGCTCCAGGGTCCCGACCTCAGACGTGATCTGGGGATTCAGGAAGCCACTGCTGGAACCATTGGCTTCAGAGGCACACCAGACCTATTGTAAGCTGCACCTGCAAAACAGAAGCTTCCCACCAGGCCTCATTCTCCACTTAAAAGAGGGCCGAATTTGTCTCACGTGACCGCATCTGATTGGTGGAACTGAAGTCACCCAGCTGCCAGGGAGTCTGGGAAATGTAGTTTTAGATGTGTAGGCTCTGCTATACATAAGGCACACTGAAAGGAGGTTGAAATAGATGCTGAGTAATCATTTCCCTCACGGTACCTCCGTTTGAAAGCCTTTAGTGGCTCTCCATGTGGATAGCACTGTTGAAGGGACTGGGTCCAGGATACAGCAGACTCCAGTAATGATTCCCAAAATGTAGACTACAGACCCTGGGGAGACCGGAGACTGGGAGACGCCACAAGATGGTCTTAAACCTCCTTGCACTCCAGTCATCCTGTGGACTGGGAGGGAAAAGAAACCCACTATGATTCTCATATATGTGTTCACTTATTTTTCAAACACGAGGGAATTATGATTCAGAAAATACAAATCACTTAAAAACCTTCCTTACAAACACGTTTCTCACTTGCAGACCCCACTCCTCTGCCTGTAGTGGGAATACCATCTCCCTCCTCTCTTGCCAATTCTTATTCATCATTTGAGACTCAGCCTGGGCTACCACCTCCCCTGACAGGGGAGGGGATGCTCTCTGACTACCTCAGGCTGGAGTAGATAATTCTCATCTGTTCTCTCGTAATATCCTGAGAAGCAATAGTAATGATAATAAAATTAGAGTGAACTTCTATTGGTGTCCTTTGTGTCAGGCTCCATGAGGTAGAGGTATGTCCTCTTATTATCCCATTCTACAGACGAGGACATGGGGGCACAGACTGGTTGCATGACCTGCCTAAAGTCACTGATTAGAGGCAGCAGTGACTCTGTCACAGGCAGCAGTCTGTCTTCAGAGACTATGCCGTTGGCCAATATTCTCATTTCCTCTCACCCTATCTACTGTTACACTTCCCACCCCGCTGTATTTATTTATCTATCCATCCATCTATACCTTAATCTGTGCATCTGCCTCCTCCACAAATAACCAATGTCTATGATGTTAAAATGGGGAAAAAAATTAAAAGTTTTCCTCTTTTCCTAACACATTGAAAATTTCAGGATGAGGGTCCAAATTCCTGGATCCTTCCTTTTCTCATCCTCCACTGTCTGTTAACACAGGGACTATTTTCTCCTTCAGCAGAGAATATCAGACTAAATTACAGAGCAGGCTACAAAATTACTACCCTCAGCTCCCTTCTTTGCCTGTTTTCTCCAAAATAGATTCTTTCTGTTGGTTGTATAAATATAAGACAGGACCCACCACTGCTTTGAAATCACGTGGGAAAGGGTATCATCAGCTCTGAGCTCTGTTGGAGCAGATCTCCTAGCCAGGGTCCACTGAGCACTCCTTGGGAAAGGATGGGGTTCCTAGGCACTCCAGCCCATGCATCAGCATTCTCAGGCAAACATCTAGGAGAGTGAAACTGGGGAGACCGTGACACTTCCTGGGCATCAGGAGGCATTTCCATATCTGCACTCTTGCCTTCACTCTTTATTACCCTTTCTGTCTAACACAGATGATACTTGCCGGTGTTTCCTGTGCCTCAGAACCTGGGAGGCTCTGCTTACACTTGCCGAGAACCCCACCGGGCATGCTAGCTGGTCATTCCCTCTACCAGAGGTCAGCCACATGCCTCTCACATCCTGGAAGCCCCAACTTATCCCAGACTCATCTCCCTTCTTGCTTTGCTCAAACTCCTTTTTCTTCCTTTTGTCTGATTTTTGCTCAGCCCATTGGTTTTGGCTCATAAACCAGGTATTTCCTTTTCCCTCTTGAAGGTAACTTATAAAAGAAAACTTTCTTTAATCATCTTTCGAGTATGCTGTCTGGGCAAGTCCCCCTTGCCTGCAGAGTACCGTTCTAAAGGCTCATGTCCTCTGCAGGAAACAGGGAGCAATTCAGATGAATCAGGCATGATGGCTTTGTAAATCTCCCTTGTGTAATTTACACATCTGAAAGCATCATTTCTTCCAGTGAGCACCCTACTGTATCAAGGCACGTCACCTGCAGGAATGATAGGAAAGCACACCAAATATGCTTCATGAGCGACTTTTGTAACTCATTTTTTTAAAGACATCTGAATTCCCATTCAGGCTAAATGACCTGGTATATCCACAACCATCTTAGAGAACATCAGTTCAATGTACAGAGGGAGTGGGATGTTGTCAAAACAGTGTTGCACAAAACCTCTAAGGAAAGCCCCCTCTCCAAAGTTGTGAATTACAAAAATATGATGGAGTCAATGAGATGCGGCATTTAATCCTCAGCTTAAGTGGACACCAAGCAGCACACTCACAAAAGCCAAAGAGGATTTGAGTGTAGAGCATTGGTTCCCAGCCTTGGCTGCTCTTTGGAATCACTTGGATGTTTTAAAAAAATCTCCGTGCTCAGGCCATACCCTAAGCCAATTAAATCAGAATCTCTGGGAGTGGGTCCCAGGTGCCATTACATTTTAAAGCTCCCCAGGGATTCCACTATGCAGCCAAGTTTACGATCCACTAGTTGCGAACATCTGGCCCTGGTTCACAACTGCTTAGGCCCTCCTTACAGGCATTGTCAGGTGTGTAGGGTGGGGAAGAGGGGACCACATGCCTGGTCAGGCTGCTCACTGATGCCAGCTCAACTCACCAGCTGCCCACTCAGCTCCTGAAGCTACTCAAAAAGTGGAAACTCAAGGTCAAGGTGATGTTCAGGGGAGGATTAAGGTTACTAGATACCAGGGCGTTGAAAGCAGGAGAGACAAGGTGCAAACAGAATAGACAGACATGAGGGCACGTTAAGTGGCAATCTGTGAAGTCTTAACTGGCTCTGCTCCATGGTGGGGGTGGCGGGTGCTGGATTTGCCAATTTGATGTACTGCCACTTGTTATTAATTGAAAAAGAAAAAAGACCTGGAAGGCAGGAGGCATGATGGGGGCCTCTGAACTGCTGGTCATGTTCTGTTTCTTCAGCTGGATGTTGGTTACACTGGTGTGTTGTTTGTGAAATATTTCCACCTGTACACATACGATAGGGGCACCTTTATACATGTACATCATGCTTTGGTAAAAAGTTTTAAAAAGAGAGAGACCTTACACTGATCATTGGAAGAGTCACAGATGCTGTCAAAAATAGAAAACCCACCAGCCTGTTTGTAGCATTGAGTTTGATAACAGCACTATATTGGAAACCATTCAAATAGTAAGGACTTGGTTGGATAAATTAAGGTTCCATCATACAATGAAATACTATGTAGCTACTAAAACTTTACGTCATAGGAGACTATGCCATAACATGGAAAAAATTGCTTACAATCTATTTTAGTTTTTCAAAAAGAGGGTGGATTATAAAACGTTGTTATATATGTGTTACATATTATGCATTTTTCTGTGCACACTAGTTTTTGAGGTTAAATAAATACGTTAGGTATATTTGAGATACAAAGTCAAACAGAAAGAGAGTGTGCAGCTAGGACCTGGACTCAAGTCTCAGCTCAGCTTATCTACTAATAATTGTTTGCCTGTGGCCAACTTGCTCAACTCTGGGAAAACAGATTCACACACCACACAGTTCACCCATTTCAAGTGTACAAGTTAATGTCTTTTAGGATATTCAAGGAGTTGTGCAACTATTAGCACAATCTGACTGGAGAACATTTTCATCACCCTGTACCCATTTTCAGTCACTCCTCACTCCCACCAACCCTACCAGCCCTTGGCAACCACTAATCTACTTTCTGTCTCTATACAGTTGCCTAGTCTAAACATTTCATATAAATAGAATCATATGATATATGTTTTTTGTGTGTCTGGCTTCTTTCCCTTGGCATAGTGTTTTCAGGGGTCATCCATGTTATAGCATTGATCAGAACTTCACTCCTTTTTATTGCCAAATAATATTCTGTTGTGGAGATACACCATATTTTGCTTATCTAGTCATCAATTGGTGGATATTTGGGTTGTTTCTATGTTTTGGCTATTATGAATAATGCCACTTTAAATATTCATGTAGAAGTTTTTGTGTGGATGCGCATTTTCATCTCTCTTGGGTATATATCTAGGAGTGGAATTTCTGGGTGTGATAGAATACAAAAAATATATTTAGTCTTTGCCCACAGTTCCTGGCAGAGTTGTTAAAACCATTGGAATTTCCTGAGTGGTGGTGGTGGTGCGTTACTGTTGTCACTATGCATAACCAGCCCCTTTCAATCACACCTGAGTTTATGCTAGTGGGGCGACTTGGGGTGCGACCCCTAGATAACTATAAGATGGCGCTGATCACCAGAAAGACCAAGTGATGAGAGGGTGAGAACTTTCTGCCCCACCCACTAATCTCTGGGGAGAGGAGGTGGTGCTAGAGATGGAACTCTATAAAAAGTCTTCAACAATGAGATTTGGAGTTTCCAGGCTGGTGAACTCATGGACTTCCTGGGAGAGTGGTGTGACTGGAAAAAGCATGGAAGTTCCACATTCCTTCCTCTCTCCATACCTTGCCCTGTGCATCTCTTCCATCGGGCTATTTCTGAGTTGTAGCCTTTATAATAAACCTGTAAATGTAAGTAAAGTATTTCCCTGAGGTCTGTGAGCCATTCTAGCAAACTACTGAATCTGAGGAGGGGGTCTGGGAACCTTTGATTTATAGCCAGAAGTACAAGTGGCCCGGGACTTGCAACTGGCATCTGAAGTGGGAGCATTTTTGTGGGACTGAACCCTTAAATCTGTGGATTCTGTCGCTAACTCCAGGTAGCAGTGTCTGAATCAAATTGAATTGTTAGACATCCAACTGGTATCTGGAGATTGGTGTCAGAGTACAATCCAAACTAGGTCATACATTTTGGGGAACTGCCAAACTGCTTTCCAAAGCAGCTGCCCCATTTCACATTTCTTCCAGCAGTATATGAGGACTGCAGTTTCTCCATATCCTTGTCAACACTTGCTATTATCTGTCTTTTTAACTATAGCAATCCTAGCAGATGTAAAGTGATATCTCATTGTGGTTTGGATTTGCATTTCTCTAGTAACTAATGATGTTCAGCATCTTTTCATATGTTTATCAGCCATTTGTATACCTTCTTTGGAGAAAAGTCTAGTCAAATCCTTTGCCCATCTTAAAACTGGGTTAACTTTTTATTATTGAGTTGTAAGTTTTTTATATATTCTGGATCCAAGTCCCTTAACAGATATATGATTTGTAAATACTTTCTCCCATTCTATGGGTTAGTTTTTCACTTTCTTGATCGTGTCCTTTGAAGCACAAACATTTTTAATTTTGATGAAATCCAATTTATCAAGTTTTTTCTTTTGTCACTTGTACTTTTGGTACTATGTTTAAGGAGACTTTCGGGAACCACATCTTTTGATCTTCACATTCTTGGTGTCAAGCACAGAGCCTGGCATATAGCAGGCATACAGTGTTTGTGAACTGGGATGACATATCTTTATCAGAACTTGGGAATTTATTGAGCTGTATTATTTATCTATTACAGTGTAATAAATGACCTTAATTTAGCACTTTAAAACCACAAACATTTTATTTTGCTTATGATTCAACGAGTTAGTTGGGCAGTCCTTCTGATCTGGACAGGCTTATGTGTCTGTGTTCAGCTTATAGTTTGGCAGGTGGTTGAATGATCTAGGATGGCCTCACTCACATGTCTGGTGAATGGTAGACTGTCGGATGGGGTGCCTTTGTTCTCTGTGTAGCCTTTCACCCACTAGCAGGCTAGCTCATGGTCATGTTAGAGTTCCAACTCTAAGCCCCAACACCTAAGCACTTTCCAAGTCTCTGCTTGTATCATATTTGCTCATGTCCCATTGACCAAAGCTATTTACATAGCCAAGCCTAGATTTGAGAGCTGGAGAAATAGACTCCAGCTCTTATGAGAAGGGAAGAATTTGTGGCCATTTCTGCAATTTACCACAAGCATCCTTGATGCTCCTACATCATTAGGCTCTTATGGAGGATGTAAAAGAAGATCCTCTCCTCCTTTCAAGGAGTCTACATGTCACTGTGGGCATTCATTCATTCAACCAGTGTTTACTGGAAATGTGTTTTTGTAATTTCAAAGTAGGTTTTCATCAGTCAGGGTTCAACCAGAGTCATCTAAACAATAGGAGACATATATTAAGGGATTTGGTGCAGGGAATTACCTTGTGCAGTTATGGGGCTGGCTAGGCAAGTCTGAAATCCACAGGGCAGGCCCTCAGGAATAGCAGGCTGGAACTCCCGGGCATGGGCTAAAGCTGCAGACTGCAGGCAGAATTTCTTCTTCCAGGAAACCCCAGCCCTGCTCTTAAGGCCTTTCACCTGATTGAATCAGGCTCACCCAGGTTATCTAAACTAATCTCCCTTATTTAAAGTTAACTGAAAAAAAAATAAAGTTAACTGATTATGGACTTTAATCACATCTAGAAAATACCTTCACACAGCACCTAGATTAGCGTTTAATTGAGTAACTGGAGACTGTAATCTAGCCAAGCTGCCACGTAAAACTGAACATCACATGAACTGATTGCACAATTCTGTAAATTTACTAAAAACCACTGTAACGTTAAGTGGGTGAATTATATAGTATGTGAAATATATCTTAATAAAGCTGTAAAAAAAGTGGCTTAATTCTACGCTGTGGGAGATCTAGTTTAAAAAATAAACGTGGGCTTAAAAAAAAAAGTCTTATTATGAATGTGTTTGACTCCGTCTGGGAAGGCAGAACAGAAGCTATAATCCAGGAGAAATGTGGCCTAACTCACCCTGAGCCTGGCACTATTCTGTCCCCTCAACCAGAAGTCAGAGCAGTTTCTCCATTACTCACTGCCTCTGTGCCATGTTTACACTCAGCAGCTGGTCACCAGAGGAGACAGATGCTGGGAGAGTCAAAGAGCACAGTCTGTGCTGAGAGCCCAGGAGGACTCTTGGGCCTGGGGGCTGGTTTGGGGATGTAGGACCTGGCGCCACTTAATATAAACCATGTCACCTCCCATTAGCTCTCTGTCTTCTCTGCACTCAAGTGGCTCTAGCCTGTGGGCAGCTGTGAGAGCTCAGCTACAGACAAATAAGTAGGTGGTGGGTTAAAAAAAAAAGTGTGGTAAGGGCTAGCCGTGTTCCTGGGATTTGGAGCAGAGTGAGATCATTCTGGGCTGGACTAGCTTGGAGGAAGCCCATGGGAAAGGAAAGAGGAAAAAACATGGATGCAAATGGGACGGGAGGGAGGGCACACGTCAGAACTGGGAACAAACAAAAGGCTAGAGGAGGGAAGAGGCTGGACTGACTGGAACAGAGTGTCCTGGAGAGGTGGGTGCAGACCAGGGAGGCACTTGAAAAACAGGCGGAGGAATGGGGACGGGCTGCCAGCAAACCAGTGGCATCCAAACTAGGGGTGTGCACGTCAAGGAGTGGTCAAGATGATCTATTGTAGTGGGGAAGGAAGGACGGTAACTTCTTCTGGATTTATTTTGCACCCAAAGAATAAGAAAATAAACTCAACTAGAAGGTAACATATGGATTAATGCCACCACCCTCTGTCTGTCTGGAGGTCAGACAGTCACAAGACAAGAAAACTCAAATTATTTTGAAGACAGAGTGGGAATTCCTCAATTGAAGGAATGATAAGCCTCATCATTTGCTTTCAGCATTTGGCAACGTCTGGAAGTTTTTTTCCTGCCTGGTTCAAATGTCTTTACAGATTCTAGTCTCCAGTTATAATGAAACCAAGCCTCATAAAATAAATAGGTGACTTGGAAGAATTCCACAAGGGAAACCCTGATTGGAAATAATAGTAATAAGACAAGAGGAATCAGACAACCAGAAAATGTTAGAGTTCCCCTCCAAACAGTGCAACAAATGATACATTTCTCCTCCTTCTAGAACCTTCTTTGTACATTACAGTTAAAGTCAAAACAGTGATTCATCTATTTAGATCTGAAAAGAAGTTGTTCAAAGAACTCAGAATTATCCATGTAGCTAGCAAAAATATGGATATAGGGAGAGGGTACAGCTCAGTGGTAGAGCACATGCTTAACATGCACAAGGTCCTGGGTTCAATCCAGTACCTCCATTAGAACAAACAAACAAACAAATCTAATGGCCTACTCCCCCCTAAAAATATGGGTAGAAAGCTTTCCCAAGGTATAGCTCAGAACTTAATATACTGGTTAATGAAAGTATATCATTTATAAATAAACAAGTATGAATATAATTGGGGTGTGTACTAATGAAGGTATATAGGCCAAAAATTTGGAGTTCATTGCTATAAGCAATGGGAAAGGCTATTTTCAGAGGATATTGTGTAGTGTATGTAGTTCTAGGTTGGGTTCGTCTAGAAGCAGACCTGGAGACGAGGATTTGATATGAGTAGTTTGAGAGATGGACCCAAGACGCACTAGGAGGGAAGTGAGGATGTGAGACAGGCGAGGGAACAAAACCAGTAGAGGGTAGTGAGCAGGTTATCACCGTGGGCAACCGGGGCAACTAGAAATGGGTGTGGACCCTGCCTTAGACTTGTCCCACCCAAAGGGAAAGGAAGATGGAGTATATACCACCTTCTGCCGTTCATGGTTGACAGCCACTCCTGGGGCATTTACTCCCCATCCTGCCTGTGCTTGCCAAGCCCAAGGAAGCCCTCAGAATGACAGTCACAGGGGCTTGGAGGAGTAAGCCACTGGCATGCATGCAAATGGTAAGGGCCACGAGATACGGGTAGGGCACCCACAGTGTCTGCTACTTAGGCTTGTTTCTTGTTTGACTTTTTACAATAAGCAACATTTACTCTCTGTCTCATTATTCTTTGTTTCAAAACTTTTTACTTGTCAGACTCTGGGCAGGGCAGTGAACTCAGGCATGGGAGTCCCGAAAGCCTTGGAAATAGTGTATTTCCAAAGGCACAGAAAGAGCACGTGGTCCCCCCAGCCCATTTTAAAGGAGCTCCTGGGCTGCCAGGCTCCACAGAGGAAGGTGGTTTTGTTCCTAACATGGAACACTGCAAGAGAAAATACTGAAAGGAAGGTTAGGGCTGGGTGTTCTCAGGGAGATTCCAGAGGTTTAGAAAGTTCAATTCAGTTAAGAATAAAACCAAGACACCCAGCTTAACCCTCGTTGAGAAGGCAAGCTGAATTAATGCCAGGTCTGTCCTAGAAGATCAGGCCATTTATGAGTTGTGATGGGCCAGCCCAGCGAGGTCTGGATGGCAAAGGAGACATTTTGAGAGAGTCCCGCAGCAGAGGAGAGGGTGGACTTCGCCCATCAGCTGCTACACTAAGGCCATCCTGTCTACCAAACGGAACCTTCTATGTGCTGTTCTTGAAGAACGTGCACTTGCAGGGATAAGCAAGATCTTCTCTGCTTGGCCAACCACTTTGGTGCAAGGAGAATTTCGGAGGTTCTGGAAGGGAGGGACTGCCATTTGGGAACTGAGTGCTAAAAAGGAAGTTCCAGAGCAGCTTGGAGAGGCCGTCAGAGACATCACTGCTGCTCCCAGCTGCCCAGGTGGGCCCAGCCTATGGGCAGGAGGAATAGGCAGCTAAACACAGAATAGACACAAGGAGCCCTCAGTGGCACGTCCTCTGTGACAAGAGGCTTTACTGGGGGCAGAGAAGAGACAGCCGAAGTTTATTCCTCCCAACACTGAAAGGGTCGAAACAGAAAGAGAAGCAGAAAGGGGACTCAGGAGGACACCAAAGAGATCATCACTTCATGATTTCTTTAAGTTGTTCTATCCTTAGAATGACTTACAGGTTGTGCCACAGAGGAGTCATGTTAAAACGTTGCTAACATTAGGATATTAACACAGGTGATGTGGTGGGGGTGGGGCACATTGAGCTAGTTGATACCTTAGGATTCAAAGGGAAGAGCTACAAGATACTTGGATAGAGAGGACCGATGGGAAGGAGAAGGAGTGGACGATGTGAAGGCCAAAAGCCGGGAATGATGATAGCTCCTGTGCACAGGAATGCCAGCCACGTTTCTGAAGTTAATGACCTTGATCCTCACTGCAACCCTGAAGAGTATTAACAAATGAGGAAACGGAGTCAGAGAGAGGTTAGGTGACCAGCTGTGTTAATTCACTGGGTGCTCTGAGAAGCAGAGGCCAGGATGGGATGAGAAGTACAAGAGCGGCAAGGGGGTACTGCCTGGGAGAGGCGCAGCGGAGGTAGCAGGGGAATACAGAGCACGCCTTAAGGTGGCGATGCCAGTCTGGTCCCTGTGGAGGAGAGACAGACTGACCTCTAGAAGAGTCAGCTCTAGGAAAGTCTCAGCCAGGCTGATGAGGAGTTTTTGAGCCGAGGGGGCCCGCTGGAGAAGTCCTGCATGTCCCAGGGATGGCCTGCACTAGTCCCTTGACTGTGTTTTGTTGTTGGCTGGGAGCAGCCCATGGGAAAGAGCCTAGGTGCAAATGCAGCCATGAATCCAGAGGGGCAGGAGCCAGGCCCTCAGTCAACTATGCTCCGGCAGCAGGAGGTCAGAGTGGCACCCTGTCATGGCTGCCATGATCACCTAAAATCACATGAACAGTAAATAATGGGACTAGGATTCGAGCTGAGATCTTTCTGACTCTAAATGCCACTTTTTTTGGCCACTGTGCTGTCTACATATGTATATATCTTGGGTACAAACTAAGCAGCATCAGAGGACTGAAGACAAAGTTCAGACGTACCACCCAGACTCCTGCAGCACAAATTTCTAAAATTGAAATCTAGCTGGTAACATGCCTTTTGATGAAGAGCTCAGAAGGATGAAAGATTTTCAATCCTATGAAAATGTTTTTTTAGATTCTCACCCATTCCTCCCCATTCGCTATAGGAACACACCAAATCCACAAATATTTACTGAGCACTCACTGTGCACCAGACCCCACACTCGGGACTGGGTACACATACATGGAATTTACAGTATGGTGGGAAAGGTAAGCATTAATAAGTAATGATGAAAAATGATGGATACAGTTATGAGGGCAAGTTCAAGGTGCTTTGAGAGAGAAAGCAGGGGAGACCTAATGGAGATTGGGGCTTGGGAGGGGGATATCAAAATGTCTAGAGCAATCAATATACCAGGGAGGTGCACTGGTGTTCGCAGAAGTAGGGTCTAGCCCAAAGCATGTGTTGTTGGCTCCCTGGAGCATGACAAGAGCTGAGAGCCAGGTCGCCACACTTAACTACCCTTCCACGAGCCCGGTTTACATCTTCCAAGGGACTTAGCATATCATTTTTAGGAGAGGGTGTTATTGACTGCTATGTTTATAGCGTTTGAATTCTTAATCCTTTGCAGTCAATTTGAAAACATATTAATAAAATAAACATACCACATTGTTCTAAGCTTATTTTTTTCCTCTGAGAATAAACTAGGTTTAAACTTCCTATCAGCTGGCTGTTCAGCTATCACAGTGCAATGATTAAAACCCATGTATTTCGTGTTGCCAGCTGGTAAGGCGCAGGGGGTGCTCTCAGATTATACTGTTGGAAGGCTGTAAAGCTCTCCTATCTCCTGGTTACAAAAATGTTTGCCTTTTGCTTGACTAACTGATTTTGAGGCTCACTTGTTATACTGCTTATTCAGGTTAAAAATCATTAAACAAAATGACAGCTCTTGCTTTAAGAGACCACCACCTAAAAAGCCAAAATGCTTCTTGCTACTGAATGCTCATCAGTTCTTCTATTAAAAATAATTCGTATCCCATATGGAAGCCCACGAGGCCAAGCTTTTCTTAAACAGGCTCAAAACACTTACCAATCATCACCTCGTTAATCCTCACACTTCTCCCCATTAAACAGGGGCAAGTGTCATGACATCACGCTGTGCCAAAACCAGAAAGAGTGTAGCTCGGTGGGCAATTAGAGGTCTCACGGGAACAAACAGGGCACTCAGTTCCCACTGAGGTATCAAGGTTGAATCGGAGAACAATAGAGTATTAAAGCTAGAATTTTCCGTAAAGATGGAGAGGCAGAGCTTAAGAGCAAGTGCTCTGGTGTTAGACCGCGCTCTCCTTGATTGACAGCTCTGATTTTTACTCCCTAGGGCAAGGCTCTGAACCCCGTTAGGCTCAGTGTCCTTAGCCATAAAATGAAACTAATGAAAGTACCTGCTTCCTAGTGTGGGTGTAAGGATTAAATGAGATGGCGCACATGCGGCGCTTAGCAGAGCGCTCAATAAATGGTAGCTTATTATTAGGCTCAAGATCAGTTTTCCAAGGATTTTAGAGATGAGGCTACTGAAGGCAGACAGGCTGCCCAAGGTACCAGAGTTAGTTACGGACAGGTTTAACGTAGGGGAAACAACTAAACCTTGTCCTTCTAGTGACAAATTAGTGAAAGGAGTTTGGCAATGATATTCATGACCACCAAACGTGTCTTTTTATTTTTTTAATGACGTATAGTTGATTTACAATGTTGTGTTAGTTTCTGGTGTACACCATTGTGATTCAGTCATACAAATAAATATATAGTCATATTCTTTATTATATGTTATTACAAGATATTGAATATAGTTCTCTGTGCTATACAGTAGGACCTTGTTGTTTATTTTATATCTGCTAACCCCAAACTCCTAATTTATCCCTCCCCCTTCTCCTTTCATAACTGTAAGTTTGTTTTCTATGTCTGTGAGTCTATTTCTGTTTTGTAAATAAGTTCATTTGTGTTCTTTTTTTAGATTCCACACATAAGTGATATCATATGATATGTCTCTGTCTGACTTACTTCACTCAGTGTGATAATCTCTAGGTCCATCCATATTGCTACAAATGGCATTATTTAATTCCTTTTTATGGCTGAGTAATATTCAAACACACACACACACCCACACACACACACACACACCCCACATCACCTTTATCCAATCATCTGTCAATGGATGGACACTTAGGTTACTCCCATGTCTTGGCTGTTGTAAACAGTGCTGCTGTGAACATTGGGGTGCACGTGTCTTTTCGAATTGGAGTTTTCTCTGGATACATGCCCAGGAGTGGGATTGCTAGATCATATATGGTAAGTCTATTTTTAGTTTTTTAAGGAATCTCCATACTGTTTTCCATAGTGGCTGCACCAATTTACATTCCCACCAACAGTGTGGGAGGGTTCCCTTTTCTCCACACCCTCTCCAGCATTTATCATTTGTGGACTTTTTATCGATGGTCATTCTGACTGGTGTGAGGTGATACCTCATTGTAGTTTTAATTTGCATTTCTCTGATAATTAGTGATATTGCGCATCTTTTCATGTGCCTATTGGCCATCTGCATGTCTTCATTGGAGAAATGTCTGTTTAGGTCTTCTGTCCATTTTTGGATTGGGTTTTTTGTTTTTTTGTTATTGAGTTGTATGAGCTGTTTTTCTATTCTGGAACCTTGTCAGTCTCATTGTTTGCAAATTTTTTTTCCCTTTCTGTAGCTTGTTTTTTTTGTTTTGTTTATGGTTTCCTTTGCTTTGCAAAAGCTTTTAAGTTTAATGAGGTCCCGTTTGTTTATTTTTGCTTCTATTTCTATTGCCCTGACAATGTCTTTTTAATTCAACACTCTTGACAGACTGGAGCAGACTTGTCTTCTCCCCATCCTCACCCTCTATAGTGGCCTGAAATTCAGAAGACCTTTCATAAGTCATATCATCTTGTTAGGCCTCCTTTCCTCCTCTTGAAAATGAGGGGTTGGCCTGACTCAAACTGGCTCAATCAGTAAGGAAATGTCATGCTCTATTACACACTAAAGACTGCTGTAAAGTTTTCAAATCCAAATTCGTTTATTTTTTTACAGTGATGATAAAGTGAGCTGGCTGCATGGACTCAGAGCTGAATGGTGCATCTAGGGTGATAAGTACTGAGGCAGAGGGATTTCTCTGGAACAGTCTCGTGGAGCATTTGGGAACTTTGCCTGCTTCTCTAGCTGTGTAGCCTCCAAGCCTGGAGCTCTGGCCCTTCCCCAGACTGTGAAAGCTATGTAAAATTTTGAATAAACTCCTTAAACTAACGAGAATAGTAGATTCTGTTGTTGGCAACTAAGAACTCTGATGGATTCAGAATAGGATATGTTTAAAATTAACCCAGTAATGTTGCCACAAGTCCCCAAAGGTTCAGAATCAATGTCTCAGAATGTTTTTTTCAAAATAAAAGTAGCTCTTTCAAACTGTAACAAAATAAGAATGTTCTTGGTTCTCCCACATGTTCATTTACCTCCAAAAATGCCAACAATCTCCAAAGTGAAGAATGGGCCACAAGCAAGAAATATATTGAAAGAGAGACTCTGCAGTGATATTTTGCCAATACATTCTGGCTGTTTCTTCTACAGTATGTCTAAGAGCCTCATTAGAAGATGGCTGCCACTGACCAATAAGATGAGCCTCAAGTCAGACCTTTTCCTGTGCTAGTACCACCATCTCTTACTGTGAACTTTGTAATCGTGAGGCTGAACCACCATGTACAATATACTCACTGTAATCAGAAATCTCCAGAAGCCTTAACACAGTGTTCTATGTTCTGCACTGACATGATGTAAACTATTTATGGTTATCAGAAATCTCCTTAGAAAGATACGGGAATAGAAATGTCGTTGAAAACGAAAATGTCACATGCATAAATATTATAACAGATTAATCCACGAAGTCTGCCCACTTCCCTCCATTATGTAATGGACAATGGTAACTATTATACAATTACTCTACTCTTTTCTAACTCAAGGGGGAAAATAGATGGTGCCACAAATCTCGGATTTTCTGGAATGTGAATAATCTTTCTCTCTGATGAAATTTCAACTTACTTTCACAAGAACTATTTAGAGACTCATAATTTCAGTCACACATTAGTATTTTATTCTTACACTGAGGCTGCTTTTTAAAAAATCTGTACTTCAAAATCCTAAATATTCTACCCCCAAAAATCTATTGGAACTAATACACAAATTCAGCAAAGTTGCAGGATATAAAATGAACACACACAAATCAGTTGCACTATTCACACAATAGCCAAGATGTGGAAGCAACGGAAATGTCCACTGACAAATGAATGGATAAACCAAATAGGGTATACACATATGATGCAATTTTATTCAACCTTAAAAAGGAAGGAAGTCTTATAACTTACTACAACATGGATGAACCTTGAGGTCATTCTGCTAAGTGAAATACGCCAGTCACAAAAAGACTGTATGATTCCACTTGTATGAAGTATCCAGAGTAGTCAAATTCATAGACACAGAATGGAGAATGGTGGTTACCAGGGGCTGGGGGAAAGAAGAAAAGGAGAGTTTTTTTTTTTAATGGGTATAGAGTTTCAGTTTCATAAAGTAAAAGAGTCCTGGAGACCTGACTCCTAACAGTGAATATATTTAACGCTATTGAACTATACACTTTAAAAATGGTTAAGATGGTCAATCTTATGTTATGTGTATCTTACCAAAATAAAAAAAGACCAAAAAAATGTACTTCAAAAAAATATAACATAACGGTGCACGTCAAATCCAGAGACCTCTACCATAAAAGTGTACCCTATTAGCATTTGAGAATACACCAACAAAGATATTTCCATATTGGTATTCGTGCCCTGTATTTACTCTGCAACTGGGGTATCAGATTTGATTTCCAATTCCAGTGAGCCTCCCCCCCCCCACAGAATTGTTCAGAATGCAATCTATTCCTACCCTTGTGCCATCCCCTTATATGATAAGAATCCCTTGGGATTTTTAGTGTCCAGCCTGAAAATTTCTGCCTCTCTTTGTGGGACTCAGAACCCTCTTGACATTAAAGAACATGGCAATCACCACCAGTTGGCCACCAGACCACCAGGCAAGGGGAACACTGCAGCTGACACACTTGTCCCCACTACAGCTGCCAAAGAAGGGCTGTAGACTAAGAAGCCTGTGATGTGATAAAGAACGAATCCAGTTGCCAGGGCTCTTTGGACCCATCCACATGGCCACTTTACCAGGCTAAGCCTATCCCCAGGAGGACTACACTGGGACAAGTTCATTGGTGCCGCATACACCAGACCTTGGAATGCCACTTCCAATTCAAAGCTGCGGCCAGCCCACTGCTCCCATCTCACACAGCCGTGGAGAGTAACTGCACTGCAGGAGGCTTGTTGCTGTTCCCTACCCGCAGAGTGTGTTGTGTATTGCCTAGGTCCACTCCAACAGATTTCATTTCTAAAGCTCAGGGAGGAGGCTTGGTGCTGACAGCACCTTCCCTGCCAGACGGCCCTTGGCCTTCTTATGCTAATTTTCCCATCCCTCTGCTGCAACCTTCAAACTCTGTATATCACGATTTTGCTGGAGGAGAAATAAGAAGGGAAGTTTACCAGGTACTCAATTACAACTCTTCTCTCTTTTTTTAGTAGGGCCAGCTAGAAATATCAAGGTAGGAAGATTCACAGAATACTTTTCACCAGTTTTTTTTAACCTAGCCACTGGGTATACCACCCCTGAAATATCCAAAGACCTTCCTTCAGTGCTCCATTCTTCTCATCCTTGTTTCACTTTGGGTCTCCAATTCCGTCACTGAAGATTTCCTGTGAGTGGTCATTGGGTTGAATTGCAGGTGAGGTTGGATAGATAAGAGTTATTCAAACTTGGCGTCAGATCAACTATCAATGTATTTCTAATAAGGCACAATTATCCCGAAAAGTGGTGGGTGGTGGGTTCATTCCAGATTTGGCAGTGAGCAGTCATCCTAAGCCTTAAAGGCCATCACCTCCTAGAATTCCTTGCCTGGGCCTTGGTAGAAAATGTCCTCCATTTTGGAGAAGATGCAGCCATCTGCAGGAAAGGTGTGTGTGTGTGTGTTGTTGATGGAGTCATATTACCCAGCTGTAGGCATGATGAAAGATGCAGAGACTGAGAAAACCAGGTTAGGGATGGAAAGACATATAGGGGGCCTCCAGGTGCAGAGGGCCAGTTCTGAGTTTCTACTGAGCAGTTCAAGGTCATCCAGACACTGGCTGATTCCTTAGGCTATCCTGAAGACAATGGTCATTTTCCCAGAAAATAGCTTACAGTTTAATGTATCTCTACCAGGTTTTCAGGTTACCCATCGAGATTTGAAAGTGTATCCAAGATATGATGTTGTGACATTATAATATGTGAGAATGATGGTGCCATGGTCTTCCAAACAAAAACATTTATTAAGTGCCTTTCATGCACTGGGCATCACGTTAGGTGTTAACAACCTTGATCATTTAAACCATACAGCATCCTGGGAGATATGTAGAATTATCTCCACTTTGTGAATGAGAGAACTGAAAGTCAGAGAAGCTTCCCCAAATTTGCATGACTGGTTAGCAAAAGGTGGAGATTTCAAACCAAGGTCTACCAAGCCTGTGTGTGCTCACTATACCGCGACACTGCAGCACCTAGAATTTCCTGCTTTCTCACTTCAACCCTGTTAAATAAAAATTTGTTTAGACACTTGTTAAAGACAGTGCAGTAGGAGGGAGAGATTGGGCTTATCTCCAAATACAACAAGGATAAATGGAGATTTATAGCCAAGGAGCAGAGTGGGGTCAGCAGATGGAAAATTACTAAGAGGAAACATCAAGGCTAGTGGGGTTCTTGCTAGACTGACACAACAGGATTCTTGCTGAAGGCAGGCCAGGGTGATAAGAGATATCGAGGGTGAGGACTGAGAAATTTGATCAGATACCAAGGATGTGGGTTTTCACTAAACTGACTCAGCAGGGTTCTCACTACAACTGGACTGAGTAGGCCCAAGACCCAGCCTAAAGCTGAGGCAGAGTCAAAAAGAGAACTCAGAGGAAACTAACTCAAGTTTGGGCCAAGAATCTTTGTCATCCCCTGGGATGGAGGTGGTAGCAGCCATAGTGGATGAAGAACGATGGATGATAGGTGTGTGTCTAAACATGGTGAAGGAATTAGGCTGAAAACAATGGCAAGACTAGTGAATAGCTGAGCAGTGATGGAGAAGTGAGGAGGGCCCACTCCCACATATTCCCAGATATGACACCGCCTAAGAAAGCTGGAAAAGGTTGATGTTAAGATACCAGATTTGAGGAGCTGTGTCTTCTGTGATATTGTATATTAGACGAGCAGGTCTCCTCCTTCTCGGCCTATAGAGTCCAGAACTTCTTAGCTCAGCAGATTAGAACAATGAGTTTAGGGTCAAAAGGTCATCCCTGGGTGATTCAGGTTGGTAAACACATGCTATGGCAGATTTCATAACTGTCCTCAATTCTTCACCCTTCCCTGCCTCACACCCTTTCTGTTGAGGCTTTGCAATTCTTCTGACTAGAAGCAGAGTAGATTTCCCCATCCCACCGATATTGGACTTGGCCACGTGGCATGTTTGGGCCAATGGGGTGTTAGCAGATGTGATACAAACAGAGGCTTGAAATGTGCCTTTGCAGTTGGGCTCGTTCTCTTGTGTTTCTGCCACTGTTGTGAGCAGAACATGTGCCAGGTAGCCTGCTAGTTCAAAGAGGATGAGAGCTACTTGGGTAGACCTAGACCCAGCTATACCTTAGAACCAAGCCCAGTCAAGGCTAGCCTGAATAAGCCAACACAGGTGCATGAGGAAGACTAAAGATTTGTTGTTTTCCAATCCTAAGATTTATATGGAATCACAAAAGACCGAGAATTGCCAAAGCAATGTTGAAGAAAAAGAATGAAGCTGGAGGAATAACCCTCCCAGACTTCAGACAATACTACAGAGCTACAGTCATCAAAATAACATGATATTGGCATAAAGACAGACATATGGATCAATGGAACAGAAATAAACCCACAGACCTACGGTCAATTAATCTTCGACAAAGGAGGCAAGAATATACAATGGAGAAAAGACAGACTCTTCAGCAAGTGGTGTTGGGAAAACTGGACAGCAGCATGTATATCAATGAAGTTAGAACACTCCCTCACTCCATACACAAAAATAAACTCAAAATGGCTTATAGACTTACATAGAAGACAAGAGACAATAAATCTCCTAGAATAAAACCCAGGCAAAACATCCTATGACATAAATCTTAGCAATGTTCTCCTAGGGCCATCTACCCAGGCAATGGAAATAAGAGCAAAAATAAACAAATGGGACCTAATTAAACTCATAAGCTTTTGCACAGCAAAGGAAACCATAAACAAAACAAAACAATAATGTACAGAATGGGAGAAAATATTTGCACATGATGAGACTGACTAGGGCTTAATTTCCAAAATATATAAACAGCTCATACAACCTAATAAGAAAAAAACAAACAACTCAACCCCAAAACGGACAGAAGACTTAAACAAGCATTTCTCCAATGAAGACATACGAATGGCCAATAGACATATGAAAAAATGCTCAATATCGCTAATTATCAGAGAAATGCAAATCAAAACTACAATGAGGTATCACCTCAGACTAGTCAGAATGGCCATCATTCAAAAGTCCATGAACAATAAATGCTGGAGAGGGTATAGAGTAAAGGGAACCCTCCCACACTGTTGGTGGGAATGTAGTTTGGTGCAGCCATTATGGAAAACAGTATGGAGATTCCTCAAAAAACTAAAAATAGACTTATCATATGATCCAGCAATCCCACTTCTGTGTATATATCTGGAGGGAACTCTAATGCAAAAAGATACATGCACCCCAGTGTTCATAGCAGCACTATATACAATAGCCAAGACATGGAAGCAACCTAAATGTCCATTGACAGATGACTGGATAAAGGAGTTGTGGTATATTTATTATGTGGTACATTTTTTTAAAGTTTCTTTTGTATACTACAGGGAACATTGTGCTGTACACCAGAAATTGACACATTGTAATTGACTGTACTTCAATAATAATAAAAAAAAGATTTGTTGTTTTCACCCAATGAATGAGTTCGGGGGTGCTTTATTATACATCACAATTGTGGCACTAGCTGACTGGTACACGAGGATACGCAGGCATGAGCAGGACCTGACAGTAAGTATGTAATGGTGTGCGTGCGTGTGTGTGATGCATCCTGCACTGTGATGAGATGCAGTACTCCTTCTGGAGCATCACTTTCATAGCCAAAAGGACCGTGCGTGGACATACATACCAGTACTAATGGAGTTACTTTGCTTTTTTTTTTAAACTAAATTGTAGGACAGCTGTTTCTATAATGCCCCTAATCTCCAATCTCTAACCAAAGCTAACTTTAACTCCTAACAGCTAACCCTAATCCAAACCTCTAACACTAACCTCAAATCCTAACTCTAATGGTTACCCAAACCCTTAACCCTAATTCAAACACCAAACTCTACCCCTAACTCTCTCACTCCAAAGCCTATCACATAACACTAATCCCTAACCCTAACCCCAATATGTAACCCTAACCCCTGACCCAAACCCAATCCCTTTCTTTTTTATTCTTTTATGTATTTTTACTGAAGTCTAGTCAGTTTACAATGTGTCCATTTCTGGTGTACAGCATAGTGTTTCAGTCATATATATACATGCATATATTCCTTTTCATATTCTTTTTCATTATAGGTTACTGTAAGATATTGACTAAAGTTCCCTGTGCTATACAGAGGAAACTTGTTTATCTACCCAATTCCTTTCTCCATGATACTCTGCTTACCTGCCACAACCCCCTCCCATACTCCCTCCCAGGGTCAGTAGCTTTTTTAGAGAAGGACTTGCTATTTCCCAGAATGCTTTAGGCCAGGAAAGGCCAACCAGCTGGAAACTCTTTGGTCTGCACTTGCAGGTTCCTCTGAGTAACTGAACCATTTAGGCCAGACTTCCCAATCCCAGCATCTCCCTTCCAGCCTCAACCTGCTCCAGGAACAGGTCACTCCCCAGCCCAATCCTGACGCAGGATGATAAGCTTCAGTTATTTGGGAAATTAATTCAGGAGGAAAAACTCTTCCTTCGTAACACTCACTAAACTAATTTAGTTTAACTCCAACTCTGGAGCCAGCCTGCCCAGCCACTTAAATCCTGGTGTAACCCAGATTAACTTAACTTCTCTGCCTCAACTGCTTCCTCTAAAAAATGGGTTTAATAACAGTACCTCTTTCACAAGGGGGCTGGGAAGATTAAATGAGTTAATATATAAAAGCACTTAGAATAGTACCTGGCACCATAGTAACCATGAAATAAGTGTTTGCTTTTGTTAACATTAGTATGAGTATTACCAAAAAAAAGTATACATTTTCCTCTTCAGATTCCCACTTGCTTTTATAATGAGGGCAAAAAAAAAAACCCTAAACATGCTTATTTTAGAAATTTTTACAAAGAACAGGAAAGTATAAAAAAGAAGAAAAATAACCCACATCCAGCCAGTTACTTACACATCGAGGACAAAGGATAATTTGACTTTGCCGACAGTCTGCATTTTAGTAGATTTTCAATTGCTGCAGCCCCGCCCAGCCAAGCAGAGCTGTACTTTGATTTTATTTTGCTCTTGGCACTCAACTATAATTCCAGGCATAACATGGGGTCTCTGTATGTTTGTCTTTCCCACTAGGTTGGAAGCTCCTGGAGGAGAGGAACAGTGTCTCTTTACTTGCTGCCCCGGAACGCCCAGCACAGAGCCAGACCCGGAAAGATGGGAAGATGCCCCCTCAACGCCGATCTGCCCAGCTTCCCCCAGCTGTATTGCTCTGGAATTCTGCTTCCCGTCTCTTTGCTCTGAAATGCAGGTTCCTAGTAGAATTATCTTTGAAATAAAATGAAGGAGAAAAGAATCCTCCACTTTGAACTTGGTGGGGTTCTGCACTACTTCTCACAGATCTTAGAAAGGCCATTTTCCTCTATTGGGTAACTGCAAACATTTTGTTTCCCACAGGGTGTGTGGCTCATTAAAGTGGTGATTTTCCACTTGCAGGTACAAAAATGAAGAAAGGGCTGGCCAAAGCCATGCCCTAAAGAGACATGGCATCTGTTCTGAGATTTCTGCTAGCAGCCTGCCAAAGACCACAAACCAATGGAGGGTTCTTTCTCAACAAAGGTAACTGTATTGTAATCAACACCATTCCCTCTCCTAAGTAAGTTTACCAAGTGGTAGCAAGTGTCACCCCAAGCAGCAAAATGAGAGATACAAATGTGAGGCTTAATGTAGCACAAACAAGGGTTCTGGAAAAAATTTGTTTTTTTAAAAATGGTGGTACTGGGGATTGAACCCAGGACTTCATGCATGCTAAGCAGTCATGCTATCACTGAACTATTACCCTCCCCGCTGGAGGGAAAAAACTTTTTAAAGAAAAGTTTGGAAGGAACAAGAGAGGGTGGAAAAGACATGTCAGTTTCAGGGATAATCCTGCTTTCCATCCAAGCCCACTTCTGCCCTCTTCTTTCCCTTTGATCTTTCCAATTGGCCTGATGTTCACAGCAGAGAGAGCTGATCCAACCAAGCTTTTCCTTTCCCAGAAAGGCCTTTTGTGATGTTTCTGTGCAAACCGAATATTCTTACTGGAAGTGAAGTAGGAGACAGACGCAATAGAAGAATGAATGTGCAAGTTTACAATCCAAAAGAAGACAGGCTCTTCCCCCAAATTATGAGCAGCTTCTAAATCACACAGAGCATCAGCAGAGGCAGAAAAATATATGTATGTAGATGAAAGAAATGCTTACGTATTATATACATCTATGCATCTGCCTCCGAAAGCGGACAATTAAGAAGTAGAAGAAAGTAATCAAAGCTTGACTCTGTATACCAAAATCCAGGAAAGTGCCAGGGCTGTCTTGTCATTGGTGTTTTTCCTCCCCCATAATAGATTCTGTTCCCTCTTCCATAAGCATTTTATCAGGCTATGTTTAGAATAGACGTCAAAGCTGGGAAACCAACCTGCAAAGCAAGACTTTCCCAATGGTGCCATCTGGTGGTGTTTCTGTGTATTACAACATGGCTTTGATCTGATGCAGACACGCGGGGGGGAAGCAGGAGGCAAACAATTTGGAATCAGTCCTTCTGTGATCTAAAAAGTCGAACCTTTGGGATTTGGCACTGGATAGTGTGTGCCAAGTGTCAGACACACAAGTGTTGACAGAAAGTGCTGCCACAAGGTGGAAATCGTACATTAGGAAAGAGAAAGTCTTGGGTCAGCCTGAACACAGCTGCCTTCATGAATTAGCACATCCTGTCTTTTTTTTTTTTTCCCCTGTACTGAACCATGAAAATGTTTACAAGGCCACTGGGGAGGGATTTGTAAAAATGTAACTTCTAGGGGAAAAACTTGGAACTGCTGCATTTTAAAGACAGAAGAAGCCCTTTCACTATGGGGATCACAATCTTGCTTTAGGGCAAGTGAACTCCTTGAAATTGAACATAAAAAGGGTGTGTTGGCACATATGGGCATTTTAACATAGAAGGTATTTTATCAGATTCTCAAAGGAGTCCGTGGCCTATAAAAAAGTCTAGGCACCAATGCTTGGGGATCCTAACCTAACCTCATACCCTGTAAGAAAATTCTGTCTACAACAGTCTTGACAAATTCAGTTACTCTGGGTTTGAACTTCACCGTTATGGAGACATCGTTGCCTTGAGGCAGTTAATCAATGGCAATGATTTCGAAGCCCTCAGAAGCTTGAGTATTGAATTGGACTGTGCTTCCCCAGCATGCCAACCCACTGGGCTTAGCGGCCCTCCCGCCGTATCATGGCATGCTCTAGTCCTCCTCCAAATGGCCTCCCTTGACACCTGCAGGGCTACCCTGGCTGCCCTTCCCGCGAGTCTACATCAAGTCCAGGCTAAATCCACCCAGCACTGGAAGCTTTCATGTGCTGTGGTTTTCAGATCCTTCCTTTCTCAGGTACCCACTCCCTTTTTGTGAGACAATGCTTCCTGGACAACTCGACGTACAAGACTAAACGCACTAGCCCCCGTAACAACCCCTTCCACCCACGGAGTGCTTGACTTGAACTTGTTCCTAACACCCAGGGCCTCTTTCCTGTTTCTTCACCTACCTCTAGTTTAAGCAAGAGTCTTTCACCGTCTCCAGCTGAAAGAGCGCTGGCCTTAATAAACACTAAGAAAAAGGAGACAAACCAGAACCTGCGCTGCTTCTCCTTGCCGTTGTTTGTCACTTCGCTCGCCCCCAGCGGACCCAGCCTTCCCTTATTCCTGTTGCAAATAGAACATAAAAGCTTTTTCATTGCTGTCATTAGTATTGTTCTCCAATCTCAGCTTATTCTGGTCTTTTGATTTCCATCCTGAGAAATTTATGACAGGCTTTGTGTTTCTCCTTTAATGATGCCAGGTTTCTGGTTTTGTTCATATCTCTTTAAAATCAAAGCTATGAAGAGCCCTCTCGGCAGCCTGGATGGCTTCCTTAGATCTGCCCCATTCTCTCTCTTCCCCAGCTTCCTTTGTGGCTGTGTGGCATTGCTTTGTAGCGACCATTTTCTCTTGCTTAGCTCTATCTTTTGGACTCTCTGACCATGAGCTCATGCTCATATTTTTGGTAGATTTTTTGCAATCTTCTTTTATCACCTCCGGAGACATGCCTGGGGATCCCTTTCTTGGGCTCAGCCCAGTGTCGTGGGGGCAGGGGTAGATTTTCAGAGGACCAGGTGTGGCTCCAAGGTCCAGCAGCGTAGTGAACAGAAAACATAGGAGGCAAGAGAGTGTGGAAGCTGTTGCCTCCTCCTTGCCTTGGGGACACTAATTCCAGAGCATCAGCAGCGGAAGCCTTCTGGCACCTCGTGATCTGGAGAACCCCAGCCTCTTACAATCTTTAGGCTGAGGTGGTCCCAGAAATTCGGCCAGGCTGAGCAGGCCGATTGAGGGCATCCGAGCTCCTCTGAGGGAGGAGGACCCGCAGACACAGCTTTTGCTCTCCAGCTGCAGACAAGCAGACCCCGCAATGTGCACTCAGCTGCGGGAGGCCAGCAATTTAGTGTGAGACTGTCCTTGTTGCGAGATGGACAGTTCCCAGCCACCCCGGCAGACACTGTCGGTGTCCTGTTCACGGGGACCTGGCGCTCAGTCCAACACACACTGACAGCTTTTTCTCTCCAGCATCTGCCACTCTGCCTGGGGCTTTCTCCAGCTGCAGAGGGTGCTCACCACAAATCCAGGGCAGCCAGGAGTTTCAGGGAGCAGCCCTGAATCACTGATGAAAGGGGTGTAATGACAAAATACCCCAGTTTCTCACCGCCAAGTGGGACAACCTGGAGATGTGTGCTACACAGCCTGCCAGCTGTCCCCAGGGGACACCTGCTCACTGACACCAATAACTTACCCTGTCCCGGCTGCCTTCCCTTCTCCTCTTTCCCTCACTTCCCTGCTGGTCCTTCCTGGTGTCACCTCTCAAGTAAACCACTTGTGCTCAAATGCTGCTCTCAGGGCTTTGGGGGGGCACTCGAGTTAAGACAGCCCTGATTGTAGTTCCATAAATCGCACCCCCCTGCCCTCAGGGCTCACATGGTGAGCGCTTCAGGGCAGCTGTGCATTCGCAGTTCCTCAAGGGAATCCTGTACAGCCTGAAGTTTGAGATCAGCAGCTCGGAAGTGTGAGCAGTCAGCAGTCAGCATTATCCATTTACCCCCCCTCAGTCATGGGTCCAGCCTTCTTCAGCCAAACCCACTTAGCAGTGGAGGTCAGGAGCCTCATCCAAGTGGTCCATCCCCTTTACTGTTTCTGTGTGGTCCTTCCGGTGGTTCTGTGTGTTTTTCCTGCCCTCTCGGCTTTTGACACTGCTTTGCCCAGGGGGTAATGGACAGAAGTGTCTGGGGTTTTAGGCTCCCTGGGGGAGAATTGGGCTAATGACTGCCAGGCACGGGCATCTGAAAGCCCAGCTGCCTGGCTTGGATCTGGCCTGGGCTGGGACTTTGCTCAAGATCACCCTTTATGGGGGGAAAGGTATATATCTCAGTGGTAGAGCGCATGCTTGGCATGCATGAGTTCCTGGGTTCAGTCTCCAGTACCTCCATTAAAAAAAATATTTTTTTTAAGATCACCCTCTGCTTGCCTTCCTCCCCTTCCCTGTCCTGCTCTCAGCCTGCCCTTCCTTCTTAAGAAACCTGATTCCTCATTTCAGGGTCTATTTCTGGGGACATTTACCTACAAACCTATTTTACTTATTTTTTTCTGACTTTCACTATGTGAGTGAACTTGAAAATAGCTCATTATACCATAAATAATAACTTTGCTCAGTATCAGATTGTTCACAAGCAGTTTCAGTTATATTTAAAGGAGGGGCCTGCGTGGACATCGGTCATGAAAGCTACTGTCCCTTTCCCTACCCCACCGTTCCCGCTCCCCTTCCAGACTTGCTACGACTTCATTAGTACTTCCTGGGTTCCAGGCACTGTTCTAAGAACATCATGTGTATTATGCCATTTAATCCTCACAGCAGCCCTTCCATAGCAGCACCTTCATCATTTCCATTTTATGAGGAGGAATCAGAGGACAACGATAGTGACTGGCCCAAGGTCACACCACCAGTGGCGGAGCCAGCAATCAACCCAGGCAGTCTGGTGCTAAGATCTGTGGCTGACCTGGATCTCTCCCTTCTTGGATCCATGTTGTATTGATGTATTTACCTGTTGATTTATGCTTTTGCATATCTATATATGTATTTCTTTGTTTAGCATAATTTTGACATTATGGCCTGTCTTGCTCACCGTACACTTTACGGGGAATAGATCTGGTCCCAACTCCAAAGATGGTGAGCCCCTTGAAGCTGGGACCCGCCGGCCACACACCTGCAGCTTTGCCCTCGGCCAGGCCAGGCCCCTGTGTGCACTGCGTGTTGATCCATCGTGTTCCTCACCACTTTCCTCCTGCCCAGGCCTTGGTCCTCTTTCTTCAACCACCTCCTCTGGCTACAGACCCAGGCTTTCTCCTCTTCCTCCTGGTCCATCACCATCACATACCATGACCAATAGGTTGTCTAAATCTTGAAGACTACACAACCAAGTTGTGTGAACACAGGCCTAACTTGGTGAATATTAATAAAACCTAAGCCTATAGAAATCTCCTAGTCTTCTTCCCCAAATCAGGACGGATTTTGCATACTTTGCTGTGATGTCTAAGTTTGAAGCTACTTAAATTTAATCAAAGTTAATTAAATTAAAATTCAGTTCCCGAGTTTCACTAGCCACATTTCAAGTGCTCCATACCCACATGTGGCTACTGGCTACTAGACTGGAACAGCACAGATACAAACTATTTCCATTGCCAACTGAAAATTGGCACGTGCCATCTGCCTCTACAAGGAAGGATGAGCCGCCATAGTCATTATCATCAACACACCCTGAAAGGAGCTCAGGGTGGAGATCAGGAATGAGATGCTCTGTGCTCTGGGGAAACTGGCAGAACAGGCCTGCAGATAGGTATTTTCAGGAGATTTCATGAGCCCAATTTCTTGCATCTTCTCATATCTAGAAAAGCACTAAAATCATTGATGGTGACATCTTGAAAGAGTAGAAAACTAACAAGATGGCTCTTGAGTTGTTCAGGCCTGTACTTCTGGCTAAACTGATCGTATGACTAACAGGCTCCCCTCCCTGTGCACTCTTTTCTTAGAATAACTTCTCCTTTTACCCTAGAGGTCTTGAAAGAAGGTCACGCACTGAACCTTACGAAAACGGGCAGACCCTCCTCAGTTCCTCCACAACAGCAGCAAGTTCTCATCAAGATGAAGAGAACGCAACCCCCTGTGAAACGCCCTGTGTTATCACCTTTTCTGTTCCATCCAGTTTTTCTACAAAACTGCAAGACCCCAACCCCAAGAGGGGCTCACAGGCTTTAAGGCACAAGCCAGCTGTGACTCCCTTTGCCACGCAAAGCGATAAAGCTCTTCTTTTCTATCCTCCTAAAGCTCTGCTCCCACTCTCAATGCAGCTATCGGGGTACAGAGGCTGGTTTTTCGGCAACAATCTGCTCCTCGTGATTAGCAGCAACTTTCTGCCATAATGTGTGCATGAATGCATGTACCCCCCTTCACTAAAATCATATATATACTGACCTCCCCCCCACCTCTTCGGAGCAGCTCCCCAGAGCTACCTGAGGTGCTGTCTCCCAGGCTGTCGTCCTCATTTTGCCCCAGATAAAACTTAACTCAACTCTCCTGTTGTGCATTTTTTTCCCTTTGACACCATCACTGCAGTAAGTCCTATTGGACTGTGAGTATTACTTTAAAGACTAACACGGCTGATTTTTCTCTTGAAGTCTAAATAAGATGATTTCTCTTTTGCCAGCTTCTGTAGACCCCTATACATTTCTACTGTAAGCAGATAGGGTAAGGGGTCCCCGGAGAAAAAGAACCAGGACATAAGAGAAGCCATTTTGGCCTCAGCCATTTTGTGATCGAAGCCTGGCCACAATGCTGTACTTGAACAGATCTCAGTAATGAATGATCTTTAAGGGAACAAAGAAATTCAGGAACAGAGAAAAGGTAGTCAAATAATAGTGCAGTGATGAAGGAGAGTCCTAGTTCCTCCTCAAGGAACATCTTTGAGTTCTGCAGGAACTAAGGCCCCCGCCCAGGTGGAGGATGGAAGGAGGATGTTGACCGTCATGACTTCAGTTCACTAAACCTGGACCAGCTTTTCTATAAAACCTCAACCTTTGCCCAAGTTCTATGCTGAATTCTCTGCTAGAGCCCCTTCATGAATATGCATGCCCCCTTAGCTTAAAACTTCCCCAATTTTGTTTTTCAGGGAGACGCTGCTTTGGGAATGATCCCTGGTGTTCTCCTCACCTGCATCCAGTAACCACTTCTTCCTTCTCCCGATCTTTGGCTTGGTTGTGTCCTTTGGCTCCACACCCACCAAGAGGGGAACACAGTTTTCAGATAATACTACTAAAATCCCATTAATGTCCACCCTCACTTACAGGATTAGTAATATGCTGCACGAGATGCAGGCGGGAGGATGGGGGTGAGGGTAACCTCTTCCCTGATCCCCCAGGTCCCAGAGAATGTTGGCAGCACCCGGAGTTTTGCAGGCTGCAGCCTTGCTTCTTCATTTAGGGGCCCTTTCTTGTGCCTCCAGCACATTCAAGCACATCCCCTCTTGTTTGCCAGCCCCACCTCCCCAGAGTCTTCAGTCCTCAAAAGGCATGGGAAGGCAAAGGGTTTTTGAACACAAAACTACACAATACACTTTTCCCCTTTGATTGTTGAAATCTCTGGCTAAAAACCAAATGGGGGCCAAAAAAAAAAAACAAACCAAATGGGGGCCTTATCTGCATCCATCTCCAGGGCTACAGAGGGATCCAGAGATTGTTCATATTTCAATGCAATGGCTTATAACTAATACAGCTGAAATGCTTTAACTGTTTGGATTCTTTCTGTCTTTAGGCAGCAGAATGACATCAGCAGTTGTGTCAACCCCACTTTTAAAATCAATTAAACTCCTGAACACTTGAGTTGTCAGTTCCTGCCAATACATCAGCTCCATCTGCACCTGAAAGGACTTACTTATGCTGACCAGCTCTGCTGAAGTGACCTCTTGCACAGTCCTGGGGAGTCAGTACAAAGTCTCTTGCCAGGTGCAAACTAGCCTATTCAAAGGGACTTGTTGAGGGGCCCCAGGAACCGGAGAGTGGTTCCTAAGGACACACTCAGCTCTCTAAGGAGACTCACGACCCCAGAGCTTTCGCACTCAGTTTTGTTTTCCTTTTCTACCTTGTTATATATTTTTTTGCATTATCCCTACACCTCCAGTAAATGTTTGTTAAATATTATGAGTTTATCTTTGGAAAATTAAAGGAGGCACTTGCATCCATTGCTGAGAGGAAAGTTCTAGAGCACAAAAATCCCCTGACCACAAACCTCCACAGACACAGGCTGGCTGAGGCGTCAGCCCTGACCAGGATGACCTGTGTGAGTTCAGAGGACTTCAGCAGGGCTCTCTCAGAAATGTTTAGAAGAGGGAGTCTGGGAGGACTGGAATTGCCATGGTCTGGAGGATGGGCAAGGTACCAAGCAGGTCTCTGCAGGAAAGAGATGTCACACTCGAAAGTGGGATTGGGGAGAGTTTAATAAAGAGACGAAGTACAAAATGAGGACAGAGCATTTAAGGAAATCAACAAGGGATGGTGAAACATCCCAGGGCAAGCAGGAAAGCAGCCTCACACCTAGCCTGAAGGGGCAAGGGGAGGGGGCAGTCACCAAAACTGGTGGAAGCCGCAGCTCTGGGAGAGGGCTGCCTGGTGGGAGCGGTGGCCTTCGCTAGAGGAAACCAGCTGCTGTCCAACCCAGCCTGGCAGGGAAGAGCTGGAGTCATAAATACCCCAACCTCTCTCCCTGCCTCCAATCTCCTACCAGTGTCCCCACTGGGTGGATCCAAGCAGAAGTAGCCATCCTTCAGATGGGATCTAGAGGGACAAATGGGGAAAATTCAGCTCAAGAGTTCAAGCTATTTTCCAAGCTATGATCTGGAGGTCCTGAAGACCTCGAGGTCACACATACACACAGCAGAGCCACTGCCTGGAGCTTGTCTCTGTCCAGCACCTCAGCCCTCTTTTCTTCCAGTAACAGAAGCCCCTCTGCCTTTCTCCTACTTGTGTAGTTCTCTATCCCCATGCCATGACAAGGTGGCATGTCATCAAGGTCTGGCCAGTCATAGACTCCTCTCTCCCCAGCCACTGGAGGTTAGACGATGAGCCAAGTGGAGCCCAATGGGATTCCTCCCTGGAGTTTTCTCTCTTCCTTCTGTCCTTTCTTGCTTCCTTCCTATCATCTGTCCATCCATCTATGGATAGTAGAAAATAGAAGCTCTCATCTCTGCGGTCAACTAAGCTGGGACGGTAAGAGCTCTGCCTTCTCCCCCCACTACATGGAAGAATATCTAGGAGATCAAGAGATCATCGTAAAGAGGAACGCAGAGTGGAGAGGAAAGAGGGGGCGGCAGAGAGCCCTTATGACGTCATTTGACTTCTTAGTGTCCCTGAGACACCTCTATCTCCAGATGTGCCAGTTGCCTGAGACAGTAAGTCCCTCTTTTTGCTCAAGCTGGCTTGAATTGGATTTCTATTACTTGCACTAGACATGGTGTACCACAGAAGTCCCGACTAACAGAAGACGTACGCTCAGGCACACACCAACCTACCCTAGTGTCTCCACGGTAGTCACCCCATGCTCTTCCGCTCTTCCTTATAAACTGCATTCACAGAAATCTGTAATCTCATCAACCCCCACGGAAACGCAAAAATCACTGTGTTATTTTAGTGTGATGTCTAAGAGGAAACGTCTTTAAATTAAAATAAAAAAGAATTTAGATCAGTATGCTATTAAAGATTGCATTATAATTTCCACTTTAATATATTCTTTAGTAATACTCATAATATCTAAGGACAAAGTTTGACTTTTCCCCATTTAACAAGTGATGCATGCTGCTTTATTTTAAATTAAGTATGCAAGAAAGAGCCTGGTTTATCTACAAATTTAAAATGACATAATAATATTGTGTTTGGGGACCAAATGTGTATTAATATGTAGATTGAAATTTAACTATGTGTTACAACCCTCCAAACCGCTTCTGTGACCTGATATTTGAAATTCTTGAATTTTGCACTTTAAAAAAATCAATTACTTTATTATTATAATTTTCATGTTTTGTTTCTAAAAGAGGAGATGTGAGCACTTTCTGGCTGCTATTTGCAAGTACTTCTCCAGAAATAACACACTGTGGGTTTGGATCATTTTATTAGCAATAAAGGAAAAGTGAAATTGGATAAAATTTCTCCTTTTAACTTTTGTTCTGAAGAACTAGAGATATCTTGATGTATTAAGAAATGACATGAATATACCTTACAGGTCTGAGGTCAAAATTCAGAATGATTGTGTTTCTGTCCCTCATTAGCTCATTCATTCTATTTTTTTAAACCATTTTAACTGTTTTTAAGTGTACAGTTCAGTAGCTCATTTCTGTTCACTAAATCAGTATTCTTGAGACCTCCCCTCTTTTTAACCAATGGTCCACTGTGTTAAAAAATTAAATAAAAATAATTTAAAAAATAAACCAAAAAAACTGAAAGCTGTAAAATGGTGAGAACCACCAACATAGCAGGTGAAGCAGTCAGCTGGCTGATATATGCTGGAACAGGCCCAGCTGATCTCCACCTACTACCCCAAGCACCTTAGTCCCCGTTTGGAGGCCTTTGTAATTGAAATTAGAACAGACTCTGCTTAAAAATCATGACCTCAGAACACTTTCACAAATCTCTGGGCAATCTTTATACGAAAACTTAGAAATCTTGGATTCATATGCTGATCCCACCTCTTGCTAGCTCTGTGACCCTGAGCAAATGATTTCCTTTCTCTTTTCCAGTTTGTATGTATATTATTATATACATATTTAAAACATATACCCAGTGAGCTAGACCACAATCTGGACACACCATAGTCAGATGCAAAGACATTGCTTTCACTTCAATTTACTATGAAACCAGCTAATGGTTAAAAGCCGCACAAAGGATAAATGTGATAATGATCCCAATGAATGAACAGATGTAGCTTGCCTAAGTAGCCCTAAGAAAGTAAGCAGTCCATAGGGTCAGAGGAACAAAAAGTCCAAACTCTGTATCATAGAGCTGGGCATTCATGAGAAATAAACATTCTTGGGCCCCAGCCCAGGCCTACTGAGCCAGGAATTTTAGGCTCAGCAATTTGTGTTTTAACAAGCCCTGCAGGAGATTCTGATGCAGAACCCACACCACAGTATGAGGCAATTCCTTCTGGCACCAGTTTGCCTTTCATGTTCTCATTTCTCTCGTGGGCCTGCTTACCACCCAGAGTTACTATGAGCATAAAATCCTATGTGGACTTGGAAATGCTCCGTTTTCTGCAAAGCCCTATACAAACATAAAGGATTTGTTTCCAGAGAAGCTAGGTAGAAAATTTAACTACTGGTTCTGCCCACATCCTAAGTGATCAGCCCTGCTAATAGGCACAGGGTTGGACCACCCCTTTTCCTGTGATCTTTGGGGATCCCCTGCATTTTTACACACAAAGGAAGAAGAGATGTCATGTCAAGAGCCTGCTAGCCTAGACTACCTGCCTGGGGACCTGGCTCCAGTAACATCTTCCTGGTTTGCTTTAAGCAGCACTGTCCAACAGAGCTTCCTCTGATGATGGAAGTGGCCTCCAATTTGCACTCATCTGTACTGCCCAATACAGCAGCCACTAACCACATGTAGCATTTGGCAATACAGCTGGTGGGAGTGGGTAATTGCACTGTACATTTTATTTAATTTTAATTAATTTACATTTAAATAGCAACATGTAAGACATAGTTACACTAAAAAATTATTTGTTGTTTACCTGAAATTCAAATTTAATTGTGCCCTGTGTTTCTATTTGTTCAACCTGGCAACCCTAGTTACAGATTCTGTTACATTGACCTTGCCTCCTCCAATAGAAAGTTTGATCGAAAGGCTCTCTACCCATGACCAGAGGAAGCAGACTTGACCTTATCTTGGCCAGAAAAGGCACTTGGCTGATGTCTTTTTTGAAGACAACTTTCAGAGGAATAATGGCCAGGAAAGTCAATATAACTGATGACTAAAAAGAGACATTTTTACCATCATTCAGAGAGTTACACTCATTTCTCTGCAATTGAATCCATCATCCATAGACAGGCTGTGATGGGAAATGGGAGGTAGTTCAGAGAGCCTAGTTTAGTTGAGGATAATTCTGGGTTTAGAGCATGGTCCTAGGTACCAGGACTCTAGCTGGGGGAAATTGTATCTGAGGGGTCCCACTACTGATTAATAAAGCAAACTTTCTCCCTTTAATTGCCTAACCCCTTTATTACCTCAGTGACTGACTATTGGGAAAAACAACACCTGAATTCTTCTCTTATGACTATACTTATGCTTTGCTTTGAAAACAAAACAAAAAGTATAGCAACTAGAACACTGCCAGTTCTTACGGAGACTTCATAATATTTTCCCATCTATCATTTCAAGATGTGATCAAATAGAGGCGCCTTTATATCTCCATTCACTGTAACCCTAACTCTTGGCCAATAACAATCTCCTCTTCGGTACTGATAAGAAACCAGTTCTTGAGGCCTCCAAGTTCATCCTAGATATAATACAGTATTATTTTACAGTTACTTATTACGCAGATATTTAACACTATCATTTTTAACTGGAGAAAGGGATTTAGAAATTGGCACCCCTTTCCCAGGAAGAGCAAAGAAAGCACGCGTGGTACTCTTACGCAGTAACTGGCATTCCAGAAGGCAGGTTGATTCTTATAAAACTGAGGCCCTCTTGTTTCTAAGAATGTCCAAGCCAAAGAGTAGTGATTGTAGTTTTTCTCTTTCAAAAGGTTTTAATGTAACAAACATAGCCAGCAGGTTTAAAAACGAACCTTAAAAACATTGTGTCTAGATCATCACCTTTGATATTTTCCTATTTTCTCTATTGCTTAAAATACTCAAATGGATATAAAGTTAGCTTTGGAGATCTGGCAGCCCAGGAACCAATGGGTCCCTAGCAGGAGATTATTAGGTGATGCAATAGCTCTCCTTTCCCGCCTCCCCCTCCCGCAGGGTCCTTCTCTGTCTAAACCCATTTCACTGAGAAAAGCTATTAGGCTTGGGAGACCAAAACCTGTCATGCTCCTTTTTCCTTCTTCAGAAGCAGAGACCCCTTCTCACTGGCATATTCAGAACTTTTCCCCATAGAGTAGAGCGGTGGTTCTCCAAGCGCGGTCCCAGGACCAGAAGCATCAGCACCACCTGGGAACTTGTTAGAGATGCACCTTCTCAGGCCTCGCCCCCTCCTCCCAGTGATTCTAGCGCACAGTAAAGTTTGGGGAATGATGAGATAAGAGTATTGCCTGCTATTGAGCTGATTCTGTGGCTTGGCTTTGTTCTGAGAGGCCAGACAGCTACCACGGGCCTGCCCACACAGCCCCATGAGTAGTTTATAAGCCCATGAACATTAGTTCTTGGTCAGTCTGCCTTATTCTCCAAAATGTATTAAAAATGATAAACGCCACTTACAGTATTACTCTGTAGATCTAAATCTGTGTTTCTCAAGAGGATTCATCTGCGGGAGAGGGTCACAACAGGCTGTGCGGATGGGAAGGCAAGCGGCGAGACACGGATTTCAAAATGCCTCCTTTCGCCTTGAGGGTGGTAGATGAGGGAGTGTTTTTTAAAATCAAGTTGGTAGAGCAGTTCGTCAAGATTTGGATCTGCGGAGCATAAAGGCCCATTTTCACAGTCCACCCACTGTAGCTTACCACTGGGGAGAAGTTTAAGCTCTCAATCTTTAACTTAAAAGATTAATGCTAATTTAGCTTCTCATACTATGGGTGCCGACCTAGGGGTATATTTCAAGTACAATGTGTATGAAAGAAAGGTTTCATATCCAAGCTCTCCCCTCCAGTCCCTCCTTCACATTCCTGCCACACAAACCATGCTAAACCACAGCTCCAGTCACAGCATTTCCCCCCAGTCGTGGTCCCCAATATTTACTAAGTAAACTTCGGATTTCTCACCTGGCATTCAAGACTCAAACTGTAGCTATTAGGTTGAGCCATATGAAACTGCCATTTTAATTGGGTGAAAATGGTCAAATGTCAGAAATTTCATATGGTTCAACCTAACATAATCTACCACTTAATTAATTTGTTAAACTTCTCTACAGCCATTTTCTTTCTCATATTGTAAGATTTAAGCTTCTCGGAATTTTAATACTTAATCTCGAAACTGCCAGCCCCAACTGTTGGTGAGACATCTCAGAAAGATAACAATGTTCCCTTTTCCCTTACAGATACAGACAAGCAGACACAATTGGGTGGCACGAAGCCAGTTCCATGTCAAAAAACTAGAATTGGGAAAAATGTCTCAAGGATCTGTCCCACTCTCCTAGCCAGTGTGGAGGTTTGAGTGAAAGGCCATGGTCCTGTTTTATTTTCTGTTATTATAAAACTGTCCTTGGAAGTGTTATTTGTAAAGAAACCTATTTCTTAAGACACTTGAATATCAGAATTTGTTGCTATGTCTTGTAAAATGGAACCTGTAACACCTAAAGGTCTGCAACCATGATTGGTCATCTTATTTAATGATGTGTTGTTCTGGTAATAATAATAATACTTAAATTGCCAATTCTGTTTTCTGTAAAGGAAAAAATAAATCTATCAAATTTCTTTGTTAAGTGGAAGAAGAGCTTTGGCATTTCTCTCTCTCCCTTTACACACCAAAGTGTTCTAAGTCCTGTTGTGACTCTGTTGGATTGCTATTCAAACAGTGGAGTCTTTGTTTTCACTTAAATTCACAAGAAGATCCAGGACGTGGAGCCAACCTGCTGATTCAGCCTTATCCCTCCCTTCCGCTCTGCCCACATACCATGCTATGTAGATAGCTCCTCTTCTGCACACATCAATCAGCCTCCTTTGCTACCACTGTTCTCTGCTTAGAACAGCCTCTTCCCACACCCATCTCAACCTATCAATATCCAAGCCAAGACCTATCCAAAGGTCACCCCCTTTGGGAGGCCTTTCCCAATTCCAACCAGTAAGATTTATCTTGAACAGTGTTTGCCACAGTCTCCTTGATTTATAGTCACAGGTGTATTTTCCTGCTCTCTCTGAGCAGACTTTATTTTTCTTCCAGTTTTATTGAGCTATGATTGTCATTTAACATTGTATCAGTTTTAGATGGACAAAATAATGATGTGATGTATGGATATGTCACAAAATGATTCCCACAATAAGTTTAGATAGTATCACCTCACATAGTTATAATGTTCTTCTCTGAGCAGGCTTTAATCCCACTGAAGACAGAGAATGACCCTTCCTCCTCCTCCAAGTACCTGGCAAAAGGCCTTGCCAGTAAGCACACCCTCAATAATAAAAAGACAACACAGAAGTCTCCCAGAACCAACAGTAAGGGACATCTTGATCTAACTGACCTCTAAAACCAAACCAGTCTTCTTCCCCACTGTGGGAAGTCAACTCCTCACATACCTTGAAGATTCTAGGACCTCATTCAATGTCACTCTCCAACACACCATTAAGAATTCTCAGTGATTTCGGTATCCACACAGCTGCTCCTTCCAATAGCCTGGCCTTTTGGCTCCTTGGCCTCCTCTCTTCCAATGTCTGTGCTCACCACCTACCACAGGCAGCCACTCACGTGGTTTTACCCCTGATTTCATCATTACCAATAACCACAGGCCTCCAAATCTTCAAATGTCCCACTCTCCAAACAAAGCCAAAAAAATGATTTCAAAATAACCCTGGTTTGAAGAGGCATAGCCCTAAATAACACTTCCCAAAGCCATTCCCCCCCACCACCTCTTACTTCCAGTAGAAGTTACAGCGCTTCGGTACACGAGCCGCTTCGAGCCCAGGAGTACTTGCTGGGGCGGGGGCGGGAGGCATGGGGGGATTTGTTTCAAAGCTGCGTTTGCACAACACTAAGAGAACGTCACTTTTCCATATCAAAGAATGCCCGCCTGTAGTGAGTATAGGGGTGGAGGGCTAACACCTCCCAAGCTGTCCCCCACCCTCCCCAAAGATTTCTTATTCAAGTCTTAACAGTAAACTCTTCAGAAGACTCACTCAAAACAGTCCTTCAAAAAAATGGTTTCACCAGCCATAGGCCTCTACCCTTTCCTTTTGGAAAATGGGAGGGCAAAGTCAAAGCTTTTAAAAATAAACAAGAATGAGAGGAGGCTGGGCAGCTGTGTGTGCGTGTGCGTGTGCGTGTGCGTGTGCGTGTGCGTGTGTGTATGCAGTGGGACTTTTCCTGTTGTCCCAGAGACACTAAAGCTCAAAGCTGCAAAGAAAAACCATCAGGTGCTCCCACACCCAGAGGAAAGCCTCCAACCAGCGAGCAGACGTGTCCTCTCAGAGAGAGTTAAGGAATGGCACAACTGGCCCTGCTACAACTGGGACGGTTCCCTTCAACCGCCGCGCACCACCCTGAGTAAATACGGGAGGGCCGGGAAGGTGAGGGAGGAGGGCTGAGCATCCCGGGGGAGAGGGTGCTTTCTCTTGGGGAAAGGGGAGGGGAGAGGAGGAGTGCGGGTGCCCCCTGCTCCCCCAAGCCGAGACGTGTAAAAGAGAACCCCAAGAAAGCTAGCTGCTCGAGGAGAGGGGAAGGTCTGCACGAAGGGGAAGCGGGCATCCGGTTCCGCGCCTGAACTCTGCTGAGCTGCACAGATCCGCCGGCCCACCCTGCAGCCTTGGGAGCTGCTGGGGAGGGAATTCTTGCGAGTTTAACAAATACTCTCGGCGCTGTGTGTTGTGTGTGAACCTGGAGTCTGGTGCCCCCTTGTGGTCGAGAGGTATCTGAGCATGAGAGGCTCGAGAGATCATGAGGGGGTAGTCTGCCTGGAAAGAAAACGGGAACATCGCGCCCCCCTGGATCCTGACCCCACAGTCTGCAGAGTTTGAAAAAGGACCTCAATAATTCCCAAAGCTCCATATGGAGGAGCAGAGGGCTATCTTAGAGGGCTGTCCAGGAGATGGGAGACATAACCTGGAGAAAGGGGTGGGACTCAGCAGGCATAGCTGCTCTTCTTTGAGGGAGGCCCTAGAGGAGGGAGGACGCCAGGTGAAAAACAGAACAGCCCCCTGTGCGGAGACCACCCCACCTCAGCAGATCCCAGCATCAGACCTGGAAAAGGACCACATCTGTAGAAGATCTCCGTCTCGCTTCTCCTCTCTCTGCCCTCCAGACGAGAGGATACGATATTGAAATTGTAATTGGGACTGATCAGCTTTACCAACCAAGATAACCCAGAAAGTTATGAGATCTGCCCAAGGTGTTATTAAAGAACAGGAGAAGGGGCTTGGTGCTGCAATGAAAGTAGTGATTGGAAAAAGTAAAACAGTTTCAAATATACAGCCCACCATGGAATCCAGACCTGTCAACACATTAGTTACAAGTACCCAGGCACAGGCATGAACTTCAGAAGAAGACAGAAAATATCAACACCATTTAATAGCTTTATTGCCTCAGGCAAGTCCTATCTGAGTTTCAGTTTCTTCATTTGTAAGAGGATAGTAATACCTAATAGGCAAGGTTATTAAAAGATTAGCAGCAGTGTATTAAATGAATAGAAGCTATTTATTAATGCATGTTTATGCATGTACTGAGATATTTGTTCCCAGTTTCCTTTGACAAAAAATTTGAAGTAGTCTACGACAAAATACAGTCAAAATAAAAAATAAGGAGCAAGGAATGCTGAAGTGCTAACCATAAACTTGATTTCCATTTCAAATGCGGTTTTGAGTTCCTGGCAGCCAAGGTGCAAAGGGGAACCCGAGAACATGTACAACTCCAGTTATCAGAAAGGAGGAGGGATACTACTTTCTCAGGGAGAGATAAGCTTTTCTTGGCTCTAAATTTCAAAAGCAGTGTCTCAGGAGTGTTTCTGCGCTGGCTTGTAAATTACCTGAAACCCTGACTATTTTTTACCACAGGTTTCCAGACCTTTAGAACTAGTAATACAGTAATTGTGACTGGGACAAATTACTGAAGGTGAATGACCCAGATTTCTACACTTTGGATCACAGTAGTATTCTGGAGCAATTATTATCTCACAATTCAACAAATTCTCTCAGATGAGTTTTCCCTAATACATTCATTGTAAAATCACCTAAAGGACATTTAGACTCACCACTTCCATGCCCAAGGAAATGTTTTTATTTGTAACTCATGTAGAAGCTTTAGACAGGAAAGATCTAAGCAAAAGCACAGATATATTTCTAGGTGAAATTGCTAAAATCAAAAGACTTCTCTTTCCAGACCCATTGCAGGCCTCTGAAGGCCACAGCACTCTTCCTTCAAGGCGAAGGTCACCTTTCAGGAGCATTAGCCCAAGAAATAAACAGCCTTTGCAAAATGGTGCTACAGGTGAGCTTTCCCACCCCAACTCCAGAGGCACCTCGACTAATCCGCACATGTGACCGTGAGTTTCCAGAGAAGATGCTACAAGAAGCTCCTGTCCTCCCTCGCCTTTACTTTAATCCCCACATAGGTTTTGCTTTTACCATATGGTAATTATTTCCAAATCACAAGTGCAAACACTCACTCTGATTGGAAAATTAGCAGATTTCAAACTCAGGTAATTTGTCCCTAATGAGGAACTTGTTGAACTGAATTTAACAATTAACTCGCACACCCTTTGCTGCCTGCGGCTATGAGAGTGAAGCCGGGAAGAAGGAAGGGCAAGCCAAGGGCTGGTGCCCGGCAGGACTTCAGGCACAAGTTGAAGGTTGGGATGGAGTAAGGTGTGGCTGCAGGAGCACCAGGAACTTGACTGTTCAAATGGATACGTATGAACTGAATCTCCTTGCTGTACCCCTGAAACTGCCACTGTAAATCAACTACACTTCAATAAAAAATAAAAATTAAAAAACAAAATGGATACATAGCAGCAGACCTCAGAGATATTGAGGTTCACTTCTAGACCACCACAACAAAGCGAATATTGCAATAAAGCAAGTCACAAGTATTTTCTGGTTTCTTGGTGCATATAAAAGTTATGTTCAAACTCGATTATAGTCTATTAAGTGTGCAATAGCATTATGTCTAAAAAGATGTACATACCTTAATTGAAAATATTTTATTGCTAAAAAATGCTATCATCTGAGCCTTCAGCAAGTTGTAGCGGTAAACATCCAAGACCGCTGATCACAGATCATCATAACACATAACAGTGAGAAAGTTTGAAATATTGGAAGAATTACCAAAATGGGACACAGAGACACCAAGTTAGCAAACGCTTTTGCAAAAATGGCACTGATAGACTTGCTTGATGCAGGGTTGCCACAAACCTTCAATTAGTAAAAACGCAATAAAAACGAGTTACACCTGTATAGCCAATTTCAAATACATGCCGAAGTAGAGAGAAGAACGACTCCCCACGTACCCATCACCCCGCTCCCATGATTATCAACTCATGGTTGCTCTGGTGTCACCTGTGCCAAGGAGCTCGACACCTTCAAACTGGACAGGGAGGAGGACAGACAGGAAGAGAGATAGAGCCAGTGGTGCATCTCCTCTCTCGCATTCCCTCAGATTCCAAGTTCCTCCAGGTACAGGTGGGAGCCGGGAACTTTCATTAACTGCTGGGACAGTTAGTGTCCCCTTCATCAGCATTTTGAATACGGCAGGGCAGAACCAGGCAAAAGGCTGACCCTCGTTTTCCATTCTCTCCCACCCTCCTTGCACCCTGGCTGGGGCCACTTGATCTCTACCTGCAAGTCCAGGCCCAGGTGACTACAGGCAGCGAGGATTCCTGGGAGCTCCGGTGTAGCACAAGGAAATAGCATTATCTCTCCGCTCCAACTGTGTGCTCAGGTGATTGGCCCCTGTCTTACCTCAAGAATTGGTACCCAGATCATGCCTGAGGCTCTGTCTCTGTGATCCACTTTGCTCTTCCATCCCTCTAGAACTACCCTGTCCAACACCATTGCCATGTGCAGCTACTGACCACTTGAAACATGGCTAGTGAGACTGAGGAACAAACTTATTTAGTTTTAGCTAATTTAAATTTAAAAACTGGTACTTGATTCAATTATTGGAAAACAATGTTTGGAAGGTGAATCTACATTGTCAATGGTAGATTTTATTTTTAAAAAATCTAAATACAGATCAAGTATTTCTGATGAAAATTAAGCATCCGAATTTAGACCAGCTATCTATGTCTGGATTTTGAAGATACAGTAAGAATCAAAGAATGTAAAATCCCATGAAAATTTGAAAAATATTGATTACACGTGGAAATGATCATCTTTTGGCTAAACTGGGTTAAGTAGATTATTAAGGGGAATTTCTTCTGTTTCCTTTTAGTTACTGAAGTGTGGCTACTACAAAAGTTAAAATTACATGTGGGACTCACATTCCACTTCTCTTGGAGAGCGCTGACCTACAACCAGAGTCCTCCCTTGCTTGAAACTATCCTCAAGGAATATAATCTTGTTCCCAAAACCCCACCTTGTGACAAGCGCCCCAACTGCCAAACATATCCCACTGTACTAGATCCACCAGGGTTTTCCTAGATAATCATCACCTGAATCACTTTCTCTGATCTCTGTCAGAAAATTCTGAGCCCACCTGCTTTCACACAACCACTGCACCATGAAGGGCCAGCCATTAAATCATGAAGACGCAGATGACATGAAACTAATTTTAGATGAAGTGATGAATCTGATCTGAGGTAGGGAGAGGCTCTAGGTTCTCATAATACTAAAATGAATAAAAAGTTTACTCACAAAACATACCCAGTTAATATCCTGAAAAGGGTTTCTGTATCAAGTGCCAACCTTGCTGAGGACTATTAGAGGAAAATAAACAAAGACCACCAAACAGTAATCTGAAACACAGCTGAATTTACTTGCAGGCCTGGGAAGGGAACACATTACTCAAGCACAGTTCAGCTTTGGGGTCTTCGAGCACTACTTGTAAGAACCACAGAGAGGACGGGGGGGAGGAGGTACATCCAATCGAGTGAGATTCTGAGTTCAGCTTGGCTCCTGACATGGGGCATAAACTCTTCTTTGCAGCTGGCCATTGCACTGGTTCACTTCGTAAAAGTGCAGGCACCATTCCCGAAGATGTCCAGGGTGGGCTACATAAAGCTTTAATGGGATCAGGGTCACCCCGATGGCATATCTGACGTGTTGGCTTCAAGTTGCCTGAATCTTTCCTTAACAGGATCGGCAGCACCTTAGTACAGCTGCGTTAACCAAGTAAGAAGCACCGGTTACCCGTCTCTTCTCTCCTCTCTGTTGGAACTGCCAGACCAAATTTCCTTCTTCTCTCAGGACAAAAGGCAGGAAACATACATGTATACTTAGAGAAAAAATAATTTTAGGTAGACAGGCTGTCCTTCAAACTTAGACCAAAATGTAAGAGGCACTCAAACAGACACTGGTACACAAATGTTCACAGCCACATTATTCACAATAGCCAACAGGTGGGAGCAACTCAAATACACATCGGTGGACAACAGATAAAAAGATGTGGTGTACACAAACAAGGGACTGCCGTTCTGCCGTAAAAAGGAAGGAGGTACTGATACGCGTTACAAGGTGGATGAACCTCAAAAACATTATGCCAAGAGGAAAGGGCCAGACAGAAAAGGTCGCATAGTCTTTGATTCCATTTAGAGGAAAAATCTAGAATGAGGAAGTCCCCAGAGACAGAATGCAAATTGTGGTTTCCAGGGCTGGGGGAGAGGAAGATGGAACTGGGTGCTGAATGGGTGCAGAGGTGGCTCTTGAAATGAGGAAGAGGAGTTGGAAATAGACAGAGGCGGTGGTTGTACAACATTGTAAATGCAGGAAATGCCACTGAACTGTACACTTTAAAATGGTTGTTTCCTATGTGAATTATATCACAGTAAAAAAAAAAGGGAAAAGAGGAAAACAGAAAAGTTCAAGGATCTTTTGAGTCCCAGTGAAACGACAAAGAAGAAAAGAAGAAATGAGGGAACAGGGAGAACAGTTGTGATGACCAACCAGGGAGGGAAGGGGGGTCCACTTTAGAATCTAACAAGGCTGAGGACATCTGACAAGTGAACAAATACACTCATTTCCAGATGTTTAGCTGCAAATAACCCAGAGTTCTACAAACCGTAAAGGATTTTATAAAGAGAGAAAACAGCTTGTCCCAGAAGCACCTTCTCAAGGCCAGTGACTGCAGCCTGGAGGAGACCTGGGCTCTGTGGGTCACCGAGCACAGATGGAGCCTCTTAAAGGGCTGGGGACCACCACACAAGCAGGCGCCTCTAACCCATCCCGCCTATTTGGAGATTTCCCATGGCCTCAATATAAGTGACAGGCATCATTGTGGGGGCGTTTTAGCTTTTCCCCCCAGAACAAATGTGTAAAAATCGCTTATCATACACTGCAAAAAAAACTTCTAAGTGAAATAAATACCGAAGTGCGTTCTTCTGAAAGATGTTTCTAATACCTCGTAGGTCACTTCAGTATATATTGCGTATGGTGAAACCATTTATAAAGAGCTGTGACCTTCGTGTGGCTACAACCCAGTGGACCTCGGCGACAGGACGCTAAGTGAGATGAGCCCGTCACACAAGACAAATCCTGCAGGACCTCACTTCTATGAAGTATCTAAAGCACTCAGTCTCAGAGACACAGAAGACAGAGGGGTGGTGGCCAGGGACTGGGGGACAGGGAGCAGGGGAGCTGGTGCCACAAGGGGAGAGAGTTTCACTTTTGCAAGAAGAAAACAACCCCAGAGATCTGTTGTACAACAGTGTGAATCCACTTAACACTACTGAGCTGCACTTAAAAACCGGGAAGACGGTAAATTTGACGTCTTTGTAACCTCTCTAAACATATAAAAAACACTCATTTTGTCAAAGTGATACTGATTTTGACTTTACTGCTACTGCAGTTTCATTGCTTTAGAGAAACGCCAGGCTTCAGGAGTTTCAACTGACCCTAGTTTGGATCTGGTTACACGTGAGAACATCACAATAAAAATACCTCTGTCAACAACCACCACCAAAAAATGACTTGGGTGAAACAACCCCGGTTTATTACATCATTTCCCGGTTTCTAAGTAAAACTCATGGGGTGGCATCTCTGGATAAAGTCTGTACATCTAACAAAGTGAAATACCGACACATTAAAAAAAACAAACACCAAATGAGGCTGAAACAATTAATTTGGTCGATGCTCCTGTGCTGTGAAAAAGGGAGAAGGTAAGGCAGGACTCAGGACTTGGGAGAGCCTGGCGGGCCTCTATTCACGGCACCTTGTGACTGGCCGGCCGTCTGCTGGCCGGGCGAGGGCTGAGCTGCCGGGGCCGCCGTGGCCGCCGGCGTGGCTGCCGGGGCCGCCGTGGCCACCGGCGTGGCTGCCGGGGCTGCCGTGGCCGTGGCCGTGGCCGCAGCCACCTGGCACTGCACGACCCTCCAGGGCAGCTGCAGAGCAGGGGCGCGCCGGGCCCTCTGCTGAGGGCGGTTGGGCCTAGGGGCGCTCTGGCCGGAGCCCGGCTGAGACAACACAAGTGCCTGGGGCTGCAGGAAACCCTGCGGTCTGCTGCGCTCCAAGACCACGGCTCGCGGCGCAGGGAGGGCTGTATTTGGACCCACCGAACTCTGTGCCCTCGGACCCTGTGACGCTGGCAGCGAGGGACCCGCGGCGGAGGGATGCTGCCCTGGCCGCTCTGGGACCAGCTGGTAGAGCCGCTGGGGCGGCGGCTGCTGGGCCCCGCGCTGGCTGTTCCAGAGCACGGAACCGCGGGGGAGCCGCACCAGGGCCAAGGGCCTGAGGCCGCGAGCACCTTGCAAAAGCAGTTGAACCTGCCTTGGAGGAGGAGCCCGCGGTGCACTGGGTGACCCAGCTCGGGGAGGAAGGTGGCCCGGCGGGATCCCTGCGGGCTCTGTGGCCCTGGTGGCGGAGCTGCTCCCCGAGGCCTGGCCTCCGCGACCAGGGCCCGCCACTCTGGTGACGCTCAGGCCGGCGCAGGGGGCCGCCATCCCGGCTGCTGCGGCGGCTGGGGCAGCGGCGGCGGGGACGGCGGCGGCGGCGGCGGCGGCGGGGATCCTCTGTGATGGGGTGGCGGCAGGAAGCGAAATAACTCCATTCAGCTCCACAGAGGATGTACTCGGTGGCTCAGGAGCAGGGGCAGGAGACAGAGACGCAGGAGAGCTACCCGCCCGCAGTGAAGTAAAACGGTCACCCCAGGAGCTCTTTCCTGGGTGCCAGGGAACCCTCGTGGGGGGAGGTGGAGGTTTGGCTCCCCTGCCCAGCACTGAAGACTGAACCCACCCAGTCTTAGGCTGTTCTGGTTCTTCCCTTGGAGAAAGTTGCCTGAGACCGGCTGAGCCACCAGAGCCAGGTGACATCTGGCCTGGACATTGGGCTCTCTCCTGGACCAGTTCCTCCAACCGAATGAACACCTTCCTGGCATCAGTCTTTAGCCCCGACACGAAACTCTTGGAATGGCCATCTTCAGGGGAGTGGGCGGGAAACAGCCCTCTCTCCCGTGTGGCTTCCTTACCAGACCTTTTTCCCGAGGAAAGGGAATTATCAATGGGCTGCCTGACGGTCAGCTTTGTGGCCTGGGACTGAGGGGCAGCTTCATATCCAAATACAGAACCATCTTGTACCTCATGGGCTGGCCGGACTGCTGGCTGTGAGTCATCGTGTGTGACAGGCTTCTTACTTTTAGCGTATTTCTCCACGTCCACTTCAGAAGGTACTGCCAAGTCACAGGGTCTCTGTTTCCATGTATCTACACAATTTCCTGCTTTAAAATTTTTGAGGCCATAATGCTCACCTATTTTACTTTCCCTTATTTTTTTGCAAGAAGCCAGCACTCTTAGCTCTGGAGGAGGTGAACAATGATATAGCTCCAGCTGTCGATTCAGAGACGCAGAAGAAAACCTCTTGAAGCTCCTTTTCATGGGGGGAGTGTTCAGCTTTTGCTTGTTATAGAGCATTCTGTTGGCAGTGCAGGCTACTGATATGGAAGGGTCTAGACACAGTGGTTCAGCTGTGGCTAAGATCAGCTGGCTCTCAAGCAAAAGTTTGTCCTCTTGGGTCCATTTCTGGTTATCGCTGGCTATGGCCTCTACATCACAGGCTAAAGTCTGCATCGTGGGACGTAAGAGAATATGCCTGCTTTGGTAACCGGGAGGTTCCCTGTTACTGGACTGCCTGTAGTCCCGGATTTCAGCTATGACACACCCATCGTGAAAAACGTTAACCTGAGACTTTTCCAGGAGATCCACCAAAACGGGGGGTAATTCTTCTGCGTCCAAGTATTCGAGTAATTCCCCTTCCTCATAAGGCAGCCGAATGCTCTCCGAAAATGATCCATTTTTTCCCTTGAGCATCAGGGAATAGCCCTCCTTTCCTGGGTACAGGTTGACCACCAAACACGGCAACGACTCTCTCCGAACAAGCTTCTCTAACAAGTTCACGTTGCTTCGCATTTCCTCCGGAATGGCAGGCTCTTTTCCACATTCTTCAATGTAAATGTCACGAAGTTTTTCAAAGAGAGATGTTTGCCCACTAGATGAGTGTTTCCTTTTCGGGGGCCTCTGTTGGGCACTTTCAATGATGTACTCCGCACGATCCAAAGCTCTTTCTACAGCTTGCTGCATTGTGGTACAAAAGAGGGGCCCTAAAAGAAGAGACAACGTAAGTGCATCGATGACCGGGCTGAAAACCTGTCGGCAATACGGATGTACAGTCTTGCAAACGCGGCCACTCTGCAGTGGAGCGCCCAGCCTCACCTCAAAATGGACAGCAAGAAACCTGCTCCCAAAGTAGCAGCGCGCAAAATACTTGCGATTTGGAGAAAGACCGAAATGTGCGGAAGCAGCCACCGCGGTGGATCTCGCCTCGTGGCGCTGCAGAACGGCCGGAAGTGGATGTGGAACGCTCACCCTTCCCCCTCCTCCCGCACACCCCGCAACCCTGCCGCCCCGCCCTGGCGCATGCGTGTGTGCGCATGCGTGGTTCGCAAGCTAAGCCTTCCGGTTTTCCTTCCCCGGTGCGAGGCCCGTGGCCGGCGCTTCCAGCCCTAGTCTCCGCATTTCCGCTGAGGGCTGCCGGCTGGACACTTTCCATATGACCTTGAAAGCATGCACCCCAACGCACAAGCAGCCAGCGAGAAAATACGTGAGTTTTTGCTGAGGCTTTAATACGCACCGGTTTTCTCGGAAATTCTGTTGCCGACAAGGTCCTGGAAGGTGGTCATTTCTTCTCTGCGCGATCACTTCACCAAGAATTATTCATTTGGGGGGGCTCTCTTGTTTGTTCTCTATGGCAGGACTACTCGTGGTGTCCGTCACCAGTTTCACACACCTAGAGAGTCCCCATTTGTAGCCCTTGCCTACATGCAGGCTCGCTGTATTTGGTGCAAGCATCAGAATTCTTCACTGAATCGCCCAGTGATCGGCCTAGCGGTTTTCATAGGGATGTGCAGGTAAGACGACCTTCTTTTACCGAAGTACTTACCTTTTAATTCCCTGTGTATCACAGAAGGGGCTTTACCGTCTTTTTTTAAAGTATGTGGTAGGTAGGTAAGTTATAGTGTCTACGATTTACAGTTCAGGATTAAACTGTTTGTTTTAAAAGGTGGTTGGCCTCCGATACGGTTGAGAACTATTGTTCCAGGTGATGGCAGTACAGTTTAACTGGAGGCCACAGCTACAGGCCTAATGGTGGGTGGAGGGATAGGATGGAGTCCTAGATAGTTTATGGGCCATTGTTCTCCAGTAATATTGTTGCCTTGACATCGGCCAGCCTCTTTGGGCAGGTTTTTAAAAAGAATCTTTGATGTTTAGATGCAGACATAATGATAATAGAATATTCACAGTGAAGAGCCACAAATGAGAGGACCCCAAGACAAATTCGTGAAAGTCGTGAATGGTAGACTACTATACAATAAATGTGTTTTCTAACCAATAGCAATTGTGATAATTACATATTACAGTAGATACAGTCTATTGAAATAGCATCAGAAACTCCCTGACTAAGAGTTCCTGAAACATGACCCTTGCTCAGCAATAGACAGACAAGAATCATTTTCTCCTGGCATATCAGTTGCCTTTGTATACAGTCATCCCTCAGTATCGATGGGGAACTGATTCCTGGGCCCGCCGCTCCCCTCCAGTGGATACTAAAATCCAAGGATGCTCAAGTCCCTTACAGTAGGCCCTCGGTACCCTCATGCCCCTGTTCTCCATCTGCAGATTCTGTAATATTCGATCTGGGGAGGGTAGAAACCGTGCACGTGGAACCCGTGGATAAAGCCCAAATTAATGAGGTGAACATGAGCTCTGTCCCTCACTCAAAGCACTGCCTTATTTTTCCAACCTGCATAGATGAACTTAACTGCCTGCCAGACTTGCAGTCTTCTCACCAACCGTGATCCCCTTCTCCTTCTGTCCTCAGGAATTTGCTGTGTGTTGGGTCTGGAAAAGGATGTCTATACCGGGATTCCATGTAGGTGGGGAAGCCAATTAAAAAGGGAAAGCTCTGCTTTCTTGTGGATCTGAACTAGACTCTGTTGGAGGAGAAGAGGCCCGCTGGACCCGTGTTTGAGTCAGGTTATCCTCCTCAAAAGTGAGGAAGTCCAAGACTTCTGCTGGCTGCTCCTGGCCTGCAGACTAGACCCCCTAGCTTCTCAGCATGATGACGGAGGTGGGCTGGGACAAGGGTGAGGCACCGGGGCCTAGGGCACAAGGCTGAAGGAGACACTCCCTCTCGGGATGGGCAAGTCCCATCAGGGTCAGGCCCTGGGTGCCTCGTTTGCCTCACCTTGTCCCAGCTCTGCAGAAGGGCCCCTCAGCACCTGGTGCTGCCTCCTTCCTACCTCATCTCTCTCCTGTCTTTCCCACGCTTTCTGTGCTCTGAGCATAGTCACCACGCCACAGACAGGCCCACCCTCCAGGCTCTGTGCCCTCTCTGCTTCATCACGTGCCAGTCTCCACCTGTCACCTCAGAAGTCCCTTCCTGACTTCCAGCAAGCTCACTGCTTCTCTCTGCTATTCTGCCAGAGCACACATGCCATATGCCTCATCAGGGCCAGGCTTCACCCTGGAGAGGGATCGAGTGTTGGCGCCATTCTCCACACCCAGCCGCTGGATTCCCTGAAGGCAGACACGCTGTCTTGTCGGTCTTTGTCTGGTCACCAACTTGGTCATTACTTGGCAGCAGGTTGGTACAAGAATGAAGGAATGATTGACCCCATGTTCTAGTTACTTCAGCTCCAGGCTCGTGTGAAGTAACTATTTTATCCCCTTTTTAGAGATGAGAAAAGGACCCAGAGCCAGGTCTTCTGACCGTGGCGCTGTATATATTGTCCCAGGGTGTCTGAGCCTTGGCGCTGGTGACATGTGTTGTGTGGGCGGCGGGGGACTTTCCTGTGCACTGTAGGATTTTAGCAGCGCCCTGGCCTTACCCACTAGCTGCCAAGGCACTCATCCCAGTTGTGATAACCAAGCATGGCTCCAGATACTGCCCAGTATGCCTCAGGGGGCAACATCGGCCCCCTGGTTAGGAACCACTCAGCTACGCTGCTCTGTAAGCCACGAGTGACATCCAGCTGCAGCCCCTAAGCTGACGTCCCCGGGTCCCCCTCACTCAGGAGAAAGGTGTATCTGCCCACTGTGTCGCGGGAGGGACTCGTAGTTCACTTGTTGTGTTGACTGTGTCTTGGGTTGGGCTCCCCGGAAGTAAACCCTGACAAGAGGATTCGAGGGCAAGGAGTTTCTTTGGGAGCTGATCCCAAGAGACAGTGCTCAGGGAAAGGGCAGCTGAGTCAGGGGTGGGAAAGAAGGCAACAAAAGGCACATTCCTGAGCAGAGGACTGCGGTGCACACTGCCCTGCCGGGGAGCCCCGGGGGACAGCGCAGAACCAGCCTCGGGGGTCCTCCCTAGAGGCAAGGGAGCTGGGGTGTTTATCCATCCACTCCTCTGTCGTTGGCTGAGGACAGTCCCGAGGGCATTGTTCCCTGTCAGTCTGGGTTGCCACATACGAGAGCCACTCGTGCTGATGTGGCCTGGAACGCCCTCCTAGAGGGTGTCGTGAGTGCTTGCAGGGACAGTCTGTCCGCATGTCCCGGGTGGAGGTACCGCCGGGAGATGGGCAGGGCGCTGGCGTCATCCGCTACACCTGTGACTGAAGCCGAGCGGGAGAGGTGGGCCACTCCTGCTTGACGGTGTAGAGAAACGAGCCGTGGAATATATCTAGGCCTATGGAGGAGTCAAACTGCGCCGTCCAAGTGAGATGGGCAGTTTCATGTGACTGTTTTGTCAGCTGTTAAAGCCCACAGGGCCACAATGGAGGGTGTGGCCCACTCCTACTCTCCACAGGGGGGGCCCCCAAGGCCGTCTGGCCACAGGCGCGCTGGACGAGGCTCTGATCCTGGCTGTGGGTGCTTTCCGGACAGCTCTAGTTGGCCTGGTGGTGCTTATCGTGGCCCTGCCTTCCGCTGCACTGAGCTCCCTAATTGCCTGGTCTTTGCACACGATGAGGGTTTTTAAAAATTACTCTCAGTGCACACTGTCCTTGGAACCTTCCAAGCACATTAACGAGCCCATTGGCTGATGATGAGGACTCTGACTGCTGCCCTCTTGCACAGCAGGTCGACATAGATGCACAAGCTTAGAAAACTCACAGCCAGATTAAGATATGCTAGAGGCGGAAGAGAACTGAATGAACTGCAAGGTCATTTACTTTAATTTACAATAGTAAACTGGTTTGCTCCATACTCATTGAGGTCATCAAGACTTTTTTTTTGTAGTCATATACACAGAGGAAAATTTCCCTTTTTCTTTTACAGTTCTCTGAGTTTTGAAAAATGTTGTCAATCATGCACCCATTCCCCCATCAAGATATGGAATTGTTCCAATGTGGAAAAAAATTCCCTCTTGCAAATTTGGAGTCAATTTCTCCCTCACCCAGAGACTCTGGCAACCATCGATGTTTTCTGTGCCTATAGATAAGCTTTTCCAAAATGTCATATAAATGGAGTCATAAATCATATAGCTTTGAAGACTGGCTTCCTTAACATACCTACATTTAACATCCACCCATGTTGGTTCATGTTTTATTAGTTTGTTCCTTCTTATTGCTGCATAGTATTCCATTATGTGGCTATAGTGGGTTAGTTTACCCATTTAACAGTTGAATGATATCTGGGTTGCTTCCAGTTTGGGGTGATTAGGAACAACATCAGTATAAACGTTTGCAAATAAGATTTTCTGTGAATGTAAGTTTTCATTTCACTTCAGTGAACATCTAGACTTGGCAATGCTGGGTCATGTGGTAAGTTTAAGTTTAACTTTGTAAGAAGCTTCAAACTGTTTGTTAAAGTGGCTGTGCCATTTTGCATTCCCATCAGCAATGTTTAGAGTCTCATTGTGCTACATCCTTGCCAGTACTTGGTATTGACTGATTTGTTTTAAACCATTCCAATAAGTGTCTGGTGTATCTCACTGTGGTTTTATTTTCCATTTCCTTAATGACTAGTGATGTTGAGTATCATTTTATGAGCTTATTTTCTGTTATATGTTTGCTGATGTGTCTCTTCAAATATTCTGCCTGTTTTTTATTGGGTTGTTTCTTATCATTGAGGTTTGAGAGTTCTTATATGATCTGGATACAAGTCGTTTAGGAGAAAGTGTTTTGCAAATATTTCCTCCAGTATGTAGCTTATCTTCTGATTTTCTTAACAGTGATTTCTGAAGAGCAGAATTTCTTAATTTTTATAAAGTCTAATTGATCACTTTTTTCTTTTCTACATTGTGCTTTTGGTACCAGATTTAAGAAATCTGTGCCTAAGCCAAAGTCATAAAGACATTCTACTATGTTTTCTTCTAGAAGTTTTATAGTAGTAAGCTATATATTTAGGGTTATTGTCCATTTTGAATTCACTTTTGTATAACATATGAGGTATAAGTCAAGGTTCATTTTTCAGTGCTCACTTTGGCAGCACATATACTAAAATTGGAATAGTACAGAGAAGATTAGCATGGCCCCTGCACAAGGATGACATGCAATTTCATGAAGCATTCCATATTTTTATGTTCATAGCAGTACTATTTACAATAGCCAAGACATGGAAGCAACCTAAATGTCCATCAACAGGTGACTGGATAAAGAAGAGGTGGTATATTTATACAATGGAATACTACTCGGCCATAAAAAAGAATAAAATAATGCCACTTGCAGCAACATGGGTGGACCTGGAGATTGTCCTTATAAGTGAAGTAATCCAGAAAAAGAAAGAAAAATACCATATGATATCACTCATATGTGGAATCTAAAAAAAGAAAAAAGGAAACACTAATAAACTCATCTACAAAACAGAAACAGACTCGCAGACATAGTAAACAAACTTATGGTTACCGAGGAGAAAGGGGGTGGAAAGGGATAAATTGGGAGGTTGAGATTTGCAGATATTAACTACTATATATAAAATAAATAAACAACAAGGTCCTACTGTATAGCACAGGGAACTATATTCAATACCTTGTAATAGCCTATAATGAAAAAGAATATAAAAAGGAATATATATATATATATAAAAATATTTAACTGAACCATTATGCTGTACACCAGAAATTACACAACATTGTAAACCGACTATACTTCAATAAAAGAAAAAAAGGTTCATTTTTTGCATATGGATATCCAAGTGCTCCAGGATCATTTGTTGAAAAGACTGTCCTTTCTCCACTGAATTGCCTTCCCACCTTTGCAAAAAATCAGTTCACCATATATGTGAAGCCCTATATCTGGACTCTCAATTCTGGTCCACTGATTTGTCTGTATTTGTGCCAATACTACTAAGTCTTAATTACTGTAGATTTATAATAAGTTTTGAAATCAGGTAGTCATAAAGCTTCAACTTTGTTCTTTTGCAGAACAGTTTTGGCTATCCTAGTCCATTGGTCTTTCCATATATTTTAGAATTATCTTGTCAATTTCTACAGATTGTCAGGTCTAAACCCTAGTTCCACTAATTATCTGTCTGTCCTTGAGAAAGTTACTTGATTCTTTTGTGCCCCTGTTTATTCATTTATAAATTGGGGTGATGATGAAGATGATGATTATGATGATGATGTGTACTTCATTTAGTTGTTTTGAAGTTTAAGTGACATAACCCATATAAACCATATCCATATAGAAAAATGCTTGTGACACAGAACTCATTAAAGGTTAGCCATTTTTTCCCTCACCACCACCCTTCTGATGGCCTCAGAACCCTTTTATTTCTTTAAGACAGTGGGGGAACTAATAAACAGTTTGAAGAGAAAAAGTAACTTCTTTTAGCATGTTAACTGGAACCATGGTGAGGACAATGGACTAGAATGGGGTGAGGCTGGTGGCAGGAAACAAGTTAGAGAGTGACTGCAATATCCCAGTGGCAACTGATGAGGTCAATGTTAGTGAAGATGCAAAGGACATACTTGAGTCATTTCTCAGGTAGACTGAGGCTTGACAAGTAGTTGGTTATAGCAGTTGAAAACAAGGAAAGAGTTGAATTTGGCCCAGAATCACTAGCTTTAAGAGATTAGTGGCTTCTGATGACTTATATGATATATCACATGTAATTCACAATCTTTTCTAGGGGGGGTTAATATTGTAGGAAGTTGTAAACTACTCTAAGGGCAGGGACTGCTATTTTTACTCAATACTGCTTATCTAGGGCACAGCACAATGCCTTGCATATAACTAGGTACTCGCAGTGGACAGAATAACAGTCCTCCCAAAGATGTCCACATCCTACTCTTTGGAACCAGTGACTATGTTCCCTTCCAGTGAAAAAGAGACTTCGCAGGTATGATTAAGCTATGGAGCTTGAGATGAAAATATTATCCTTGATCTTCTGGGTAGGCCCAGTATAATCACAGGGGTCCTTGTAAGGGAAGGAGGGAGGGATGCTATGCCACTGGCCTTGAAGATGGAGGAAAGAGCTATGAGCCAAGGAATGCAGATGGCCTTTAGGAGCTGGAAAAGGCAAGGAAACAAATCCTCCTTGGAGTCTCCAAAAAGGAACGCAGCCTTGTCAACACCTTAATTTTTTCTTAGTGAGATCCATTTCAGACTTCTGCCTCCCAGAACTGTAAGTTTATACATTTGTGTTGTTTTAAGCCACTGCATTTCTGGTAATTTATTATAGCAGCACTAGAAAATGAATATATGTTTTATGTGATGGATAGTGTTGAGAATTAGGGAAGACCTGTATTCTGCTGCCTGTAGTTCACTGAATCTAGGTTTGTGGAACTTCATACCTCTCTAACAACAGAGTGCTACCTGGTCGTCTAGTATCTGATTGAAATTGAGGAGGAGAAAAGATGAGGGCATGCAGCCTTTCCCAGAACATCTAATGTCATCCTCCTTTAATTTTATTTTATAAAATGCTTTGTTTCCACGATCTCACATCTCAGATACAAATTAAGTAAGAGTTTTAAGGTCTTTGGGGAATGCAGAACAAACCCAACCAGAACAATATAGTGGTAGGAACTCGGGCTCTGAAACGAGACAGGCCTGTTTCATACTCCTGGATTCGCTCCAGTTATGTGCGCCTTGATGAGTTTTCAAACCTTCAGTGTCTCTATTTCCTCATCTGTAAAACTGAGACTATAGCAGGCTTTGAGAGATTAAGGCATGCAAACACTGCACACCACAAGCACTCAGTAACTGTGAGCCACTGTAATTCTACAAAACTAAACGGAGCTAAAGAGCAGGTGATCTCCATTTACATTAAAAAAAAAAACTCAGTTTACACAATCTTGGTTTACGTCATGGCGTCATGGCGTTATCCTGTCTCTGGTTACACCCAGGGCAGGGAGCTGGATTTGTTGAGTGTAAACTGTGAATTGAGGTCAGAAAGGAGTTGGCAGTGGATGTGCTGGGAAAGTGACCAGGCCAAAAGGCCTGAAGAAATGGAACATTCCCCTGCAGTCCTCTGAGAGGAAAATGGGGAGCTGGTGGCCTCTTCCTCCTCGATGCAATCAGCAGTAGTCTGGGAGAAGCACACATGGAAATAACCCTATGAGCAAAACAGGCCTCTTGGCTTGGGTTTTTCCTAGAAGACAAACTTTACCTTTCCCCTGAAATTAAAATGTGCTGCTTAGAAGCCTCGGGGCTTCCTAACATTTACATGGGAAATGGCAGATATTCTAGTGTGGACTTCAGGAATCACAGCTTCTATTTTTTTTTCTTCCTATTTCTAATTCTTCCCAAGGTGAAGAAGCACTTACTCAGATGAGGGTTACAGTCCATTAGAACCTCAATGAGCTGACCCTCAAAACACAGGAAAGGGGAAAACCACAAGAAAATGAGGAGATCCAAAAGGTATTCTTTGCCAGGAGACTTAGAATGAAAACAACATTCAGGGTCAGGGTCCAGAAGCAAAGCAAATTCAGCATCATCATTCAAAGCCTCAGTTACATCCACTAAACCACAGCTGCTGAGGTCAGAAAGTGGACTCATGCTGCCACTTAGAAGCATTACCAAAGACAAGGGCTAAAACCAAAAGCCTTTTTCATTATCCACAACAGTCTAATCGCTAAACCAGTCCAGAGACTGCACGTTTTTACAAGAATTACCAAATGTAGCTCAGAAAATGAAAAGTATGCTTGGCACTCAGAAAAACAAAATTCTATTTGTATATGTTTGTGTATATATTTTATAATTTTATATATAAATGCTAAATTTTTATATGTAAATATTATTTAATAGCATATATAAACATAAGAGGTATATATGGTAAATATAAGAGAAAATAGGCTTTGGTATATATATATATAATTGTAATATTTATATAATACATTTCTACATTAAAATTATGTATATATTCAAGGTCACTATTTTACCTTACCCAAAGAAATTTCTATAGACAAAGTACCTCCGATTTAGTCATCCTGCATTTTGAAAAGAGTAACATCTTAATAGATTTTTAAAAGAAAAAAATTGTGTCATCAGATCCATTTTAATAAGGCTGACTAATGTTACTAAATATATAACACTGTCTAATACCAAATTACAGTTGAAATGCATTACTAAGGAAAGATGATAACTCCAGCTATAATTTTAGTTTTGTCAGATACAAAAGCTGGATATGACTCCTGGCCTACATTTTTCTGGAAATATCGTTCATTATCTATTCATCTGTCTCAGAGAGTCAATGCCTTGTGCCATCGCCATTTTGATAACAATCTAGTCTTTCCAAGGTATGAAGGTATCATCTCTTGTAAGAACCTCTCACATCCGGTGTGACACTTAAACTCTAAGTGTAATCCAAGGATTAACTTCTCCCTGCTCTCTTCAAATGTGACTTTTTTTCGCTATTATATTTGGAGAACAGAGGTTTGTCATCTGTCTGCTCCAGAGTCATTCACTTGGCACCTCCTCCTCTGCTCTGTGAGCTCCTGCTCTGGGCTACCCCTGTAGTGGAGGGTGGGCTGCTCTCCCTGTAGTGGCCTGCTCCGGCTCCCTGCCCCCACAACGGCAGCTGAGAATGTGTAAGACTTCGACCAGTTGGGAAAGCTTAATGATATTACAGGGTAGAAAATGGGAAATGAGAAAATACTTTTTAACTAGATGCTAAATACAAATTCTCTCATAGTCCAAAGGAAAAGAACAAAGGACATTAAACCCTTCATTGAGGAGGGTGGGTGACAGTACATTCCAGTTCTCAGCCTCGCTCCCAGGCCCACTCTCCTCTGTCCTTTCCAGAGAGAGAGACAGGGCTGCCTTCTCCAAATGTGTTCAGGGTACAGTTTTCACTCCACCGCAGGGAAACTCCACCCCCTGTCCTCAGGGGTTAGCTCTGTGCTGGCTTTTATCACCTTCTGTGGTGGGCATTCTTTGGGCTCCACCCAGGTCTCCTTGGATCCCATTTACAGTTTCTACATTCTCCTCTCCTGGTTTCTGTGTGCTTTCGCTACTAATGGTCTGCATTTGAGACTCTTTTTGGAAGGTACCCTTAGGCTATTGGAACCGCTTTGAAGAGCAGAGCCAGGGACAAGCAGGTACAGAAGTGTGAGGGCCCAGTTCCCTGGCCTGAAGTTGGGACGAACTCAGAGGCATGACTTATACTCCAGAACTCCCTCGTAGGATCAGGCTGAGGCTGGGTCTTTGCCTGAGATCGCCCCCTCAGGGTGCCTCCCCTTCCCAATCTGTCTTCTCTGATCCCCTTAAAGTTCTCCTTGGAAGCACTTATGTTTAAAAAGTCACTCATATAAATCCTCATCTCAGGGTCTTCTTCTGGGGAACCAACATAAAGCAGCACCTTTTTACTCATTTTTAGGCACAGTTGAAAGCTCTATAATTCTCAAGCAGTACATTCCCTAAGTCCAGCAGAACAGCCCAGGATCTCTGGTGTGATAAGTCAAATCCTTTTGAGTTCTCTCTCCATCAGGGTGGGATGAAACTGCACCCCTTTACTGCTCCAGTCCCCAGTGCGTAAATGCTGGGCAAAATAAACATCTGTCCCAAGAACAGAAAATCATTCTCAACAATAGATTTTTAATTGATTAAAGAGGACAAACTTTGCCCAAAGTAATAGGACTTGCAAAGAGGCGCTCTACCCAAAATTAGATTCTATAATTGGCCAAGCCGATTCTCCTCCCCACTTCTACCTCCTGCCCAGATGCCAATGGTACGTAGGAAATAAACCCATTACATGTTCTTGGGGAACAACAAGCCGTCTACCCTGAGAGCCATTTTTAGTAATATAAAGACTCAGCAGGGGCTCTGACATGAACACATCTCTTTTCTCTGGTCCATCACACATCAAAGTGTGACGCCAGGACCACCAGCAGCAGCAGCATCTGGGAACTGGTTAGAAGCCCAAATGCTCTGACTCCACCTCAGACCCACTGAATCAGAAGCTCTAGGATTAGAGGTGGGTCCAGCGACCTACGTTAAAACGACACACATAGCTCTCCAGGAATTCTGATGTGTGCTCCAAGTTCAGAGCCACTGCCTTGGTCAAATCAGGCATCTTCTGTCTTTAATCTCTGTAAACATTTTTTCAAAGTCTCAGAAAAGAAAGTATGATTGATTGTTACGGAGGAGTTTTAATCCTTGACACAATTATCTCTAACAAGGAGAAAGGATGAGTAGAACTAGGGGAGCTCTGTGGGCTAAGAAGCCACTGCGAACTGTTGCATCTGGCATTATTCACTGGTCTGGGAGTCATGGAAGAAGTCATCTATGATGTACTAGAATTCAGTGAACTAGGTCAGTCAGATATAGTGGTCTTCATGAGAGTGATCTTGAAAAATGGAAATAAAGCAAGTTTCTCTGCTTTAGACTGTAGAGCCTAATATTGAGATAAGCGCTCCCCCTTCCACACATGTGCTCTTATAACATGACTGTGCTTACCCCATTATTGTACATACTATCTTAATTGCTTATTTACTTTCTTTTGTCCCTCTCCTGGAAGCATCTCAAAGATGGGGATTGTTTCTTGTTCACCTTTGCATCTCTAATGACTGTACCACAGTTAGGTGATCAAGAAACATTTCTTACATGTTGAATTAAAAAAAGAAAGGAAGCACCAAAATAAATGTTGTAAATTCCTAGCTAGAGGAAAGCCCTGGGGTTAGGATTGAGGACTACGTTCTTCCATTTATATAAGCAACTCAAGGCAGCTCTAAACAAAACCCAAATAGATGCAAAAGTATGTAGTGGTAAAGTGGTAGGGGGAGGGTGACAACAATGGAAACATTTTACAAAGGAAAGGCTCTCTCTCTCTCTCTTTTTGTGTGTGTGTGTTGTTTGCAGAGTGTAAACTCTTCCCCTCCCCACCCGGTTCTATTGAGATATAATTAACATACAGCACTGTATACATTTAAGGTGGACAGCATAATGATTTGACTTACCTATATTGTGAAACTGTTGCCAGAGCTGCTCCAGGTCTTTGCTCAAAACCCGCAACCCCAACCTGTAGGAGTGAACGTAAATCTTTAAATTCAAGGATTCAGAGATAAGAAAAGAAGCTACAAAAAAAAAAAAAAACCAGTTGGAAACAGCTGGGACCAACATGGCAACCAATCTGACCTCCAAAAGACACTGAGTCTCATTATTCACTGATTTTACTGTATTAGCATGTTAAATGACACAGCAGCCAGGACATTAAGGACCAAAAAAGGATAAAAAGGGAGTGGCACCCCACGCCCTGGGAAAAAGCCCTGCCCCTCCCCCAGTAACTAATGCATATGCCTCTCCATCGCTAGCCTCACTCCTCCTCTCTTTGTCTTTACTCTTTAAAATTAAATCCCTCTCACCACATAGGCCAGAAGCTGATCTGTGAACTTAGTTCTCGCTTCTCCATTCTTTGGCCACTGAATAAAGCTTGTGCTGTGTCCATCTCAGCTGGGTTTCCTTATTCCTCTGCTCTAACCCGAGTGGAAAAAGAACCCACCCCCGCTGAGGCAGAGAGCCTGGCTGGGCTAGGGCCTGAGCAGGGTCTATACAAAATGATTACGACAATAATTTTAGTATACATTCATCTTCCCATACAGGTACAAAAGAAAAAGAAAAATGTTTTTCACCTGATGACGAGAACTCTTAGGATTTACTGTTTAAATATCCCACACAGCAATGTTAACTATAATCGTCATGTTATACATTACATCCCTAGTACTCATTTATCTCATTAACTGGAAATTTGTAACTTTTGACCCTTTTCCTTCAATTCCACCTCCTCCCCATCTCCTACCTCTGGTAACCACAAATTTGATGTCTTTTTCTTTGAGTTTGGGGGGGTTGTTTGTTTTAGGGTTTTTTTTTTTAGATTCCACATATAAATGAAATTGTACAGTATTTGTCTTTCTTTGTCTGAACTTATTTCACTTAGCATAATGCCCTCAAGGTCCGTCCATGTTGTTGCAAATGGCAGGGCTTCCTTCTTGTTTATGGCTGAATAATATCCCATTGTACACATACACACCACAATTTCGTTATCCATTCATATGCTGATGGACTAGAAAGGTCTTTAATTGGAATCTTAAACTGCTTTTTTGCCTCACAAAGGAAGTCTGTCGTTGCTTTTCAGGCCCCAGAAAACAACATTCTCACCATTAAAATCTATTGTTTTACTGAAAGGAATTTATGCTATTTCCTGGGCTCTCAAATCCTTCATGAAACTCTAGCCATTTGGAAGACAGGGCAAGTTTTGGGTGGAGGGATGTGAAATCTGAAGACAGTATAAAGGAGCTTGGGGAAGCAGAATAAACATAAAGAAAAGTGGGTCTTGGGTGGGGTGCTCAAGACCTTTACCAAACAAATACACTGGGGATGGGGAGATGGGGAATGTTACCTAGTTTTTTAGCAAGGGAGTTTTAAGTTAAGGATCATTTATTTTAAGGGGTGTAAATGTAAAACTATCATTTAAATAGCCTTTCAGGAGTGTCATAAGCAGACAGGGGTCAGAATATGCCACCCCTAAATATGCTCCTTGACAGAAGGATTATTTTGAGCTAAAGGCAGTTAAGCAGCAGCAAATGCAGAAAGAGCTCTCTGCCCCATCCCCTATCTGCCTAGAAGCAGAGCATAAATTTCCCCTTGCAAAAGTGTTCCCCCTCCCCTCTCCCATTCTAGGAAGAGGAAAACAACCATCATCACCTGAGACAGAACTTCAGCCCCGAGCTAGGTCTGCATAACAAATCTTACTAAATAGCCTTTATCTTCCACCTGTTTCTCCCGTATATTTATCTTCCCACAGCTGACTGCCCCTGGAAGCCCAAACCCCTTTTTCTTTGTCTTCTCACTTCTCCACAAATGTATTGCCCTTTGTTAAAATGGAATATAAGCCCCTGGATCTTAGTGCCTCTTGGGGTCTTCATTTCCTTTTATTTGAGGCCTACATGTGCAAATGTAATAAACCTTTTCTCCTGTTAGTCTTTTGTCAATTTAATTAGCAGGCCTCAGGTACTGAAAACAAATGGGGTATAGGAAATGTTTATTCCTCCATACAGTATTTTCTTGGGTCCTAGACAAACAGCTTTTTTCTTCAGATGTGGCAAAGAACACCTTTAGTTTTTTCACAAGTTCTGGATTTTGTTCTGTATGTTCATCTTTGTGGTTTCCTTGATTTTTCCCCTCAGTGATATCTGCATGACTCACATCATCCCAGGCTTCCCTCTATACAACCTTTGGGGTGATTGATGATAAAGGAAATATAAAGACTTTGAGACACAGTATTAAGGTGAGTTTACTTCTGGACAAGAGAGGGAAAACCTGATTAAATATAGCAGGATTAGGTCCCATGGGATCGAGTCTTCAAACTGTCAAATAATAATTCAGAGACAGTTGGAGTACTGAAGATGTACTTACATTTAGGGACTACACAAGGGAGAAGAGCTCCCGTGGAGATCCTCTCAGACCAAAACAAGGGTGAGACTTACAAAAGCACAGCTAGAAAGTTTCACAAAGAATGATTGGTTGAACAAGACCAAGCTGGTCAGTTCAAGGTTGGTTCATTGTAATGAAGCTGCGCACAGGCCATTCACTGAACCACAAGTCTGGTTGTGGTTTTTAGGAACAGTGTTTACCCATCAAGTCTGTTATGTTGACCCCAGATAATGCAGTTGAGTTATATATAGGCTGCAAACAGTCACAGTTTCATCATCAGGCCATTCTTCTGCTGATTTGGACCAATTTTACAGTAAGTGGTTGCTCAGTTCCCTTTAGTGGGGCCCAGACCATGTGCTGTCTTGCAATTTCTCATATCCTCATGGCTCAGGCTTATGCAAACTTCCTATTATATTAAACCCAGGTTTTGTCACTGTGATCAGGAACATCCCCATAATTAAAAGTTGATGATGACAGAAATTCTTTGCTTACCAAATTCTAGTCAGTCTCCTGCACCTTCTCCAAGGCCCATCTGCACACTTTCTTGTAAAATCTAGTTTTGGCAAGAACCCTGCTAAGTCATTTTACCCAGAACCCCCTACCTTCGATATGTGATTACCCGCAGGATCTGATCCGGTCCCTCATCCTCTGCAATCCCCCAGGTGATGTCTGGTCACCCTGGACTGTCTTCAGTAGAGAGTCCTCTTAGGTCAGTTTGGCTAGAACCCCCCTTACCCCTGATGTTTTCTCTCACAAACTTTCTATTCACTGACCCCTACCCTGCTCCTTGGCTATAAATTCCCACTCGCCCAAGCTGTATTTGTAGTTGAATCCAGTCTCTCTTCCAGTGGAAAACCCTATTGCAGTGATCCCTAGGCCTGTCATGAAGGTCTTGAATGTATTTCTCTTTAACAGTGATCCATAGCTGAAGGGAGACTATATTAAGTGGACAAGGTAGAAAAGAATGAATCCTGCATTGGGAGGCACCCAAGACCACCCCCAGGTTTGATGATTCACTAGAACTCATAGGACTTTCTTTTGTACTGGAGGCTGGTTTTTTAAGTGGAGGCTGGTCACAGACAACCTCTGCCTAGCATGTATAAAAATTCTAGACTCTCAGAAGAAAAGCAGGAGTTCAGCATAAACCATATTGCTTTTAGAGTTTAGGCACAGTAAGCCAGTCTCATCAGTTAAGAGTGGGAACCCTCCCCCAAATCTAAGTCCCCAGATGCCAGTCAATAACCAACCTTGTAAGTAGGCTTTTCAAAGGATCGCAGTTGGGTCTGCTGTGTTAACTCTTTGTCTGCACACATGCCCACTTGAAATCATTCATTGTCACGTTCAACTTTTTTATTTAGGACTCCACGGAGAATATTAATATTTCTATAAAAGATTTACCAATTTTAGGGAAGATATTTATCTACTTAGGTTTGACAGGGATTTTGTTGCCTGGATTCATTTTTTTCTGTACTGTAAGCTCCACAGAAGCAAATCTTTCTCAACAGGGAGCTGCTACAGAATGGATGACACGAGGTTGTGACCACAGGTGGTGGGAGTGACTCTGAGAAGATGCTCATAATCAGGGTGAACAAAAGGAAGATACAGAATCTCCTCACGTACTTCTGGCAGCCTAGGCAAAAACACTGAATTGTAGAAGCAGGCTTATCGGATACTAATTCATTCATTCATTCATTTGTGAAAGATTTATTGATGATCTGATATGTGCTAAATGCTAAGTGCCGGGTAAAAAATGGAGCTTACAGTACAGTGGAGGAGATGGACATTAAAGAAATAGCTATGAGGAGCAGTATAACATAATGGTTAGTAGAGTGGAGTCAAACTACTTGGGTTCAAATTCTAGCTCTGCCACTTGCTATTCTGAGCAAGTTCACTTAACCTCTCTGTGACTCAGTTTTCTAATCAGTAGGGTTAATAATACCTACCCTCTTTGGGATGAAGCAACTGTTACTGCACACCATATGGGTGAATGTAGAATGAAAGAAGCCAAACACAACGGTACACACTGTATGACTCCATTTATGTCCAAAAAGAGGCAAAATGACATCTATGGGGTCAGAAGTCAGCATAGCAGTTACCCTTGATGGGGAGTGATGGTGTGATTTCTGGAAGGAGACATGAGGGGAGCTTTAAGGTTCAGGTAATACTGTATTTCTTCTGGGGGTGCTGGTTACACGAGCATGCTCACTTTGTGAAAATTCATTGAGCTAAACATTCATGTGAACTTTACTATATGTATGTAATATCCATTAGAAGTTGGAAAAAAACTATAGCAACAAAAGACAGATTTAGATAAACAGAATTTTTATGCACAAATATGTTCTTTATAGTTTTGCTTATCCCTATGAAAAATTAGAGACAGCCTAAAAGTCCAACAACTTTTTAAAAGACAGTCATGGTGATTGTGAGAAAAATTCTCACAATCTATTACTAATTGATCAAAACAGAACAAAACATTTTGAACACATACTACAACTTTATTTCTATAATCATTAAAATCTATCACTGTAAAGAAGAAATAATGACCTCCTTGGGTTGTTGGGAGGATTAAATGGGTATTACACTTAAAGTGCATAGAAGAGTACTTAGCGTGTAGTAAGTGCTCAATAATGTTAACTGTTACTGTTTTTATACAAATATATAATTGCAGGCTGTGAGAAGAAATATAATGGAAAATGTGGTGCTATAAAAGTGGATCCAGCATCCATGTTAGGTTTTCAAAATAAAGGATTCCTGTCATCCAGGATGCCATGATGCCGACACCAAGCTCTAACCACTAATAGGTCTTGCACTCAGAGTCCAGAGCCACTAACCTCGGAACAGGCCACAGATGAACACCCAAATAGAAAAGGCTGTAGACATTCACTGATAGCAGTAATACTACGGTACACAGTCATAGCTCATCATGGTTTAAGAAATATTTTCACACAAAAAGACTCATGTAGCTTTAACAACAAACCAGTGAGGCAGCTAACACTCCCATTCTTCAGATGAAGTGACTGAGCTGTAATAACTTCTTTAAAGTAAAGAAACGGGAAGGACTGAGATTTGAGCTTCATTTGTCTAGACGTCCAATTTCAAAACCCCCATTTCCCCCAATGCCTCCAGACCTTCCATAATGTAGGCAGCCATAAACAGACACAGAAGGCTCTCTGCCTCCCACTCCTGTCCCTTGGAATCCAGGAAGGAAAGCAGAAGACTGCAATCCAGGCTCTCCTATGGGAGGACTGACTCCCCAGGAAGGAAAGAAATGTGAGCCTGTCAAATCTCGCACCCATGCTAATGACAGCCCTCCTAGCAAATGCTCTAATCGTATTAACAAGCAGGAGAATCTTTATCTATGGAATATTTAAAGGAGGATGTACTTGGTTTGTCTGGCATTGTTTGTGGTAATCAAACCTGGAACACATGTATTTATGGGGCATGGCCCCCTGGAAAATGTAAGCTATATAAAAATCAGAGTAGAAAATGGAGGCATACCATCACCAAAGTAGCTCTCTTTTCTTCTAAGTGGTGACAGCACACATTGCTTAGAGACCTTATATGTTAAATCTGAGCTGGTATGTCTTAATGTGGAAAAAAAAAAAGGGAAGTGGGGGGAGGGCCAGGAGAGCTGCACTGGTAGTCCCTGACTTCTCTCTGCTTTTTCTGTGCACATGATTACTTGTACCCTTGAAATTATTACAAAAGCTTGATGTAGGGTAAAACAAGTGATTCTTCTAAGTCTGATTTGCCAATTTGATCCCTTGTATTAGCTCGGAAACGATGGGTGTAGAGCAGTAAGTATAGTTGTAGTTGTTGGGCGTCCAAAGAGCACACTCAATGTGAAAACAGCTTCCAGATCACAGCCCTTGGGGCTTGACCCACGTCAGGGGTCATCTCAGGAGTCCCAAAGACGTGAATAGCCCAAACTAGGGTAGGGTCGCTCCAGATGGGGTTTCATTTCCCAAGGCAGACAGGATGATTCCACTGAGAGACAGGTCCTTCTAGATGGTCACCGGTTCTTGAACCAGAATCTTAGCTCTAAAAAAGACTCAATGTTATTTTTCTCTACTCCTCAGATCCAAACCCTGGTTCACATTCCAAGTTTGCTGGTGGTAGTTTATTTTAACTAAAGACCATTTGATTAAAAAAAAAGAAAGAAGAAATATTTCTTCAGAAGGCTTACCTGGTCAAAAGTCACCTCTTCTACAACTAGTTCTTGACTGGCCTGCTTGGTTTCAATCGCTTTAATTAGCAACTGGTCTCTAGGGGGACCCGCAGATTCTCTTTCCATCCTTTCTTGTTGCCATAAGTAAGCCCAACTACTGCCCACATGCTTAGACCCAGGACTTCCTTGTCAATACTTCAAAGACTAGGCAAATGCAGAATTTTCCATTACACATCCACAAGGTTATCTCATTGAAGCAGGGAAAGGAGGCCCATAGGAAGTCACCCTGTCATAACAAATAGGTTGACGATGGCTCAGAATGAAGCAAAAGTGTGACCCCCAGGCCCCGCCACAAATCTACATATAAAAGTTGTTGTTCTTCAATCACTATATAGAGCGTAGTCTTCTGTGGAGGCATCCTCTTGTTACAAAATAAACATTTCATCTCCTTGCATGTAATCCATCTCTAGAGAGGACTCTTCTGCTCTGCTTAGAAATTAGGTCACAACTCTTAACTCCAAGCTGTAGTATATGTAAGATAGATCTTCCAGCTTTATCATCTAAGGATGCATCACGGTGGAGTAGGGCGGCCATAGCTGACCAGGAGGAAATGGATTGAAGAACAAAACTATCTAAGTGGTTTCTGGTGGTTGTACCTTACTGAGTCACTGAGCCTCCGTAAAATATTTCCCTGATCAATACATACTATAAAGCATACTGCATTCTGTCTTACATGTGGGAGTAGATTCTGTCTACTTGGCTAATAAGTACAAAGGCCTGAAGGCACCAGAGTCAGATGGAGGTTACTGGCTTTTTAAAATTCTTCATTAAAAAAATTCCACAGGCACACAGCAGGTTGGCCCTAGGCAAAACTGAGACAGGTGAAGTGTACCTTTGGATTTACCATTATTTTCTTTCTCTCCCTGAAATAGCCACTCCCTTCATACAAAAGTATCCTTTCTCTAAATGTTACAGTCCTGAGCTCACCCAAAAAATGGCTTTCTGTGTCCCCAAAGTTCTCTATCTGGTAACAGAAACTCTGAAAATGTAACCATCCACTTCATTCATTCGTTAATTCACCAAATATTATTGGGTACTGTTTTGTATCAGACATGTTAAGTTGCTGGGGATACAAAAATGTGTAAGAAAAATCATTTCCTCCTTCCTTGCTCACTCATCTGATCATCACAAAATCCTGTTACTTTGACCTCTTAAAAATCTCTTGGATTCTCTCTTTTCTTTGTAAGTAACTACCCACCATCATTTTGGCTCAGCCCTCATGAACTGGATCTACTGCAATAATCTTAACCACCCATCCTCAATGTATCCTTTTTCTTCAAAACCAGTCTCCATATATGAATTAATATTCCTAAAATGTTCTTGCTCCAAGCTGCCCTCAGGTCCTCCATGATGTGATCCTTACTTGCCTTCCATTCTGTAATAGTTATGCTAGTCTGCTTAGCTACTTGGAATACACTATGTTCCTGTGCCTTCCGTGCCTTACCATGCGGAGCACTTTTTGCTAACAGTTTTACTGAGACATAATTCACATACCATACAATTCACCTACAAAAGTGTACAATTCAATGATTTTTGGTATATCTACAAAGTTGTGCAACCACTTCCACAATTGATTTTAGAACATTTTCATTAGCCCCAAGAGAAATCCTTTACCCATTAGCTGTCACTCCCCATTTCTCTTCAATCCCCTCTCACCCTAGGTAATCACGGATATTCTTTCTGTCTCTATGGATTTGCCTACTTTGGACATTGCATATAAATGGAATCATATAATATTTAGCCTTTTGCATCTGGCTTCTTGTATACTATAAATATTTATAAATATTATAAATACTATAAATGCAGATGTTTCTGGTACATGGATCACACTTTGAGTAGCAAAAAGCTATAATTTGGCAGAATTCTGTTGGGGACCTTTGAGCTCTGCTGGGCTCAACTTGGATCCATGTGTCTTCTCATTCTGGAACCCAGCCTGAAAAGCAGATACTCTCGAGAGCTGTTCTCACAGTGGAAAGCAGAATGTCAAAAAGGGGAACAAAACCATATCAAGAATGGCAGGAAAGATTCTGTTAGGATGTGGTATAAGTCATAAATGTCCATGTTCCATTGGCCAAAGCAAGTGACATGATCAAGCCCAAAGTCAACGGTGTGGGGGAATTCATTCCTATGTGCTGGAAAACACAAGGTGCTAAGTGTTGCAGAGCATGCATGGGTGCAAAGGAGATAGTGATTAGTTCTACCTGGGAGGGTCAAGGAAGGCCTCAGAGAGAATGTGATGGTTGAGCCAGATCTTGAAAGATAAGTAGAAGTTCCTAGCAAACCGAGAATGCAGACCAAGGTGGAAGAGAGGATTCAAGCCAACAGAAAAGCATGAAGCAGAGAGCTATGGAAAGATGTTCAACATCATTAATCAGCAGGGAAATGCAAAACAAAACCACAATGAGATACCACTTCATCACACTAGGTTGTCTATGATCAAAAAGACATAATAACAATAGCTGGTGAGATTGTGGTGAAATTGGAACCTTCATACACTGTTGGTGGGAATGTAAGATAGTGTGGCTACTTTGGAAAAGAACCTGCTACTTCCTCAAAGGTTTAAACTTGGAATGACCATAGGAGCAATTCTGCTCCAAGATACAGGCACACCTTGTTTTATTGTGCTTTGCTCTATTGCACTTCGCAGATACTGCGTTTTTTGTCAAGTTAAAGGTTTGTGGCAACCCTGTGTTGTCAGATAATGCATTTCTTAGCAATAAAATATTTTAAAATTAAGGCGTATACATTGCTTTTTTTAGACATAGTGCTCTTGGGCACTTAGTAGACCACAGTATAGCGTAGACATAATGTTTATATGCATTGGGAAACCAAAAAATTTGTGTGACTTGCTTTAATGTGATATTTGCTTTATAGTGGTGGTCTGGAACCCAATCTGCAATATCTCCAAGGTCTGCCTGTATATTCCTGTATATGAAGACATATGTTTACACAAATATTTGTACATGAATGATTCATAGCTGCATTATTCATAATAGCCAAAAGGTGGAAACAACTCAAATGTCCATCAACTGATGAATGAATAAATACAACAGCCTATAATGGAAAAGAATCTGAAAAAGAATATGTATATATAAATATCTGAATCATTTTGCTGTACACCTGAAACATTGTAAATCAACTACACTTCAATTTTTTTAAAACATGTAATCTATGAAGATGACACTGATTATAGGCACAGAATGGAATTTGGGGCTATAGCCTGACCAAACAGCCATAACCAATATATGTATGCAGAACAACTGAAAATCATCCCCTGGGTTTTCTTCTTTGAAACACCTGCCTCACAATGAAGGTGAAAATCAGATATCACTCTAGATCAGTGGTTCTCAACACTGGCTGCTGCACGTATATTGGAATCAATTGGGGAGCTTTATTTTTTTAATTCTATGTTTCAGGTGTACAAGATAGTTATTCACAATTTTAAAGGTTATACTCCACTTACAGTTATTATAAAACATTGGCTATATTCCCTGTGATGTACGATATATCCTTGTAGCTTATTTATTTTATACACAGTAGTTTGTACCTCTTACTTCCCTACCCCTCTCTTGCCCCTCCCACTTTCCTCTCCCCACTGGTAACCACTGTTTTTTTCTCCTGTGAGTCTGTTTCTGCTTTGTTATATTCTGTTATGTTATATATAATTGTTATATTTGAGTTTGTTTTATTTTTTAAGTTCCACATATAACTGGGGAGCTTTAAAAGCTGCTAATGTCCCAGCCACCTCCAGAGATCCTGATTTAATCGATCCAGTGTTTGGCTTCCGAGTCATGGACTTTTTTAAAGCTCCCCAAATGATGCTAATGTGCAGCAGGAGTTGGGAGCCACTGGGCTTGACGCAGCAATAGAATCCCGTAACTGCCATTTGACATTCTCTTTACTCGCCAGGCTGACCTTTTTGTTTTCAGTCAGTGATTTTTGTGTATGGTTTTCGGGACATTTAGAGATTGTCTAAATCATAAATTTTCATCAGTTATGGGTGAGAATAAATTTCATGGTTTTCCAAAATAAAATTACTTAAATACTTTAGGCTTGCTTAATGTTTCTGATTAGGAAAGACCCAACATGGGAATCGAAGTTTCGTATTAAAGCAAATCAATAGACACCATGAGACAGAAAAATGTTCAATGAATACCTCTCTAGACATCTCAGAGGGGTAAGTTTCAGGGCTATTAAAGACAGGGACTGTCTCACTCACTCACACACACACACACACACACACACACACTAATAATTGATTTCTTTTGGTCAAATTTATTCCCAAATATCAGAAATGGGGGCTATTCCATTCGCTTAAAAATCGGTAACACCTCCTCTCTCTCAAGCCCAAATGCTAGGAAATTACCAGTGCCACAAAACCCAAATTGATCAGGGAATTTATATTCATCACCTTTCTACAACACAAAGTTTGGGATTTTCGTCTTGCAGCAGAGAATCACACGATGTAGAAAAATAATTCCAACTGGTCACGGGGTAAGAACAGTGAAGACCTCAACAGAACATTCGATCCATATTGCAGGACCTCAAGAGTTACCCATGAAGAGAAGGAACCAGAATTCTCTATTTCCTATTGCTCTGACAAATTCAGTTCTCATCAAACTGAAGGTTCATATGCCCCCAACTTAGACTGAACATGTGCAAATGCTGTAGCATCAAGTGCTGTAGAGAACTGTTGGCTCCACTTGGAGCTACTGTGTTCCACTGAGACCAGGAACAGGTCTTTCTGTGGCTGGTTGCCTCACACTAGGATCTGTTCCTTCCTTGCACAGTAAGTCGGATTTCCTTGTTACTTAGGTTGGAAAGCCTCTAGATTCCATGCATCCAGAGTGCAAGATACCCAGGAATGTCAGAACAGGTTGGAAGAAAGTCAGTTGGAAAATCCCTCACTTCAGCAAAATATAGGAATTTGCTGAGGAGGGAGAAAAACCAACACTTAAAGAATTTCTAAATGCCCATTGTGGTAACAAATAGCTATTTGTTAAATTTCTCTTTTTTCCCCGCCCGAACGTGCAGCCTTTGCAGGATCCCTCTTAAATGCTATTTTGAATTCTCCATAACCATTGATAATTAAAAGTTATAATGTTCCTTTGGATAGACTGAGCCCCAGCATAGCACTATCCAAATAGGATTACGCTAGTTTCCAAGGTACAAGAAACATTATTTTTATATTTCTATTTTGAATTAACTTACTAGGAAATAATTTCAAATTTACAAAGTTGTAAAAAAACAAGAACTGAACAAAGAACCCTGTATATCCTTTGCCCAGATTCACCCATATTCCACCCCCTCCATCTTTGCAAATTTTATACATCATGGCCCTTGAACTCTAAATATTTCAGTGTACTTCCTAAGAATAGAGATAGTCTCTTACATAACCACTTGACAGTCACAGATTGACTGGATGCCAGACATTGGGTCCATTGTTCTGGATTTTTAAAAAGTAATTTTTGTAATATTCTGCAATTTTGGTAAATAATTTTGAGCTTTCCTCTGGGATGCAGTTAAGTTACTTGGAAATAATTTGATTTTTTCAAGTCTTGTCTTTCAGCTTGGTTAGGCTGAATTAGACCAAAGCAGCCTTTCATCTAGGCCTAGCTTGATCTCACTACTGAGATAAAACCCTTCTAAACATTCTACCGAATGCCCATAAATTACAAGTGTTCTTCAGTCTGGCTATTGGGAAGATGAACTATTTCCAACTCTGCGTGATCTTCAAGACGTTTCCCACCTGATATGTTTGTGAGATTATTTCCCTGGTGTCGAGTAATTTCCTTAAACAAGGTGAAACCTATAATTGCCTGTGTTTATTGCCTGGAATGAGTTTTCAAGCCTCAGTGCAGGAAGGGGAAACCCAAACCAAACTCCAAGTCTTCCTGAAATGAGGAGACATAGTTGAGAATTTGGAGAGGCCAAGGCGGCTAGGATTCCCAGGGCAGGGGACCAGAGAGGTGAGTGTTGCATGGAGATTGAACTCTGGAGGTCTGCAGAGGGCTTCCCTCAAATCGTCAGCTACATGATGTCCATCCTTCCTTCACTGATGGAAATATCCTATCCGTCAAAACTTCCCCTAAATTTAGTATCCATTAAGGATTCTTGCCTGATACAGGCTTTATTATGATGGTTACAAAATGATAATCTTCCAACTCCTTCCATATTGACCAGTAAGCCCTTCGTATAAGCAAAAGCCCACCACGCTTCTCCCTCATTTATCCATTTATCTACCCGTTTTTTCCACTGGCCTATAAATCAGTACTGTAATTAATTATTTTGGTGCTCAAATTGTCTAAGATGTGGCCAGCAGAAGCCCATTGAAGCTGGCTCCTCTGTACTTGTGGCACGTCCTTATCATTTTTCTGATTACTTCTTTACTTCCTGACATATCATGATACTCCATGCACATCTTGAATGGATCTTGCTCCTTCCCTGAAATCTGACTGTGAAATGAACCTCTGACGCACACAACTGGCTTTATTCAAGATCTTAATCAAGAAGAAAAGAAAAAATTCTCTCAGACAATTATGTCATTTAAACTTGAAGAAAATTACAGGCCAATTATCTTTGATGAAAATAGATACAAAATTCCTCAACAAAATATTACCAAACTGCATCCAACAACACATAAAAAGATCACACACCACGACCAAGATGGATTCATCCCAGGGTCACAAGGATGATTCAATATACACAAATCAACCAATGTAATACACCATATCAACAAAAGAAAAGACAAAAAACCCATGATCATCTCAATAGATGCAGAAAAAGCATTTAATAAAATTCAACATCCATTCATGATAAAAACTCTTATCAAAGTGGGTATAGAGGGAACATATCTCAATATAATAAAAGCTATCTATGACAAACCCACAGCCAGCATAGTGCTCAACAGCGAAAGGCTGAAAGCCTTCCTGCTAAATTCAAGAACAAGACAAGACTGCCCACTCTCACCACTCCTATTCAACAGAGTATTGGGAGTCCTAGCCACAGCAATCAGACCAGAAAAAGAAATAAAAGGGAACCAAATTGGAAGGGAAGAGGTAAAATTGTCACCATATGTAGATGACATGATACTTTACGTAGAAAACCCTAAGGACTCTGCACAAAACCCACTAGAACTGATAAACGAATTCAGCAAGGTAGCAAGTTACAAGATTAACATACAGAAATCTGTTGTATTTCTTTATACTAACAATGAAATATCAGAAAAGAGAGTTAAAAGAGCAATCCCTTTTAAAATCACATCAAAAAAAAATACTTAGGAATAAACCTGACCAAGGAGGTGAAAGAATTATACTCTGAGAACTATAAAACATTGATAAAGGAAATTAAAGATGATTTAAAGAAACGGAAAGATATTCCATGCTCTTGGATTGAAAAAATTAATATTGTTAAAATGGCCAGAGCAATTTACAGATTTAATGTGATCCTTATCAAATCACCCATGACATTTTTCACAGAACTAGAACAAATAACCCTAAAAATGTATATGGATTCACAAAAGACCCAGAATTGCCAAAGCATACTTAGGAAAAAGAATGAAGCTAGAGGAATAACATCCCCCGACCCTCGCCCACCAGACTTCAGACAATACTACAGAGCTACAGTAATCAAAACTAGATGGTACTGGCATAAAAACAGACATATGGATCAATGGAACAGAATAGAGAGCCTAGAAATAAGCCCACACACCTCCAGCCAATTAATCCTCAACAAAGGAGGCAAGAATATACAATGGAAAAAAGACAGTCTCTTCAGCAAGTGGTGTTGGAAAAGCTGGGCAGCTTCACGTAAATCAATGAAACTAGAACACCCCTTCATACCATATACAAAAATAAACTCAGAATGGCTTAAAGTCTTAAACATAAGACAGGACACCATAAATATCCTAAAAGAGAACATAGGCAAAAGATTCTCTGACATAAATTGCAGCAAAGTTTTCCTAGGTCAGTCTACCAAGGCAATAGAAATAAAAGCAAAAATAAACAAATGGGACCTAGTCAAACTTACAAGCTTTTTAGAAAATTTTCCAGTTATTTGTTACTATGTCCCTTTTTTACTGAAGTATAGTCAATCTACAGTGTTGTGTTAATTTCTAGTGTACAGCATAGTGATTCAGTCATACATATATTATATTTCTTTTCATACTTTTTTCATTATAGGCTATTACAAGGTATTGAATACAGCTCCCTGTGCTATACAGTAGGACCTTGTTGTCAAATTTATAAGCTTTTGCACAGCAGAGGAAGCCATAAACAAAATGAAAAGACAGCCTATGGATAGGGAGAAAAGATTTGCAAATGATGTGACAGACAAGGGCTTAATTTCCAGAATATACAAACAGCTTGTACAACTCAATAATAAAAAACAAACAACCTCTAAAAATGGGCAAAAGACCTAAATAAACACTTCTCCAAAGAAGACACAGATGGCCAACAGGCACATGAAAAGATGCTCAATATCACTAATTATAAGAGAAACGCAAATCAAAACTACAATGAGGTATCACCTCACTCCGGTCAGAATGGCTATCATTTAAAAGTCCACAAATGATAAATGCTGGAGAGGGTGTGGAGAAAAGGGAACCCTCCTACACTATTGGTGGGAATGTAATTTGGTGCAGCCACTATGGAAAATAGTATAGAGATTCTTTAAAAAAATAAAAATAGAGTTACCTTATGATCCAGCAATCCCACTCCCTGGCATATATCCAGAGGAAACTTTAATTTGAAAGGATACACACACCCTAATGTTCATAACAGCACTGTTTACAATAGCCAAGACATGGAAGCACCTAAATGTCCATTGACAGATGACTGGATAAAGAAGACGTGGTAAAATACAATGGAATATTATTCAGCCATAAAAAGAATGAAATACCATTTGCAACAGCATGGATGGACCTGGAAATTATCATACTAAGTAAAGTGAGTCAGACAGAGAAAGACAAATATCATATAATATCACATACACATGGAATCTTAAAAAAATGACACAAATGAACTTATGTACAAAACAGAAACAGACTCACAGACATAGAAAACAAACTTGTGGTTACCAGCAGGCAAAGGAGGTGGGGTGGGATAAATTGGGAATTTGAGATTTGCAGATACTACCTACTGTATATAAAATAGATAAACAACAAGTTTATACTGTATAGCACAGGGAACTATATTCAATATTTTATAATACCCTATAATGAAAAAGAACATGAAAAGGAATATATATATGTATAACTGAATCACTATGCAATATATCAGAAACAAACACAACACTGTAAATTGACTACACTTCAATAAAAAATAAATAAATAAGACAAACTTGTGTACCATACTACCAATTAGGTAGCATGATAATTTATGAAGGCACTATATATAACACTACCTACAAACCTACTAAAATAGAGAATATTTGGAATATAAATTGAGTTATACTCTCTTCTACCCATAAAAGTTACTTACAAATTAGTTATTTCACATATGGTCAATTTATATATCATTCTGGATCACAGAAGTTTCATTACATTTATTTTGCATAGCATTTTATAAGCATCAGCTGTGTTAGACAGCATGAATAACCCAATTTCTTCATCTTTCCCACTATCCTATGTGACTTTAAGATCTTTCCATCAAAAGGTGGGGTATGTATAAGCCCACTCCTTAAGTTTCAGTTCATCCACATGATTTGCTTTGACACAGGAGAGGTTTGTAAAAGTGCTTCCACAATGGAACTTGTTCTCTAGCACCTGTGCCATTTCCATCAAAAGGCTATATCTGGGTTAATCACCCTTGTCCAGCCCTGCTGGGATCATTCAGGTCCCAGGCATGTTGAGTCCAGCCAAGATCAGCAGAGTTGCACAGGAAGCCTAGCCTAGATTAGCTAAAACTTGTAGATCTATGAAAAATAAGTATTTATTGTCATATACCACAGAGGTTTGTGATTATTTGTAATGAGGCAAATGTTAATACACTAGCTAATATAATTCTCAACTATCCCTCACTAGATAGGTAGAATGGATATCGTTGTCTTCTCTTTACAGATGTGGAAGTGAGGCTCGCAGAAGTCATGTGATTTGATCATGGTCATATAGCAAGTAGGTGGGGGCACAATAACAGTATTTCAGAAACTAGGTTTTCAGAGTTGGATTCCAGGACTCTTTCCACCGCATCTCTTAGTAAAGCTGCCTTGAAGAGTGGAATTTAAGGGCATTCCTTTGGAGTCATGTGCTCAGTCACAGGTCCTAAGACAAATGGTCACTGGGCTGCACTATTCAGCTGGGCCACCTAAGACTACAGCTGCTTTCCCCTTCCTGCCTGGAAGCCACCAAACTTGGGGCAGAGAGCAGAGCGGCATGTGTCATTATAATTGGTCATAGTAGTAAACAGTTTATTTTCTGTTCCCGAAGCCATAACCGTTTGAGTTCAGCTCACACCTTACTGCAAATTGAAATGCATATCCACGTTCTTTTGAGTAAAGAACTACCCACTTCATCTTAAAACAACAACCAAACAAAGTAAGAATTACAGGATTGTAATTAAAGCCTAGAGTTGGATAAAGCAGGGTCATTACTTTTTCTTACTTCTTCCTACAGAGGAAGATCATTAAGAAGAAATTTAAGGGTTTTTGTACCACCATGAAAGAACTAAGATTTTCTTTCACTTAGAAAATATCAATAATCACACTAGTTCAAAATCAACAAATTGGCCAGATCATATTAATCACTGGGATACTTATTAAATTACAGAATGCTAGACCCTACCACTTAATAATACTTAACATTAAGACCTACTTAATAATAACACCCAAGGGAGGAACCTGGGCGTTTTTATTTTTGAGAAGCAATCAGGTGATTCTTATGCTCAGCCAAGTTTGCATTTAGCTGATGTAGAGGGGAAGAAGAGTTATAAGTTGTGATTTTTTTTAATGGTTAGTTCTAGTTCTGATGCTTTAAGAAAATCATTCCTCTTCCCTGGATCTCAGTGTTCTCATCTGTAAAACTGGGCCATCGGACCAGATGCTGTCTGGAAGAGGTAAATAGAGCTAGTAGAAGAGACTGAATGAAGCCTTAAAGTATTGGTTCTCAATCCTGGTTGCACATCAGAATCCTCTGGGAAGCTTTTCAAAGTGAAGGATGCCCAGGCACCACCCAGAGCAATGAAACAGAACGTCTCAGGGCGGTTCCACGTGTTGCTTCTTTTCAAACTTCCACAAGTGACTTTAATGAACAGCCACGGGTGCGAACCTCTGCTCTAAAGGCTGACTCCAACCGTCGCCAGACAGGATGATCCTGATTAGTCTCCCAGTACCTACTTCCTTGTCTGTAAACCGGGAAGTGTATCACCTGTCTTACACGGCACATAGCTCCTACTTATGGAGCGACTACTGTGATGATTCTACATTAGATCACCTGCTATAATTCAGGAAGACAACTCTCAGATTAATGAAAGAAATTCCAAACACTCCTCACCGCCAATGCTGACATCACTAGCCAGAACAAGCAGAGCAAGTGGACACTTTTGTGATGGGGAGACACGTGTGCAGGGATTGGGGAAACAAACTGAAGAGATCTCTCTGAGAAAGCGGTTCTTTCTATAATGAATTCTAGGACGGTTTTCGTCAGCCCTTAGTGTTACGTCTGCGGCTTCCCAAAGAAAACGCACCTGGGGATGGGTGCGTTGGGCAGGCAGAAGAGGCGGTATCGGGGACCTGTGCTGATCCTGAATTACCCTTTCCGAATGGGCATTTGATCTCCACATTCTTTACTCATCAACAGGCCCTTAAGGGCTCAGAAAAGCAGAAAAACTATGAAAGGAAACAGCTGGGAAGTGGCACCTGGCTTTCAGGGTTTAGGGAAGCAAAGACCGTTCTTGAACAGCTGGATTGAATGTTTCAACTCCCTTCACGATTTTATTGTGCACAGTATCCCAAAGGGAACTTGTTTTTTTGGTCATAGGCTGTGAGTCCCGCAGGCTGGCTCAGCTCGTCCAACCCATCCACGTGGCACACCCACAGTGGTCTCTTTGTGGGTGGCGACTCTTCTTCCCCTCCACGACAAAGTTGTTAGGTACGTGAAATATGTCTTCTTGGCCCAAGTCTCTTGTGTACCCTCAGTAGAATTAATTTTCTCACCTCCCTCAGACACCCTATGCTTTTTCTCCTCCCACCTCACCCCCTAAAAAAAAACCCAAACAAGTTCTCAGGAATGATCTGAAGTTCAGCTACTATTTTAGGAAGTTCAAAGATCTTCTGAAACCCATCCATGATTCTCCTCGTTAAAAACTCTGACTCAAAAGTTTAAGTATGAAGCCAAGACAGAGGTGTTTTTTGAGCCAAGAACACTGTTTCACTGCCAAAGGAACAAGTTTGGGTAGCAGATCAGGACTTGGGTTTGGACATGTTAAATTTAAAATTCCGATTAGGCATCCAGGTAGAGATTCTGAATAGGAAGTTTGATGTTATGAATCTATAGGTCAGGGGAGAGGTTCAGGCTGGAGACATAAATTGAAAAACGTGTATTGAAGGTATGTAAAGCCATGGGACTAGCTGAAGTCACTGAAGGTTTGACTGTTAACAGAGAAAAGTAGGGGAAGGAGTGAGTCCAGGGACCCTCTGACATTAAGAAAACAAGACAAAGTGCAGAGAACATACCCTGAAAAGCAAATACTGAATGAAGATCAAAGAAAATTACTGAAATGAGCAAAAATTCTCAATTAGTGAATAAAACTAGAATATTTGGAAATGGTTAGTGACTATTATCAAGCAGATGAATTAAAAAAAAACTCTGCTACTTTACTTTTGAAAATCTCCTGTCTAAAGATTGAATATTTTTGTTTGCATCTCTCCTACTGGCCAGAGACTCTATTCATCAGGTCCAATGGAAAATTTAGAGCATGAGCAAGATAATTCAGGGCCAATCTTAACAGTAATTGCAGCAAAAAACCAAAAACACTAAAAAGTCACATCTAATCATTTCAGCTGCCCTAGAAATTAAGGTGTGGAGTGTTTCATAGTTGTGGATTACTGCTTCATTTCTCCAAACCTAGTTATTTTGTGATACCATGGGGTGGTGGTTCTTAGCTGGGGATAATTTTGACCCCCGGGAACATTTAGCCATATCAGCAGACATGTTTGGTTTTAACTGGGACAGGGCTGCTACTGGCATCTAGTGGAGGCCAGGGATGTAATTAAACACCCTACATTGCACAGGTCAGCCCCCCATAACAATGTGAGCAAGCAGAGGCTGAAAAACCCTGACTCGGGGTATGACTATCTCAGGGAGTAGCATGAAAGTTTTAACAGAGCCATAAAACCAGGAAAATATTCAATTTCACTTAGTTTTCAGTGAAATGGTAAAAAAGATGTGCAAGTGAAAGAAAGGGAAGGCTGAGATAGAGTTCAGGAAAAGGGGGAAAGAGGAAAAGAAATATGTACTGCAACACTAGGAGGCTCTGAGAAGTTCTTAGATTCAATAAACAGCTAGTAGATGTGGCAGCAAAGAATGACGTAGCAGGCTGTGGGAGTGACCTTCGCTCACAAAACTCTCACAGCTACTATGTTCACTGGGATTGCTTTACTGAATCTGGGCCCTGATCATGGGATGAAAGCAATAAGTCCCACCGCCAGTGATGGAGCGTTAATCCGAGATAAGATCAGCAAACAGTGGCTTTGGACTTCCCTAATCTTTGATCCCTGTAGTTCTAAGACTCCGGCAGTTCCCTCTAATTAGCTGCAGCAGGGGACAGGTGGTGAAAACCTAGACCAAGACCTCAGGGTAGAAACAAACCAGTTTACATTAAGGTAAATGACCTTGCAGTTCATTCAGTTCTCTTCCACCTCTAGCATATCTTAATCTGGCTGTGAGTTTTCTAAGCTTGTGCATCTATGTCGACCTGCTGTGCAAGAGGGCAGCAGTCAGAGTCCTCATCATCAGCCAATGGGCTCGTTAATGTGCTTGGAAGGTTCCAAGGACAGTGTGCACTGAGAGCAATTTTTAAAAACCCTCATCGTGTGCAAAGACCAGGCAATTAGGGAGCTCAGTGCAGCGGAAGGCAGGGCCACGATAAGCACCACCAGGCCAACTAGAGCTGTCCGGAAAGCACCCACAGCCAGGATCAGAGCCTCGTCCAGCGCGCCTGTGGCCAGACGGCCTTGGGGGCCCCCCCTGTGGAGAGTAGGAGTGGGCCACACCCTCCATTGTGGCCCTGTGGGCTTTAACAGCTGACAAAACAGTCACATGAAACTGCCCATCTCACTTGGACGGCGCAGTTTGACTCCTCCATAGGCCTAGATATATTCCACGGCTCGTTTCTCTACACCGTCAAGCAGGAGTGGCCCACCTCTCCCGCTCGGCTTCAGTCACAGGTGTAGCGGATGACGCCAGCGCCCTGCCCATCTCCCGGCGGTACCTCCACCCGGGACATGCGGACAGACTGTCCCTGCAAGCACTCACGACACCCTCTAGGAGGGCGTTCCAGGCCACATCAGCACGAGTGGCTCTCGTATGTGGCAACCCAGACTGACAGGGAACAATGCCCTCGGGACTGTCCTCAGCCAACGACAGAGGAGTGGATGGATAAACACCCCAGCTCCCTTGCCTCTAGGGAGGACCCCCGAGGCTGGTTCTGCGCTGTCCCCCGGGGCTCCCCGGCAGGGCAGTGTGCACCGCAGTCCTCTGCTCAGGAATGTGCCTTTTGTTGCCTTCTTTCCCACCCCTGACTCAGCTGCCCTTTCCCTGAGCACTGTCTCTTGGGATCAGCTCCCAAAGAAACTCCTTGCCCTCGAATCCTCTTGTCAGGGTTTACTTCCGGGGAGCCCAACCCAAGACACAGTCAACACAACAAGTGAACTACGAGTCCCTCCCGCGACACAGTGGGCAGATACACCTTTCTCCTGAGTGAGGGGGACCCGGGGACGTCAGCTTAGGGGCTGCAGCTGGATGTCACTCGTGGCTTACAGAGCAGCGTAGCTGAGTGGTTCCTAACCAGGGGGCCGATGTTGCCCCCTGAGGCATACTGGGCAGTATCTGGAGCCATGCTTGGTTATCACAACTGGGATGAGTGCCTTGGCAGCTAGTGGGTAAGGCCAGGGCGCTGCTAAAATCCTACAGTGCACAGGAAAGTCCCCCGCCGCCCACACAACACATGTCACCAGCGCCAAGGCTCAGACACCCTGGGACAATATATACAGCGCCACGGTCAGAAGACCTGGCTCTGGGTCCTTTTCTCATCTCTAAAAAGGGGATAAAATAGTTACTTCACACGAGCCTGGAGCTGAAGTAACTAGAACATGGGGTCAATCATTCCTTCATTCTTGTACCAACCTGCTGCCAAGTAATGACCAAGTTGGTGACCAGACAAAGACCGACAAGACAGCGTGTCTGCCTTCAGGGAATCCAGCGGCTGGGTGTGGAGAATGGCGCCAACACTCGATCCCTCTCCAGGGTGAAGCCTGGCCCTGATGAGGCATATGGCATGTGTGCTCTGGCAGAATAGCAGAGAGAAGCAGTGAGCTTGCTGGAAGTCAGGAAGGGACTTCTGAGGTGACAGGTGGAGACTGGCACGTGATGAAGCAGAGAGGGCACAGAGCCTGGAGGGTGGGCCTGTCTGTGGCGTGGTGACTATGCTCAGAGCACAGAAAGCGTGGGAAAGACAGGAGAGAGATGAGGTAGGAAGGAGGCAGCACCAGGTGCTGAGGGGCCCTTCTGCAGAGCTGGGACAAGGTAAGGCAAACGAGGCACCCAGGGCCTGACCCTGATGGGACTTGCCCATCCCGAGAGGGAGTGTCTCCTTCAGCCTTGTGCCCTAGGCCCCGGGTGCCTCACCCTTGTCCCAGCCCACCTCCGTCATCATGCTGAGAAGCTAGGGGGTCTAGTCTGCAGGCCAGGAGCAGCCAGCAGAAGTCTTGGACTTCCTCACTTTTGAGGAGGATAACCTGACTCAAACACGGGTCCAGCGGGCCTCTTCTCCTCCAACAGAGTCTAGTTCAGATCCACAAGAAAGCAGAGCTTTCCCTTTTTAATTGGCTTCCCCACCTACATGGAATCCCGGTATAGACATCCTTTTCCAGACCCAACACACAGCAAATTCCTGAGGACAGAAGGAGAAGGGGATCACGGTTGGTGAGAAGCCTGCAAGTCTGGCAGGCAGTTAAGTTCATCTATGCAGGTTGGAAAAATAAGGCAGTGCTTTGAGTGAGGGACAGAGCTCATGTTCACCTCATTAATTTGGGCTTTATCCACGGGTTCCACGTGCACGGTTTCTACCCTCCCCAGATCGAATATTACAGAATCTGCAGATGGAGAACAGGGGCATGAGGGTACCGAGGGCCTACTGTAAGGGACTTGAGCATCCTTGGATTTTAGTATCCACTGGAGGGGGGCGGCGGGCCCAGGAATCAGTTCCCCATCGATACTGAGGGATGACTGTATACAAAGGCAACTGATATGCCAGGAGAAAATGATTCTTGTCTGTCTATTGCTGAGCAAGGGTCATGTTTCAGGAACTCTTAGGGAGTTTCTGATGCTATTTCAATAGACTGTATCTACTGTAATATGTAATTATCACAATTGCTATTGGTTAGAAAACACATTTATTGTATAGTAGTCTACCATTCACGACTTTCACGAATTTGTCTTGGGGTCCTCTCATTTGTGGCTCTTCACTGTGAATATTCTATTATCATTATGTCTGCATCTAAACATCAAAGATTCTTTTTAAAAACCTGCCCAAAGAGGCTGGCCGATGTCAAGGCAACAATATTACTGGAGAACAATGGCCCATAAACTATCTAGGACTCCATCCTATCCCTCCACCCACCATTAGGCCTGTAGCTGTGGCCTCCAGTTAAACTGTACTGCCATCACCTGGAACAATAGTTCTCAACCGTATCGGAGGCCAACCACCTTTTAAAACAAACAGTTTAATCCTGAACTGTAAATCGTAGACACTATAACTTACCTACCTACCACATACTTTAAAAAAAGACGGTAAAGCCCCTTCTGTGATACACAGGGAATTAAAAGGTAAGTACTTCGGTAAAAGAAGGTCGTCTTACCTGCACATCCCTATGAAAACCGCTAGGCCGATCACTGGGCGATTCAGTGAAGAATTCTGATGCTTGCACCAAATACAGCGAGCCTGCATGTAGGCAAGGGCTACAAATGGGGACTCTCTAGGTGTGTGAAACTGGTGACGGACACCACGAGTAGTCCTGCCATAGAGAACAAACAAGAGAGCCCCCCCAAATGAATAATTCTTGGTGAAGTGATCGCGCAGAGAAGAAATGACCACCTTCCAGGACCTTGTCGGCAACAGAATTTCCGAGAAAACCGGTGCGTATTAAAGCCTCAGCAAAAACTCACGTATTTTCTCGCTGGCTGCTTGTGCGTTGGGGTGCATGCTTTCAAGGTCATATGGAAAGTGTCCAGCCGGCAGCCCTCAGCGGAAATGCGGAGACTAGGGCTGGAAGCGCCGGCCACGGGCCTCGCACCGGGGAAGGAAAACCGGAAGGCTTAGCTTGCGAACCACGCATGCGCACACACGCATGCGCCAGGGCGGGGCGGCAGGGTTGCGGGGTGTGCGGGAGGAGGGGGAAGGGTGAGCGTTCCACATCCACTTCCGGCCGTTCTGCAGCGCCACGAGGCGAGATCCACCGCGGTGGCTGCTTCCGCACATTTCGGTCTTTCTCCAAATCGCAAGTATTTTGCGCGCTGCTACTTTGGGAGCAGGTTTCTTGCTGTCCATTTTGAGGTGAGGCTGGGCGCTCCACTGCAGAGTGGCCGCGTTTGCAAGACTGTACATCCGTATTGCCGACAGGTTTTCAGCCCGGTCATCGATGCACTTACGTTGTCTCTTCTTTTAGGGCCCCTCTTTTGTACCACAATGCAGCAAGCTGTAGAAAGAGCTTTGGATCGTGCGGAGTACATCATTGAAAGTGCCCAACAGAGGCCCCCGAAAAGGAAACACTCATCTAGTGGGCAAACATCTCTCTTTGAAAAACTTCGTGACATTTACATTGAAGAATGTGGAAAAGAGCCTGCCATTCCGGAGGAAATGCGAAGCAACGTGAACTTGTTAGAGAAGCTTGTTCGGAGAGAGTCGTTGCCGTGTTTGGTGGTCAACCTGTACCCAGGAAAGGAGGGCTATTCCCTGATGCTCAAGGGAAAAAATGGATCATTTTCGGAGAGCATTCGGCTGCCTTATGAGGAAGGGGAATTACTCGAATACTTGGACGCAGAAGAATTACCCCCCGTTTTGGTGGATCTCCTGGAAAAGTCTCAGGTTAACGTTTTTCACGATGGGTGTGTCATAGCTGAAATCCGGGACTACAGGCAGTCCAGTAACAGGGAACCTCCCGGTTACCAAAGCAGGCATATTCTCTTACGTCCCACGATGCAGACTTTAGCCTGTGATGTAGAGGCCATAGCCAGCGATAACCAGAAATGGACCCAAGAGGACAAACTTTTGCTTGAGAGCCAGCTGATCTTAGCCACAGCTGAACCACTGTGTCTAGACCCTTCCATATCAGTAGCCTGCACTGCCAACAGAATGCTCTATAACAAGCAAAAGCTGAACACTCCCCCCATGAAAAGGAGCTTCAAGAGGTTTTCTTCTGCGTCTCTGAATCGACAGCTGGAGCTATATCATTGTTCACCTCCTCCAGAGCTAAGAGTGCTGGCTTCTTGCAAAAAAATAAGGGAAAGTAAAATAGGTGAGCATTATGGCCTCAAAAATTTTAAAGCAGGAAATTGTGTAGATACATGGAAACAGAGACCCTGTGACTTGGCAGTACCTTCTGAAGTGGACGTGGAGAAATACGCTAAAAGTAAGAAGCCTGTCACACACGATGACTCACAGCCAGCAGTCCGGCCAGCCCATGAGGTACAAGATGGTTCTGTATTTGGATATGAAGCTGCCCCTCAGTCCCAGGCCACAAAGCTGACCGTCAGGCAGCCCATTGATAATTCCCTTTCCTCGGGAAAAAGGTCTGGTAAGGAAGCCACACGGGAGAGAGGGCTGTTTCCCGCCCACTCCCCTGAAGATGGCCATTCCAAGAGTTTCGTGTCGGGGCTAAAGACTGATGCCAGGAAGGTGTTCATTCGGTTGGAGGAACTGGTCCAGGAGAGAGCCCAATGTCCAGGCCAGATGTCACCTGGCTCTGGTGGCTCAGCCGGTCTCAGGCAACTTTCTCCAAGGGAAGAACCAGAACAGCCTAAGACTGGGTGGGTTCAGTCTTCAGTGCTGGGCAGGGGAGCCAAACCTCCACCTCCCCCCACGAGGGTTCCCTGGCACCCAGGAAAGAGCTCCTGGGGTGACCGTTTTACTTCACTGCGGGCGGGTAGCTCTCCTGCGTCTCTGTCTCCTGCCCCTGCTCCTGAGCCACCGAGTACATCCTCTGTGGAGCTGAATGGAGTTATTTCGCTTCCTGCCGCCACCCCATCACAGAGGATCCCCGCCGCCGCCGCCGCCGCCGCCGTCCCCGCCGCCGCTGCCCCAGCCGCCGCAGCAGCCGGGATGGCGGCCCCCTGCGCCGGCCTGAGCGTCACCAGAGTGGCGGGCCCTGGTCGCGGAGGCCAGGCCTCGGGGAGCAGCTCCGCCACCAGGGCCACAGAGCCCGCAGGGATCCCGCCGGGCCACCTTCCTCCCCGAGCTGGGTCACCCAGTGCACCGCGGGCTCCTCCTCCAAGGCAGGTTCAACTGCTTTTGCAAGGTGCTCGCGGCCTCAGGCCCTTGGCCCTGGTGCGGCTCCCCCGCGGTTCCGTGCTCTGGAACAGCCAGCGCGGGGCCCAGCAGCCGCCGCCCCAGCGGCTCTACCAGCTGGTCCCAGAGCGGCCAGGGCAGCATCCCTCCGCCGCGGGTCCCTCGCTGCCAGCGTCACAGGGTCCGAGGGCACAGAGTTCGGTGGGTCCAAATACAGCCCTCCCTGCGCCGCGAGCCGTGGTCTTGGAGCGCAGCAGACCGCAGGGTTTCCTGCAGCCCCAGGCACTTGTGTTGTCTCAGCCGGGCTCCGGCCAGAGCGCCCCTAGGCCCAACCGCCCTCAGCAGAGGGCCCGGCGCGCCCCTGCTCTGCAGCTGCCCTGGAGGGTCGTGCAGTGCCAGGTGGCTGCGGCCACGGCCACGGCCACGGCAGCCCCGGCAGCCACGCCGGTGGCCACGGCGGCCCCGGCAGCCACGCCGGCGGCCACGGCGGCCCCGGCAGCTCAGCCCTCGCCCGGCCAGCAGACGGCCGGCCAGTCACAAGGTGCCGTGAATAGAGGCCCGCCAGGCTCTCCCAAGTCCTGAGTCCTGCCTTACCTTCTCCCTTTTTCACAGCACAGGAGCATCGACCAAATTAATTGTTTCAGCCTCATTTGGTGTTTGTTTTTTTTAATGTGTCGGTATTTCACTTTGTTAGATGTACAGACTTTATCCAGAGATGCCACCCCATGAGTTTTACTTAGAAACCGGGAAATGATGTAATAAACCGGGGTTGTTTCACCCAAGTCATTTTTTGGTGGTGGTTGTTGACAGAGGTATTTTTATTGTGATGTTCTCACGTGTAACCAGATCCAAACTAGGGTCAGTTGAAACTCCTGAAGCCTGGCGTTTCTCTAAAGCAATGAAACTGCAGTAGCAGTAAAGTCAAAATCAGTATCACTTTGACAAAATGAGTGTTTTTTATATGTTTAGAGAGGTTACAAAGACGTCAAATTTACCGTCTTCCCGGTTTTTAAGTGCAGCTCAGTAGTGTTAAGTGGATTCACACTGTTGTACAACAGATCTCTGGGGTTGTTTTCTTCTTGCAAAAGTGAAACTCTCTCCCCTTGTGGCACCAGCTCCCCTGCTCCCTGTCCCCCAGTCCCTGGCCACCACCCCTCTGTCTTCTGTGTCTCTGAGACTGAGTGCTTTAGATACTTCATAGAAGTGAGGTCCTGCAGGATTTGTCTTGTGTGACGGGCTCATCTCACTTAGCGTCCTGTCGCCGAGGTCCACTGGGTTGTAGCCACACGAAGGTCACAGCTCTTTATAAATGGTTTCACCATACGCAATATATACTGAAGTGACCTACGAGGTATTAGAAACATCTTTCAGAAGAACGCACTTCGGTATTTATTTCACTTAGAAGTTTTTTTTGCAGTGTATGATAAGCGATTTTTACACATTTGTTCTGGGGGGAAAAGCTAAAACGCCCCCACAATGATGCCTGTCACTTATATTGAGGCCATGGGAAATCTCCAAATAGGCGGGATGGGTTAGAGGCGCCTGCTTGTGTGGTGGTCCCCAGCCCTTTAAGAGGCTCCATCTGTGCTCGGTGACCCACAGAGCCCAGGTCTCCTCCAGGCTGCAGTCACTGGCCTTGAGAAGGTGCTTCTGGGACAAGCTGTTTTCTCTCTTTATAAAATCCTTTACGGTTTGTAGAACTCTGGGTTATTTGCAGCTAAACATCTGGAAATGAGTGTATTTGTTCACTTGTCAGATGTCCTCAGCCTTGTTAGATTCTAAAGTGGACCCCCCTTCCCTCCCTGGTTGGTCATCACAACTGTTCTCCCTGTTCCCTCATTTCTTCTTTTCTTCTTTGTCGTTTCACTGGGACTCAAAAGATCCTTGAACTTTTCTGTTTTCCTCTTTTCCCTTTTTTTTTTACTGTGATATAATTCACATAGGAAACAACCATTTTAAAGTGTACAGTTCAGTGGCATTTCCTGCATTTACAATGTTGTACAACCACCGCCTCTGTCTATTTCCAACTCCTCTTCCTCATTTCAAGAGCCACCTCTGCACCCATTCAGCACCCAGTTCCATCTTCCTCTCCCCCAGCCCTGGAAACCACAATTTGCATTCTGTCTCTGGGGACTTCCTCATTCTAGATTTTTCCTCTAAATGGAATCAAAGACTATGCGACCTTTTCTGTCTGGCCCTTTCCTCTTGGCATAATGTTTTTGAGGTTCATCCACCTTGTAACGCGTATCAGTACCTCCTTCCTTTTTACGGCAGAACGGCAGTCCCTTGTTTGTGTACACCACATCTTTTTATCTGTTGTCCACCGATGTGTATTTGAGTTGCTCCCACCTGTTGGCTATTGTGAATAATGTGGCTGTGAACATTTGTGTACCAGTGTCTGTTTGAGTGCCTCTTACATTTTGGTCTAAGTTTGAAGGACAGCCTGTCTACCTAAAATTATTTTTTCTCTAAGTATACATGTATGTTTCCTGCCTTTTGTCCTGAGAGAAGAAGGAAATTTGGTCTGGCAGTTCCAACAGAGAGGAGAGAAGAGACGGGTAACCGGTGCTTCTTACTTGGTTAACGCAGCTGTACTAAGGTGCTGCCGATCCTGTTAAGGAAAGATTCAGGCAACTTGAAGCCAACACGTCAGATATGCCATCGGGGTGACCCTGATCCCATTAAAGCTTTATGTAGCCCACCCTGGACATCTTCGGGAATGGTGCCTGCACTTTTACGAAGTGAACCAGTGCAATGGCCAGCTGCAAAGAAGAGTTTATGCCCCATGTCAGGAGCCAAGCTGAACTCAGAATCTCACTCGATTGGATGTACCTCCTCCCCCCCGTCCTCTCTGTGGTTCTTACAAGTAGTGCTCGAAGACCCCAAAGCTGAACTGTGCTTGAGTAATGTGTTCCCTTCCCAGGCCTGCAAGTAAATTCAGCTGTGTTTCAGATTACCGTTTGGTGGTCTTTATTTCCTTCTAATGATCCTCAACGAAGGTTGTGGCAAGGGCCACACTGATGAAGCAGGAAGAGTGTCACCCCTGAAATAAAATCCCGGAGTACGTATTCATTCAAACGGCTGTGTAGGGAGGACTTCCCACGTACCTTGTACTGTGATAGGCCCCATGTAGGGGGTGGGGGTGGGGAATACAGATACCAGAGAAAAGTGAAATACCTCTTCAGAATCTAGATCTTAATCAAAATTCATATCATTTTATCCTTTAGCAATTTAAGCTAAATTCCCCGTATGACAAAGTCGCAATAGAATAATGAATGTTACACCTCTAAAGATGGGTACACAATAGAGAAAACGGGAAGTAGCAGAAGAGTCAAGATTTTGGTGGCTCATCACCCTACCACGAGGCAGAGGTCAGGACACAGACCAAGGAGATGGTGGAAACAGGACTCCAGAGAGGAAACACTGCCCAGCTCATGAAGTCTGGTATGCATATCTGCACAAAGATTTTGTACTTGTTTATAAAGGTTAAGTTTAAAAAGCTATCATTCCATTTTAGATTGCTGTTTTGAGAAAGTCTTGGGGAAAATTCCCAATTGTCCTGAGACACTTTTATTTCTTAAAAGTAACAAAATCATGTTAGGTTCCTTGCCAGACAGTCTCCAAGGTCCTGGTTCCACTTGCCACCTCTCAGCTGATACCAATATCGTCTTTGGTTTTTGTTGTGCGTTGCCTCCTGAAACAGCGCCACAACCACCTGTTCATTAGAGAAAGCTGAGTATTCTTCCCGTCAAGGGAGAAGACAACCCGGACGGAGTCTTAGTAGTGTTTTCGGTAGTTTAATCTCTTTTTCCATAAAACCTAATAACATAATCCTTCATCTCCAGTACCTCAGTATTTGATCTGCAGGGAAAATGTAAAACTTAGCTGCTTTAACTGCATTTTGTAAAACACCTAAGCTATAAAATACAGGATTTTTTCCCTTTATTCTACCTGCTAGGCACTGTTCGATTTTTACATTTCAACTCACTCCGTCCTTGCAAGGACCATGTGAGGAAGGTACAATTAAGGATGAGGAAACAAGTCACTGGGAGCTTAAAGAATTTGCTCACGGTCACCCAGCTATGAAGTATCAGCGCTCAGATTTGGACCCAAGCCTTAAGGGGTCAGACCGTGTCCTTTACCACACTACCCTCTCCACTGCCTGACTGAGGGCAAGACATAGACCTGTCCCCACTGGGCTCATCCTTTGGTTGGGAAGACCTTGACATGGGGGTGAAATGTCACTTAGCGATATGTCGGTGTTTGAGGGGAGCTAATAACTGACATCTCCATTTGAAAGAGATTCAGGAGTCAGCCAGCCAGAAGTCAATATATCCTCTTCTTACGTGCTGCTTATATATTCAAGGACATAATTTAGATCTGGGCCAAGCCAGTTTCCTAGTACTGCACCGTTTATTAGGGAGATTCTTCTACTCACTCACAGACAGCCGGAGAACCTCAGACCCCTCCCCACAGGTCTGGCTCTCTGATTGGGGGGAACTGAGTGGGCAGAGCAAGGCCAATTTTGCTCTAATGAAGAGCTTCTTAACTCCTGGGCAATAGGCCTCTGGCATTTGGTGAAGACTATGGATCCTTTCTCAGAGTAACATTTTTATGTGCAGAAAAGAATACATTATACTACATTATATATAGTAAATATAATATCTAAATATATATAATAATATATAATATATAATAATGAGGCATTAGAAAGGAAGCCCATTACACTAAAATACAACCCTGAAAGTATAAATAAATAAATTTATGATAAATAATAAATGTGCTTCTTTGTTAATGCATTAAATAGTAAGATTTAGCAGTGGGACTACTAATTACCCTTGTTTCAAAGCAGTGCTGAGCAGGAATGATATTCTGGGGTATCTGCTGTATTTCATATATCTGAAATATATGAAAACATCTGTGATTTCTATTCGACACAAATTCATAGACACTGTTAATATTACTATGGTTTGTTACTGATATTCATTTGTAGGAAATATTACATTTCACTTAGAGGTCAGAGAATATAAAGACATAAGGCATTTTCTTTTCTCATTAAGTTCAGGGGCCCCCTGAAAGTGTCCATGGGCTCCAGGTTAGGAATACTCGCTCTAAGGGAAGCTCCTCCCTTTGAAAAAAAGTAGGTAATAAGCATCATCTCCAACAGCATATGTTACACGAACAAGACTGCAGGTGATGGTCAAGTTTGTTTACATTGTACATAGTGGCCAGATTACTGAATGGTGATCACAGCAGCTTGGAAAACAGTGGTTTGCAAGGCATGGATTATTCATTTACTCCTCAAAATGACCCTATTGGTAGTTAGTGTTGTTATCTCCATTTTCAAGTGAGGAAGCTGAGGTTGTGTCACTTGTCAAAGGTCCCACATCTAGCTAATGGGAGGGTCAGGATTTGAAATGCAGGAGGCCTGTTGCCCAGGTAGTTTGGCTCCAGAACCCATGGTCTTAAACCACGAAACTGAACCTGTTTAGTAGGTTTAGACAGCTAGTCTAGGAATACCTAGGGCTAGGTGTAACTGCCATTTATAAAGTTATTGCCCTAGAAGAATATTCATTTTTTTAGTTGAAAATGTTCCTTTTTATTTGGTTAGGAAAGGAATAGAAAAATATATTTTATGACTTCAATGTTAAAAGTGAAAAAGGGCATGTGGGATTGCTTAGGAGTAAACTCTGGTGAAATGCTTACTCATTAGAGATTCTATATTTAAGCACTGGTGTTAGAACAAATTCAACCTAGAAAAATACTTATAAATAAATCATTGGAAGACAGCCCTTCCATAGACCGGGGCTTCCTCCATATCGAGATCAGGAATTACCGAACACCCTGTAGTGGCCAGTCATCCACTGTATTGAATAAGCATTATCCCCAAGTGGCCTTACTCTGGATTGCTTGGACCACAAATCAGCTGGGGCTGGAACAGGTGGGAAAGCCAGGCTTCCACTGAACTCAGCTTTCTGATGGGAGGGCATGTCACTTCTAATGAGCTCTGTCGAGAACTGTGAAGGTCTGAGATTTTATGCTGCTTCTGAACCAACAAGTTAGCTTTTATTTCATGGATGCTGGCAGAAGACACCAGAATATTGGGTCAGAGACAGAGGACTTGCCCAGCCAAGTCCCCTGGGGACAACCCAGAGGTGTGCAGTGAATGCTGCATATGCAGTAGATGTGTGTCACAGGAGGAAAACCCAAGCTTAGGAAATAACAATATTTTTAAAGGGCTGCAAACAAGCCCAAATTTTGCTCTAGAGAGAGAGATTATCTTTATTATTACAGGTAACAAACACGTTTGTCTTTGGCTCCGTTAGGGAGATTCTCTCTCTCTTTCCTAAGGCTGTTCACTATGCAAACTTCCTTGGAAAGTTAGTTCAAAATAAAGGCTGTCAGTGTCTCTGCTCAAAAGACATGCACAAACAGGAGGAACATGGAGAAGTGTCCCCCAGTAGACTTCAAGTGCTGGCAAGTGGAATTCCCAGGTAACTCCTTTAAATAGCCAGTGTCCAACTCCAGACTGCCTGGCAATCAAGCAGTTTGTATGTCCCTTCACTGATAAGGTTGTTTTCTCATGTGCACTCTATAACAGGAGAGCAACACAGGTACAGGTTCCTCTACTGGTACATAAATCCATGCTGTGTATCCAGGAGGGTTTAGTGGATGATGGAAGGAAAGGGACCTGTGCTTTCTCTTGTCCTGTTACCTTGCCCTTGTAAGTTTTCCTTTCCCCCATTAAAGCTGATGACAATTTATTCCAAGCCCTGGTGCACAACAGGTGATACCCAAATTGTCTTAGTACAGTAGATAAAGAAAAATAACAGAGATCTAAGAGTTCCCAGCAGACAGAAGGAAGAAGATAAAACAGGACAGGCACCCAGCAAAACAGAACTGCTAGAGGAGGACAGATAACAACTTTTTAAAAATCGCAAACTTTCTGTAAATAGATGCTATGGCTTCAAACTTAAAAACACATTAGATGAATTAAGGGAGAGGCTAGCTACTGATGTGGCCAGAGTGAGTAATCGGGGTGAAGGAGAAAAAATATCTCAAGGCATAATGTCTCAAAAATACAAAAAGATGGAATTTATAAGGAGAAAAAGATAAGACACTTGGAGAATAGATCTAGGAGACATAGCAATTAAAAACAGGGTTAAGAAGGAGGGAAAGGCTTGCTGGGAATGTAAATTGGTGCAGCCACTATGGAGAACAGTATGGAGTTTCCGTAAAAATACTAACAATAAAGTTACCATATCTAGCAGTCCCACTCCTGGGCATATATCCAGAAAAGATAAAAACTCTACTAAAAGATACATACACCCCAAAGTTCAAAGCAGCACTATTTACAATAGCCAAGACATGGCGACAAGCTAAATGTCCATCAACAGGTGACTGGATAAAGTAGTTGTGAGATATATATACACACATACCCACAATGGACTATTACTCAGCCTTAAAAAAGAAGGAAATAATGCCATTTGCAGCAATATGGATGGACCCAGAAATTATCATACTAAGTGAAGTAAGTCAGACAGAGGAAGACAAATATCATAGAATATTACTTTTATATGGAATATTAAAAAATGACACAAACATTGATAAAACAGAAACAGACTCACAGACACTGGAAATCCCAGAAGCTAGAAGATGTTGAAATAACAACTAGAGACTACTTAGAGTAAAGGACTGCAACCCAAGAATCCCATACCCAGCCAGTATTTCATTCATCCATCAGGATAAAAAACATTTAAACAAATTTTTTAAGAATTAAAAAAGTTTAACAACCCCATGCTCTATTTGAAAAAAATACTCAAGAAATCATTCTAACCAAACAACAAATGAACAAAAATGGAGGCCTCACATACTGAAGTTGACATTAAATGGATAATGATTGGATTTCTGAAAATAGGTAATATGTAGTTTAATCTAAATCAATCATAAACAAATTCTTGGGATATGTAACATGAGTACTAGATAAGGATCCTTAAAACAAAAGAGGTTGCTGCAAAGGCAATTTTAATCATTATCTAGAACTAAACTATGTCAGAAAAACCTAGGCATTGGATGTGGTGAACATGGAGGTAGAGTGGAGAAAGAGCACTTGAAATTTCTTACTTGGAGCAAGAAGGGGAAGGGAAATTAAAATAGTCTAACAATATCATCTTATTGGGGAAGGGGATTCAGGGGAAAATAGACAGTCTTGGTGAGAAAAATAGCTGAGGGGTCTTATTTTCAAATAATGGTAACAGAATATGCAATTGATTAAGACCACCAGAGAATAACAAGTTGCCATTAAGAGGATGGAAAAATACAATGGAATATCCAAATTAATAAGGGTAAAACATAGAAGGGGTAGCAAATTAATAAAACCAGAAAAAAATAAGAAAAAGGAAAAATAAGAACCATCAAAGTCAAACGATAGAGCATAAATATAACACGAAAGGAATAAAGCCAAGTATACCAGTCATTTCAGTAAATGCAAACGGACTTAGAGCTACCAAAAGATTGAAAATGTCAAAATGAGTTTAAAAAAACAGTTATATGGTAAGCTATAAAAGATGAAGAGACAGCAAGGCCAATGCCATAAAAACCAGAAACGGCAATATTATGACCAGGAAAGGAGGAAATGAAGATGAAAGAGATCTACAAGAGACTGAAGAGGGACACTGCGGAACAGTAGAAGGCACAGCTGAAGAAGCAAGTGTCCGAAACGTGTGTGCTGAGCAACACAACAGCTAAATGCATAAAGGAGAAATCCTAGAATTGACTCTTGAAAGATGCCAACATTTACAGGTCAGGAAAAGAATAAGCTGGCTGAGAAGGCATGGCCGAGAAAGTAGAGGAAGAGCAGGAAGGCAGGCAGTGATCATTTCTGGAAGTCTCAACCAATATACAGGTACAGGCGACCCCAGCAACAGTGGTCAGACAGACTCTCCACCCAGGGCCAGCTCCAGGGTCCAAGAAGACAGAACCTGGGGGACAACATTCCCTTCCCCACAGGCAGGCTGAGGGAGACACGGGCCTTTTCACATCACCCTCCATTCTGTATCTGCAATTTGGAGCAGCTTGTAATTGGGATGCACAATGCAGAATTAGGTTCTTTATCTAAGTGGGAGTTTCGTAGGCTTGGAGTGTTGTTAAGAAAGGAGCAGCTGCCCGATGTATGGGTGACATTGTAGAACACACCAGTAGTGGAAATAAAAAGGGGGTGCCAGGGGGAGGGTACAGCTCAGTGGTAGAGTGAGTGCCTAGCATGCGCGAGGTCCTGGGTTCAATCCCCAGTGCCTCCACTAAAAATAAACAAACCTAATTACCTCCCTGCCAAAATAAATAAATAAATAAAGCACAAATGAAAAATAAATTTTAAAAAAGAACTTAAAAAAAGAAAATCACATTAAAAGAAAAAGAGGGTGCCCATTATTTCCCATTAAAAGATCCATTTAACTTTCTGAGACTTAAAAAGTCAGTCCATGTTAAGACAATGTACTGTTTCTGACCCACTAAAAATCCCCTTTTCTCTTCTATTGACTAATCAGGAATCTATATTTATTGTCAAGTTTTAGCAATAATTCTAGGGATTTTTTTTCCTGATATCTCTAGGAAATATAACTGTTAAATATTGGCAAATGCAGGTCAACTCTCATTTCAGTGCCATCAACTGTGCAGAGCTTTCATTTTTCAGTGATGGTAATTTCTGGCAACTAGTCTATTTTCACAATGCTCTCACAATGCATATTAACTGCCTCTCTCTACACACACACACACACAAACACACACAGAGGCCCTCTTTTTTTTCTGGAGCAGGTAATAAATTATGAAAGAAAAATAACGCACTGCACAAAATATAGGTAAGATCATGATGCCACTTACCTGGGATTTCTACCTCTTCCTAATCTTTAGGGTGATGCTGGCATTTCTAACATGTCGGGAATTGGGGCAAGAGGATAAAATGTAGCTGGCCTGATCTGAACAGGGGGAGGGAAGTGAAAGAGTAGTTGATGTCCCAAACACCTCTTCCCCTGGTGGGGGAACTGGGGAGCTATTATTAAAGAGTATAAACTTGCAACTAGAAGATGAATAAGTCAGGAGGTATAATGTACAACATAGTGATTATAGTCAACAATACTGTATTAAAGACTTCAAAATTTCTATGAGACTAGATCTTTAAAGTTCTCACTACAAAAAAATGGTAATTATGTGATGTGGTGGAGGTATGAGCTAAAGCTACAGTGGTGATCATCACACTGCAATATTTAATAAGTGCATCAAATCAGTATGTTGTACACCTTACACTGACAGGTTAGGTTAATTATATCTCAAATTTAAAAATCAATTTAAAAAAACTTTCACTGAGTAGAACATTTGAAGATGCTGACAGCATCCACTCAGGAATTGACCTTAAAAAGAAACAAATACAACTCAAATCTCGAGCCATGCTACCACAGTGCGGTCCCCAGACCAGCTGCATTGGCATCTCATGTGAGCCTGTTTGTAATGCAGACTCAAGGCCCCATCCTAGACCTACTGAATCAGAATCTGCACTTTGCCAAGATGCCTCAAAAGTTTGCAAAATGCCACACTGGAAGAAATCTGCTGGCAAGCTCAGAAGGGACAGAGACCGAGGCTTGTTGAAGTGGGACGCAACCTGGACCTTTGTATTTTCACCAAGTTCCTCAGGAAACTCTGACACCAGCCGAAGTCTGAGCACCACTGCACAAGAGCTATGCTGTTCAAGACAAGAGCCCTGAGTCACATGTGGCTGTTTACACCTACATTTCAATGTAATCGAACAAAAGTAAAAATTCAGTCCCACGTGCCACATTTCAGTGCTCAAGAGCACGTGTGGCTAGTGGCGCCTCTATCGGACAGCGCGGGTATAACACTTCTGTCACTGTAGAAAGTTGTTGGACAGCACTGGGCTCAAGAGTTCTCAATCTTGCCTACACATTAGAATCAATGGCCATGGTTTTTTGTTGTTGTTGTTGTTAGTTTGTTTTAATACAGAATGCTTATTTTAGGCCTCATCCTACAGGCACTTTATCGTCATAGAAACTTGCCCTACTGTTTTCTAGTAAGGACACTATTAGGAAAACCAAGCTCTTGATCTTGATAAAACCTCACATATTTAGGCTCAGATAATCGTGTGAGATATTGTCCTTTTGAAACTGAGCAGGAACCTATGGGGCCCTCCCGGGCACAAAGCCTTTCCAGGTCTCCCATTTTTTGTTTGTAGGAAAAAGGCTTCGGCCTCCTAGATCGTCCCTGAGTAGCAAAGGGCAGACTCAGACAGTTACTAATCAGGGAAAGGAAGGAATGCAAAAACTAAGGAAGAGCAGTCAAAAAACAACAGTCGGCAATAAAGCAGGGCCTGGTTCCTCCTCCAGGGATATACATAGCAATGTATCTCTGAGTTCTTCCACGGGAACTAAGGCCCCACCCAGGGGAAGGATGTTAACTTCAGGCTGAGCTCAAGCACGTGGACCCCAGGCTGGCTGGAACCAAAAGGCTGATGACTGAGATTTCGAGAACCCCACTCTGTTACCGCACCACCAAGCAAACAGAGGGTGGTCACACATCCTGCAGGCCTCCCCCAAATTTTACCTATGAAAACACTTCCCTGAAAACCATCAGGGAGTTCAGGCCTTTTGAGCATGAGCCGCCCATTCTCCCTGCTCAACCCTGCAGTAAACCTTTCTCTGCTCCAAACTGCAGCGTTTCAGTTTGTTTGGCCTCACTGTGCGTGGGGCACAGGAACCTGGGTTGGACAACAATTTGTTTGCTGGACTCCAGGCTATGGTGCCAGGTTCTGCATTCTATGCATGTAATTTCAGGGATGTGATATTTACTTCATTTTCCTTTTTATTAGTTGAAAAGATCACATAGAAACACTAAGAAAAAGTTTAAAATGTTTCACACAACCATTACACTATTTCTCTGACCCACTGCTCTCTAGTCCTTGCAAATTTGCATACAGTATCTGATTTTTCATGAGCCACCCCAGGCTGGCTGTTCGATAGGTTTACAACAATTACAAAACTGAACGTCAATTAGATCAGCCCCCACCTCCAATCTTCAGAATATACAGAATTACCATCTCTAAATGCCTGCCTCCCTGCTCCTTGGGGGGGTTCTGGGCTTCCCCACATATATTTTTGCACAAACATAACATGCCTCTTCAGCCTTTGCTCCTATGCTCCTACAAGGACAGCGGTTCCCCAGGGACCCAGGTTGCTATAGTGATGTCCTTTGCTGCTTCTGACTCATAGACATGTCTCCGTTTCGCACTCTAAGAATCTCCATGAGTCACCCAACTAGGTTACATTCATAGAGGAGCTCTTTATGGAGAGTTGTGTGATGGGGCACTTTTATTTGCTGTGTCTCCTTGTCCCAGCCCAAGCCCCTGGAAGATCTACTTGACATTTGGAAACGTCTTCCCTCTGATCAACCATTCCCTAACCAAGTATGTGCACCTGAACTCTCCATCCTTTGGGGGTTAGTAAGGAGTGGCCCTTATTCTCAGGGGGGCTGAGTCCTAGAGGTGGGAGACAGCCGGTGGTCCTACACAGCTAGTCATTGTCCTCACCAGGGCTGGACTAGGCTGAGGCAAGTGAGGTGCTCACTCTTAGAGTCAGGCAAATGTAGGGTTGAAACTTCATTTAAAATTTTGATACTGTGTCAACCATAGTATCAAAAATTATGTTTTGCCTTAATTCACATTTTTTAAATATTTTTTTGCATTAAAATATTTTTATCTTGATTACTGAAGTTCTTTTGTCCGTTTGCTTAGCACTCTGTTAAATTTTGTGCCAGGGCCTTGCTGACCTCACCCCATTCACAAGCGCCAGTCCTTTCCGTCAGGTTCCTCTATCCCTCATTCAGATAGAGCCTTGGTGGGCCTACCGCTCACATCATCGAGTCATACCTGTAAAGCCCTCTGGCACCCAGCTTCAGCCTTGAGCTACACATACTGACTGCTACCTAGTGGTAATCACACTGTCCACTGTATTATAGTTAATTTCTATAAGCAATTGTTTCATAAACTATTTTCCTTGTTTCTAGGTTGCCTTAGTTTCCTCTTTTAACAGCTGCAAGATAGTCCACTAGGCTGACACACTATACTTAACTATTCTATTACTGGATATTCAGATTAGTTTCCATTCTCGTTCATTGAGTCCTTAGATCTACAAAAGAGCTGAGCGCTGAGGTAGAGGCTTGAGTGAGATAAACTGCTCTGCCTAGTAAAATGGGAAGCTGTTTGATGTCATTTTGGAGTTTGGGAGTTTGGAGGGTTTATGTTTGTGCGTTTGTTTGTTTTCTGGTGGGCTGTAGAGAGGAGAGAGGCAAGCAAGTTGTTGGAAAGCCGGAGGCCAGGACGGAAGAAATGGCGGAGGGACGTTTTTTAAAGGGAGATATATGATACTGAACTTAAGGCATCAACTGTATGGAGTCACAACGGAGACCCTGCTGTTACTGCCACATCTTCAGAAAATGTCGACCACAGTGCAAACTGACTCAGAAACATACTAGATAGGGAGCTATTAGCACGCTATTTTGCATGTATACAAAAGAAGTCATTCGCAGATCAGTTCCATCTAATGAAGGCAAAGACAGGGAAAGAGGAGAGAAGAAGTAGCAGACAGCTGAAGATAGTGGCATTTGTCTTCTTTTCCATAGGCTCTCTTCTGATGCTAATTGGATGGCAGCAAGCAGCGAGGCCAGTGCAGATGCCCACCAAGGGAAGAGCCGCAGGAACGCACCATAGTCAAAACCCAGCTGGCTCCAGTTAGCTCGCGGCAGCCAGTAAGAACTCACTCCCCCAGGGAGCCACAGGGCACTGGAGTGAGAGGAAGTGAGGAAGGGCTGTTACAGGATTTAGGCAGGTGGTGAGGGGTTCTGAGAAGAGTTTAAGGAAGCAGGGGCATATTCTGAATTCCTTGTTGTCAAGAGGCAGAAGCAGCACGATAATTGGGCATCTTCGTTTTCGTTTGCTAGGTGGGAAGATTAAGAAGGGGCTAGAATTGTCATTGGTAAAGGATCTACAGAGAATCCTGTTAGTCAAGGGAGGGGAGGGATTGCTAATCACTTCCCTGGTTGAGGAGTGGCCTTGGTTCTCTCTAGTTCCAAACATGGTCAGAGCGACCTTCTCTGGACATTATTTATTTCCCACGAGCGCTATTTATCTTCAGTTGGGAACATCACAACCTAGCTGCCAGCGGGGCTATTTTTCATTTTCTCAGTCCCTCCTTTTGGCCAGGGGTAGACAAGTGCAGCCTGCAGGATGTCCATCTGTCGGTCCAGGTCCACACAAGTCAGGACATTCTGCCCTTGAGCAGCTGGATCAGTCATCAAGGAATAAATCTGGTCATTCATGGATGCCCTAGGAGATCCTGGGAGTCAACTCCCATGTGTTTTTGACAGGCCGTTTCTGCTTTGTGTCTGCCAGTGTCCTTTGAGAGCACCTGCAATGGAGTTATAATTTTTCCCTCATCTCGTTTTTCTGAACAGATGCAAATGCTGGGTCTTAGGTTCAGTTCCTTCTGGGTCCTGAGGTGACAGCATGGGCATGGGTAGGTCACTGTGGGAAGTTATCATTTTAGCAAGAATGGCTCATCCACACAGGGACTCAGCTGAGAGCCTGTAGAAGATCTGCCTGAGATCTGCATGTTCATCAGATCTTCAACAGACCCCCAAAAAAGGCAAGTCTTTATCCACTGGCCTATCCTCACTGCCCAGGGTCACCCCTGAGCCTCTCACCCTTCCAGGCATGTGGATTTGCCAGAACAACTGAGCGGCCCCTGGCTGTCAGATGCTAAATATTTCCTCCATATGTAAGGGATGAAAGTACAAGTGAAAAAAATGTTCCAGCATTTTGCCCCTGAGAGTTTTCAATGACTTCTACGACCACCATGTCAGCAGGACCAAGTCCCAAAGTGGTTGTCTCACATCAAGATGCTGAAAAGCCTTACGCTTGACCTGGCTTGCCTGGCTTTACCTAGATGATGCCCTTGGCCTCTGAGAGCTTCTGTGAGTCATGAGCCAGAGTTCTGCCTGGCTCTCCGGGGCCGCAGAACCTAAAGGTTGTTTCTGACCTTGTGGGTGAAGGCCCTCAGCACAGGCATCTCCCCACGGACCCAGTCATGAGAAGAGGAAGGACAGAGAGAAGGCAGACGGACTAGCTTTATCCTGCTCCTATGCCACCGAATTGGCCACACACCTCAGGACAATGTAGCTCTATTTTTCGCAGTGTAACTCTGGATGGTAAAGTTTAAGGCTTCAGCCGGTTAAGAAAGACTGGTCAGAATTGAAAAGGAGCCCAAAGTATAATGACTGAAGCGAGTAATGTACATAAATAGCTGGGCCAGTTTATCTCTTGTTCAAAATCCTATTCTATTTGCGAGCAATTTTCTTCCACTTCAAACTCTCTCATTATATACCCTTTCATTCAAAATGTTAATTCTGCCTCCTCCTGTAATTTAACCATCCACTAATCATTTCTGGGATGGAAACACATATTCCTAAGTGAAGCTCTTTTGAAGAGCTGAGTTAAGCTGACAGTGGGTTTGTTTCTCTCATTTCTTGTCTAATGGTTAATAGAATTGCCAACAAAGAACTTTTCAAAGTCTTAAAAACCATCCATGATAATATTTTTGCACACACTAAACATTTGGGCAGATGGACGTTTACATCTCAGTAACTAAAGTGAAAAAAAAAAGGCAAAAAAAAATCTGTTGCCCCCAAATGAGGTTTACAAAAATGACTTAGCACTCTATAAAAATACAGTGACTCTCTTTCCAAATCAAAGGAAAAGTACGGGGATATGGATTCTAGCCTTAGGTCTTCTGGTTACTAGCTAAGTGACCTTGCACACACGCCTGCATTTTCCACCAAATTGTAAGTCCGTTTATAACAAAACTGATAGAAGTCAGATAAGAAGTTTCATGTCAAGAAAGAATATCAATGGGGTGAGACAGGGAAGAAGTCAGATGCTCTCTCTTCCACCAAGGCTTCCCTACAGCTCAAGGGGCTATCTAATCAGAGTGACTTACAGTCTCCTTAGCAAAACAACCCTCGCAAGGACGTCAGCAGCGCGCAAGACCAGCTAAGCCTTTCCTGTGTTTGAAGCTGAGGGATAAACTAGCGGTTGGCTCCGACTTCTATCTCATTTATAAATTTAAAACAGAATCTGCAGAGCATCAACGGTTCCTACTAAATCCAATGTCATCCTTTATCACTCTTGACAAGAAATTTTAAAGATCTGAGCCTCTTAGGACCCTCTACTGCCTCCTGTGCTCACACAATAACGCATTTCCCAGGTTATTGACTACATGGTATGGTAAATCACACGGGGGCCCAATTCTTCACCCCTCCCCATGGCCACACCCTTTGCCTGTAACGTGGTAGTGCCTTCCCGCTGGAGGACCCAGCCAGGGGCAGAGCCTGGATTTGCGGGGCCCAGTGCAAAATGAAAATGTGGGACAGCCTGTTTCAAAAAGCAGCAAACGAGTGCTATTTGAGCTACTAAAATATAGAGCTTTTTCCTTCCTTCCACAGCCTCTCTCAACTTGGAATGGTGCTTTTTATTTGCTATTTACTGTCATTCTAAGTAAAAAAAAAATTTTTTAATTAGCATAAACTTTACAGTTTATATTTTCCAAGAAGTAATGCCTGAGGCTGGGACATCCATGCAAAGCATTCAAGGCAGGGACACCATGCGAAGACAAATACGCTATGTCTGCCCTGGGCTGAGAATTCCTCGAGTATAGAGGCACATTTATCTGAATCCCCAGGGCTGGGCATGGTGCCTGGTACACAGCAAGCAATAAATACATATTTAAGGGAAAAAGGGAGGGAGCAAGAAAATGAATTTGAAAATGAGTTTAGGGGGAGATAGAGCTCAGTGGCAGAGCGCATACTTAGCATGCACGAGGTCCTGGGTTCAATCCTCAGTACCTCCATTTTAAAAAAAGAAAAAAATGAGTTTTGCTTATGCAGTTGTGGAGACAGTGGCACCCTCACACATCGCTGGTGAGAGAGGGCAATGGTGTACTCACTTTGGAAAACAGTCTGGCGGGTCCTCAGAAAAGCTAAACAGAGAGCTCCCGTATGACCCAACAATCTCACTCCTAGGTATGTACCCAAGACAAATAAAAACATACGCTCACACAAAAACTTGTACGTGAATGTTCAGAGCAGCATTATACATAATAGCTCCAAAGTGAAAACAACTCAAGTGTCTATCAGCTGATGAATGGATAAGCAAAATGTGGTCTATCCACACAATGGAATATTTTCCTGCCGTAAAAAAGAATGAGGTACTGATTCAGGCTACAACAAATACTACACTACGTGAAAGAAGCCAGTTACAAAGGACCACGTATTGTATGATTCTATTTGCGTGAAATGTCCAGAATAGGCAAACCCACAGAAACAGAAAGTAGACTAATGCAGCGGGGGGCGATGAAGAGTGACTGCTAATGGGTAGAGAATGCCTTTTTAGGGTGATGAAGATGTTTTGGAATTAGATAGTGATGATGGTTGCACAACTTTGGGAGTATACTAAAAACCACTGAATTTTGTGGCATGTGAGTTATATTTCATTTAGGAAAACAGTTCTGCTTGGGTCCATTTCTTACTAGTGTGTGACCTTTGAAAAGTTATGTGCCCTCTCTGAACTTCAGTTCCCTCGACTATATAGTGGGGAATAATAACACTTCTGTAGAACTGTTTGTGAGGATCGGGTTAGATGTGAAATGTAAAGCAGTGGCACCCTGCAGCCTTCAAGCCCTCTGCTCCTACCTGCCACCCTCAGTGTCAGGGACGGTCTCTGGCGGGATTCAGGGCAAACCAACACAATGGAGTCCCTCACTCACCTTCTACCGGGGGTGGGGGCGGGGAACAGTAGAATATGGAAGAACATTCGGCGAGGGAATGGAGGGATCAAAGTTCTCTTCCTCCTCCAGTAAGTGGATTCTCTCCCCTTTCCCCTCGGGAGGGTCAGATGGAGTGGATGAAGTTTCTTCTTGGGAGGGGCTCTGTGCCTCCCAGGGACCAGGTGAGACCCAGGGACCAAGGAGCTAAGCCATTACGTCTCCAAGCTTGGCTGGTCTCTAGGCTGGAAGGGGCAGAGTCACAGGGCTTCTTGGAATTGCTGCTCGGTCCTCAGCACCAGAGAATGGAATGACGTGTGAACAGTGTACATGATTTCTTGCTGGACCCAGACACTCCGCAGGAATAGTTTCAGGGAGGAGAAGGATGCCCGGATGTTTGCCACAGGCAGGGCTAAACTGACCCATGTAGCACTCCAGGCAGCAAGGATATCTATTCAAAGAAAAATGCTCTTGAATTGTGTTTGCTCAAAATTATGTACTCTATCTATGTGGATGGTATTGATGAGTGTTTTCACATTTCCACCAGAGGGCGCTGTCTGCCTCCTTGGTGGCCACACCAATGTTCTATAGTATATGTGGAGTTAACTGGTACCAGATGACCAATTTATTAAAGTTTTAATGTCATGAAAGTGATGTCCCAATCTACACTTTGGATCCTAAACTTCCTTCCAAACACTGGTCCTACATTTTCCATTTTCTGTTTCCTATCTCTGCCTGGATGTTCTGCTGATCCACCGAACTCACCATGCCCCAAACTAAACTCATTATCTTTCTCTCCAACTGAGTTTCTTATCTCTGTGTGGACCCAGGACAGCCAATACTGTTCTGCCGAATTTGAGCTGCAAACAGATCCCCAGCTGAAATCCCTCTGCTTGCCATGTCAGGCCCCAGGAGAAAGCAGCATCTTTTCCTACTCTGCACAAAGGCACCGTAATGGCCAGCAGCAGTCCTGGGCCCCACGCTCATCTCCGGTACTCAACTTGGTCATTTGCATGCAAGTGCTTTTCTCTACCCTGTGTCAGCTAACATCCCTGAATGTCAAAATCATATTTTTTCCCTGAAGATCTATCAGAAATGTTGTCACTGCCATAAAACCTCTGAACTGCTTCCTGCCCTGCACTCCCGCCGTCTTTAAGTCAGCTCTTCTCCATCTGAATTTTCAAAGCACTTTACTATACTTAACTGTGGCATTTACCTCTTTCTGCCTGGTATTCAAGTATTTTTTGTGGTTAAAAATATATATAACATTAAGGTTACCATACTAATCATTTTAAGTGTGTGGTTCAGTAGTTTTAAGTACATTCACACTTGTGCAACAGATCTCTAGAACTTTTTCATCTTGCAAAACTGAAACTTTATACCCATTAAACACCAATTCCTCCAGACCTTGGTAACCACCTTTCTACTTCTGTTTCTATGATTCTGACTACTTTAGGTACCTTATATAAGTGGAATCGCACAGTATTTGTCCTCTTGTGACTGGCTTCTTTTGCTCAGTACAATGTCCTTAAGATTTATCCATGTTGTAGCATGTGACAGGACTTCTTTCTTTTTTAAGGCTTATATATGTATGTATTTATGCGTGTGTGTGTGTGTGTGTCTGTGTGTGTGTGTATACACACACACATATACACACCAAATTTTCTTTATCTATTTATTTGTCAATAGACATTTGGGTGAATTACTTTCACTGCTTTGAATCTTTTGTACCCAAAAATGGGATTCCTGGATCACACGGTAGTTTTATTATTTTTTTAGGATCCTACTATTTTTCATAACAATTGCACCATTTTACATTCCCACCAACAGTGCACAAATGTTCCATCTCTGCATCCTCACCAACGCTTGTCATTTTCTCTTCTTTTGGTAACGGCGCCTAGCTATTTCAGCACAAGTTGCTGTATTCAGTTCCTCGGGCTGCTGTAACAAATAACCGCAAACTGAGCGGCTTAAAGCAGCGGAAACTCATTCTCTCATAGTTCTGGAGGTCAGAAGTCCAAAATCAAGGTATCGGCCGGTTGTTCCCTCTAAAGGCTCTGAGGGAGGAGCCATTCCACACCTCTCTTCTAGTCTCTGGTGGCTGCCGACAACGCTTGGCATTCCTTGGCTTGTAGCATCATGAGTCTAATCTCTCCCTACCTCCATTTTCACATGGCCGTCTTTTCTCTGTATCTTTTCCTTTTTCATCACTTTTAAGGATGCTGTCATTGAATTAAGGGCTCACCCTAATGGGGTGGGGGCTACAGTTCAACCCATTACAGTTGTCATTACTAGACTAAGCTCCTCGAGATCAGGTTCCATGTCTTGTTCATATTTGTTTACCTCCAAAACCTAGTACACCACCTTAAACATAGAAGGGGCTACATGCCTCCTGAGGTAATAGGTGGACTGATGGTTGGTCAGATGATGGATATTATCTAACCTGTTGGATCGACACCTGATGCAGTCAGAGTTGGGAAGGGTGCATTAGGGATTCACATTCCCCCAATGACACTTCCTAATCACTCGAGGTATGACTTTAAGATACAGGGAACAGAACACAATGAAAAACCATTCACAGCTTCACAGCCACATAGCTTCTCCCACTCCGGGCAAATGGATCCCAGATGAAGACTGTGTGGCCGGGGCAGATTAAGGTAAGCTTGGCTGAAACATCCAGTTGCACAACAAGAGTCCACAGCCCTCCCCACAGTTTCTGCAAATTCTCAAGTCTCTATTTCGTGGTCCTGATTTGTTGTTCCTGTGTGTCTTCTTGATTCCTTTCCTTGCCAAAGGTCAGCGCCTTCACCAGATGCTGCACAAGATTCCCAGCTCACCTCCCACCGCAAGCATTTCGGAAGTTTAGAACTTTACTAACAGTTTGGGGGCACACAGTCCATCTCCTAGCCTTCAGCCATGATGCTCACCCCCCTTTTTCTGTTTCACTTTTCCCTTTCCCCTTCCTCTCTGGTTCAAAACACAAATTCCTTTCCTTGGCTTGTGCCAGGCAGCTCTGTAGTTCTGTTCACACTTCTACTCTAAACAGGCTTATTTTAAAAATATAAGGCAGGCAGGCGAGAGAAGAGAGAGAGAGAGAGAGAGAAGAAAGGAAGGAATGAAGGAAAAGGAAGGGAAAGAAAAGAAAAAGAAAAAGGAAGAAAGAACTGAAACCATTTAAGAATTTTCATACCAGCTATTAAAATAATATTATTTTCTCTTCTTGTATTTTATAAATATTAATGATAACTTAAAGTGGGGAGTTCTCTTAGTAGGGAGAGAAACTGAACAACAGCCTTTGATCCAGTTGCTGTAGACTCCCCTCAAACCTTGGCCTTCTTACTAAAAGTGAAGCAATCCTCTTCTCAAGTTTACATTTAATTATAATTGCAACCGTCATGATGATTAAGCCTCTCCCTTTGTCATTGTCTTTTCTTGGCATCATTTCTTTGGCTCAGTTTGCAGGCTATAGACCTCAGATGAATCACAGAGAATCTGCTTTTTAACTGTGGCGAAACCATAGGCAGCTTTCTGTTTATTCCCAGAATCAGTTCCAAAACAGCTGTTCAATGTTCATCTTTGATTTTGTCATCTTATTTCAGGGGATGCTGGTAACAGCAGCATCTTCTGTTTTTAATTCCCCTGAAGAAAGAAAAAAAGAATTCCCCGAGTTGGTGTGCTGGGTGTAGGTGCTAGTTAATGACTTATTTCCTCTCATTTCCTTAATCAGGAAATTTCATAGTCCGGCAGCGGCAGGGTTCCCATGAACGTGGCTCTGACCTGAGCCAAGTTGTGTGAAACACTCGACCACAAAACCAGCTTGCTCTGCAAGCCTCTGACGGTTCCAAAGTGAGGCCGACCAGAACCTTCCATTTGATACAGTGGTGAGGAAAGCTTGTCAAATTTTCATGGGTAGTGCTGGCTCCATCTCTAATAGAATCAATCAGCCAAAAAGGAATACATGAAGTCATCCATCAACTGGTATTTTGGAGATGAATTGAATGGTGAGTTTTAGTTTAGGGAGACTTCCTTCTGGAAAAATGGTGGATGAATGATGGACACACTAAATACCTTGTGGTATGAAAAAGCACTCAAGAAAATCAAGAAGTGTGCCTTATCTGAGTGCAAGGTACTGCTTAGTTTAGAATCGTTGCTTGAAGGCTAATAGCTTATCAAAATGGTCATTTTTAAATGTCACGAGCCATGTTTAAATTGCTTTTTACCAGTGGTTTTTCACACTGTTGCTGTATGTTGGAATAACCTGAGGAAAGCTTTCCAAAAAAATACTGATAATTGACACTACCCCCAAAAAGTATAATTTACTGGTTCTCAAGTAAAACCTCGACAGTGGTCTTTTTAAAGCCCTCTCCACGAGACTCCAACATGCAGCCGATTGGAGCCACTGTTCTCCGCAAATCACAACTGCAAACAACCTTTGAAACCTGTGTGGTGTGTATGGGGGACACACACTGTGATGGTGCACTTTGCAAGAAGTCAGTTTGGTTTGTAATGACCTGTCTTTGAAGTAGAATTTGTTCCCCTTCTATCAGAGATAAATTAGCCCGTGACAAATAATCTCTGGCAAACCTCACACTTACTTCTGTTCCTCTCTCTCTCTCTCCTTTTCAGCCTTATTTTCATTCCACACCACCTTTTAGAGACTGAACACCTTCCACGCCAGTTCAGATCACCAAAATGTGAGCCCTACTAGGAAACTCTTAACAACTCAATTTGCCAAACTGGTCTTTGTCCAGTATCCTCCATTTCAGGAAATGGACCCCAAACCCACCCTCTTGTTAAGCCAATAATTTGGACCAATCTTGATTGTTTCCTTTCCCTCATCTAATCCTTCACCCCCACTGCCCTTCAATCAGCTCCAGCTCCAAACATAACTCACATTCACCCCCTTCTCACCACCCCGGGGCCACCTGCCTGCTCAACTATTACCACATCCCACCCTGACTGCAAAGGCTTCCCAACTCCTTCTGCTTTCACTCCATCCAAGCCATTCCTTGCCCAGCTGCCAGAGCAATCTTTCATGTGGTGACTTATAAACCACTTGCCTCACTGCTCAGCCATACCAAAGAATGAAATAACGTCACTGGCAGCAACATGGATGGACCTAGAGATTATCATACTGAGTGAAGTAAGTCCAACAAAGAAAGACAAATACCATATGATATCACTTATATCTGAAAAAAGGACACAAATGAACTTATTTACAAAGCAGAGACAGACCCACAAGCATAGAAAACAAACCTATGGTTACCAGGGGGAAGAGAGGGGGTGGGGAGGGATAAATTGGGACTTTGAGATTTGTAAATAAAAACTACTATATATAAAATAAATAAACAATAAAGTCCTACTGCATAGCACAGGGAACTATAGTCAATACCTTGTAATGGCCTATAATGAAAAAGAACAGGAAAAGGAATATATATATATAAAAAACTCTGCTGTACACCAGAAATTAACACATTGTAAATCAACTATACTTCAATAAAAATAAAAAACAATAAACCACTTTCCTGCACAAAGCCTTTCAACAGCTGCTCGTTTCAAGTGGAGTAAAATCCGAACTCCTCACCTTGGCCCACAGGATCTAGCTGCGGCAGCTGTATCTCACCCAGGCTTGTGCCCCTCCCCCTTTCCCTCTCCCCCTCCCTCTCCGCCCTCCTACTCCCCCCTCTCCTTTCCCCTCTCCCCCTGCTCGAGGCCTTTCTCTGGTGCCTTGCCTGGCTGGCTCCCTTACCCAGCTAGTCTCCTTTTAGTATTCCTTTTCAAAAACGCCTTCCTTGATGATTTTATCTCTGTCATAGCATCCTATTTCTTTCCTTTCTAGTAAGGATTTAATTTACCTGTTTGTTTTCAGTCCCCCCAATAACCACTGGAAGTGAAGCTCCATGGGGAAAAGGACTGTCTCTTATTCACAGCTCTGTCCCCAGCACCTAAGAGCATATCTAGCACATAGTAGGAACACATCAAGTATTTGCGGAATCAATGAATGAATGAGGGGAAGAGGCGCAGAAGGAATGACGGGATAATACATATCTGAGACCACGCATCTCTGCATGATTAAGGGTTGACGGCGACTTGTGAGAAAAGGAATGTCAGCTTTTACTTAATGTGGCTTCTAAGGCCATAAGCTGTTGTTGACACATTTATCATCCAAGTCTTTCTCATCATGTGCATCATTGAGGACTCTGGTTACCAGTACAGAAACCAACAGAAGCCAGCTGAACCACAAGGAGAATCCATTATAAGGCTGCTGGCCGCCCTTATGGAACCCAAGTGGAGATTAGAAAAGGACTCAAATCAAGAAACTCAAATTCTTGGAAACCTGGGGCTTTCTTTCTCTCTCTCTCTCTTGTTTTCCTCTGCACAACTGTTTCTTCTTTCTCTGCAGATCAGCTTTCTGTGCACCTGCCACTCCCAATTTCTGAGCTTTTACATCTCTGCCATCCTAGAACCCAGAAGGAACTCAAGTGTCATGGAACTGAACCTCCAATTTTCCTGAGAAAGAGATTCCAACTGCCCTAGCTTGGGTAAAGTGCTTAACCCTGGATAATTATCTGTAGCCAATGAGATGGGAAGACATGGACAAACATTCCCCCCAAGGGGATCATATTGAAAAACGGGGCCGAGGGTGAGGGAGTTTGGAGGGACAATTCCTGGTGACATGAGGAATCACTGACTTTTTGGCTAAGTAGACACCTCAAAATATATCCATTAGAAAATTCAAGTTAGCTGCTGGGATGCGTTCATTGTCACCCACCCCCACCCCCGGCTATCTTTTCTGCTTGCTCCTTATGGCTAGTTTACCTCTGGAGGATTCGGGCTTTGGGCTGATGCCTTAGTTTCTGGAGGCAGCCAGGTGTTGAACTGGCACTGGATGGCAGAGAAAGAAAAGAAAAAGAGGAGTACTTCTATGCCACAGAAAGAGGAGAATTAGATCAAGGAAAGAATAAGTATATTTTAAGCACCAAGGCCTGACGGATGATTTCGAAGAGGAGAATTGGATTAAGAAAAGAATAAGTCCCTATTAAGCTTGAAAGCTTGATGGATTATTTTAAGTCACTGCCTTTGAGTCATTTTTTCAAACCAAATGACTCAGCCACCAAGAAATTCTTTTGTTCTGTGATCAATCTTACTTTATTGCTAGTATGGTAAGTTCAAATGCTGATGTGTTCCTGACTACATGCTGCAGCGACGAAGCTGCCTGTTTCTCTGTCCTTATGCTCGCTTTAATGAAGCATCGCTTCCAACATTGATGCTTGAATCTATAGAAACGGACCCATCAATATATTTGAATAAAAAATAAGTGGTTGAATTTGGGTGTAGGATTTTAAGTTTTTAAGGAACAATGTCATGCAAGATAGAACGATAGACATATTTAGGAAAAAGATTTCCTTAAAGGCCATAGGTATATTGGTTAATATTCTGGCTTTGTGGCCTAATGATTCAAAGCCTAGTTTCTTCCTCTTTACTAGCTCTGTGATCTTCAACAAAATATAATTTCTTATCATAAAATCAGAGTAGTAATAGAATTTGCCTCTGAAAAGTTCGGTGAGGTTTACTTGAAATAATAGATTGTATCAGTTAGGCATTGTACTACACTGTAAACAACAGGATCCCTGACTAAATAGTAGCCTCAGCAGACCAGGGGATTCATTTTTCTCACTCACCAAGAAGTCCGGAGGTAGGAAGTCAGTCGCTGGCCTTGGTTAAGGGGCTCAAAGATTTCAGAGCCCAGATCTCTGCAGTTCCCATGACCTTTCTTGCATAATGCCAAGATGGCTGCTGCAGCCTCAGCCATCACATCCATATCCCTAACAGCAAAGAGGAAAAGGAGTGGTGATTGAATCAAGAGAGCAAAAACTTTGCCAAATGTCTAAGTCAGGGTAGGCTAAGTGCTTTACCAAATAAGCCCCACACTTTAGCGGATTAGCACCATAGAACATGATTTTCACTCTTGCCAAGGTTAACTGATAGCAGAGGGAGGGGGTTGGAGGGGAGAGGATGGGATGCAGCTCTTCTCAGAACAATCACTCAAAGACCAATTTAGAATATGGGGCTTCCAGGGTTATGTTAGGCATTAATATCCCACCACAGACAAGGGAAGAGAGAACATGGGGAATTGTGTAGGAAAGTTTATGGATCAGGTTTAAAACTGAGGTGCTATATTTTTGTTCACATCTTACTGGCCAGAATTCAGTCATGTGGGTCCACATAGATGTAAAGATTGCCAGAAAATATCGTCCCTGAATGGACAGTTCCTACCACAACATCTCTACGTCATAGAAAATGAGCTTGAATCTTTGGGGATACAGTTGTATCTGCCACATTGGATCCAAAGGGACTTCTACAGAAATTTTTTTTTGATTCAAGTATAGTCGATTTACAATGTTGTTATTTCTGGTGTTCAGCATAGTGATTCAATTATACATATACATTTTCCTTTTCCTATTCTTTTTCATTATAGGTTATTACAAGATATTGAATATAGTTCCCTGTGCTATACAGTAGGACCTTGTTGTTTATCTATTTTATATACAGTAGTTATTATCTACAAATCCCCAACTCCCAATTTATCTCTTCCCACCCCTTTTCCCCCCGGTAGCCAGAAGTTTGTTCTCTGTGTCTGTAACTCTGTTTCTGCTTTGTAAATAAGTCCATTTGTGTCTTTTTTAAAAGATTCCACATATAAGTGATACTGTATGGTATTTTTCTTTCTCTTTCTGGCTTACTTCACTTAGAATGACGATCTCCAGGTCCATCCATGTTGCTACAAATGGCATTATTTTATTCTTCTTTATGGCTGAGTAGTATTCCATTGACTATATATACCACTTCTTTATCCGCTCATCCGTCTATGGAAATTTAGGTTGCTTCCACATCTTGGCTACTGTAAATAGTGCTGCTGTGAGCATCGGAGTGCATGTGAACAGAAACTTTATTGCCTAGAACTATGTCACTTGATCACACCCCTGCCTGCGATAAAGGCTGGGAAATGTAGTTTTCAGCTGATATCACTGCGACTCTGGAGAGCTCAGGTTTCTGTTAGTAAGGAAGAAGATGCTGTGCAGGCAGCTAGCAGTGTCCGCCACATGTGAGAAAAGTGCTTAGCACAGCGCCTGGTACTTAGTAAACATTCAGTAAATGCTAGCTATTGTCATTGCTTTGACAGCTTTCTTAGGGAAAGATATACTACCTGACACAGCTGTCTCTCCTGCTGGAAGTTATTTACTCAGCATCCTGGTTAATGGAGGGCTGAGTCTGGAATGAGAAGACTTAGGTTTAAATCCTGGCTGGGCCCCTTCCTATCTTCTCTGAGCCTCAGTTTCTTTATCAAAAGAATGAGAAGGGTTTAACACGCCTCACAAGTTCGTGGTGTGGATTAACTGAGACAATGAGCCCAAATGGGTTAAAAGCGTTATCGCATACATATTACATACACAAGATTAAAACTGAAAGTCAAGTGAAAGCAACCCACATGCCCACGCTGTTGGTTTCCTTGGGGTGCTGTAACACATACCACAACCTGTGCAGCTTAAAACACAGGGAGACAGCCTCGCATGGTTCTGGAGGCTGGGAGTCTGAAATGAAGGCGTTTGCCAGGGCCAGGCTCCTTCTCAAGTCTCCAGGGGAGCATCATTCCTTGCCTCTTCCACCTTCCGGTGGTGGCCTTCAATCACTGACATCCCTTTGCTGTCAGCTGCATCACTCCCACCTCTGCCTCTGTCACCACATGGCCTTCTCCCGGTGTGTCTCTGTGTCTCGTCTCCTCTTCTTTTAAGGATACCCTTTAAGGGCACTCTCCTCCTATACGACCCCATCTTAACCAGTTACATCTGCCATGATCCTATCTGCAAATAAGTCCCCATTCTGAGATACTGGTGGATGGGACTTCAACATATCTTTTTTGGTGGGAGGAAACACAATTCAACCCATGACATTCATCAAAGGAAGAATGGATAAATAAAATGTGATATATCCATACAATGGAATATTTTTCATTAATAAAAAGGAATGAAGTACTGATACATGCTACAAGGTGGATGACCCTTGAAACATTATGCTAAGGGAAAGAAGCCAGACATACAAGGTCATATATGGGATCGTTCCATTTATACAAAATGTCCAGAATAGGCAAATCTATAGAGATGGAAAGTCGATTAGTGGTTGCTCAGGGCTGTGGGAGGGGGTACTGCAGAGTGACTGCCAAAGGGGTTCCTTTGCGGGGGACAAAAATGTTCTACCATTGACTGTGTGATAGTTGTGTAAAGAAAATGAGCAAATGAAACTCTGCCATTTTAAATAAGTTTAAACCGCTAACCTTCAGTAAATCACATCTCCAGAGTCCTGAAAGAACCTACACTTGTCATCCTATAAATGCTGCTGGAAAGCTGAGAGGACTCCTGTGTTGGGGAAGAAGAAACTAAGACTTTCAGGCCCTCCCTCCAATACCCTCCCCGAAATTCCTCATGGGAGGAGACTTAGCCGACCAAGGAGCCTGGGGAGAACGGATGGCCTCTGTTGTCTAAGTCTATGCTCTTCGCCCAGCATCTGGAAGGCCCCTTGTTAGGATGCAATGAGTTCCTTCATCTACAGCAAAGACATCACCCTGTATCTTGACTGAGCTCCATTTTGAGCCCTCTGTCATCACTGGCAAGAGTCACCCCACTGTCTTCGCAGGTCAGCTTTGGCAGGCCGTTCAAGGGCCTGCTGTAAAATTTTCCATGAAATTATCCCTGCACCTCGCAGCAGGATACTAAAAGTTGAGACAGCTATTATCACCAGACTGTTATTTATAACTGGGAAGGGGGCATGGTAATAGGTTTATTTATTTATTTAAAAAAAAATTTTAATGGAGGTACTGGAGATTGAACCCAGGACCTTATGCATGCTAAGCATGTGCTCTACCACTGAGCTAACCCCCCCACTGACTGTTATTTAAACTTACATTTGTATTTACATTTCCCACAGCATCTAAATAGTCCAACTCCACTACATCCTGCAAATAACAGGGGGCAGAATCTCATTTTTCCATCAAGAGAGAAGGTAACTGGGAGCTGCTATTTTGAGCTTGCATACTGCCACATGCCTGGCCCAGGGCTGAGGGCTGGCTGCAATCCAAGAAGGAACAAGACCAAGAATCTGCTCTGGAGAAATTTTGACTCTTGTTGCCGACAGTGTGAGTGGTGAGTGAAGCAGAGAGAGAACCAAGAACCCAAGACTGGCGACTCGAACTGCCTCCAAAACTCCCTGGTGTGCCCTACGCCCTGCTCTGGGTCTTTAATGATTTCTCCCCTTTCTCTATATACACTGCTCCAAAGGAAGTTTCTCTGGCTCTGTCTTCTTCCTCCACCTCTGCCTTTCAATACTTCTTTTGGAGGTGACTCTTTCCTGCCCTCACCTCAGCCCCCAAATCAGCAGGCCATTTCTTCTGTTTCCAGCTGCCCCAGGGTTAAATACAAATGTCTGTTACATTAACAGGAAGAAAATGGAACTGAAAGAAAGTCTGCCTAATTTGTAAAATAAAAATGAGTTTCGATCCCAGTAGCTTATGTATTATTCTTGTAAGGACTGGGTTTACATCGATCATCTTTTCCATTGCAGTCAAGTGTGGAATGTGGTAAAGTTAGAAATGTAATTGTGTAGACATAAAAAATTGCATCTCTATAACCATCATCGGGACACTTTTCTCAAGATGCTATTTCGATGTTCTTCAGCGCAATAACGATATCAATTGAGACTGTAACAGAAGCAGCTTCGATGTTATGGCTCGTTTACTTTTGGTAAAGCTAATGTGCTACAGAGCAAGACTATTACTCATGACATAAGGTACTCTCAGGGAGGCTGGAAACGCTTCAAGACCATTAAAATAAAATGCCAGCCATTCCTGCTGTTCAAATATTCTTCAGCTTCTAATTTAAGGCACCAACACCTAAGAATGTAATTGCATTATTCTCTCTGATAGCTGGAATCTATCTAAGCCAAATGCTTGGGAATTATGGACTATTGGGGCTACGGGAGTCCAGAAGACAAATGAGGTGGATAAAATATGGTTTTTCTGTATGGGCACGTTCAACATTTGTGCTCCATTACTGTTTATATGTTAAAATGTATTCAAAGATGAACATGCCTGAAGTGTCTTTCCTCAGCTGAACTGAAGAAGAGGTTGAGGAAATGCATAAACAACCTCGAGATCTAAACTCAGAAATATGTCAGAGAGAGAACGAGTCACATACCTGTGCTCAGAATTATTTCCCACACTAAATTTTCTCCAGAGTTAATGGTCCATTTTTGAATCAGGAAGCTGTCATCTTGATAAAGCTGCCCCCCTTGCACCCCCACCTAGCCCTGTAACTCAAAATTCTCTCCCTGATGACCAGCTGGACCACAGTTTGAAAAAGGCACGTTGCATCAGAAAATGACAATTTTAAAAGCCAGTGCTGTGAAAGGTGATGCTTCTCCATCATACAGGGAAATTATTTCTTTTTAATGCCTGCCTGGGAGGGGGAAAATCTAGGTTCAGAGACCCTACTGGCACATCAGGGCTTTGCCTGGGACACGATGCCAATTCAAACTGTCACACAGTATGGGGAGGGAAAAAATGCCTAGATCAGTTTCTATTCTTTAATAGAAAGCAATACTGTAGTTTAAATTAGCAAGGCGCTGCTGAACCACTATTTAAAATGCGTTTGCACTGACATCCCAAGAAAGGTTTTTTTTTCTTGTTTAATTGCACTGTCAAGTGTGGAACACTTTCACTTAAAACCATTCTGAGGTAGACCTTTTAATAGAAAGTGACAATTTAAATTGCCATGATAGCAGCATAAATGGTGCTTAAAATCATTACTAAACTGATGTTGCAGTTGGCTCCAGACCAGTTTGTTAAAGCCGAAGAAAAGGTGTTGAGGGAAGGGAAGAAAGTAACTAAAAAGTGAATCATTAATTCCTTTTAATTGTAATAACATTAGCTGTGATGAAGTCATCTGGCTCCCAGTGGATGTTATGTACATTTCTATTGAATTCCACATTATTCGATTCTAACGTGGCCTTGATTAATGTCTGTTACAGAGGAATTGCTCCAGTCTAGGTACTTACTTCTCTGCAGTTACTCTGTTTTCTTGTCTTCACTCCCATGGTCCAAAGAGAGGGGCTGTGGCTTCTGTTTGCTGGTTGGAGTCCAGAAGTGTAAGGGCCAGATTCATCTATTGCCGTTCTTGGGTCTGCCTTAAATACATCGGTTTCTCCTGGTAGGCCTTGGAAATGACTCTTGCTAGCTTTCAAGGAGCACTGTTCCTAGAGCTGAAGGTGCCATGTGAGTTGAGATCAAGGCCGCTTGAGTGGTTCTGTTGGTAAAATTTGATTGCCAAATCAATCGGCTTGCCAAACCGGTGAGGCTACATCTGGGGGCCCAGTGGGTAGGGGCACCATAAAAATCTCAGGGAGTACTGGATCTGTGAACCTGGAAAGGTGCTCATAGTGGCTTAAGATTGAGTTTGAAGCTTTGGGGACCATGGGAGGGATAGCAACAGCGGTTTGGATGGATGGATGGATGGATGAGGAACCGAGAAGCCTGTGGGACTGCGGGCCACACAGAGTCACTTTCACAATCTCCTGTTCGGTTGTCTCGGTTCTCAAACATGCCCCCTTAGAAGTAAATTAATCATCTTAGGGGTTTTAGGCACAATATGTGGACTAGATTATTCTAGAATCACCATTTAAAAATACGCTACACATTCTTCTTTATTATGTAAAAATTACCTCAAAGAATCAACAGTTGTAACTGAGCTCACAGTAGGGAAACTTCACATTTTAAACTTAAAACAATGTATGTAGGATAGGGTTTCTGAACAGTTTCCTGAGGTCCTACAGTTTAAGGGTTCTGGGAATGACTCTACACTCTTGAAATTTTCCCTAAATCAAGCATTAAAATTTCTGAAATTTCCACCACTCAACACTGGAAGTGACCACAGTGATCGTCCGGGACATGATATTAGGGTCTTAATTTTGGCGTCTAGGGATGCGTTCCAGAGAATCCATGCAAACCGGACACAGATTTTTGTGTAGTTAGTTATGCATTACTAAGGAGAGAGACTTCATTTCTTTCGTTAGAATTTCAAAGACGTTTGCAAACCGAAAAATAGTTCAGAACCATTCATTCAATCTTACTTTCCTGAAAGCCAGAAAACGGAGGCCCAGAGAGGTGGTTAACTTCCAAAGGTCACACACAGCTCTTGGCTGGTCTGCAGAATCCTGGTCTCAGATTCCCAGTCCAAAACTGCCTTTTCAATTTTTTTAAACACATCTTCCTTTTGCAAAACAATGGATACTGCAATGCTGTGTTTTTCTGAAAGCCGCTCTCCTGGCAACCTCAACTTTCTGGAACACAGCTGTCCTTGGCAGAGACAGAAGAGGCCCCCAGAGCCACTGAAATTACTGTCAGGACGTTGCACCATGAGAAGACCTGAGAGACCATCGAACACACCATACACTTACTCTTTCATTTATTTAACAAAGATTTGTTGAGCTAAATGCTTATCAATGCTATATTTATACATAAGTCTGACAAATTTTGTGATCCAGTTTCACAAACAGCAGAACGTTAGCTGGAAGAGGCAGAGATATGGACCCAGAATCATGAGACTCTGAGCCATGGAGCGGGCAGTAAATGACTTCTCACGCCGTTTGTGAACATGGAGTTTGGCAGAGTATGTTAAAGACAGCTCTTCATTTAAAGGGTTAAAATGTATGCCGTACGATGAAAACCTATGCCCACACAAAACCTCGTACATGAATGCTCACAGCAGTACCATTCAGAAGAGCCAGAAGGTGGAAACACCTCAAATGCCCACCAACAGATAAATGTGATCTATCCATACTATGGAATATTATTTGGCTATAAAAAGGAAGGAAGCAATGGTATATGCCACAAGGTAGATGAACCTTCAAAATATGATGCTAAGGGAAACAAATCAGCCACAAAGGACCACATATTGTAAGATTCCACTTATACGAAATACCCAGAATAGATCCATCTACTAAAACAGAAATATTAGTTGTTGCTGAGGGCTGGGAAGGATGGAGGGGTAGGGGGCTGATAACCAAAGAATACAGGGTTTCTTTCTGAGGTGACTGTAGTGATGGTTTCACGTATCTGTGAATATACTAAAAACCAGTGAACTGTGTACACTTTGAATGGGTGAATTGAATGCCATGTGAATTAGATCTCAATAAAGCTGTTATTTTTGTGTGTGTGTACAATATATGAATACTTAAAGCTTATGCTTCAGCCCTGTGGAAAATTAATTTTCCCTTTGGAGTCAAATTCTGAAATATCACTGGTCTTGGAGAAGGGATAACAAATGAAGTTAATTCACACCAGGTTCTTAGTGGGGTCTGCTTTTGTTGTAAGAAAAGCTACAGCAAAATCTGTGGGAGATCACAGAATGTCAGAGGAAATGCCATTACCTCTGGGAGGGAGGCGAGAGAACGGGGGAAAAATTTATGTTATTTTATATTTTTATATATTATATATTATATGTATGTATGTGTGTGAATGTGTGTGTGTGTGTGTGTGTGTGTGTGTGTGTGTGTATATATATATCTCACAATGTCCTATAAGAGGATAAACTTGAGTTTGGGACTCAGTCATCTAGTTACCTAAGCCACCTTCAGGAAGATAATTCTCGAAACAGGGAGGGAGGCTGTGTGATAGAAATAAGCTTACTGCACTTTGAAAGGCTGAGTCTTATTGGAGGAAACTAAGCACTGGTGTCCAGAGAATGGTGTAATTAGTTTCTTGTGTTTAAGGGTCCAAGAAGCGAAACTGTCTGGTGCAGGGTACCCGGGGGAGGGAAATGCAGAAGACAATGTGAAGGTCTTGAGAGGGTGCGACCCTTCTGATGTCTTTGGGGACATAGGAGGAGCCCTCTGGTGTCACGGTGATCCTCAAGACTGGAAAAAGGGCAAGAGTTGTGAGTTTCACAAAGCATGAGCATCTGGGCCAGCCCGGGCCCAGCACTTCTGGGGCCCCCGGACACTGGAGAGGACCAATTTGCGTGGCTGATGGGACAGGACACTAAGCACTGTGACCTATGACAGCCCGGGCCATGAACGGAGCGCTCAGCTGACCCAGTCACCAAGGGAGAGCAGCACACTGGCCGGGGAATGAGCAGCAGTGGCAGGCGCCATGGAAGACGGATATAATTGTGACACCGGCAGGCAGCACGTCCCACTGCAGCGACACCAGCACCAGGCAACAGCCAGCCAGCTGGGATTTTCCGTTTGGACTGTGTGAGGCCCACAGTGTTCTCAGACCACCCAGAGGGCCGTGGGGGAGCCTGAGATGTTGATGTTGGATTTCCTGTCCACCTGGCACCAGTGGTCCTGAATTAATTGTGGTCTCTCTTAATTGCATTTGGAAGCATAGAATAGATGTGGCACACTTAGACTCTAAAGTTTGTGGAGGAGTTCAGGCTGGTTACAGGGAGAACAGGGAGCCCTGGAAGCTGTGTGGAACTTTGCATTTATGATATGTTTTCACAAGCATCATCCCCTGTGGTCCGCACAAAAGTCCCAGAAGGTAGGTAGTTGACATTATTCTCCCCATTTATCAGATGAGAAACTGAGGCTCAGTGAAGCCCAGTGAACTGCCCAATGTCACATAGTTAATCAGCGCGGAAGCTCTGATGTCGGCTATTTTGACCCTTAGTCCAGTGGGCCTCCTATAATGCCACGATGCCCCTTGAAAAAAGATGCATACAAAAGCCCCCCCAAAACTGCAAAATTTTCCTTGCTCTGGCCTGGAAGGAGTGATCATAGTCCAGAGTAACTTCACTTTGGCCCCAGCTGCCTTTCTTGCTTTAGTCTAGGACACTGGCTCAAAGAAAGACTCCTCCCCAGGCAGCTGGCCCTCCACCTGCTCCTGACTGAAGCCGACCCAGGCCCCCTCATCCCACGCACCCTGACCAATCCTGCCACCTCCACCTGACACACCCATCACTTCTGAACTCACCATGTCACAGGGAAGCAGATGTTACATTTTGCTGGGATGTCTCCAATATGACTGCTATCTTGCACCATTATCTGTGTCGTTGGTGTAGATTCTGTCTTCCAAACTAGAGCGGAAGTTCATTGAGTCAGGGGTCTGGTGTTGCTCGCTTTTAATTATCAGCGGAGTCTAGCGCATAGAAGGGGCCAGTAAACTGCTTTGAATAAATGCTTATTCCCTCCTCTCAAACACATAGTGGGTACTCAGAAAATATTTAATTGCCTGGTTGGCCAATTTACTATCCACTAGTCAACTCCTATGCAAAAAAAAAAAAAAAATCAAGATCCTCAGCATCTCTGCCCACCCTGACTTTCAGCCAGTGATGCACTGATGACACCTTCTCCCTGCAGAGTCATGGTTAAGAGCAAGGGGCCCCGGGCTGCCGTGGTTCAGTCCTCTCGGTCAGTATTGGCTGGGTGAGCTCAGGCAATTGGGGCTGATGTGGATGACAACAGTTCTTATCACTTAGAGTTGTTATGGAGATTAAGAGAGTTAATAAGTGCTTAGGACTGTGCCCGGAGCACAGGTATATGCTGGTTAAGTGCAGCCTGTTAAAATTACAAGTTGCGGGTTACACCTGCCCTGCCCAAACAGCACACCCTCCCAGTCCAGCATCAATACTGTGCATTTTTTCATGCCCCTAAATTGTTGAAATCTTTGTAGGCTTGAGTGGGGGCCCTTTTAGGGGGCAACTTCACTATCAGCCATTCACTTATCCAATCAATCAATCATTCATATACTGATTTATTCACTTGTTTGTTTAACAAATATTTATTTAGCACCAGCTATGTAGTAGACATATAACAAAATGTATCTGCTCTTTTCATCATATACCCTCCAGAATCCCCAAATGGATGTATTTCCTAATAGTTTACATCCTAGTCATTTGCAGACAATAGACAAGATAAATGAGTAAAGTCCGTAGTAACTGTGATACTGATATATGCTAAGAAGAAAAAATAAAGCAGGGAAGGGGGAACAGAATGTTAGGGGATGGATATTAAAATTCTAGATAAGTTGGCCAAGGAACCCAAATCTGTATTAGTCAAGGTTCTCCAGAGAAACAGAGCCGACACGATAGAGAAAGAGTGAGAGACAGAGAGAATGTGTAAGAAATTGGCTCACGTGATTTCGGGGGCTGGCAAGTCAAAGGTGCAGGCTGCCAGCAGGCTGGAGACCCAGGGAAGAGCTGATGTTGCAGTCTTGAGTCCGAAGTCAGTCTGGAGGCAGACTTCCTTCTTCCTGGCGGGGGGGGGGGGGGGGGAGACCTTAGTCTTTTTCACTTAAGGGCTTCCATTAACTGAATGAGGCCCACCTTGTTGGGGGAGGGCACGGGGAGCACGTGATCACTGGCTGACTCTTGAGCTAGACTCGGGCAATCAGAGGCTCCTCTTCCCGTTCACTGTCCTTGGAATGTGACTTCTGCCCACTGTTCTTGCCCTAGGAACTGGTTTCAAGGGCACAGCCTTGAGAGAGTCAGGTGGGTTGAGACCATCTAGACGATGTTCATGGCTGAACCCCGTTAAGTCCTCTGTATAGAATTTTAAGATCCTGACGGGCAGGTACAGAGATCTGCTCGTCTCGTGGTGCCCAAGACAAGCCTCGTGGATAAGCTCCCTTGCTACTTAGCCCTGCCACCTACCAATCTGAAGTGGCCGTCTCCTTCTTTAGTGTACAGGGGCCGGTTTGTGAGCCAATGCACCCACATTATGGAGGGTAATCTGCTTTGTTCAAAGCCCACTGAGAAGGGGGCTTTTGAGAAAATTTTCAGAAATTGAAAGAAGGAGCCGCGCAATTAACTATCCAGGAAAGAGAAATCAAGGTAGAGCAAGAAGCACGTTCAAAGGCCTTGAAGCGGAGGATGGCATGCGCGCTGCTGGAGTCGAGTGAACAGGCGAGGAGTACTGGAGCCGGGGTCCGAATTCCAGGCGGCAGAGCACATGCGACCCAGGAGGTCTTCACAGGGACTTGGGTGTTATTCTGGATAAAATGGAGGGAAGGGTGTCAACAAACGAATGACCTGCTCTGACGTCGATTTTCACGAGATGACTGGCTGCTGTATTGAGAATGCAGATGGGCAAGAAGAGAAGTGAAGAGGGCACTTTGGGAGCCTATTTCAATAATCTGGGTGAGAGATGCTGGGGGCGGGGATCAGTGTGGTAGCAGGAGAAGCAGCTGAATTCTGCATATAGCTTGAAGATGGAGCAAAGATTTGCTGACAGCCGGGGCATGGGTTGTAAGAAGAAGAAAAGAATTTAGGAAGACACAGCGGCTTTTGGCTTTGAACCAGTAGGTCTGACATTAACTGAGGTAGTGAAGTTTGCAGGAGTAGCTCAGAGTAGTGTCAGGATATTTGGAACAGATAATGGAGTTGCCTAACACATATGGAAGTGGAGATGCCATGCAGGCAGTTGGATGTACAGGTCTGGTGTTTGGGAGTGAGGTCCAGGCTGGAGAGAGAAATTGGAGAGTTATCAACGTATAGGTGATGTTTAAGACTCTGAGACATTAACTGAGATCACCCAGAAAGTGAGAGTAGATTCAAAAAGTTCTAAGGATTGAACAACCAGGCACTTCAGCACTTGGAAGTAGGGAAGATGAGGAGAAACCAGCAAAAGGGATGAGAAAGAGAGATTAAAAAAATAAACAAGTTTCTTCTGTATAGCGCAGGCAACTATATCCAATATCTTGTAGTAACCTATAATGAAAAGGAATATATATGTGTATATGTATAACTGAAACATTATGCTGTACACTAGAGATTGACACAACAGTGTAAACTAAACTTCAATAAATTTTTTTTAATTTTTAGAAGAGAGATCAACAAGAGAAGGTAAGAGGTGAGCAGGGTATTGTGGGAGCCAAGGAGAAAAGTGTTTTGAGAAAGTGACCATTATGCTGAAGACTGAGACGTGACCATTGGACTTAGCCATGTGGGGTCACTTGTGACTAGGGCAGTTTTGGTAGGGAGATGGGGACAAAACCTGACTGGGTGGGCTCATTTGAGGAGAAAAGCAGAGAAATTGGAGACTGAACAGAAGCAAGCCTCTTATTTAATACAGAAGAAATAACAGTACACGTGTATGCTGTTGGGAACGGTCCAGTAAATAGGGGGAAATTGGTGATGCACAAGAGAGAGAAGGATTGCCACAGCCGTGACCTTGAGAGGGGATGGGATCTAATGCACAGGTGGAGGGACTGCGCTTGGCCAGGCGCATCAAGTCATCCATCTTATTGGAGAGGAAGTAGAGTAGATGGGTCCAGATGCAGGGGGGAGGGTAGCTGTGGTGCTGGGAACTTGTGGAATTTCTAATTCTTTCCATGTTCTTAGTGAAGTAGGGAGCAAGGTCAGGCTCAGCCAAGGGACTGAAAATAGGGGGAGGAGAGGTTGAAAGTCTGAGGAGAGGGTTTTTTAAAAACACAGTGCTGAATTTTGCTTGCATTTCTATGAGCTGCAGGGAGAGCTCTTTAGTCAGTAGTTAGAGCACAAAATACACAAAGCCTGGCATGAGCTAACCCGAAGGCCGAGGTTCAGAGTAAGATCAGTATTCACAGAAGCGAGGTGGGGGAAAAGAGGGTACAAAGGACCCCAAGATGCCTGCTGCAGGACAGGAGGTACCCCTCCTGTTCATCAAGTAGCAACCGAGGAGGCCAGCAATCCGCCACGTTGGCCAGTGTCGGACCCCAGTGTGAGGTCTTTCGGTGCCTCTGGAAAGCAGCAGATGAAGAGCCTTCCCTCCGTTTTACCCTTTTGCTCCTTTCAAAGGGAAGACGGGATGTAGAGGGCCCCCCACCTCTGAGTGGCTGCTTACTCCTCTGTGGACACAGGGTGTTCACAGCAGTGAGTTGAACCAGGGGACCTCTATGAGAAGAGAGAGGAAGCCAGCTGGAACTTTCCTGCACTCCCAGGAGCTCCACGCAAAGACTGGGGTTCTCGAGGGTGGTCCCTGGACTAGCAGCATCAGTTTCACCTGGGAAATTGTTAAAAATGCAAATTCTCAGGCCATATATGAGTCCTACTCCATCAGAGCCTCCGAAGGAAGGTCCCAGCCAGCTGGGTTTTAACCAGATCATTATGGTGCAAAATGAAGTTTGAGAAACACCACTGAAAGGCAGCCTGGAAGTTTCTATCTGCTCTTATCCAGTAGTGCCACCTATTGGGCAAGCTCTTCAGATGCTGGAAGGTTAATATAAACACTGGGGAATTTCCTTTTATTTTTCTAGATTTCAACAACTTTGCAAACCCAAAACAAAAGGCAACCTTCTTATGACCCTTCACATTATGCAGACATGAATCTTATGTGGCTGTATTGACTATATTGAGACTCCTGTATTTTGTTTTTTTCCATAAAACATTTTGTGCCCACTTTCTATGTATTCGCCCAATAGAACATAAAGTCATTCTTTTGATTGTAAAATTCCATTATAAGAAAATTACAGAGTCACAGTGACTACATTTTTCAAAGTAAACTGGATGCGTGGTGTGACCGAGCACAAACAAACAGATGGAGACAGTGTGGCCTAATATTTGGAATTAATACCACCCTGGGAAATCTTAAAAGTTTGTTGTACCACAAATTAGCCCATTGTTCCATGGTTTTAGATGCATGAGCTAGTTGCAGTTTTCAGTAATTATAGATAATAAAGCAGTAAGTACCTCTGTACAGTAAACTGGAGGGGTGTTATTTCTCTGGGATTAAAAGGAATCGCTAAAGTAAAATTTGCAGCCCAAAGGTCTGATAATATCACAGAATTATTTAAAGTAAGTTAACCCAAAAAACTAGAAATAATCCAAATGTGTTAACAAAACAATCGGTAAGTTGCGGTAGGGTCATCACACGTGCTATTCTGTAGCCATCATCAATCATGTTCACAACAAGTTTAAAACAGCCTAATGTCAGGGAATTTTGGCAAGGTTGGGGCTTCCCAACATCTCTGGAACACCTTTCCTCTGTTGGTCCTGCTTCCACGGTAGAAGCCAGAAAACTTGCTTTGCCAGCTTCTGTTGCAGATAGGTTTACACATGACCTAGGGTTCATCTTTTAGACATGCCAAAGTTCTTCACATCACTGAAGAAGCAGGAAACGGGGAATCCACTTTGTGCTGAGGCTGGTATTGGTTTCCAGCATTCAGTGGTGGTGATATCCGGTCCTCAGCAGCATGGCTGCAAAATTGTGGGTCCGTTTCCAGTGGTCTTCACCTGGTGATGTGGTTTGACCATTACTTCTGGCTGAATAGCCTTTAAGCCCAACACACTGACCCTCTCCAAGGTCTGTGAATGATCTAATTTTCTTTAATAAATTCCCTTTCTGCTTGTGTGCTTGTTCTAGTACTTTTGCTGTGGAACAAATCACCCTAAGACTTAGTGACTTATGTGACTTAAAGTAGGGCTTCTCAGTAGCTCACAGAGGAAAAAAAAAATGTGACAATGACTATACATATGTTCATGTATAACTGAAAAACTGTGCTCTATTCTGGAATTTGACACAACATTGTAAAATGACTATAACTCAATAAAAAATGTTTAAAAAAATTTAAAAAATAGAGTAGGGCTTCTCAACTTCAGCACAATTCACATTTCATTCAAATAATTCTTTGTGGGGCTGCAGGGGGGCTGTCCTTTGTCTTGTAGGCTGTTTAGCAGCATCCCTGGTCTCTACCCACTAAACATGAAGAACAGCCCCCTCTTCAAGTTGTGACAACCAAAAATGAGGTTTCCAGACATTGCCAGATTCCCTTGGGGGCAAAATCTTCCCCACTGGTTTAAAACAACAATCAGGTATTGGAGAGTATCTTGACTGGGAGGTTCTGGTTTGGGGTGTCTCATGCAGTTGCAGCCAAATGGTGGTTAGAGCTGGGGGCTGGCTGGAATCTTTCTCGTGTGGTCTCAGGACCTGTCCACATGGTCTCTTTGTATGGACTAGTTTAGGCTTCTTCACAGCACGGTGACCTGCTTAGCTGAACTCCTTCTGTGGATGCTCAGGGCTCCAAGAGGGTGTCCCAAAAGAACTGGGTACAGGCACACCTTGCAGATATTGGGGGTTCAGTTTCAGACCACCACAATAAAGTGAATATTGCAAAAAAGTGAGTCACACAAATTTTTTGGTTTCCTAGGGCATATAAAAGTTATGTTTACACTATACTATAGTCTATTGAGTGCAATATAGCATTGTGTCTATCTTCACATATCTTCATTTAAAAATTCTTTATTGCTAAAAAAATTGCTAACCATCATCTGATAATGCAGGGTTGCCACAAACCTTGAATTCATTTTAAAAAAAACAACATCTGCAAAGCACAACAAAGCAAAGTGCAGTAAAAAGAAATTTGCCTGTAATGCCTTTTATGACCTACCCTCAGAAATCACATATTACCACTTCCACCAGAGTCACAGGATGCAAGGGGAGGGGCCACAGACTTCATCTCTGATGGGAAGAGTGTCACAGCTCCGTTGTAAGATCATGTGGGATGGGAGATGTTGTAGAAACTTTCTTTGGAAAAATCTAATCTGTCACAGTCCTCAATATCATTACTCATCAGAGAAATGCAAATTAACACCACAATGAGACACCATGGCACACTCACCAGAATGGCTAAAAATAAAAAGACTCATAATACTAGGTATTGGCAAAGATGTAGAGCACCTGGAAGTCACATCCATTGCTAATGGGAATGTAACTTGGTATAGCCAACTTTGAAAAAGTTGTTTATATTGACTAAAGCTAAACCTAGGCCAGTCTATGACCCGACAATCTCTTTCCTGGGTTTGTAACATAAGGAAAAGGAATGCTATGTTCACCAAAGACACAGATGAGAATGCTCATAGAAGCTTTATTCAGCAGAATTAAAAACTGGGAAAAAACCAAAACGTCTATCAATAGGAGAATGGATATATAAATTGTGATGTATTCATCCAATAGAATGTTACCCTGCAATATAAAAGGCCAAGCAACGTATATACAACAACAAGGATGAATTTCATGGACATTATGCTCAGCAAAGGAAGTCAGACATGTACACATGGTGTGATTCCAATTCTGTGATGTTCAAAAACAGGAAAAGCTAATCAGTGGTAATGGAAACAGGAAATGGCTAACCCTGGTGGGAGGGTGGGATGAATACTGACTGGGAAAAGACACAAAGAACTTCTGGAAGGCTGGGGATAATCTATATTTTGATCTGGGTGGTGAGTACAAAAGTGCATACATATGTAAAAGTTAATCGATGTATATAGTGTATTAGTGCCTTGTATCCATTTTGCCTTTAGGTACTTTATTTCATCCATTAGTGCCTTTAGGTACTTTATTTCAACCCTCAATAAAAAGTAGAAGTAAAATTCCTCTTCTGTTTAAAGTAGCTATTGGATTCTGTCAATTACAACTAAGACCCTCAAGTAAGAAAGTTGGTGGCCCTCACCACCGGAAGGCCAGGGCTCACACTGCAGCCACCATGCTCCTGTGTGGTCAGCCCCTCTGCAAATTAAACCTGCTGGAAAACCATCCCCACTCAGGATGCACCCAGGAGAATTTTCCTACAGAAGTCCACAACCAAGCACTGTGACCCCAAAATATTAAAAGCTGAGACACTAAAAAAAATGTAGCTGTTGAATATCTCAGTGACTAGCAGACGGCACACAGCTGAAGGGTAAATTAGGAAGCTGAGCCGTTACATTGAGAAATTTTCCCAGAACGCAGGACAAAGAGAGAAAGGGGTGAAAAGAATAAAGAATTGTCAAGACAGATGGAGGAAAGATTCAGTAGTTACAAGATTCCTCTAAAAGTTATTTCTGAAAGGAGATAATCAAAGCAACATTCAAAAGATAAGAATAGTCAAGAAATTCCCAGAATTGAACCCAAACACAAGACCTTAGATTGAGAAAGACCTCTGAGTGCTAATCAGTGTTTGTTTAAAAAAAAAAAAAGCATATCTAGACACTATAGCAAATTTTCAGAACAAGAAGGATGAAGAGTTCCCTAAAAGCTAGCAGAACAAAAAGATCTGAAAAAAAATGAGAACAGGATTGACGTGAGATTTCCTGTCAGCAAAATGGATACAAAAATACTGTTAATTGCTGAAGTCAAGTGAGAAATGCAGGGGGGTTCATTATACCATTCCCTCTACTTTTCTGTAAAATAATTTTTTATGATAAAAGGCTTCTTCTCTGTTTTTCCTTTTTTTTTAATGGATGCAGGAAAATAACATGCATAAGTAATACTTACAAAGTGCTGAGAGAAAATATATTGGTACTTTGAATTCTATATCCATTCATATTGTCAAAGAATGAGGGGAAAGTACAGACCATTTTCAGATTACAAGGACTCAAAAACATTATCCTATCAAAAGCTCCACGAGAACTTCAACAAGGAGGAAAATATGTGCTAAATCCAAATTATTATTGCTTATACAAATTATGGTCTTTCACATCAAACTGTAATGAAAATTCAAGATGGAAGTGGTTGGAGAGGACGAAAGGAGTGGAGTTTAGGGAAATAAAAGTGTGTAAGGGTGTCATTTTGTCCAGGTTGGTTATACCTTTAGAAGAGCGTTTCTCAAACTTAAATCTGTATATGATTTATCCAGGGATTTTGTTAAAGAGCCACTTCTGATGCAGCAGCTCTCAGGGAGGCCTGAGATTCTGCATTTAAAACACACTCCACGGTGGGGGCAGTGGACTTAGCTCGGTAGTAGAGCGCATGCTTAGCCTGCACAAGATCCTGGGTTCAAGCCCTGGTAACTCCAGTGAAAAATAAACAAATAAATAAACATTAAAACACGCTCCACAGAAGGCACTTTGAGCAACAAGGCTTTAGACTACATTGTGGTTAAACATTGTGTTGACTCAGGGCGAATATTTCACAAACTTCCCTCGCTCTGTTTCAAAAATGTAAACATGGTAGATATAGCGTTTCAAAAAATACTCAGGGACATGATATTTTAAATTATGGCCCGGAAGGGAAGTGGAAAACCACAGCAGTAAGTGCAAGCTTAACACGTGGACTCCAAGAGGCCAGGAAGGACCCGACCCAGACAGTGAAGTCTGAAATATCTTTTTGGTTTTGTTTCGTCTTGATTTTTTTATTTTCTTTTTTTTCCATTTTATTCAGATATAATTAACATACAGCACTGTGTAAGTTTAAAGTGTACAGCATAATGGCTTGACCTACATATATTGTGAAAAGATTACCACAATAAGTTTAGTTAACATCCATCAGCTCATATAGATACAAAAAAAAAAAAGAAGAAAAATGTGTTTTTTCTTGTCATGAGAACTTTAAGGATCTACTCTCTTACCAACTTTCAAATATCCCGCACAGCAATGTCAACTGTGGTCACCATGTGGTACATGACATCCCTAGTACTCATTTATTTTATAACTGGAAGTTTGTACCTTTTGACCATAAGTCTGGAACTTCAGATCCAACCAAGGAGTAAGGAACCACCACGACCCCCATTCCCAGGAGCGAAACTGACGCACGGAGCTCATGGTCCCCCGAGCTGTATGCGAAGGGGAACAAGTCCTACCGACGCACCGGGGAGTGGAGCTAGTAACAAACTGTCTGCGATAGAGCAAGGAAGCAGAGAGATCTGCACCATCAATCAGCAGGTATCCATTCTGTGTGTGCCATTCTGTGTGTGCTCCAGCTTTGGAACTATGAAATGCCCACAGAGCAAAAGCCCCGAGCCACTGACTTTTGTCCTTAAGACACTGGGCTGAAGCAATCATAAAAACACTTTCCAGGGACAGTGAGTGGGAGAGAAGAAAAGCCTCCAGGACGATGAGCATTCCAAAAAAAATAAAATAAAGGCCCCAATGAAACCCAACACCACAAAAGGAAGCCAACATCTAAGAGCAGTCATATAAAGGAAAGTAAAAATAACAGAACACTTTGGAAACGATTTGAAAATAAGTGTATTTAAAATCAACAAACAAAAGCAGGTGGCTATGAATCAAGAACACATGGGAATCTTGGAAGTTTAAAAACAACGTACAAATACATGGTGTATTAGTCAAGGTCCAGTCAAGAAAAGAAAAACCCCTCAACAGAGGGAACTTAATATAAGGAATTTACTACAGAGGTGATGGAGGAACTGAGAGAACAGGAGGGGCTGGTGAGGCATCCCAGAGATTAAAAATAGCAGGAAGCTGCTACCAGCCCGTGTGGCTGAAGGGACAACAGAAGGAGGCTGGGTTAGCAGAACCCAGCATCCAGAGCCCTCTCATGGGAAACAGAAGCAGGAGCTGTGGCCACGGAGGGTATGGCCATCTGGCAGGAGGTAGAGGCAAAGAGGAGACCCAGTATTCCAGAGATGTTGCCCAAAGCCGAGACAGAGGGAGAGAAATACGCAAGAGGGGATCATGGGATACAAAAGTCCTTGCAATACAGATGGAACCGAGCACAGGTGGATGGGGAATGAATCTGAGAACCAAATGACAAATGTCCCACATAATGAGCTAAACAAGAGAATAGGGGCAAAAAGTGAATTCGTGATTTAGGAGACAGCTGAGGAAATCACTCAGAGGCAGCACGGTGATAAAAAGATTTAAATGTGGAAAAGTAATTAAGAGCTAGGAGGTAGGTTGAGAGCCACCAAAACATATTTAATGAAAATTCCAGAGAGTGAAACCAGAAAGAACCAGAAGTGGCAATATTTAAGGAGATAATGTCTGAGAATTTTCCAGGACTGAGGAAAGACGGAGTCCCTAGATTGAAAAAGCTATTTGCAGGAAGGATGGGCTGTATTATTCGTACCAATCAACTAAAAATATGGGTAACTGACAAACAACTAAGCACATGGATAATTTCTTTCAAATCTCAAGAGTATTTAAAAGCTAATGAAAAAGTAAGGAAATACCAGGCCAAAATCCAAGAGAAAAGCAGGAGTCTATAGGAAGAAACAGTTCCAAAGGCCAGAGTCACTTTTATCCCAAGGGATTTGCTAATAAGGAACACTTGTGCTTCAATTTTAGCAGCTTAATGGGGAAACCTGGACATAAAACAATCCAAGGTAGAGAAAGTAATAGGAGGCCTTTCCCATGTTAAGCCAGGACCCCACTGGCTTCGTAATACTGAAAGCAGGAAAAAAATTCCTTCCCTGCAAAGTTGTGACCATGAACTTGCAGCTCAGGTTCACATTGCCTGAGTAGTTCTGGGAAATTAGAGCTGTGTACCTGACATAAAGTGGTTCCAGACTGGGGCTACCCCAAGAAGAAAAAGCAAATGGAAAACTTTTTTTTTGGAGGAAAGTAACTTCATCCTAGGCTTCAGTGAATCTTCAAAATAAATTTTCAAGTACAGTAATCAGTATAAAGTAAAAATAGAGAAAGATAGAAGGGAACAAGTCATCATGAGTGGGAACCAGTTGAAACAACAGAGTACAGAATCAGGCTTCCAAAACTTCAGACAAAGATTAATTGGAAACAACGCTTACTTTATTTAAAGAAATAAAAGACATGATTGAAAATATCTGCAAGAAGAAAAAACTACAAAATGTGACCATTCTTTGTTTCCAATACCATCCTCCAATAAAAGGAATCAGGCCTCCTTGGAGAATGGTTGTTTCTAGGATAGGGACAGGAAAAATACAAGATGAGTCTGGAGCATCTTGAAGTACCAGCAAGTAAGGAAAGGCAAAAAAAAACAAAATGATGGGAATATGTCAAAGGAACACAAAAGACAACCTGAAGGAGCTACTAACTCAAAGTTGGAACAATTTGGGCAAGAAAAACAAACCAAATCATGTAGTACTGAACTACAATCTAAAGTTATATTTATAAAATAAATATCCATCAGTCCATATGGATAGAAACAACTGAAAAAAAAAACTAATGGGGGAGAATAGACAAATCTCTTGCACTGAAGAATTCCAAATAATGGACGTAGATACCCCCTCAAGGAGGTAAAGCATAACTCCTTACCCCTTAAGTGTGGGTTATACTTAGAGTCTCGCTTCCAAAGAGTGCTGTATCAAAAGGGGGGAAAGTAACTTCACAGTGGAGAAACCTGGCAAGCACTAGGTCAGCCAGGTGCTCAAGGTCAACGTCGCCAGTGAAACTGCACAAAGACATATTACCTGCAAAGGAGAAACAGACTGACAGAGGACTTTTCAACAAAAATGGCAGAGGCCTACAGAAAATAGAAAGTTAATTTCAGTGAGCTGGAAGGAAAAAACAGCCAACCGAGCAAACTATACTCAGTGATAATATCAAGAATAAATGTGAAATTTTAAAAAAGAGGGGGTGGGTATAGCTCAGTGGTAGAGTATGTGCTTAGCATGCGTGAGGTCCTGGGTTCAATCCCTAGTACCTCCACTAAAAATTAAATTAGAAATTTTAAAAAGAGAAGCAGAACCACAGGAAATCCAGAAAATGAAGTTATTGGAGTCTGATTAAAAAAAAAAAAAAACTATGGGTCATATGCTCAAAGAATTAAAAGAAAAGATTTAAAATTTTGGCCAGGAAAAATCAGAAACTATGAAAAGAATCAATTGTGAATCTGGAACGCAAAATACAGTAACTGAAATTAATAATTTGATTGATGGGCTTAACAGCATATTATTCACAGCTAAAGAAATAATTGATGAACTGCAAGATTAATCCAGGAGAAGAAGTACCTATGACAAAGTGCAGGGGCACTAAAAGGAAAATACCCAAAACAGTGTAAGAGACACATAGGTTATAATGAAAAGATCTAACAAAAGTGTAATTGGAGTCCCAGAAGGAAAGGAGAGGCAAAATGAGACAGAAGTAATATTTGAAGAGATAATGGCTGGCAATTTTCCAAAACTTATTAAACACACAAGCCATATATTCAAGAATTGCTATTAATCTGAAGTGGTATAAATACAAAGAAAACCACACGTAGGCACACCACAGTCAGACTGCTGAAAACAAAAACCGAAGAAACAAAAAGACAAATGAACTTATTTATAAAACAGAAACAGACTCACAGACATAGAAAACAAACTTATGGTTACCAGCGGGGGAGGAGGTGGGAAGGGACAAATTGGGAGTTCGAGATTTGCAGATACTGACTGGTATATATAAAATAGATAAACAAGTTTTTTTCTGTATAGCACAGGGAACTATACTCAATATCTTGTAGTAACCTATGGTGAAAAAGAATATGAAAACGAATATATGTATGCTCATGTATGACAGAAGCATTGTGCTGAACACCAGAAACTGACAACATTGTAAACTGACTATTACTCAATAAAAAAAGTTTAACAAAAAACATTGTAAACTGACTATACTTCAATTAAAAAAAGATTTTTAAAAAAGTAAAAACCAAAGAAACAAATCTTAAAAGAAGACACACACAAAAATACAATTACCTTCAAAAAAGCAATAATAAGACTGACAAATAATTTCTCAACAGAACAAATTGGAAGAAAATGAAGTATCTTCAAAGTGCTGAGAGCAAATAACTGCCTATCCCAAATTAGGTATTCAATGAAAATACGCTTCAAAAATGAAGGTGAAAAAACAAACAGACAAAAGACTGGTGAAAGTCATCACCAGGAGAATTTCCTTGAAGGACATACTAAAGGGTGTCATTCAGACAGAAGGGAAATGATCCCAGATGGAAGTCTGAATTTGCAGGAAGGAATAAAGAGCAAGTGAAAGTGTAAATATGTGGGCAGTTCTAAATTAAGATTGACTGTACAATACAATAATAATAATGTTTTGAGAGGCTTAATATACACAACTACAATGGCATATAGGTCAGCAGGGAGTATAAACAGGATGTTCTCCAGCCCCTGCATGGCCCTGGGAGTAGGTAAAATTACCGTTTAATATTAGATTTTAATAAATCAAAGATGTGTGCTTAATCTCTATTACAAGTACCACCCAGCAATTTTATTCCTAGATATATACCCAAGAGATATGTCTGAACATGTCCACCAAAAGTGAAGTACAAGAATCTTTACAGCGTTTTCTTGTAATAACCTACACTGGAATATAATCTGCAAAAAAAAAAAAAATCACTGTGCTCTACACCTGAAACTAACATTGTATTGTAAATTAACTATACTTCAATTTTTTAAAAAAGGGGTAGGTGGGAAGCACTCGGATAGCCTTTAAATTGAAATCAAAGTTCAATTTCTTAAATATCAAATCCATGGAAAGGGAGAGCAGTTTGGACAACACTGGAGAATAGTGGTAGAAGGTGTCCTTTTTCAAGTTGAAAATCTATTCTGACTTCTAGAATTCTGAAGTTAGACCTCTCCCCGCTAAGATTTCAGTCTAGTTACATCTAGAAAAACAAGACTCTTTTGTCCTGAAATACAAGGTCCTGAAAGTATTTTTTATAAGACTGAAAGTATTTGTAAATGGTTCAAAAAGCTCATTTGTAATGAACTAACATTTTAGAAACAACTTTCAGTGACTTAAGTGACAATGAATCAGAAGCATACTGATTAAGGTTTACCCTGAAATGCCTATGGGTTTAAAGATTAATAACAGACCAAGAGATAGAAAAGACACATTTTAGACATTTCCAAAGGCAATACATTTGACTAATGTTTTTAAGTCGCTAAGAAAGCAAAGGAACTTGACTCCTTTTTCTGTCTACAATGCTATCGCAAGCTATAAGATAAAAGTAACACCAACATTACTTTGTATATTTTCATTGTAATTTTTGTCTTCTTGATAGTAAGATTATTAATTACAGAAACAAAATAAATCTAATCAAGTAACCATTCTATTGCTAAATTTTAAAAGTTCTAATTAAGTGCCGTGTTTGAGAATGAAAGACAATTTGGGAGTTGGGTGTGATTATTAGAACATTTTCCCAACTTTGCATTTTTTATAGCTCAGTATTTTTGTCTTATTTAAACTATAGATATATTTTCTCTTTATTTGGGGTATAAGCTTACTTTGTCTCACCCTAGAAATATATGTATATGGTAAGAGCAACAAAAAGAAATGAAAATGCGTTTATTTAAATGTATTATAAATAAAATGCTACTGAGACAAAACCTATCCTGTCATTACATAGGGATAGAAAGTTGAAGCTACTGAAGTAAAATTAATGGGGAAAAAAAAAGAATCTTCCCAGTGGCAATATCTGAGACAGCCCCAGATGTTGACAGAGAACAAACAGATACATAAATTGAAGTAAATTCACCCAATGGAGCAAAACAGAACCAAAGAGTTCCAGAGAGTCTCTGTGACCGGAGTCGCTTGACAATCTTTCCCAGCACAGCCACTGGAATGAATGAATTGATTTGCTTCAGTCTGTTTAGGATTAAAGGATTAAAAGTTCCAGAAGACTGAGTCACCCTCACATACTTTGGGCGACATGCTGACACTTTGGCTCTACTGCAGAAATGAGAAGAAGAATCTGGCAGATGGAGCCTTCAGGGGCCTCTGTAGCAGGAGTTCTGCCAGATCCTCAATTTCTCCTTCCACCAAGATTTACACACCTAGAGAATTGCCCAGAAATCACCCTGCTTGCTGTTGGGAAGGCTGAATGCATGTTGCGTGGTACCCGCCCTCCCCTTACCAGACAATCCATCCCTTTGGTCACTAATTAATCATATAACCCATCTCCCCCTATATACACTTCCCAAAATTCTGTTGACTCAAGTAATGTAATTATTTCCCCTTACGACATAAAATGAACTCATACTTCCCAAAGAGAGACCAAAGTAGCCTCAGTTTCTGCACCCAGCTGCAAGATAAAGATCTTTGGCTCAGATCTGTTCCTCTTCTAATTCCAACATAATTCTGGAAATTAGAGTCTAAATAGCAAGTTTATCCATCTTCATCTGTATTGAGAAAGGAGTCAGTCAAAGGTTGGAGAAATTCTTTAAAATATATAAAATACATGTTTGGCAAGGAAGAAAACTTGAGTATTGGCAACAGTCTGTTTTTGCAACTAGTTATGAGGTTTCCCTCCTCCAGCAGACGATCCTAATGCCTCTCCCTTTGCTGGCGCGAGGGGTCCCCAACTTTCAGTCCTGGGAGTCTATGCCCTTCTCAGTCCTGCCTATTTAGGCATCCGGGGTCTTTCATTAACTTTTACCGAGGGGAGTTCCCTGAGTTCCATTCAGCCTCTGCCTTGCCCCCATAAGGTGGCAGCAACCTCTTTGGCATTGATCAGAGGCAATTAATCAAGCCAACATCATAACCCCCTGGTTTTTGCCTTCACACAGTAGTTTTGGAAGGAGACAAGCAGTTTGTGTCCTGGATAAGCTCAGCGGCTCTCTCGATTAATGCCCCAGCTGAAACCAGGGGCTCTTCCTCAGCCCGAAGGGAGAGGCTGCAAGTGATCTCAGTTTCTCACAGGCGCTCCCAGTGCTATCAGCAACAGGCAGCCGATGTTCTCAGAACTGGAATGCAACTCCCCTGGGTAGTTGGCATCCAAGCCCAAGTTCACGCCCTTCCCCCCTACCCTTGCTAAACACACACACACACATGCACACTACTTCTCTCATAGGAACCCTACAAAGAGGGAGAAAATCGGCCAATAAATATATGAAAAGATTGTCAACTTCACTCATAACTTGGGGAATACAAACTAAAACAACGAGGAGTCATTTTTCACCCACCAGACCGGAAAATATGACATTCTGGCAAAAGTTGAGGGCAAACGGGCACTTTCCTGACCTCAGAAAGTATAAATTGACACAGCCATTCTGTTGGACAACTTGGCATTGTGGCTAAGACCAAAAGTGTGCATATAATATGACCCAGCATCTCCCTTCTTAGGTGTCTGGTCTAGAAAAACACACTCTGGCACAGGTAGGAGATGTTCACGGCAACATTGTGTTTAACAGTAAAGCTCTGGAAACAACTTAAGGTCAACAGTGCAAGATACGTAAGTAAAATGTGGTGTTTTCATTTCATAGCTCAGAATGGGCAAGATCCACATATATCAATAGGGATTTTAAAACTGGATGAGCCGATTGAGCGAACGGAGTGAAAAAAGTGAATGATAATGCAAGAGAGTATTATTTTGGAAGGCCAAGCACCTGCATGTTTGTATAATGTTTTTAAGTTCCACAAAGACTGACTCCAAACTCGTAATAAAGAGTGGAGAAGCGCAGAGGAGGGGGACCTGGGTCAGGTTACTGTCGAAGAGGACCTTCTCCATAATGTATTTATTTTCACCGGGAGGATGTGTTCACATTTTATTCTTACAACTGAAAATGAAGGAGAAGGACAATGCATGTTACTCTGGAAAGTATACTCACCTTAAAATACTCACTCACCTGGTGTATGATAAAGACCTGTCTTTTGTGACATCCTCTTTGTAGGACTACAGACAGAGTGGCCCCAGAAGCTTCTGGGAATACTTTCCTGGAGACACAGTTCTGATAGGCTAACCAGGCAGGCCCAGTAGAAAGGCTTTATGAGGCTTATTAAGCCAACTTCAAACAGGAAACTTCTGAAGCTTTTGAAAATCCATCAAAATTAGTGAGCCAGCATTGGCCCTTAAAATACTTATCTCCTATGGCATAACAAATTATCCCCAAAATTAATGACCCAAAACAACATTTGGTGGTGGTGGTGGGGTGTGTATGTGTGTGTGCACGTGCACGCGCGCGCGCGTGTGTGTGTGTGTGTGTCGCAGGGGTTGGTGGAAGGGTGTGAACTTGAGCTTGGATACCAACTACCCGGAAGAGTTGTGTTCCAGTTGTGAGAACACTGGCTGCCCATTGTTTTCACCTTCACACAGTAGTTTGGGGAAGAGACAAGCATTGCTGTGTCCTAGCTAACCCCAGCAGCTCTCTTTCTATTTTGCCCCAGTTTCTGTAGGTCTCTCACAGCAGTGCAGTCAAGATGTCCCCGGGGGCCCCAGCCTCATCTCCAGGCTCTGTGGAGGAAGGATCTGCTTCCATGCTCACTCCCACGGTTGTTGACAGGATAGTGGTTCTTACAGGCTGTTGGACTAAGAGCGCTCAGTTCCAACGAGGGCCTCAGTTTCCCACTGGTTGTTGGCCAGAGGCTGCCCTCAGTTCCTTGCCATGTGGACCTCTCCATAGGGTAGCTCACAACGTGGCAGCTGGCTTCAGCAGGACAACGAAGCAAGAGGCACCAGAGAGAGATCACTTGCGACCAAGACAGAGGTTATACTATTTTGTAAACTAGTTTGGAAAGGGCTCCTCCACTACCTTTGTCACAGTCTGCTCATTAGAAGCAAGTGACTAACTAGTGCAGCACACACTTAAGGACAGACAGGCATCATTGGGATTCAGTTCAGAAGCCTGGGAATTCCGTGCTCTGTTTATGCTGTGTTAAAACGGGGCCAGTGGGGGGAGAGGGGAGTGCCCCCGGAATGGAGGAACCATTAGTACCCAAAGGAGCCCTAAAAGAGAACTCCTGGTGTTGTTAGACAGAATATCAGTCAGCCCAGTAGATGGCGCCCCTGGCTACGAGCTAGTACCCATTCCCTTGAGAACAGCACCTTCTGACACAGCCTACCCTGGGAATAAAGAGATTTAAGCAGCTGATTGAATATTCTTAATAGGGAATTATCACATATACCATTTTGATGATTAATTTTTCAAAGAAAAATAATATAGTTCTACAATTCTAACTGATTTCTGTAATTTTCTTTTTAAAATTTTGTTACAGACTTTGACATTTCATGGCAAATTATAGCGTAACAACATAAGTTATGGCATGCAGGGCAGGACCTGAGCATTACTAAGACAGCAGTCCTTTTAAATGCAGAGCACTTCAAGTCAGCATCACAACTGATAAATTCAACAACAGGGGGCCATTTGTGCCTAACGAAATATTGTACTTCCAGGAAAATGGCCATCCCAATCACGACGCATCAAGTGACTCTTCTATCGGTGTTTTTCAAACTATAGTATGTGATTTATTAGTGGGTCAGAAGGGACATTCCCATGGGGCTGAACAAGCTTCTGGGTGGCTAATCTGAAGACTACATGTGCACATGTGGAGTCTTTCTCTCCCTCCCTCTCTCTCTGTCTCTCTGGCGCGCGCCCCTGGTGTTCTCCAGGGGCTTGTGCTGAGCGGTGGCCAGCAGCAACGTGTACTCTTTCCCCAAAACTGCCCCGGGAAGACGACCAACCCCAACGGAGAGAGACACAGCCAAACATCGCCCACTCTGCTGCAGCCCCACAATCCACGAAACAAGCTGTCTAATCGGAGCCGGCATCACAGTCATCCAAACAGGATTTCTCACACCGAAACAGGAGCACACAAAATTCACAGAACATCTGAGGAAATTCATTGCCATGAAAGATAGGCACCAAGCTCAACCAACACAAGAAATACCAGAGTTGCCTCAGTATTAATAGAGGAGTAGTTGTGTGTGTGTGTGTGTGTGTGTGTGTGTGTGTGTGTGTGTGTGTGTCTGTGTCTGTGTGTGTCAGGGTGTGTTCCCTTCCACTCCACCTTGAGAAGCCTGAAATATCTCAAGGCTGAGGTAACAGGAAGAGCCTTTTTTAAAATGTAATTAAAAGCTGAGAAGGAGACATGAACTCTTTCAGTATCATTAGATTCAAAATATACACCAGTAGGCAAAAATAAACAAATAGGATCGAATTAAGCTTAAAAACTTTTGCACAGCTAAGAATACCATCAACAAAATGAAAAGACAACCTACAGAATGGGAAAAAAATTTGCAGATGATGCGACTGACAAAGGACCAATTTCCAAAATATATAAACAGCTCATGCATCTTAATATCAAAAAAACCAAGCAACCCAATTCAAAAATGAGCAGAAGACCTAAACAAGAAATTCTCCAGTGAAGACATACAAATGGCCAACAGGCACATGAAAAAATGCTCAGCATTGCTAATTGTCAGAGAAATGCAAGTCAAAACCACAGTGAGATAACCACCTCACACCAGCCATAATGGCTGTCATTATAGTCTACAAATGACAAATGCTGGAGAGGGTGTGGAGAAAAGGGAACCCTGCTACACTGTTGGTGGGAATGTAAATTGGTGCAGCCACTATGGAAGACAGTATGGAGGTTCCTTAAGAAACTAAAAATAGACTTGCCATATGATCCAGTAATCCCACTCCTGGGCATATACCTGGAGGAAAATAAAATTCAAAAAGATACCTGCACCACAATGTTCATAGCAGCACTATTTACAACAGTCAAGACATGGAAACAACCCAAATGTCCATCAACAGATGACTGGATAAAGAAGGTGTGAGATAGAGATAGACAGATAGATAGGCAGACAGACAGACAATGGAACACTACTCAGTCACAAAAAAGCATAAAATAATGCCATTTGCAGCAACATGGATGGACCTGGAGGTCATCATTCTAAGTGAAGTAAGACAGAAAGACAAAGAAAAATGCCATATGATATCCCTTATATGTGGAATCTAAAAAAAAAAGGGACACAAATGAACTACTTAGTGCTTATAACTTAGATGATTGATTTCTTAAATATGTGTAAGCACATTTAACTGCCCTTTATGATTGGATTACTGCATTCTGTTGATTCTTATCTTGTGGTTGGCTTTATTCCTTTGATATCTATGTAAGTTTAAAAAGGGAAAGCTCTCAACTGTTCTTAGAAACAATGAACAGTACATATATGTAAATTTTTAAAAATATATGCAGTATATGTATATATGTATTCACATGCAATATATTGTATATGTGCAGTCAAACTGTAACAATTCTACCTAATAAAACTGAAAAATAAAAAAAAATATACATCAACAGGAAGTGATCCTCCATGGAAACCTCTGATTGCTTTGTAACTATTTCTCCCACAGGCCATAGCATCACGATGGACTCTCCCACTGTTCACCTCCTCCTTCAGGATCTAAAGCTTTCTCCTCCCCCATCCAAAAGAGGAACGGCATGGAGCACAGTATAACTGACAGCCCATAACAGAGGTACTAAAAAGATCAAGGAATATGGGGAAGGGGCAAAGATGTTGGAAATGGTTCAAGGAGATTGCTCTCTACTAGCGGAAAAGCTGGACACAGATGAGTTGAATGGATGAAGACGACTTGCCAAGTTCTTCCGTAGACTCCATATGGCTTGGATGATGAAGTAAAGAACCAATTTTTGTTGGCTTGGCTGAGGGTGTGCGTGGGCTACATCTTTTACCTCTCTGATCACTTAAACAACTTTGCTTTCTCCTAAGTAGAAGACAGAAAGAGGAAAAAGTCATGTGCGAGGTAGTTACTGACCGCCCTGTCCCCTCCCCAGCAGAGCAAGGGACTTAGGGCCTGGACTACATTTTGGGGTGCTGTAAGTCATCTTTCAGTTTTAAGGTGTGATAGCCTGCTGGACTTCAAATTAAAGTGTTAGTTTTGCAGAGAGGGAAACAGTTAAGAGGTAGAGTGCATGCTTAGCATGCATGAGGTCCTAGGTTCAATCCCCAGTACCACCATAAAAGAAAAAAAACTTTTGTGTTAAACCGGAAAAAGAAGGGGGTGCGTATAGCTCAGAGGTAGAGTGTGTGCTTAGCATTCACAAGGTCCTGGGCTCAATCCCCAGTACTTCCATTAAAATAAATAAATAAAAACCTAACTACTCCTCCTCCCAAAAAAGTTAAAATAAATTTTAAAAAAACCTGAAAAAGAAAACATTTTTACATGAACATTAGACTATTATAATAACAATGTTAAAGAACAGGAGCTGCCCAGACAGACCAAGGCCATGATAGACCTGACAGTCACCCTGAACAGCCCAAAAGAGGGACTGCGTGAGGTCTGAAGTCAGAGAGGCAAATCTGGGGGAGAATATGCTGTTCGAAGTGTAAATACTGCAGAGAAAACCAAGCACATGCAGCATTGTGTAAGTCTACCAAATGGAGAAAGTCTGAAGTTGTAAAGGAGATGTCATCCACAGATAGCCAGTTTCTTAAGAAATTGAAGTTGTTCCTGGATGGAGACAGAGGTCCTGTGATTGACATGCTTGCATTCACTCAGGACCCTCCTAGGCTCCACCAGTGCCATCAGCCCCCTGCTCGAGATGCTAGCAGCCTCTGTGTGGCTGGTGATGATGTCAGCTTTGAAGTCACTGATATGGAGTACTTGCTGCTGGAAACATGATCAGTTAGTGAGAAGTGCCTCTTAAGGTACCAGATCAAAAGACTGATCTGTTACACACTACTATATAGAAAATAGATAAACAACAAGGACCTAGTGTATAGCACAGAGAACTATATTCAGTTTCTTTTTTTAATTTTTTTTCCTTTTGGGGGGAGGTAATTAGGTTTATTTATTTAATGGAGGTACTGAGGATTGAACCTGGGACCTTGTGCATACTAAGCAGGCACTCTACCACTGAGCTGTACCCTCTCACCTCAATTTCTTGTAATAAGCTATAATTGAAAAGAATCTGAAAATATATGTATATGCATAACTGAGTCACTTTGCTGTACACCTGAGACTAACATTGTAAATCAACTACACTTCAATTTCTTAAAAAATAGGGGGGAAAAAAGACTGATCTGTGATTACAGATGCCAATGAAATGAAACAAGGACGGAAACTGCAAGAACGGAGCATCAGTGAAATGACTCCCAGTTTAGGGTTGTTCATGAGCCCTGCGTCACCAAATTGTTTGTTTGTGTTTAAGAGCTGCCTCACAGCCCTAAGGAGAACAGCAGAATGGACAGCAACCGCAATTCACAGGCCCGCTGTATTAGCACGTGCCAGTGAGACGCGAAAACAGCAGTACCTGCTTCTTCAGACCGGAACAACCATGACAGCAGCATCTCCCAGGAAAGACAGCAAGGCTCCAAGGGCCAGAGCGCCAGGAGAAGAGGTTCTCAACCTTGGCTGCACATGGAGTCACCTGGGAGCTTTTTAAAACCACTGACGCCTTGGCCCCTCCCTCTGAGATTCACGTTCAATTGGCCTGGGCTGTGTCCTGTGCGGGGGAATGCTTTTAAACCATCCCAGGTGAGGCTAATGTGCGGCCAGGGCTGAGAACCTCTGACCCAGATTAAGAACCTGTAATCCTAATTCATAGTCAAGATTTATGAAGCCATCTTAAATTTTGTTAATCTTCAGAACTCTCACTGTTGGTGAAGCTAATCTGAGGAAGAGGAAAAAAAGGTTACCATATTTGTTCTCCAAAGCAACATTCAACAATAAAGCTCAGACCAAGGATTCTACTGTACATCTAAGGGAGAGAAGTGATTCAAAAGTATGAAAATTGGACCCCAGATAAGTAAGATCCCAGTGGTTTGGATAAAGCAGGGTCTGAAACCCAAGTAGAGCCCCGCCTCTCAAGAGTTCCGTTGGGAGACTACATCCACTAATTTGCTTTTGGTTGAACAGGATGAGTCAAAAAAGGGGTGGCAGTGAGTCTTGGACCATCCATACCCTGGCATTTTGGAAACCCGGACAAATGGAAATGAAATCGAACATGCTATCTCCAAACATTGGGAGGTTCTGTATGGCCTGGGTTTGTTTCAAGTTGTTAAGGAAGATGGCCGTCCAGCAGCAGCCTGCAGACATGAAGCTATCCACCTGGTGAGCGTCTCCTCATTTTCAGATGACATAGGGCAGAAACTGTGGAGTGTGTCACTCCTTGGCTCTAAGGTTTGCGAGAAGGAATCATGATGAACTCAGTCAGGTCCAGCCTGGCATGGTCTCTGGGATGCCAAGAAAGTAATTAAACCAACACCAGCAGGAGAGGGATGGAGACTGAACTGGAGGAGAAGTTGTCTCTGGGTGCCACTGTTAAATTCCAGGATTCTCTTTACGAAGACTTTCAAATACTTCCTCAGGAAAACTGTAGCAGGGATGACAATTGTATAGCATGAGATTCAGTCTTACCTCACTCTGTTCAATTTCTAAGGAGGAAAGATTCTTCATGTTGCAGCCCTTGGGTTTTCATTTACTGTGAAGAATCCACAGGTAATGCATAAGGAGATTTTTTTTTAATAGAGAACACAGAGATTCCAAGTTAGAAGAGCAAAGAGGGAAAATAAAAGAAGTATAGATTCAACATTAGAGGGGATTTGAGAAGGTTGGAAAGTGACAATGGGAGAGATTTCCAGAGATCTCTTACCAGGAGTGTAAAGTGTATTGGGGAAAAAAATATTTAAGATGTTAGGTAGGCATTAAAAATGCATTCCCTCTTTGGTTTTTCTCAAGAGACCAAGTAAAGCTGTAAATTACTCATCACGAATGTTGGCTGCTGACCTAGATTTCTTTGGATGGATGCCTTGCAATAAATGGATCACATAAGGCCCTGACTCAAATTAAAATTATTAAGAATAGATGTAGCACACAGAAAATAACTGAAAATGAATTATTAATATCTGGAGGAAGATTAGAGAGGCTATCGCATTCATAAAACAAGAATTGGCTGTTAAGAATCAAACCAATTAAAGACTGGAAAACAAAAATTTGAATATCAAGAACTCTCTAGCTGAAAAACAAGTTTTTCTGAGTGATTTTCTCAGAACACAGTGCAAACCGGGAACAAAAGAGATTAAAATGTTAAATAAAAGTTAAAAGGACAAGGACAAATCCAGACGTATCAGCTCTGATCTAATGCAAGTTCCAGAGTTGCTAAAGAGAATAGAGGGGAGAATATAATAAAAGAAATGAGATGAAAAGTTCCCAGAGGTGAAAAAAAGGACACAGTTTTCATATTTAAAGAGCCAATCAAATGCTAAGCAGGATAAAATTTTAAATATTTATCTGGACCTATAATGGTGAAATATCAGAACGCCAAGAGTAAAGAAAAAATCCTTTAAATTCCCAAAGAGGAAAAACACATTGCCTTCAGAGAAACTAGAATAACATTATTCTCAGAATTCTCATCACTGCCTCTAAATGCTATAAGAAAGGAAATAATACATCTTCAACTATCAAAAGTGAGAACAGAATAAAGGCATATTCAGACATGCAAGGACTCAAAGTTTATCTTCCCAAAACCTTTTCAGGGATGTAGAGAATGTGTTCCAGCATGTGACTGTGTGAGCCTAGAAAGAGAAAGACAAAATATTAAAGAAAGAGTAAATACGCCCAGGAAAATAATAAGTAGAAATAATTCAAGGAGAGCAGCTGTACAAATAGACCTGGAGAGAAACCAAGCCAGTTGAAACAGGGGAAGGAGGCTCCCAGAGAAAAACTTTTGGGACTAAAAATCCAAGCAACCTAATGCTGAATCAAAATTAAGAGCTCAAAAATGGCACTGCACTGGTGAGACGGCTGGTGATGAACACTGTATGGATGAAAATTTAGAACTAACACTAAACAACTGGAAATTGTAGTTATAAAGTAGAATGTGAATTTCAAACACCTTGACAAAGTAAAGTAACCAACAACAAAGTGAAAGGTAGGTTTTCTATTTCTGGCCATAGTGGACTAACTTGTTGCATACCAACTCTCTCACGAAGTACAACCAGACAAACTAGGTAAGGTATTTTTAAAAATCTGTCTGAAGGTATCAGAGCCAATGCAATGAGAACTTGAGAGCCAAGATAAAAGATGAGAAACACACAAAGATGAGACCAAAATTCATTCCTGGCTGCTTTTTCCCTTGGAGGCATTTACTGAGTCTAAAAAAGCAGCCGAAAAGCTGAGAAGCTTACCAGAAGCAATGACTCATAGACTGAAGAGCTGAGCAGTGCTTCCAATAGTCTCAAAGGGATGGGGGGAAATTAAGAGTTTAGGGTCGACCAAGGAAAAGGGACCCTGATAAACACTCCATGTTTGCAGCTGGAATCTCTAAAGGGACATATTTTAGGAATAAGGGTGAATCAGAAATGAATAAACACTCAGAAGACTTAGTCTCAGCTTCAAATCAGTTTAATCCCTGATTATATTAAGAATTGCCTCTCTTTAAGCTGCCAGCCTGAAGCTAAAGTAAAACAATTCTATGAGAAAATAGCTTTACAGAGAAGCAAATTATCTCTATAATTTTTCATACATATGTCAAACATTCCATCAAAAATTATTAAGAGGATTCTAGCCAAGATGGAGTAAGAAGATCGAATTTACCCTCCCATCTGAAACAATCAAAAGGTGAAAAAAAAAATACATGAACATGTAAGACACTGAACGTTAGGCAACAAATGACAGTGATGGAGAGAGCTGGGAAACAGACGAGGTGAGCCCTAGCATCACCCCACACCACTGCCTAGGGTTTCCAGGTCATGGTGCAGGGAAGGGGTACCCAGAGATAGCCCGGTGACCTCCCCAAGTTGAAGAAACAGAGGTGAAAATTGGGGGGGGGGGATTAAAATGGCTAGAATCTCAGGAATGAGTTCCAGGGAGGAGAGAACTGCAAAGACAGAGAGAACTCCAGGCTCTCTGCAGAGGGCCTCCCTGGAGTATCCAGCAGAGTGCTAATCAGCACAAGCATGTCAGGAAACTGCCCAAGGCCAGGGAAAGCATCGAATGAAGAGATTAGAGGGAACAGTACTCACAGTTAACACAGGGCCAAGAATACTGCCTGTTCCCACTAACTGGACTGGACAACCTCAAAATTCATAGGGAATTTGGCAGAGTACTCAGAAGAATCTTAGGTCAGTTGAGGGGATAATTAACCCTAGACTAAACATTGTTCTGGTCCTGTCTAACAAATCTTAAAAGCAGGACCTGAAAGGATCAAATTGTTTCCAAATAACCGTGTCACAGAATAAAGCTCAAGAATGTTTATAGGAAAATTATCCATCACTCAACAAGGTAGAATTCACAATGTCTGGTATCCAATTAAAAAAATTACTAGGCATGCAAAGAAGGAGGAAAATATAACCCAAGACAAGGGGGGGAAGTCAATCAATCAAACCAGCCCTCAAATGACACAGATGTTAAAATTAGAATACAAGAACATTAAAAGGGTTCTAACAGTATTTCATACCCTCAAAAGTTAAGACATGGGAGATATATTTTTTTGCAAGACTCAAATCGAGCTTCAAGAGATGAAAATTTCAATGTCTGAGATGAAATTACACTGGAAAGATTAATAGCAAATTAGTAATAGCCAAAAGTTTTCCAAATAAAATGAAAATTATAAACTCACAGATCCAAGAAGCTCAATGAATCCCAAACACAAGAAACATGAAGAAAACTATACCAAGGCACATCATAATCATATTGCTCAAAGCCAGTGATAAAGACTATATAGAAAAATAGATTAAAAAAACTAACTTCTTCTGTATAGCACAGAACTATATTTCAATATCTTGTTATAACTTTTAATTAAAAAGAATATGAAAATGAATACATGCATGACTGGGACATTATGCTGTACACCAGAAATTGACACATTGTAAACTGTACTTCAATTTTTTTAATTTAAATAAGTAAAAATTTAAATTTAAAAAGGAACAGTGATAAAGAGAAAATCTTAAAAGCCACACAATTTCAAAAAACACATTATGTAACAACATCGTATTTTTCTTTGGAACAGTTGAAAGCGGAGGACAGTGAAGAAACATCTTTAGAATATCAAAAGGAAAAAAAAGTCAACCTAGAATTCTATACCAAGTGAAAGGTCTTTCAAAAATGAAGGCAAACACTTCTCAGACTTACAAAAGCTGAAAGAAGTCATCACACAATAGGGAAAAGACAGTCTTTTCAATAAATGGTGTTGGGAACATTCACATGCAAAAGAATGAAATTGGACCTGTATCTTATACCAAACACACAAAAAAACTTGAAGTAGATTAAAGATTTAAATATAAGACCCAAAATCATAAAACTCCTAGAAGAAACATAGGGGGAAAATCTCTTTGACATTGGTCTTAGCAATGATTTTTTGGATATGACACCAAAAGCACAGGCAAAAAGAGCTAAAATAAACAAATGAGACTACATCACACTAAAAAGCTTCTGTACAGTAAAAGATACAATCAACAAAATGTTGCTACCTATGGGAAAGGAGAAAATACTTGCAAACTATATATCTGATAAGGGTCAACGTCCAGTATATATAAGGAACACATACAACTCAATAGCAAAACAACCGATAACCCAATTTAAAAATGGGCAAAAACCTGAATAGACATTTTTCCAAGAGAAGGCATACAAATGACCAACAGATGTATGTAGGAAAAGACATACAACATCACAAATTATCAGGAAAATGCAAATCAAAACCATAATGAAATATCACCTCACACATGTTAGAACGGCTATTACCAAAAAGACAAAACATAACAGGTGTTGGCAAGGATGTAGAAGCAAAGGGAACCCTTGTACATTCTTGATGGGAATGTAAATTGGTGCAGCTATCATGGAAAACAGTAGGGAGGTTTCACAAAAAAAAATTGAAAATAAACTACCGTATAATACAACAATCTCACTTCTGGGTATATATCTAGAGGAAACAATGAGTATCATGAAGTATATCTGGACTCCCAATAGCCAAGATACGGAAACAATTTAAGTGGCCATAATGAATAAGTGGATAAGGGATTATGGATGAATGGAGAAATATGATATATATATGAAAAAACAGATAGAGCTGCAAGGAGAAAAAGACCAATCCACAATTGTAGTTAGAGATTTCAATATCCCTCTTTCAATAATTTATAGAAGACATAAAAAATCAAGAAGGATATAGAAGACTTGAACAAAATTATCAACCCTCGATCTAATTTATTGACATTTGTAGAACACTTCCCCCAAAACAGCAGAATACACATTCTTTTCAAATATTTGGAAACTAAATAACACAGTTAAATAACTCATGGGTCAAAAAGAAGTTAGAAAGTAAATTAAAGTGAATGAAAATGAAAACACAGAACTTCAAAATTTGTAAGGTTTGCTAAAGTAGTACTTAGATGAAAACTTACAGAGCCAAATGCCTAAATTAGAAAAGAAGAAAAGATTCAATGACTTCAGTCTGCACCTTTCAAGAAACTAGAAAAACAAGAGAAAATTAAATCCAAATTAAGCAGAAGAAAGATGATACAAAGATCAGAGAAGGAATCAATGAAATAGGAAAAATTGAAAAAATTAATGAAACCAAATGCTGGTCCTTGGAGAATTTCAATAAATCTGATAAACCTTCAGCCAGATGGATCAGGGAAAAAAAATGAAAACAAAAATTAACAAAATCAGGAATGAGTGGTAACATCAGTACAGATTCTATAGTTATTAGAAAGATAATAAGGGAATATGACTACAACTTTATGCCAATAAATTCAACAACTTATATGAACAAATTCCTTGAAAGACACAAGCTACTGCAACTCACTCAAGAAGAAAACGATGACCTAAATAGCTCTCTATTGGTGATATTGGATATCCCACAAAGGGAATGCCAGGCCTACATAGCTTTGATAGTGAATTCTATCAAACATTCAAGGAAGAAATAATGTCAATTCTCTACCAACTCATCTAGACAATTAAAGAAGAAAGAATACTTCTGGCATAACTCTGATACAAAACCAGAAAAAGACATCACAAGATATGAAAACCACAATCCAACATCGCTCATAAACATAGCTGCAAAAATTCTCCTCACCACCCCATCAAACCAGCTTCTCCCAATGTCCCTGCTGTTGTTCATAGCCATTCAAGTTGTCCTCAAAACCACCTGCTACTTCTGCTTTTCTCTGCTCCCACATGCAATCAATCAGTTCCTCAATCTTCCTTCCCTCTTGGTTGTTTTCAAGGCTTTCCCTTCTTGTCATCCCTGCTCTAACTCAGGTCTCCCCTACCTTGTAGCTGGGGCCTTGCAGCAGCCCCTGAGTGGCATCCCCACCTCAGTCCAGTCCATCCAGAACATGTGTACACTGGTACAAGCAAGTTTGACCATTTTTGCCACCATCTTGAACTACGTTCCTTATATCAACAAACACTTAATACAGCGTTTTATATATAATCAGCAGTCAAACATTATTTACTGAGTGAAGGTAACAGGGAGGTCCTCAGGGCAGGGATCACGTTGTTGTGTTTACCGGTGGATGCCCATAAGCCAGCACAAAGTACATGGTAGCACTCAATAAATGTTTCTTGAGTGATTGAATAAACAAAAGGATGCCACTTGCCTACTCAAAAAATTTCAAGGGCTCCCTCTCCCTATCAAATCAATGTTCAAACTGCTACATCTAGCATTCAATATACTTTATATTTCTGCATTGGGGCTCTTTATGTTTTGAGATATTAAAAATCCAATTTTAAAGAACTTAAGCATAAAAAGGGGAATTTATTGGTTTGTATAACTAGAAAATCTAAAGAACAAGATCAGTTGGGCCAGTGGGTTCACAGTGGGCTGTTGCATCCCAGGGTGCTGAGGTAAGACCTGGGAGGTGAACACAAAGTTAAGTAGAGGCTGAAGAAGCAGTGATGATGGGGAGGTGTGGGGGTAACTGATAGGTCCTGCACTCTGGGTTTTCATGCAATCCCAGGATATTTGTCTGAACAGGGCAGGTTCATTTAAAGCATCTTCAGTGGGTAAACCCCTATTAGGTGTTAAGGACTAAAGGCTGGGACTGCTCAACCTGTGGGTGGGTGTGGAAGGAGGTGTTCAATAGTGCCATACAGGAGGTAGAATTAGTCAGTGAGAGAGCCGCTTTCAGGTAATAACCCCTTCCCTGGCCCAAGGGAAAATTATTTCCTTCCTATCAAAGGAGAACATGAGGGCTGCTGATAGCCCAGGAAAACTTACACACTCATATGCCTGAAATCAGGGACCTACACCAGAGGGCTGTTTCCCGTGCCTTTCACTGCTATGATTTCATAATTGGCTCCCTTTATCAACAACATAGGATTTCACCAATTTAAAGAAAGCAAAGAGTAGTGATCCAGCATTGATGCAAACCAGCCATACTTTCTGGAAATTTATTTGTCTCCAAGACTCAAAGCTAGGCCCTGGGATTACAAAGCCAAAGCAATAAAAGCACAAGATTGATGTTAACTGTAAATACTCCACTGAACATGCTGAACACTGGAATTTGACACAACACTGTAAAATGATTATGAATCAATAAAAAAATGTAAAAAAAAACAAAAAAAAACAAAAAACTGTAAATACTCCAGAAGTTTCTATATGTATATGAAGGGTGGGAAGGGATAAATTGAGAGTTTGAAATTTGCAGATACTAACTACTATATATAAAATAAACAAGTTTCTACTGTATAGCACAGGGAACTATATTCAATATCTTGTAGTAACCTATAAGGAAAAAGAATATGAAAAGGAAAGTATGTATGTATATGTATGACTGAAGCATTATGCTGACTCAGAAACTGATTCAGTATTGTAAACTGACCATACTTCAATTTAAAAAAGAAAGAAAGAAATGGGCAAAATGCATTAACAGACACTAAAACAAAGAGGATATATAGATGATAAATGAGCATATGAAAAGATGCCCAATGTTACTTAGTCATTAGGGAAATGCACATTAAAACCTCAAGGAGATAGCATTACACACCTAACAGAATGGTTAAAAAAATTTTTTTAAACTGATGATACCAAGTGCTGACAAGCATGCAGAACAACTGGAACTCTCATACATTGCTGATGGTAACACAAAATGGTATAGCCACTCTGGGAAACATTTTGACAGTTTCTTATAAAGTTAAACACATACTTACCACATTACCCAGAAATCCCACTCCTAGGGAATTACCCTATATAAATGAAAACTTATGTTCACAAAAACATGAATGTCTATAGCAACTCAAATCATAATTGCAACCCAAATGGTCTTCAATGGGTAAATGAATAAACCACTGTGGTGCAGCCTTATAATCGAATATGAGCAATAATAGAAACATAGATGAGACCCAAAGGCACTATGCTCAGTGAAATAAGTCACTTTTGAAGGTTATATACTGCATGATTCAATTTCATATGAAATTCTGGAAAAAAGAAAGCTTTAGTGATAGAGAAGATGATTGGTTGCCAAGGATTAGAGGTATGACTACAAAGGGGCAGGCTGAGGGTAATTTTTTAAATGATGCAAGTTTTCTGCATCCAGTTTGTGGCAGAGGTTACACAAATTTAAACATTTGCTAAAACACATGGAACTGTACCCCAAAAACAAAAGAGTCATTTTTACTATATGTTAATTTCTAAAAAACTCTTAGAACTTTACACCAAAAAAGTCAACTGCACTGTTTGTTATTTTATAATAAAATAAAATTTTTAAAAAGAGAAAAAATTTCATAGCACTACATATCCACTGAAATGGGTAAAATTTTTAAAAACCTGACCACAACAAGTGCTGGTAAGGATGTGGAACAACTAAAACTCTTAGTACTGCTAGTGGAATTGTAAAGTGGTACAACTACATTGGGAAAAATGTTTACCTGTGACTAAAATGTTAACCCATAGACCATGCAAACAAGTCACTCCATTTACCCAAAAGAAATGAAAACATTTGTCCACACAAATACATAAACGTTCATGGCAGTTTTGTTTATAATAGCCTAAAACTGGAAACAATCCAAACATCCACCAATAGGTGAATGTATAAAAAAAACTGTGTTATATCCACAAAATGGAATAATACTCAGCTATTAAAAGGAATGAACTATTGGTATATGCAGCAATATGGATGAATCTCAAAATAACCACGCTGAATGAAAGAAGCAAAACTAAAAGAAAAAGAAAAAGAGTAGTAGCATTAAGAGTAGATTATATGACAACATTGTAAAATGATTATAAATCAATAAAAAATGTTAAAAAAAAAAAAAAGAGTAGATTATATGCAGCCAATGACAGAATTACTGAACTGGAAGGTAGGTCAAAAAAAACTATCCAGAATGAAGCATGGAGAGACTTAAAGAATGGAAAATGTATTTGAAAAAGTATGAGACACTGGAGATACGACGTAGAGACCTAGCTCATATTTCACTGAACTCCCAGAAGGAAAGGCAAGAGAGAATGGAGAAGAAGCAACATTTGAAGAGATAACAAGTCATTAATCTCTGGTTTCAAGAAGCCCGACAAATCCTAAGCAGGATAAATCAAAAGAAATTCATACCTAGACATATCGTGGTGAAACTACAGTGGGGAAAAAGCACATAGAGGGGCAAACACTGATTACTTTCCAAGGAGCAATAGTGAGATCAATAACTGACTTCTCAATGGGAACAATGGAATTCAGAAAACAATGTAATGAAAGGAACAGTCAACCTAGAATTCTTTATCTAGGGTTTAAAACACACAGAGAATTAAAATAAATCACAAAGGTAACATTTAAGTTGGGGAGACTAATCTATAGCCGTTGCAGTTTTTCCAGAGAAGTGTAAAAGTGCCAATTAACATTTGACTTTGATATGTTAAGAAACCATATTGTAATGTCCAGGGTAACCATTATTGAAATAGTAAAAGAAACTTCTTTTATTTGCAGACTAACAGAAGGGAAAAAGCGGAGTAGTAAAAAATAAATCCAAAATAAGGAAATAGATGAAAGGTAAATATGCAGCTAAATTTATTCAACAATCACTAAAAGTGGGAAAACCAGATCTTATGTGCCTAACGTTCTGATGCAATATGAAGCGCATGGCACCACCTATTACGTATTCTTGCCAAAAGAACTGAATATAGATCTAATCAAGGTTTCAGATCTAACCACCCACTTACAAGAAATAAGAGCAATAGGAGAGCAAGTTAAATGACATCATGAGGAAGCAACCAGCCAAATGCAGTCTGTGAGACATTCCATATAACAAATGGCCTGGTTTCTCTGAAAAAGTAACTCCATAGAAAAGAGTGGGTAGTGAGTGAAGAACTCTTAAAGAATAAAAGAGTCAATTAGGGAAATTTAGATATGGATTGGATAATGTATCATAATCAATTATTGTAAATGTTTCTACATCTGATGAGGGCATGATAGTTAAATTTTTTAAAATGTCATCTGAGAAGCATACTTGGGTATTTAGCAGTGAAACTACATGATATCTAGGATTTGCTTTAAAACACTGCAGAATAAAATGGGATGGGAGGGATAGATGAAAAGAAATTGGCAGAATGCTGGTAATTACTGAATCTAGATAATGGGAAAATGGGGGTCCATTATCCTATTCTGACTGCTTCTGTTATGTTTGAATATTCACAACAAAAATGTTAAAAAGTATGCAGCAGGTTAGACAGATAAATATCAAATATTTCACTGAGTACTTTAAAAGTAAAACAGTTAACAGGAGTAAAATTGTATTGAATTTTAAAATTTTGCTTATATACTGCTTATAAGAGATTAATCTAAAGCATGATGATACCATAAGGTTAAAAGTAAAGATTTTTTAAAGGAAAATATTAAGAATGATATATTTGCAAGCACATGATAAACCCCCAGAATATATAGTATAAGGACATTGCAAAGAACCAAGAAAGCCAAGTCACCCTTGAAGAACAAAATGGATAGACTTGCCCTAAGAAATATAGGGATTATTCTTAAACTATAGTAAGTCATGGGACTGGTATCCAGAATACATAAAGAACTCTTTCAACTCGATAATAAAAAGACAGTTAACCCAATTAAAACTAAGGAAAGGATTTAATAGACATTTTGCCAAAGATATACAAATGGCCAGCAAGCACATGAAAAAATGTTCAACAGCCTCAGTCATTAGGGAAACCCAAATCAAAATCACAAGGAGATAAACCTTCACATCCACTAGGATGACTGTAATCAAAAAGATAGACAATAACAAGTGTTGGCAAGAATGCAGAGAAATTGGCACCCTCATACACTACTGATGGGAATGTAAAATCATGCAGCTGCTTTGGAAAATTGTCTGGCAGTTGCTCAAAATATTAAACATAGAATTACCATTTGACCCAGCAACTCCACTCCTAAGTATACACCCAAAGGAAATGAAAATACATGTACATGCAAAAACTTGTGCACAAATGTTTACAGTGGCATTATTCATGAGTCAAAAAGTGGAACTCGAATGTCCATTAACTGATGCATGGATAAAGAGAACATGGTAAATCACAAAATAGAATATTATCTATTATAAAAAAGAATGAAGTACTGATATATGGCACAGTATGGATGACCCTTGACAACATTATGCTAAGGGAAAGAAGCCGGCCAAAAAGAGCACATGTTGTATGATTCCATTTATTTGAAATGACCAGAAAAGCAAATCCATAAGGACTGAAAGTAGACTAATGTTTGCCAGAGGCTGGGAGGAGGCAGGGACTGAGGAGTAACTGCTAATGGGTACAGGATTTCTTTGGTGGTGATGAAATATTCTGTAATTAGAGCATGATGATGGCTGCACAGCACTTTGATTATAAAAACACTGAACTGTACACTTTAAATGGGTGGATTTTATGGTATGTGAATTATAGCTCAATAATGGTGTTTTTTAAACTACAGTAATTCGAACAGTGTTGTAAAGTCGCAGAAAAAGATGACTGACAAACAGAATAAAACAGAGAACCTAGAAATAGACTGACATCTGTAGGAATATTTTACATATTACAGAACTGGCTCTGAAGATCAGTGGAGACAGTGTTGGTTTTTCAATAAAGTATTAAGTTTGAAATTGTATCAGTTTGAAATTGAAAAAAATTAAAATTGGATGCCTAACTCATATATATCCTAAAGGTGACTCCTTGGATTAAAAACTTACGTGTGGTAATTCAAACTACAGAGCTTTTTAAAAATAACATCAGAAACTATCTTCATTACTATAGGGAAGAGAAGGCTTTCCTAAGACATATAGCAATAAACATAACGAAAATATTTCAATTTTAATTCTTTAAAATGAAGACTTCTGTTCATTAAAAGAAACAATAGAGTACAATGGCAAGCCACAGAGCAAGAGAAGAGATTTGCAGAGACTGCTAAATTACATATAGCTGACAAAGGACTAATGTCAAGAATATATGAAGAATGTGTATGGATCACCAAGGAAAAGGCAAACAATCCAACAGAAAATGGGCCCCCCAAAATCTATACAGGCTTTCACAGAAGAGGAAACATGAATAATGACAAAACATGTGAAAAGATGCTCAATATTATTCATATTTAGGGGCATGTTAATTGAAGCCTCAATGTAATTTTTTTATATGCACAAGGTTGGCAAGACTTAAAAGTCTGAGAACACACTTTGGTGAGAATAGCTAGCAATGGGAATTCTCATACATTGCTGCACATCCTCACCAAAACTTAATATTTTCAGATTTTACTGGTGAGAATGTAAACTGGTTAATTTTGAAACAAAGCTTGGCATTGCATATTAAATTTGAATAAGGTGAGAAAAATATTTGGAGATAATGGCAATGTCTGCTACAATAACGCTCTCCTTCTTGCTAGCCCAACAAGATGCACAACACGCTGGGAAAGAAGGACAGGACGAAATCTTATCCACGTTAACTATGTGTTAAGTATTAAGTTAAGATATTTTCATATGCTTCTATATCTAAAGTTGAGGCAAAGGCGGCACCCAGTTGCTGTTATTCTATGACAGGAAACTTCTGGCTGAAGCTCCTTCTACTAGAGAAAAATAACTCAGAAGCACTGTTACTCCATGAGGACACGCTACACATTTACAGAATTGTCACCACTCTCCTGCTTCGTTCTTCAAGAGGCATCGGTTTCAAATATTTACATTTTTCAGTACAATAATAATCACATGCTGGGATGTGAAATTGAAGAGATTCTTTCTTCTCGGTGCCATTTTATGATGACAAGACAAGTCCAGAAGATCTTATATGAGAAGGATAGTAATGCCCAAAGAAGCAAAATGCCAGTCAAAGCAGTGACAATTACACACACAATATAGGGAAGTTTCCTTAAGAGAGGCTTGACTCATCAGGAAGAAAGGGCTCAACAAATAACAACTCCCAGACTTGATTAAAACACATCTCTCTCTCTCTCTCTCTCTCTCTCTCTCTGTCTCTCTCACACACACACACACACACACACTCTAGATAGATCTTAATGAAATGGCTGAATTCCAAAGATTAAAAAAATCACATAAACTTTAGGAAACAAAGAAAGAAGCAAGATATACAACAGAAAACCAGTGAAATAACATCTATAAACTGTGGAAGAAAAGGGACGGTGACCAAAAGTTTATACCTCCCAACTAAGATATCATTTGTCATGGCAAAAGTAGATATTTTGGGGGTAGTCAGGGCCTCAGAAAGAATATAATACACCCACATACCAGACATGAGGGAACAAACATTTGGTATGCATCAATCAAATGACAATTTATTCAGTACAGAGAAGTCAAATGGAGAAAGATAAAATGAGTAAGAAGCAACAGTAGCACTAAATCCTGCAATGTACACTTACATATAAATAGATTATGATAGCGTGACTGAGGATTTGTAACATAAGAGATAAGGACTGTTGAAATGGAAAACACATTATCAGACAAAGCAGGATTCAAGATCAAATGTTAAAGAGGACAAAAACAGATGTTCTGTATCATGAAGAAGATATGTCATACATCTATGTAACAAAAATCTACGGATGCCAAATACACAACACGAAACTAGAAATATAAGGAAACTGAATAAAATACCAGTATGATGGAAGATTTTAATATTTTTTCAAAAATTAAAAAATCAGGGAGTCAGAAAATAGCAATATAGGAGATTTGAAAACACAATCAACAAGCTCAATTTTATCTATAAATTTATATCAGAAATGGAAAAATACACACTATACTACACAGCCGGTGCTGCATTTCCCCTCATAAAAAACTATTAAGTGCCTTGCCCAAAAAGAAAACTATAAAATTCCAAAAAAATGTAGAGGCTATCCAAGCTATACTTTGAACCCAAACCAATAAAATTAGAGATCAACACTAAAGAGACTAATAAAAAACTTTTTACTACTTGGAAGTTATAAACACTACTGTAAAGAAATCAAAAGTGATATGTATAAAAAACTAAAACAGACTTGCCATATGATCCAGCAATCCCATTCCTGGGCATATATCCAGAGGGAACCTTAATTCAAAAAGACACATGCACCCCAATGTTCACAGCAGCACTATTTACAATAGCCAAGACATGGAGACAACCCAAATGTCCATCAACAGATGATGGAATAAAGAAGATGTGGTATATATAAATATACCATATATATATATATATAAAAATATATATAATGGAGTACTACTCAGCCATAAAAAAGAATAAAATAATGCCATCTGCAGCAACATGGATGGAACTGAAGATCGTCATTCTAAGTGAAGTAAGCCAGGAAGAGAAAGAAAAATACCATACGGTATCACTCATATGTGGAATTTAAAAAAAAAAAAGACACTAAAGTGGACTTACTTACAAAACAAAGGTATACAAAGGTATAGCTCGGTAGTAGAGCACAAGCTTAGCTTGCCTGAGGTCTCGGGTTCAATCCTATTAAAACAACAACAACAACAACTCCAGCGCAGCAACAGGCCGACCCTGAGGGTCTTAGGAGAAGCATGACAGATGAGGTCAATAACTAAATAAATCACAGACTAGAAAAATGTGCAGCAAAGGTATTAGAAATGTAATCGGCTAAATGAACTAAAGACTCTAAGTAGAAAATGGGGCACAAGATTAGAACAGGTGATTCTTCAAGTATTACCTGACTCTACTAGGAGTAAGGTCAAAGCAGATTGACCTTACAAAGCAGAATAAATGATGACAGAGAGAGAGAAAAAATATATATATGTTTTTTACTTGTGATATTGGCTCTAACACCCATTGTTTGTAAGACAGGGGAATGGGCCCTCCCATATATTCCTCTGGGGGTGTGAATTGCTACAATCCTGAAAACCTCAGCATCCAACAAATATTTCTTTAGTACCTGCTATGCACTCTGCTGTTCTAGGTGAACAACAATAAACAAAATAGACCAAAATGCCTGCAATTCTGGAATTTACACTCTAACAAAAAATAATTTGCTAATATCTAGTAACACTTTTTAATATCACATATCCTTTCGCTTGTCAATCACAGCTTGCGGGAATCCATCCCGCAGAAATCAAAGCATAAGTGAATAAGGATTATATGCACAAGGATAGTTACTCCAGCATTCTTGTATTGGCAGAAAACTGGAAACAATTCAAATGTCCATCAAAAGGGGAATGGTTGACTATATTAAGGTGGGTACAATCTCTGGAAAGTTTTTCACCTATTAAAGAGAAGGAGAAAGAGCTTGGTGGTCTACTTTCCCAGAGGGATGGATATGATATATTAAGTGACTTGCTAAGATGCGTAATCTCATTTTGGTAAAAAAAAAAAAAAAAAAAAAGGAAATTCCTCGAAGCCTCCTCTTGCTGTCTTTACATATCTATCTTTGTGCCTGTTTGTATGAGCATGGAGGGAAGGCATACAGTCTGTTAACTAAGATTACCTCTAGGAAATTGGCTTGAAGGAGGTGTAGAGATGAGATCATTAAGCTGTCTTTATACTTACTTTGTATTGTACAACATGTTACAGTAACATGTATTTTACAACTGAAAAAATCTAATAAAACTAAAACTCAATAAATATATTTTTTAAAGGATAGTAATGTTCTGGGTAATGGGATAAGAGGAGACAGCATTTTACCTTCTTTCTGTACCATTCTAAATTTTCCATATTCTCTCCAAAAAGAATGTTATTAAACACCCTACCCGCTTGCTCCTTTCTCTGGTTGGGGACCGAGCAGGCTCTCCATAGCTCACAGAGGGTAAAGTGGGCCCCACACCTTCAAGTGACTGGCTGCATCAGCCAATGCCTAGACTGCAGGGAAGTAGATTTGGCCTCTGGGTCTCCCAACCCAGCTTTACTAGATGAAGTCACACACCCAACTGGTGGTTTCTTAGGTCTATTTTCAATGTGGTTAGAGCCCAGAGAGGACGGGTGTGATTAGAACCTCCCACACCCCATCGGATGGTTCTGCAATACCTCCCCTTATTTCAAAGAAGTTCCGGCAAAAGGAAATGGGTTCTGCATTTAAAGCCCAACACAAGCATGAAGGAAAAGCAGAAATTGGCCTCTCTTGAAAAGTAAAATAATATAGGTCTAGTTAACTTTTTTTTAGCAACACGCTTAGATATTTCTAAATATGATCATTCACATCATGAATGAACAAACATCATCTAAAAGCCCTAGGCAGGCTTTTTGTAGCAAACTGTCCAATTGGCTTTACAGCATCAGCAGATCACTACAAAGCCAAATCTTTGTGTTCACCAATACAAGCAACATAAGCAAGACGAGAGACCAAGAGAAAAGGAAAAACCAAGTAAAGGAAAATAATTCTTGATTTTTTATTTTGACCACAAACTTGGTCAAACTTGGTTAAGAAATTCCATCTCAGAGGTCATGAAAACGATTTTAAAGTCCAAGTAGGTACAGATGCTACAACCACCTCTGGTCAACAGTGATACCCTCACTGGTGCTAGAAGTGCTGAACCACCGAAGGGGTAGCATCATTTTCGGCTTACATCGTGTTGGGGATTTACTGTGAGATTTAAGCCTCATTTCTGCGTTGTGTGTGCCTTGTCTATAGCCAACACTCCACTAGGGTAACTTAAAACAAAATAGGAATTTATTTACAACAGCAAAGATGTCAAAAATAACAGAAACAATGTATGACAAATCCAAGAATTATTTTATGAAAAAAGCAAACAACATATACACAAAACAAAATCCCAAAGGGCAAACTTAACTTTGACCTTATCTAGACAGCTGCAGAATGTGGCAAAATGTTTTTTCAGATATGAATTACTTAAGTAATGTTGAGCCAATTAAACGCACACTTTTCAGCTCCTTTTTTTCACTTGCTGAAACTTTCTTTGAATTCTATTTACCTTTGAGGAATATTAACTTTGGGGAGCCACACAAGATTTACGAAGCACAGGTTATTTACAAGTGTACTGAAGAATATACTTACTGATCAACAGGCTCACATTTCAAAGAGGGTAAAGTTGTGTAAGAGTGAAGGTTAATAAACTGAGTCCCATTTCACCATCACTGCTTGTTTCTGGGGTTTGGGTGCGTGTGTGTCTTGTCTACTACACAAAATGCTGCACCGGTAATCTTTTAAGTTCAAGTGCTGTAACAGTGCTTCTCAAACTGAAGCATGTACCAGAATCACTTAGAGGACGTGTTATAAGACACAGATCTCTGGGCCCCACACCCAGTTTCTGATTCAGTGGGTCTGGGGTGAGGTTGAGAAGCTGCATCTTTAACTAAGTCCAGCTGATTATAATGCCGCCACCACTGCCAGGCCGCACTTTGAAAACACTGCTTTTAAGATTTCGACTGGTCAAGCTTTTCCTTATGCGAATCCTAGAATTTGTGAGAAATAAAGGAAACTTAACACTGAGATTCTGAGGACAGAGTAGTACATTATCTGACTGGCTGGAATCACAGACCAGTATGATGTTATCTGGCAGTCGTTCTACTAGAATTAAGTCTTTCAGCATGCTACGGTCTTGTCTTGTTTATGGCCCTGGACAGTGACATTGATCATGTTTTCTTGGTCACTGACCTCACTGACCTCAAATTTTGATTATTTACTGTTCCAGCATAGTTAAATAACTGCACGATCTCATCTTTAAAAATCAAAGATGATTCAAATCTATCTCATTTTCTTCTGACTCCTGCTAACTTTTAACTAACTTCTTTTTTCTAAAAATGACCATGATCATTCTCTAGTATCTGAGTGTCTATAGAATCCCTCCAAACTGGGCACAGAGGGGTAACTCAAGGGGAGGGTTTCTGCTGTGGAGGTGGGGACAATCCCACTGATTAAATGTGCTGTAGACTGATACTGAAATACACTTTTAAGTGCTCTCAAAAACCACTTTATGCATGGGAAATTTTATCTCAGGGGAATGAGAGATGCTAATAAAACAAATCCTGTATGAAGATAAAAGAAAAAATGAATTGCAAGGACATGCTCATCAAAGGACTCACCAATCACCTCTTAACTTCTCTAAAATGTTACTTGCAAATTCGCAGAACTGAAATATTAGTATTTAAATCCAGGTCACAAAATTCAAAGCCATCAAGCATTTTGCATTCCACTGCTGCATATAAGGAATTAAGAAATGGGGAAATGAAAATAATCCACTGCTTTTGATGTTTATTAGGTTTACAAAAACTGTACATTTTTTTTCTTAAGAAAAACCATTAACTTAGTACTGGTATCAAATAGACTAAACATTAACAGGAAAATATTCTGATTTTTATTTTTGCACGTTATTCTCAAGTACACAATTACAATAATGTCACACATCCCTATATGATTTTCTTTTTATGTATTTTACTTTTTTTACAAAGTGTACAGAGGGAGGGACATACAATATTTAATAGGATATTTCTACAGAACAATAACTTATATTATGTCCTTGTAAAAATCTGTACCTCTTTAAAACATTTAACTGAAACATCCATTTTTTTTAGCTTTGCTAATCAAAATTGTTTTAAGAATTAAAACTAGGTTGTAACTAATGTCAGTACATAACAGTGACTACAACTTCATTTTCTCTTTATACAGACAAATACATTTTATCATATTCACTTGACCAAACCCTTAAATACCTTTTAAAGGTTTCAATATTGTGCTTTAAAAAGAAAAGAACTGTGTATGATTCCAGACTATGTAAGAGAAATATAAAGTGTGTAAAGTGTTGTGTTCTTTATCTTTCAGTTTATTTAAAAAAATATAGTTAAAGGACCAATTATTTATATTTTCTGTATTAACTTTTACAGGATGTTCTAAAATTAATAAATTTCCACTTTCATTTAAGTGTTTTCTTTTACATTATTTCTGGGAAAAATTTAAATTAAGGGAGATTTTAAAGGTTCTCACAAAAAAACAGACAGAGCGTTGAAGAAAAGTACTGCAGGGTAATGAATCACACAACTGTAAGTTACTTTAAAGAAAGAAAAAGAAAGCACATTATGGGGCCAAGAGGGCATAGGGGCTCCTATGCCGTGGCTTTGACTGGCATTCGGGTTGGAGTTCATACCAGCCTAAAGCACTTGATTTAGAGCTGGACTAAATCAATCTAGCACTTCAGAGGCTTGCCAAACACTAGATACTTCGACTTCTAACCCTATAAATAACTCTCGCCTACAAGTATCAATGGCAAAGAGAAAGATGAAAGGTAAAAACCCAATAGCACGAAGGCGATGGAGCACCATAATGAAGTGGCTAGGCAGCTACCAGTGGGAAGAAAATTCCTGCCTCTCAATGATGTGCCAGATACTCATGCGCCAACAGCCAATTGGGGCCCCCAAAATGGTTTTCTGTTCTCCAATTTATCTTAACATAATCAAATTCTAATTAACCAAGTTCGTTTTTATGAATTTTTGATACTGATTTGGAACTATGTGTTAAAAAATGTCAACTTTCAAAGAAAAACCAAACTGTGAAAGAGTAGGTGATGTTCCAAATAAGGCCTCAGATTTTTCTCATGCACTTAAAACATACCTTTATCTTCTAATCAAAGTCAACTTAAGCATTAAGTTTTTTAAAGTTTGCTGACTGTAACTAAGAAATAACAGAGCAGGCTGGACTTGCCAAGTTTAAGTCGTAATTAGCACCCATTCTCTGGTCCACGGAGCTGCTGCTTCCTTTGTCCCCCCACACTTGGTGACACAGAGTTCCCTCACAAGCTTCCCAGAGACAACTGACAGAGTTAGGTCTGGATACTCATTAGCTTTTCAGAAAAATATAAAGGCATGGAGCTGAAGTTATATGAAAACATTCTATCTAGAAACATCTTAACTTCTATTTTTCAGTTACCAAAGATATTTAAAAGAAAATACCTTTACTCTTTAAAAATACTAGTGTCCTTATTTTCCTTCTAATTCTTCACCTGAGTAGTCTCTCTGAAGAGCATGATTAACAAAATGCTCTCTCATGCATCCCTGCATCTTTCATGTTATCGTAAATTTAATACTTTTCATTATAGATTTTAAACAACTACTACTTGGGGTTGTGTGTATAAATATGTAAAATAAGCAATACACACAGATACATGTTATATATATGTGCATATACATAATTCAGGGTACATTTACATATATAAAGTTGCAAAAGATCCTATGAGCCACGAATTACCTCTAGGAGATTCCAAATGCAGTCCTCAATAAGTCTCATTTGTAGCACACAACCATTCCAAGACAAAGCAGCACAGACAGAATAATCAAAATACAACATGATCAAGCAAAATTGTTCAATAAAGTTTTCTAAAATTTGCTATGCTGACAACAGATGTAAATACTCCAAAGAAAGCCTCCCCAAAAGTATATTGCGTCCGAACAAAATGAAAAGTAACACGAACCCAGCCACTGCTCTTTACTCGGCGATGCCAGGGACACAAAAGCTCAAATGGAAACTTCCATTGTCATGTGGTCTGAAAATATTAAACAAGACAAGTAAATGAATTCTGTTAGGATAATTAGACCTGACCGTAAAAATCTCCCAATTTATGTTAGTAGATGTCTCTGACAATTTTATTGTGAGAAATTTATGGGAAAAGAGAGAGTCAACATGAGTACTGTCAGAGCTACCAATCTAAAGTTACCTTAACTTTAAGTTAAATGGTCTTAGAAGAGTACCATCAAGGTAAGCACGGTAAATATTTAAATAAATATAAAACTTCTAAGATAGAAAAATTCAGTATAGAATCAGGGATTACTTTATTAAAAGCAACTTGCTTGTTGCCACTTTTCCCCATTTATTAAACAAACTGAATAGAATTCAGAACACACTATTGAACAAAATGTAAAAAAAAAAGTCAACTAGAAGCAGTAATTCTATTTGTACACAGCATAAATCAATATACAGTATTGTATGTGAACGAGACTGATTGGCTTTAAAATGAATTTTCTGCTTCAATGCCAACATCTCTACAAACGTCTGTGTAAGAATCGTTAGGGCAGGCCAACTTCTTTATGATGTCGCATTATGTGCTGGTTCTTCTCTGAAGGTCTTCGGAACCCCTTCTTGCAGTACTCACAGCGGTGAGGGTAGTCTTTCGTATGAATGGAAATAACGTGCCGTTTAAAGCCTGAGGCATCTGTAGTGCTATACTCACAGTACTCACACTGATACACCTTCCTGCCACTGTGTGTCTTCATATGCTTTTTAAGCTCATTCTGTTGCCTAAATCCCTTTCTACATCTCTTACACCTGAACGGAAGATCTTTCGTGTGAACTGAGAGAATATGGCGACTTAGAACAAATGGATCTGCAATCTTAAAGTCACAATGTCTACACTGGTGCATTTTTTTACCCTTGTGGGCAGCCACATGCTTCTTGAGTTCAGAAGGCCTGTGAAAGCCTTTGTCACACATGTCACACTTATGGGGGTAGTCCTTCGTGTGAACTGAAATGATGTGTCGTTTCAGGTCGCTTGAGTTCGAGCTCTTGTGGTCGCAATGCAAACACTGGTGTGTTTTGCTTTCTTGGTGGATAAGAGCATGTTGCTGCACCTCTTTGGTATCGGAGAAAGTCAGAAGACAAACGTCACACTTGAATGGCATCTCTTTACTATGCTTAGTTTTTACGTGTGTTTTCAAGTTAGAAGAGTCTGCAGACCTGTATTCGCAGTACTGGCACTGGTACGGCTTCTCCCCGGTATGGATTCGCATGTGCTTTTTGAGCTCTGAGGGGTGTCGAAAACCTTTACCGCACTCCACGCATATATGAGGAAAGTTCTTGCTGTGGACCGCCAAGAGGTGGCGATTCAGTAACCCCTGTTCAGCGGTCTCGTATTCGCAGAATTTACACTTGTGCATTTTGTTGGCTCCTTTTTCCTTATGCACCATTTTGTGAGTAAACAAAGCCCCAGCATGAGAGAAATGCTTCCCACACTCATCGCACTCGATGGCCTTCTCTGCCTTGCTGGTCAGCTTGTGGCTCTCCAGGTGGTTGTGTAAACTTATCTTCTTGTTGGTAGTGTAATCGCAGTCAGTACAGCGGTACTTCTTCTTCGTAAGGTGTTCTGGATGGTTTTTCATGTGTCTTTTCAAAAAGCCTCGTGACTTAAACTTTTTCCCACAAATCATGCAAGGATAGACAGTCAAGGGATGTCCATCAGGGCCAATAATTATTGCTAAGAAAGGAAAAGAGAGGAGCATGAGTGATCAAACCAAGTCCTGCTTTGGTTTCTTCAAGAATTTAGAAGTGTATGTTCCAAACATTACTGGGCAAACACTCCTATGTTAGGCTATTTTCTCCTTAACATTCTTTTCACCGTTTTTCAACATAAGAGATACAGCAGCCTCGTCATAAAGAGAACCTGGTCTGGAAATTTCATTCAGTATGACTGTACCAATCTCACTGCCTCCAGTTTAAAAATAAAACGAAATGAATAAATATGTAACTTCCATCAACTAGTGACTAAAGCTGTAACAATTTAGAGACTGGTGGGAAATTATTGGTAAAAATTAAGTTTCATAGTCATAACTTCTGCTTTAGTGATTCTAACAACATAACTTATATCAATTAAAGCTTAAATACACCTATAAAATTTTAATATGCACATCAGCATACAAGAATAGACAGGAATGTCACGTGAACTGAAGTACTTGTCCTGTTGCTCTTTATATTATTCCTGCTCTATGCTGACATAATCATATTCTTTAAATATATTAACTTAGTTTTTCTAAAAAAGTCAATGCTTGCAACATATTTGAGGGATTTCTTTTCATTTCCACATAAAAATCACCCAAGTTTTGAATTTTTTCATCCATGTTCAATCCATTCCCTGTTTTCTTTTTTAACCAAGGAAATCATTCATGAATATCACTTAATTCTTAAAATTATATTTTCAAGTTCAATACACAAAAGCTCTATGTGGTCTAGCAGCTAAAATGCCATCACAACACCTTTGTGGATACATACTAGAGTTTCATCTGAGAGCTCGCAAAGCACGCTGCGCTGTGGAACTCGTGTGCCCTCACCTGTTTGGTACTGCCTGGAATCAGGTCTTCTCCTTTTCTTTGGTTTTTGTTTAGCCAGTCTGCCGAGCCCAGCAGACTCATCTATGTGCAAGAGGGCACTTGCAGTGCCATTCCGGTTTTCAATTCCATCAGAATTATTACCTAACAATGCGCATTAAAAAACAAAATTATACAGTATTATAAATTATAAAGAATTAGGGACTCTTTATTAACTACAACAACGAAAGTAAGCCATGATACTCATGAATGACAGAGATTCCCCATTCTAGGTAATGGGTTTTACGACCACTTATTGTATCAAGACCGTAGGAAATGCCTAGCTTCCAAATCTAAAAAAAAAAAATGTCAGCATTTTGCCCCATGGACTCCCTTGTTGTCTCCCAAAATTGTAAAGTCATTGGCCACATATAATCAAGATGAAAAGTTTCAGCTTGAAAGCCTGTGTACTTCTTGTAGTACTTCCTTCTACGTAATATACACATGAAGGAAATTCCTGTTAAAAATAAAGACAAAAAGTAGACTTTATAATCTTCCTCTACTCTTGTTCAAATCAAATAACCCTCACAGGGTACTGGTATTTCAGATGTGTGAAACCTAAGACCACAGAAACCATTTTTCAGCTATGAACTCACGTTCAAGGACCACTTCAGTGCCAAGAGCCGCTATGTGACTTACCGTAAGCTGCTGCCCATGCTATTGGCATGAAGGTTTTGATTTCATTGTCATCAATTTGCTGTTCATGTGCAGCAGCTGCTGCCGCTGCTGCAGCAGCGTCTTCCTCTCCTACAATCACTTCCATATAAACTTCATCAGCGATTTCAGCAACATCTAAGTGGAAAATTACAGAAACTTACGTGACCAGGTTTACACAGATCCCAGGAAAGACAGTTTCATTTGAATTCAGTTAACAGACAAGAAGGTTCAAGTGCTATATACCTAGGACACAGCTTTCATGTAGTGAGCACTCAATAGGTATTTGCTGAATGAGTCATACATTTCTTGGCTTTCACCATAATTTGTTTTTAAAGCAACATTCTAAGCATACCTAACAAGTCACTGATGTTTCCTATGAAATATGGCAGCATAATAATCTCTACAATAATGTTACTTTGTTTCCTTCAAATACTGGCCATATTTTAAAAAAATAAGTTAAGAGTTATAGGTACACAAATTTCTCTCCCACAGAAAGGCCACCTACTTACTTAAATCTTCATCTTCTTGCTGAGAGTCGTTGACGGTCATATAAACCATCTTTTCCCTTGGCACACGAAGACTGCTATTCTGATCAAGTAGTTCAACTCCATGATCATTCTCAGGTTCACTCTCCACAATGTCTACAGTGCCACCTATCAGGAAAGATGACAACTCGAAGACTTATGTGAAAACTTCATTTCCACCTGTTTCACTTACTGCATTTCACACACATTTCTACTGCTACATTGGAACCCTCGCTTAAAAGCTATCTTCAGAAAAGATTTTAAATAGTCTCAGTCTACACCACCAAAAAGTAATCAGGTTGAAGTGTTTGATCAGGATGAATAATATGCTGAAGGTTTCCTCTTACCTAAGTCATCCTCCCCAGGGTCAGCTTTAAAAATGTACACCTTGATGACTTCAGGGCAAGTGCCATCCACTTTACAAGGATCAATTTCCGACTCTGCGTCCATGGTCATTCCAGAGGAACCATCATGTTCTATTTTGCCAGCATCATCCACTGAAAAGGCAGGAAACATATTACAAATAATAATAGTAGATTTTTAAATAAAATGTTACCATTTTCAAAAAGCCCTTTTTTACAAATATAATCTCTAACTTGATTCACATAAAACTGAATGACTTTACATAAACAATGAGACACGCAGGGCACGGTGGGAAATGTGGCTGACTGCTACGCTAAAGCCAGGTCATGGAGGGTCAAAGCCTTCAGACTTGACCCTGGTAGACAGGAGGTTTCTCAGTCTGGTCAGGTGTTAAAATCTCTTACGGAACTTAAAAACACAGGCCCCAGACAAGCAGCTCTACAGGATCAGAATCTGTAGGGGTAGGGCCTGACAGACAGATTTAGAGGTACCCTGCCCTAGGGATTCTAATCAGAGGTCTGAGAACCTCTGCTGCAGGTGGTAGGCGCCTGTTAAGCAGGGCGGTGACAAGGTCAGGTTGCCATTTTCGCTCCACCATGCTGGCCCTGAAAAAGGTGGACTCAAAGGGAGCAAGACATAAAGCACAGATACCACTCTTCAGTCTATTACAATAATGTAGGTGACAAATGACAAGGTCTTCTATCAAGACAGACGTAGTATGGATGGAGAAGAGGGTCAGACTTCAGTCCAATCTTAAGACTGATGTGGTAGAACCTGGTGCTCAATTGAAAACTGAACATGACAAAGATAATCATGGGATTTCTGATATAATGACTGAATAACTGGGGGAAGAAACGGTAGGAAATTAGGAAAAGGAACACTTCTGATAATTAATTTAAGGTCCAAGAGGGTAACATCCCTAACAGCTTCAGACTCAGTGCCTGTTCCTATGCCTCTATACTCACAGCACCTTTTGCTTCTCTCCGAGTATAGGATTCATTGTATTGTCACTATCTGGGGTTTTTTTTTGCCCCATCTTTCCCATTGATAAAGCAGAATCTGTATTTTTATTATTCAGTCTTCTAAGACAGAGTCTGGTTGACAGTAGATGCTCAGAACACTGATGAATCAATGATTCAAGGAATGACTGAGATGTGGCGTCCGTTGCTGGATATTCAAATCTGAAAGCTGAGAGCTGACCCACAGATTTGGGCGCCATCAGCTCTGTGTTAACTAAGCCTTGAGATGACAGTGAGAACCTGCAGTGTGAGCAAAGAGTAGGCTGAGGATATCCTGGGGAATGTCCTAACTTAAGGGAGGGACAAGAAGAAGAGTTCACCAAGGAACCTGGGAAGGGAAAGTTAGGTTGGTGGAAGGTCATGAAGGAAGCTAGGGAGTAAAAAGTTCCAAGAATCCTAGTAAGGCCAGTGGCAATAATGCAGCAGGCACAAAAGTCAAGAAGGAATGTCTGCACTTACTAGAGCAACCCGGAAGCCACCGATGTTCCCGGTGAAGAGCAGTGTAGTGAAGGCTATATGGGGTCAGGTTACCGTCGAGTTGAGGATTCAATGGAAGGTGTAAAATTCTTCAAAAAGTCCAATTTAAAAATGGAGCATAAAGGGGTAGTAACTAAAATGGGTTGCAGAGTCAAGGACTTTTCTGTTTACTTGATAAAAACATTCGTGCACACTTGGTCTGTGAGAGAAAATATAATAGAAAGTGAGAGGCTGAAGCCAGAGGACCTGGTGAAATTCTGGGACCAAGATCTCAGAAGAAGAGAGAGATGAAACCAGGCATAAAGATGAAGGAATTTTCTATAAAACGGGGGAACAATATGCCATTCTTCTGAGATCTAAGGAGGTAAATATGGATAAGAACGCAGCTTATGCTGTGTTTAGAGGGGGAAGATTGTAATGGCAGAAGAGTTGAAGGAGTACATGATCGGCGGCTTCAACTGTGGACATGAAGTAGGAGGTGAGCGCTGTGGTTACCAGGAAGAGAATGGTGAATGGGTTAAGAGCTTGAGAAGCTAGAGACAATGAGCTGATCAAGGACAAGCTTAATGATATGAAGGTGCTAGCTGGTTAAACTCTATGTGGTTTCAAAAAGAAAAAGAAAAACAAAAACAAAAACAGGTTTCCTGAACTCTGAACCTAACTACCTAAATTCAAGTATTTTGACTCTGCTTTATACAAATGGTTTGTAGAGGAAAAGAATTGGCATTATGTCCTTATTTTCTGGTCTGACATGTACTTACCCTTTTTTTCAAAGCTAAATACTTTTATGACAGACCAAGCTGACTGAGTCACTTATTTTCTTAAAGGTGGCTCTGGAATTTCAAACTGAGATAGCATTAGAAGGCTGTAGATCTCACCAAACTAGAAGGAGAGTTCTGAATAAATCAGTACATCTTCAGAGAACTGATCTCTGAACAATTTGATACTGTTGATGAAGCTTGGCCTCTTTGGGCAAGGTTTGTCAAAATGGATTCTAACAGGTACTGGAAAATCAAATGTCCTTGTGTTTACAAAGAACAAGGTCAGGCTAGCTGTTTTTGCATATGTTAGCTTGTTGTACTTGTAAGATAAAACCTTTTCATGACCAGAAAATCTAATCATTTTGGAGCTTGCAAAATGTCATGCACTTACCAGTAACTTAAGAGTAAAAGACCTTTATTTGCTTTCATAAATGTGTGGGAAACACATCTGAAATATACAGGATTACCTGAGCCGAGCAAAGTTACTCTATTATTAGACAAAAGTAGAATTCACCTTCAGATTTTCACCTTGAGAATTTGTCCTACTAACTCAATCTACGAAATTATTCCAAATATGAAATACTATAGAAGTGATTTGTTACACACACACACACATATACCACTTTGATGGTACTGTTAAGTACTAAAAATTTCACTGTGATTTTAAAGATACCATTAAAAATGAATTTCTAAAAACAGACAAAGAAGGTTTCGATAAAGCTGAGTCATCATACATGATTTCTGCATAAGTGCCTTCTGCTGTTGTAATGAAGAACTAGAGCTTTAGAATAAGGCCTCTCCAAAATAGAAGAGCGTAATTTCTGGAAATTAAGAACACCTCTAATAATAACTACTATTTGCATGGCATTTTGCAATTTCCTTAGCATTTCTATGTACTTTTATTTCATTTGATTCTCACCTTTTCCAAATAAAGACAGGAAAGCTCTGAGATGATATGCGATTTGCCAGTTGGTATAGTAAGTGAGGAGTAGGAGAGTTAGGAGGTGCCTGTCTTTAAAACCCAGACTTTTACTTTCATTTTCTGATTTTTTGAAGAACTGTATGTTCACTGGATAAAATTTAGTATTAAAAATAAAATCACAAATAGTCCCACTAACCAAAGATTGCATCATTTGTTAGTAAATTTCCTTCCCAGTTTTTTCTTTTTTTTTAAATAAAATTGGCATCATATTTCCTCAAGCCTTATAATAATAATCTTTAGGGGGTGGGTATGCTTAGCAGTAGAGCACAAGTATAGCAGACACGAGGTCCCTGGTTCAATCAATCGCCAGTACCTCCATTAAAAAGATAATAATAATAAACTTTTCATCTCATCCTGCGTTCTAAACTTTAAAACTGAAGAAAAATTTGACTATCAGTGATCTCACTAGCAACAGCAAAACTGTAGCAAAATACAGGCATACTTTATACTGCTCAAGGGAGCTTCAGTGAAATCCCTCGAAGGCCAAGGTGGACCTTCTCTACTAACTTTCCCCTCCTACTTTCCACATTCTCCTCTCTCCTCAAATCCCTATTATCACCTCACCTTCTCACTCTCAGTTGATCATCTTCTGTCTTACTTCACGGAGATTAAACAATCAGAAGAGAAGACCCGCTGTCTGCCACACCTACCCACTGACCAACAACTAAACCCAGACTGGTACCACAGACAACCCACCTGTGTTCCTAGCTAAAGCCCGCCCTTTCTTTCTTGTTCCAGCACCTCTGCTGCCCTCTCTCCCTCTAGATCCTCTACTACACATCATTTTCTTTCCTTTTTTTTTTTGGGGGGGTGGGGGGAGGTGATTCAGTTTATTTAATTTAATTATTCTTAGAGGAGGTACTGAGGATTGAACCCAGAACCTCATGCACGCTAAGCATGCACTCTACCACTGAGCTATACCCTATACTTCGCCCTACTAGATTATTTTCACCAGCATACAAACAAGCTATTCTTTCTTCCCCTTTGAAAAACAAAAACTCTTGATCTCCTTTCTCTGCCACCTTCATTTCTCCACTTCCTGTCATTCTATATCCTCTAAATTCACTTCAGTCAGGCCCATGACATCCCCAAAACTGTTCATCAAGGTTGCCTGTTCTCAGCCCTCATCTGACTTGCCTTGGCAGCACTCTCCTGTGATTCACTCTCTTCACTTGGCTTCCAGGACACAGGCTCTTGGTGTTCTCCTTCCTCACTGGCCATGCCTCCTCAGTCCTTTGCAGGAACCTTCTCTTACTTCTTAATGTTGCAAACCCCACGGCCTAGTCCTTGGTCTTGGTTTATCTACAATCCCTCCTTTGATGATGTCATTCGGCCTTATAGCTTAAATTTCATCTATATGCCAACAACTCTTAATTTTGCATCTCCACTCTAGGCCTTTTTCCCAAAACTCTGACCACATTTCTAACCCCAAATCCTCCTTATACTCCTTTTTACCTCCTCAAATATGTATCACTTATTTATTTATGTCTGTGTACCTCTGCTAGAATACAATCTCCAAAAGGGAAAGGCACTGTCCTCTGTTTTGTTGACTGATGTATCCCAGGTACCTACAATACTGCCTGACATATAATAAGCACAAGACATTCATTTGTTAAATATACAAATGCCGATCTTCAAGTAAATGTTAGTCGTTATGGCATCAGCTCATAACCCACTAAAGAAAAAATGTAAGAACATTAAGAGTCATATTTTGCTTATAACACATGAATCAATTTTAAAGCCAGTATCTACTATCACCTTACTATGAAAGATGTAAAAATTAAGACATTTACACACCTCCCCTTCCCAAATATTTTGTTAGTTTTATATTAAGTGAATTCAGTACTCATTACCAATGCTTTTATCAGAGTCTCTCCATTCTAGAGTTCTTTCTACTGATTGACCTTTCAGTTTGCTAGATTCATTACCAAACAGGACTGTCAAGAAGGGCTAATGGGTGTTATAGCCCCTAAGTTCCCAAATACCTGAAAATGTCAGGCCATGGCCTTTACTTGAATGACAAATTGGCTTGGTATAATATTCGTAGGTTACATTTTCTCAGAACTTTATAGGCATTGTTCCACAGTCTTCTACCACTATTTCTGTGTGGATGTCCCTGTAATTCTTTATCCTTAAAGTTCACTAAACATCACTGTGATTATGACTTAGTTGTTTTTATCACTCTGTCAATTTCTTGAAATAAGAAAGATTCAATTGAAGATTCCAATTTTTATTTCAGAAAAACTCCTCCCATTATATTTTCTAGCTCACTGGTTTTATTCATTTTTTCTGGAATTTCACTTTTGTGCATTTGTCTCCTTTATCTGTCTCCCATGTCTATCCATCTTCTCCATGATCATTTTTGTAACTTTTATTTTTATCCATTTCATTTATACATTTTTGTGATTCCCTAAAGCCAAGTCCCTCTGCACCTGGTTATATACTGAAGCATATTTATTCTTATAGCTGCTTCTATAGTGGCTTTTATCTTGATCACATTCCCACTTTTCTCTACAAGTTCTCTTTGAATTCTGTCAGCTTACTTTCTATCTGCCTCTGTTGTCCTTTAATTTATTTTCTGAACCTCTGTAACTCTTCTGTGAGTTTTAAGAGATCATATTGTTAGCAATGTTCTACCAAGAGACCTTTCTGTGATGATGGCACCGTCCCATATATCTACACTAGCCACATGTGACTGCTCAGCACTTGAAACGTGGTTGGTGCAATTTAGAAACTATATACTTGACTTTACTTAACTTTAACTCATTTAAACTTAAATTTAACTAGCCACATGTGGCTAATGACTACATCCACGAAAACAAAACACATGAAAAAAGACCCACAGTTCACTACACACAACCCTATGATATTTCAGACCAATAGAGATAAAGAGATCTTTAAAGCTTTCAGAAGAAAAAGAAACATCTGCAAAGAACTGAGAATCAAAATATCAACAGGCTTCTAAACTATAACAAACGCTTGATGACAATGAAACACACCATAACAAATTCTCAGGGAAAATTCATTTCACCCTAGACTTCTGTACCTAACCAACTTATCAATCAAGTTTAAGGGCAGAATAAAAATATTCCTAGTATATACAAATCCACACTGCTTAGAAAGTTTTCAATATGTGGGCCAGTAAAGAGAGTAAATCAAAGAAGAAGGTGATGTGGGCTCCAGAAAACAATGGACCGGCCTCAGGAAATGAGAGAAGGAAATTTTTGGAAAAATATCTGTATGACAGTAAGCCTAAAAAGGAACTAATCCAGAATGGATCAAAAAGATAAAAGCTTCAAGAGGAGAGTCACTGGGAAAAGAAGAACTCAGAGAAAAACTTAGCTGGATAGAGAAATGAGTCAAATTTGAGACTCTATTTATTCGAAGGTACAAACAATTAAGGAAAACCCATTCTATGAGGACAGAATCAGTCTCAAAGTCTAATTAAGCCTGAAGTCTCTAAACCTATGACCAGCACGCACAAGGAAGACATGGATTCAGTCACTAAATCCCAGCCTTCCAGAACTGGAAGCTACCTCACAGACCTTGAAACAAGTTAATCTGAAAGAAAAATAAAGATGATTTTATGGGCTAAATAAGTTACTTCAAGGGACAATCTGAATACACATCTTTTTAAAATGTTTAACAAGATTCCCAGGTTGTAAATAAGACTGATGTCAAGGAGGGACACTAGGCCTTTTTGCAAAACAGTACCTCAGTATTGCTGCTAAAGAGAGAATTTGATCTCTGAACCAGGTGCCTACGTTAACTTACTCTGGTAAGTTCAACAGCCATCTTACTACTTAATCACTTCAACTTTTTTAACCTCTAAACCCAAAATCCAGTCAAAAGAAAAACTACAGAATAAAAACTCAGTGTTATTCAACATCCTAACGGTTCCTGTGTGGGTGACTGGTATTTAATAGTGAAGATACCATGGATGAGTAGTGCCTCCTAAAAGGATACCTAAGCTCAAGACCATTTATTATGTTCTAGACACTATGGCAGGTGGTTTCCCAATATTTTATCATGAAATCAATGACAACCACTCCACAACTTAGGTGTTTTAAGTTCATTTTACAGATGTGAAACTGGGGCACCTAAAAGACTGAGTAACTTGCAAGAAGCATTCTGCTGGGGCAGATATTCTAGTAGATAAATTAAAAGTGCACTTTCAGACCTCCCTCTCTTACCTTCCTCCTCAGGAACCCTCTTTCTGGGGCTAAATCTTATTTTTATTATATAGCCTATAGAAGATTTCAAAGAATTGGTAAAATCTGATCTTTAATTCTTAAAACTTTCCTAGAGAGGTTATAAGGCTTAATAAAATTAGCCTCATTCTATAGACAGGGAATTAAAGGATCAGAGCCATTCAAGTGCCTATCCTAAGTTATAGTGATCTCCAGCAGGGCGTCAGAGATAATAATTAATGAAAAATATTTGCAAAATTGCCCTGAACTGGTTTAAAACATAGTTAACTGAACCTAGTTAACCAAGAATTGATTTCTTAACAATTTCAGGGGGAAAAAGGAATGACTATCAGAACTCCACCCTCTGCCTGCCTTTACCCAAGGCTGTCCCTTCCTGATGGAACAGGAAGGTCTTAAGCGAAGCCAGTACAGTGTTAGTCTTGCTAGCCCAGTGGATGCCACCAACACAGAGACTCAGCATGGATGACAACAACGGCTAGCAGTTACTGACAGGCACGCTCTGTGCTGGATGCCTGGGGCATCTCTAATTCTCACAACTATGCTGTAGGTCAGGTAGTATTACTGCCTTTTCACAAATAAGGAAACTAATGCCAAAGTAAAGTCAGTAATTTGCTCAAATTCATACAGCTAGTGGGCAGCAGAGCTGGCATCCAAATGGAAGGCTGGCTGACTCTAAGCCACAGGCGCTATTTCCATACATCAAGTTGTTTCTCTAAGATTCTGAGAGGAGAGGCATGTTCTCTCTCTCCCTCTCTCGTCGTCTCTCTCTCTCCTACCCCTGGCCCAACTCCCATTATCGCACCAAGTAATCAGAGACCTGTTCAAAGGGCAAGCTGTCAGACAATTTTGTCTCCGTCTCAAGCAGATAAACAGTCAATATGAGTCACAAGGCCAACCTGAAGCTCCAGCTACTTATAAGACTTTCAAAATGTAGACCTTTTATCCCAATCATGTTTGTGGTGGGGAGAAGGGAGAACTGCAACATCTTCATCTTATCTGAGCACTTTTTTCTTAGTATAAATCTGACATCCAGCCTGAATATTAAACTGAAAACTCTTAATTCATTCATTTTAGTGATTTCTACATAAATTTCAGAACACCTACAGTAAAGACACAATAATTTTAGATGAATCAACAGAAATTTTTCTGAATTTTATCAGAACTAGACATCTTCTCTAAAATACTCTTAGTTCAATAAATAAGACTTTTCTCACATTTCAGAAATATTCCCTTGTGGACATGTATTTTTTTTAATCTAAACTTCTATTGTGATTTATCAAATGGTTTAAGAAAGAAAACTGATAGAGCACATATATGAAAATAATGGTAAGATACATACACATATAACAATCAGCCTATAGAATAAAGGAATAAACAAACATTTTACCATGTCTCCTGTGCTAATAGCCCCTAGAATCAATAAATAAGTCATTAGATTGTACTGATCCTCAGTTTATGCAATAAACATTTGATGGTTTGAATTTATTTATTCATTCATCCACCAAACAACTTTTTATTGGATGTCTGCACTATGACCAAAGTTGTGCTTAATTAGGAGCTAACTAATAACATCAGACCAACAGCTCAAAACCCCTGAACTAAAAAGCCAGGGCCACCACACTCATCCGCAGGGTGCCCTTTACACAGCTGCTGTACAGCAGACAGCTGCAGGCAGCAACCCTGCACACAGGCCTTCAGCTTGCCTAAATGTGCTCTGCCTCCGGTAACGGTCATGCCATCTGCCCAGTTGCACAAGTCAGAAGCCAGACAGGGAGCTTCAACCACACCCTCTCCCTCAACTCTAAATTTAATCCAAATTCTACTTCCTAAGCATGTCATGAAGCAGTTTTTGCCAAACTCTACTGAGAGAACCTTATTTCAAACTATCGTCTGTTTCTTAGCTGGACTACTGCTACCTCCTGCCAAAGTGTATCTTTTGTTTCTGATTTTACTCTTATCTTGTCTGCTCTCAACATTGCGATTAAAGTTACCTTTCCAAATTGTGAATCTAAACATGTTAGTATTAATCTGTTTACAACCCTGTAACTCCCCACATCAAAAAAGCAAAGCAGGCTTCTTAGTATATTTAAGAGCCTTTAGGATTTGTGCCCTTGCCTCCATTTGCCTCATGGAAGACATTATTTGCAACTCAAAGACAAAGTCTCTGAGCACTCAAAGATCTTTCACACCTCCCCACCTTTAATACGCTCTCCCCTCTACCATTCTGCCCTCCTCGGCCACCCAGTGAGCATTTTATTCATCCCTCAAATTAAGTTCACTCGAAATTATTTTTTAAAGATGTGATAATGGTATTACTGTTTCTTTTAAATCCTTGTCTTTGAGAAATATATAATGAAATACCTATGAGTGAAATGATATGTAGAATTTGCTTCAAAACAATACGGGAAGGAAGGAAATGCACAGAGATGGAATAAATATAGTTATGTCTTAAAAAGTTCAGTTATGTCTTCAACCACGTTTCCACAGAACTCTGGCTTATAAAACTTTTGTAGCATTTAGCTCACTCAACTGTACCCAAAATTTGCCAACATTTTCCCCTTCAGTGCTTCCAAATCCTTTGCACATCAAGTTATATATCTTTTCAAACTTGACCATAATTACCAGTTTCTGTTTGTCTTCTCTCCAGGACTGTGAACTCTAAAAAACCAGAGACTTTACTGTTTATCTCTAATAGCTAGCAAGATTCCTAGTTTATTGTGGTTTATCAATAATGGTTTTAAGTGAATGAAGACACAAGAAAAGTAAACATGGGCAAGAAAAAAAATAGTTTATATACAATTCCTTTTTCTCATGTAAGCATAATTTTTTTTTAAATAACATTTTTAACGTAGAAAAACAATGGAACAGGGTTTGGAGGCTGTCTGGGAGGACTGTGCTATCATTGGTAAACTAAGAAAATGTTTAAGCCTCCTCTAAATTATTTCCTAATGTTGAAATTGAGTATTCAGTAATATTGTAAATTTTAGTAAAACGCCGGAATTCTATTTGCCTCCTCCATCCACAATAAGCACTATTTATTCCAAACTCTACTGCTCTATAGTATTAACTTTATGAACGAATACACACATAACATAAAGAAAGGCAATATGAGAGTAGAAAGTAAACACTTTGGAATGAAACACACTTGATTCCAAACATTTACCCTAATGCTAGCTGGATGTATAACTTTGGCCAAGTTACATAAACTGAGCCTCAGTTACCCAATCTGTAAAACGATGATAACACCAACATTACAAGGTAGCGGTAAGGAACATAATATATTAAGTTCAGACACACATATCATTTATTAAGGTTTACTATTACCTATTTTTACTGTTATCAACTTGCTACAAATCTCCAACTAAATAATCTTTCTTGGGATAAAAAAGCCTAAGTTTAAAAAAAACGTTTAAATTGTCCACACTGACAATTTTAAAAAATCAAACCACAAAAAAATACAACCCTAAACATTTTTCCCCCAAAAGGAAACTTTATTAACAACAAACCTCACCAAACAAACTTAATTAGATCTCCTGAAGGAAATGCCAAGTGACTCAAGGGTCATTAGAGATGGGTTTCATGGGTCTGATGAGTCTGAAAGCAATTTGCACACATTAGCACCTGAACTCTTTCTCAAAATATTAATTCAAATGGACTTAAACTATATCTATATCTATATCTATATATGCCACCAGACCAAAGGAGTTTAATAAGCATTAGTTAAAAACTAACCAATGTAACGATGTATTAACATCTGGCTTTTATAAAAAGCAGTTGCATACTGTAAAATAATATTTTGAATACAATCTTATCGTAGTGAAAAAGTCTTTGGCCTTAGAATATAAAAACAACCAAATGGAGAGAACACAGCTGTGTTATTACTCCCCACTCACTGTCACCAAAGAGTTTTATTAATGGTCTCCACAAAGCAAAATTTCCAGTTGTATAATAAACATGTTAAAAATGGTGACATACTTTCACTTAACCCCAACTAGTTTAAAAGGTTCTAAGCTCAAATTATTTGCTTTAATTTTTTTAATTTGTCTCTTTTAAAGCTGCTTAAAATAACTGAAAGCACATATTTTATTAAAATGTGTATTAGAAATGAAGAATCATATCAGTTTACATTAGAAGAGAGACTCTGGCCAAGTGTTCAGGTTTTGGCAGGAGGGACCCCATGCTCCACAGGCCTATTAGTTGTTTATCTTAATGTTACTATAAAAGGCAGGTAACACATACTCAAGTACCCTTGTTTTCCATAAGAATGCATTATGTTGTCATCACTTATTAATTCTGCTAAACCTTTAAAAGTTGAATTATGTATTTTTGCTTGGACTTTAAAATTTAGACTTTAATATTTAGGGTAGTAAATTTTACAAATTCACTGCCCACTCCTGACAGCATGAAAATAGTATAAGGATGGACATACAGATCAATGGAATAGAATTTAGAGTACAGAAATAAACCCCTCACATTTATAGTCAATTATTTTCAGCAAGGGTGCCAAGAACACTCAATGGGGAAAGAAGAGTCTTTTCAACAAAAGGTGCTAGGACAACTGAATTCCACATGCCAAAGAATGAACTCAGCTCCTTACCACACACTAGACACAAAAATAAACTCAAAATAGATCAAAGGCCTAAATGTAAAGGCAATGCTTGGAGGAAAGCACAGGTGTAAATCCTTATAATCTTGGATTAGGCAATAATCTATTATATATGACACCAAAAGCATAAACAACAAAAAAAGTTTACACACTTGCCTCATTTTATTGCACTTCAGACACTGTGCTTTCTACAAATTGAAGGTTTGTGGCAACCCTGGATCAAGCAAGTCTATCAGTACCATTTTTCCAACAGCATTTGCTTGCTTCATGTCTCTGTGTGATGTTCTGGTAATTCTTACAATACTCAAAATTTGTTCATTATTATTATATTTGTTATAATGAATTGTGATGAGTAATCTTTGCTGTTACAACTCACTGAAGGTTCAGATAATGGTTAGTATTTTTTAGAATAAGTTTTTAAAAATTAAGATATATACATTTGGGGGAACATAAAGTTATTATACATTAGCTTTTAACAGACTACAATATAGTGTAAACATAACTTTTATATACACTGGGAAACCAAAAAATCCATGTGACTCGCTTTACTGTGATGGTCTGGAACCATACCTGCAATATCTCCAAGGTACACCTGTATAGATAAAATTAGACTTCATCAAAATTTAAAACTTTTGTGAATCAAAGGACACTATCAAAAAAGGGAAAACAACCAACAGAATGGGAAAAAAAAAACAACCAAAAGAATGGGAGAAAATATTTGCAAATCATATATAAGGGACTTGCATCTGGAATATATAAAGAACTCTTTCAATTCAGTAAAAAGACAAATAACTCAACTTAAAAATGGTCAAAGGACCCGAACAGACATTTCTCCAAATAATATATACAAATGGCCAATAAGCACATGAAAAGATGCTCAACATCATTAGCCATCAGGGAAATGTGTATCAAAACCACAATAGGATACCACTTCACATCCACTAGGACAGCTATCACAAACTCACAAAAAGTATTAACAAGTAGTGGAGAGGATATGGAGAAAATGGAATCCTCTTACACTGCTGGTGGGAATGTAAAATGGTGCAACTGCTTTGGAATAGTCTGGCATTCCTCAAAAAATTAAACATAGAATTACCATATGACCCAAGAATTCCACTCCTATATACATACCCAGGAGAAAAGAAAACATATGTCCAACAAAAATTTGTATACAAATGTTAATATTACAGTCCTAAACAGTTAAAAAGTGGAAACAACTCAAAAGTTCATCAACTGATAAACAGACTAAAAAGGATATCCATACAATGGATTATTATTCAGCAATAAAAAGGAATGAAGTATTGATACATGCTACAGCATGGATGAATGTTAAAAACGTTATACTAGATAAAAAAGGCAGTCACAAAAAACCACATACTATAGGATTCCATTTGTAAGAAATGTCCAGAATAGGCAAATACAGAAAGTAAATTAGATTGCTTAGAGTTGGAGGGGAGGGAGAGGGCTGACAGGAGTGATAGTTAAAGGGATTCAGATTCTCCATGGGGGTAATGAACATTTTCAAAAATTGATTGTGATGACAGTTGCATGAGTTTATGAATATATTAAAAACCAATGAATTATACACTTCAAGTGTGGGAACAGCATGGTATGTGTATAAAGCTGTTATGAAAAAAAATTTATTTCAACACCTAAATTGAATCTAGGATCAGAAAGGAATGCCTAACTCCCGTTCATCTCCTACCTAACTGTTCTAATTAAAAGACATGGGAGATGTCAACAAGATCTAGAGTGACATCTCACTGACCATGTTAATATCAGAGGCACCCTAAGAATATTTTATTTCCTGCAGCTGTTGTAAGGCAGTGCCTGACTCATCAACACCAGATCTTCTCCAACTTTCCCTACTGTACAAACTGATGTTTCACAAAATAGCGTCTTGACTATGAAGCTGCAAAGTGAAACTCTAGGAGGGTGAAGACCAATGCAAAGAAATTAGGAATGTCTGGCAGCTGTCTCAGATTAAAGGAGAACTAAGAAACAATCTGAGTAACAAGGGGATGATTCAAACACTCCACCTCTCAAGAGCCAGAAAACTCAAGTGCCATCAAGCAGTAGCACCATATCTAGCCTGACCAGAACCAAGTAAGAGCCAATAGCTACTGGTAGAGAAGAAATGTGTCACTAATTTCTTGGATGAGGTGTGATGTCCACAGACTTTCAGATACAGCATTCACGTATTCGTTCATTCAGTAAATATTTCACATCTAATATGCCACAAGGTTTGATGGGAAAGATACGTAAGTAGCTAAGACACACTAGACAGTTCCTCCCCTGAAGAAATATACAATCAATTTAGAAGCAATCATAACATCTAGATTGCAAAGACCAGATGGAGAGGTCACCTGACCTCAAAGGCATCTATACTGTGACAAAGAGCATTTGTGCACCACCATGACACTATTACTTGCTACTTTGTCATCATTTAAAATGAGATCTTCAGAGGGAAATCTGCCAAGATGGATACTAAAAACTTTGTAAAAACTGTTTAGTAGACTCTGAGATTCAATGACTTACTGAAAATTTTAAAGAGAAGATTTGCACATCTGTTCACGTTCCCCTACTGTAGACTGTAAGCTCTCCAATGACAACGGTTTAATGTATTTTTTTATTTAGTATATATCCATATCTGCACTACCTACAACAATGTCTGACACATAGCAGGGGCACAATAAACACGTGTTGAACGAAGGTGTTTTCTTCCTCTTTACACAAAGAATTCTCTGATTTCCAACATCTTAATAACATTTAAAAGGTAATTCCTAAAATGCTGGTGGACTCCAATAAGTTACATTAATTTCCTGTATTATAACAGGTATTCAAGCAAAGCAAACAGTCTTGTGAATTTATATAAGCAAATAGTCTGAGTTTTTATTTGTTTAAAGTTTAGTTCCTAAAGGCATAAGAATTTCCATACTGGGTCAGAATTGTGGTCTATCCAACTAAGGATTTTATCTCTGAAAGTGGTACCAAGAAATAAACTGTAAGAAGACACAATTGTCCTCCCAGACGTTAGAGGTGGGCTCCAAAACATCTTACTTTTCTTCAATAACCTGAGTCCATCATACTTAAAATGTTTTGGAATCATTAATGTTTCAATTCTGTACCAGAGTTCCTTCCATGCTATCTGTTATGTAAATAGCATTTTACATATTATATAAGTAGAGTAAGTACATAAATATTACATAAGTAGTACTGTACTTAGAATATAAGCAGTTTGGTTATACATTTTTCTCCAAGTTGAACTCCTTTTAAGTTTCAAGAGGGTTCCTAATTCTAACAAAGGCTCACAACAGCCTAATTACATCCTCCATGATTTCACAAAGTTCAGTTCTATTCCCTTCTGTCTTTGTCTCTCTAGACTGAAGAAATCTCATCTTTCTATTGTGTCTAGAGAAATGACTCTACTCTGCATCATTTTACTTTTCTTAATTTTGAGTTATCTTACAGGCTCCAAACTGAAATAACAATAAAGGAAGGTCTATGAGAGTCACTTGAATTTTATAGAAGTCTAGAAAATTTCACCCCGATGTAAGTTAGGAAAGACAGCCTTCAAAAATGCCTCTGACAATCACTGTACCCCAAGACTTACAGGAAATCATAAGGTAGTCCTCACAGTTGCTTTTGTCATCATCTTGCTGGTCCACGGGGATCCCATTGGCATCTATGACTGCTTCAGAGGCACAATCTGCCACCAACACTTCTTCTGACACTACGTCGGCTGTCAGAGGATCAGTGACGATTTCTGCCTCCACAACACTATCATGAACCACATGTTCAACGTGTCCAACGTCAGACACATGTATGGATTCACTCGTCAAGACGTGTTCTGGCATAGACATTGAGGCCGAAGTAATATCAGGAGCTAAAACATCATCTGGGACTGTGCAGTGTGCTAAAGAAACTTCTTCGGTTACATCTGAGTCCAGCACTTGCTCAGGAATGATGACCGTTTCAGATACATCTGCTTCTTCCATGATATCTGGGCACTGAACATCTTCTATAACAACGTCCTCGATAACATCTTGGATTACAACTGAGTCTGGGTCATCAGGAACAAAGTTATGCACAGTTATGTCTGAATCCACAACATCTGAAACAAAAACAGTTTCTTGTACTTCCACAACAATTTGATCACCATCCATGTGTGTAGCATCAGCTCCTTAAAGAAAAAAAATTAAAATCACAAATTTCAGGTAGACATGCATGACTACCTCCATTAATGTAAACGTTATTTAATTTCTACCGGGAAAACAGGCTAGCTCCTCAGTTTCCTCAAACATTAAGATAGATTAAAGAAATAAAGAGGGTATCTATTTTTGACTCATATGAGAAATAGAAAATTTTAATATAAGAACTTTTATACTCATCCCAAATCAATTAATAAATAAGGAAAAATAATAGAAAAACAAAGTAATCGAGATAGTCAAAGAAGAAAAATATTCATGAAAGTAAAAAACTAGGCTGACTAAAATTAAGCCAATGTGAACAGGTACTTAAGGGATGATAAAAATTAACAAGTAAAGCAACTTCAGGTGGCAAATATATTATTTTTCTTCATTATATGTGTTTGTCATTTCTTTCCTTTCTTACTCCACCTCTCAACTCATATTTCTTCTTTTCATCTCTCCCATGTCTTCTTTTACTTCCCTTCCATTTTTTCCCCTTTCTCCCCCTTTATTCTAGAACAATAGCCTACCAAAATCTTTCACTTATGACTATGGAAATTTAGAAACTACCCCCTGAATCTAGAATATAAAAAGGATTGGGCCATAAATAGAAAGAAGGCTAGAAGACCACAGTTAAGGAGGAAAGACAACTGGTCAAGGAGCCTCTGTGGATAGTAAGCTGCAGAAAAGTGCACTCACTCTGCAGCAATGGAAGGTGAGGTCAGTTGGAACAGGCCCTGCCCCAACGTCACCAAGGTAGTCTGCTTCCATCCAGCTTCCTCCCATCCCCCCAGATCCAAGTTCCCCAGGCAGTTCCTTAGCATGTAAGAAACCCTACTCTAAGTCCACTCTGCAGTTAAGGAATGAAGGTAGAGGAGTGAATCAATTGAAGCCCAGTGAGATTAAATGACTTCACCAAGATCACACAGTTTGCACAGATTTTGGTGCTCAGTAAGTATTACTCTGAATGAATGCCACAAATGAGAATCCAAATCAGATATCCTTGCCAAAAAACATAATGTAAGATAAAAGAAAACAAATCTGGTATCTTGGCTCCTAATCCAGAGAAAAGCAAACAACGTTTTATAAAAGTCTTACCTACAAAGCTATTCAGTCCATTAGTGCTTCTGGATGTGACTCAGACCAGGCTGAGTCCAAGCAGCCGCCTAACTCAATGACTGTATGTCACTGGCCAGGCCCTCAGAGAGACACATGACTTTGTTTAACAACATAAATAATCAACAAGGGCCAAAGAACCTTTAAAAATGTAGGAAATCTTAAAGCCAGTTAATAACCATTTTAACCACACCTAGAAATAATAAACAGTATGTTTGCTTTAATTCCTATAGAACTCTTACAAAATGCTTTATACTGTTTTCAATATTCTCAGTATTAACATCAAGCAATAGATCACTATAATCTCCATTTTGCAGACATGAAGACAAAAGCATTTAGTGGCAAGCGTACTGGTTACAACATCTATATCAGAGAGCAGGGTTTGGACACTTATTAGTTTTGTGACCTTGGGCAAGTCATTTAACCTCTGAGTTTCGGTTTCCTCATCAGTAAAATGAGGACAGTAGTATCTGCCATGCATACCTCACAGGACTGTTGTGATGATCAAATGGGAATATATGGGAAGTGTTCTGAAAAACTGTAATGAAAGGTTTCATTATTATTAGGACATATGTAAATGGAGGCCCTGGCAGATTAAGTGACTTGCTCAAAGATAAACAAATACCATAAGTGTTAACAATCAGGGCTAAAATGCAAAGCCTTCAATCTACCACTTAGCCCACGATCCAGGCTTGTCTGTGGCAAGATTAAGCTAGTAAATAGTGTGCATTTTTCTCCAAAGAGCTTAGTCTCTCTTCCAAGCACATTAATTATACTTCATGTTCTAATGAAGAAAGAATCATAACTTCGCATTTATCATTATCAAACTGAAATTACTCAACGTGAGTCAAAAGACTCCCAAATTGTTAAGAAAAATACACATACCCCACTGGGTTTAGAGATTAAAGAAAAGTTAAAGTTAAAAATCACCAATATTTAATTTTTTTATAAAGTTAATTGCTATTTCTTTAATATGCTGCAATATGGTCATTTCAAGTCCAATGGAAAACTCATTAACATTCTATTTATACGGGTAACTAGTTAGTGTGATATAAAAACATTTTACATTATAAAACCTAGCATAATCACTATGTTACTGGTACCATGAGTAATCTGAAATTGTGATCATTTTTCTATGTTTAGAACTTCATGAATTTAATTTTCCTTGTCCAATTTGGGGAGTGAGGTAAGACTCCATCTTCCTGAAGCAAATGCCTCTTTTGTGAGAGAGGGTTGTGAAAGCAGGATGGAGTCAGAATGCAGAGGGCCTTAGGTTTATACTTTACCTGCTGGGTAATGGAAAATAGAGAAATGACATGATCCATATGTTATTTTATGATGAGTACTCTGGTGGGCTAGATAAACAAGACTCACAGTAAGGAAAATAATTTAAAAGTTACTGCAGACTAAGAATGAGATGAGAGAGCTGGTCTACATGGAAGAAAGTAGAATGAAGAAAGGTAAGCAAGGAGCATTCTCAAAGGGAGAACTCTAACAGGACTTAGTGTTATAACTGGGCAAGATGAGAATAACTAAAGTAAATATTAAGGTTTTAATATTGTTGCTGTTTCTGACAAGAATGAATGTTGGTTATGAGGGAGCCAAATTTTTAAGGCAGGGAATAATAATGCACTCACTTTAACATTTGTAGGCTTGAGAGGCTAATAAGACACCTAACTGTGAATATCAACATGAGTCTAGCAATTCTTCCTCTTGATAACCAACTCCAAATTTGGCAGTTGTTAAGTGGAACAACCCAAGTAGTTATACCTGTTGCATCAAAAAATGAGTTTGGCTCTTGAGGTTGTAATTCAAGTCCATCTTCATCCATGGCCTTTAATTCTCATCAGTCACAGCTCCTAAATCAGGCAAAAAAGTAAATCAAGTATTACTTTTTTTCTATCATGTATTAAAAACATCATCATCATATTTACATTTCTGAAACCCTCAAATTATATGTCAAATGAACAGCTAAAAATAGATACAAAAATGTATCTATTTGAAATAAAAGGGAAAAGTTAAAATTAAATTAAATTGCCAAAAACATAGTGATACATGGGCATCTATATGACAAAGAAAGGTGGCTAAATCAAATAAGTCAACTTGGCCTAGACTTTTTGTTTGAGATACTGCTTACATACATACATCATACATACACACATACATACAGACTGCAAACATCTTGGTGAATTCTGACATATGCCAAAATCTGTGTAATCACTACACTACCCAGATCAAGATACAGAACATTTCCAGCACCCCAGCACTCTTGACTCCTCTCAGTCTGTATACTCCACACTCCCACAAAGGTAACTGGTTTTACTAAGGTTCAACTTACACGCTTATTGGGAGGAAACCCCTGTACAATTTTCTTATTACTTCTCTAAATTTAATGTAGTCTGCTTTCAACCAATACCTTAAACAATGGTAAAAATTCACAGTGCATAACTGTAGTAAAAACCCTTTGGGATTTGTGCCTAACTTAATGACCTCTTAACCAACCCTCCAATCTAGAAGTTAACTCCCACAGTGTATTTATATTCTCCTGGCCATAGTTGATTGGCACTAGATATAAAACAGTAAAAATAAGTTCATCTTTGAGCACAATAAAATCAAAGTCCTATCCCTGAGAACCTGAAACCATAAGCAAAGGTCAACCTGGCTCTCTCTGTCTCTCTCTCCTCTCTTGGTGGCTGGAACACAGGAGCCAAGAAAGGCCATTTTCCAACTTCAGCTTAGACTAGTGAGATAAAGTTTACAAATGAAAAATAAAAAGAATCCAGGGAATGCTCTGAAAAACAGAGTAGAGGGAGCAGGGAGAGGAGGCTTATCAATAGATTTTTAGCTCCTGATTCTAGACGTTTCTGGGGTCCAGCTACAAAACCTTGTCTGCCTTGAGTTTTTGCAAGCCACCCCAATGACCTTAATGCTCCCTTTTCAATTTCAGTCAAAAACAAAAAGAACTTAACCAATCAAATAATATACTACTAAACACTAATCACTGCTTCAAAAGAGCAGACATCAAGGATTAGGGCTTACTCATGTTGTAAGTATTACTTACATCTCCTCCCTCATTGGTTTCCTTATCTCTACTTTCTCACTTTCTAATCCAACCTAAATGGTACTATTAGACGCGTATTTCTTTCACTTTCATCATTTTTTGCTGATGGTATAAGTGCTGCCTGTTGCTTACTAAAATTTTAAATAACAGAGTCATTTTTCTAAAGCATCAGCTAGGTGATATCACTTCTCTGTTCAAAAAATGTTTATTGGCTCCATGCTGCCTCCAAATAAAGTTCAAACTCCTGCCATTGTCTAAGTTCCAGCTGAAAATTATCCTTCTATCCTTATCTTCTCTAACCTTTCCTCAAGCACCTCCCCCCTCACCACCACACACACACTTCAACCAAGCAAAAATGCCCACTGTCCCCGTAAGACCCAAACTCTGTATTTGGCTCAGGGTTTCTTCTACCTGGAACACCTTTTCCCCAAACCCCCTTGCTCACACACAAAAAAGGAAAAGCTGAAAATAATCTCCCCTTCCTCTGAATTTCTTTAACACTTTATCCTTTTTCTTTAATTGTACTTATTTGTTATAAATTATGATCATTTATAGACCTTATTTTCAGATGCTAAATTCGCATACATATTCCTTAACAAAATATCCATGAGAAACTCAATTAATTAATATTAATATAATAAATGGATTTTCAGCTTGTCAACCCTGAGACATAGTCTACTCTTTTTCCAGAAAGAGCATGTTTCCTGTTACTTATTCAAAGTGCTTCAAGTTAAAAGGACTAATAGACAAAAAAATTTTTTTCAACTATGAAAAATGGAACATGTACATGCTCTAAATAAATTGTCACTGCTCTCTCCTTAACAAAATCACCTCTGGCCATAATTCTTTTTCCTCCTTTAAAAATGTAATTACAAAATGATAAACGTAAACTAATTTTCTAAGCGTAATGACATGAAATTAAGCCAATTTAGAAGGCAATAAATGGGATTCATTAAGGCATTTAAGGCTCCTCTCTCCATTTCCGTACATAAATCCAAACCCATCAGCTCTAAGAATTCTCAACCTGCACAGTAAGTCCTTTTCTCAGCTTTTCTATTATATTTTGGACAGATAATCAATCCCCTTGATTTGGAGCTCCCTCCTTCCTCAGTTTAAGTGATGACCTAGTTCTCTTCCCCCCTCCCATCTGCTGTTCACTCGCAGCCCTTCTCGTAACTGCAGCCTTGCCAGCCTTGCTAGCCTTGCCCGGGGCGCCACACTCAACCCTCTTTTCTGTTTTCTCTTTACTCCAGGGTTTCAACGCCCACTTACACAAAGATGATTCCCTAAATCCACATACTCAGGGTACTACCCAACACTTCCACCAGGCTGTCTGCCCAACAGTTTCATCAGGAGAAAACCCTGCTTTCTCCTGACATGACCACTATGGCCTTTTCCTTCTTCCCGGCTTATCTTCAGTCCGGTTGTCAGACCATGTCCATTCCTTCTCCACAACTTCTCAGAAATTTGTCCCTTATTTTTATTCCCACTGTCACCATTCACTCTCAGCTTCATATTTCCTGATCCCCAGGGGACGAAAATAGCCTCTCAACTGGCCTTTGGCTCCTTTTTGCCACTCCCACAACAAATGACCAGGAACCTACAAATAAGGGCTGGTGACAAACACCAAGGCATTCCTGCAATTCGTGGGCAGACGAATCCTCCGAAGCACTGCTTTGATCAAGGCACGCCCTGCTCAGAAAGCTTCAGCAGTTCCCCAAATCCGGGGTGCTGTAAAATATTAACCCAAGCTACCATAACAGACTTACTTGTTATTATTCCAATCATTTTACATCATGTCCATTTCTTAAGAGATATTCTGGCCCAAATGGAAGGTGTCCACTTACCTCATTTTGACTCAGGTAAGCAGTAACTGTTCAAAATACAGTTTTGACTGGTTATTTTCCCTTCTATTTTGTCATTATAAAAACTCAAATCAGGAAAAATGTTTTGTACTTCCAAGCAGAGATGACTATACTTCAGCTTCATAACCCCTGTGGGGAGAATTAGAAGTAATTCTCCCTGAAAATCAGAATAAAACCAATGTTCAAAGAATGGAACGTACTCGGGGGAGTTCTCTGGATTGTGATCAAGTAACTGGGGAGTGGACGCTGATAATGTAACTGAAAGTGCTCCTACCTTTGCTGTAAGAACCATGCCCAAAGACCAGGTGAATCTGAAGACAAATAAGCAGAATGGTTCAGAGAAGCAAGATCCTAACAACTAGGGTAAACACATACTAATGTTTAATCTGATTATCAAATGTCCTCAAAATACTTCTGGGACCCCACTCTCACCTTAAGCTCAGTAAAACATTCCCTGCCCGGATACAGGAGTCATGATTCTGAAAATGCTGTGGAAGAATCCACAATTAAAAAAAAAAAAAAGTGCAGTTTTAAGGGGAAAACTCAGGAAATTCACAATAACTTTCTTCCAGTCTTTAAAATACAGCAATAAAAATACCACATCAAGTTAATAGATACAGCAACGGCATTTTATCTATCTTAAATTAGGAATAATGAATATAATTTATTTCTGTTTTATATCTCTTGATGCCTAGACACTTTCATGGTCTCCCTCGTGGACAAGTTAACAGAGTACTTAAATATTCACTTTGTTTTTTGCAGCTAATATGCACACAAGAATCGTATGCCTTTTAATTTTATGACTTGACTATCCTCTCCTTAAGCCAAGCTAAGAGAACCAAATGATATTATACACGGTAGATGGAATTGTGCAAGCTATAGGAAAGGCAAACAAAAGCAGATCTGTCTATAACAGAATTTTTCTCAGAGGGAAATAGGAACGGGTGAAAATTTACATTTAAAGCCCAGTTGACATCTTCCCTCTTAAACTACGTTTCTTTCCCGACTTTTTCGCATATTCTTCAATGTTAGCCATCATTTCTTCAGATATCTGATTTTCAAATCTGGAATTCTATTTCACTTCTCTTCACCAATTCAGCCCTTAAATTAAATACGTCTCAAAGCCAGTCACTCTGAAATTCATCATGCTCCCTATACTTTCATTGCTACCACTCTAACAAGCTCTGGTCATCTTATATCCAGAACCCAGCAGGCCTTTCCCATTTTCTTCTGTTTCCATACTTTCTTCCATTTTTCTGTCCATTCTTTTTTTTCCCCCCAGTGTTCACTCTTATTAGAATTTCTATTTTAGGATATAAGAACTCCTAAATCTAGCCTCCATATTGCTTAAAACTTTTTCTCCCGTATTTTCTATCTTTGCCTTTCTAGTACATTCTCAGAATGCCTAGACTCTTTTTTCTAAGCTAACTTCATCTTCATCTTATCTCCATCTACTGAAGTTTTACTTAAAAGATCATGTTTTAATGTCAATATAAACTTTTTTTTTCTTTTTCACAGCAATCTTTTCTTTTTGGTAGATACTACATCTTATCAAATATCTCTGAGGGTTTAAAGTTTATTCTATACAGTGTATTAAATGTGTCCTTGCTGTTTCATTATTCATTGGGTTGAATTTGGTGCCTCTCTTTCAGACTGCTGGTTTTCCTCAAAAGTATGGTTCTTATAGGTTGACCATTCTTATTTGTGGATGAGGGTCTAGGCTAGAGTTACATTCAAATAGCCAGGCTGTATTTCCTCAGCCCAAGTGAGAATCTTCATTTGCATAGCAATGAACTTAACTTCTGACCAAAAGAGTCCTGTCTAGAATGAGGCCATGAGAGAGAAAGGAACCACTTAACCAGCCAGGCTTTACCTCACTATGGTGGACAATTACGCCACCTTGCAGTACTGGAGGGCCAATATCCTTCAGATAGGTACAAGCTACCTAAAGCACTGTCCTGCACTTTCTCCCCACAGTATCCACTTTAGAATTTCCTATGGATGAATCTACAATTCAGAGAGCTGAATTTCTGGCATCATCTCAGGAGGAAAACCACTAGAGATATCTATAATGATAAGTAAATAGCTTGGCTTTCCATAACTATAACCTGGCTAAGCCCATGTCTTGCTCTTTCTCCCAGGACATCCCTGCTTTTGACAATGGGGATAATGCAGAAAGACAATTTGGGGGTGGTCCTTCCCACTTTCTGAATGGGGCCACAGGTTGACTAAGCTCTCTAGAGTTTTGCCATTAATTGATTCCCAACTGCTTTATTCAACCAGAAATTCATCATATTCTGGTCTGCAAATGGCATACTTCTCAGGTTTTCTTGTTTCTCTGAATTTTTATACTTCTTCCTCAGTGTGATTTTGAAAGGAAAGAAAAATAAACATGTGTTCTCTAGCCTATCTTGAATTTGAAGTCATTATGAATTTGTACGTGTCAAATAAAACAGCATGGAAATAGGTAAAAATAAAAAAACTGAGACAGAAATTAAAAAAAATAGCAGTGAAAGTTACAACTCTTATCAAGGCCTGACAAAGCAAACATTCAAAAAATAAGGAAAGAGATGTATATAATTAATAATATTAATCTAATAGCTTTAATCCAAATTCCATTCCCTAAGAATAGACTATTTTATTTTCAAACCACCTTGTGGACTCTGTGTGTCAAGAAGAGGAAAAGAAAATGCTGAAAATGTCAGAGCCCCTGTCCTTCCTTGCCCTGTCCTACTTGGAACTTTTGTACACTTTGCTCAAAAACTCAATGCCAAGTTTTTGTTAAAGATTAGTTTTTTTCCACAAAACCATTTGAGCCAATCAATAATTTCAAGGTTTTGTTTGTTTAAAGTGTAAGAGTTCCAACTTTCAAAATTTATTCAAATTTGGTCCTAAAATGACAAACCTTCTTAAAATCTTATTTTTCCAAAGCCCCTATTCATGTTCAGATTAAGGGTTGCCAAAATACCTAAATGTCCAGTGATAGATAATGGATAAAGACAATGTGGTATATACATACAGTGGGATATTATTCAGCCTTAAAATTCTGTAATTTGTGACATGGATAGAGGAAGACATTATGCTAAGTGAAATGAGCCAGATACAGAAAAAAATCCTGCATGATCTCACTTGTATGTGGACTCTAAAACAGTTAAACTCAGAGCAGCAGAGAGTAGTAGAATGTTGGTTCCCAGGAGTTGAAAAGGAGATATTAGAGAAGTAATGGTCAGAGGATACAAAGTTCTAGAGACCCCTCTATACAGCACAATGCCTATAGCTAACAACACTGTACTGTACACTCCAAATTTGCTAAAAGAAGAAACTTATGTTAAGGGTTCTTACCAATAAGAAAAAAAGACTACGATGATGACAGGGTGGGAGGAAACTTTGACAAATGATGAATGTTTATGGCCTTGATGGTGGCGACAGTTTCACAGGTGTATACTTATCCCCAAACTCATCAAACTGTATACATTTAATGTGTAAAGCTTTTATATTGCAATCATACCTCAATAATTATAAAAATAAAAAAAAATTAAAAAATGTTTAAAGCGTTGCCAAAATATCCTCTGAACTTAGTTGCATTGATATGCTATGAACACTAAATACTACACTTTTTAAATGCCTTTGTCTTCAAGACTGCAGCTGGATGTTAGGAAATACATGCACTTTTTAACTAGTTTTTGTTATGTAAAACAGTACAGCCTCCTTCATGAAATATTGCTATTTAATATACTCAATAATTTATCCAGGTTCATTACTTAACATTCTACTGTGCACCATAATGTCTAACAACATCTCTCTTTGATTTTCAAGTTTCAAAAACAGTTTAAAATTTTAAAAAAAGTTGGTTTATTAGCTTTTGCTGAGACTTTGAACAGAAGTCCTATTTACATGTTTCCCCTAACGCAGTAAGCATTCTGCCTTCAGTTGCAGGTATACTGGAGTGGAGTTTGTGAAACACTGGATGTGATCAAAGGATGAAGACTGTTTTAACATAAGAAGTGGAGATTAATTTAGACTACATAGTACATGGAATAGTTAAACTAAATAAAACTGTCAGGGGAAAACTTTTTAAAGGGTTAATTTCTGTCAACTGTAGTATATGATGAAGAAAGGTGGGTATGATCAGAAATTTTTTTACGCTTTTCCTTTTTCTTGCACCTGCCATCTTTCCAAAAATCGGGCATTTACTTCATCCTTGAACTGGTCATTCCCACAACTGTTAATTTAGTAAGTGTTTTTCTTACCAAACTCCTTCTTAATGAGCAACATGTCTCCTCATATTAGAAAATCTTTCTGATAATGCATTAGAATTTTGTTTTTTTGGTAAGACTAAAGCATTCACACTTTCATGTTACTTTATTCAAGCTAATAACTGCTTTCCTCAGTTTTCTAGTTAACTAGCTGTAAAAATCATGTATTGTAGTTTTATAGTTCTTAAACTATTTTAAGTCTTTTCAAACCCTAAAACTTCTTAAAATCACTGTCTTGCCAGATTACCAACACAGTAACTTGACTAATACTGACTCTACTCTTCCCCTCACCTACATGAACACAGGCTTCCTATTAGTGTTTTTCTTAAATACATCACTTTGGGTATGTGAGGTTCTGTCAACGCACTGCTGACACTAACAGTGTTCTCTGTACATCTTAAAAACTGACAAGAATACCAGGCCTTTCAACAACTATAACAAATTCTTTTTAATTGACATTTGTAGAATTATGGAGTGTTTTTACATTGATTCTTCGCTAATACAATTAGAAGTATGCTTTGTACATGTAACTTAGTAACTATCATTTAATCATTAAAAAAATTAAAAGAACAGATTGGACAATGCAGGGCATAGTTTGCAATACATTTGCTTCTTTTTTGTCCCGTTTGCTCATCTTTATTTTTTTTTCAAGTTTTATTGAGATATAATTGACATTCTGCTTTGTATAACTTTAAGGTATACAACATAATGATCTGACTTACATATATCATGAAGTGATTACCACAAGGTTTAGTGGATATCTATCACCTTATATAAATACATTAAAGAAACAGAAAAAAGAATTTTTTTCCTTGTGATAAAACTCTCAAGATTTACCCTCAACAGTTTTCATATACGATGTACAGCAGTGTTAATTATCTTTATCATACTGCACATTACCTCCTTAGTATTTATCTTATAACTAAAAGTTTGTACTTTTTGACTACCTTCATCTAATCCCCCCTGACCCCCACCTGTTTCTAACATGAACAATAACAGGAATGTTCCACTGAGTATCAGCAGCATTAATTCCATGATCATTCTCTGGAGAAAAGCTAGGGAATCAGCCAATTTACATCAAAAAAAAAAAAAATCCATACCTGGCTTTTTTCAGGGGTTTGGGGAGACAGTAAAATGCTACTGGATAATAATCTAAAAGAGAGGTGGAAACTGAGGGGAAGCACAAACATACATAATTCGAAATAAAGAAACAACACACAGATAAAGTAAAAAGTTATAAGAAAACAGTCTTATAATTCTATAATATGTAAGTCTATAATAGTCTGAGGAGAAATGTAAGTTACAAGCATTAACTCAACAAGAGAGAGAAAACCCAATCACTGTGAAATTGCGGGGAGGAGGGCAGGGAGGAGAAAGCTGTCTGTTAACCTTTCAAAAAGCTCCAGGCTTTTCCCAAAAGCTATCTGAACTACGCTAGAGCACAGAGGAGGAAAGTCTTCTTAATTCTTAATTTTTAATTTACCATTAAAAAAAAAAACTAACAAAAACAATGCAACCAAACTACAGACTTGGTTAATAATGAATTTCAAGTCAAGTATTTGCAAATCTGATACATCATGCAAAAAATACATATACACACATGTTGTACACACACACACACACACACAGACCTTGACAAAATATGGTTATTTTAGAATTCAAGGCTGGAACCAAATAATGGCCCAAACTAACAGGTCAAGAAAGGAAAATCCTGATGTTCTCAAAAGATGATGAACAGTCGAAATTCAACATTATTTCTTACTTAAAACAAACTAGTCAGTCAAATTGGAATAGAAAGACATTTTCTTAACAGGTTTAAGAAAATACAATAAATAGGAATAAAATACTAGAACATGGTATGACATGGATGACCCTTAAAAACATTATGCTAAGAAGCCAGATGCAAAAAAAAAAAAACCCATCTATTACAGGATTCCATTTATATGGAATGTGAAGAATAGACAAATCACAGAAATTAGACTGCCAGGGACAGGAGGTGGGAAGTGATTGCTAATGGGTACAGGGTTTCCTCCTGGGGGTGATAAAAATGTTCCAAAATTACTGGGTGATGGGGGATGAGGGGGGTTTTAACTCATCTCCCCATTAAAAAAATTTTTTTAATTAAAAAAAATTACTGGTGATGGTAGCACAACTCTGAATCTACTAAAAACCACTGAACTGTACATTTTAAAGGGTGAATGTTATAGAAGCTTTATTGAGATAAAGCTTAAAAAATACAAATACATGCAAACATTAAACTAGATCAGGTTACAACATGTTTTCAGATAGGAGAATGGTATCAGTATCACTTTATAACAAAAAGGCATAGTATTATAAAACTAAGGTAAAACACTACAAATACTCCTTCTAAAGTCAAACTTAAAACAAGGCTGCCCACTGTTATTACTTAAGATTGTACAGGGCAAAAAAAAAAAGATTGTATGGGAACAGATAGCCAATGCAATTAGATAAGATAATGAAATCCAAGATATTATTATTATTCAAAAGAAATTATACTTATTTATATATGACCTATCTAGGAAAAATACAAGGGAATCAACTAAAAGACTAATAGCAGAATTAATTCATAAAGTGTGTTGGTACAACATTAATATACTTGAGCTCAAAAGCTTTCTCATGTAACACTTAAGAATGTAAAATTCCACTGATGGGAATAACTGAAAATTCTACTAAGCGGGATTTTTTTTTAACATTTTTTATTGATTTATAATCATTTTACAATGTTGTGTCAAATTCCAGTGTTCAGCACAATTTTTCAGTCATTCATGGACATATACACACTCATTGTCACATTTTTTTCTCTGTGATTTATCATAACATTTTGTGTATATTTCCCTGTGCTATATATAGTGTGGATTTTTTTTTAAGACAAATATATAGAGAAATCAATCTTGCTCTTGAATATGCTGGATCAGTAGTATCAATTCTCTCTTAATTTACTTTTACATTCAATCAAAATCCCAATACACTTTTTTAAATCAACTGACCTTATAGTCGCAGGTCTGCTTTTAGACTCTATTCTGTTCCATTGATCAGTCTGACTTTGCACCCACTGTTTTAATCACTGCAACTATATAATAAGTTTTTGATGTATAGTAGTTAAGTTTTCCAACTTTTTTTTTTTCAAGATTGCCTTTGCTGCTCCAAGCCCTTTGTATCTCCATATAAATTTGAGGACTGGTCTATTAAAAAAAAAAAATCCTGTTGGGGTTTTGATTGGTACTTCACTGAATCTCTATATATCAAAACTGACATCTTTATATAGTGACACTTTCAATCCATGAACATTGTATCTCTCCCCATTTATTAGTTCTTTCTTCATTTCTCTCAGTAATGCTTTTACTAAAAGTCTTAGCATGCTTTGCTGGATTTATTTCAAGGTATTGGATGTTCTCTGACCTTATTATAAGTTGTATAGGCTTTTAAATTTTATTTTCAAATTGTTGGTATAGAGAAATACAATTTATTTTTGCATATTAATCAATGTTCCCCAACTATAAAATAGAAATAAATTAGAAATAAATGTCAAAGATAACAGCCTCCCCTCAAAAAATTCCAATAAACTTGAAAAGTCTCAGTAATTCAATGGACAAGAGGAAAATTGTAAAAATCACAATACGTTTAGAATTAAATAATGAAAATCAATTCACATCAAATTCACAGTATCCAGAATTATAGTTCAGAAGAAAATTTATAGTTTTCAAGGTATGTAAGAGATTAAAAACTAATTAGCTAAACTTCCAATTTAAATTTTTTAAATGTCAGAATAAATGCAAATAAAATAGAAGAAATATTAACCATATGAGCAGAAATAGAAAGGGTCAACATAAAGAACTATTTGAAAAGCCTTAATAATATAGGCAACTTACTGGCAGTACTGATCAAAAAAAGAGGAACAAATTAATGATATTTGACATTTTAAAGTCATTAGATAAACCCATATTTTGTACCAATATATTTGAAATTTTGTGTATTTCTGGAATATTGTTCATTTTGTATAATCAACAACCAAAAAAAACCCTCAAGAAAAGCCAAAGACTTATCACCATGAAAGAAACTATTAATCAAAACACAACTCACAAAAGACAGCAGGCACAGAGAGTTTCACAGATGATTTCTAATCTAACTTCCCAGAAACAGCTCATCTCTATTAAATACAACTTGTTTCAAAGAAGAAATACTCCCCAACACACCTTAAGACATTAGCATAAAAAGGTAAAGTTAATGGCAACAACAAATGGATGCAAATATCCAGGGACTCAAAAGACAGTTTAAAATACAAAATCAATAAATACAATTCATCACATCAATAGATGCAGCAAAAGCACTAGAAAAATTAACTCCTGTTCATAATGAAAACTTTAAAATGCTAAATAGAACACAAACTAATAAATATCTACCTCTCCAAAAAACCCTCCACAATCAATATCATACTTAATGATAAAATATTAGAAGCATTCTACTAACGTACCTAGACAGTGATGCCTGTTATTAATGCTTTCATCCAACTCTGTGCTAGAGGCATTAGTCAATGAAGTAAAAGAAAACAAAAAAACAAGAGGCAAAAAGGAATGGAAAAGAATAAAACATCATTATTCACAAACACCTACGTATTTAGAAAATACAGAAAAATTATAAACTCTCATTACTCCCACATTTCATTGAATTTAAAAATACTACCAAATTTAAAATCCTTATTTTACCTACAACTAAGAAAAATATATTGTTAATTATGCTGATGCAACAGCTTATTATCCAGAAGTTTCATTTTATATTTTTCAAGACAATTCTTTTAGACTTATTTAAACTATTTTCATCCTAGCTTGTGCATACATAGGAGAAACAGAAGCAAAATAAATTGGTAGCATACTCCTAAAACTTCACATTCAGAGTCTTCCTGTGGAATGCATTTCTACCCAAAGCTATTCAATCTTTCCTAACAATACTGTCCTCTGCCAACAAGAGAGCTGGTGATGCAGCATTTCTTAAAACATTCATTATCTATATAGGATTTTCTTTCTAGTCAGACACCCACTTCACAATTCCTTCTGCCTTCAGTTGTATTGATTGGCATGAAATTACAACACAACAATGCAAGTACTCATTTAAGTGATGACAAAATGAAGTCTTGACCAGGTTTGTGCATGTAAAGCAATGATAACTACATCATGACAGTTATCTGGACAACAGTGATTACAGAACACTCAAGATTTAATTATAAAGCTATCATTATTAAATCAGGGTAGTATAGGTATATAGTCAAACAGACTAATGAAATCAGAAGAGAACATAAAAACAAATGTATATATATAAAAATATGATAAATCTCAGGAGTTGCATTATAAATCAGTGGGGAGAAAGGCTGAACTACTCAGCTATCTATATTAAAGATAAAATTGGATCGTTACATCACACAGTAGAGAAAAAAATTCCAGATGAATTAATGACCTAAATATGAAAAAGCACAGTATCATTATGACCCTGGGGCAAGGGAAGAACTTCTTGCAGACACAAGAAAACATAAGCCATAAATGAAAAAAAACCTGAGAAAACAGACTACCTTCACATTAACAAGTCCTACACAAAAAATATTCCATAAACAAAAAAGATAAGCCACAGGCTAGGAAATGATATTTTCAGTGTGTATAACTACAAATCATTAGTATTCTGAATATTAAAAGAATATCCATTACCAATGATAAAAAGGCAACAATCCAATAGAAAAATGGACCAAGGACAGGCACAAGGAAGTCACAGAAAACTCAAACGGCCAATAAATATGTGGGAAAAAAACCTCAACCACACTAGTTATCTAAGAAATGCAAAATGAAAACAGCAATGAGATACCATTTATACCCAAAAGATTGGGAAAAATTGCAAAGTCTAATCTTTTGGCAGTGGTCTGGAGAAACAGGCCCATACACAGCTGGTGGGAGTGTCAAATGGAACACAATCTAACAATTTGGCAATTCCCCCTAAAGCTGACAAATGCACATATTCTTGAATCTAGCGATTTTATTTCTATCATCTCAGGGGAGAAGAACCTTGTAAGGAAGTTCAAAGCAACACTGTTTAAAATTGCAGTAAACTGCTAACAACCAAATGGTCCCTCCAGAAGAAGAAATACACCACAGTATACTTATATATTGAAAAACAAAACGAATGAACTAGATCAGCAGTTTTCAAACTTCTTGGACTGAGGATCACTTTACACTCTTAAAAATTGAGGACCCCAGTCTTTGTTTATACAGGTTCTATCTAGAGATGTTTATATTAGAAACTAAAGCTGAGGCATTTAAAAAATATTAATTCATAAAAAATAAAACCCACTGTATGTAAACATGAACATTTGTTTTTAAGTAACTTTTTCAAAACAAAAAAAATTGTGAAAAGAGGAGCATTGTTTTACACTTTTGCAAATCTCTTCAAAGACAGGCTTAACAGAGGACAGCTGGATTCCCATAACCGCTTCTGTGTTCAATCTACTATGACATCATGCTTCGTGTAGCCTCTGTACAGCACTTGTGCAGTGCGCAGAGGACTGCGGCAGGAAGAATCTAATGGATCCCTGAGAATTCCTGGAGCACACTCTGAGAACTGCTCAACTTGATCCACATACAACATGGATAAACCTCAAAAACACACTGCTAAGTGAAATATCAAATGATACACAAAGTATGATACCATTTATGTAAAGTTAAAACACATAAAGCATTACTTGGTTATTTCTGGCAAAGACAGGAATGGGATAAGGAGGTACTCTTTAACTGGATCTGCAAAGTTTTCTTTAAACAAACAAGTTATGCAACAAATATATAATAAAATATTAAGATCTGTTAAATCTGATACTTGCTTTTCAGTAATTCTGAAATATTTCATAGTTTTTAAATTTTTAAATTTTTTTAATCCTAATGGCTATATTCTTCAAGGCCAAGTAGTTTCCTTAAAATGTACCTCCGAGTAAAATATATTTACAAGATTCTTGGATTTTATAAAAAGTTCTTTGGAAAAATAATTTGACAGGAGTAAGAACAGACTAGCCATATTAACAACTACCTAAGCAAAACTTCTGTGGTATGTATACTCCTTGGTCAAAGGACACAGTGGCTGGATGCTTGAATAGCTGAAAACTATTCAACTACATAAAATTCTCTGCACCCAAAAATTGAGATAATTGTCTTTAAATAATTTTCACTACCACGTGCCAGGTACTGCTTAGGCACAAGGATAAATGAGAACCTAGCTCTATGCCCAGAGTTTAGAAAAAATGACAAAAATATAAACACACAGTTAAAATATTATCAGTTAAATGCTAAATTAAAGATGTCCGCATCGCTATATGAGACAGAGAAGAATGAGTTTGGGAAAATGAGGGTGCCAGTATCAGAAAGCTTGAGGCAGGAGTTATTTTCGGGGCTCTGGGCTTAAAAAATTTTTTCTTTCCAATAAATAGTACTAAGCATCTACTATGTGCCAGGGAAATCCTGTTTGAGCCAAGCTGAGGCAGTGAGATACCTGAGTGGAGACAATCCGTAGGCCACTGGAAACGCTCGATGAGAAACTAGAAGAGAGGGTAGGCATGGTAAAGGACACCAAAACCAGGTGAGAAGAGTCAAGAAAAAAGGGTAGAGGGCTGACCCTGAGGGAAACCCCATGATAGAAGACAGAGAAGGCGCAGAGTTACTGAAACCCAGAACACTTTCATACCACACACCTGCTGACATGCTGGGGCAAAGTTTCTCAATTTGGGAAATAGTGGATTTAGGAATAAGTGGGATGAAAAGAAATGAAACTACTAGTAAAAGGAAAGGTAAGACAGGTGTGCGGTTTTTGTAAGATGAGCAAACCTTGTAATGTTTCTAAGGAGAGGGAAAGGCACCAGCAGAGTTAGAGGGCTATGATGCAAGCAGGAGAATCACTGACAGAACGCCGTCCTTTGGGACCACTGGATCCCACAGGGATAGCATCTGGGCCTAAAGAAGGCCAATTCTTCATGCAAGGAAAGAACAGGAGGAAAGTCCAGGTAGAGACAGAGGAAGAGCATGAAGTGGAAGGAAGGAAACTCAATTGCTTAGATGGCCGTCTACCTTTCTGGCTTAAGTTAAAGAGTAGGTAATCTCTGCTGAGGCTGAGTGGTTTCAAGGACAAGTTGAGTTTAAGAGTAAAAAAGAATGTCTGGAATCGCCAGTGAGCACAAACACAAACATACAAACAAGGTCATCAGTGGCAATACAAATCCAGATGGGTTTAGAGGAAGCATTTACCAAAAGCCATGTGGAAACAAGTTTTCTTCAATGCACTGTGAGTATGTTTTCCAAAAAGGAAACTCACATCTATCTGAAACATACACATAAATTAAAAACTAACACCTTGTTTATCCAAGGTGGTTGGGTAAACAAGGTGTTCCACCAGTCAGTGTTCTGGACCATAAGGCCTACCCTTTCAGACAAAAAGCATTTTATATTTAACTGTTTCCGATAGAAATTCTAAACCATACCCTTCTGTCTTCTGAACTATACAACTTGAGTCCAACTTTTAATCATCCACTAGTGCCGTACTGGAACATCTACTGCTGCTGTACTGCGTGTACAGCAACACAATTTTCTTTTAGGCCTCTTCTATGTCTTTTCTAGCTGTCAAGCTATAAAGCAGCTGGTTCTTTTAAGTTTACGTTTACCCTTACCATCTCAACAACCACAGCCCGCCTTAGCAACCTGTTTCTAGTCAGCATCCTACAACGCACTGTCTCAACTTTTCTAAACCATGGCCCCTTATGAGAAGCAGGAGAATCTTCAGTTCCTTCGCGTCCTCTCACGGAGTATCACTGCTCTGACCTGCTGCAGTCTGGGAAAAAAGGAAAAGCTGAAACAACTTTCCAGTGAATATTTACGCTACCTATAAATCTATATATCATAAAATTCTAGAAAACATTCCAGAAAGTGCATCTAGGATACTCAAATATTAATCAAAGTATGAGACAGCTCAGCTTAGCAAATAGCCTTAGTTATCCTGTCAAACAAAAAAGTAATTCCTCTTACCCGGTGGAAGAACAGGGATTGCAAAAAGGCCATCTGAAGGCTGCTGCCTTTTCAGTAATCGCTCTTCTAACCTACTTTTCAAAAACGACTTCTTTAAAAATTACCACGGGTATACTTACAGGTTCATTCCTCATTTTCATAAAGTAACCCACAGCACTGTTTCTGTAATTTTCAACCACAGTAAATGAAAAGCTAGAAACTCCTCCCCATTTCTGTACTAGAGAGATTGTAACAACTCTGAGCAAAAAGTTACTGGGAGTGAGAAATGAGGAACAGAAAAAAGGAGCAATTGTCTACTAGACGTGGATCATTCAAAAAGTAGCAAAATTGGCTTAACTTCTGAACATTCTTGATAATCATTTCTATAGTGAAAACAATGGTTAACTTGCCACTCTCATAACTTCTCAACTTTCAAACTTTTCCTAGTCCAAAGGAAGTGCTAAATGAATACAAAGCCAGGCTCAGGTGCGTCATCACCCGCCTATGTGAGGGCTCCCCAGCCTCCCCCATCGAGTATAAGCCCCTCCACCTGGAAAGCAAGCTCCTCCACATCTGCCTTATTAAGCCACCACTCCCCTACCTACACCATCTATTCCAGCCAAATTATAAATACTTGCTGTTTACTAAAGAAGCTTCACCCTTGAAATGCCCTTTCCCCACCCCCATCTCACACCAACAAAGTTCTACCCATCCTTCAGTAACCTTCTCAAAATGTCCCCTAGCCTTGCCTTCCTCTGAAAGCCCAGTAATTGGCTGTACCTTCCCCGCAGCACTTCAGTGCCTTTCATCCTCATCTCCCTCTGAACAACGAACTTCTTGCAGCCACCGTCTGCATTACAAGAACCTTTTAATTCTTAGCACCTAACATAGTGCATCGCTAACACTGGGCTCGCAGTTTACAGGAGAGTTTTGTAGTTTGCAGTCAAAACCACTTTAAGGGATGGAATTCCACCTTATAACTTTTCAAATCAAATAGAGAAACTAAACCCCATGCCAGGTACATGAACAATAAATACTACATCACATTATACTGTCCTTCAGCAAGAAAACTAAAAAACTTTCTGCCCTTTTCTTACTCCTCAAAAAAAGTAAATACTTAAAAAAAAATACTACCAACACATCGCTAGTAGCTTAAATGCACCTTTTCAAGAAAGTTGTTTCCAAGTAATTGAAATTCTGAAGACTTAAAAATTTTTATTCTCCGTTTCTGAGCCGTGCAATTTGCACTTTTCCCCCTACTGGATAAAAGAATGGTAAAAACTTCTTTTCCATCAAATTTTATTTTCCTTTCTTTTTTATTTCTTCCTTTATTCGAGAAGGCGATGACTTGAAAAACAACTACATCGAGAGCACTCTTAGCAGTCACATACGACTTCGTTAGAGTAAAAATAAAATGTCCTGGGGTCCCTTTGCAGTGGTTGAGTCTAGATACTGAGTGGCCATCCGCCCCGACGGCCCTCAAGTTGCTACAAGAGCGGGGAAAAGGCGCGCGACCAGGGGCGCAGAGGGACGAGATGGCCCCGGAGCCCGGGCGGCGGCGATGGCCGCCTGCCGCAGCTCAGTTAAAATGCAGCGGAAGCAGCAGCCAGTCACGGGGATGCGGGAGGCAGGGCAGGAAGGTGGCGCTGCCGCCGAGCGCCAGGAGCCCGAGAGTCCATCATGGCGGCAAGGGCAATGGCCGCCGTGGGGAGCGAGCACGCCCCCTCCGCGCGCACACGCTGCCGTGCTGGGCCTCCGGGACCCGTCACCGGAGCCGCTACCGTCGCCGCCCGCTCTCCGACCCCCCCTCACGGGCTGTAGCGGAATTTTCTCTTCAGACACCGCCTTCAAGATGGCGGCTCCCCCTCCCGGCAACCCCCTCAATCGTCCCCTGCAGCAGGCGCCGAGGCGCCGCCATCTTGTCCCCCGTCCCTCCCCCCCTCGCCGATATTTACATAGCGAAAATCGGCCCGGCCGGCCTGCGGCCTTCACCTCACGCCTGCAGCCTTCGCCTTCTTGCCAGGCCTCGCCCCCGCGCGGTGCCCTGTGCCGGCCGCGGAGCCCACCTGGGGCCCCTCGGCCGCCTCCCGGGACACCGGGCGACCCTCCCCCAACCCCCGCCCGTTTGCGGAGCGCGCCTCCGCCGCCGCTCGGGGCAGCCGGGCTCCTCCCCGGGCCTAACTGCGGCCTCCTTGGGGCCTGCTCGGCGCCGCGCGCCACACGGCCCGGCCTAGCGCGGAAGGGCGCCACGCGGGCCGCCGACCAGGCCGGGACCAGGCCCCTGCGCGCGCGCTAGGCCCCGCGGCCGCGGCGGCGCCCGGAACTCACCGGACGGGCGTGCGGGCGGTCGGCGACGGTGGCGGGTGCTGCAGGCCGGCCTTTCTCTGGAGCACTGGGCCGGGCTCCGGCTGGTGGGGCGGGCGGAGGGAGGGAGGAGGGGCCGAGCTCGGAGCTGACAAAAAGCGGCCCAGCTCCCCGGCACGGGCCCGCCGTCAGCACGTCACGTCACCGCCCGGGAGAGAGACCCAGGAAAATGCGGAAGGGTAGATAGGCCCCCTCCTTCGCCCGGTGTGTACCCCTGGAGCCCCGGTCGGCGCGCTCACGCCCTGCGACCGGGGAGCCCAGTGGCCTCGCTGCGGCGGGGTCTCCGGCGGCCGGAGTCTCCGTGACAGCGCCCCCCTTCTTTCCACCTCCTCCGCGCTCCCGCCCGCCGCAGCCGCCGCCGCCGCTACACACGCGCCGCTGCCGCCGCCTCGGCCGTAAAGCCCGCGCGGGGCCGCGGTCCGCCGACCCCGTGCAGAGGCAAGAGGCCCGCACTCGGCCTGGCCGCCCCCCACCATCTCCCGCGGGCCGCGGCCGCCCCCGGGGCCCTCCCCGGAGACCTACCGCCTCTCCGCGCCGGTCCTGGCCGAGGCGCCTGCTCGAGTTGTTTGCAGGCCCTCAGACCCCCGCCCGCAGTAAATGTGTTTTCTTCATCCCCGTGGCTGGAGAAGGAGATAAATTTAGCAACCCCCGCCGTCCCCTGCCTTCGCTTAAAAAAAAAATCTTTGAAATAAAATGAAAATAGGTTTGCCAGTCTAAATGGGTGTGTGGGCAAGAGGAGGGGGAGAAGGGTTATCCTAGAGCACCTACCAAACTTTAATTTTTCTTTTTTAATAAGCGTTCAATCAGAGAACCTAACTGATTTTATTAGTTTGCGGGAAAGAAAATAAGGAATAGGGTTACATTTTGAAACTGGTTTCGCACATTGCAATGAACAAAAACATTAATGTATATTCTCTCTGTATCTGTGTTTTAGAGTTCGGCAACCTGTGAAATATGTCTTGTGTGACATATTTCACAATATGATTTTTTTCCCGTAAATAATGAATTTTTCACATTTCTTTAATAGAGCTACAATTGGGATATGGACTTTTTTTTTTTTCAAGAACTACCCAAACAAGCCTTTTAAAGTTTAAAAAGAGACAGGAGAGAAAGAAAAATATGTATTTGATTAAATAAAGCATTTTTCAACTCCAAAAGTGTGTATTTTGCATTTTCGTTAAATTTTTATGTTCTTTCCATACCGAACTTGGGACCCAAACTATGTTTAAAACTTACTAGTTAAACGTTAAATAATGTCTTTACATTAATCTGGAATCTGATACGCTTTATTTATTTTTTCAATTCACTAAGTGCTAGTTATTTTTAAACAGTAAAGAACACAAAAGTTATAAAGCAAACAGCATACTGGTGTGAAATCTCTTTAAATACAGAGGCCTTGTATTTTAGTCTCTTGTCGTAACTTTTCAAAACTCCCAGAATGCAATTTGTCCTTTCCTTCAGACATCTTAAAATTATAAAATTGCTTTCAAAAAAGAAGAGCAAAGGTACAGTAAGAAGAAATCTGTGAGAATGTACTTGATGGTAAATTTCCTCTCAAGGCTTTAACTTTGATTTTTTTCAAGTGATTACATGATATGTCTTCATCATTTACGGAAAATTCCATTGGGCTGTGATATAATATTCACAGGTAAATAAAACTGAGTAATACTTTTTCAAGTAAAAAAAAGTGAGAAATAACTTGTATACCCACACTAATATAATCTCAAAATATTGATAACCAGCATTTAAGTACTTTCCAAGGGCCTCCATTTAATGCTATCGCATGTCAAGAATAGGGTCTCATCAAAAAAAGAAAAAACAACAGAATAGGGTCTAATCAATCATGCAACTGTAAGCAGCATGAACACAACCTAATGTCAGCATTTTTGTTAGTTCTTCCATAATTACCATCGCATACTTGTAAGTCCACTAGCACTTAAAAAAATGTCAAGGAGCATAAACGAAAAGATGTTTGCTCAATTTAAAAAACCAGAAGTAGTTTAGGTATTGATAGTTTTAAAGAGCCTTTGCCATTATTTTTTATACATAAAGAGACTTAAGTTTAACGGGAAACAAGGGTGGCCTAGCTCTATTAATTATATTAAATAAACCTTTACTGAAGTCCAACAAAGATTATCCTATAGATGATTGTACAGATGATGAGGTCAGCTATACTTTTTTTTGAGTTTTTTTAAAAGAAAGTAATTTGTACTTTAAATCCATTTATGGAAGGCTATAAAAACTATATGATAAAAATCATTTTACTGGAAGTACATTTCATAAAAATGTCTCGTGATAAAGTGAAGGCACAAAGGAAGTATGAACAGCAGAGATCAGAAATTGTTCGATGTTATACTAAAATATAAAATATATTTAGTGAAAATATTTACAGCAGAACCTTGAAGGCACCTAAGATCACTGAAAGTATTTGGAAATCAAGCACTGAGTGATTAAGCACTTGACACCTTGCACTTAAAGGACCTGCTACAGACTATTTTGCACTGATACTTTCGTTCATTGTTTTAGTATTAGGGACCTAGAGAATTCTGGCACAGGGAGTAAAAAGATGTGGTGCTTGCCCTTGGGGAACTTAGGATAAGGAGGCTGTGTATGGCTAAATGCAAACATTCTTAAGTACTTTCATTTCTCACTTAAACACACAATAAAGTGAAATTTTATATAGGGAGACTGAGAGCAAAACATTTCAAAGGCATTTGCTGTGAATACGAAATAGATGGTTTCAAAGCAGTCAAAGGGATTTTGGTTACGTGCTAAAATTTATTTGTTCCTTCAGAGCTGTTAATGTATATCAGATAGTTAAAAGTAACTACTCAAGGTTCTGACAGTGTTTTAATAACTTAACTAAAACTCCCTGACATGTTTATAGGTCCTTGAGCCAGGAATAGTACAAAGCCTTTCAATTATTTTTCCAGAAGAAGAAAAAAAAAGATTATTCAGAGAAGAAGCTGTTAAAAAAAAAAAAGAAAAAGACGCTGACTTTCACTCCCCATCACTGACTGATGGAAATCCAAATAAGAAACAATAAATTATCAGCTTATGAGAAAATATAGACCTTCTTGAATAAAGTTGTAATTCATTATTTTATATACCAAAGATTAAATAAGATTTGCTTTCCCCTAGAGAGGCCCTGTTTTATTGTACTAAGCATGCCCTATAAAAATTAACCATTTATCTAGTGCTTGATACTTGAGTTATTTTATACTTATCTTAACATGAACAAGTTGTATCCTGTTGGAATTCAGCTGGCTATAATTAATGCCAAGTAAGAATTTTTAATCTGAGTCTTTAACCACACACCCTCCACAAGGGAAATAATTTTAAAATAAACAGTGACTGACAATTAGGTGGTTTTCAAACAGTATTTTTCACACGAGTCATCAGTTGAATAAGATGTTGTTTAATTCCTGAAAATCAACAATAGTCAAATTCTACCTCATGGATTATAAATCACAGGACACAGCAAACAAATTAGCTCCACAAAAGAGGTGAAAATCAGTATATGAGCCCTAGAAGCAATATCCAGTAACAATGAGCACCCCAGGTGCCAGTTTGGGACCTCCATACTCAATTTTCCGTTAAAAGGAACCAGGGTTTCTGGGAGAAATAACTGATTACTGGGCTGGAGCAGAAAAGTACAAGATGAACCAGGAATATCTCCTCATAACAGAAAGCAAGAAAAGATAATGTCAAAATTGACTACCGTATGTCAAAAGGTCTCAGGAGCCAGTTTAAAGAATCCCAGTTGCTAAAGATGAAAAATTTGAATGTTAAAAGAATAATCACTATGGATCGAAACACATTAAGTATGTTCATAAGTTTATAATGAGGCTTTTAAATATTATCAACTAGTGGTGATGGTTGCACAGCTTTGTCAATACACTAGAAACTAGTGAATTGTACACTTTAAAAGGGTGAATTTTATAGGATGTGAATTATATCCTGATTTCTAAAAAATGGTCACCTTTGGAGAATACTAGAGAACCAATTCATTATTTTGAAAACTAGCAAAGGGAAAGATCAAGCACTTATCCTGTATGAACTGTACCTCAGGCTAAACAAATAGTTGATACAGAGAATTTTCTTTTAATAGAAATATTCCTACTAATACATGAAGAAGGCTTGATAGAATTAGAATATTACCATTTTGCAACCACTAATGAGTCAATGGATCCAAGCAACAATCATCAATGGCCGCTCACTAGAATGACAACCAGATATATGCCTCATGATGGAAGTACAAAATGCACTGGCCAGAAAATCAAACCAGAACCTGATCAACCCTCTAGCCCCATTTGCCAGTTTACAGAAATACAGGGACAGAGAAACGTATCAATGAAACAACAGGGATGCAACAGACAAAATCCAGATGGTGGGAAACACTATGAGACAGGCTTTCTTCAACAAATACATTGTCAGAAAAAACAAACAAACAAACAAACAAAAAAAACTGAAGGGGAAACCAGATGCCAATAGATGAGAAAAGACTTAAAAAATATAGCAATCAATTGAAGTATATGAAATTTATTTTAATCTTGATTCAAACAAATAAGTATTAAAAATGAGACAACTGGAGAAATGTGAACACTGACTGGATTGCTATCAATGCTAAATGGATATATGCGGATATAAACAAACAGATTATTGTTAGTCTGGTTTAGGGGCAAAGATGGTATGATTATATCTTTAAAAAATCCTTCTTTTAGAGATACATTATCAAAACATTTACAGATAAAATGATATGCTATCAGAGATGGCCTTCAAAATAATACGAGATGGGGAGGGCAGAAAAGACACTGAGGGAGAAGTGGTGGGGGATATAAATGAAAGAAGACTGGCTAAGCAAATAAACATACGAAGAAAAATTTACCTTCAAATTTCAAAGAATCTTTGGAGTAGGATAAGCATTACAGATACTTGTTGCTTCCTTTTCACTTTTCTGTAGCCCCTATAACAGCACTTATTTTCAAAACAATTCGCATAGTTAAGCAATAAAATAAATAAAACCAGACCACAAGTGATTAGGAAAATAGCAATGGTTTTCAAATTTGGAAGAGAACACCTTGCTAAAGATGCAAATTCCTGGGTCTCAATTCCTAGGAGTTCTGATTTTTCACTAGCTATGGAATCTTGCAGTTTAATAAGGCGCTCAGGTGATACATAAACAAGTGGCCCACACACCAATGATACTTTAAGAAAACAAGTATATCCTAGTAAATGCCTTTTTGCTCACATTTATCAGACTTTCTCTTGGAGTATAAAGAAGTAAAATTGCTGGATGTGGCATATTTTCAATATTACTGTCCAAAATGACTGTACTAGTATACATTCCCTCCAGCAGAAGACAATTCCCAGTTTCCCGGTCCTTGGCCAATTCTTGATGTGCTCATGCTTTAGATTTCTGCCAAGAACATCACTATCTTGCAGAATGACCTTTCAGCTAGCAACATTTGTTAAAGCAGCTCTTGAAAAATCTTCGACATTTTGAACAAAGACTCTTTTAATGATATAATAACTCTTCACCCCAAAATACATTAAATAAATATGCTAAAAGAAGGACAATTCAACATTACAATTTAAAGTAATTACAGGACATAAAAATTCTTCGTTAGAGAATCCCATATGGAAAAAATTTGAATTGTGCTCTGTGTTTACATGAACCACAAGTGTTTTTTGATTGTTTTTGCATACAGACATCAAGCAAATAGAAACAAACAGCCCAAATTGAGAACAAAACAGGAAGAAGCATCTGGCAGAAATGTGGAAAGTTTCGTAATTCTCCAAAAGGTGAGGCAAGCCAAGGACACAGCAGGAATCTGACCTAGTAAAATTCAAGTTTCAATGAAGTGTGAATTGTGTATATAAGACCACTAGTCCCTGGCAATGGAGCCCCCACTTTATGGCAGAAACATTACATTAAGGGAAAATCCACATGACAATGAAGTACATAGTGAAAGGTCAGAACATGACAGGATCTGGTCTGGTGTGGGGTTTGGGAAGGTTTCCACTGTAAAGAATGACTTCCTGAATAGACCAAAAGAGAGGGTTAAATTGTGCCTGTGCTCTAGAGCAGAGCTTCTCAAATGTTAATGGGCACACTAATCGCCCGGGGGGGGGGGGGGTGGTGTGAAAAAAAAGCTCCCTCTGCGGCACTGGGTCCAAGATGGGGCCTGAGATTCTGCATTTCCAACAAGCTCCCAGGGGTCTCTGGGATCCTCCCCTGACTGCCTAAGTCTGTCACTGAGGAGTATGTGTGGCAGGTACCTGCCAGCACTGCTGCTAGAAAGACAGTAGCCCTGGGAAAATGGCAGAACCCATTCCTTCAAGAACCCTCCCGGATAAAGGGGCTGGCTTGTGGTGGCCAGGGGCTTTGTCCATCCCCCTGGGCCTTCTGTGGCCCAGGGCTGGGAGTAGAACAACAAGGAGTCAACCGCTATTGGGATCAACACTGTCACCCACGTCCACGCCCCCAGGAACTCAACATGCAGAGGTGGAGGAGAGAGAAAATGATGGGAGAGATGACAGATACGGAGAACGGAGAGTGAGCACTGGCACACAGGGACTCGCTGTTCCTAGCCAAGAGGTGCAATGAAAGATCTTTTTAGAAAAAGGTTTTCCTAAACTTAAAGAAGATTTGTATCTGCAGGCTGAAAGAACTTACCACAGTTCAGGGAAGACGAACTACCTACACACAGACACATTTGGCAACAAGTTTTAACTACAAGGGGGAAAACCCTACAATCTAATGACAGGAGAAAACAAATCATCATTAATTGAGGGCTTACCTTGAGTTCTGCACGCTACTTGGTGCTTTCCCTGAGTTTGCTCATTGAAACCTCATAGCATTCTAACAGAGGGCTGGTGTTGGCCTTTAAGTGGACTGGATCCAGAAACTCGGACGATCGTGTCAGGATCCCTCTGCTCTCCAGCTGCCTCAGCTCTCTCATTCCGCGTGGGAGCAGGCAGGCTGCCCCAGACGCGGCACAGGCAGCTCCAGGCTCACGTTGTCCCAGCTCAGCTACCCCAGGAGGAAGAGAGTCCCTCTTCTGGTTTCACCATAGAAGGACACCCATTGTCTTGTTCTGCGCTTGCCCTTGGATCCATCACGGTGACCAAGAGGATGGAGTGAGATTATTTGACCAGGGGCTGAGGGTCTATGTTTAGAAGTCCCACCAGAATTAAAAGGTTGGAGTAAGAAAAACAGACAAAAGAGAGGAAGGATGGTTTGGCCAACAAAAGCAAAAGGTCCACGACAGGGGGGTCTATGAGTTGCCCCACTTTACAGATGACAACAGTAAGGATTAGAGAGGTCAAGTGACTTGCCCAAGGTCACACATCCAGTGTAACTGAAGAGCCAGGATATAAACCAAGGCAGTCTGAGCAGAGCTCTTAACCACTGTGCTGTAGGCAACAAAGTGAGTTTGGTTTCAGACTTCTCTGCAACATCAGCTCTCAGAAGAAAATGGAGCAACAGTTAGACTCTCCGGAGAAAAAGACTGTAATCGAAGATTTCTGTGCTCTGCCAAACTGTCTTTCACAATAATAGCTAACAAATATTAACCATACACTGTGTGACAGGCAATGTTCTAAGTTCTAAGAGGACCTCTGCACTACTGTACCTGAGCTAGGGGAACGGGAGATGGTGGCCCTTTTCTCCCAGAGTGATATTTCTGCTCTACAGGAGGGTATCTGGCCAGGGATAGTAGCCCCTAGTCTTCCCATCTTGCTTCTCCTGATATGGAACCTTTGCCATGTGAGCAAGCTGGGACAGGAGTGATCAGGGCCCGGTACTACAGCCTACCGCACACAAAGTAGAACCTCTGTCCTACAGTGAAGGCTGGGCAGGGGAAGAGGCCTCCAGTCCTCTGCCCTGCACCTACCTGGATACATCTTCTGCAACACAGAGCTAGCCGTGAGGAGAGATGCTAATAGCCTGTCCTTCCTGGAGTGAAACCACAGCTCTACACCAGAAGCTGTGAGGAAAGGGAGCCCTGTCTTCTTAGCTGTATCTTCCAAGAGTAGAGCCTCCATCACACTGAGCTGGGAGGATAGGAAGTAGTTCTTGGCTCAAATGCCACAGACCCCCATTGCTCTTACTAAGGTTTAGTAGTAGATTTTTCTTGAATGAATGTTTCTCTAGTCACTGTGCATCCTTAGAACAAATTCCAGAGACTTTAAATGATTGGGTTTTTTAAATAATTTTCATCGTTAAATGGTTATTTCACTGGGGAGCATATCTCCCAAACTCCTCACCCCACCATTTTGAAACTCTGCTACCTCAATCAAGGTTTTTTTTTTAAGGAGAAAAATAAGTTTGTTTGGTGATATTATAAACTCATGATTCAAACATATTCAATGTGTTTCAATCCACTGCAAGTAGTTTTAGTGATGCTCAAATAATCCAACTGTGGCTACTGGGAACTTCTTTAAGTTGGTTCCGGAGTCCTTTTGACATGACCCAAACAGTCAGACAACTTTCTTGCTACTAAAATACTGTGTACATAGCCTTCCCCAGTCACATAGAATGTTTTTGAAAACTTAAAAGTCACAGTTACCAATATCAAAAGGAGTAAATAGGCCTTTCAAAGAAATAAAGCAGATAAAAGCAAACACTCAAAAGAGAAAAAAAATTTTTAATCATAAAGAAAATAAAAAATAAGGAAACATTAAAATGGTATCGAAAAATATGACATGAATAATAAAACAAATGTATTATTGATCATGATAAATATAAATATGAATGGAATCTACTCCCCTATCAAAAATTTAGATTCACAAATTGGATTAAAATTCAATTTTATATTATTTAAATGAAGCACAAAATGAAACAAAAAGATTAATGTAAAGGAAGGGGAAACAAATAAAACAAATGCAATTAAGAGAAATCAAAGATGAAAATACTTACATTAGTAGAATTTGACATTTTTAAATGACATTAAAATTTATAAAGAAATTTATATGTAGAAGGATAATCAATAATATGATTGATATCCTGCAAACAAAAGTCCAGGACCAGACAGCTTCACTGGAGTATTCTACAAAACATACAAAGAAGGACTTATACTTATCCTTCTCAAACTATTCCAAAAAATTGAAGAGGAGAGAATACTCCCAAATTCATTCTATGAAACCGCCATTACTCTGATACCAAAACCGGACAGAGCCACTTTAAAAAAAAGAAAATTACAGGCCAACATCTTTCATGAATATAGACGTAAAAATCCTCAACAAAATATCAGCAAGATGAATCCAACAATGCATAAAAAGGATCACACACCATGATCAAGTTAGATTCATTCCAAGGTCACAAGGATGGTTCAACATAAACAAATCAATCAATGTGATACACCACATTAACAAAAGGAAAGACAAAACCCACAGAATCAACTCAATAGATGCAGAGAAAGCATTTGACAAAATTCAACATTCATTCATGATTAAAAACTCTCACCAAAATACATATGGAGAGAACATATCTCACAACATAATAAAACCAAATTACAGCAAACCCACAGCCAACATAATACTCAATAGCAAAAGGCTGAAAGTCTTCCTGCTAAATTCAAGAACAAGACAAGGCTGCCCACTCTCACCACTTCTATTCAACATAGTATAGGAAGGCCTAGCCACAGTGGTCAGACCAGAAAAAAATTAAAGTTACACAAATTGGAAGGGAAGAGGTAAAACTGTCACTATTTGCAGTTGATGTAATACTCTATATAGAGAACCCTTAAATTTCCATGCAGAAACTATTAGAACTAATAAATGAATTCAGCAAGGTAGCAAGATATAAGATTAATATACAGAAATCTGTTACATTTCTTTGTATTAATAATGAAATATCAGACAGAGAAAGTTAAAAAAAAAACTTGTTTAAAATTGCATCAAAAAATAAAATACCTAGGAATAAGCTTAACCAAGGAGGTGAAAGAACTAAACACTGAAAACTATAAAACACTGATAAAAGAAATTGAAGATGATTCAAAGAAATGGAAAGATACCACATGCTCTTGGATTGGAAGAATTAATATTGTTAAAATGGCCATACTACCCTAAGCAATCTATAGATTTAATGCAACCCCTATGAAAATACCCATGACATTTTTTTATATAACACATAATACTACAATTTATATGGAATCACTAAAGGCTCAGAACTACCAAAGCAATCCTGAGGGAAAAGAACAAAGCTAGAGGCATAACCCTCCCACACTTCAGACTAAACCACAAAGCTACAGTAATTAAACATGGCATTGGCACAAAAACAGTCATATAGATCCATGGAACAGAGAGCCCAGAAATAAACCCACACATCTATGGTCGATTAATCTATGACAAAGAAGGCAAGAATATACAATGGAGAAAAGACAGTCTCTTCAACAAGTGGTGTTGGGAAAACTGAACAGCTACAGGTAAATAATGAAATTAGAACACTCCCTCATACCATATACAAAATTAAACTTAAAATGGTTTAAAGACCTAAATGTAAGACATGACTTCATGAAACTCCTAGATGAGAACATAGGCAAAAATATTCTCTGACATAAATCCTAGCAATATTTTTTTAGATCAGTCTTCCAAGGCAAAAGAAATTAAAAGCAAAAATAAACAAATGGGACCTAATCAAATTTAAAAGCTTTTGCACAGCTAAGGAAACCATAAACAAAACGAAAAGGCAACCTATAGAAAGGGGGAAAATATTTGCAAATGATGAGACTGACAAGGGACTAATTTCCAAAATATACAAACAGCTCATAGAGCTGAATATTAAAAAAAAAAGCAACCCAATCAAAAAATGGGCAGAACACCTAAATAGACATTTCTTCAAAGAAGACATACAGATGGCCAACAGGCGTATGAAAAGATACTTAATATTGCAAATTATTAGAAAAATGCAAATCACAACCACAATGAGGTATCACCTCACACTGGTCAGAATGGCTATCATCAAAAAGTCTACACATAATAAATCTGGAGAGGGTGTGGAGTAAAGGGAACCCTCGTACACTATTGGTGGGAATGTAAATAGGTACAGCCATTATGGAAAAAAATGTGGAGGTTCCTTAAAAAACTAAAAATGGAGCTACTATATGATTCAGCAATTCCACTGCTGAGTATGTATCTGGAAAAAACAAAAACTAATTCGAAAAGATACATGCACCCCAATGTTCATAGCAGCATTATTTACAATCGTCAAGACATGGAAACATCCAAGTGCCCATCAACAGACGATTGGCTTAAGAAGAGTTGGTATATAGATACACAATGAAGTAAAAAAGAGTGAAATATTGCCATTTGCGTGGCATGGACCTAGAGAATTTTATACTTAGTGAAGTCAGTCAGACAGAAAAAGACAAATACCACTTATATGTGGAATCTAAAAATAATACAAAAGAATCTATATATAAAACAAAACCAAACTCACAGACATAGAAAACAAACTTATGATTACCAAAAGGGGGGTGGGAGGGACAAATTAAGAGTACGTGATTAAGAGATACAAACTAATACACATAAAATAGGTAAGCAACGAGGATTTACTGTACAGCACAGGAAATTATATTCAGTACCTGTAATAACCTATAATGGAAAAAAGTCTAAAAAAACTGAATCACATTGCTGTACACTTGAAATTAATACAGTATTGTAAATCACCTATACTTCAATAAAAATAAGAATATGATTAATAAATCTTGCTTTTTAATAGCTCCCTGGAAAGAAACATGTATAATAGACAACACACCTTTTTTTCTTAGTACCCATGGAACATTTGTAAAAATTGAATAGATAGATATAGCTGCACTAACAGTGGCACTCAAACAGAGCTCAATTGCTAAAGAAGACTCACAAGACCCAAAATGACAAAACTTACAAATGTATAGTTTATTACAGGGAAAGGACACACTATCATATAGAGTATGAAAGTCAGAATATACATCACAGAATATGACTCACAGCCGGGGTCTGGAAAGGCCAAGTGCAGGCTCCTATTTTGTTTTCCCCGCTCTGGTCCTACCAGATGTTCTGCCCTCATCTTGTATCTTCCCTGCCCCAGCCCTAGAATCAGCCATTTCTTCAAGAAGCCCTGATCCCCCTATTAGAGAATGATATTTAGAAACAAAAGATCTGAATGCTAAGCGTGCTCACTGCTGCTCAGGTGTCACTGCTTCTAGGCCATCTCAGCAGTCAGACCCAGGAAATATATTTAAGTATACTACCCTATGTATACAGACATATCTATATTTCTGTATCTGTTTACCAACTAGAGTTCAACATTTATGTTAAGTTATTTTTGTTGGTAGCCCTACATTATCTACTCAAAATACAAGTTTTCCTTTTTTTTTAATTGAGGTATAACTGACATACAACATTATGCTAGTTTCAGGTATGCAACATAATGATTCAATACTTGTATATATTGCAAGATGATGCTCACAGTAAGCCTAGTTAACATCCACCACCATACATAGCTACAGAATTTTTCTTCTTGTGATGAGAACTTTTAAGACGTACCCTCTTAGCAACTTTCAGTTATACTCTACAGGAGGGGGAGGGAATAGCTCAGTGGTAGAGTGGGTGCTTAGCATGCACAAGGTCCTGGGTTCAATCCCCAGTATTTCCATTTAAATAAAACAAGTAAAAACCTAACTTCCTCCCCCAAATAAAAAAAATCAAAGATGAAAACACATTAGTAGAATCTGACATGAAAAAAAGTTGCCATGCTGTACATTACACCCCCATGACTTATTTATTTATCACTGGAAGTTTGTGCCTTTTGACCCTTCATCCATTTTGCCCACTCCCCACCCCTTACCTGTGGGAACCATCAGTCTGTTCCCTGTATCTATGAGCTTGAAAACACTGTTTTTCGAAGTTATTTAGCATTTTCCCCTACCCTCTTCCATGAAGTTATGTCATCTATTTTTAATACAATTAAATTATTTTGTCATACTCTGCCTTCCATCCTGGGATCACTGACAACCAAGGCGCCAAGGTGAATTTTTACAATTTACGTACAGTAGAGTTCATTCTTGGTGGTGTACCAGTCTACAGGTTTTGACAATTGTGTTGTCATGTATCCATCACCACCCTTGTGCTCAATCCTTCCTTCTCCCCCAATTCCTTATAATCACTGATATGCTTTTCATCCTCCTCTAGACTGAATAGTGATCTGAAAAGATACCCATGTCCTAATCTTGACAACAGGCATATGACAAAAGGGATTTGGCAGGTGTGATTAAATTAAAGATCTCCTGATTAGGAGATGAGCCTGGATTATCCAGGTGGGCCTTAAATGTAATCACAAGGGTCCTTAAAGAGCACAGCAAGAAAGTCGGAGGTAGTAGGAGACATGAGGATGGAAGCAAGAGGTTGGAGAGATGTGAGAGAGGAGTCACAAGCTAAGGAATACAGGTGGTCTCCAGAGGCTTGAAAAGTCATGGAAAATGAATTCTCCCCTAGAGCCTCAAGAAGAAACCAGCCCTACCACACCTTGACTTTACGTAGCCTAGCAAAACTGCTTTTGGATTTACGGCCTCCAGAACTGTAAGAGAATAAGTCTGTGCTGTAAGTCACCAAGTTTGTAGTGTTTTATAGCAGAAATAGGAAACTAATACACATCTCTATAGTTTTGCCTTCTTCAAAATGCCATAGGAATGGAATCATACAATACTTTTGGGACTTCAGAGTCTGGCTTCTTCCACTTTGCAAAATGCATTTTAGATTCACCCGTGCTTATGTTACGTATATTTTGCCACTGAAAAAAGATTCACCCATGTTGTTCAGTGAATCACTAGATCTTTCCTTCTTATTACTGACTAGTATTCCATTGTATGCACATACCAGTTTATTTATCCATTCACCCGTGGAAGGACATCTGGTGGTCTCCAGTTTTTGATGAATAAAGCTGCTACAAACATTTGCATACAAATTTTGGTATGCACATAAATTTTCAATTCCCTTGGCTGTTAAAGACAACTCATAGGTATTCATAGCTCTTAGGACATGGAGATGTCAATTTAAATATCATTACCAGGGAAACACATTATTAAATAATATAAACAAAAAGAATTACAGGCTTTTTAAGGCCAAGGTTACGTTCACAGAATAAGCCTTAAGTTTTGAGTTCCAGATGTCTTACAACACTCCTTTGTTAGAAATAACATTTTCAAGGACATTTTAAGAAATCAGGATATCATCTTCTTATTCTGGTGCTGGGATTTCTTACAGCAGCAGTGAGGAGGGCCTGTGGTTTTTCACACTAAATGCTAAAATTCCATTACTTAGAACTGTGAGAAATAACAACAGATCTAAGAAGATTAAAACTTACTATGGAATGGAAAGGGACAAAATAGAATTATAAACAATTGGAATGGGAGCATGTCATGTTATCCATCTACAGTGCAGATAGAAGAAACTGACAATGAATTTTGAATTTCTGACTTACTATATTGGCACTCAATTTACCTCTAGTCCTTAGCATTGTTTGCTATGGAACTTTGTCAAATAGTTTCGTGAAGTCATTAAAACTTACCTGTTTTTTTCCGACAGATGTGCAATGACACCTCTGCCAGGGGAGTTTTGCCTAAACAGAGAAAAAAATAAGCCATTCAAACATAAAAACCAGCAACATTTGGTCCCCTAAGGGACCAAAACTACAGAGGAAGAACTCTGAATTAATTACATCCCTCAATGCAAAGTCAGGTATAAGTCACATAATATGTGAACAGCTTGTAAAACCTAGTGCAAAGTGTTTAACAAATATTTGTCAGGGTATAGGATTTTCTCCTACTTACTCACAAGCTAACAAGTTAGCCTGTTACTATTTCCTGGATGCCAGCAACACAGTAAGCAGTATGCCCAGCATCAGCATACTTGTGTGGGTTCCACATGTCCCCAAGTCCCACAGGGGGCCATGCAGAGGCGCTAGGTGGACATACTCTGTAGACAGTGATGGGGGAGGGTATAGCTCAGTGGTAGAGTATGTGCTTAGCAAGCACAAAGTCCTGGGTTCAACCCCCAGTACCGCCATTAAAAAATAGATAAACCTAATTACCTCCCCCAAAACAAATAAACCAAGAAGAAAAAAAAAAGGATAAAGAGTAAAAAATGGCTTGTTAAAAAAAAAAGCCTTCTGTATACAGTGCATGTTTGCATCACAGCCAAGGAATACTGGCCATGGGGAATTCACATCTTTTATAGCAAGCCTGCTCTTTACCCCAGAAGGAAATATCACCTCATCCCTCAGTGCAGCTCCCTGAAAATACAGCCGAGAAATGACCCAGGTAAAGTGGTCAGGGCCTTGCATTCTTGGCAAAGAAAACAAGAACAAGCAGGAACATTATGGGCTGTGACAGACTGTATCTCCCAATAATATTATGCCAAGAGAGAAAATAGGCCATCTTTTCCTCCACTTGAAGTGAACAGTATGACGTACTGCCCAAAGTTTTGCCCCTAGGAAAACTTTCTTTCATCACTGTCTTTCACGGGCTGGAACGCAGCTACCATCCACCTTTGGCTGCTGCCAGCAAACTGTGCAAAAACCAGGCCTGTGCTTTTTCTCTGTTAACCAGTCACTGAGAATTCTCTGGGAATCCATAAATGTGGATTAAGCGAGAAGTAAATCAGTAGGAGCAAGTACCATGGGAGTTTAAAACACCTCTTCGGGCGCTTTACTTGCACATTCTGAAAGCTTGGACACGATCGTGTACATAATGTGATCATTTTCAAATAAAGTACCATGGTCACATCCAACTTTACGTTTCCATGAATCAGATAACACCTCGTTCCCGACGGTCATTTCAAGTGGCAGACCTCACTCTCATTTCATCTTCCAGATCTCCTGCCCAGGCTTCCCATTGAGTAAACCCATCCAGAAGCTGGAGGGCAAGGAAACCTGTTGATACTATCCCTTCCCAGGACAGAGAGGAGGTAGAGGGTGGAGTGAATCTGGAAGGGCAAATGGAAGATATCCAGCACAGCCCATAAATGGCATTGATGTCATTGGTGTGATTTTCTAAAACATTAAACAATTCTTGGTAAAGTTCCAAACAAAACAACACACACTCCTTTCAATTTACACAGTAGTTCCGTTCCTGGAAAATTCCAGGATATTAAAACGGTTCAAAAAATACTTTGAGTTATGCTCGCTCCAGCAGCAGTATACTAAAATTGGAATTATACAGAGAAGATAAGCATGGCCCCTGCGCTAGAATGACATGCACGTTTGTGACAGCATCCCATATTTTAAAAAACAAATTTTAGAAAAAGAAAAGAGTACTTTGAGTTTACACATAAATGAGGTTAGCCTTAGGCTTAGCTAATGACAAATAGGTTTTTCATCTACAGAAATGGCTAGGGGGACGTTTGAAAATTATGTAAGATGTAGGAAAATTCGTCCTTGTAGGAATGTCACATGCATTGAAGGACACATGCCATTCTTGGCTCCTGCCCACTAACTGCCAGGGGATGCCTGTCAATCACTGTAACAACCAAAATAACCCATGTGTTTTCAAAGCATACCCTTGGTGGTACTGCCCTCAGTGAGACCCACTCTCCCAAGGTGAAACATTCATCCTTACAAAATTTGAGTTTGCTACTTCATCCACTAAGCAGCTGGAGGCACCAATGAATGGAAGGAATGATTTCTCAATATATGTGTCCTTGTTCAATCCAGTATCCAAAAGTCTCTAACTCAGTGACCAAACACTTGCTGCCATTTCTGGCAACCTATAACTTGAATTTGAACTTCACGATTTCATATAGATAAAAAGTAAGAATATAACTGGATGCAAAGCTGAAGTTTCACATGGAGCCAGATAAAAGTTTATAAATAACCACATTTCATGTCACTTGATACTATAAACTATGACATTTTCTACTTTTAACTTATACATTTTAAGTAACACATATGCATTATCTGAAATTACAAAATATAGACACAAAAATAAAGACATCACATTCTGTGGTAGACAGTAATGGCCCCCCTCAAAGATGCCCACGACCTAATCCCTGGGACCTTTTACACGGCATAAAGGGATTTTGCAGATGTGACTCAGTGAAGGATCTTGACTTGGGGAGATTATCCTGGATGATCCAGGTGGATCCAGTGTAATCACAAAGGTTCTTATAAAAAGGAAGCAGGAGGATCAGAAGGCACAGAAGGTGATGTGATGGCAGAATCAGATACTGGAGTGAGGCAATCAGAGCCAAGGAATGCTAGCAGTCTCGGGAAGCTGGAAGAGGCAAGGAATGGATTCTCCCCTAGAGCCTCCAAAGGAAATCAGCCCTGCAGACATCTTGATTTTAGTCCCCTAAGACTCATTTCGTATTTCTGGCCTCCAAACCTGTAAGAGAATAAATTTGTGTTGTTTTAAGCTACTCAATTTATGGTAATTTGTTACAGCAACAATGGGAAATTCGTAAACATCCCCCTGCCCCCGCAGAGCTGCATCATTGTTAACACCTTAGTACCTGTACTTTCAGATTTTTTCCTAAATTATTATATGTGTCTGTACTTTTTGAAAAATGGATCACAGTGTACATGCTATCTTATAACCTGCTTTTTTAAGTCAACAAATTCCACCTTCCCATTTCATCAAATACCTAGACTATTTAGAAATTTCCCAAATAGCACAAAAATGCCCTTAACAGTTATTTGGTCTAAATTACAATCTGTTCAAGGACTACCCATTACATATAATTATTAGATCCCTTTTATTATGATGTTGACTATCGAAGAAATAGTCCTACAGTTATTCTGAGGAATATGCCACCTTCTGGGTTTGTTTAGTTGCTACCTCTTGGTGCTATTTAGTTTGTTCTTCTATTTGTTATTTCCTATAACAGTCTTATCAACATTTTTAGTTAGAATATTCTATATGTTATGGGTATTCATGTTGAATCACATCAGAAGACACAACACATATGATTAATCCATTAATAATGTTAAGATTAATTATTGGATTAAAGTGATAACTGCTTATTCCCTTTATTTTACAGTTATATTTTTGCTCTACAACTATGAAGTGACCCTTGTTACTTCTGCATTTAAAATATCTACCATCTCTTCTATATTTACTAACTGGCATTCACCTGTGAAGTAGCGCTTCCCTCATCTACTGGAGATATTTGGTTACCTGAAATACAGATTCTACTGGAAGAGCAGGATATGCTTAATTCTTTACAATTAATTACTAATTTTCACAATAAGCAGTTGATTTAATAGCTGCCTCAAATGGTGACAAATAAACATTTTCAAACTTTGAGCATCATTATTAAAGCATGAATTTCCATAGAATCCATCTATTTCAATTAAGTGCCACCATTAGTCTTTATAATGCTTTATAATATATATATATATATGTATATATATATATATAATGCTTTATAATATATATATATAATTACGATAGGTATGACTAATGCCAGTCTTGCGAGGAGACTGTCTTCCTTGCTGGCTTTAAAGAAGCCAGCTACCATGTTGTGAGCTGCCTATAGAAAAGGCCACTTGGCAAGGAACTAAGGGTAGCCTCTGGTTGACAGCCAACAAGAAACTGAGGCCCTCAGTCCAGAAGTCTGCAAGGAATGAAAAGCTGCCAACAACTACGTGGGCTTGGAAGTAGATGTGAGTGCAGCCCTGGCTGACACCTCCATTGAAGCTGTTAGCCTCCAAAGCAGAGCATCCAGCTATGCTAGGCCCACACCCCAGACTCCTGACCCACAGGAAGTGGAGATAGTAACTGTGTCTTGTGTCAAGCCTCTGTGTTTGTGGGAATATTGTTATGTAGCAGTAGACAACGAACACACTATTTAATCATGGATTTATATGAATATTTTCAATTCAATTTTAATATTACAATGTTTTCCTCAATTTCTTGGATTTTATCCTAATATTTTTATTTTTACCAATAATAGAACTACTGGTCCTATTCCCTGGAGGATTGCATACCAAATTGCCAATAAAAAACTGAAAATGAGGGATCTCCTCTCCTTTATATTTTTCATCCTCCCCTTCTTTGAAGGGGAACATTTATTCATTCATATCTTTTTCTCTTATAGCCTTGCTCATTTAAGTAAACTAAGTCTAGGAAATCACTTCACAATACTTTTAGCCCTAGGATTCCTTTAAATTGCTATTATAAATTGCAATAGTTTCTGTTAATGTAGTACTTCATGGTTTAAAACAAATTTGTTCATGTTTAAGCTTCTCTAGTAAATTTTGGAATAGCATTCAATTAACAGAAATTTGATTTAGGCAAAATTATCATACAAATTATTTGCTTCTAGGAGGTGGGTATAGCTCAGTGGTAGAGCACATACTTAGCATGTGTGAGGTCCTGGGTTCAATACCCAGTACCTCCATTAAAAAAATATATATATATATATACACACAATAAATTATATGCTTCTTACTAACAATGTTTATTTCTCCAAACTAGGCACACCTATGTTTTAAAAATTTTTAATAGTTAAATATATAGTTTGATTTTTCATATTTTTAATTAACATGCTAAATAGAAATTCAAAGTCCAAGCTCTGAACAACCACTTATGATGAACAAGATGGCCCTAATCTAAACCAATTATCCTTTTTTTGAATATTTAGTAACAAATATTTAATTTTTAAAGTTATACAAGTACATTTATATTTCTATTATTTTTGCTCAAAAATTAAATGTTGTCAAATGTCCGCTTGAAATGATGTTATTAATACGTGATAAAAGAAAAAATACTCAGTTCCATTTTGAATACTTGTCTATTACTTTCAGATTCAACACGAGATGTTATAGAACAAATAATTCAGCCTGGCAAAAAACATTTCCCCAAAGTACTATTTCCAGTAACAATTTCTCTACTGAATAAAACTCGACAGTAAATAATGTGAAATATCTCACAACCACTCTGAACATGGATCAATAAATATTACTGTAATGAATTTTATAGAAAGTAGCAGGACTGGCTTTATAGAAGCTTGAGGAACAAGTTTCTCCTGACCAAAAATATCATATCCACTAAGAAAAAAATTAAGTTATTTAAATCAGACTTTTCTGGCACAGCTTCACATGTTCCTTAAGACTCTGTTCTATGTCATGAAAATTTTCTCTAGATTAATAATGCACTGAAGAGGCTGAAGGAATCTTGAGAAAAAGGTCTGGGTTTTATTTATCTCTCTGTCCCTTGGTCTGGTATAGAAACTGGCATATTAATCCAATTAATGTTAAACAAATGAATGGATAATTGGAGGAAAAAAAGAAGGCAGGCCGGCAAATGATCCAATAAGATGGCCTTAAGTGGCTTCAAGTTACTCTGAAATATATTTAAAAACCTTAAAAAGGAATAAAGAAATACAAAAAAAGAAAAAACAAAGTAACGAAGGACTGAAAGAAGCTAGCCAAAAAACCTTAGTGAAACTTGCAGATTTCCATGAATCAAGGAAAGAAAAAGGTATTAATACACTATAAACCCAGAAATGAGGATTATGTGGTCTGCAGATACAACCCCTACTTTGAAATTTTGGGATACATGTTATTTTGTTTATAAAAAGGGGATTAGCCTAGCCTCTGAGACCATGAGAAACTGGAGATCTACAGCCCAGATCTCACAACTCAGCCAGTCTCTGGCCAAAGAGCAACCACAGTCAGGAGATAACAATTATCTCAAAAGTGCTATGGACTCAACAGAGACAATACTGCCCTCTAGGGAGAATTTCAGAAGTTTGTAGGTAACTTTTTTTTTGACACATTGGAGTAAAGCTGCAAAACATTAATGATAAAGGGAATCCTAGAAGCCACAAGAGAAAAAAGGCATTACCACTAAGAAATGAAAATTAGAATATCAGCAGACTTTGCAGAAGCCAACAACTGATACCAGGAGACACTGGAATGATGTTTTCAAAGTGAAAAAGGGAAATTATTAGTAATGTAAGATTTTATACCTAGGTAAATTACCATTGTAGAGTAAAGGCAAAACAGAGATATTTACAGACATACCAGGAAATAACTCACCACTCACAAATTCTTACTAAAAGAAAAAGTATGGATGTACCAATTTCTGGTGCCAGCCAAGGTAGAGTACGCCCACTACAGTCTCTCTTTTCCACTTCAAACAAATAATAAAATACATGGGGGCAAAAAACAAAACACAAAAAGCAACACTTGAGAATCAAAACAGGTGAATTGAGAAGAGAAGCCAAAACATGAAGAAGTGACTCATACATGGGTGAGTTACTAAATTTTTATTTACATTCTGTCCCAACACTGATCAGAGGAGAAGTCTGTAGCAGAGCTGCTATAGGCAGTACAAGGAGAAAAACTCCAAGGAACCCCATATTTCTGGCCAGAGGACTTAGAAAACATGCCCCTCAAAGCTGGAAAGTATGGAAGGAATCACAAAGAGGAGAGAGCTGGAGAAGGGAATCCATTAATTCTGGGTATGAAGCAGCACAAATCCCAGGCTCCCCTCTGAGCTGCGCATGCCTGGGACAGAGCCAAAGCAACAGAGCTGAGACTTTGACAACTGAACTGCAATATGAAACACCATTCAAACTAACCCCTGAGTAGACCGTATGTCGGAAAAGCCCAACTATCAGCACAAAGGCTTTGAAAACTGAACTGGCCTTGGGACCACTGCCCACAGAAGGTGAGCCAGAACTTATAGACTGAACCTAACCACTAGGTTGATAACCTACTTAAAAAAATATTTCACCCACCAGAGGACTATAACGGGACTCAGATTCTTACAACATAAGGTTCAAAATAACCAGTATACAATCCAAAAATACTTGACAGACAAAGAATCAAGAAAATATGACTAATGCCCAAGGGAAAAGAATTTCAACACATGCCAAATACAAGATAATTCAGATGATGAAATTAACAGACAAAAACTTTAAAGTTGTTATAATTATGCTCTGTGAGGTAAACATACCTTTAAACAAATGAAAAGATAGTTCTCAGCAGAGTGAAAAGAAACTATAAAAACTAACGAAATGGATTTTAGAGGATAAAAATACAATATATGAAATAAAAAATTTACTAGATGAGCTCAATAGTAGTAAATGTGTAATATATATAAAACATGTAATATACACATAAAATTCTCATTATATGCTAATATATACTTATATATACATTATATGCTTCTATATATCTACTTCTATTGAGCTGATCAAGTGAATTATATGTATATAAAATGAGAATTATGCAGACTGCAGGTACAACTCCTAACTTTAAAATTTTGGAATTCATGTCATTTTGTCTAGGAAAAGGGGATTGGTCTAGCCTTTGAGACCATGAAAAAGTGGAGATCTATAGTCCAGATCTCAAAACCCAGCCAGTGGCCAAACAGCAATCTCAGTCAAAAAAAAAAGAGACAAAGTGCTTTGGACTGAACAGAGATAACACTGCCCTCTAGGGAGCATTTTGGACGTTTGTGGGTACCTTTTTTTTTTTTTTTTTGACACATTGGAGTGAAACTTCAAAACAGCAACGATAAAGAGAATATATATATATATATATATATGTATATATATATATGAAAGAGTGATTGATTCATTGACTGATAGATCGACTTTAAGGAATTGACTAATACAATTGTGGGGTATGGCAGATCCAAAATTTTCAGGGCAGGAGAGTAGGCTGGAAACCCAGGTGAAAACTGATGTTGCAGCCTTGAGTCCAAAAGCAGCCTGGAAGCAGAACTCTTTCTTGCTCAAGGGCAGTCAGTCTTGTCTCCTAAGTCCTTCAAATGATTAGATAAAGCCCACCCATATTATACAGGATAAACTGCTTTACTCAAAGTCTACTGATTTAAATCTTAATCACATATTTAAAAAATACTTTCATAGCAATATCTAGACCTGTTTTTGACCAAACACCATAACCTAGCCAAGTTGACACATAAAATTAACCATTACAGGTAACAGAGGAAAGAGTTAGTGAGTAATTAATAGAAATTATCTAACCCAAAAAACAGAAAGAAAGAAAATAGAAGAAATTTAACAGAAACTCTGGCCTGTGAAAAAAATACCAAAAGCTCTACCACTTGTGCCACTGGAGTCCCAGGAGAGCAGAAAGAGATTAGTGCAGAAAAAAATATTTGAAGAAATAATGGCTGAAAATTCCCCAAATTTGGAGAAAGACACAAATATATAGGTTAAAGATCAATAAACCCATAACAAGATAAACTCACTAACAAAAAATTTTGTTCATTCTTCTCTATTACATATGAAGGATTTATTTTAAAAACATCAGATATAAGTGACAAATGAAGTCTCAACAAATTTAAAACAGTCAATATTAAATGGGCCTAATGTGATGGAAAAGAACTATAAAATGAAATTCTTAAAAACGTTTAGCCAATTATGCCTCAATAAAGCTGAAAAAAATGTTTAGAACACTTAAAATGCCACTAAATAACTCATGGTTTTAAGAGTAAATCATGATTTGGCAAAGGATTCTTAGATATGACACCAAAACCATTAGCAACAAAAGAGAACATAGATAAATTAGACTTCATCAAAACGAAAAAGTTTGTGCTTCAAAAGACACTATTAAGAAAACGCACAGAAAACACACAGAATGGGAGAACATATTTGCAAATCATAAGTCTGATAAGAGATTCGTATCTAGAATATATAAGGAATTATTACAACACAATAAAAAGACAACCCAATTTTTTTAAATAAGCAAAGGATTTGAATAGACATTTCTCCAAGGAAGATATACAAATGGCCAATAATAATAAGATATTTGCAAATCATATATCAAATAAGGAATTAATATTCAAGATATAAAAATAACTCATACAACTCAAAAGCAACCTGTTTAAAAAATGGGCACAGGGGCTGAATAGACATTTTACCAAAGAACACATACAGATGACCAACAGGCATATGAAAAGATGTTTAACATCGCTAATTGTCAGAGAAATGCAAATCAAAACCACAACAAGATATTGCCTCACCTGTCTGAACGGCTATTATCTAAAAGGCAAGAAATAACAAGTGTTGGTGAGGATGTAGAGAAAAGGGAGCCCTCATACACTGTTGGTAAGAATATAAATTGGTGCATCCACTACGGAAAGTAGCATGAAAATTCCTCAAAAAATTAAGAATAGAACTATCACATGATCCAGCTATCCCACTTCTGGGTATTTATCTAAAGAATACAAAAACACTAATTTGAAAAGATATATGCACCCCTATGTTCATCACAGCATTATTTACAATAGCAAAGCTATAGGAACAACCTAAGCACCCATCAATGGGCAAATGGACAAATAAGATGCGACACACACACACACAATGGAATATTATTCAGCCATAAAAAGATGAAATCTTGCCATTTGTAACAACATGGGCGGACCATGAGGGTATTATGCTAAATGAAATAAGTCAGACAGAGAAAGACAAATACCATATGATTTCATTCATATGTGGAATATAAAAAAACAAATAAATGAATAAACCAAACCAAACAAAAACAAACATGTAGATACAGAGAACAGAGTAGTGGTTACCAGAGGGGAAGGGGAAGTTGGAGGGAAGGGCAAAATGGGTAAAGGTGGTCAACTGTACAGTGATGAATGGGAACTAAATTTTTGGTGGTGAGCACATTATAGTGTGTACAGAAGTTGAGAGTAACGTACACTTAAAACTCATATAATGTTATAAACCAATGTTACCTCAATAAAAAATAAAATGAAAAAAATGTTCAGTACCATTAGCCATCAGGGAATGCAAATCAAAATGGTAATGGGATACCACTTCACACCCACTAGGATGGCTAGAATCAGGAAGTCATAAAAAACAACAGGAATTCTCATTCATTGCAGGTTAGAATGCAAAACATACGGCTACTTTGGAAGATAGCTTGGCAGTTTCTTTTTTTTTAATTCTTATTTTTTAATTTAAGGTAGTCGATTTACAATGTTAGTTTCAGGTGTACAGCAAAATTATTCAGTTATACATATACATACATGTATATTTTTTTCAGATCCTTTTCCATTACAGCTCATTACAAGAAATTGACTATAGTTCCCTGCGCTATACAGTAGGTCCTTGTTCTTTATCTATTTTATATATAGTAATGTGTATCTGTTAATCCTAAACTCCTAATCTATACCTGCCCCCTTCCCTCCTTGGTAACCACAAATTGTTTTCTATGTCTATGAAGTCTATTTCTTTCTGGTTTGTAAATAAAATTTGTATCTTTTTCTTAAGATTCCAAATATAAGTGACATCACATGATGTTTGCTTTTCTCTATCCAACTTACTTCACTTAATATGATAATCTCTATGTCCATCCATGTAGCTGCAAATGGCATTATTTCATTCTTTTTTATGGCTGAGTAATATTTATATATATATATATATATATACATATATACACATACACACTATATATATATATATATACCACATCTTCTTTATCCAGGCATCTTTCAATGAACATTTAGGTTGCTTCCATGTCTTGGCTATTGTAAATAGTGCTGCTATGAATATTGGGGTGCATGTATCCTTTCGAATTAGAGTTTTCTCTGTATATATGCCCAGGAGTGGGATTGCTGGATCATATGGTAAGTGTATTTTTAGTTTTTCAAGGAACCTCCATACTGTCCTCCACAGTGGCTGCACCAATTTACATTCCCACCAACAGTGTAGGAGGGTTCCCCTTTTGCTACACCCTCTCCAGCATTTATCATTTATGGACTTTTTATTGATGGCCATTATGACTGGTGTAAGGTGATACTTCACTGCAGTTTTGATTTGCATTGCTCTGATAATTAGAGCTATTGAGCATCTTCTCATGTGCCTGTTGGTCATCTGTATGTCTTCTTTGGAGAAATGTCTATTTAGGTCTTCTGCCCATTTTTTGATTGGGTTGCTTGTTGTTGTTTTGATATTAAGCTGTATGAGCTGTTTGTATATTTTGGAAATTAGTCCCTTGTTAGTCCCATCATTTGCAAATATTTTCTCCCATTGTGTAGGTTGTCTTTCCGTTTTGTTTATGTTTCCTTAGCTATGCAAAAGCTTTCAAGTTTAATTAGGTCCCATCTGTTTATTTTTGCTTTTATTTCTATTACTCAAGGAGCTGGTTTGAAAAAAATATTGCTGTGATTTACACAAAGAGTGTTCTGCATATGTTTTCTTCTAGTTTTATGGTTTTCCGTCTTACACTTAGATTTTTAATTCATTTTGAGTTTATTTTTGTATATGGTGTTAGAGAATGTTCTAATTTCATTCTTTTACATGCTGCTGTCCAGTTTTCCCAGCACCATTTACTGAAGAGACTGTCTTTTCTCCATTGTATATTCTTGCCTCCTTTGTCATAGATTAATTGATCATAAGTGCGTGGGTTTATTTCTGGACTTTCTGTCCTGTTCCATTGATCTATGTGTCTGGTTTTGTGCCAGTACCATAAGTTTTGATTACTGTAGCTTTGTAGTATAGTCTGAAGCCAGGGAGTGTGATTCCCCCAGCCCCATTCTTCATCAAGATTGTTTTGGTTATTCAGGGTCTTTTGTGTTTCCATACAAATTTTAACATTTTCTGTTCCAGTTCTGTGAAAAATGTCATTGGTAATTTGATAGGGATTGCATTGAATATGTATATTGCCTTGGGTAGAATGGCCATTTTAACAATGTCAATTCTTCCAATCCAAGAACACGGTATATCTTTCCACCTGTTTGTATCATCTTCAATTTCTTTCATCAGTGTCTTACAATTTTTGGAGTACAGGTCCTTTGCCTCCTTAGGTAGGTTTATTCCTACGTATTTTATTCTTTTTGATACAATGGTAAATGGGATTATTTCCTTGATTTCCTTTTCTGGTATTTCCTTGTTATTGTATAGAAATGCAGTTGATTTCTGTATATTAACTTTTGTTTTCTGCAACTTTACAAAATTAATTGATGAGCTATAGCAGTTTTCTGGTAGCATGGTTTGGCAGTTTCATACAAAACCAAACATATTCTTAACATATGATCCAGCAATTGCTCTCCTTGGTATTTGCCCAAATTACCTGAAAAGTTATGTCCACATAAAACATCTGCACATGAATGTTTATAGCAACTTGACTCATAATTGCCAAAATGTGGAAGCAATTAAGATGTCACTTAACAGATGAATGGATAAAAAAATAGTAGCACATTCATACAGTGGAGTATTACTCAGTGATGAAAAGAAATAAGCTATCAAACCAGGAGGACATGGAAGAACTTTAAATGCACATTGCTCAGTGAAAAGGCTACATACAGTAGAATTCCAAATATATGACATTCTGGAAAAGGCAAAACTATGGAGAGTGTAAAAAGATCAGTGGTTGCCAGGGAATGAAGGAGAGGGAGGAAAGGAGGTACGAGTAGTGGAGCAAGGGGATTTTTAGGGCAGTAAAACTATTCAGTATGATAGTGTAATGGTGGATATATGTAATTTTACAATCGTCCAAACCCAGAGAATGTATAACACAAAGAGTGAATCCTAATGTAAATCATGGACTTAAGTTTTTTAAAAACCCTGCTGAAGAGTAAACAATGTAAAATAAAAAGAATATAGCCAAAGGAGATAAAAAAGGTCATAATAATAAGTTTGGTAAGATGTGGAGAAATAGGAACCCTCACACGTTGCTGGTGAGAATGCAAAATTGTGCAGTCACTTTCGAACACAGTCTGGCAGTTCTTCAAATGATTAAATATAGTTACCATATGACCCAGTAATTCCACACCTAGGTATATACTGAACAGAAACAAACATATATATCCACACAAAAAAAACTTGCATACAAATTTTTATAACAATGTTATTCATGATAGCCAAAAGGTAGGAAAGCAAATGTCCCTCAACAGATGAATGAATAAACAAAATGTGGTATATACATGCAACAGAATATTATTCATCAATAAAGAGGAACAAAGTACTGACAGATGCTACAACATGGATGAAGCTCGAAAACATGCTAAGTGAAAGAAGTCAGTCACAAAAGTCAATGCATTATGATTCTTGTCATATGAAAGCCTAGAATATGGAAATCTATAGAACAGAAAGAGGATGAGTGGTTGCTTAGGGCCATGGTTGGGGGTGCTTTTAGGGGAAGGGGGATGAAAGCTAGAAGGTACAGGGTGTCTTATTTTTTTTAATGGATCAGTTATTTAACTAGATAGATTATCTTTTTGAGGTGATGAAGAGTTTCTAAAATTTACTGTAGTGATGATTGCATGTATCTATGAATATACTAAAAAACACTGAATTGTACACTCTGAATGGGTGAATTGTATGGTATATGAATTATAACTCAATTAAGCAGCTTTGTAAACAAGAAATGATGTATTGATACATGCTACAACATGGATGAATCTCAAAAATATTATGCTAAGTGAAAGAAGCCAGACACAAAAGATCACATATAATCCCATTCATATGAAAGTCGAGAACAGAAAAATCTATAGTGACAGAAAGTAGATTAGCAGTTATTAGAGCTGGAGAGTTGAAGAATGAGGGGCTGGGGTGGGTGGGTGATAGCTAAAGAGTAGGAGGTTTCTTTTTGAGGTGATTCAAATGTTCTAAAATTTACTCTGGTGATGGTTGCACATTTCTATGAATATACTAAAAATCACTGAATTATACATTTTAAATGGGTGATTGTATAGTACATGAATTATATCTCAATCAAGTTGTTTTTTTAAAAAGAGTAAGTCAAAAATGAAATTACAAAATATGTGTAGCTGAATTCAAATGTACTTACATACTAAAATGTATGGGGTGTAGCAAAATCAGTATTTTGAAGTTACTTTTTAATTCTTAGATGGATTAATTTTAAATGAAAAAGGAAAGCCCCAAAATAGCTGATTCCAAATCTGGGAAGGACATATACAAGACAAACCTGGGACATCTTGCAACAATGCTACCAGGACAGCACAGGAGTCACCTTAAAGAGGGCCCACTGGCCAAACAAAGGATAATTTGAGCATCAGAAATAATAATGACTATAACTTATTGAAATACATTAAAAAAATGACACTACCAAAAAAGAGAATTACAGAACAGTATCACTGATGAATAAAGATGCAAAAATCCTTGCCAAAATATTAGCAAATAGATTCCAACAGCACATAAAACAGATTATACACCATAATCAAGTGGGGTTCATCCCAGGAACACAAGGGTGGTTCAACATACGCAAATCAATCAATGTAACACATCACTTCAACAAGAGAAAGGACAAAAATCACATGATCATCTCAGCAGATGCAGAAAAAGCATTTGATAAAATTCAACACCCATTTATGATAAAAACTCTCACCAAAGTGGGTATAGAGGGAATATATCTCAACATAATAAAAGCTGTATATGACAAACCCACAGCCAGCATAGTACTAAACAGTGAAAAACTCAAAAGCTTCCCACTAAAATCTGGGACAAGACAAGGCTGCCCACTATCACCACTCCTATTCAACATAGTCTTGGAAGGCCTAGCCACAGCAATCAGGCGAGAGAGAGAAATAAAAGGGATCCAAATTGGAAAAGAAGAGGTAAAAATGTCACTATATGCAGATGACATGATACTATACATAGAAAATCCTAAAAGGTCCACACAAAAACTACTAGAACTAATCAAATAATTCAGCAAAGTACCTGGTTACAAGATTAACATTCAAAAATCAGCTGCATTTTTTTTATACTAACGAGTCAACATGAAAAGAAAGTAAAGAAACAATCCCCTTTAAAATAGCACCTAAAGTAATAAAATACCTAGGAATAAATCTAACCAAGGAGGTGAAAGACTTATACACGGAAAACTATAAACCATTGATGAAGGAAATTAAAGAAGACTTTAAAAAATGGAAAGATATCCCATGTTTCTGGATTGGAAGAATCAATAGTGTTAAAATGGTCACACTGCCCAAGGCAATCTACAGATTTAATGCAATCCCTATCCAATTACCCAGGACATATTTCACAGAACTAGAACAAATCATAATAAAATTTAAATAGAATCACAAAAGACCTAGAATTGCCAAAGCATTACTGAAGAAAAAGAAAGAGGCTGGAGGAATAACTCTCTCACACTTCAGACAACCCTACAGAGCTACAGTAATCAGGACAGCATGGTATTGGTACAAAAACAGACATATGGACCAACGGAACAGAATAGAGAGCCCAGAAATGAACCCACAAACTTTTGGTCAACTAATCTTCGACAAAGGAGGCAAGAACATACAATGGAATAAAGACAGTCTCTTCAGCAAATAGTGTTGGGAAAACTGGACAGCAGCATGTAAATCAATGAAGCTAGAACACTCCCTTACACCATATACAAAAATAAACTCAAAATGGATCAAAGACTTAAAAACATAAGACAAGATACAATAAACCTCCTAGAAGAAAACATAGGCAAAACATTATCTCACATACATCTCAAAAATGTTCTCCTAGGGCAGTCTACCCAAGCAATAGAAATAAAAGCAAGAATAAACAAATGGGACCTAATGAAACTTACAAGCTTCTGAACAGCAAAGGAAACCATAAGTAAAACAAAATGACAACATAAAGAATGGGAGAAAATTTTTGCCAAAGATGAAACTGACAAAGGCTTGATCTCCAGAATATATAATCATCTCATATGACTTAATAAGAAAAAAACAAATAGCCCAATCCAAAAATGGGCAGAAGACCCAAACAAGCAATTCTCCAAGGAAGACATACGAATGATCAATAGGCATATGAAAAAATGCTCAGTATCACTAACTACCAGAGAAACGCAAATCAAAACTACAATGAGGTATCACCTCACACCAGCCAGAATGGCCATCATTCAAAAGTCCACAAATGACAAATGCTGAAGAGGCTGTGGAGAAAAGGGAACCCTCCTACACTGCTGGTGGGAATGCAGGTTGGTGCAGCCACTGTGGAAAACAGTATGGAGATTCCTCAAAAGACTAGGAATAGACTTACCATATGACCCAGGAATCCTGCTCCTGGGCATCTATCCAGAAGGAACCTGACTTCAAAAAGACACCTGCACCCCAATGTTCACAGCAGCACTATTTACAATAGCCAAGACATGGAAAAGCCTACATGTCCATCAACAGGTGACTGGATAAAGATGATGTGGTATATTTATACAGTGGAATACTATTCAGCCATAAAAAGACAACATAACGCCATTTGCAGCAACATGGATGGCCCTGGAGAATGTCATTCTAAGTGAAGTAAGCCAGAAAGAGGAAGAAAAATACCATATGAGATCGCTCATATGTGGACTCTAAAAAAAAAAAGAACATCAATACAAAACAGAAACAGACTCATAGACATAGAATACAAACTTGTTGCCAAGGGGGTGGGGGATGGGTAGGGACAGACTGGGATTTCAAAATTTGTAGATACTGACAGGCATATGCAGAATAGATAAACAAGATTATACTGTATAGCACAGGGAAATATATACAAGATCTTGTGGTAGCTCACAGTGAAAAAAATGTGACAATGAATATATGTATGTTCATGTATAACTGAAAAATTGTGCTCTACACTGGAATTTGACACAACATTGTAAAATGACTATAACTCAATAAAAAATGTTAAAAAATATATAATATACTTGAGCCCACAGAGATCATTTCAAGGAACCTCACCATGCTAGAGTGATATTTCATAATTGTGCAAACTGATAAAGAGAAAGAATCAAGCATTTATCCTGGCATTTCCATCTGCAGTCAGGACTCTAAGGTTATCACATGGTTAACAGAAGAAATTCCTTCTTCATAGAAGAATTCTAGCCCTCAAAATGCAGAAAGAATGAGAGTCTTAGTAAAATAACATTTTACCACCCCTAATGAAGTTACAGATTTACATTACAATTATCAGTGGAGGTTAAAACCTCTAAATGACAGGTGAAAGGGGAATTTTGTAACACAGAGATCACACTGAGAACACCCAAACTCCAGAGCCAATTTAGTCCATTAAAACTGGGACAAGCAGAGGGCAACTTAACAAAACACATAGCTAACACACTTGAAAAATTAAATTAAGATTAAGATTAAATGCTTTCCCCCTACAAGGCAAGGAACATCAAAGATTGTCAGCCAACTATAAGAAGCTAGGCAAGAGGCCTGAAACAGATGCTCCCTCTCAGCCTCTGGAGGAACCATTCTTGCTGACACCTTAATCTCAGACTTCTAGCCTCCAGAACTGTGACACAGTAAATTTCTCTTGTTTAAGTCAGCCATTTTGTGGTAATTATGTCAGCCCTAGGAAACTAATACAAGTCTGATATAGGCTACAACAGGGATGAATCTTGAAAACATTATACTAAATGAAAGAAGTCAAGTGTGAAAGGCCATAAATTATATGATTCCATATACATTAAATGCCTCAGATAAGCAAATCCATAGACAGAGAGAGATTAGTGGTTGCCAGGGGCTGGGGTTGGAAATGACTATATAACGGGTACCGGGCTTCAGGTTTGGGAGTGAGATAGTGGTGATGGTTGCACAATTTTGTGAATATACTAAGAACTGCTGAATCATGCACTTTAAATGGGTGAGTTTAACAATATGTGAATTATATCTCAATAAAAAATAAAATAAAACAAATACTCTGAACCTCAAGGAACAGAACAGGTCCAGTAGCCACTCTTGGGGAAGAGGCTTGATTAAAACAAACAAACAAAAAGTTGTAAAAGCAAAAATAGGAAAGCCTGAAAATAAATGAGTTACATATTCAGTTCAGGACCCTAGGGTCAAAAAAAGTAAACCCCAAAGAAGTAGAAAGATGCATATAAACATATAAAAGCAGAAATTAAAGACAGAAAACAAAATGGTAATCAATAAAACCAAAATCTTGTTCTCTGACAAAACTACTAAAATAGAAAAAACTCCAGGAAGTCTGCTCATCAGAAAGAGAGGAGAGAGAGAATAAATAAACAGTATTAGAAATAGAAAAATAACAAACAGTAACAGTAGAAATTTTTAATAACATATGAGAATACTATGAACAACTTTATTCCAGTACATTTGAAAACTAAGAAGACAGGGAGAGATTTTAAGAAAAATATAAATTACCAAAATTGGAACTGACAATCAAATGTCTTCCATGATACCAAGCCCACACAGTTTTACTAACAAGTTTTACCAAACCTTCAAAGGAAAAATAATCTCTCTATATTAAATAATGTATTTCACAAAATAGAAGTGGAAAAGTTACTCAGTCCATTTTATGAGCTAATATAAACTTGATATCAAATCCACAAAAGTAAAATAACATTTTAGATCAATCTCACTTATTAATGTGCATGAGAATCTTCCAAATAAAATAACAAACCAAATTTAAGCAATGCATTAAAAAAAAAGCAATGTGCTATGACCAAGGATAACTTTTTGAGGAAGGCATTAAGAATTCAACATCAGAAAATCTAGTAATATGATATTTTATATTCTAAGGGAAAAATATAATCATCTCATGAGATACAGAAGAGATGATGAACATTTATTTATTATTTAAAATAAAACAAAATAAAAACAATTAAGAAAATTAGAATTAAAAGGAAACTTCCTTAACTTGGAAAAAGAAAACTATTTTTTTCCTTTTAAAAGACTATGGTAGAGTAAGACTTCCAGGGAAGGTGGAAGTCAAATCCTTTCCCAGAAAAGCAACTATAAAGTTGGATAAAATTGACAAAGACAACCATTTCAGTGTTCTAGAAATTGACCAAAGAGGAAAGAAGGAGGAAGAGAGAGAGAGGGAGGACACACTATCAATATCAGGAATGAAACAGGGGTTATCACTAAAGACCCTGTAGACACAGAAAGAATAATAAGGGAATACTACAAATAACTCTGCACACGGAAACTTGACAACTAAGATGAAATGCACCAATTCCTCAAAAACACAAACTACCACAGTGTACCCAATATGAAACACACAATTTGAATAATCCTGTAACTCTTAAAGAAACTGAATTTTTAATGTTAAAAATCTCCAAAAAAGGAATCTCCGGGCCCAGATGGCTACCACTGGAGAATTATATCAAACTTTTAAAGAAGAATTAACATTAACTACATACAATCTCTTCCAGAAAATAGAACAGGAAATACTTCCTAATTCATGTTATGAACCTAGTATTTCCCTGACTAAAAGCAGAGAGACAATACAAAAAATGAAAACTACTGCCAATATTCCTCAGGAATATAGATGTAAAGTCCTTAACAATATTTAGCAATAGAATTCAGCAATATATTTTAAAATATAGGTTGTAATATCAGTATATATATTTTAAAAACCTTCTAGAATTCAACAACAAAAAGATTCACTTAAAAAATGAGCAGACCTTGAATAGACATTTCTCCAAAGAAGATATACACATGGCTAACAAGCACATGACAAAATGTTCCACATCATTAACGATCAGAAAATACCAATCAAAACCACAATGAGATACCACTTCACACCTACTAGGGTGGCCAAAACAACAACAAAATATAAAATAACAAGTACTGATGAAGATGTGAAGAAACTTGAACTCTCCCGCATACATTTCTGGTGGGAATGCAGTTCCACAGAAAGTTAAAACATTGAATTACCATATGACCCAGTAATTCCACTTCTAGGTATATACCCCAAAGAACTGAAAACAGGTGTTCAAACAAAAACTTGTTTGTGAAAGTTCACAGCACCACTATTCACAATAGCCAAAAGATGGAAACAACCCAAATGTCTATCAACAGAAGAATGGATAAACAAAACATGGCATATTATTCAGTCGTAGAAGGGAATGAAGTACTGACACATGCTATGACATGGATGAACCTTGAAAACATTTTGCTAAGTGAAAGAAACCAGACACAAAAGGCCACATATTGTATAATTTCATTTATATGAAATATGCAGAGTTGGCAAATCCATAGAAACAAAAAATCAGATTGGTGGTTGCCAGGGGCTGGGGGGGAATGGGAATGGGAAGTGATTGCTTAATGAGTATGAGGCTTCCTTTTGAGGTGATGAAAATGTTCTGGAATTAGACAGAGGTGATGGTTGCATAACATTGTGAATGTACTTAGGGACAATTAATTGTACACGTTTAAATGGCTAAAATGGTAAATGTTATGCTATGTGTATTTTACTAAAATAATTTTTTAAAAAAAGAATTATACACCATGGTCTGACCAAATGAGGTTTATTCCCCGGATGCAAATCTAGTTTAACAGTCAAAAATCACAACAACAAGCTAAAGATGGAAAATCAGATAATCACATAATTGATGCAGAAAAACATCAGACAAAATTCAACACTGATTTGTGACTTAAAAGCCTCAGAAAACTGGGGACAGAAGTAACTTCTTCAACTTGATAAAGAAAATCTACATAAAAAAAGAAAACTGACAACTAACATTATATTTATTGGTGAAAGACTGCTTGCTTTCCCCCTAAGAACAGAAACAAGGGAAGGACGTCTGCTCTCATCACCTTATTCAACATAGTACTAGAAGTCCTGGTGAGTGCAACAGTGCAAAAAAAAAAAAAAAAAAAACTAAAGAAAAGGAAACTTGATTGGAAAGGAAGAAATAAAACCGTCCCTATCTGCAGATGACATGAATGTCTATGTGAAACAAAAATTCATAAAAGAACTCCTAGAACTAATAAAGGAGTCCAGCAAGGTCACAGAAGACAAATATACAAAATCATCTGTATTTCTAAATATTAGCAATGAACACACGGACACCAAAATTTAAAAGATAAATACCATTTAGAATCAGTCAGAAAAATGAAATGCTTAGGTGTAAATCTAGCAAAACATGTATAAGACTTGTATATTGAAAACTACACAACACTGATGAAAGAAATAAAAGACCTATATAAATGGAGAGACATTCTGTGTTCATGGATTGGAAGACTTAACAAAGAAAAGATGTCAATTCTCTTAAATGTAAAATATAAAACTATAAAACTTTTAGGAAAAAAACATAGGAGAAAATCTTTAGAACCTAGGGTGAGCAAAGTGTTCTTAGACTTAACACCAAAAACACTATACAAGGAAAAATGGATAAGCTGAACTTCATCAAAATATAAAATTTTTCTCTGTGAAAAACCTTAATTAGAGGATGAAAAGTCAAGCTACAGACTAGGAGAAAATATTTGAAAATCACATATCTGTTTTTTTTAATGAGGGGGAGGTAATTAGGTTTATTCATTTATTTCTATTTGGAGGAGGTACTGGGGATTGAACCCAGGACCCCATGCATGCTAAGCATGTACTCTACCACTTGAGCTATACCCTCCTCCCAATGAATCACATATCTGGCAAAGGATTAGTATCTCAAATTCAACTGTAGAAAAGTAAATAATCCAATTACAAAATGAGGAAAAAACATGAACAGACATTTCCCCGAAGAGAATATCCAGATGGCAAATAAGCCCATGAACAGATGTAAAATATCATCAGCCATTAGAGAGGCAAATTAAAACAAAAATGAGATACCACTACACACCTACCAGAATGGCTAGAATAAAAAGCAGTGACAGCATCAAATGCTGGCGAGGACATGGAAAAACTAGATACCTTCCTGGTGGAAATGCAGAATAGTAAACCATTCTGGAAAAGAGTTTGGCAGTTTCTTGAAACGCTAAACATGCAACTGCCACATGATTCAGCAACTGCACTCCTAGGCATTTATTCTGGAGAACTAAAAACTTAAGTACAAAGACCTGCACATGAATGTTTATAGCTGTTTTAATTGGAATAGGCAATAACTGAAAAACAACCAATGTCCTTTTTTTGGGTGAATGGTTAAACTATGGTACATCCATACCAAGAAATACTATTCAGTAATAAAAAGGAATGAACTATTGATACACATAACAACTTAAATGAACCTCCAGAGAACTATGCTAAGTTAAAAAAAAAAGTAGCCAATCCCTAAAGGTATGATTCCATTTACATAACATACTTGAAATGACAAAATTCGGAAAACAGAGAACATATTAGTGGTCACAAGGGCTTAATGATGGGGGTAGGGGAAGGTAGAGCAGGAGAAAAGCAGGTGTGGCTGCATGAGGGCAACATGAGAGATCCCTGGAGATGGAAAAGTCCTGTATCTTCATTATATTAACGTCAGTATCTTGGTTGTGACATGGTACTACTTTTGTAAGATGTTACCATTGAGGAACACTGCGTAAAGGGTACATGGTTATCACTCTGTATGATTTCTTAGAACAGCATGTGAATTCACAATTATCTCATAGTAAAAATTTAATCTTAAAAATAGGATGGGATACAGAGAAAATGATGCTTAGAGGGAAATTTGGAGCTTTAACTGCCAGTATGAGAAAAGATTTCAAATCAATAGCCTATGCTTCTACCTTAAGAAACTAGAAAAAGAAGGGCAAACTACATGCAAAGCAAGCATAAGAAATAATAAAGATTAAAACTGAAATCAATGAAACTGAAAACAGAAAAACCATACAGAAAATCAAAGAAACTAAATGTTGGTTCTTTGAAAGAGCAATAAAACTGGCAAACCTTTAGCTAGATTGACTATGAAAAAGAGGAGACACAAATTACCAAAATTAGGAATTAAAGAAGCAACATCATTACCCACTCTACACAAATTAAAAGGGTTAAAAGTGATTGTATGAACAATTTTATGCTCAGACATTACACAACTTAGATGAAATGGACAAACTCCTGAAAATACATAAATTATCAAAATTAACCCAATAAGCAATAGAAAATCTGAATATACCTATAACAAGAAATTGAATTAGTAATTTTAAATCTTCCTCAAAAGAATAGCTCAGGTCCAGGTGACTTCATTGGTAAATTGGGGAATTCTATCAAATTCTTAAAGAAATATTACCAATCCTTCACAAAATCTTTCAGAAAACAGAGAAGGCTAGAACACTGACCAATTAATTCTATGATTCCAGCATTACCATTGTGTGGTATGGACCAGACAAAGCCATCAGAAGAAAACAAAAAAATCAATAATATCCCTCATTAACATAAATGCAAGAATCCTTAACAAAATATAAACCAAATGAATTAAGCAACATATAAAAGGATCATACATTATGAGCAAAAGGGATTTATCCTGGGAATACAAGGTTGAGGTAACATCCAAAAATTAATGTAATACACTGTGTTTAAAAAGAATGAATTACAAAAAACACATGTTCATCTCAATAGGTGCAGAAAAAAATCCATCACCTATCCATGATAAAAACAGTCAACAAACAAGGAATCAAAAGGAACTTCAACTTAGAAAACCCACAGCTAACATCATACTTAATGGTGATAGACTGAATGTTTTCTCTGTTAAGATCAGGAACAAAACAAAGATGTATGCTATTGCCACTTCTATTCAACACTGATTTGGAGGTCCAGTGTAATAAGGAAGAAGGAAAAAAAGTTAAAGGTAACCAAACTGGAAAGGAAGACATAAAACTGTTTTTATTTGCAGATGATACGATCCTATTTGTAGAAAATCCCAAGAAATTCACACACACAAAAAAAACAATAAATGAGTTTATCAAGGCCACAGGATACAAGATAAATGTCAAAAAAATTAAATAACCTGGTTTAAAAAATGAGCAGAGGATCTGAATAGACATTTTTCCAAAGAAGACATAGAGATGGCCCACAGGCACATGAAAAGATCCTCAACATCACTAATCATCAGGGAAATGCAAATCAAAACCACAATGAAATATCACTTCACATCTGTCAAAATGGCTATCATCAGAAAGACAGCAAGTGATAAGTACTGGCGAGGATGTGGAGAAAAAGGAACCCTCAGGCACTGTTGGTGGGAATATAAACTGGTGCAGCCACTATGAAAAACAGTATGGAAATTCCTCAAAAAATTAAAAATAGAACTACCATACAATCCAGCAACTTCTCTCCTGAGTATGTGCAGAAAACAAAAACACTCATTAGAAAAGACACATGCACCCCTATGTTCAATGCAGCATTACTTACAATAGCCAAGATATGAAAGCAACCTAAAAGTGCCCAACAACACACAAATGGATAAAGAAGATGTGATATATATATATGGAACACAATGGAATATTACTCAGCCATAAAAAAGAATGAAATCTTGCCATTTGAGATAACATGGATAGACTTAGAGGTTATCATGCTAAATAAAATAAGTCAGACAGAGAATGACAAATGATGTGTGACTTGTATGTGGAATCTAAAAAACAAAATAAGGGAACAAACATAATAAAACAGAAACAATTACAGATATAGACAGCAAACAGGTGGCTGCCAGAGGCAATGGGAGTTGGGGGAAGAGAGAAATAGGTGAGGGACATTAAAAGGTACAAACTTCAGTTGCAAAATAAATGACTACAGCTATGAAATGTACAGTGAGGGGAATAGAGTCAATAACTATGTCATATCGCAATATGGTGACATATCATAAGTAGGCTTGTCGTGGTGATCACTTTGAAATGTTTAGAAATATCAAATCACTATGTTGTGTAACAAGAACTAATATAGTGTTATAGGTTAATTATACTTCAGAAACAAACTCATAAAGAAAAAGAGATCAGGTTTGTGGTTATAAGAGGCGGGAGTTGGGGAGAGGGGGAACTGAATGAAAGCAGTCAAAAGGTATAAACTTTCAGTTATAAGTAAATACTAGGGATATAATGTACAACACAATAAATATAATTAACATTGTTGTATGTTATACATGAAAGTTGTTAAGAGAGCAAATCCTAAGAGTTCTCATCACAAGGAAAGATTTTTTTTAATTTTTTAATTGAAGTATAGTCAGTTTACATGCTTTGTCAATTTCTGGTGTACAGCATAATGTTTCAGTCATACATATACATACATATATTCCACCTCATATTCTTTTTCATTATAGGTTACTACAAGATATTGAATACAGCTCCCTGTGCTATACAGTATATACTTGTTTTTTCTATTTCTTTAATTTTGTATCTATATGAAATGATGGATGTTCACTAAACTTATTGAAATAATCACTTAAAGATGTAAGTCAAATCATTCCGCTATACACCTTAAACTTATACAATATTGATATATTAATTATATCTCAATAAAACTGGAAGAAAAAAGTAAGATCATGTCAACTGCAAAAGAGAAAAAAAGAAAGAAAATCAACCAATTTTTAATATGAACAACAAACAACCGAAAAATGAAATTAAGAAAACAATTCTATTCATAATAGCATCAAAAATAACTAAATAAGAACAAGTTTAACAAAAGAAGTGCAAGACTTCTACGGTGAAAACTAACAAAATGTTACTGAGAGAAATTAAAGAAAACTTGAATGGGGAGACACTCCATATTTATGAATTGAAAAAATCAATACTGTTAAGATAGCAATTCCCTCCTAACTAGATCTATAAATTTAATGTGATACCTATTAAAATTCCAGCAGGCTTTTTGGAGAAACTGACAAGCTGAAGCTAAAATTTATGTGGAAATTCAAAGGACTTAGAATAGTCAAAGCAATTTTGAAAAAAGAACAAAGTTGGAGGATTTATATCACTCGATTTGAAAACTTACTGTAAAGACACAGTAATCAAGACAGTGTGTCATACAGATCAATAGAAAAGAATTCAAGAAATCAACTTTTATACCTATGTCAACTGATTTTCAATAAAGGTGCCAAGGCAATCCACTGGAAAAAGGATAGTCTTTTCAACAAATGGCTTGGGATAATTAGATACTCGTATAGAAAAAATGAACTTAGACCTTTACTTCATACCATAAAAAAATTAACTCATAATAGAGCACAGACTTTAATCTATGAGCTAAAACTATAAAATTTCTAAAAGAAAGCATAGGAGAAAAAATATTTCTGAGCCTGAGGAAGGCAAAGAGTTCTTAGATACAACACCAAAAGTATAATCCATAAAAGAAAAAATTGTACTTCAAAAGATACCACTGATAAAATGAAAAGACAAGCCAGCCATAGATATGGAGAAAATATTTGCAAATCAAGTATTTGACAAGGCGCTATTGAGACCATATAAAGAATTCTTAAAGCTCAGTAATAAAACAAACAATCCAGTCAAAAAATGAGTAAAAGATTTAAATACTCACTTCACCAGAGAAATATGAATGGCTAATAAGCACATGAAAAGATGCTCAACATCATTACTCATTAGGAAACTGCAAATTAAAACCACAATGAGATATCACTACATATCCACTGAAATTGCTATAATAAAATACAGACAATATCAAGTACTGGTAAAGATGTGGAAAAGCCAGAACCCTCCATACATTGTTAATGGGAATATAAAATGGTACAGCCACTTTGGAAAACAGTTTAGTAGTTTCTTAAGAAGCAGAACATAGACTTATCACACAACCTAACATTCCTTCCTAGGAACGTACTAAAAGAAATGAAAATACATGTCTACACAGACGTGAACGCTAATGTTCATAGCAGATTTATTCTTAACAGCCAAAAAGTGGAAATAATCCAAATGTCCATCAACTGGTGAATGGATTAACAAAATGTAGTGTTATCTTTATATACTTCTCAGCCATAAAAAGAAACAAACTATTAATGCATACTACAACATAGATGAATCTCAAAAACATCCTAAGTGGAAGAAGTCAGATGCCAAAAGACTACATATTGTAGGAGGAGAGAATTTTCTGGGGTGGTGGAAATATTCTGTATCTTGTTTGGGCTGATGGATACATGGGTGTATAAAATAATCAAAACTCATCAAATTGAGCACTTGAGATTTGTGCATTTTATTGAATGTAGATTATACCTAAATAAATACAAATTTGTTTGATTCTGCTAAAAAAGTCCTAAGTGGGAAATGCTTGGCTTTCAATGTTTACATAGAAAGAAGGCTAAAAGAAAATTAATGAGTTCAGTCCTTAGTAAAAATTAGCACAATGAATCCAAAGAAAGTAGGAGAAAGGAATAATACCCATAGGAAAAGAAATCAATGAAATAAAAAGTACAATACAGGCTGGACACAGTCAAAAATTGGTCTTTTGAGAAGGCTAATAAAATTTCTGAAAAAATAGGCCATGAGTCATAACAGCAGTTGATGAGAAACTTTTGAGACAAAAGATGGTTAGATTAGTGCTTTTGAGAATACAAACCACTAGACTAATGGGTTATACTGTATTTTTAACCCTTTGGAGAAAGTTGAAGGTGATTTCCAAATCATAAGACACCTAAGACTTAAGAGAATTCAAAAGGGATAAAGATTTTAATTTTGAACTATAATTTGTATGTTGCCATCATTAAATGCATTCCTGGTTAACTGAAGCTCCTACTGCGGTATTTTTGACATATTATTTGTAAAGGATTGATTTTTAACTCTTTTGGAATATGTAAAATTATGATTTCTGCTAAATCTTTTTATATGTTTGTTGTGCAAAATATATTACTCACTATATATGTTCATATAAGAAATTATATTTGATAGAAAGTATTTATTCTAGGAATATAGGTTGTAGTGGATATACCAGCCTGATAGTGATAAACTTTAATGTATAATTTCACTATTATGTAAGTGGCATGAATTCACTTGCTGGTCTTGGCTTTCCCCTTATAAATTTGTTTGAGAAAATAAACCTGTGATTCTAACAGATTCAGTGCTAATACTAACCAGGAGCTTGCTCCCTTGACACTCCATTTTCTTTCTGAGGTGAGTAACAACCAACACTGTATTACGAATTCTCAAAGCACTTTAAGTCAGAGATTATTTCCTCTCAGGGATTTTCATGAAATACTTTTGGGACCAATGTTTTCACCATTAATTTTAACCAGGGCTGAATCAAAGGTGGCTTATAGTTTTATTTCATGATAGAATAAATGCACCACAAAATGTAATCATTCCCTTTTGACTAACATTTAGGTGTCTTACAATTGTTGCTTTACTAAACAATGCTGGAATAAACATTCTTCTACGTAGATGTTTGTGGACAGGAGCAAATATTTCATTATGGTACATTCCCAGATAGGGAATTCTGGGTCAAAGGGTGAGATCTTTTAAATCTTGATAGCTGTAATCAAACTGTCCTCTTTGAAGAATGAACCAGTTTATACTTCTCACCAACAATATATCCTCACCAACACTGGCTGCTATAAATCTTCTTAATTTTTGCCAATTTTAATGAGTGAAAATGAACCACATTGTTAGTTTTCACATTTCTTATCACTAGATATGCTGAGCACTTTACAAATGTATACTGGATATTTTCATTTCTTTTACAAACAGCCTATACACATTTGTGAGATGGATTTTCCCTGTTGTCAAAAAGCTGAAGTCAGACATCTTATTCAGTAATGGTGCTTTACCTTCCAGAATACAGTATGATTACTCTGCTGCCCAACAAGTGTAAACAATTCCTTAAATGTATAACAAAAAAAAAAATAAAAATAAAAATTTAAAAATAAAGAAAACAAACGAAAAAAATCCCTTAAATGCCAGCATTAAGAGGAATATTTGTCTAAGCTCTTCCTGCAAAGTGACACGACCTCTGAGTATAAAAGTACAATGGCCCAGCACAAAACTAATTTTCTCTGATCTGGCAAGACCCGCCCTTATAAGATAGTCATTGGCAGCAGCACAGCCCTTCCCTGTTGTGGAGCCTGAGGCACAAAGAAAACTCCATGGAGAGGACACATCTGCTCCTTCTTGAGGGACTTCACTGACATTAACGCCCATCTCTGCTCAAATCAAATCATTGGCATTCCGTGTGCTCATGAGTCTACATGAGTTCTCTTCCTGCTAGTTGCTAGCCCACCTGAAGTGATGCAATATATATTGTCCCATTTCTACTTTATTTTTTTAATCTTACCGATTTATACCAGGAATATTAATCTTGCACATTTCATGTAAGTTTTAAGTATTTTCTCTCACTCTGTCATCTTTTAAATCTGTATTACCTTTGCCTATAAATTTTGAACTTTTTGTGTGTCAGATCTGTCAACGTTTCCTTTATGGCTTTTGGGTTTCTCTTTTCTTCCTCATGCAAATTATTAAAATAATCTCCGTTTTCTTTGTTCATAATTTTGCTTCAATAAAATAAAATCTTAAATAAGATCTTAAGTGAAAGATCTTTTATCTCCAAATGGCTAGCAATTTGGACTAAAAAATAAGTCTGTCCTTTTCCTCACTGACATAAATGCTGCCTACAGCATGTATTATTAAAATTTTATGTTTGTCAAGTTTGTTCCAATGATTGACCTATTTCTGCATCAGCACCACACTTATATTGTGGCTTTATATGTTCTAAAACCTATGTCGAGGGGAGGGTATAGCTCAGTGGTAGAGTGCATGCTTAATGTGCATGAGGTCCTGGGTTCAATCCCCAGTACCTCCATTAAAATAAAAAAACAAACCTAATTACCTCCCACAAAATGAAAAAATTACTAAAAAATAAAAAAAATTTAAAACAAAACATGTGTCAACTCTTCCATCACAATTCTTCCTCAAAATATCCTTGTGAATCACTCTTCCAAGTCTTTAATACCAGCTGGACAAGTTCTTCAAAAAGTCTTACTGAAATTTTTATTCAGATTGCACTGAATTTATAGGGAACAAAGGACAGTCATCTGTGCAATACTGAGTATTTTCATCCAAGAATACTGCTTACTTTCTCAGCAGTTACATCTTTTTGTCCTTTAGCAAATGTTAGTTTTATTGATATATATCTTGCATAATCTTGTTAAATGTATACCTGGATAGTTTATCCTCATTGCACTTTCTGGTGTGTGTGTGTAAACTAATTAGTAAAATTACTTGGTAAAATAATCAGTTTCGGGGTTGTATTTAGTTTCGGCATTGTATTTTCTAGGTAGACAATCTTATACCTTGTAAGTAACATTCTGTTGCTTCCATTCCCAATATTTCTATCTCATTTGCTAAGCCTCAGAGAACAATGCTGTAGAATTCAAGTGGCAGCTGATATTCTTGATTTGTTCCAGACCTTAATGAGAACAGAGAAACCAAACAGTATGAATTCTGGTGCAATGCAATTGATGACTACTTCCCAACCCTCTGAATTTCACCCTTATTTCATTAACCTCGCAACCCTACATTTTACACAACTGGAACTTTTAACTGCACCTACAGCACTACTGAAAGATGTTACTGTGCTCCAATGTTTCATTAAAATCAATGATTCTGATAGTTCTCTGCTAAGTACTTTACATCAAGTTAATAGTTTCCTTCTCTACAATACCTATGTTTTAAAAATACTTTGAATTGTATCAAATACATCTTCAAGGTATATCTTTTTCTTTTCACTTATAAGACATCCCTGCATATACAGTAATGCATTACTTTTAATATATAGTTAGACTTAATTTACTAATATTTTAGTATAGATATTACAACTTTAACTGTGAGAATGGTCTCTAGTGGTTTGTTTTTGTCTTGTTTTTGGCAGTTCTCTCTCCAGGTCTGGGCAACAAGGATATAATTTTGAACAATGAACTATGATGTCTCCTATATTCTGGAAAATTTTAAGTAACAAGAATTACTATTCTTCCAAATTTGGAAGAATGTGTATTGTGAGTTTTGTGGAAACTTCTGCAGAGGTTAATTTTTATTTTATTGTTTTATTTATTTAATGGAGGTGCTGGGGAATTGAACCCAGGACCTCGAGCAGAGGTAATTTTTAAATAGCCTTTTCAGTTTCTTGATTATCAATATAAGGATATCTGCTTCGTCTCTGGTAATTTAAACATTTTCACTGTATTTCTAGAAAAGAACCCATTTCACTGGGAGCTTTACTATATTAAGTTTTTCTAGGAATGGAATTTCAGAAGTTTTATGCGAGTGCAGCTATTTGCACTCTTACTAGTCCTTTTTCCTCTGCAAAAACCAAAGACACACACCATCTTTGGAGATTACATACAAAGAGTGAAATAGTGAAGAGAGCTGTCTAGGTCAGCCTGGAAGTCACCTGGATGTCGTCACATGCCCTCCATTTCCGTGAGACTAACTTTACAACTTATTAGAGTTGTACATAGCATTCGTTTCCAAAAAGTGTAACTGGTTGTATGGAAAACAGACTGCAGTGGGGCAAGCGTGGAAGTGAGGAGGTACAGGGCCATTGTAGGTGAGAGGGCAGCTTCAACTAGGGCAGTAGCAGTGGAGATGGTGAGAACTGGTCCAGTTCTGAAAACCTCTTAACAGGAGAGCCAAGAGGATTTACATATACAATGTACTTTCATCAGTAACATCACATTACAGGCAGATTCTCAATCAGGTACACCTTTTGCGGAGAATCACTATACTGACCTCAAGTTCTATGAAAATCAGGCTCACTGTTTTCATATTTGTGTATTCCCATGTACACTAAGCACAGTGCTTTGCAAATTTGTCAAAATTCATGCGCATGTCTGAAATAGAAAACAGACTTCTGGTTTCAGTTCTGACATGAGATTAACTACAATAAATAAGTCAACTATTGCAAAGTTTTGAGTCTTGTTACTCCAGAATTTTTCGTACAAAACACATGGGGACATGTTAGATATAAAAATTAATGTTTGGATTAGAACCTTGCTTCATTCAAGTGTGTTCCTCATGCTATAACACAACCCTTCAAAATCAAGCAAGTAAGTAACATTAACATGCTTCCTCAAAACTTATAAACTTAAGTAACAACTCAGAGCCGCTCCTACTAAACTTCTACAACGCAGCAGGTTCAATGCCCCAAAGAGCACAGTAGTACAACTGTGGCATCAAGTCCCACATTAAATGCAAATTTAAGAAGAGCAAACCAGAGAGTATTATTGGACTACCAAAACTCAGTAAGATTCTGTGTTATTTAATACACCTACTTCTCAACTCTAAATTTGCTTCTCAACACAGAAGTTTTTTTTTTTTTAAATTATGCCTGAGCTCCACTCAAAACCAATGAAATCAAAATCTCTGTGGAGCATCTATCTTTTTTTAAGATTCTCCAACAATTCTAATGTCAGTCAGAGTTATGAACCATTGCTTTAACAGAATCTTATGAAATAAAAAAAAAAACTTAAAAGCATGGCACACAAGAACATGGAGAATAAGTTAAAAACCAAAGGGCTCACCCTTTGCTTTCTAACATCTTTTACCCTTTGAAAGTTCCAAAGATTACTAACATTAGAATCTACATCATAACTGTGTCAATTAAGCAGTTAAAAAAAAATACACAAAACAAGGCCTGGAAAGATCTGTGTTACTTATCTAAAATCATCTGGTGTTAACAGTATTTTCCAATGGGGGAAAGCTGTCAGGTTTCAGGTGTAAAGCAATGCATAAACAATCACAGGGCATCACAGGGAGAGGGTGACAACTTCAGGCTCTAGTTTCCTGTGTCCAGGCCAGGAAAAGAGGAAGGGGAGAGAGAGGTGTGTCCATGGGAACGAGCACTCGTGCCCTGAAGGATAATTTTATTTGAACTTATTAATTTCTTTTTCACTCAAAATTGCAAAGACAAAGCAGCATAAAATATGGGGCAAAGGAAATTGGTCTTTCAGAATCTGTCTTCAAGATTTTTCTGATATAATAATCCTTCAGCCCTAGAGCTACTCAAAGATGAATTATGAAAATGATGAAGAAAAACTTTATTTCAAACAGGTTCAGTGGTATGTGTGCTACAGCAAAGGTGGGCTGTAGCAAACAGTTTCATTTTAAACCTGTACTGATATATAAATTAGACATTATTTGGTAGTGATTAATTTCTGGTAAAATGTAGACTCAATCCAACATTATGCCAATTTTTACATTTATTGTAGACCCCATTTATTTTAGTACTAGAGGTTAAATTTTCATCACCGAAAAATGAGAATAACCTTACAGCTACTACTAAGGTAATAAGCTGTGAAATTAACTCCTCACTATTGCTTTGAAAATACACCCCTAGGTTGTTAAGAGAAATTCCAACTTCATCCAAATGTATTATTTAATTCTTCAGTCATCATCTACTGTTGGCTTGATTGTCACTCCTCTTCTTATTTGACCCCAACCAATCAAACTGCAAAATGAAAATAAAAGAAACCATGAATTTTACATCCATTTCATTATCATTACCACACAATCACATGATATAACTAGTTTTACTTGCCTATCTGCTAAATCTGAGTATTTTCAAAACCCACTCCTCCAAAAAGAAAGCTCACACTATCTTCTTACATGCAGAGATGGGCTCTAGCTCGAATGAATGACAGGAAATGCAAACAAAAAGTTGCTACTATAAATATGTTCATCTTCACTCTATGAAAATATACCTATCTGTTCAGAACCACCAATGAAGAACCTTTCAGTCTGCCTAAGGAACCATGCTGATACACAAACCATCTCAATCTGATTTTTTAAAAATTTCATTCTCTTTTTCTCCTTGAAAAATAAAAAATTTTTAACCATTCAGAGCACCTCAACAAATCACAATGGACTTATCATGACCTTAGCTGGTAAAGGAAATTAAGAGAAGCACTAGAGGACTAGGTAGTCTATAAACAGATTACTCTCAACAGCAGAGGGACTTCTGCTCCCTCTTTCCAAGTCTACTCTAATCAATGACCAGGCTTTTTGAGGTCATTTAACCCGCTGAGGATTGTTCACCATTTTCTAATCACTATAGTCAAGCTCAATTCACATAAAAACCATCAGTGGATGCCAAATCCGGGAGGTGGGATTTGACGAGGAGCAGGCCATTTGCAGAGGCTCCCTGCAAGAGTGCTTATTAGTTTCAAGGGTAAAAAGATTAACTATATCATGGAGAAACTGGCTACCACCTTGACTGCATGGTCAAAATTAACCTCAGTAAGGAGGAGCAGTCAGATATGTCTCTGGATGTGATTCCCTGAGGACACGTCACCACCTACATGAAGAAGTATTCTAGCCAAGAAAACATGGCCTGAATCTAAACTTAGGAAATATCAGATAAACCCAAACTGAGGAACAGTCTAGAAAGTAACTAGCTTCTATTCTTCAAAACTGTCAATGACAAGAAACAAAGAAAGGATGAAGAAGTTCCAGATTAGAGATCAAAGAGATGTGAAAACTAAATGCAATGCATGATCCTAGACAGGAGGGACATTATTGGGACAAGTGATAAAATTGGAACATGGACTGTAGATTTCTGTATTTTATCACTGTTAAACTTCTTGAAGTGGTTCTATAAGAGAATATTCTTGTTTTTAGGAAATATACACTTAACTATTAACAGAGCAAGGGGCAACCTGATTCTCAAATGGTGAGAAAAAAGTACACAAACTGTCACATATAAGAATAATTTGTGTATCTAAGAAAAGGGAATGCAGTAGTTCTATGTGTAATTCTGGCAACTTTCTTGTTAAGTCTGAAATTATTTCCAAATAATATGTTTTAAAAAAGCCGAAGACAAGGGAAATACTGAACCTAAATTCACTGGTTTTTACACAGGCTGTGCCTATCACAAATCAGGGCTAGAAATGCAGATTTCAAAGTCATCCAAACGAACAGGTGAGAGTTAAAGGCAAAGTAACTGTGGTGTTCAAGGTAAAGTGTGTGTGTGTGCATATACACCACCAAAAACTTAAGAAAACTGATTGTGTGGGGGTTTTGTTTTTTGTTTTTTTTTGTTTTTACCAGTAACAAAAGGCTAATAAACTTACCGCCAGTGTTTCTCAACTCTTCGGCTAAGGGCAATTTTTTCTCCTACTTCTGTGCACACAGGATTAGTCAAAACAATTTTGCCCAAATCAGCCTTGACAGCACTAACTCTTCCTCCTGTTGACAGGGATCCTATGTTCACCATAAGCACTTCATTCTTAGACAGCTTTTGCACCTAGGGAAATAAATTTGGGAAAAATAAAGCCCCAAATCAAGAAAATGCTCTCCAAAAATGACCGCTTATTTTCCTACAACCTTGCCAACAACAGATGTCAGCAATTTTCCATCTCTGCCCACCTAATCTCACTGAGACTTTAAAAAAAAATCAGATGGATAATAGGAATTATCAGGGCACTGTCATATGTGACATACTGTTTCCTGTTTTGTTTTACTCTAAACTGACTGCCACATAGAAGTTTTCAATTTTCAAGAAGTCAAATTTATCCACCTTTTCTTTTTTCTTAATTCCTGAAAAGAATGAACCTCAAAACTGGTCTTAACATCACTGTCACTTTTTTTTAAGAACAGGAATTACAGAAAGCACTTACCTTTGCTGCTTTCTTGTCTCCTTCAGTGCGCACACCTAGAAGCCGTCTAAGCAGGAAATAGGAAATTTCCAATTCTGTGAAGATCTCAGGTAAAGCTCCAACCGCACCAAGTACCTGCCCCACCATTCTGTCAGCCCGGCACAAAGTGGGGTCAATTTTTGTTCCAACTCCTGATATAAAATACGATATATACAGTCTTAACTTTTTACGTCCCATAAAGCTATTTACCCCAAAAAAAAAAAAGGAGTCAAACAAGTTCAGCATACACATATACAATTTAATGTATTTTCGTACTCATGTAATAGCTACATAGATGTGACCAAAATACCTTTATCTGAAGAAACAGAATTATAAACTGACAGGTTAGAAAGGCATTTAAGAACAGAAAGATTCTCTCGATTTAAATTCTAAACAAAGGACAGAGATAACAGTCTAACTCAAAAAAATAAGTCTGAATATCCTTAATGAAGGCTGAAGACATATAAAATTCATGAGTAGTGTGCAGAATATTTGCCTGCCATTTCTCCCCTGGAAGGCTGATCAAACAGATGGCTTAAAGACTTTATTGATTCCTGGGATCCACTTCAAAGTATTTCAGCTGTATGTCTTTCAAGGAGAAGATAGAAGATATAAAGGTGAGGCAAGAATGGTAGAGTACTGATAACTGTTGAAACTGGGTGGTGGCTACATGACAACACACTACACTACATTACACCAGTCTCTCTACTTTGATGTTTGAAAAGTTCCATAAGTTAAGTGTTTAAAAAGTTTCCAAGGAGGAGGGCATAGCTCAGTACGCACAAGGTCATGGGTTCAATCCCTAGTACCTCTATTAAAAAAATGAATAAATATCCCCCCCAAAAAACCAAAACATTAAGTTTCTAGAGGTTCCTTGTTTACAAAAAAAAAAAAAGGATAAAATTATATACAGTAAACTCTTATAGGATACAACAGAAAAATTATACCAGAGAACACCAGAGAACAAAAAGACAAACTCCTTCTTCACCAAACATTTACTTCTTTAATCCAAAGTTACAGCACCTCTGACTAATAGTCACTGTATCTTGCCTTTTTCTGGGTATCTGGTAATACACTAAATTGTATGAGACCAGAAAATCTATAAATTATCTCAGTAGTTCCTATATAATAGAAATTATCTTCTTTTATTCCCACCTCAGTGTAACTATGGTCTGACATGATTCAAATGGCATATGTGGGTAACTTTCCACTTGTAAAACACACCTAAAAAACCACCACTCGCTACCCCAAAAACCATGTAAGTTAAAAAAAAAAAAAAGAAAAAAGAAAAAAGAAAAAAAAGAAAGTATAGTTAGGTATTTTAAGTGTTAGGTCATGAAACTTACTGTTACTGCTAGCCAGGGGCTACTTTATATAATTAAACCAAAATGTATTCTTCTTTAGGCTTAAAAATAATTTTTATAAACACATGAAACCATCTTATGCCCTAAAATCAACAGCTTAACCACATGTATGTCCCCCTACCTTGTTCAATTATTAAACCCAATTAAAAACCTATAATAAATTCTTATGGGCAATCCATTTCCTATGCAAAATACCATAAATATCCACAGATTAAACCCATAGAAATGAGAGGAAAATCCTTACCAATAAGCCCTCCTGGAGCAGCATACTGAAGATCATTATGCTCTGCGAAAAGCGACACAATTTTGGAAAAGATTGGTTTACACATGAGTTTTCCTTCACTATCTTTGGAAACAATACCAGGTCTGACTTCTATCTCCTGGCCCACCTATAAAAATATAAATAATTAATTAGAATCATTGTTGGACAACACAATTTTCATTACATATAAAAAGTTCTAATAGGAAGAGCATAAAACTGAAAAGGCAGCTCTTTCCCTATTTCTAAGATGACTATTTAAAAAACAAGATATGGAAGAGAGCTTCAAAACCAGAACTATCCAACTGTTTCTAACTACCTATCACCATATAAAATGTGCTCCATATTCACAGGAGCCTATACTCATAGAAGCCTATAAAGTTAGAGGTCAAACACATTCAAAAGACATCATAGTAAACAAAGAAATCTCTATCAAGTACTAGACACCATGAAAAAAAAATTATTTTCCAATTTGGAGTGTCCATACTATTTTCCTGATTAAGACAAGGGAAAACAAAAACAAAACCACAACAACCAAAATCCAGTTTACCTTTAATACTCCTTTTAGAATACTACCACCAGCCACGCCCCCCTTAAGGTCATCAACTTCACAGCCAGGCTTGTTGACATCAAAAGACCTAATGACTGAAAGAAAACAGAACAAATTAAAGTCAATTCTATTCACTTTAGTTTCAGAAAAAATATGATTTTGTAAGTTAACTTTTCTAAAATAGTAGACACATAAGATTTATACCACAGGGGTGACTTTGTGACAAAATCTTATAGTACTATTCCAACTAAATTTACTGCAGCCCTAATTATAATGGAAAAAATGGAAATCACTTAAAAGTTCATTGATAGGAAGCATATTATGGTACATCCATGGTAAGGAGTCGATGCCCCTGTTAAAATAGAATTTTAGAGCCATATGTAATGAATAACATAGAAGGATAACTCACATACTGCTAAAAGAAAAAACTAATTATGCATAGTATGATTTCACTTCCACAAACAAAAACTAAAACAAGAAACGTACATGTTTATACATGATGACATGAGCAAAGAGAAAGGTGCAGGAATAACAGACACCAATTGTTAACTCTGGTTACTTCAGGGCTACGGGGTGAGTAAGACTGTGGACTTTTTCCTTTGTGTACCTCTATGTTATATGACTTCTGCAACAAAAATTTAGTTTTAAAACTTCAAAAAACTCTAGGACTATGTGACCTGCACTGAGGTTCTGAGAGCAGTGACCCTTAACAAGGGGTATGTATCACCAATCACCTAAGAGAACACTTCCCACGACACACAGTGGGTCCTGGGTGAAGACTCAGAGGGGCTCAAATGTCTGTTTTGAAAAGGCTCCTACATCTATGTAGAAATCATGAGCTTAGATGATCAAATTATACCAGTATTGGTACTAGGAACTAAAACAAGTGAAAGGGATGAAAATTTTCATTAATGGTACAATGAAATCACTTGTATGGAAGTTCTAATATACTGTTCCTAATACATAATTCCATAGAATTTTTTTTCTTCTGTCAAGTCCAGAATATTCTTTTTTTTTTTTTAATTGGAGTATACTCAGTTTACAGTGCTGTATCAATTTCTGGTGTACAGCATACTATTTCAGTCATACATATACATACATATATTTGTTTTCAGATTCTTTCTCACTATAGGTTACTACAAGATATTGACTATAGTTCCCTGTGCTATGCAGAAGAAACTAGCTGTATATCTATAGTTGTATTCCTCCTTCTTGATCACATAACATACCATATACCAAGCACAAAAAGGTCAAAAGTTCCTTCTGTACTCAGGACTCTGCCTCTTATCCAGTAATGCAATCTAGCATTGCCAAAATAATCTAAGAATTAATTGATTTCAAAAAAAAATCTTATGAAGATTATAATTTCTCACCTCTGCAGAAAGAGGAAATATTAATAAACATCCTTAAAGGGGAATTACCAATGTGGAAAAAGGTCAGACCAATCCTATCACTTACCAATAAGTCGGGGTTCTGAAGTAAAGTCTCTTGGGGGTACTGGAATTTTCTTTACTATGTACTCACAGACAACTTCAATATTGTATTTTAGCTGAGCAGAAATTGGAATAATAGGAGCTCCTTCTGCTACGGTACCTATACGACAAAATTCAGAAAGATCAAAATTCTTCAGTTTTACAGAACCTGTTATTTACATGTTACAGGAAATAGTTACGATTACTACAAGAGACGCCTAAACATCCCCACAGATGCCACCAGCAGGTAGAAAGTAATTATTCTTTTCAGAAAGGCGTCAGTATTCTACGTTTGCTTTTACTCCTGAAAATGACTACTACTGTCTTTAAGGAAAACAAATGTCAAAATACATTAACAGATTTATTTAATATAACAATAATGATAAAACTGTTACATAAAATACCAACACTCCTGGGAAAGAGCACTTTACTAGCTGAAAGATTTCTAATAACATGTAATTAACACCCCAATAAATGTCAAGATAAAATTATAGACTCTGCTAATCAAAGACAGCTGGCACATATAATATTTGCTCCTTATTAATTATATGTCAAATAGGCTGGTCAAAGAAATGGACCAAACATAATTAGATTTTAATCAAAGTGACTTTTTTTGTTGTTGTTATGCTAGAACTGGGTTCACAGGAAGTCAACCTTTCTAACAAGAAAAACACGGCTAACAGAGGATCAAATGTCAACAATAAGGGAAGACACTATACCGCTAGAGAAAGCAATACTAAAAGATTAAATAAACCATTGTCAGTTCCAATTCTCAAAGCAGCTACTCAGTAAGAATAGCATCAAGACTTGACTTTTTTTTTTTTAAATGCCTTTGTTTATTTTACTATCACCAAGGAGGATTTTTATTAGACATTATGGCTTCTTACCTTGTACAAATGCAAGGATCTGGTCATACTGCTCTTTAGCCTGGCTTTCTTTTACCAAATCAATTTTATTTTGTAGAATCAAAATATGCTTCAGTTTCATGATTTCTATAGCAGCCAGGTGTTCAGAAGTCTGAGGTTGAGGACAAGACTCATTACCAGCTAGATGATGAAGAATAAAAAAGAAGCATGAGAGATAGCCAGAAGTATTTGCCAGGATAGGCAAATCCATAAGAGACAGACAAGAGATCAGTGGGTGCCACAGGCTGAGGGGAAAGAGGATTAGAGTGACTGCCTAATAGGTTCAGGGTTTCCTTTTGAGGTGAAGAAAATGTTCTGGAACTAGATAGCGGTGATGCTTGCACAACATTGTGAATGTACTTATTGCCACGAAATTGTACACTTTAAATGGTTAAGATGGTAAATTTTATGTTATGTGTATTTTACTACCAAATATATATATACATGGCTGACATCTAATAAAGGAAATGCTAGAATGCCCTAGCCCTATTCAAGGCAAAAGTCCTGGATCATTGTCAAGCATCCATCTTTTGCCCCTGCTTCATCCCGCATTCATTTGCCTGCATTCACTGGAGCATCCCAATCATTTGGCTCCCATTCCTGGTCCTAACCAAGAAGCTTGGAATCAACAAGTTTGGCATTTCAAGGTCTGTCCTCAGCTTTTGCTCAGATATAAGGTATGGCTGGCTCTATCCAGTCCTAGAGATGTTCTGGCCCAGTCAAGCTCCTGAGAGGCAGAGTAACTAAGGGGGGATGACACTTAATACATAATACAGTCCATGAATTTCAACTACTAACAGAGGCTACTCCCTAACAAGAGGGAAGAACACTAAAAATAACAGTTTACATTATAAAGAAATAGGCATGTTCTGTTGGGGACTCGAACAATCATCCTCCCTAAGGGTGATGTTTCAGGTGTCCTGTACTATATTCTCTTGGCATACTTTAAAAAAATTACATAGCATAGCAACAAGGTCTCTCAGCAGTTCACATAAGGGAAGTAACACAACCCTAGCCTTGAAAATCCCAATTCAGGTCTAGACCTCAGCACTTACTAAGATTTGCATCTAAATAAAACCATTATACACCAATGTTGCAGTAGACAGCTCAAAGACACATAACACAAAAAACATACATGTACTTTTACATGTAAATATAAAGCTAAAATGCACTGCCGACCTTTTCAGATACATACCACCATAAGAATTCTCACAGACATCAGGCCTAGGTCTATTTTGCTTAATATTTTGTGATAGCTGGTAGGCAAGGATGTCATCTTGGATGACACATTAGTTACCATTCGTCACATTTAGGTACTAGATAAGGCCCTTAAAGGCCTTAGTTCCCCTTTAAATATTCCATCTTGGACTTGACACAGAATGATTTGCCCAAACTAATTCTGACATATTTACCTATTAGCAGAAGAGCTGCATCCATCACCGCAGCACCGTTCAGCATAGTAGCCATCAAAATATCGTGGCCCGGACAGTCAACAAAGGAAACATGTCTAATAATTGAGAAATAACAATCAGCCCTAAGGTCAATCAATATTTCAATATGCAAGTTACAGATTTCATAAAATTAAATCTCTTTAAACACAGAATATGAATATTACATAAGAGTATGGAAATAATTCTTATTGCTATAAAGTCAAGTAGTTACAGGACTTGGTGCTTCTAGATCTCAGAAATAAGATTACCTATTAGCTCAATTCAGAAATAAATGAACAAACTCATAGAAAGAGACCAAATTTGTCATTATCAAATCTGTGGTCACCTGAGGTGGGGAGAGGGGGAACTGGATGAAAGCAGTCAAAAGGTACAATCATTCAGTTATAAGGTAAATAAACACTAGGGGTATAATGTACAATATGATAAATACAATTAACACTGTTGTATGTTATACAGGAAAATTGTTGACAGTAAATTCTAAGAGTTCTCATGACGAGGAAAAAAATTTTTTTCTATTTTTTTTAAGTTTGTATCTATAGGAGATGATGTTCACGAAACTTATTTCAATAATCATTTCATGATGTATGTAAGTCAAATCATTATGTTGTATACCTTAAACTTATACAGTGCTATATGTCAATTATCTCTCAATAAAACTGGAAGAAAAAATGAAATATGAAAAGAACAGCAGCAAAAAAGATTACCTACTGGCCGAGTAAAATCACTGCAGATCATTACAAAGCAAATGAAATCTATGTGTAGAAAGAGACAGAAATCCCCAAATCTAATCAAAGTAAATACAGTAAAAAGTGTATATTGGGAATGTTACTGATTTGAAAGCTAAAACAGTGTTAATAGAATGGGCACTGCCACGTGAAAAAATAAATTGCCAAAACTTTCTCTAGCATCTTGAAAAGTTGGAATTGCCAATCTGAAGTGGAAATAGCAGCAGTTTTAACAAAACTATGTATGCTACTCATTCAGAATCATTATGTTTAATAACAGAATGCTCACACTGTCATATTCTAAAATAGGGGTCAGCAAACTGGCCCACTGCCACACCCACTCGTGCACATCATTCTGCTTTCATAAGGCAAGAGCAGAAATGAGCAGTTGCAAAAGAGAACTTATGGCCTGCAAAGCTGAAAATATTTACTATCAGGCCCTTCACAGAAAAAATTTGCTGATTCCTGATAAGGGCCACAACAAGGGTGAGGCAAATGAGGCACTCGCCCCAGGTGCAAAATTTAAGGCGGTGCCAAAAAACCTGATAATCAAGACAAATAATATTTAAATATTTTTAAAAATCAAAATTCATGCCAAAAATTCCACAATGAACAAAATATCAAAAATTTAAATGAAAACAAGATCAGCAATGATGCCATGCAAAAACAAAACAAGAAAACCAGTGATAAAGAGGAAAAAAACAGTAATTTGAGCCTGTCTTTATTTTTAAAAATTATATTCTGGTATGATTTCTTTGCATTAATTTCAAAAAACACTGCATTAAAATACTATTTATCTTGATTACTGAAGGCCCTTTTTTTTCTTTTTTAAAGCTTTCTCTTTCCTCTTAAATTCTGGGCCTCATTCATCTCTCCCTAGTCTCAGCTCTGCCCGTGATCTAGAATTTTCTTGTGGAACATCCCCAACCCCCATAAACATCACTAGGTGAACATCAGTATCCTCTGATAAAAAATAAAGATACGCAATCATATTCAGAAAACAGATGGGTAACAAGCCCCATGTATTTAAGAGAGGTGATTAAGAATAGCTTTGTTTCTCTATCTAAGAAGTAGAAACAACACTGTTTAAAAGAAATTTAGGAAGCCTGGCAAAAAGAATCCCTTAAGTCCAATGATCTGTTTCCTTCCATTTCATTCTGCGTATGTGATACCTTTCCTTTGGAGAACTCTTCATGTAAGTATCTTAACATAGGTTTAAAAACTTCATTATGGACAATGAAGACAAAATAATGAAAAACTAAAGCCATTCAACAATTAGGTTCATTGTTTACTATCTCAGTTAAGTATTTCAAAAAGCACAAATCACAAGACAACAAAATGTGAAGTGCAGTGTTTTTAGCATGAAAGAAGTCACCTGACTAATTTGAAGTTCCCTTTGGTTCCTGGAATGTCTGTAGGAAATTCATCAGGTGTACTACTTCCACAGGATCTATAACATTCTGGCCGAGGACAACTTGGGTCATCAAGTTTATAAATCTAAAAGTTTCAATGAAAAAAAGATATGGATTTGTTATCTGCACATTCAACAACTAAAGTTAATTTCTAATTTCACTGTACACAGCTCACCTTAGCATTAGCATAGCCAAGTTTGATTGTAATATTTCTTTCTAGTTCATTTTTGAACCTGACAGTGTGAACTCCAGAAATAGCTTTAACAACCGTAGATTTCCCATGAGCTACATGACCAATTGTACCTATAGACAAAGTACAAAAAATTAATTCACATGCATTCAGTTACACCACATATTTTTTCAATTTGAGAGTAGAAAACCCAAAGTCACAACTCATTGTAAACATCAACGTAAAACCAAAGATGACTTCAATTTTTCCTCCTACACATCCTTTCTACAAAAGATTTATTTTGATAGAGGACTAAAAAGGACTTTCCATGGAGCTGACAACCTTGTTTAAAAACTATACTCAGCATATAATACAAGCTATCCATCTTATGTTTTTAATCACAGAAAAGAGAGCCTTCACATAAAATAAACACATGATAAAAAGTACTTGAAATCTTGTTATCAGGAAACTTTCCAGCATTTCCAGAGTGAAGTAAATAGGTATAAGCAGCCCTGACATAACAAAAAGGAATCCATGAAAACAAGAGAACAACCCAGGTTTAATTACAGTAATGCTGTCAAGGATAGCAAGTATCTTATAACTTTTTAACAGCCTCATGGTAAAGCCTTACTTTTAACTAGGTTTTACTGTGTTGTTTGTACAGTCTCAAATACCCCAAATTTACATTCAGTCAACATAACATCTCCTCTAAAGTTCTAGGTACCAATTAAAAAAAAACCCTCTACTTAATAATAGCTTATATATCAAACAAAACTTTCACACAAACTCTGCCCTTGCAATAATCCTGTGTGGCAAGTACAGTCGCACTTCCCCCATCTTTATTTTTTAAGTTATTCTATTTTATTTTATTTTTTTGTTTATGGGGGAGGTAATTAGGTTTTTAAAAAATTTATTTATTTTTAATGGAGGTACTGGTTATTGAACCCAGGACCTTATACATGCTAGGCACACACTCTACCACTGAGCTATACCCCGCCCCATCTTCAAACTGCTACATGAGTACATATCACTTTATGTTCTTGAACTTTTCAGATGTCTGTTCTTTTCTTTCCACCTGGTCTGTAAACTAGGCAATGTAAGGTGTAACATGGGTTCCCCCAAAAATCTAGCAGGTATTTTGTTCACAAGAGCTTAATACCTATTTCTTGAATATCTGCATCCTCATATGATTAAGGTAATCACACAAAGGTCAAAATTACTTGCTGGAGAGCAATCAAGTCAAGGTCTCTTAAGTTACTCTTATCTTACCTATGTTAATTGTGGCTTGTCTGCTGATAACTTCATGCGAAAGTGGCGTCAACTTGGTAACATCCTGCAATCAAATATTTTATTTTTATTTTATTTTATACTTAAAATTTTTGAAATATGTTTTATAATGTTAGTCCCAGGTGTACCGCAAAGTGATTCAGTTATTATACACATACATTCTTTTACAGACTCTATTTTATTATAAATCACTGTACATAAGACGAATCACAACTGTGACTACATTTACTCTCTTCTACTTCTAAAGCGCTTTTCCTGTACAAGCAATCTTGGACTCTGATGACTGGGAAGCTCTAAAAGTCCTTCATCGTTACACAAGACTACACCTCCACTCACTATGGGAGACACGGACGCTGGAGGTCCCCCAATCTTGAGAGCATTAGCACTGAGGATAGTGTAGACACTCACTTTCCAGACCTTGAAAAGTGAAAAACCTTCATGACATTTAACACTGTGACATTCTGGCCGAATCATTCAGGAAGCTCGAGGCCCCACGATTTCACATCCCCACACCCAGCTCGCAGACTGGCAGAGGCGCGTGGGGCGGCGCGAGCGCAGTTTAGGGCGCCCGGCTCCACGGCTCCCTACCCCATGCTCCCGACAGCCCGGCATCGCCTCATCTCAAAGCCTCCATGGAGACCCGGCAATCCTCACTCCTGAACTCACTCAGCATCCTCCCAGAACGATGCCTTACCAAAGTGGCGAGATCTTGCCGAGAAAGGTGCGGCTGCCCTAAAGTCACACCAGCCTCACCCCCCGCCATCTTGCCCGGAGAGGAAGGAAGTCGCCCCGGCAGCTGCCTGACCGTACGCAGGCCCCCTTGTGCCAGGCGGGGCAGCGGAGGCGGGAGGGCCGGCTAGGGCCCAGCCCTGGGAAAGGAGGATGCCCACTGCAGCAGAGGCTTCACTGCTTGGACTTTTCTTCCCATGGATTTGTATACTACCTGCTGGCAGGCTGACTAGAAAATACAAGGCCAAGTTTCAGGATCTATTCGTGGCAGACGTGTTGTATATTTGTACAGGCAACGCTGAAGGCAGCCCCACAAAAGGCCCCTTCCTAGGCGGGTGATGCAACCGATGCGCGCGCTGGCGGGGGTGTAGCTATTTCCGTTTCCCGAGGGGATGGCCGAGTTTCCCCGGGCCTGGGAATCTCATCTGGGGTGTGAGGCTAGACGTTGGGAATATCCTTCTTAACCGATCTCCATAATTTAGTAAGGCGAGATCGGCTCCAGATCCGGCCAGCCTGTGACGGTGCTCTTGGCCAGGAGGTGGCCGCACACTGAGCTGGCGGGCGGCGGGGAGGGCGCCCTCGCGCGGAGGTTCAGTGGTCCAGGGATGGCACAAGCAAAGTCTCTAACTTACTCTCGGAGAGAGGTTTCTAGAGCTAGGGAGGTGGTCCGTAGTATCGCTAATGGAGTTAGCATAGGATAGAAGCTAGGTGTCGTGGGAGCGCCCAAAGGGGTTTTTAAAAAAAGCTGATCCGAGAAAATCCACTCCTTCAGTGGAACGATTACCAATGAATCAGTATTTTAAAACGTAAAGATTTTTGAGACTTTCTTAACCCCTTTTTCATCGTGTTAAAAAGAATTCCAGGAAGTTTCATTTTCCTCCAGGCATATCTACACTTTACACGTTTTCTATCATGAACATGTATTCATTTCTAGCCAGAAAGAAAAATGAGAGATGAATAAGAATTTAGGTTACCTGTGGTCATTGAGTACTTAAGCAAGATCAAAATTAATATATGTTTTCTATCACATACGTTTTAGGTGCAACAGTTTACCTAAAACAGGAAGTTACGGTTCAATAAATGCATTCACTGCTTAAGTGATGGTAGAAACTATACAATATATTGTTTTTGGCATTATGCCACCACCCAGATAAAACTTATAAATGTGTAAGTTCCTAAATTTAGAATTTATCTTACATGCTAAATAGGTATACCAGCCAATTCAGAAAACTCATTGCGGTAATAAAAATGTGTAATTAGGGGGGAGGGTATAGCTCAGTGGTAGAGTGCCTACTCAGCATGCCCAAAGTCCTGACTTCAATCCCCAGTACCTCCATCCCCCAACACACACAAAAAAATAAAGAAAAAAATTTTAATGGGGAATTAGTGGTGATGGTTACAGAACTGCAAATATATTTTAAAAAGTGAATTGTACTGCTTAAAAGGGTGAACCTTATGGTATGTGAATTACATCTCAATAAAAAATACAAAATTTGTTGGCAATAACACATATAATATGCTTCACTGTCAGAAACTTTTATTGGAAGTAGGAATGTCACTGAAAATGATGCTATTAATAAGAATAGTAAACATTGGCACTAGCTTAACGAGTATTAATTTTATTCAATCCTCACAACAATCTGATGAGGTATATACAATTATTCCCATTTTACAGGTGAGGAACCCGAGTCCTAAAAAGATAACATGCTCACAATTTCACAGTTAATAAATAGCAAAGCTGGAATTCATAGACGATTACAAGTGTTCTTTTTTTAAAAAATCGGCTTTATTAAGATAAATTTGCATATCATAAAATTCACCTTTTACATATACAATTAAATGATTTTTAGTAAATTTACACAGTTATGCAACCATCGCCACAATCCAGATTTTGAACATTTCCATCACCCTCAGAGATCCCTCTTGTCATTTCCAGTTGCAGTCAATCCTGGTATCCATTTCTTGCCCTAGGCAACCACTAACGGTCTCTCTGTCTTTATAGATTTGCCTTTTATGTACATTTTATATAAATGGAATCATACAATATGTAGTCTTTTGCTTCTGGCTTCTCTCACTTAGTATAATGGTTCATCCATGTATATTTGAAGTTCATCCATGTTGTAGCGTCTACTAACAGTAGTTCATGCCTTTCTATTACTGAATATAATTCCATTTTGTGAACATACCACTTTTGTTGATCCATTCACCAGTTGATGGATATTGGGATTGTTTCCACTTTTTGGCAGTTGTGAATAATACTGTATGAACATTTGTGTACAAGTTTTTATGAGAACATGTTTTCATTTATCTTGGTAAATATCTAGTTGTACAGTTGCTGAAATATACAACTGTATGGTAAATCTAAGTTTACATTTTGAGGAACAGCCACATTTTTCCCAAGTGGCTTCACCACCTTACATTCCCACCAGCAACCTATGAGGGCTCCAGTTTCTCCACACATTCACACACAATTGATACTGTCTCTTCTTTTTATTGTAGACATTCTAGTATCTGTGGTTTTAATTTGCATTTCTCTAATGACTAATGATGTTGAGTACCTTTTCGTGCACTTATTAGCCATTAATATCTCTTCTTTGGTAAAATATCTATTCAAACCCATTTTTTAAGTTTGAAAAGCGAGAAGTAAATCATTTTTATTCATAGGTGATACATTTGTATATGTGGAAAGTGCAAAGGAATCTGTAAACAAAGTAGAAGAATTAGAACTAAAAGGTGAATTAACAAAGTCACTAAACACAAAAATACATTTTATTTCTATATTCTAGCGAAAGCGTTAGAAAATGAAATTAAAATGTCATTTATCAAATACTTGGAAACTAATTTAATACAAAGTATGCAAGTCCTCTAAAATAAAAAATTATAACATTAATAAAAGAAATTAGAGAGGACCCACATAAATGAAGGACATCTTGTGAATCTGAAGACTCCATGTGTTAAGAAGTCAGTTGTCCCAAATGGATCCATAAATTCAACACAATCCCAATCAAATTGTTACTGATCAGGGTTCTTGGACTCCTTATTCAATGGAAATTGATTAAAGGCCAGAAGAGAAATTTAGGCAAAGCTTTACTGGGACTTGTGCTGCAGCAGGAGGGCAAACCCATTTATAATTTGGGTTGTTTATCTTATTGAGTTGCAAGAATTCTTTATATATTCTGGATATAAGTCTTCATCAGATACACGATTTGCAAAAGTCTTCTCCCAGTCTGTAGCTTGTCTTTTCATTTTCTTAATGATGTCTTTGAAGAACAAAAGTTTCTAAGTTGATGAAGTCCAATTTATTTCTTCTTTTATGGTAAGAACACTGCCTAACCCAAGGCCATGAAGGTTTACTCCTATGTTTTCTTCTTAAAGGTTTATAGCTTCAGCTCTTACATCTCAGATCTGTGATTCATTTTGAGTTAATTTTTGTGTATAGCATGAGGTAAGGGTTTAACTCCGTATTTTTGCATGTGGATATCCAATTGTCCCAGCATTGTTTATTGAAAAATACTTTCCCTATTGAATTGCCTTGACAGCTTTGTTAAAAATAAAATTACTATAAAGTGACTATAAAAATGTCTATTTCTGGACTCTCAATTCTGCTCCATTAATCTCTACGTCTAGCCGTAGGCCAGTACCGCATTGTCTTGATTTCTGTAGTTTTCTAGTACATTTTGAAATTGGAATGTGTAAGCCCTTTAACTATGTTCTTTTTCAAAACTGGTTTGGCTCTTCTAGAGCCTTTGCATTTCCACAGAAATTGCCGCATCGGCTTCTCAATTTGTACAAAACTACCCTGCTGGGTTTTTGATAGGGATTGTTTCAAATCCGGAGATAAATGTGAGGAGAATCACCACCTTCACAATATGGAGACTTTCGTTCCCGGGGTGGGTGGGGCCAGCCTGCCCCGCCTCGGCTTATCATTCCCACGCCCCTCCCAGTCGCGCTCCCTGGACAGCATCAGGCCACCAGCCGCCCTTTCCGCCAGGCCTGGGCCCCAGTCGTTCACGTGTACTCCCCCTGCCTCCACTTCAGCTCCTCCCGCCCCAAGCTGAGGCGCCCAGAACCGACTTACAAGTCCCCCTCTGCCCTGTATCGACAAAGACATTCTGTCCCGAGAGAGCTATGCCATCACTATTTTTTTTAAGAACTTAGTTTTAGGACCAATAAATAACCTCAGAGCCTAGATTCAATCCTGTCTCTATCCTGAACCACAGTCCCCAAACCCTAAAGCTGTGCTGCTGGCAACAGTCATTACTGGAGGCTTTTCTTCATTTCTTTCATCACCCAAACACCATATAGCAGCTCTTCACTGCTCCCACTCACCTCAACTCTGGCGCTCACACTTAGAATGTGTGTGTGTTTGCAGGCACATCTACTGAAATGCAGTACTGATGAATATGTGGCTTGTATCTTGAGGCTTCGAAAGTAGAGTGTTGCTTTTCACTGGGTCATAAAAAAAACATAAAAATGATGAAGATTGGCAGAGGATTTGTTCTCTTAACTTCTTCATTTACAAGGGGGCATTGTCTACATTGTGTTTCAAAGTAAATATATTTCACTGAAATGATGACACCCATCTCATATCTGATTGATAGTGGGTGTTTAACAACTTACAGTACTTTTCTACCCAGAGGAGCACACCACACTCTTTGTTTTACTCTTATCTCACTGGTTACTCCTTCTCGGTCTCCTTGACAGTTTTCTATCTTCTCCCAGATGACTCCCTAATGTTGGAGTGCCCCAGAGCTCAGCCCTTCCTCTACCTACACTCAGTCCCTTGGTAATTTCACAAACACCTCATGAATATGTGGCTTGCTTGTTGAGGCTTCTGAAGCAGAGGGTTATTTTTCATTGGTTTGTAAGGAGCACAAAAATGATTCTTTCAAACTTTTGTTTTAATGTGTTCATTTTCAAGGGGGCACTGTCTACACTATACTTCAAGGTAAGTATATTCAGTGTTAAAATGGCAACAACATTCACTGCAGCTTTTATTGAAGGTGGATGTTTAGCAACTGACAGTACCTATCTCTCCAGCTTGTGGTATACTACACTCTAGTCTCCTAGCCCAGTGCCCTGGGTTTTCCTACCTTCGGTATGCCCAGGGCCCAGTCCTTGCACCTTCTCCTTCCTCCCCCATTCCCTTCAAACCTGTTCCTCTTGAAGTCTTCCAGATCTCAGCAAACGACAATTCCATCCTTCCTTGAAACCTCTCTTTCCTTTATCCCTACATCCCGGAAATCCTGGTGGCTCTCCCTTCAAGATTATTTGCAGAGTCTGGCCACTTCTGACCGTCTCCACTGTGGCCTCCACTCCACTCCATTGTTGGAATAGTCCATCTCTTTACCCATCTCCCTACTTCCACACTTGTCCGCCTAGTTCTTTTTTTTTAATAGCCCATTTTATTTTTGCGTGTGTCATCTTTCCAATGCTTTTTTCCCCCTATTCAGTTTTATTGAGAGGTAACTGACATACAGCACTGTACAAGTTTAAGGTGTAAAGCATAATGACTTGACTTACAAATAATGTGAAACAGTCATCACAATAAGTCTAGTTAGCATCTAACATCTCATACAGATACAAAGAAATAAAAAAGAAAAAAATGTTTTTTTCCCTGTGATGAGAACCTTTAGGATCTACTGTCTCAGCAACTTTCAAATATACCACAGACCACTGTTAACTAGAGTTGTCATGTTGTATATTACATTATGCCCAAATTTTATTTTTTACACAGCAGCATGAGTGTTAATCATAATGCTCCTCTTCTCAAAACACTCCAATGGTTTCCAATTCCTCAAAGGCCAAAGAGCTTACAATGGCCTGCAAGGCTTTACACAGTCTGGTTCCTCATTTTCTTCCAGTCGAGGCTAAAATGACTACTCAGTCATCCCAGTTAAAATTGGAACACCTCTCCCCCTTGACACTCCTAATCTCTTTATCCTGCTCTATTATTTCCCATAGTACTAGTCTCATTCTAAGAGGCTGTATAATTTGCTTATTTATTTCAATTGCCTGACTTATGTAGGGTAAAATAAGGCAATGATTTTTATACGTTTTGCTCATTACTGGGAGATCCCCAGTGCTTAGACCAGGACTTGGCACACAGTAGGCACTCATTAATATTTATGGCATGAATAAATGAACTAGCATAGTAGATTACAAGTGAACAATATATGGAATTAAGTAGGAGTAAAAGACGCAACAGTGTGAAGATCATTTAATATGTTCATCAGTATAACATAATACAGTGGAAAGAGCACGGGTAAGAGGCAACATGGGAGGGGAGAAGCCCTACTGCCACGGTCTCAACTTGGCAGCATTCCTGATTTTTGCTTCTTATCCCTCTCCCCTTCGTGTTCTGCTGTAACCCTATTAAGTGTTCAGCGGTTCTCCAAATAAAGGTGCCTTGCTGCCTCTTCCAGGCCTCGAATGTACTGCCCTGTGGGTATCCTTTACTTTCTTCCTTTTTCCCTTTAGGTTGAACCTAGGGATCGCCGCCTCCGAGAAGCCTTGCTTGACCCACTGAAGCCCAGATTACATCCCCCGCCTCTGAGCTTGCTCACATCGCACCCCATGTTGTCTAAGCCGGTCACTATATTTTGGGGACTCCAAAACCAAACCTGAATGTACGCTTGTGGGCTGGCCACAGGTGCTAAGCAGTTACTCTAACAGCTGCCAGCAGAGAATTGTGTGCTAGGGCTTTAAGGATGGAAGTGAATATGAAGAAGATTTGGACTCCTGGAAGAATCACATTGTTTAGTCCTCTTGACCATATAGATATAAGTTATCACTTCATTTTCTGTGAGGTAGCTCCCCACAGTGGTGAAATAACACAAATGTAAATACTTCAGATGCACTCTGTGTCGTGGGGGGAGTGCCCTTGAAGGGCTTTTGTTTGTTTCTGTGCCCATATCCCTTTTGTATTTTCAGGGATTTGGTATTCTTCCACCTGGGCCAAGGGCATGGGTTTGGGGGCTCATGAGATTAAAGAAGAGAGATGAGAGAAATATCTGATATGCTTAAGAACGGGTTCCCACCAAATACTACAGATCTGACTTAGAGAATACCAGAGAACATCCCTTTGTAAAGATCTCTAGAAGCCATGACCTGCTGAAAGAGACTGAAGTTTCCTGCGATAACTTTAGGCTTCTGCTTTGCTAAGGAAGTGGAGGGACAATTAAGTTTGTGAGTCAGGAGTGCAGAGAGAGAGTTGGAGAGATGGAGAGATGGTGACAGACCAGAAGGCCAGAGGTAATAAATAGGAGAGAAGCTAAGAAGGGCCATTCCATGTGACAGGTGACCAGTGATGACCAAGATGTGTGAACATTAGCCAGGAATCCTCCAACATGCATGAAGACACCAATTTCCTATCAGTCATGCAACACAAAGGCTCCAGTTATTCTATTTGGCTGTTTAAACAACAAACTTGAAAGGCTGGGAAATTCAGGGATCCTCAGATTGCATTTTGGAGGCTTCATCTGGGATAGGGATCAGGAAGAAGTCTGCACTGATTTGGGGGATAGCGGTAAACCCTGAGGAACTGAGACGGACTGGACCCCACAAGATGCCTTTTACAACCCTGAAGAGTTATAGAGCGCTTGGCAAAAGTTTTCAAGAAGGAAAATGCATATGTACCTTTTTTAGAGTTTGCTAAGGGTATACACTTTGATTCCCAGAGATTGGGGTGGAGGCTAGTTACATGAAAGTGATTACCAAGATAATTACCACAGACTCTGGATTTCTGAAAAGCCTCAACTTGTTTTTGAAAGAAGAGGAAGGACTAACACAACATTGTATATCAACTATACTTCAATAAAAAGAAAAAGGAGGAAGGGGAGAGGGTATCCAGTCTCCTAAATCCTCAGAACCCCTAGGTAGGAACTTCCTTCTAACACCACTACCACTCCCAGTCCCAAACGTCCAGCATACCTCCCGTCTTCTCAGACTGCGAGATACCGGCTTTGAGGACTGTATTCGCAAATATTTAACCTAGATGGCTAGGAAAAGACAGCTTCCATTTGCCACATGGGGCTCTATCAATGTGAAAAGATGCCCTCAAGGTATTTAGGAGCTGCCATTACTTTCCAGTAATTGGAGAGAAATGTAATTGAAGCCAGGAATTACCTGGAGGAGTTAGTTTATTTAAATCATGTCGTTTTACTTTGCTTGGTCTTGGAGAAGCAGAATACTTCTTACTAAACTAGACTCTTCTATAAAACTATTTTTAAAAAATGCTAGTGAAAGAGGCATCGATGATTACGAGAACTTTTTTTTCAGGAGTGGCTTCTACATAGTGAATACAGATTGTTGGAAAGACAAGGCCCAGTTCCAGAAACAGTATATGTATGTAAGTATATATGTACACCAAATATACATACACACATTTTGGACTTTATGGAATGCTGTCATAAAGGAGTGTACTGATCACAATGGCTCATGACATCACTATAGGTATATATACACCTGCTACTTAGAACACAGACAGTTCAGTTCCGGCTTGAACAAGGAACAGAAGCAGCTGGGCAGGTCAGTGCCACTTTATGTAATATACAGTACAGTTCAAAATGTATGTGTTAGCTAATGGACGAAAATAAAAATCCAGAGCTTTTAGATGTTCAGAAATAATGTATGAAAACTCAAAATGTTCAACGCTGAACGAACACTGTTTTAAAAGTATTTTATGGCTTATAGTTTTTAAAAGCTTATGTTATAGTTTAAATCTGAAAGGGGAAGCGTATTTTCCTATTTTTCAAAAGAGTAAGGTGATTCTCTACTTTTTTTTTCCCACGAAGTAGTCTAATTCAGCAAAACGGTACACCGTGTGTGCTATTTTGGCCTCTTGGGAAACATGACATGTTCAAGTTTGCTAGAAAGAGCTAATGATCACTTTTTGCCACACATCTCACTTTTTAAGTTCTTCGGGCTATTGGTCTAGAGAGAAAATGGCGGCGGGGGTGCGGGTAGGAGAAATTTCTTAGCTTAGGATCAAAAAAGGGCAGTGAATGACTTAATTTAAGGTTAGTTGTAGAACCATCGGCCTCCAAATGTGTATTTCTATCATTTACACTTTTCCCACAAAGAGATTTCACAACAATAAATTCACAAAACAGTCCTACAGTGTAGTTTTAAATTCTTAAACCAAGAAAAAGCGGTATGTAGAAAGCGTAGCTAGAATTCTAGAGCCAATTTGTTAAAACGAACAATCACCCAAAAAAATCGCTGCCCTCTGAATGTTCGTTCTTGCCATCTCATTTTGACGCAAATAGAAACAGAACAGCGTTTTTAGATCCGGCATTTCTGTGTGGTGCCGACATGCCGTTTTCCATGAATTTTATCACCTCTGGGAAACGTATTCCTGAAACGTGTAATTGTTCAACACGCCAAATGGAACTATGACGCAATAATCCCCTGCAAGTTGCCTTTAAAAAATGATGTCATTCAGCGCAGATGCAGTCACTTTTATAACACAGATAGATATGGTAAATCCCCCACCCCCACCGTGTGCAAGATGCAAAAAGACGTTTTCGGGTTTCCAAACCCTCAACTTGTCGAGGGTGGGCACATCGCAGTGGCTCGAGCCCACCGTTCGTGGAAGAGAAGAGGGACCGCTGCGAGGGGACCAGCAGAGCCCAGCATTCCCAGCCCCGACGGCGACGCCGCGGGGGAAACTGCGTCCCGCCGGGCCCGCCGCCGAAGCGTGGGGCCGCCTCCTTCCCTCGGTGAGGCCCGTTGGCGTGGCCGGCAGAACGTGGGGCCCCGCGGGCGTGGGACAGCCCTACCCCCACCCCGCTCCCACACCCGCTCCCGCTCCCGCGGCGCCGGAAGTGACGCGCGCTGGCTGAAAGATGGCGGCATTGGCGCTCGACCAGGGGGAAGGTAAACACCCTCCGGGCCGCAGCCCGCGCGCGGGCCCCCTCGAGGGGCCGGTGGGGGCTGAAGGCGCCTCTCGGCCTGCGTTCCAGCCCTCGGCTTTCCGCCCTTCGACCTCCCTACCCGCGTGGCAAGCTTCCGCGTTGCGACGACGGCGCACGGAGCCCCCTGCCGGCGGGCCCCGCCTCCCTGGGCGGGCCCCGGGCGGCTCCCGCGGCCCACAGGGGGCGCGCGGCCCGGAGCGGCCCCTGGCTCGTGGCCCCGCACGCTCCGCCCCTTGCCCGCCCCTTTCCCGCCTTCCTCCACCCCCGGCGTGGGTGATCCTGAGGCTCGGCGCGCTTCGGGGCAGAAGCCCGGAGACGCCGTCGTCGACGCCGCCACCGCCGGCGCTTCTGCCGCTGCCCGCGGCCCCCCAGTCCCTCTCTCCGCCAGAGGCCCGGAGTCGGCCCTCCCGCCGAGCCCCGCCGGGCGCTGCGAAGCCCCTGGCGTTGGCAAGGCCGGGCCCGACCCCGACGCCGCGCCGCCTCGCGCCGAGCCCGACTGTCTCGACTCGCGACTCAGCGCTGTCTTCTTTCCCAGGAGTGGTTTCGAGGGGGCCGCAGGCGCGCAGACTCGCCCCCCGCCGGAGCGCCCCGGCCCGGCCTGGGAGCGGCCCCTTGTAGACGTTCGAGGAGCCTGCCGAGTGCCGTCCCGGCGCCCGACCGCCCACCGCCCGGCCCGCCGGCCCGCTTCTTCCTGATGCAGACTGCCGTCCACTAGAGGCTGGACAGACCCCCGAGGTGCGTAGCCGCCCCTGGCCCTCAGGCCTGCGGGAGCCCGGGCTTCGTGCGCGGCCCCGCGCTAGGCACGGATTCGGTAGCCCTTTCTGCACCGACCCGAGTCACACATTGGGTAGACGCCGGGATCTAATTTGTCTTTGAGTTTACTTAAAATTGTTCGAAATTTAATTTTTTTTAAGGAGAGAAAAAAAAAAGGAAGAAGCATAATTCAGCCATTTTTTGCAGCACACAGCTGCAGGTACCATGATTATTTTCTCCCTAACCCGTCCCTTGCCTTTAAAAATTCTATTTATGCCTGAAATAGAGCTATGCGAAATGCGAAGGATAAAACGCGGAATCAGAAGGTCTGGGTTCGACTGGGTGACTGTGAGAAAATCGCTTACCGAACCTCGGTTTCTTATCTATGAAATCGAGTCAGTAATAGCCACATCACAGCATAGTGAGGACTATATGAGGTCATATATGTGAAAATAATCTATAGCTGTAAAGTGCTGTAAAAATGAAAGGCGATTTTTGAAGTAACCTTTGCCAGAGTGGTTAATGTTGTAGTGGCTAACTGTTGCTGCCTCTTTATTTCTATATTATAAGTATAACCAATAAGTGTGGAATAGCGAAGCAGTGCTGTGAATCGACTAGATATATAATCGTCACGTTGCTTGGCCTTCTTCCTACGAAATGCTAACTGCTTATTTAAATAACGGTATTCTTTAATTCAAATTTAACGTTACTGTAGTGCTTTGCTTTTCAATTTTCTAGGCCGCTTATGCTCTTTTCTTACTCGGAATATTAAACACCTTATGTTTGTTAAGTGTTTTAATATTTTTCGAATTTACATTTTCTTTTGTTGATATGATTAAATTGTAATTTTGAAAATGCTTTTAAGATACATATCCTCATTTGAATGCCTGTTTTTCATATCTAGGGAACAAGATGCCTGAATATCTCTACTAATTGGAAAATTGTTTTTGAAAGCTTATAAATGCATTTAGATTGCTGTAATTCTTAATAGATCTGGAAATGTAAAGAAAATTTCAACTTTTTGACACTTAAAGTAGTATTTATGTAATTTAATTCTTTTTTAATCATCACAACACTTAGTAGGTGCTTAGGACCAGTTTTTCAGTGGTAAAGAATGTTCATTTGCACTTTTTAATTGATGATTAACTTGGGGGGAATAATACGATATATAAACCATAAGTATTTGTGGTTTGAAAACTGGGCTTATTTGTCAGAATTTATAATATGTATGTGTAACAGATCAGTATGGAATCGTTCTAATTCGGCACACAAAAATGCCGTATGGTTTGGCTTTTAAAAATAGCCCACAAAAAGTGAAAGAGAAGCTTTTCTTTAGTATATTGTTATTTATACCTAACAAATGGTTTTCTGAGGTTTTTTTCATATGTTTTTTAAAATTTATCATCCAATACCGGTTGTCTCTCAGAATATGCTTTTGTGTTTTGTCAAAAGGCAGAGTAATATAAGGCGAGTGATTAAATTAGCAAAAGGAAGAGCTGACTTTAATGTGCTAGCTTTTATACATTGGACTTAATCGCTTGTCCTGAAGATAGAATTTTAGCAGATCAGTGCTTTATTGGGAATTTCAAGGTTTGATCTCTCTGCCTTGATTTGGGTTATCTGGGGCTAAAATCTTGGAACCAGGGCTGGCATGGCTTCATGGGTGTTCAGAAGGGCCTCAAACTTGGTTTAATAATCTGTGCTTAATAGTGGCATTGTACAATATGAAGATAAATGGTAAAATTCATGCTAATAATTTAAAATTTTAATTTTTCTTAGAATGCATTAAACAGCAAATAAAAAACATCACAAGTCGAGAGAGAGACCTCAGAAGAAAGGAGAAAGCTTTATATTTTAGTACCTTTAATGACACTTTTTTCCTGCTTTTGAACAAGGGGGCCCCACATTTTCGTTTTGCCCTAGGTCTCGAAAACTATGTAGCTCCCCTGTCGTCAAACTTGCCCTTTCCCATTCATCGTAAACGTTTTGAGAGTGAATAACATTAACTGTGAGGGGAATGAATCTGTAGCTTATGAGAGGTTGGATTAATTTATTAGAATATATATTTTCTCTGAATTGGAATGCTATAGCTGGTACAGGGTTTTTTTCCTGAAGAGAAAGGAAAGGCAGTTATTGCTGAAGCATTGTAGGATACTGGTTAAACTCTGAACTCAGGCTGACCCAACTCCACCACTTCTTGAGAATCATAGCCTTGGGCAAGTTACTTAACCTCTGTGAGCTTTGATTTTTCTCATCTCTAAATCAGGTATGATTACAGAACATGGAGGGCTTGAGGGTTAAATTTACCTATTCATCCCACAAATACTTACTAAGCACTTATTATGTGCCAAGCACCGTTCCTAGAAAAGTTCCAGGCACAAGAGTCAATGAAACAAAACAAAAAGAAAGAAAAGAAACAGAACAACAAACAAACTAAGGAAAACAGCCTATGTCTCCTGTTAGGAAACAGGAAAGGGGGAATTTTTCTGTTTGATGGAGTAGGTTGGGGGGTTTTGATTTTAAAAAGGGGGTTTAGGGAAGGCCTCACAGAGATATGACCCAGGAGTAAAGACCGGAAGAGAGCCATGTATATCAGGATTAGTGATGCAAGCTGAGGGAATGGCAAGTGCAGAGACCTTAAGGTGGATGGGAGGCTGCTTTTCAAGAAAGGGCAAAGAGGCCAGTGTATCTGGGACAGGGTGAATAAAGGGGAGGAATTAGGAGATAATTATTATTGCTGTTTTAGGAATCGTTGGAGGGACTCTTATAGCTCATCTTTGCCATGGGTATATGTTATACTGCTGCTGGTCCAAAAGTGGAAGGCCTTTTCAGAATTGGAAATTTTAACTTTGGAATAAAGAAACTAGAAAAGGCAAGATATTTTTCCCCCAGTTTTTCTGTTTTTAATGTAAGACCTTTAAAACTCATCTGGCTGAATCAGGGAAGCAAATAAAAACAGAAGATTTATTCTTTGTCTCTGATAAGATCATTGGATTTAGTTAACAATTCTGCATCATTTTAAGATTTGCTGGAAATCTGCATCATAACATCATGACCTTCCAAAAGGTTTAGTTTAGATGTATATTTCTTGTGTAGAACTAAAATGTTAACATTATAGTATTGATGATTTCACGATAGGATGTAACTTAGAATATTTGGGGTTTTATTCCCCAATAGAGGCTTTTCCTAGAATTCTCACTGGATCCAATCTCTAAAGACTAGGGAAGCTGTTTTCCATGACATCACTCTTGGACTACTTTACTTGCAGTGAGGAATAAGCATTAAATTAAAGTCTTCTGATGAAAAAATAGCATTGAAACAGGAGTGTTTCGTTTTTTCTTATAAGGTTTCTTGTATTGTAGGATGACTAAATGCTAAACATACCTGAAAAGTGAAGTAAGGATCCAGAGCCTTCCTAAAAGATTAGTTACATGGTCATTTACAACTTGGTACTGAGTTATAAAAACATTTTGATGGATAAGAAAGAATTTCCAGTAATAAACAAATTAAACTTATGCAGCCTTTCCTCCCATATTAGACGGAGTTGTTTCTCATTTGAGTAGTGTGTCTGAGGGTAAAATGACTGCTAATAGAGCTAATAAAGTTAGTCTGTTTTTGAATTTTTCTTTCCTTATAGATTGAGAAGTTGGACACTTTGAGGTTGTTGAATAAAAAATTTTATAGGTTACAGAAATTGTGAGAAATTTTATGACTCAGAAATTAATTCTATTTTTATCGACAGTACACCTTGCAATTTCTTTTTAGTATGCAAGTATGGCATTTTCTGCATAGGCACCAACATTGGTAGGCTAACAGTTTGAGGATACTGGTAGTATGAAATAATTTAAATTTTTCATTGGAAATAAGGATATCAACCTCTGAGAATCTAGCTTTTGTACTGAATAGAGTTTTGAATGAATTTTCAAGCAGCTATGGGAGGAATGTAAAAACATTAAATTATTGTTTATGGCATAAACATGGAGGTTGGTTAATTTTGAAACATCTTCTACTTAATTGCCTAGAATTTTGCCTTCCAATCAGAATGACAGCCTTCTAACTGAAAAGGAAGCATTTAATTTCTTTCTCTCTAATTTCCTGACCAATTTTACCCCTACCAGACTTCTTTCTTTACTGGTCACTAGAGAGTTTGAACTGTTAGAAATTTCTGTAGCAATAATAGTCTTCCAAGGGAGAGGTAGGAAGAGATTGTGTATGTATGTGTTGTCATTTATCTCTTGTACCATCAGTGGTACTCAAACCTTTTGGTTTCAGGACCTCACTATACTCTTAAAAATTGGGCTCTCAAAGAGCGTTTGTTTATGTGGGTTGTACCTATTTATATTGACCATATTAGAATTCAAAACTGGGAAGTTTAAAAAATACTTGCAATTCATTCTAAAAAGCCATTACATGTTAATCTAAATAATAGCATTTTTAATGAAAAAATAACTATTTTCCAAAACAAAACTTGGTGAGATGAGTGGCATCGTTTTACATTTCTTGCAAATCTCTTTAATGTCTGGCTTAATAAAAGACAATGGGCTTCTTATCGGTTTCTGCATTCAGTCTGTTATGATATCACATGTAGTCTCTGGAAAACACTGAGAGAATGAAAGTAAAAAAGACAAAAATCATTTTTAAAATTATTATTATGAAAATTGTTTTGACCTCACGAAGTCCTCTTAGGGGATTAGGGCCCCAATTGTCCCTGGACCATACTTTGAGAGTCGCTCTACCAGTCATTTCTTATGCAGAGAAAATGTGAGGCTTTCTTTTTTTCATTAGTCAGTGCCAAGTTTATGGAACAGAACAAACTCCAGTATTTCTTTCCTACTAGTATAAGTATGCCTTGTCATTTAGTTTAATTTAAGTTGGTTCCCCTTTTGAAAAAACCTACCATTTGAAATTCTGAAGGCTAAGTATAGAATGCAGAAGTGTAGAAGCCAAGGGTATAATGGTTTATAAACCATGATTTCTCTTAATCTGATGATCTGTTTTGAAAAGTGAGGAGACAAATTTTTTACATTGAGCATTTTGTATATCAGTAAATATCTTTTCTCAAAGTCCCTTAAGGGATTTTTTTCCCCCAGCTGTCATTGATTTATAGAATTCTTATTTAATTTTGCTTACTTTTACAGTGAGTAGTTCTTATAATTATTTGTCCCTTAAATTGTTACAATTCTTTATCTTATGCATAAGATTTTGTTTATTTTTCTTTTTGTATTCTTCATATACTTACCCTTTTCTAATTATTTTATTTGCTTATATGTGTGCTTTTGTGCTGTTTTTGTTTTATTTTAATCTAAGTCTCACTTTTTTTTCTTTTCTTTATAGCTTCCAGGGTATGGATTGTGAACAAGTTGGTTTTGTTTCACATGTTCATTTGTAAGTTTGCTTGTTTGATGCCTCGAACATTGATGTTATAGATCCGTGCTGTCCAATAGAATATAATGCATCCACCTATGTAATTTAAAATTTTCTCATAGCCACAGTTTAAAAAGTAAAAAACAGGTGAGATTAGTTTTAATGTTTTATTTAAGTCACTGTATCCAAAATATTATTTCACCATGTAGTCAGTATTAAAAATTAGTATAATGACAAACAGCTCATACAACTCAATAACAAAAAAACAAACAACCCAGTCAAAAAATGAGCAGAAGACCTAAATAGGCATTTTTCCAAAGAAGACATACAGATGACCAACAGGCACATGAGAAGATGCTCAGTATCTCTAATTATCAGAGCAATGCAAATCAAAACTGCAGTGAAGTATCCTTACACCAGTCATAATGGCCATCATTAAAAAGTCCACAAATGATAAACTGCTGGAGAGGGTGTGGAGAAAAGGGAACCCTCCCACACTGTTGGTGGGAATGTAATTTGGTGCAGCCCGTGTGGAAACAGTATGGAGATTCCTTAAAAAACTAAAAATAGAGTTACCGTATGATACAGCAATCCCATTCCTCAGCATATATCCAGAGAAAACTACAGTTAGAAAAGATACATGCACCCATGTTCATAGTGGCACTATTTACAATCGCCAAGACATGGAAGCAACCTAAATGTCCATTGACAGATGACTGGATAAAGAAGTGTGTGTATATATATGTGTGTGTACATACATACACATGCATATGCAGTGAAATATTGCTCAGCCATAAAAAGTAATGAAATAATGCCATTTGCAGCAACATGGTTGGACCTAGAGATTATCATACTAAGTGAAGTAAATCAGAAAGATAAATATCATATGATATCACTTATGTGTGGAATCTAAAAAATGATGCAGATTAACTTATTTACAAAACAGAAATAGACTCATAGACATAGAAAACAAATCTATGGTTACTAAAGGGGAAAGGGAGGGAGGAATAAATTAGGAGTTTGGGATTAGCAGATATAAACTTCTATATATAAAATAGATAAACAGTCAGGTCCTACTAATAACACAAGGAACTATATTCAATATCTTGTAATAACCTACAATGAAAAAGAATAAAAAAGAATATGTATAAACTGAACCACTGTGCTATATAGCAGAAACTAACACATTGTAAATCAACTATACTTCAATAAAAAAAACCTTGGAAGCAACAGCAGCAATAACAAATTGGTATAATGAGATAATTTTAACTTTTTTTGTACTAAGTTTTCAAAATCTGGTGTTTATCTTACATGTAGAGCACATCTCAACTTGGTCTAGCCACATTTCAAGTGTTCAAAAGCCTCGTGGATGGTGCCTTCCATATCGAACAGCACAGACACAAAAAGTAGCTACTCTTTTAGGGCAGAAAAGGCTAAGGATCCCAGAAAAGCTGGGTTATACTTGTGTGACAAAAAAAAAAAAAAGGAAAACAATGCCATTACAAATGAGGTCCAGTGTTTTGACTACCAGTACATCTCCTGATCTCTTACAAACTTGCATTGTGATAAATCTCAGGGAGGTATGGTGTTTCTAGAGGAAAGTTTGAAGGATGTTAAGTTCCCATGGTTTTGTGTGATAAAGAAGCATTAGGTAAGAAAGAATTGGACAGGGAAAGCAACACTGATTGACCTTTGGTGGGGTGTCTTGCTCCAAACTAGACATTTAACTTATGTTAATTTATTTAATCATCACCCCAACTCAGTAATAATAGATGATGATTAATCCTAATATGTGGATGGAAACTGAGGTCAAGAAGTTAACTAAATTTCTTCCAGTGACCCAGATGGTAAGTACTAATAAGTGCTCTGATTTCAAAGCACTTGTGATTTCTAACCACACTATTTTGTATTTTTTGCAAATCACATTCTAGTGTTAACTCTATTTCTAACTAGTTGTATGACCTTGAAGAAAAAATTCACTTGGGGACTTTAGTATCTTCATCTATCAAGTTAGAGTTGGCCTGGGTCGTGAGAGACTTTACTAAGAAGATGGGTTGGCGGTCGAAGTGCTGTTGCTAAGGAGCAGGGTTTCTCCAGAATTAACTGGACTGTTAAAGGGTCAGATGTATTTTATTGGTCCCAGCACCACTAAGTGAAGGGGAGCATAATAATAAGCCCCAATGTTACGGTGTACTTAAGGGCCATATACTTTTCTAAGTCTTTAAGTGTGTTAACTCACAGCAGCCCATGAGGTAGGTTCTATTAATATTAGTATCCCCCTTTAACAGATAGGACTTTAGAACACAGAGAGGGTAAGTAGCTTGCCCCAAGGTCACAGAGCTAATAAGAGTTAGAACCAGAATTCAAATGTAGTTATCTAACTCCAGACCTGTACTCTAAACTCACTACTTCCGTTTAAAGACTATATCATGTTGGTCAGTTAATCACTGAGTATTGTTTTCTACTTACATAATGCTTCCCATAAAAGTGTAAAATACTGCTGCTTCTCTAAAGCTGTTAGTCTTAGTGAGTGATGCACCAAGCTTTTTTGGAAAGGAAAAACCTGCATATTTCCCAACTATCACAAATTAGCTTTAGACAGTACTTTAGATCAGATATACTTCACAAATGCATTGCTAACACTTTAAAAATAGCTATAGTTTATTTACTTCGCATATCTGTATAAGTGCTTTACACATGCATAAAATCATATAAAAAGGATAGATGAGAGGTTTATGACTGTAGATTTTTAAAGATCATCATGTTGAATGCTTTTATTTTATATATGCAGGGATAAGACCAAGAAAGTTTGAGTAGCTTACACAAAGTATAGCTATTTCTGTTCTAAAACTGTATTCGTTAGGAGCCTTGGTTATACATAGGAAAAATCCACTTAAGGTAGTAAAATGGGGCAAATTTATTCTGAGCTTGTAAGGATTTCTCTCAGAACCCATGAGCAGGAATAGAGCTGGGCTTTGGAATTGGAAAAATGAAGGCATTAGGGAGCACTCCTTGTCCTCTTGGCTTTATTCTTCTTTCTCAGTTGACTGGCTTTCTTTGATACTCAGCTCCCATGGCAGGCAGAGGTTGGTACCCACAGCTGCTCTTTGACATGTTCTAGTTCCAGTTATACACAGTTAGTGCACATCTGTCTTTTTCTCTCTCTACTTCTTTCTATTCTTGACACAAGATTGTCATCTTGATTCATATTTCCCACCCTGATCTGACCATATGTGAATGGGGACAGGTTCACAGAGTGGAAGCCTGTCTGCTAGGAATCCCTCTTGGTGGGCTGCATGCCCAGAGGAGAGTGGGTGCTGTCCTTACATCTTCAGGGTCTTTTGCCTCACAGCTTACCAATCCTCTTTTTTTCTTTTTCTGGCTTGTTTGCCTTATAATGTTTCTACCATATTAAGTGTCTGGAACCTAGATTGCTTTTTTTGAGAAAGCATAGTATCTCCTTAAACAAATTTCCTTTAGATGCAGCCTTTCTCAGAAAAATGAGTATTAGCTGTTTGAGACCTTATCAATAGTGATAACTATTGGATAGGGAGGGTTACTTTGCCAAGAAGTGAAATATGTGGTATTCTAGGCACTGTCAAAATAACAGATTAATGAAACACAAAGTAATCTCCTCTCAAGTATATGAATACTGTTGTCCAACATTCTATTATTAAATCTCCATTAAATGTGACCAGTACATTTTGGTGAGTCAGAAGGATAGTTGGTATCCATAATGATCCTGAGAATGATAATGAAATATCAAATTTTTATCCAGTTTAATTTGTTTTTTATTCAAATTATTGTGAAAATTGATAATTGGTGTGATGTTGTTAGCCCTCTACTGACCAAAATGTTTGATTATTCAGATATCACACTGTGTGATGTTCCTTTTGTTCTCTGTATGCATTTCTGTACATATGCGTTATATCACTTAGAAAATTCTAAGCTCATTAATGTTACTTTTGAAAATAATTCAGTAAGTAAAATATGATAGTTTGCTTTAATCTTGAATGTGTTAGTAAAGTAGTTTTGCCAGGCGTTGATTGCAGTGTCTAAAATATTTTATATCTATTTTCCAAATTATAGACAGCCCTCTTGTGTTTTACCTTTCCAAAATGACAGTATATAGCTTTTGGATTAATGGAGCAGTAATAAAAATTTGATAGTAATTTCATTTTGTTTATACTTTGCTGTCTTAGGTGTAATATGGTATAATCAGACTTAACAGGTAAGTTAGGGACAAATGTGGAGAAAGAGGTACCTAGAATGCCTCTTGATAAGGTGGGGAATACAAAAGAAAGAACTGATTGGGGAGAGGGTAGAATTGTTATTATTTTTTAAAGTTTAAGAACAAGGAAAAGTTTGTTAGGCTGCCAGAGACACCAGCAGGCCACACAGACGAGAGGTGCCTGTGTGAGCTCCGAGGGTAGAATTACGATTCTGTTTAGTCATGCCGATTTTTAGATCTCTGTGGGGCACCCAGAGGTATCTAACCAAGAGATTTGCTCTGTATGGTACTAGTGTAAGGGTAGAGATTGGGACAGAGATGGCCAAGGTAATTAGAAAAGGTAGGTATTAGTAGAAACCATAGGTTTAGATGAGAAGAGAAAAGGTGCATGAATAGGATCCTGGGGAATACCAATGTTTAAGGGCTAGTTCAAGGAATAAAAGCCCAGGAAGGAGACTGAGAAATTAGCAGCGCAAGAATAGGAGGAGAATTAGGAAAATAGTGTCATGAAACTGAGAGAGTGATGAACCAAGGGGGTAAGTCATACTGCAGAAGGCTCCTGAGAAATAGAGACTAGGATGTAACCACTGGATTTGACAGGGAGGTTTTTAGATTTTTTTAAAAAGAGCTTTTTAAAAGCAATAATAGGAGGGTAGGGTATAGCTCAGTGGTAGACTGCATGCCTAACATGCACAAGGTCATATGCTTTTTTTGAAGATAGATTAAAAAAACACAGATTAGCAAAAAGGGGGGAAAAACAACGCCTGATACTCTACCATCCCAAGATAACCATTTTTTAAAACATTTTGATATATTACCCTTTCAGACTTTTTTCTTATTTATTAACAAAGTTTTTTTTTGAGATAACCTCAGATTGTGATAACTACTAAATAAATGGCTTTTATGTCAAGATGTCAAACAAAGCAACAAAATCTAATAATAGCCTATTCACAGGAGTGGAAAAGTAGTGCCTTTTAGCATGTCCATGGAAGCTGCCTTTTCACACTCAGCAGCTGAGGGCTCTGCCAAATCCAGGGTGCAGAGGGGATTCCTGAAAGACACACACCTCTGTCGATATCTAACATAATGCCTGGCGCCCAGAGGTGCTCTTCTCTAGTAAGGAAAGAGAAAGGCATCGGTAATAGAGTGGTGAGGCTGGCAGTGGCCTGCCTGAAGAAGGAGGTAGGGAAGGTGCCAGTAGTGACTGTGGTGCCAGTTGATTTGCTGGAGGGCTTGTCCATCCAAACACTCAAGCAGGGTAAGGAAAGAGCTTGGGAGTTGGGGTCTGATACCAGAAGGTCTAGGCTGGAGGAGAACAGAGGTAAAATTTGGAGATGATAGACCAAATGAAAAGAGAGAAGGTTAAACCAGAGACTGGGAAGTTGATGGTTAAGATTTCAGATGTGGACCATTTCTGGATGGTGACGAGGCCCAGAAGGTTTGGAAATAAGGGTTTAAAATGGAGTAGGAGGGTAGGTTGTAGGAGTTGAGTGGTCAGGGAATTTTGACTCAGTTTTTGGATGAGTGATTTTATGTGAACATTGAAGAGATGGGGGAAATGACTCTTCACCAGGTACCAAAGTCAGCAGCAAATGTGAGAGATATCAGGATATGTGTATATGATACTTAACAAGGAACAATAGAAGATGGATTTTTATCTGAGAGAAAGGCAATATTTTAGAAAAAGAATAGTAGAAAGCTAAGAGAAGGCTTGGAAGGTAGGTTGTAAGCTATAGAAGAGTATTTTGTTTTAAGAAGAATATGGAAGAGGGTTTTTTTGTTCTTTTTTAATCAGACTGTGGAGAAAACTTTCTGTGACCAGCAGCATGAGCCTGTAGGGGAATTTGTTTACACTGAAGCAAGGTTCCACAGGGCACAGTGGAAAGAGTTGGGAGGGAATTCGTGGATGGGAGGAGGGGTCACTGGGGAGGAAGCTTGGAGCTGTGTGAGAATGAGAGTTGAGAAGAGGATAGATAGTTGGCCTGGGGGGTTGTGTGAAAAGTGGAAAATTACTTTGCTTCATAAACAGTCTAACAGACTAAATTAGTTTATGCTGCTTTACTTAAGAGATCTAATTATAATTCCACTATTTTGGCTTCATTTCTCTAATAATGCAAAAATGCAGTTTGATATCCTTTTAAAGTTACATATTTTAAATATTTAAGCAATACATGGTCACTGTTTTTAGAGTAAGGTTAATGAGGTAAGTAAAAAGGAAAAGATAAACCTCAAAATTTCCTGAAATCCCACTACCTAGGGACATCATTTTGGTACATATTCCTCTAGACTTTTCCTCATCTAAAAGTATATGTGTGTTTAATTTTTGAAAATATACTGAGTATACTGCAATTGCCTGCTTTTTTTTCATAAAATAATGCCTAATAAAGATCCTTTGTCAGAATAGGTAGGTGGCTGCCATCATTTTTAGTTGTTAGAGTTATCTATTATACCGTACCATATTTATTTCTATTGTTGGGCTTTTGAATCCTTCCAATTTTTTTTACCATAAATAAGGCTAGAAAGAAAAACCTTGTGTGTACAAGTTGGCATATTTATCTGCTTATTTCCTTTGGATAAATTTCTAGGAGTTTTCAAGGTCAACAGTGTACTTTTTGGTTTAATTTCACTTTGTCTCTTTTTCTCATGACAGTTATTTGGTTGAGAAATCCTTTTTGGTTGATAATTTGGGGACATGTTTAAATATATTTGGTGAACAGTGTAAAATCACCAGGATAGGCATATATTGTTTGTAAGTTAACAATTTACCATTGTTCTATAGGTATTTAAGAGATTTTTTCCCCCTGGGTTCGGGAGCCAAAAGTATTACCCTGCAAACCTTTAAGTTGTCTTCTCCCAAAGGGTTTGTACATGTAGGACTTAGACAGTGGAATTGAGATAATTATAAAAATTGTTTAAGCTCTGAGTTAATAATGTCTTCAGAATGCATGGAAATGATTAACACAGTTTTCTTTGATTACTTTTTTTCCAGGTGATTCATGGCAGGGGACGTGGAAGGATTCTGTTCCTCCATCCATGACACCAGTGTCTCTGCTGGGTTCAGAGCACTGTATGAGGAGGGATTGCTTCTTGATGTCACTCTGGTTATTGAAGATCATCAGTTCCAGGCCCATAAAGCACTCTTGGCCACCCAGAGTGATTACTTCAGAATTATGTTTACTGCAGACATGAGGGAGCGAGATCAGGACAAAATTCACTTAAAAGGTCTAACTGCTACAGGTTTCAGCCACGTTCTTCAGTTTATGTACTATGGAACTATAGAGCTGAGTATGAGTACTGTTCATGAGATTCTTCAGGCTGCCATGTATGTTCAGCTTATAGAAGTGGTGAAGTTCTGCTGCTCTTTTCTATTAGCGAAAATCTGCTTAGAAAACTGTGCAGAAATTATGAGACTCTTAGATGATTTCGGTGTTAACATCGAGGGAGTCAGGGAGAAGTTGGACGCCTTTCTGCTAGAGAACTTTGTTCCACTCATGTCCAGGCCTGACTTCCTGTCTTATCTGAGCTTTGAGAAGCTCATGTCTTACTTGGATAATGATCATCTGAGCAGGTTCCCAGAGATAGAGCTGTACGAGGCTGTGCAGTCTTGGCTGCGGCATGATAGAAGACGCTGGAGACATACCGATACCATCATTCAGAACATCAGGTTTTGTTTGATGACCCCATCCAGTGTTTTTGAGAAGGTTGGTGCATTTGAAAGCAATAGATAGGAGTTATCATTTAGTTAATAAGGCAATATTTCTTTATACATAAGATTCCCAGGCTTGGTCAGGAGCCAAAAAGAGAATGAATTGTTTCTAAGAATAGTTTATGTGTAAGAAGTCTAATTTGTTGTAGCTTGTGCATTTAGGTTTTTAAAAATACATTTTGTGGGTGAAAGATGAACCAGGTAGGTGGTAGAGTAGTTTCATTTTAAAAGTACTTTTAAAGTTGAAGTGTAATTATTTAACTCAAAATATTACAAGTATGCTTTAGCTTTTCTTTCTTTTCATAGAACAATTAAATTTGAACGGGGTCAATCTAGCTCTCTTTAAAAATTAATTTAAGTGATACATGCTGAAATTAGAGTTGAGAGGAGTTTTGTAGTTCTGAATGATATACATTAACACAGTTTTGTTTTCCTCTAAAATGTAGTAAGGAAACGTAAGATAGTTCTTGAAAACCAATAGGCCCAAGTGGTGATTTTCTTCTCTACTTTTACCTAGTTCTGCTCTGCCCTCCCTCCTCTCCCCATTTCACTGTGCATACTAACTAAATTTAACCATGAAAACATATGTTTTTGTTGAAAACCGTTGTTTTGGCATTTCTAAACAAATAGACTATAAATCCTCTATCTGCATTGATCAAATATCCCTTTGCACATTTTACCATGTGATAGTTCTGCTGTCTTAAAATTGTCTTTCTCCAAAACAGCCTTGGCCTTTTTGCATGTAAGCATTTTTCATTTTTATATTGGAGTCTCGCTTGTGATCCTTTCTTGCCCAAAGGAGAGAAAGCAGTTTCAGTAATTGCTTAACTTAATTGGTTTCTAATCACATGGTTACCTCTGGGGCTCTGTTTACCTCTTGCATCTTTTCTTCTTTCTAGAAAGCACACTTAAACCTGTGGTCGACACCCTTCATGTTAAGTAGTTCCTCAGCTTTAGTTACCAGACCTGGTGATAAAAATACAATATTTGCAAAGGAGAGTTATTTACACCATTCGCAAACTAAACAAATTTGCACCTTTGAATAACACTCAGCAGCCCCGGCATGTCTTTTTTCCCCCTCTGAAATGCTGTGAAATATCATTAACTTACACTTTTAATGGATAATTCAATTTTGTGGAGTTTTATTTTTATTCTAAGAATGTACTGATAGGGTAGAAATAATTGAAACTAAAGAAAACATTTCTTAATTAGTTTTTGTTTAGTGATAATCAGCCCCACGTCAACTATGTAAATCATTTGTCTCTGATGTTTTGATTTTTCTTCTTACTATTGTTTTATTGTTCTCTTTCCCTGGGGGAATCCTGTTTTGTCTTTAATGTGTTAGATGCAAATACTTTCCCACTACTAAAACAAACAAAAACCCTCCAACTTTAGATGGAAGTACTTGTAAAATAGAAAATAAAATTTTCCCTCTTGCAGGACAATATAATGGATAATTGATAGCAGTAAATAATTTTAAAGTATTGAGCTGCAGAGCCTTTTTATTTTCCAGCTATCAGTTTAAGGTGGTCAGTAGTGACAGTGGCTGAAAGTTAATACCATCAGGTAATTTTGTAAATCATATATAACAACAGTTGTACCTTCTGATGGATTCTGTTTGCATGTATAACATAGGAGGTGGTTATTACTTAGTGGTCAAGTATTGGGAATCTCATCAGAATAAAGATGTTATTAAGGCTTCCTTCTTAATTTCTCAGGAACACTTAAGGCCCCAGCCACAGAGAAATCTTTTCAGTTTTTCAATATAAATCTTTGTTTTATTTTAGTGATTCTGGTAAGATAAATGGATGGGAAGGTAGTCAGTGATTCTTGCCTTAGCAGTGTATGAGAGATGTTTATCAAAGGAATGTATGGCTTTCTAAATGTTCAAAAACACTAAGGCATGTTTGAGACCTTATCTCTAAAAATTAAAATGGAAAATTTGGTTGGGAAATAAGAATTTGAACTATTTTACCCCATCCTATTTTAAGCTCCTTGAAAATAGGGCCCATCTATTTTTCCAGCACTCTGCAGGTCTCAAACAAGGCCATTTTAATATCCATTATATATGCATAGAACCAGAAAGGGCACAGAAATAAAGACATGTTATATCTGTACAGGTCCTTTTTTAGTATGAAAATCTACATAGGGAAAGGTGTAGGCAGTTTTGATTTGTGGTTTTATCCTATTTGCTTCATACATTTTTTCTATGCTAAACCTTTGAAAAGAAGTTGAACACATTATGACACCTCATCCCTAAATACATATTAACATGCCTCTCCTCAGAATAAGGACTTTTTCCTACCCAAGTTCAACACCATTTCACCCAAGATTAATAATAAAAGACCCTAATATCATCTAGTAGCTAGTTCATATTCAAATTTTCCCGGTTGTACCCAGAATGCCCTAGAATCTAGTCATGGTTTATGCATTGCTTTTGGTTACCATGTCTATTTAATCTTTCTTAATCTAAAACAGTCTCCTACCTTTTTTTTTTTTTTTGAGAAAAATTAGATTGTCGTCTTAGTGTCTCCCGCATTCTGGATTTAGCAGAGTATTTCCTTGTGTTGATGTGAACTTAGAACTTAGTTCCTCTCTTCCTTATATTTCCTGTTAGCACATCTACCTTTTAGCATCGTGTATTTTCAGGAACAATTACAAGAAAATATTGTTGTAATGCCAGAGAAGGCCTTCGAAAACTACTTAGCAATTCTAATCAAACTTAGAATTTGCCATTCTTTTTTTCTATTAGGAGGCTAAGTAGCCCAATCCTGTGGCTAAAATTATCAAAGATTTTATTCACACTATTCTGTTAGGTTTCTTTTAGATTAAAAAATTCTCCCTTAAAAAAATTGGAGCCCTTCCATTCAATTTATTGAAATTAAAACTAGCTGAAGTGTGAAAGTTTAAGAAGATTATTCTTTCTTACTAAAAAAAAGGTAGTGTATATAACTCTAGAACTGCGCTGTTCAATACTTGTGGTTACTGCTTGTGGCTTTTGAATACTTGAACTGTGACAAGTCTGATTTGAGATTTCAGAGATTAAGAAGATAAAAAGGATATAAATTACCTCATTACTAATTTTTATATTGATTATGTGTTGAAATGATATTTTGGATATATTGGGTTAAGTAAACTGTATCATTAAAATCAATTTCACCTTTTTACTTTTTAAAATATGGCTACTAGAAAGTGTAAAATGACATCTTTGGTGTGCATTTGGGGCTCAGATTGTGTTTCTGTTGCACAGCGCTGCTCTAGAGGTTCAAGGAGTAAGTTGTGCTTTAGCAACTCTCTAAATATGCATACTTTTTCACATATTTAACCCCTCTCCTGGATTCCCAGCCTTTAGTGTTAAATGAACTTACCTAACTCTTCTGTGGAATAGCTGATGAAGATAACTTGAGTATAGCGTCTCTTTGTCCAGATCCTTTCCCTGGCCTCAGGAAAATGAAAACTGATTGAACAAAGCTTGGTGAAGGAACCTTTGGAGATTTTAATTCCTCCTTTGGTAGTAATGATCAGATCTGAGCAGTGGCTTGGTAAGGGGGCATTCTGCCTCTCTCCAAGGAATAGCCCCCACTGATTCCAGGAACCTGGATCATGCCCTTTAGCTGTGCCAGAATCTTTGGGTTTATTCCTCTGCAGTATCTTTTCCCCTAGTCCTCCACTGGATTTTCTCCCTACCTGAAAACAGACTGTCTTAACTTTTGTACTGAATGCTCTGTGGGACAGGACCATCACCCAAGACTTCCCAGATTTCCTCACTGAGTTCTTACAGGCAGTGATTCTGCTTATCTGAACACTTCACACGTATGTCCAAGGCTGTGTACCAGGTGCTCTACACACAGAGTCTACGGGTTATCTCCATTTTATAGATAAGAAAACAGGCTCAGAAAGGTTAGGAATCTTATCCCAGAATAAGTGTCAGTGTCCAGACTGGAACCTAGGTCTGCTTGCCCCAGTCCAAGCTAGAGTAGGGAGAGGACCCCCAACGTGCAGGAAGCATGTGGTTAACCCTGTGGCTCTGCTTAGGTTGTTTAGAAGTTGTTAAAGGTGAAAATTCTAACATGTTTGTATGAATGAAACATAGCCTAAGAAATTTAATGGCAGTTAAAAAAGTATAAGATGTAGGAACACTTTAAGATGTGAAAGCACAATTCTGGGGTTTTCACTGCATAATCAAGGAAAGCTGAAAATAAGTTTAAGGATCTTGTCCTTTTGACATAGTTGTTTAAGAGTTCTTAGGATTCATTTTAATCTATAGTGGATTCCCAGTTTTAAAACCAGACTTCAATTTCAGTTTTTACTTAATGCAAATGTCTGTGGCATCTATTTTACGAGCTTTGATGGTCTTTGCATCTGTTAACAGAGATAAGACCTGACATTTGTTATTCTGAATTTCAGTGAGGTGAAGATTTAGATAGTTTAAACTTGGCTCTTTTTGGTCTTATGGTTTTTAAAAAATAATTATTGCTTTATTGGAAACATTTTATGAAGTAAATGTGTATTTGGCAAAATGCATATCATACTTGACTTTTTTGTATGGAAAAGATCTTTTTAGAAAAATTGTTACATTATTCATTAAAATATCCATATGTTGATTTTTTTAGTAAAGTGACATTTTAATATTTTTGAAACCAGGGCATCTTTAGTATCATAAATATGCATAAGGTAAGATTGAGCCTACCAATGATCCCCTTAGAAATCATATAAATAATAATAGTGAAATCTTTCAATTTTTCAAAAAAAACCCTCTCTTTTCTTAAGGAATCAGATTATATAGATGAATTCTGCTTTATTCCATTTTGTTTTGTAAATTAGCTCATGATATTCAGACACCCTAAAATAAGAAAATAATGTTAATTCTCTTACTGAAAATATATTTGGATTTAACAAATCATATCTGCATTTTATTTTATTTTTATTAAATTTATTTATTTCTTTTTAATGAAGGTACTGGGGATTGAACCCAGGACCTTTATATCTGCATTTTATAAAAGTTTGTTGTGATAAGGATATTTACAGCTTTGAGGTAATTTTGATAGTCTGCTGTAAAAGATAATTTCATCACTAATGAATATTAATCCTAGGATCAGAGTGAAAATTAATGCTTCAGAAAGGCTTCCTAACACTTGTTTTTAAAAATGTCTTTTACTTAAGGAGCAAAATTTGTGGCTTTAAATTAAAAACTATAGTTTAAAATGGGGATAAGGTGTTCTGGACTCACCTTCAAACTGATAGAATTCAAAGATTACAAATTAAGTATCCAAGAATGCCTTACCAAAGTACCTGAGTGCCTTACTAAGAAGATAGTGACTCTCAGAACTGGTCTTCACAAAGCACTGATAATCTTCCAAATATTTTTTCTATCTGCATAGTTGGTTTATGTAGTATTAATAATGGACTGTGACACATAAGGAAATTTATTCTTAATATGTCTTGCTTGGGTGATGTGATATTCTGGTTGAGGCACAAACCACTTGGTAATGAAACTGCCTGGGCACGGGCACATCTGTGTAAAGTGTAGGTGCTGTGTACCCTCCAGAATTCCTTTGCTTAGTCGCTGTAACATGTTTTGACTAATCTAGCACTTGACCGATCCAAAATTCCTATCCAGAAACCAGATCATTGTGTGTTATCACAGTTTAGCCCAAAAAACTTGAAAAAAGTAATTCTAATTACTTCAGCTACAACCAGACAAATCTAGAGGAAAAAACAAGTTTCTCTCTCTCAGAGTTTTAGAAGTATGCAAGAAACAAGCAGTGCTATATTTGACAATAAAAATTTTTTTAAAAGTAAGCAACCTGGATTTAAAATGTGAGATTTGATTAGAATTTCTAATAAGCTTGAATTGCTTTGGAAAAAGATTTAAATACCCTTCATATATTAAATAGTTCTTATACAACTATAAACTTGAAATTGCTTAAGTTAACAATCAGCTCAGTTGCCCCTTGGAGTGAAAGCACAGAGATGAGCAGGTTTTTGTTTGAAACTAGGTCAATGGGTTAAGCGTACTTTCTCAGTTAACTTAATATCTTTTTTTGAATGTCTCCTTTTTGCTGACCCCTGCCACCCCACCCCAGGCCCCATGGACTTGGATGATTGTAATTAATATGTGTGCAGTTCTTTAAAAAAAATCACCCAAGGTGTTTTTCTCCTCTCAAGTCTTCTGCCATTTATGTATAGCTGTAGAGTGCTTTTATTTTCTACCTTTGACTTGCATTCACTGTAGATTCACAGGTTCCTGGAGAGTGCCAGTAATCTAGGTGTTGACTGCTGTTAGATCCCCTGGGAAAGAGGATGTATTAAGCAGGCAGGTACCTGTTGAAAATGGGAGTTTGAAAATTCAATCTTACTTGCTGATTTTCCTTTTAAATAAAAGGGAGATGAAAACAAAAGCATAGAATTGGAGTAAAAGGAAAGGAAGACATGGAATGGGGACAGCTGTGATTACTTGTAAAAGGAGAAAACCTTTTTAATGAATTGGGAAAAATAGAGGCGGAGAAACCAAGTAATAAGCAGAAATCAAAAAGGATCAGAGAAGTCAGAAAATGACTGGAGAAAAGATTAGGAGCAGGAAAGGAACAAAGAGGGGAGATGTTAAGATTTTAGGCTTTAAAGTTTTAATTCTCAAATTTAGTCTTTACCCAAAAATATGTGTCATAGGTAAGCCTTGTTCATTCAGAAGTTAGTTTTAGGGTTAAACCTTTTATTTGGCTTTCCTTCTGCTCTTCCATATTTATAAATAAAATATTTAAATAGTTGAGAGTATTTCCATAAATAGGGGGAAATGTGTAAAAAAACTGAATTCTTTTATTTTATTGAGTTATAGTCAGCTTACAATGTTGTATCAGTTTCCAGTGTAGAACACAATTTTTCAGTTATACTAGAACATACATATATTCATTGTCACATACTTTTTCACTTTGAGCTACCAGAAGATCTTGTATATATTTCCCTGTGCTATACAGTATAATCTTGTTTATCTATTCTATATATACCTGTCAGTATCTACAGATTTCAAACTCCCAGTCTGCCCCTTACCACCCCCCTCCCCCCTGGCAACCACAAGTTTGTATTCTATGAGTCTGTTTCTGTTTTATATTTAAGTTCATTTGTCTTCTTTTTCTTTTTTTCTTTTTTTTTTTAGATTCCACATATGAGCAATATCGTATGGTATTTTTCTTCCTCTTTCTGGCTTACTTCACTTAGAATGACATTCTCTAGGGCCATCCATGTTGCTGCAAATGGCGTTATGTTGTCGGGGTTTGTGGCTGAGTAGTATTCCATTGTATAAATATACCACATCATCTTTATCCAGTCACCTGTTGATGGACATTTAGGCTGTTTCCATGTTTTGGCTACTGTAAATAGTGCTGCTGTGAACATTGGGGTGCAGGTGTCTTTTTGAAGTCAGGTTCCTTCTGGATAGATGCCCAGGAGCAGGATTCCTGGGTCATATGGTAAGTCTATTCCTAGTCTTTTGAGGAATCTCCATACTGTTTTCCACAGTGGCTGCACCAACCTGCATTCCCACCAGCAGTGTAGGAGGGTTCCCTTTTCTCCACAGCCTCTTCAGCATTTGTCATTTGTGGACTTTTGAATGATGGCCATTCTGGCTGGTGTGAGGTGATACCTCATTGTAGTTTTGATTTGCGTTTCTCTGGTAGTTAGTGATACTGAGCATTTTTTCATATGCCTATTGATCATTCGTATGTCTTCCTTGGAGAATTGCTTGTTTGGGTCTTCTGCCCATTTTTGGATTGGGCTATTTGTTTTTTTCTTATTAAGTCATATGAGATGATTATATATTCTGGAGATCAAGCCTTTGTCAGTTTCATCTTTGGCAAAAATTTTCTCCCATTCTTTATGTTGTCATTTTGTTTTACTTATGGTTTCCTTTGCTGTTCAGAAGCTTGTAAGTTTCATTAGGTCCCATTTGTTTATTCTTGCTTTTATTTCTATTGCTTGGGTAGACTGCCCTAGGAGAACATTTTTGAGATGTATGTGAGATAATGTTTTGCCTATGTTTTCTTCTAGGAGGTTTATTGTATCTTGTCTTATGTTTAAGTCTTTGATCCATTTTGAGTTTATTTTTGTTATCGTGTAAGGGAGTGTTCTAGCTTCATTGATTTACTTGTTGCTGTTGAGTTTTCCCAACACCATTTGCTGAAGAGACTGTCTTTATTCCATTGTATGTTCTTGCCTCCTTTGTCGAAGATTAGTTGACCAAAAGTTTATGGGTTCATTTCTGGGCTCTATTCTGTTCCATTGGTCCATATGTCTGTTTTTGTACCAATACCATGCTCTTTTGATGACTGTAGCTCTGTAGGGTTGACTGAAGTCTGGGAGGGTTATTCCTCCAGCCTCTTTCTTTTTCTTCAGTAATGCTTTGGCAATTCTAGGTCTTTTGTGATTCCATATAAATTTTATTGTGATTTGTTCTAGTTCTGTGAAATATGTCCTGAGTAATTTGATAGGGGTTGCATTAAATCTGTAGATTGCCTTAGGGAGTATGACCGTTTTAACAATATTGATTCTTCCAATCCAGGAGCATGGGATGTCTTTCCATTTTTTTAAGTCTTCTTTAATTTCCTTCATCAATGGTTTATAGTTCTCTGTGTATAAGTCTTTCACCTCCTTGGTTAGATTTATTCCTAGGTATTTTATTACTTTGGGTACTATTTTAAAGGGGATTGTTTCTGTATTTTCTTTTTCTGTTGATTCATCATTAGTGTAAAGAAATGCAACTGATTTTTGAACGTTAATCTTGTAACCTGCTACCTTGCTGAATAATTTGATTAGTTCTAGTAGTTTTTGTGTGGACCTTTAAGGGTTTTCTATGTATAGTATCATGTTATCTGCATATAGTGACACTTTAACCTCTTCTTTTCCAATTTGGATCCCTTTTATTTCTCTCTCTCGCCTGATTGCTGTGGCTAGGCCTTCCAAGACTATGTTGAATAGGAGTGGTGATAGTGGGCATCCTTGTCTTGTCCCAGATTTTAGTGGGAAGCTTTTGAGTTTTTCACCGTTGAGTACTATGCTTGTTGTAGGTTTGTCATATATAGCTTTTATTATGTTGAGATATGTTCCCTCTATACCCACTTTGGTGAGAGTTTTTTATCATAAATGGGTGTTGAATATTATCAAATGCTTTTTCTGTATCTATTGAGATGATCATGTGATTTTTGTCTTTTGTTGGAAAAAAAGTGAATTCTTGAACTTAGTTTTACTGTCTAAATATTAGCATAATCAAATGATAAGATGGTCTTAACTCTTTCCTAAAATTACATTATTTTCTATCTTTTACTTAACACTTATTTCATTCCTAGTGGTCCTCTCTTATTGTTGCACCAAAATTGGAAGGAAATTAGACTTTCTAAGCACATTTATTTTTTAATTAATTATTTTCACTCTATAGAAAAGTTGAAGGGATAGAGGACTAACCAAATTGTGCTGAAATTCTTATTAGAATGTTGTCCTGAGGGGTCCTCTCCCTTGCCCCCATTTGCCCTGGTTACTTGACTTCTGAAGTTCTGTCAATACTTTAGACTCTTGTCTGCTCAGAGAAGAGAGGATGGGTAAATCCTTATTAAAAATTTGTCTTCGCAATTTGGTATCTGACTGCAATTATACCATTAGTGAGAGGATGTGTGTTTAGCAAGAACTGATTTTTTAATAGCCTTATCTCTGCTCATTATTCAGTTTTTCAGGACAAAGGGATTAATTAAAGGTATTTTGCACCTAGTTTTTTTTGTGATGATTTTTGTCTCACATAAATCAGTATAAGCTTCAGTTCTGAGCGTGATTTTATAAGTAGACTTTGGATATCAGGGTAGATGGTTTTGCAGTACAACATATAAAGGCTGTTCCACATTTTACTGAATGTCAAAATTAATATCAAATGAAGATGTGGTTCCCAAAGATGTAATTTTTTGCCCTAAAGCTCCATGATAGTAACTGCTTTATTTCTAGATATTTCTTTGAGAATATTGGATCATGGAGGAGGGATGATAAAACTGCTAGTACTCAGTCTTCCTTCCACATGACACCTCATACTCATTCTGAAAATTAGGTTAGCATTTTTGGGCATAGGAAGGGGCCAGAGAGGTGTCTATTCATGCAACTTACTCCTTTTATAAAGGGAAACTATCTAGAGTCTTGTCCATGGTCACACAGTGACTTGGGGACAGTGTCAAGTCTAAGCCCGTGGTCTTGAGTTCAGGGATTATTACAGCCCCCAGTCCCTACCCCTCCCACCTCTCCACCACTGGATAAACTGATAAAAGGCATTTTATTTGGTTTAGTATAAATACACTGAGCCTTTTAAAAAATCCTTTTGAAAGGTGAAAGAATTGATAATACCTTAAATTGTCAGGCTGAAAGCCTAAAATAATTTTTTTGGACTGTAGCCTGTTTCAGTAGATTTTTTAAATTGTAGATTTTAAAAACTGTAGATTTTTAAAAAATTGTAAATAAAGGTAGTAAACTATGAAAATGCCCATTTAAATTATATTGCTGGTTTCATTTTAATTCTTTCAAAATTAAGAGTGGTATAAACAAATTACCTTTAAAAGTTAAAAATTTAGTAAGTGGATTATATAACATTTTGACATTGGGCAGAGAAACATGGAATTTTTATTAGCTAGCTATTATTTATTTGACTTAATACATATATTTAGAGGAACCACATTCAAAATGAGTAATTTCTCACATTTTCTTCTTTACATGCATATGTGCATGCACACAGTTATATTAAACTAAAAGATTATAGAGGAGGAAATGGCCAATTTAAAATTTTCAGATCACTGTTTTTAAGAGGTAATATATGCTTTCATTGTGTTCAGAATAAGACAAAGTGCTTTTCATAATACGATTTTAAGTATCAAAGCAAGAAAAGTGATCAAGAATGAATATATTCTTTCCATGTTTTAAAACAAGACAGCTTTTTTAATCCTATGAAAGGAATAAGGAAAGTAGTTCAGAACATGAAAGAAATGTCATTCTTTCCATATCTTTCTTTTGAGAGCACCTGATAAACAGATAGTTAAACTGTTACATGAGGACCAAATGAGAGAAATGCTTTCTCTATGAAAAGATGAACCACGTGTTTCTTTTGGGATAGCTCCCTTCATTAATGCATTTTAAATGGTTCCATTCGTAAAGGTTTCAGCCCTACGCTTTTTGTTTTAAAGCAGAGTATATCTGTAATTACTTTGTCCAGGATTATCAAAGAGCCATTAATTTCTCTTTTCTATAATGAAAGGAACTATTTATGCTTATTGATATTGTGTGGTTTCAGAGGAAAATTACAGCGATAAGTAGCTCCGGGAAAAGGATAAGGTAGATCTCAAACTTCTAGCCTTGGCAGAGAAAAGTAGGAGTTAAATTTCTTTGGTTAGAAGATCTTCTATGGTATAATAGCTGTTCCAAAAGGCACAACTTCTGCTATCATGGGCTTAGAGGTAGAACAAATTGGGTAAAGATATAGTTTTGATTGGGACTTTAATGTAGTGTTGAAGTGATTCTTGTAAACTCTTTGGAACCCAGATATCAAAGGAGCATAGTAGAATGCCTAGGGAGAGGACAAAGGGACCAGAAGATTGGGTATAAAACGAAAGACTAGGAAATGACCGTTAAGCTGGCCAATTCGATAGGATCTTCAAGAACTTGGGGTTGGAGGATGCAAGGCCATTATAGGCCATTCTGCATAGTCCTCTGATGCTGGATTCTGATGCTGGAATCTCTCTCCAGCAGTCCTGATAGGTGGTCACACCTGGACTACCTCTAGTGGCAGGATGCTCAGACTCCAGAGGTAGACAGGTTTTGACTTTGGGAACATATACCCTTACCATTTTTATTGTAATCCCTGTGAAAAAGCCAAATCTATTTAGAACCTAAAAAGGGCAAGTCTCCTGAGAACTCACTGGTAACTACATGTTGTACGTGTATTATATATATGTTTTCCCCTGCAAAACAGTCCATTTTTATTTTTTGAGAATATTATATATACTGTTCTGCAGTTTTTGTCATTTGACATTTTGAACATCAGTGTTAGTGAATATGGACTAACCTCATTCTTTTTAATGATTGTATACGTTATATTTATTCAGCCAGTGTCTTAATAGATATTTGAGTTGTGCCCAGTTTTTGTGCTCTTACAATGATGCAACAAACATCCATTATCTTGACAGTCCTAATTACAAAGCTTTTTCTTATATTGGCCTAAAATCTTTCTCCTAACTTCTACATATTGGTCCTGAAAACAGTTGCCATCTTTCTCCTGAGTCTTCTCTTGGATTGAAACAATCCTCATCTGTTTGACCATTCTTCGTGTTATTTGGATCCTTTTGCCATCTTCTGGACATGATCCATTTTGTCACTGTCTAAAGTGTAATGGTGGAACTGAACACTCTCTTAACTGTGGTTTCAGTTGAACAGAGAGGGTAGGATTATCTGTTCTTTTAATTCAGTCCGTGATTTTATTAGCTCTTGAGGCTGCCATATCACATTGGTAATTCGTATGGAGTCAGTTAAAGCCTTACATTTGGAGTTTGTAGATCCCTGGAGCATCTGATAAAAGCTGTGGACTTGCCACCACCTCACCCTACCCCTCCAAATGCATTAATACAATTGTTGTAATTTCAGGTGGTTCATGAGTACTTGGTGTTTCTCCTTTCTTTATGACTAGATTTTGTTGGTTACTTTGCCAAAGTCACGGATTCTCTAGCATTCTTGTTTAATCAAAACTTAAACCAGAAATGGCCAGTCTTGGCATTACTTGATGAGTCTGTGTTGCCTCCTGGTGTGTAGTGCTTTCCTACTATATGCAAGTGCTAACTATTTTTTTTAACAATCCAGGATCAGCCTCAAGCTAACCAGTCCGTATTTTGAAACCTGTCTGGCTTGTAGTCCTTTCTCATTCTTCATGATTCCACACAGGTGACAGAAAGCAATTAAGCAGCCTTATCTGCAGAGCCTTCTAGGATCCCAGGACATGATTTGTGAGATCAAATGACTTGAACTCAGTGAGAATATCTGGCTGGTTTTTCTTTTTTTTTTCTTCAGCCATCTTGGATTTAAATTTCTTCTCAGTCATCATATTTAATCTTCAGATTACAAAGAATAAAATATTCTTAACTAGGAATGGAAATAGGAGGCTATTTCTCTTTGTCTTTGTTAATATTATATTAACAATCCCATCCAGGGAATTCACTTTTCCCTCTACTTTTTTTTTTACTTTAACCTTTTAAATGCCACTTATTCAATATCTGGCACTTTGTAAAGTCACAGTTCATCCCGAAGCTTTAGCCCTGTTCACAGTATTCTTACAATCCATTTCACTCTTTATAACACTTGTTCTATGTGTCTGTTTTCTTTCGATCATCTGTTATAAGTGTTTTTTTAAACATCTGAATTCGAGAAAGCTCTCTGTGCAAATGCATCAGATTCTTAAGATTTCCCCTTTTCTTCCCCTCATCAATGTGTTTTGCAGTTATACAGTCAGCATTATGCTTTTAAGAACCTCCCAGCCTTGTTGAGCTTCTTTACACAGTTTCTGATCTTGGAATTGATCCTAATTTTCCTTTGAAAATCTTGAAATCTGCCTATCCAGTATGGGCAGCATTCCCCTGCCTTTCTTTCTTGATCTCCAAACATCATGGCTGCTTTCTCTAAAGCTTCTTCCTAGTTACATGTTACCAGTCATGTTTTACTGGTGAGGATTAGGTCCAAAGTAATAGTTTTTCTCATTTCTCCTCTACTTTCTGGAAGACTGAATTTTTACATAAACCAAAAGCATATCTTCAGATGCATTGAGGTAAATTGAGTGACGCTTCCACAGATGTCCTCTGATCGGTAATAATAGCTAATAACAGCTGTTATTTTTTTTGTATACTGCCACCTGACTAGCACCATACTAAGTCCTTTCCACATCGGATTATCTTGCTTGTCTCCTACCTTAGGGGTATGAGTTGTGGGTGCTGTTGTTATCCTAGTAATATAGATGAGGAAACAGGTTTGAGTGTGTTGAGTCACTTGCCCAAAATTACACAGCTTGTGAATGCCAAGGTCAGATATTTCCTAAATCAGATTCTTAATCACTATACTGGGCTGCTTGATGTGGTGCTTAATTACTATGCTGGACAAGATTCTCTTACTTCAAAACCTGTGTAGCTGTCAGACCACTGGCTGTGCACAGTAGGCATTTAAATGTTTAATTTGAGGTTTATGTTTCTTGTTGATTTCTAGGGTATTGCCTTTTAGCTCTTACAAATCAGTAAGAAAAAGATGAGAAAAATCTGTGAGGCACACTGTTAGGCAGTTCATAGAAAAATGAATGGAAAACGAAGATATGAGAAGATGCTCATTTTTTACTAATCAAACATATTTTTGATGGTTTTTGGAGACCCAGTTTTTGAATGCAAGACTTTCTGTTATGTGATACTTGAAAAACAAAGAATGCAAAAATGTTTGTGAAATTTCAGAAATAATCAGTATTAACCCAAGCAAGCATATACAAAATTTTATTTAATTGGGAGACCAAAGTACTGTTGCTTTTTAAAAACTGAATATGTTGTGAACATCAGTACTCAGTGATGTTATCTTTAATGGCTGTATAGTATTCTGTTGTTTCTCATAAGAGATTGAAGCTCAGTTTGTTTCCTTTGTTCTTTATTTCAATTTTTTATATGTGAAGTAAAAGTAGGAAAGTATAAGACCTCAGATCTTATCTTTTTTCTTTATTATATTATTATTCTTTTTATTGAAACTGTTCACCATTATTCATTATTTACTGTGATTTCTTCCACAGTTTTTATTTTGCTAGGAAGAATTAGGTTGTATGCCCAATCATTGTGATCGGTATGATTGATTCTTTGTGTTAAGAACAATTATACTATCCTTTTTTTTTAGAGGGGTCATTAGACTAATTCATTGAACATGTTAAGTGTTTTAATAAATGAGTATGTAATTTAAAGAGTTTTCTAAAGAGTGATAGAAGCTGTGTTGTAACATACTGGAAATAGAGCTTTGGAGCAAGACTGTCCTGGTTTGAGATCTCAGCTCCACTAGTTTTAGTCATGTAAATAATTTGGGCAAGTCACTTAACATTGTAAGCCTCAGTTTTCTCATCAGGAAAACAGAGATGGTTATTGCTGTCTCACAGGAGGAATAATTTAACATGAGATGCACACGTAAAGCAACCATGCAGCAGTGATGTCAATTTTCCCTATTTTATGTAGTTAGATAAGGAGTTCTCAACCTTTTGTGGCACTTACGCCTTTGCTAGTCTGGCAAGACCCCTGGAAGGACCCCTTCTCAGAATAATGATTTTAAATACATAAAATTTAAAGGTTGCGATTACCAAGGAAACTATGTTGAAATACAGTTATTGAAGTACCTAAAACATTTGTGATGCTTTCTGTTTCAGATAATTTTTTGGACTAAGGTGGGGAGCTAATGAGAAAGATAGAAGGGAAAAAAAAAAGAGGAAAGGAAGGGAAGCTTATAAATACATATGCTTGGTTTTGATTCCTTCCCAAGCTGTCATCACCCTAGATTTCCAACAGGCTCATAGTCATTTCCACCTCAGCATCCTACCAGCAATTCAATTTCATCACCAGTGAAGTTGAATGCCTCTCCCAAACCAGCCTGTTTTCCGTGTTTCCCTTGAAATACCACGCTTCCTATCACCTCAATTCTTAGTCTTCAAATCAGATTCAAGTTCTCACTTTTTCACCCTATTCCTTCTTCAAATCAATGCATTCCTGTCACTTTATCTCTACAGTGTCTAATTCTACCATCTAGATTTAAGACCCTCTCATCATTGTCATTCTAACACAGGCTGTTTCTGCTTGGCCTCCAACTTCCTACCTCTTTCTCAAAGTATCCCTTGAGTATTTCAGACTAGTTTGATACGTTCTGTATGTGACGTTCTATGGCACTCACAGATGTGCTGCACACCTCATGCCTGTCAGCTGCCTCATTTACTTACTGGTTAACGTGTATTTGTTTTCATTTCCTCAGATATATTCTAAGTTCTTTGAGGAAACAGACCACATCGTATGCGTTTTTTTTTATCTCTCACAGAACTTAGCATAATACTTAAAAGTGCTTCATAAGAGTCTAGCAGTTGTTATAATTAGGTAGTTCCAGATCCAAAAACAAAAAGAAAAATGACCTTTTCTTGTCAACTGAACTTTCACTGTCAGAGTTGATGATATTAGACCAAGTCTGTATGTCAAAAACCTACTGAGAATTTTGTGTATATTTTAATTTTTACTAACTCACTAACTTAATTCCCCAAATTATGCAGTCATGGTTGTTCTTACAGTGTTCTTTGTGGTTAAGAAAACCATGGCAGAGGTTTCCTCTACTGTGAAACCTTTATTTGTCCTTGAAGAGCCACCACTTGTAGCCCAAGGCCTAACATATAATAGGTGATGAATACATTTTGTTGGAGGAATTTAGCTTCTGCCTAGAATTAACTTGTTTATTTGAAAAAGCTTGGGAATGTGTATAGATTATTACAAATACAAATTACAAAAACAAATACAAGAAAAGTTTTCTTAAAAAAATTGAAAGTATGTAATCTTAACAGGAAAGCAGTTTTAGTAAAGTAAGCCTAACATACACTGATCATCTTAGTGGGCTTTGATACTTTGTTTGCCACTGATGTTCGTTCTTTCTTTCTTTCTTTCTTTCTTTTTTTTTTGTTAAATTCCTTTACTTGTGTTCTTAGGTTAAGACATCAGAATTTTATAGATACTCCCGACAGCTGCGCTATGAAGTTGACCAAGCACTGAATTACTTTCAGAACATTCACCAGCAGCCTCTGTTGGACATGAAATCAAGCCGCATCCGCTCTGCCAAACCCCAAACTACAGTATTCCGAGGCATGATTGGACATAGCATGGTTAACAGTAAAATACTTCTCTTAAAGAAACCAAGAGTCTGGTGGGAGCTAGAGGGCCCACAAGTACCTCTGCGCCCGGACTGCCTTGCTATCGTCAATAACTTTGTGTTCTTGTTGGGCGGGGAAGAACTGGGCCCAGATGGCGAATTTCACGCTTCTTCCAAAGTGTTCAGGTATGATCCGAGACAAAACTCTTGGCTCCGGATGGCAGACATGTCTGTACCACGTTCAGAATTTGCAGTTGGTGTTATTGGGAAGTTTATTTACGCTGTAGCAGGCAGAACCAGAGATGAGACTTTCTATTCAACAGAGAGATATGACATCACCAATGATAAATGGGAATTTGTGGATCCTTATCCAGTTAACAAATATGGACATGAGGGGACAGTGCTCAATAACAAGTTGTTTATCACTGGTGGAATCACTTCATCTTCCACCTCCAAGCAAGTATGCGTGTTTGACCCTAGTAAAGAAGGGACCATAGAACAGCGGACCAGGAGAACTCAAGTAGTTACCAACTGTTGGGAGAATAAGAGCAAAATGAATTACGCCAGATGCTTTCACAAGATGATTTCTTACAACGGCAAGCTTTATGTCTTCGGTGGTGTCTGTGTGATCTTGAGGGCCTCTTTTGAGTCTCAGGGATGCCCCTCCACAGAAGTGTACAACCCAGAGACTGATCAGTGGACCATCTTGGCATCCATGCCAATTGGTAGAAGTGGCCATGGTGTGACTGTGCTGGACAAACAAATAATGGTTCTTGGAGGCCTTTGCTACAACGGTCATTACAGCGATTCCATTCTCACTTTTGATCCGGATGAAAACAAATGGAAGGAAGATGAGTACCCGCGGATGCCCTGCAAGCTGGATGGTTTACAAGTATGCAACCTGCATTTTCCAGAATATATACTGGATGAGGTCAGACGTTGCAACTAATGACATCTTGCTTCTTTAAAAAAGCCAAACAAAAAATTTGTTTGCAACAAAGTGGTTAGTTAAGAAACATGAAGAAAAACCTCACCAGTTTTACTATCAAAGCCATTGGTCTAATATCATAAAAATCTTTTCATTCTGTGCTAGCATCCTTTTTTTTCTTTTTATTGGCCTCAAATTCACGCAATAAGTTAATTCTAAGCGCTAGCTCTTGAAACTACTTCCAGAAGCAGTTTAGTAGAACGATCCACCTATCTGGGAAGTTGATTTTCTGCTTTAAACATTTCTTTCAAATGTCAGTGTAGGAGTCATGCATCTTCTAAGAGAAGACCTGATAAGTGTCACTGGATGTAATTTCAGTTCCTATCTCTATCTGAAATCTTTTTGAACACTTATTTCAGTGTATTTCAGTCTGTTAGACTTTTTGGTTTTATTATTTAAGTTTAAAACTCTTGACCTTTTTGCATGGCTTTTTGCTGAAAATGCAAAAATATAAATTTTCTACAAAATTAACTTTTTTATATTCAAAACACTATTTCTAAGCTGCCTTCTCTTACCTGCATTGTGTTAGTGAAAGCATATCCATACTTGCATACATCTTACAAATATATAAGGCACATCTTCTTTTATGCGTGGTAGGATTCTATATTTTTAAGCTAGTGCACTTGCACACACGGTTTGCCATACTTGTTGAATTTTAGATGTAACGTCTTTTCATGTATTAACATTTTTAGAAAGTTAAAATAACTGGAGTCCTCATTTGGTATCAGCGTAGCCTGTCTTCTGTCCATACTGATTCAGTAATATGCGAACTCCTTATATTCCTGAAGCATGTATGGATTTATGAAAACTAACATTTTATGTTTTATTTTCAAAAGTAAACGTTAGCGTTCCTTATCGATGTATGTCTTCTTTTTGAAAATGTTTTTCTTTGCAGTCTGTTAATGTTACCGTTTTTAGTGAGAATCGGAGTGGTATATGACAAGCCCTGGCCCTGCAGCGTGCAAGCACTTTTAAAGAGAATTTAGGTAATACCAGACTCCTAAATAAAGGCCCCTTAAAAGTAAGTGCAACTCCCATTCTTTACATTCAATAAGGCTGCTGCATCTGTTATTGAATGGAAAGTAGCAACTTGTGGAAAATTTGAGCTCAGTTTTGATTTAGAGGTAAAGAATAGAATTATAATCTTACTGGTCATATCTACTTGTTTATTTAGTACAAAGTATTTAGCGGCACTGGGGATGTAAGCCCTCAGCTTTTGTTTTATTTACTGAAAGCTACTAGCATGAAGGATAGTAACCTCAAAGTTCAGAATGGATCAAGAATAACTGTTTAAAAGCGTTTATAATAAGTGTTCTAGGATTAGCCGCACCTTTCAACTCTGTAAACTAGAAGGAAAAACATGTAATAGTTGTCAAAATTAAGCAAGAAGACCAGGGGGTGGATCATTCAGATTGATGCCATTTTCTCCTGAGTAGAGTCTATATCTGATACAGACTAGATCTACACTGGCAAAACTTGCCAGATCTTAGGATATTGGTGCAATATTGCAATGCCTTCTATATGGCTGTTGTATAAATTTTCTAGTTTCACCTTTTTTTTTTTTTTTTTTTTGCTGCTGCCACCACTGAACATAAAATGGAAGACTGAAGTCATGGAAATGTGAAGACTTGTTTCGTTTTTGCAATTAAAATAGACAACTTTGAAAAATAATCTGATTTTTAGAACTCCACAACTGGAGGCATATAAGTTTAACAAACAGTCAGGTACATAAGTAGTTTTTTAAAAAGCAAAATATTGGGATTGGTTTTAGAAATCAACTGAATAATATTCTTTTGAGACTTAAATTTTTATTAAGTGGTCCTACAATTTACTTTCAGTTCCTAAAAGTGAAATTCGGTATCTTGTTTCCCATAGTAATATGGGTAAAAGTCTTTTTCTACATCTTAAAAATCATTGTTAGTCATTTTACTTTTGAAAACTAGGAATTAGGTTAGCCATTTAATTCTTTTTCTCATGTATTAGTTGGCTTAGCATTTTACATGTGTGTTATCTTGCTTTAAAGAAAATAATAACATCTTCATTATTTTCCTCATTGTTGTCTTTTGCTGGGAAAGACTGAGACACAGGGTACCCTTATCAGGCTTTTACACTCCAGTGGTGGGTTCTTTTTGATTGCTTAGATATGACTTCGTAGACCTAGTTAAGGTAGATCTGAGCAAACAATTGAATATTCTTGGTCTTCCATTGTAAAAACACAAGGCCAAGGTCAAAGTTCATGTTTTGGGAAATTTGTGAAATCTTAACTTGAACTAACTCTGGGTTCAGCTTCACACATAAGTCATGTCTGACCTGATGTTAGCTGTAATCAGTTTTGAGCTTTAAGAATAGTTGTTATTGCTTGGGTTCTGAATGTAAGAGAAAAAACTCTTCTGTTTATATGTAGTGCTAATTTAGGTTATTTTAAATCCATGATTAACGTACATTCCCTTTTAAAATTATGGTTTAATTGCTGAAAGAGATTTATTTTTGTTATACTAAACTATGGAAATTTTTTTCATAGAATTTTTTCAAGTTTATTTTTTGTGTGCTTCATTTGGAACCATTTTTGTTGGTATACGTTGTATGTGCTCAAAGTAAGTTTTAATTCAGTAAGAGATTTAAAACTATACAGTGTAACTCTTGTGATCTTTGTGTATTAATTTTCACTTTACATTTTAAATGCCAGACTTTACAAAAATAGCTGATCTTTATTAACTGCATCTTAATTAGAAACGTTTGTTCTTTTTCATGTCTTTGACCTTCTAAGATTTGATTTTAATCTGCTTAAAGAAAATCCTTGCACTACAACCTTTTCATAAAATTCAAGATTCTCACATTGAAAGTTTTGTATTGGAGGAAATACTACTGGTTTTTAAAAAGCAAAGCTTAATTAATAGAATTATTAGCTTTTCTTGAGACAGCTTTCTCTGTGTCCTCATTACTTTGTTCTGTGTGAGTGTTCCTGTAATTTGTGAAATATTGACTGAGCCCTTCACTTATCTTTTCTAAAGCAGCACCTTTGGACACCTCATTCTGGGAAGCCTGTTCGAGTCATAGTAAAGGACACACACATTTGTGTGGGGAGAAGTGGTAAAAATGGAGAGTTTTGTCTTAATTACATGAAACTAAGCTTTAAAATATTTTATAACAAATTATTTGAGCTGCATAATCTAAACATGTCAAACGTTCAGTGGGACTATTTTTATATATGTATATGTGGTTGTAGGTCATAACATTTCAGTTTATAATATAAATTGTTATTTCAGTTTATAAGCTATCTCAGAAAAGACTAGCTCTTTTGAGAATACATAATTTAAAGTTTCAGACTGAAGTAAAACACAACATAGACAATAGTGTAAATTAGATATAAATGAGGGCTATATGGCAGTAACTGCTAGTGCCATTTTTCTTGTTTGCCTATTACACATTTTTGATTTTTCTTTTTGTACTTTGACCATTTTTAGGGATCATACGTTCTATCAGATTAGGTTTGGTTTGGGAATAAATATCTTCTAAAAAGAGATTTATCTTAAAAATAAAAGTTCTGAAAAATTAGTATATCAATTTATAAAGTCAAATATTCAATAGACTTAGACTGGAATAGATAAACTCATGAAAGTTATATCCTTTCAGTATACCAGTATAACTCTAATATTACACAAGTAACATTGAGAGAATGCCATCAGCTTTGTTTGTTCCCCCTTAATTTTCTTGGATTTTCTTTTTACATCTTTGGGAACAACTACATTAAAAACTTTATTAATCAGTATATCAGTAAGGAGTAGGTGTTTGCTTTCTGAAGGAATGTTCCAGTGAGGTGATCAGAGAGGTTATTTTCTACCTAACTTGTATATGCCCTGTACGCCTTGGGCATACTTTGTCTATAGAAAAATATTTTGACCTTTAGGTACATTTTGGGCCAGTAGTCAAATAATCCTAGGGCCGATTTAAAAAGTCTTAGAATAATTTAAGGTTTGCCTTTTATACCTGTTTTGAAAGCCTTTACATTTTTGTCAGGTAATTTTTCCCAAGCCGTGAATATAATCTATTCAAAACATGTTTATGCTATCCATTCTGTTTTTAAATTGAAAAAAAATGTTAAAAGTGTTTATGAAGAAAAGTTTAAATAAAATATTTTTAATCTTTAAAATATACTTCTTTATCTCTTATTATTTACTATCTTTATATAATTCATCACTTTCAAAGTCACTCATGACTTGATTAGCAGTATACATTTTGTTTTCCTTCAACGTGCCAAAGGAAGTGCCACAAAAATGTGATTTCTACCAATGCTTTCAGCCACAGATTGAAATGAGAGCATTTGAGTGAAATTATTTACACTTAACATGCAATGGAAATTGTATAACGAAGCCAAGTCATTAAAGTTCCACTAACAGAGTTTTGCAGAGTGGAATTGAGAAAAAGTATTTAAAAGCCTCCAAGCCCTTAGTTTGGTGATTTTCAGATTTTCTTTAGCATTTTTGATTGATTGTTCTTAAAGTCATTTCTGAAATTAGGAAACAGGAGGAAGAGAATCTGCTACAACACAAGCACTTGGATACACTTAGGCATGTGTGTGCCTTCTTAAAAATGGACTCCTGAGAAACCTCAGCAGGATTCCCTGGATCCTGGCCTCAAGCCACATTTCCAGCCTCTTTTTATCACTTCTCGTGCTCCATTTTGTTGTGATCTTTGTACGTTAATTTATAGCCCCAAATCGCTTGCTTCTCCCTTCCCTGCTTGCAAAATCCACTTACTTGGCAAAGCCCAACTTAAATGCTCTCTTCGCCTCCTGAAACCTGTTATCTCTTCCATTGAATTAATTGCCTTTTCTACACTCTACAGCTCTTATTTGATTTCATTTTGCATACTAGTTGGGTATAATTCCTTCTCTACAACTAGGTCATAGTCTTGGATGACAGGACCTTTTATTCCTCTTTGTACCTTCATGTCTAGCATGATACTTTTTGTATGTAGTAGGCACTGAGCTAAATATTTATTGCAGCATGTGACAAATTCCACATGAGTTACAGACAGATGCTGCAGGCATTCGAAAGAGGGAGATAATATAGTTCCCTAGGGTTTTTGTCTCTGCTTTCTTCTCAGTCTGCGTACTCCCTGTCCAGTTTCATCCACATCTATGGCTTAACCTACCACGTTTATCCTGATATCTGTTAAATCAGTATTTCTCAACCCAGAGTTCCAACCATCTCCTGAACATCTCTCACATGTTTTATCAGAATCTCAAACTGAACAAGTACAAACCTGATACATTATCTTCTCCCCCTAAACCTACCCCTTGTCCTACATTCCCTGAATTCTTACGTGGCTCTACCATTGCCTGGGATTGTTGAAGTCAGAATCTTGGGAATTGTTCACCGATGCCTCTCTTCCACTCCACCCCAACATCTTAGTTCTTCCACTCCTATCAATTTAAATTCTCAACTTCCCTCACCTCTCTGGCCATACTGGCCTCCTGGAGCTTTCTAATCTTCTACCTCCACAATCCATTTTCTACACTGCTGCCAGAGGGCACTTTCAAAAGAAATTAGATCCCGAGATTCAACAGCCTTCAATAATCCCCCTTTGCCATGAGAATAGGATCCAGACTCTCTAGTATGCCCTTTGTATCTGTTCAGTCTCTCCTATGCCCTAAACTCTAGTTCTGCAAGCTACTCGGAGTTCCCTGGATATGCCATGTTCTCTCCAATGTCTGCCTCTGCGCATGTTCTTCCCCTCTTCCTTTCCTGGCTAACCCTTTCTTGGCCTTCAAGAACCAGCCTGGGCATTGTGGCCTTTGTGAAGTTTTTTTAAACTGGCCCCTTGTTCTTACCATAGTACCTTGTGGATGCCTAGACCCTGCCTCCTCTGACGCTTGATTATAACTGTCTTCTTCTCTATCCCACCTTTAACTGTACTCTTTGAGGGCAGATACTGTCTTTATTTTCTAAGAGTCTGACTTAACATCTGGCGCATTGGTAAGTCCTGCTTAATAAAAATAGAACCCAGAAACTTGGAAGGTCACCAATGAAATACTCCTGGTGAGGAGGGGCAGCTGTATTAGAGAGCTTGATTGTCTGCCAAAATTGACCTCCCTGAGGAATTTCCCTCCATTCAGTTTCCACTACCACTGTTCCCATGTCTAGAAGGTTGATGCATGCATACAACTATCACAGTTGTCAACAGATAGTTCTTCCCTTAATATCCAGTATTTCTAACACAGGCTGAAATTTTCAAGTAAGACAAGGCCGAAGTGTGTGGTGCAGATCATTACTTCCATGAAATGCTCTGTGTGTGGGGTGGAGGAGTGTTCAGCGGTCACCATAATCTTGAGAAACACTATATGTCATTTTCTTAGAGAATCTCAAATATTAACATACTAAAGGCTCCGAAAAGTCCTGATGTTAACTCATTTTGATTTTTGTTTAGCTCAATGTAAACAAAACATTTGACAATTGAGCTCTTTTTTTCATGGAATATATGTGATCCATGAATGTTCTTGAAAAAGCCTGACTAAGGAGTAACTGAAAGAAAACAAGTACCAAGAACCACTAATTCAGGTACTCTGGTCTACAAAGGAGGACCTCCTCCTGCAGCTCCAGTTAGTTTCCAGGCTAAAGTCAACATTTTGCCAAGGTGACATTACCCTGGAATTTCATATCCCAAGGAAGGTCCCACCTTCTCCTTCAGGAGTAGGATGAATTTGTATAATTTGTGCAACTTGTATCATTTAAGGAGCAGGACTTCCAGAATGGCCAAGTAAGGAGCTCAGCAAAACCTCTCCCTAAAAAGTAATGAAAAAACTAAACAAACTTGTCAAAAAAGAAAAAAATGTAAAGATTGGAAATTGACCAAAGGCATACAACAACTTGGGAAGCATGTATTCAAGAAAATGTACTGAACCTCCATGAGAACAGTGGGAGTCTGTGATGTTTTAGCCTGGGGCTGCTCCCATCACAACTCCCCTTCCCCCAGCTTTGTGTCACAGAAATTCTAGCAGGGCCATCGGAGGGGCCTGCCTTTATTTGGAGTGGAGTGTGAAAAATCCCATGTATGTCAGTGTGGCCGACACTGCAGCTAGCCTGAGGTCTCAACAGTGACTGGGTTTAGCAATAGACTGGTGAACAGACTGAGATCTTGGGAATGAGATAGCTACTTGAACCCTGGTAGTCTGGGAAGCTGTGCTCATGGACAAGACTATGTGTACCTAAGGGAAGGCCTCAGAGGGTCCTAGCAAGCCACTTATCCCTGGCTGGATGTGAGGCCTTGCAAATAGAAAATAAAAGCTGGAATAGACTTGGAAACTGCTTAAACTTCCTTCCTCAGGCCACACACAGATTGCTCAGCTAAGTGTGGAAGCCTTACTGGCTCAAGGTGTTTAAGTGTAACTTCTGACTAATCATTGGCTGACCATGAAGCTATGCTGACTATGAGCTTAAAAATAAAAACAAAAATTAAAAGAAAAAAACAGCTGAGACATCAGTGGCTGTATGTGGGTGGGGGTGGAGGGGAGAGCCTCCAAAGAATTCCTCCAGGCAAGTCACTAAACAAACACAACAAACCAAAAAAAAAAAAAACGCAAACGACCACACAGAATCCAGAGTTGCTACAATATATTATCTAAAATGTCATTTCCAAGGAGAAATAATGTCAAAGAAACAGGAAAGTGACCCATACCTGGGAAAATACGGAGTCAATAGAAAACTCTCAGGGATCAGAGTGTTACGGATATGAGTGAGATTAATTTTGTATCCTGTATTCCACATAAAATTTTATTAGAAACAATTTCCCAAGTCATTAAAATTTCTTGGAAAATAATATTTTTAGTGACTGCTTAGTGTTCCATAATATGGCTATACAATAATTTATCTAACCATGCCTCTATCGTGACACCATACTACATTAAAATTTTTTTCTTTCATTTGATTTTATGTATATATATATATATATATATATATATATATATATTCCACACTTAAGATTATTTCCTTAATGTAGCTTTACAAGATGGAATTTAAAAAACAAACTAAAGTCCCAGATAAACAGTGCTAGATTAAGCTTCAGGGAAATTGTACGATATACCTGCATCAGCAGTTAATGAGTTTATAACCACACTTTATACTTAGAAATAAATTAGTGATCTACTAGGTAGAAACTGTATTTTAATTATTATGTCTTTGATTATAGTGAGTTGAGTAATTTTTCACATGTCTATTTGCCATATATGTTCTATGAATTACTGTTCATGTCCTTTATGCATTTTTCAATGGTGTTTTGGTGTTTTATTATGGATTTTGAAGGGTTCTTCATCAAATATGCTTTGTAACACTTGAGAATACTATTCCAAATGATGACTAGGTATCTTTAATTATTGGGATGATTATCAAAAACCATATAATCAAATTTCATTAAATGTGGAAAGCAAATAAAACAATTTAGAGAAAACAAAGGGCTGGAAAGTACACTGACAGAAAAAAAATGGTTAAGAATCAAGTATATTTGAAAGCTAGGAGAAGCTGATAAAAATATTAAGAAAGCCATGTATTAAAGATTAAAAAAAACCCATTCAAAAGTTAACAAACAGCATTCTCCTTAGATCTGGGGTATAAGAATTTTCTTTGTAGGGTTCCATCTTCTGTGATGGAAACATAAAAACATACATTAAAACTTTTATTGAATACCTGCTACATGGGTGCTAGCGGGAGTGAAAAAAAAGATCCACTCTGCTCTCAAACTAATGAGGAAACAAACACCTAAAAATCACTTAAGGCCAGAAAAGGTGCTAAGTAGAAGGAAGAACAGGATGCTGTGGAAGCTCAGAAAGTTACAGTCACTATTGATGAGAATCAGTAAAAGGTTCATGGAGGAATTGGCATTTCTACTTGGTTATGGAGATTAAGTAGGATTTCTCTAGGTGGAGAATACGAGAAAGGGTTTTCAAGAAAGGATGTGCAAAAAAGCACAGGAACAAGAGGCAGGAGGTTCTGACCCAGGCATGCACCCAGGTCCAATCTATCAGTTTTCTATTCAAGTGGATTCTAGTACCGGTAGAAATAATCAGCATAGACCAGCACCTCGTAAAACTTGTTATGAATGAAAAAATGGCTCATATTTATTTAATGGCTCATTTATTTTAACTCATTAATCTTTTTAAATCTCTGATAATTAAAAAAAAACCAACCACAGAAAATTTTTTAGACTCTGTAAAAATAATCAACACAATAAAACTGACAATGTCAAAACTTTATACAATTATATTTGTAGTCTTATGTTGGGCTCCCTGGAAGCTGACTCCAACTGAGATGAGAATGAGAGTGCAAGTTATCTGAGCAGTCATTCCAGAAAGCACCAATAGGGAGGGGGAAGTAAGAGAGGGATGGGGATGAGCCATTAAAGGGTGTGTCATCAAGCAGCTTTTCACTGAGGTTGACTGGGTTCAATCCCATCGCATCCCCAGGTACTACAAAAAACCGTGTATGTAGCACATACCTTAGTGTCACCCCACCAGAGGTCGAGGAAGCTGGGGTACTGATTCTCTGACTGCTGTCTGTCACTGACTTTAGGCTTATTCCCAGGCACTTTAACTTCCCAGCACTTCTGGCCTGGGATGTCTGAGTGAGAGAAAGCCCTCAGGTGAAGAGTTGCAGGTTGGAAGCCAACCACCATTCTTGTGTACTGAAGGGCGAGTGCCAAGGAGGTATGGGGAGGGCCACCACTATCTGCTACATTTGTCACTGACTCAAAACTATCAAAGAATCACATCTTGACAAAATTTAGGGCCACCAAATTTGCAACATGGGAATTGGTAGACATGATTGCCATAGAAGTAAACTCACTTGTAAGAGATTAAAGTTTTTTTATTGGGACCACTTTTAAAACAAATCTTCATAGTGACATTTTTATAATAAGAATTTTCAAGGTGAAAATAATTTCAATAAAATAAAAGCAAATAAAAAAATTTAAAATATATACTAGAAACATTTTACCTGCATTATACAGAAAAATGGTATCAAGGAATTAAATTGATTTGAGTTTGCTCAGGAAAATATGTTCTTCATTAAATTTCATCAGTGTTGGCATGATTCTGATTAGAATGTTTGTACTCACAAACATGGAGTCACAGTGTCCTCGGGCTCAAAACAAGAGGAGGATTGAAACATCCTGTTCTTGACTTGCTAGAGGCCAAAAAATGAAGAGGATTTGTGCCAGGGGAAATTGCATGGGTAAATGTAGAGTGGAAAAGCATATGGAATGCTTTGGGAATGATGAATTCCTCACTGACAGAGCTATGGGAGCAGATGTTAAGCAAAAAAAAAATCATATTCATGAATATTCTGTGGATCTGCAGAGTTCTTTGTTGAAAGAGGATAAGAGAAAAATTGGATATTACAGCTCTCCAGTGAATTTCCTCACAACTTTTCACTAAAATAGCCCATGACCTTACAGAAAAGAATAAAAACCCATTAAAATGAGAGATTGACAGATAACATAATATAAAATTGTGAGCAGCCTTGAAAATAATTTTAAGGCAAATGGAGTTAGACTGAGAAAAACAGATCCATACGTCACCTTGTGGAATATTCAGGCTTCCCTTCATGAAAGGGAGCTACTGGAGAAAGATTTTCTTTTTTAAAAAAAGGTACATTGTTCTTGCTCCACCAACTGTGTCCTGACTCAGAGATTCGGGCCTTTACTAGCCAACGGACTGGGCCTTCATCTCTCTTGATTCTAAGGAGCTACATTGTGTGGCAGGCAGTTTTGATCCTCAAGTTTTGCCCCTTGCCTTGAAACCCTTTGCCCCTACCCCTGCTAGTGCCCTCTGCCCCTGCCCCGGCCCCTGGCCCCCATCCCCACCCCTCAGTCTACCCATTGTCTTTTTTCACATTGAGACAGAACAAGCCCAGTAATCAACTAGGCAGGAAGTGACGACGGACTGGCCATGGTATAAAGCATATCTTCCCCCATTACTCAGCGTAGCTGACCATAGACATAGAAGAACCATTTCACTTACTGCCATTGGCTTCCAGTACCAGAGAAGGAGACAATGAGAGGAGGGCGATAACTATCAGAATACAAAGAGGTACAATAAGGGAAAGCCTATTAGAAGTGGAAATGTGGACTGAAAGCTGTGCTCAACTCTCCCACTTTCCAACTACAGATATATCAAAGGGATGGAATCACTACTCAAATGGATAGAAGCTGAGACGAAAGTCAAGCCACACGTTCTGTTGTCACACTGAGTCTGGAAGGGTCTTCCCTTATTTATATATGAATTAAAAGAAAAAAATAAATTAGAGTTTATAAACAAAGACGATGGGATAAGAGAAGTAGTTGGAAGACTCAGGGAAAGAAAATACTTGTGGAAAACTATTTGCTTTCAGAGCCAGAAGAAAAAGTCAAGACTATCTGGCATCTTCAAAAGATTGCAAATAATCATAACCTCTGCACACAGGAAGCAAAAGATCATAAGTAGATGAAGAGCAAAGGTGAAAAAGTAGCTGACTCAAAGAAAGAGTATAAGAAAATCCCAAAGGCAATAGGAGAATTAAAATCCACATGAAGTCAGTAAGGAATAGAAAGGATGCCGTAGAAAATTCACTTGCTGATGTGAAAGACATCTTTGAGATGCTTTCCCAGGGTGCAGATGAAAATGACAGAGATTCAGTTCTTCACCACATGCTTCATGAACACCTGCTATGTGCTGGTCACTGTATTAGGTGCTGGATCTAAAGGCTTTCACAATTGCAAATTGTGCTGGTTGCTGCAACTGGCACTATAAAGACTGCTCAGGAGAAGCCAATTCTGATTGGGTGCTTAAGAAAGGTCTCTCTAAAGAAGGAATATATAGCTGGAGATATAAAGATGAGTAAGAGAAAAAAAAAAGTAGGTTAGGGCATGTGGCTCTACAGCAAAAAAAGGATGTGGGGCAGCAGAGAGCCTGAAAGAGGACTGAGAAGAGAAAGGTAGGGAATGTGGTGCAAGATGTGTTGTGAGAGGTACTACGGCCAGATCACACAAGCCCACCTAAAGCTGGGTGAGGAGTTTGTATTTTATTCTAAGGGAAATGGGAAGTCATTTGAAGGGTTCTAAGTAGGTGGCTGATGTGATTTATGTTTTAAAGGGTCATCTGTTCCCCCAGTGGAGATAAGGATGGAATTGGGAATCTCACTGAGGGGGTCAGGGAAGTATGAAGTGTGATGATGACGTGGACAATGGTGGTGGCTAACACTGCAGAGAGAGAAGCGTATGGAGTTAGGACATGCGCTGGAGGTTACAACTGGCAGAAGTTGGTGATGGGTTGGGTAAAGGTGCTGGAGAGGGGACCATCTTGAATACAGTACATATGATGATGCCATTAATTACAATGGGAAGATGGGCAGGAGAGCAATTTGGGGAGTGCAGGTTCAGGCCCTTCAGGTCTCAGATGCTTGTGAGGTGTTCATGAGTGCAAACGTCAAAAAAGTCCTTGGATATAGAAATCTAGATGAAGTTCAGAAAAGAGATCAGAACTGGAGAGATAAATTGGACAGTCATCCACTATTACAGATAGTACTTATTTATTTTGGTTTTATGCACCTTTTCCTGAGGGAAATATTCAAAGATACACAGAAGTAGACAAAATAGTATACTGAATTTCTATATAACCATCATAGTACACATAATGTTTTGTCATGAGAATGGTAAGTATCCTAAAGAGAGAAAGATCCAACTCCCCCTAAGTTTTTTCATCCTCAAAGTGGGAATATCTGAACCTACCTCATGGAGTTACAGTGAGAATAAAATGAGATTAACAGTGTGTGGTAACCAACTTTAGCCATTAATATTTTGTTATTGTTGAGTGGGCAATATTGATCCAACACTGGAGAAAGAAAATAAATCAAGGTTAGTGAGTAGAAACAAATTAAGTTTCTAAACTCCAGAAGAAAGTATTCAAACCATTGCACTCTTACAGAAAGAAGAATGAAACAGAAGCTGCTGACACAGCTATGGCATGTTTTGTAATTCTCAAAAGGTGAGGAAAGCCAAGGACACAGCAGGAATCTGACCTAGTAAAATTCAAGTTTCAATGAAGTGTGAATTGTGTATATAAGACCACTAGTCCCTGGCAATGGAGCCCCCACTTTATGGCAGAAACATTACATTAAGGGAAAATCCACATGACAATGAAGTACATAGTGAAAGGTCAGAACATGACAGGATCTGGTCTGGTGTGGGGTTTGGGAAGGTTTCCACTGTAAAGAATGACTTCCTGAATAGACCAAAAGAGAGGGTTAAATTGTGCCTGTGCTCTAGAGCAGAGCTTCTCAAATGTTAATGGGCACACTAATCGCCCGGGGGGGGGGGGTGTGTGAAAAAAAAGCTCCCTCTGCGGCACTGGGTCCAAGATGGGGCCTGAGATTCTGCATTTCCAACAAGCTCCCAGGGGTCTCTGGGATCCTCCCCTGACTGCCTAAGTCTGTCACTGAGGAGTATGTGTGGCAGGTACCTGCCAGCACTGCTGCTAGAAAGACAGTAGCCCTGGGAAAATGGCAGAACCCATTCCTTCGAGAACCCTCCCGGATAAAGGGGCTGGCTTGTGGTGGCCAGGGGCTTTGTCCATCCCCCTGGGCCTTCTGTGGCCCAGGGCTGGGAGTAGAACAACAAGGAGTCAACCGCTATTGGGATCAACACTGTCACCCACGTCCACGCCCCCAGGAACTCAACATGCAGAGGTGGAGGAGAGAGAAAATGATGGGAGAGATGACAGATACGGAGAACGGAGAGTGAGCACTGGCACACAGGGACTCGCTGTTCCTAGCCAAGAGGTGCAATGAAAGATCTTTTTAGAAAAAGGTTTTCCTAAACTTAAAGAAGATTTGTATCTGCAGGCTGAAAGAACTTACCACAGTTCAGGGAAGACGAACTACCTACACACAGACACATTTGGCAACAAGTTTTAACTACAAGGGGGAAAACCCTACAATCTAATGACAGGAGAAAACAAATCATCATTAATTGAGGGCTTACCTTGAGTTCTGCACGCTACTTGGTGCTTTCCCTGAGTTTGCTCATTGAAACCTCATAGCATTCTAACAGAGGGCTGGTGTTGGCCTTTAAGTGGACTGGATCCAGAAACTCGGACGATCGTGTCAGGATCCCTCTGCTCTCCAGCTGCCTCAGCTCTCTCATTCCGCGTGGGAGCAGGCAGGCTGCCCCAGACGCGGCACAGGCAGCTCCAGGCTCACGTTGTCCCAGCTCAGCTACCCCAGGAGGAAGAGAGTCCCTCTTCTGGTTTCACCATAGAAGGACACCCATTGTCTTGTTCTGCGCTTGCCCTTGGATCCATCACGGTGACCAAGAGGATGGAGTGAGATTATTTGACCAGGGGCTGAGGGTCTATGTTTAGAAGTCCCACCAGAATTAAAAGGTTGGAGTAAGAAAAACAGACAAAAGAGAGGAAGGATGGTTTGGCCAACAAAAGCAAAAGGTCCACGACATGGGGGTCTATGAGTTGCCCCACTTTACAGATGACAACAGTAAGGATTAGAGAGGTCAAGTGACTTGCCCAAGGTCACACATCCAGTGTAACTGAAGAGCCAGGATATAAACCAAGGCAGTCTGAGCAGAGCTCTTAACCACTGTGCTGTAGGCAACAAAGTGAGTTTGGTTTCAGACTTCTCTGCAACATCAGCTCTCAGAAGAAAATGGAGCAACAGTTAGACTTTCCGGAGAAAAAGACTGTAATCGAAGATTTCTGTGCTCTGCCAAACTGTCTTTCACAATAATAGCTAACAAATATTAAACATACACTGTGTGACAGTAACTGTTCTAAGTGCTTTTTATATATTGACTCATTCACTTCATGGACAGCCCTGTAAGAAAAGAATTCTTATTATGCTCATTTTACAGATGAGAAAACTGAAGCCCAGAGAGGTTAAGCAAGAGGTTATCTAAGAGACAGGATGGTGCCTAGGGAATCTGATCTTTTAAGCCTATGCTGTGAACCGCTCTTCCATACTGCCAGGGTTCAAAAGCATATTATCAACACACACTTCTTGAAAAAAATTAATGAAAATATACACCCCAATAACAAGAAAGTAAAAAAACTGAGTTCTAAAATTAGAAAATTGTGTAAAAATGACAAAGTTTTTAAAAGTCTAAATGATTAATCTGTATCTTCATAAAAGATTTTATTAACAGAAGAGGGAGGGAAGTAAAAATGAGCTTAACCTGGGTGAATCAGAAGGAACTAAAAGATTAGCATTTCATTTTTCAAAAACATTTTTATAGGGGGAGGTAATTAGATTTATTTATTTCATTTATTTTTAATGGAGGTACCAAGGATTGAACCCAGGACCTTGTGCATGCTAGGCATGTACTCTACCACTGAGCTATACCCTCCCCCAGCATTTCATTTAAAAATTCTGATAATTTAAGAAATACAGGCCACAGAATGCCTTTTTTAAAATTGTTATTTGGCTTGAAAATTTTGTTTCTAAAAGAAAACAGTAAGTTTTTTTTTAAAAAAAAAGGTAAGCAGTAAGGGTTTTTGGTAATATGAACTTGTGGATGCAAACTTATTTGATGTGTTTCACACCACTGCTGTTATCTTTATTGATGCTCAAATTATCACAACTGGGGCTAGTGGGAATTTGAAGTTGGCTCCTGAGTCCTTTTGCTGTGATCTAGTAGTCTCTGATAGCTTTACTGTTATCAAAATACCTTGTATGTGTTCTTCCCCAGACCCACAGGATGCTTAAAGGTCATACTTACTAGTCCTAAAAGGAGTATATATGCCTTCCAAAGTATGAGGAAGATAAAAGCAAAGGAAATACTCATAAGAGAAAAACAAATCATAAACCAAAGGAAATGACAAAAGAATTTTTTAAATAGCATAGCAAAAAGATGAAACATAATAAACTAAATGTATTAGTTACCATGATAAATATAAATAAATCCTGCTCCCATATTTAAAAATAAAATTTCCCAGACTAGATTTTAAAACACCAATTCTATGTTATTTCAAAGAATCACACAATGGCACAAAAAGATCAATGTAAGAGAATGGGAAAAAATATGCAAAACAGATACAAATGAAGGGAAACAAAGATCAAAATACTTGAATTAGTAGAATTTAAGACCAAAAACTGAATGAAATGACACTGAAATGTATAAAACCAAAATATGAAGGATAGAGACTCAATAATAACAATTAGTAAGTCTTATTTAATAGATTTCCTGGAAAGAAACATGTATACCAAACAATATACCTTTTTTCCTAGTGCCCATGGAACGCTTACAAAAACTGAATATATAGCTGCACTATCATGGCACTTACACAGGGTTCAGTTGCTGAAGAGGACTCACAGGACCCAAACTGGCAAAGCTTACAAATGTACAGTTTATTATAGGGAAAGGACACACTATAGCAAAAGCGTGAAAGTCAGAATATACATTGGGCCTATGACTCACAGCAGGGGTCTGTCCTCTCTCTGTAAGGGCCAGCCCAGATGTCTCGTGGATCGAGAGCCACTGATGTATGCACAGAACACGTCAGAACCAGGGAGACTAAAATGAAATCTTTGCTGAGGTTGTTTATATTTTGCTTGTCACCTAGGCATATCTCTGCTGCAGGACCAGCAGAACCCTGGGGCAGGGGCTGGAGAGTATCACACTAAGACCAGGTGCAACTCTTCAATCTCATTGTTATTAATAAACAAAGCTGACAAGCTGGGTCAAACTACCCTGAAACTCTTTGGACTCATGGTTACATAGAGACACTATACATTAATGTTTCATGCTTTGACCAGGAGTCAGTGTCAAGCAGGAGCTTTAATATAACCAAACAGCTCAGGTTAATTGCAGATCTGCTGTGATTATCCTTAACAGCACAATCACAAAACATGAAGTATAGTTCAATAATTTCCAATATGCTGAGACCACACAAACTCTATTTTTGGACCACAATAAAAAAATTAATAAATAGGATGAGTACAAAGTAATCAAAAATGCAAATTATAGTAAGGCACTTTTTTGAGAATATATGTCTGATGAAAATTGACAAGAATCAGTAAGGATCCAGGGGAACTAGGCCTCTTCATTTACTGCTCCTGGAAACATAAATCTGTAGAATCTTTCCCAGGTACATCTTGATAATGTATATAAAAATCCTTAAAAAGGTACATTCTTTCAGCTCAGAAATTATCTATTTGGCATTTCATTTTGAAAAAATAATTGAGAATATGGGCAGATGTTTATTGTAGCGCAGTGCATAATAGCAAAATATTGGAAACAGTCAAAATGTCCAGCAATATGGGTCTGTTTCAGAAGTTATATCCATGTCCAATTATTCAAAATAATTTTGTAGAGGTCTTTTTGTGGCAGGCTCTGTTAGTTGCAGGTCTAAAATCCTTTCCTGTCTTCTTCTGTAGTGACAGATCCCAGATATTGTTCAGGGCAGCAATGTTCACTTTCCAGGCAGAAAACCATAACAATCCTGTTCCCACTTTCCTAGCTTCCCTTCACCTAGGAATGGCCATGTGATCCGGTTCTGGTCAATGAAATGTGAAGAGAAGTCTCCTGGGGGCTTTGAGAAAGTTTTTTGCTTTTCTTATAAAAGGGCAAGATTCTGTTGATGCCAACAATCATCTACTGCAGACCTTATATTTAGGGTGAAAAATTAACTATTTGTTAGGCAAGAATTGACTGGGTTTTCTGTTATTTGGAGCCCAACGTGTCTCTTACTGTGGCGGATGCAGTGATGTGCTTCCTCATATCTCCCTTCAGGACTCCCAGGTACTGGCAGTTCTCTAGGCTGCTGGTCTTCACCTGCCAACTATCTCCAGGAATTGTACTCAGGTGAAGTCAGCTGCCTTGCCCAGTGTCACATCCTCGTCCTGGGAGGCAGTCCACATCAACCTCTCCGTAGAAGTGTAAAGGCCCCGTCTCCTTTCTTCAGTTTGCAGGGTCCTCCCAGCTCCAGGGCTGGAGCCCCTGTGACTACTGCACCATTGCCTAACTTCCCTTTCTGCCTAATCCTACTTTATTCCCTTCCCTGATGGTGTTGATTTTAAGAGTACTCTGTAATAAACTTCCTGCACTCAAATCTCTCAGAGTCTGTTTCCTGGGGAACCCCACCCACAGCACTGCTGACACATTTATTCACATAAAGGAGATGTTCCAAATATACTGCTAAATGACACAACAACAGGTTACAGAGCAGTATGTATGGTGTTTTCTTATTATACAGATTATATATCTGCAGTGAAAGAAATTCTGCAAAGGAAAACACTAACAATTTAACAGCAGAACTTGTGTTTCCAACAATACATTGAACTAGATATTTAGAGAAACTCCTAGTTCAGAACACATTAAATGCCAAAAAAAGAAGTTTTAGTATTTTAATACACAACTAGTGATGGGAAAGTAAGGGAATTCCTGGCCAGGGCAAGGGGAGGGAGGCAGAAATAATAGGAAAGCATAAATCCACAAGAGCTAGAGATCATATTTACTCTGGAGGTATCTGCTGATTCCTGATGGCCTTGAGCAAGGTTTTCATGAGCCACTGCTATAGGGGAGAGGAGACAAAGCCTAGAGCCCAAGCAGTGTGACAGGTCAGGATGGAGATGCTTGCATAAAGGCAGGAAAGTCAAAGAACAGTAGCCTCACAAAGTTTAGCAGGAAAAAGCCCACCTTGAAGACGGAGCTGGAGGAAGTAAACTTCATGGTAGTAGCCAAGCACAAGCAAACTCACATCGGTGTGGGTCAGATCTAAACTTGAATTGCTGTGGCCAAAATAAACCTTTTACCCAAAACAGAGTTCAAAGTGGTCCTTGGTAGTACCCTCAGAAAATTGCCAGGAGAAAACAAAAATTCTTCTTGGGAGGAATACATTTACCAACTTCAAAGAATTACCATAAAGTTACAAATTCAGAATAATAAATAAATCACTAAATCCATGAGGGTCAGCATAAATATCAAAATTCAGTATCAGGCACACGGACACACAAAACTATAGATATAGGACATCCAGATACAGATTACAAAATAACATTTGTTGTATGTAAAGAATTGAAAATAGAGTTAACAGAATAAGGGCAGAGAGTATCAAAACTGACTAGGGTGAATTTGAAAGAAAGTCAAATAGGAGTTTATACAATAAAAAAGTAATAATTTAAATTAGAAACACAAAGAATGTTTCAAACAGCAGACAGGACTAAAAATAAAATTAGAGAATTAGAAGATAGATCTAAATAAATGACCAGTATAGGAAAAAAGACAATGATAGAAAATTTTAATTAGAGGTTAAGAGAAATAGAGCATAGAGAAGGTCCAATACATGTTCCAAGTGGAATTCCAGGAGAGAGAAATGATAATAGAGGAAAAGGCAATATACAAAGAGATAAGATTTCAGATATTACAAAGAACACCAATCTTCAGAGGCAGAGACCTAAGAACTCCAAGTAGGATAATTAAAATAAGTCCACATTTAAACACATAGTAATACAACTGCAGAATACCAAAGACAAGCAGAAGACTTTTCAGTAATGGCAGCCAGAAGACAATAAGATATTATCTTCAAAGTGGCAAGAGAAATTACTGTCAATCTAGAATTTTATACCTAGCAAATAAACTTTTATGAATAACAGTAAAATAGAGATATTTCCAAACATAAATAGACATCATTAAAAGAACTTTTAAAGAACATATCCCAGAAGGATAAAAATGATTCTAGGAGGAATGTCTGGGACACTGTCAGAAAAAAAGGTAAGAAAAAGAAATAAAGGGTATACATATCAGAGAAGAAAGAAAATCATTTATATTGACAAACAACACTTCCATGTATAAAAACCCAAAGAGTCTACCAGAAAACTACTAGAACCAATAAGTGAGTTTATCAAGGTTATAGGACAGGAGGTCAATATACAAAAATCAACTAATTTCTGTATACTAGCAAAAAACAATCAGAAATTGAAAACTGAAAATAGTACTATTTACAAGAGCACCAAAAACATGAACTCCTTAGGTATGATTTTTACAGAATATGTGCAAGATCTGTATGCTGAAAATTACAAAACATCAATGAAAGAAATCAAAGAAGACCTAAATATATAGTGATATACTGTCTTCATAAATTGGGAGACTCATTGTTAAGATGTCTGTAGTAGGCAGCCTTTAAGATGGCCCTTAATGATCTCTGCCTTCTTGTATTCATGCCCTTGTACAAACCCCTGAACTTGAACATGGGCTACACTGGGTATTGAACTTCTAATGAACAGAATAGGGCAAAAATGATGTCACCTCCTAGATTAGGTTGCAAAGAGTCTGTGGTTTTGTCTTGAGCACTTTCACCCTCTCACTCTGAGGAAAGCTAGCTGCAATGTTGTGAGCTGTTCTAGAGAGGCTCACAAGTAAAGGAACTGAGGGAGGCTTCCAGCCAACACCCCAAAAGGAACTGAATCTTGCCAACAACCACATAAATGAATATGGGAGCATATCCTCCCCAGTTGAGTCTTTAACTCAGCCTTGACTAACAACTTGATTACGACCTTATGAAAGGTCTTATGAAAGGCCCTGAGGGCAGAGGCACCCCACTAAGCTGCACCCAGACACCTGATGCACAGAATCTGTGAGGTAATGAATATTTGATGGTGTAGACTACTTAATTTTAGGCTAGTTTGTCATGTAGTAATAGATAATACAATGTCAATTCTCCCCAAATTGATGGATAGATCCCAGAAAGACTTTTGTAGAAATTTTCAAGCTGACTCTAAAACTGATATGGTAAAGCAAAGGAACTAGAATACTCAAAACAGTTTTGAAAAAGAAGAAAAAGTTGGAGGACTCACAGTGCGTGATTTCAAGATGTGATATAAAGCTAGAGTAATTAAGTGTGGTAGTGGCAAAAAGATAGACACAATAGATCCATGAGCTAGAACACAGAGTCCAGAAATAAACCCACACATATATGGTCAATTAATTTTTGACATAGGCGAAAAGGCAATTTTTAAATAGATAATCCCTTCTACAAATGTTGCTGGAACCACTGAACATTCACATGCAAAAGAAACAAACAAAAGAGCCTCATTGTATACTTCACATCATATATACAGATGAATTAAGCATAGATCATAAACCTACATGTAAAGTTGAAAACAATAAAACTTTTACAATAAAATCTTTGTGACTTGGGTTAGACAAAGATTTCTTATCTCTGACACTAAAAGGATAATCTATAAAAAATTGATAAATTGGACTTCACCAAAAATCTGCTCTTTGAAAAACACTTTTAAGAAAAGGAAACAGATAAACCATAGTCTGAGAAAAATATTTGCAAAATACATATTTAATAAAGGAATTGTAAGCAAAATACATAATGAACTCTCAAAAGTCAATAATAAGAGCACAAACAATCCAATTAAAAATGGTCAAAATATTTGAATAGACACTTCACTAAAGGATATGTATGGATGACAAAAAGCATAAGAAAAGCTGCCTGACATCATTAGTTATTAGGGAAACGCAAATTAAAACTACAATGAAGTACCATTCCACTCCCTCTAGAATGGCTAAGATTAAGACAACTAATAACATCAAGGGCAAAGTAAGGTTGTGGGACAACTAGAACCCTTGCCTGTGGGAATGCAAAATGCTACAGCCACTTTGGAAAGCAGTTTGGCAGTTTCTTATAGAGTTTGACATACACTTACAAAGTTAAACATACGTATAAGAATAATAGCCTTCCAAATATGCCCACATCCTAATTTCTGGAGTTTGTAAAAGCTACTTTACATGCTAAAAGGAACAAGCTGCAGATGTGATAAAAATAAGGGATGAGGAGATTATCCTGGGTTATCTGGGTGGGCCTGATGTAATCACAATGGTACTTATAAGAGGGACACAAGAGGAGTCAGAACAAAAGGAGAAGGTAATTTGATGATGCAAGTAGAGATCAGAGTGATGCACTTTGAAGATGAAAAAAGGGGCCTCCATCCATCCTCCTGTATTCCATCTGAAGAAGGAATATAGTGGCCACTAGAAGCTGAAAAAGGCAAAGAAAAGGATTCTCTCCTCAGAGTCTCCAAAGGGAATCAGCTCTACTGACATCTTAGTTTTGGTCACTTAAGACTCATTTTGGACTTTCAACCTCCAGAACTGTAAGAGAATAAATTTGTGTTGTTTTAAGCCACTAAGTTTATGGTAATTTGTTATAGCAGCAGTAGGAAACTAACACAATTTACCATATCATTCAAAATCCTAACTCAGTAGTCTTATTCCTAGATATTGACCCAAGAGAAATGAAAACATATGTTTAGACAAAATCCTGCATGCATATGTGTATGGTAACTTTATTCACAGTTGTCAACAACTGGATACAACCCAGATATCATTCTACTAGTGAATGGATAAACAAACTGTGGTACATCAATAAAATGGAATAATATTCATTATTAAAAAGGAATAAACTACGAATGCTTGCAACACCCAACTCAAGATCACATGACAAAGATTTTCTCCTATGTTTTCTTCTAGCTTTATAGTTACAGGTTTTACATTTAAGTATATGTTCCATTTTGAACTAATGTTGGTATACGGTGAGCATATGGTGTTAGGATCAAATGCATTATGGTAAGTAGGGCTGGGGGTGGGGGCAGTGGTAGAGGGTAAATGGAGAATGACTGCTAATGGGTATGAGATTTCCTTTTGCTGTATGAAAATGTCCTAGAATTGACTGCAATGATGAAATTGTACATTTTAAATGGATGAATTGTATGGTATGTGAGTTGTATCTCAGTTAACCTGTTTTTTAAAAAGTCATCCAGATTGGAAAAAGGGAGCAAAATTGTCTGGTACCAGATGATCTATGTAGAAAATTTGATGGAATCCACAAAGAAGCTACTAGAATTAATGAGTTAGTAGGATACAAGAACAATATACAAACATCAATTTTATGTCTATATATTCACAATGAACAGCTGAAAATTAAAATTTTGAAAAAGCAATTTCATTTATAATAGCATAAAAATATTAAATATTTGGGGATAAACTTGCCAAAAGATGTGAAAAACCTGTACACTGAAAACTACAAAATATTGCTGAGAGAAATTTAAAAAGGCCAAATTACTGGCCAGATATACCTAGTTCATGGGTTGGAAGACTCAATATAAAGATATTAAGTCTCTCCCACATTCATCTATAGATTCAGTGCAATCCCAAAGTCCTAGTAGGCCTTTTTTTTGGTAAAAAAATGACAAGTAGATTAATGGAATAGTATAGAGAGTTCAGAAACAAATCCACCCATATATGAAAAACTTATTTTTTCAAAGGGTACAAAGGCACTGCAGTGGAGAAAGAATAGACTTTTCAACAAATGGTACTGTAATAATTGGTTATCCACATGCAAAACCCTCCAAAAGACAAAAGGAACTTGGATCCTCACACCATATACTCACTATATATCAAAATTAATTCAAAATGGATCATATACCTATATGTAAAACCTATAATTATAAAGCTAGAAGAAAACAGGAGAAAATCTTTGTGACCTTGAGTTAGGTAAAAATTTCTTAGATAGCACGATAAAAGTGTAAGGCATTAAAAACCAAACTGATGAATTAGACTTTATCAAAATTAAGAACTGCTCTTCAGAAAACACTTGTGATAGATTGAAAAGACAAGGCACAGACTGGGAGAAAATCTCTGCAAAGAAGATCTGATAAAGGATTTGTACCCAGAGTATACAAAAACTTTCAACATCCAGCAATAAGAAAACAAATGACCCAATAAAAATATAGGCAAGAGATTTGGCAAGATACTTCACCAAAGATATACGAACAGCAAATAAACACATGAAAAGATGTTCAACATCATTAGTCCTCGAGGAAATGTATGTCAAACCACACTGAGATACCACTTCACACCTATCAGAACAGCTAAAATTAAAAAGACTGATGATATCAAGAGAAATGGAAAGCCTATGTTCACACAAAGACTATACATAAATATTCAAAGTAGTAGTTTTAATTGTAATAGCCCCAAACTGGATACAACTCAAATGTCCATTTACAGGTGACCTACCCAGCATGGATAAACAAATTGTGGTCTAGCCAAACAATGGAATACTACTCAGATGAACCACTGATATATGCAACAACATGGATGAATCTCAAAATTATCACATTGAGTGAAAGAAGCTAGACCCAAAAAGAGCACATGCTATTTGATTCCTCTTATATAGAACTCTAGAAAATGCAAACTAATTTATCCTGACAGAAAACAGATCAGTGGTTGCTTAGAGATGGGGGCTGGGAAAAGAAAAAGGGAGGGACTAAAGTGGCATGAGGAAACTTATGGGCATGATGGAGGATATGTTCACTATTTTGACTGTGGTGATGGGTGCATGCATATGTCAAAACTTCTCAAGTTGTTCTTTCAATGTGTACAATTTATCATATGTCTATTATACCTCAACAAAGCAGTTGAAATTTTTAAATTAAGATTTGTGTATTGCATATTGAGAATATTTTTCCCTGGCCCAATTTTCTATGTGAAGATTATAACCATAGTCATGCTTGACTAGGCACTCACCATTTATTAGTTATCAGAGGCAGAAAAACAGGGATTAAAAGCATGTTATTTTCCTCCTCTTTGAAAATTATTCATCTTTTTACTTGCAGAATTAAACTTCAATCAGTATACTTCAACATTTAGCTAAAATGTGAAACATTTCAGTAAAGTCAGGAAGGAAATAAATGACTGATAAAACATAACATTTAAATTTGAAAAATGCTATCATACTGTTTTGTCCATTATATTGTTGATCTCTCATCTCAATCTTACTAAAATACTATTAAGTATTATTAATTTCACTAGCATGGAGCTTCAAGTCTAGAATCAACTGAAAAAAAATGGAGTTCTGTCAGAAAAGGAATGTGACTCTATAATTCAGCCCCTGTTCCAGCTGTTCTTCACGTGTGAAGGCAAACATTTCTGACACTTAAGGAGTCGTGTCCGTTTCTGAAGCGATAACTGGAAGCAATAAGAATGGCATATGAAAAATTAATCAGAATGAAGCAAGCTCCAAATGTGAGAAACATTGGTGTGATGTTCAAGTTAATGTTCTTTGATTTTTGCTTATGAATGTCCAATTGATCAAGCATCATTTGTTGAAAAGATTATTCTTTTTCCATTGAATTGCTTTTGCATGTTTGTAAAAAAAAAATTAATTTGGTGCATTTCTGGGTTCTATTTTGTTCTATTGATCTATGTGTCTATTCCTCCACCAGTATCACACTATCTTGATTACTACAGCTATATAGTATGTTAACATCAGGTAGAGTGATTCTTCCCACTTTATTCCTCTTTATCAAAATGTTTTAGCTATTCTAGTTCGTCTTTCCATGTAACTTTTATTTTTTTATTTATTCTTTTTTAAAATTAAAAATTTTTGTTGTTTTGTTTTGTTTTTAAATTTCCAAATTCCATTTAGAATAAACTTGTCCGTATCTACAAAAAAGTCTTGCTGGAATTTTGATAGGAATGGTGGTAAACCTGCATATCAATTTAGAGTTAATTAACATCTCTACTATATTGTAACATCTCTACTATATTGTCTGCCAATTTATGAACACAGTATGTCACTCTATTTATTTAAATCTTTGATTTCTTTCTTCAGTGTTCAAAATTTTTCAGCATACATATCCTTTACATGTTTTTCCTAGATGGGGTTTTTTTTTTTGGCAGTCATTTTAAATGGCATTGTTTTTCAGTTTTCACATGTTTATTGCTAGTATATAGGGGATAGACTGATTTGTGTGTATTTATCTTGTACTCTGCAGCCTTGTTGAACTCATTAGTTCTATGAGTTTTTTTGTGGATCCTTTGGGATTTCCTATGTAGACAATCACGTCATCTGCAAATAGAAATAGCGTACATTCTTTCTTTCTGATCTGTATGCATCTTATTTCCTAAGTGCTATGTTGAATAAAAGTGATGAGAGTGGACCTCCTTGCCTTGTTCCTGATCCGAGGGAGAAAGCATTCAGTCTTTTACCATTAAGTATGATGTTAGCTATAGGGTTTTTTTTTTTCAGTGCTCTTTATCAAGGTAAGGAAGTTCCCCTACGTTCCTAATTTGCTGAGTGTTTATTATGAACGGGTGTTTAATTTTGTTAAATGCTTTTTCTGCATCAATTATGTTATCATGTGATTATTCTACCTTAGCCTGTTGATACAATGGATTACAGTGATTGATTTTTGAATATTTTACCTTTATATCCTGGAATAAACCCCACTTGGTCGTGGTATATATACTTCTTTTTATATATTGTAGGATTTGATTTGCTAAAATTTTTTGAGGATTTTTATGTCTAAGTTCGTGAGTGATATCATTCTGTTGTTTTCTTTTTTGCACTGCTTTTGTCTGGTTTGGGTATTGTATTGCCCTCAAAATGAGTTAGGAAGCATTCCTTCCTCTTCAATTTTCTGCAACAGTTTCTGTAGAATTGGTGCTAAAACTTATAGAATTTTAAAGCTGGAAGGCACCTTTGAAATCACTGAGTACTGACTGGGATCTTGATTTGACCATAGGGACACCAGAGACCCCATTTTTTCTCTCTAGGTAGCCAGATTCAATTGTAGATTTCTATATCTTGGCGGATTAGCAAAGGAATTAAAACGACTATTCTTGACACAGAATTTAAAGAAGACAGTATGTTCAGAAGGTACTAAAAAGTCATTTACTAACAAAGCTGATATTTGTTCTCTTCACTGCACTATAAAACCAGGAAATGATGAATGAATTCAAACGTTGAGGAAATAATGAACCAAAGCAGTAAAGGCTGGTGAGTCTTAGGTTGTTTTTCACCAGAAACTGACTCTGAAGCAAGGATTCCAGTGCAAGTAGTTTATGTAGAAGGTACAAAAACAAACAAACAAATACCTCAGTAGGTGAATGAGGAAGTTACTGGGGAAGTAAGACAAGGAACGTAGGGCAGCCAACAGAGTGAATTATTAAGTCCACTGCCACTGTGGGTGACTGAAACTTAATCGTGTCAGGGAAATTCTGAGAACCAGTGTAAGGCACACACATGCCTCAGTTACTCCACCAAAGACAGAAGGAGCTGGGATATTTATATATCAAGTTCTTTCAGGCACTGAGTTAGAGTCACTTTTGAGGGGCATTAATTCCCTGGCATTTCTGGCCTGTTATGTAAAAACCAACAGCAGAATGCTCTAAACAAAGCTCTGCTTACAAAACAAAAACAAAAAAATCCACAGAAAAACCTCCAAAACCAAAACAAAAGCAATAGTTTCACCTGTCAGTCCCAAAATTACTATTGTGGGTTTTGCATTCCTCTCTTAATCCATTCTTCTCTTCTTTTTGTGGTTCTTCATTTGTCTATACTGACATTTTACAAAATTACATTTTCCTAGGTTTAAATTTAAAAAATTGTTTACCATTCGTACATTGTGGTGGTCTGCCTAATGATGCTATTAAATATGAATACAGAATTTTATGAATAAGAAAAAAAAGGTGGTCAGGGGTTGGTAAGTTGGAAGTTAGGCTGTGTACATGAAGTGGTAAAGGCCAGAGGATACATGCTGCACATCTACAGCACCTGCCATAGCTGGGGAGGGGAATCACATTTTGAAGACAGTGAAATCACCTTCCATAGAAAGATTTGTGTGATTTTAGAGGGAAAATGTGAATATCATGATTTAATTTATTCCAAAATTACTCAAACTATAGAAATATATTCCTGGGAGTGATGCTGTAAAACTTGTCAAAAATAATATTCCTTTGATACTGTGCCTTCAAAAATAATCTATGAAGGCAAAAAGGGACTGACAATGCATAGTCTTTGCATAGAGCATTTTTATTCACTTTAAATTAATGCAAACCTGAATATTATCATCTTATGCTATTTAGCATGTTAAAAGAATTACATCAACTTATTGTGCTAAATGAAAAACTACTCTGAATGAGAAAAAAAAGGAATGGATTGCATGCTGAGAATAACCTATGGATTAATATTTAAAGTTTCTCAAGAGATGATGTCATAATAAAACTTCCTGGGACAGAGAATATAATGGTATTAGTCATAGATTTCCGGAAATGCTGATCCAACATCTTTTAACACTGGAGGATTTTTATTTATAGAAATCTGTAACAATTATTGATCCAAAGTAAGCTCAGGTTGTGTTTGATTCTTTCTTAATATTCCATGATGAAATGGTATAATGTTTGCTATTTATTTTTTTAGTCTGGTCCATAACCATCATATCTTGATTTTTTTTCACTTTTCGAAGTTTCTCATATCTTTGCAAGTGTTGGAGAATATAATTTGACAGGTTAATTTTAATACCAAAGATTGTCACAATTTAATATTACCAGGGAGAGATGAATATTCACTCTTCCAAAAATACAGAAGGAAATGACTTACTCGTGGAGAACTTTAAAAAATGATACACATGAATATTTTAAACTTAATGTCATTTGTATGAATCATAGCTGAATATAATACTGTAAATTTATAGAGTTGGGTTGAAATTTCTTGGTATTTGGGCAATCTTCATTCTTTCTTATTGTTCTGGTCCACAGATTTGAGCATCTGACCTTACTTCCAAACAAAGATAGAATAGTAGAGGTGAAGTAATTTCTTGTTACTAAAACTTCATTAATTTCATAAGCATAATATATATATACAAAACGCTCACTATCAAAATAAGCCACAAACTTATTTTAAATTAAACCACACTTAAAATAATTTAGCCAAGTACTGTTTATGAACAGGAAGACCTGATGTCTTATTTAAAGCAAATCAACATTTCTTCAAGTTGTCAATATTATTTTAGAAATAATTAGCATTAGTTAAGGAGACTGTATTATTGGTTTATCATAGGAAAAAGTTACAGAGAGCATCAACTTATAGAGTCTTATTATTCTGTGTCCTTTTTTAAACTTAAGGTTCTGATAACTTAGAACTATGTAATCAAATTTCCTCTTCTTTTAAAAAATCCTTTATTGCTGAGTTCCTACAAACTGTTCCTATAAAACTTTCAGTCACCGTCAGTGGTGCCTGGTAAATGTACTAGCCTTGAACAACAGACAGAGGTTTCTATACAAGTGGTTATGCAGTTAATAATTTCTTCAGGAAGGCATTGCTGCACTACTTCTATGCTATTATCAGGAGTCCCTTTGTCAGTTAATATATGTTTCACATATAAGGCCTAACACTTTCGAAGATGCCTCCTAAGTTGGCAACCAAGCTAATGTTATAGAGTAAACTATAACAATTTGTCCCTCAAAAAGATCCTGTCAGTTGTCTGAAAATACTGAAAGTATTTAAAAATTACTTCATATTTTTTATAGCATTTCATTCAGGCATGTAATAAATGTTCAATATATATTCGCTGAATTAGTATTTTTGCTGTTGTCATTGTTGTTAATAATAAAGAATGAGCCTTTAGATCCATCTACCAATTTACAAGAAATACAGGGGCAAAAGAACATGTTAAGCTACCCCATGGGAATTGAATCAACAAAATCCAGATCATGGGAGATGCTACAGATAAACGATCTAGTTTTGTCAACAAATTGTAAGAGGGGGAAAGAGAGGTGGATGGGGAATCTACAGATTAAAAAGAGGTAAAAGATGTATAAAAATAGTAGGTGAAACTAAATCATAGTGTTTATGGATGCACACTTAGGTGAGGAAACTATAAAATAATGAAGTGATTACCACAATAGTCAGAAGGATGGTTACTCTTAGGAGAGGAGGAGCAGGTGGAGCACTTCTGGGGTGGTCAGCCATGGTTCTTTTTCTGACATGGATGGTAATTACAAAGGTGTCCCGGCTTCCAATAATTCATTAAATTGTATATTAGTTTTCTAAAGTTTTCTATAGGTGTGTTATATTTAACAACAAAAAAGTTTAAGAAATAAACAAGAAATACATATATTTTCAAGTTAGTTACCAACATGACACCACAACAGAGTTGAGAAGAGATGTCCTGTAGCTCACCATTATATAGTATAGACAGATATAATAGATATAAATAACAGCAAGGTCACAGAGCATAGTAAAATGTAGTAAAATAATTAGGAAGTGATGAGTTTTGAGTAACTAACTGTGCTTTTAATATAACAGTTTACTTACTTGTATGTTTATACAACTTAATTTTTAATAATGGCTATATTTAACAACTGGCTCACGAAATTCCTGGAAATGTAACAACCAGCTACAGCAAGCTAAGTATGAGCTGCTCTGGCACACTCCTGTCTGCATCCCAACAATTCTGCTTTCTTGTATTTTTAAAAGAAATTTAGTTTTTAAAATGAAATGCATACTTGCACAATGTTTTAAAAGTCAAATAGCTCTGCAATGATTGTTGAAAAATCCACTGGACTCTGCTCCTCTTTACCCCATTTTATGATTCTTAGAGGTAACCATTTCAATTATTTTAAGTGATTCTATCTTTCTTATAAAGACACCAGTCCTATTGGATTAGGGGCCCACCCTACTCTAGTATGACCTCATCTTAAGTAATTACATCTACAACAACTTTATTTCCAAATAAGGTCACATTCTGAAGTACTGGGGGTTAGGACTTCAACATACATTTTCTGGGGAAGAGGACAGGACACAATTCAACTCATAACAGTGGGAAAGGGATTTTGTGTTTTAATTGCTTCTTAAACAGATTTTCAGACAATTTCTTCTCCTTCACTTCACCCCTTACTTTCAAAAATAGCCTGTTTGCTGCTGCCAATTCCTGAGACTTCGGGGTGGGGGTGGGGTGTCTCATGGTGTAAACTGCTTGGCTTCTTAGCTTTCCTTAGCCAGTTTAAGACAGTTTTCTCAGATATGCTAAGTCAACTACCACTCATAAGTTTTCCAACTGACAAAATTTTGCCACTGTTTTCTCTGATCTTCTCTGATCTCTCTTTATCATTGAAGGTTTATGCCTTTAAAAAAAGTCTCTTTACCATTGTTTTAGTGGGGTTTGAGGGGGTAACAGAGACTAAAATAAATACTCAAGCCAGCATTTTCATTCTCTCCTTCTTAAATAATGTCTTCTTTCTTAATTCTCTTGCATCTCAAACCACAACAAAACTTTTTAGAGAAAGAGTTTCTCTAATCTCTGTATATGTGAATAATGGAGGGATAGAGAGAGACATGGGGTAGGGAGAGACAGAATCAGATTTCGTTGATTTAAATCCACACTCTATGATACTACTCTGCCTCCATGGAGTGGATAAGCAAACATCGATATAGTACTCACCACTCAAAAAGTGAATGGCTGGAAAGCAATCTGACAATGCATATGAAAAACTATAAAAATGTTTAACATCTCTGATGCATAAGTAGTACAACTCTCAACATTTTATCCTAAGGATATAATTTAACAGAATGAAGTGACACTGTGGACTTTCACTTATGGTGAATGGTAGACTAAATATTCTGAAAAACCATCCCACTACAAAAACCTACAAACCCTAGATAAAATACAAAAAAAACAAAAAAACCTTTTAAAAGGTATAGCTGAGCTTGTAAGAAGGAAAATCCTCAGGAGTGAAAAATAAAGAGGGAGCTATAAACTAGCATGGGAAGTGACTGATGACCCTGAGTACATGTATCACTCCCAGGAACCTAAAGTCTCAGGTTTTCATAACCTCATGTATGTGGGAGACAAGATCTTGGGCTCAGATAAGGTTGGAATTGAGACCTCCACATAAAGCCAGACTCTCAACAGACAGTAAGGTGAGACAAAATGTAGATAAAAGAGAAGGAATGCGGGAGACTCAATCTTCTTCAGTATAACTAAAGAGCACACAGTATAAAAAGAAAATCTTTAAAGTTTCGAGACAGAAAAGAGAGAGCATCTAAAAGGAACAACAATTAGACAGGCAGTAACAGTGGAACAACTTCAGATTGCTGAGAGAAAACCAAATTACTGTCAATGTAGAATACGACATCTACTGAAATTATGTGTTTAAGAGTAAGAGTGAAAGGAGGACATTTTCAGAAAACCAAAAACTGAGCTATCACCAAAAGATGTTCATTAAAGAAGTTTTCAAGCGTATTCATCAGGATAAAAAAAAATAATCCCAGAAAAAAAAGTCTGAGATTTATAAAAACAACGATAATGTCTAATTTGGAGGTTAAAAACAAGATGGTGCTAAAAAAAATTGGATAACAATAACTTTAAAGACAACAGGATGATGATTAGCATTCTAAGGCCCTTGGATAGTTTGGGAAGGGAGGTGGGGCTATTGATTTAGATTTTAAGGACACATTGCTAAACTTTAAGAGTAATTACTAAGAATAAAAATAGAGTTATAACTCTCAAAATAATAGAGGGGAAAATGTACAATCAAAAGAAAAATCTGAAAGAAAAGAAGACAGGAGGGGAAGACAAAAAATCAAGACAGATAGCACAAAATAAAATGGTAAAGATAATTTCACATATCAACAATTAATTAAAATCACAATAAAGTGTAAAGTTTCCAAACTCACCAGTTAAAAGAAAGCTATCCTCAGACTGGATTAAAACAAAACAAAACAATCCAGATATTTGCTGTTATCCTAGAGAAAACCTAAAACACAAAGAAGACATGGTATATCAGAATAATTAATGTTAGCTGCTATAACAAACCATCCCTATGATCTCTGAGGCTTAACACAACAATTAGGTTTATTTCTTGCTCACATCAGAGTTCATCAAGTCAGAGTGCTGCTTTGGCTGTTGTTCCTTCAATCAGTGACATAGGAATCTGGGGTCTTTCAATCTTAGTTCTACCATTTTGGAGTTTTTTTGCCGCGAGCCACGTGAGCAGGGGAAAGAGTGCATTGAAAACCACGTATGACATTTAAGGGGCCAAGCACAGAAGGGCTATACATCACTTCCACAACTATAACTGTAAAAAGAGCTTGGAAATGCAGTCTTGTGTTGCCAGGAAGAGGAAATGGAATTAGTGAGCATCTAGCCAGTCTCTGACACACACAAATGTTGAAAATAAGAAAAGATGGAAAAGGGTATGCCAGGCAGACACTAACCAGAAGAAAGCTAGAGTAGCTGTGTTCATAATGGACAAAACGGTCTTCAAAGAAAAATATATTGTTAGGAATAAAGATAGTAACCATATAACGATAACAGATTCAATTCACCAGTAAGAGATGCAGTTTCTAAAATAAGGTGCCTAATGATATCTTCAAATAACATAAACCGAATATTGACAATTACAAGAAGAAATCAACAAGTCCACTACCATTGTAGGATGTAACATATATCTTTCTCAGGAATTGATGTTGCACAGACTAAAAATGAGCAGCATAGTATAGGAAATAATAATACAATTAACAAGCTTGATCGAAAGGACATGTATCTAACTACAGGGAATGCACATTTTTCTGAAGAGTACAAGAAAGATTCATGAAAACTGACCATATACTTAGCTATAAAGCCAGTCTCAACAAGTTTCCCAGAATCAATATCATACAAATCATGTTCTCTGATTACAGTACAATTAGGTTAAAATAAATACCAGAAAGATAACCAAAATAAAGAAGACCGTGTATGATGATGTTCACTCTAGCGTTAATTACCTATAATAGTGAAAAATTCAAATCACCGAAATATCCAATGATATGGGTATGGTCAAGTAAATTATGCCTTATCAACCCAATGGGGTATCATGTGGACATTAAAAATTACTTGTTTAAAAAAAGACTATGTTTAAAATATAATATTAAGTGAAAATTTAAAATCTATATGTTACTTATGATTACAACCATGGGAATATATTTGTGCATTTAGACAAAATAAGTGTGCAAATTAGAAAGGTATGAACTATTGAAGACAGTTGTTATAGTGATGAGATTATATGTAATTTTACTTTTAAAAGGATTTTCTGTGATGTGGTTACATTGTTTAATGTGAGTTAAAAGAATCAATAGAAGACAGGCTCTCTGTCTGGCAGCTGATGCTAGTTATGCCTTAATATCCATTACCCCTTTCTTTTCTAACAATAGAATTTTAGTTGGGTACATAACTGCCCAAAACAAGAGTACATTTCCCTGCCTCCCTTCTAGCTAAGCATTATGATGGGACAAAGTCTTAGCCAGTGAAATATGAGAAGTGGGTGCCCTTAAACGTAAAGAGTCTGTCCTCCTTTGACCTTTTCCTTCATCTTGTTACCTGAAATCTTCCTTTAGCTTTGTTATTGCCTGTTACATGGGGGTACTGAATCTGATATGCATTTGACTGGATGAGGGACTGCTTTCCAGTTTAATAAATGAGAATCTGTGTGACTCATGAGGACAAATATGTGTTTTCTATTCAACCGGTGCCAGTACAAGCTCTGAAAACAACAGGATTATCCATCCTATTTTTGGAAATCAAATGAGGACATATTAATATTGAAGAGTACACATGTATGTTGAATATATTCCAGTGGGGAACATACATATTTATTCCAATATTCTTTATCATTTAAGAGAATGTTTTAGGAAAGGATGGAATCCATTTATAGGCTACTTTGCACAATTTAAATCAGGAATAAACCTCCACATTTTAAATGTTAAACAAAATCAAAAACTGTATTTTTAAAATGCAATAAATAATGCACTTTGTTTAATTATCACAGCCTCAGGGAAGATTTGATATAATCTAATAGCCTGGATCACAAAAAATCAATAATTTGTATTATATCAGGAATGAGAATTTATCAATTCAAAAGGAAATTGATAAATATTACTCAAAACAGTCTTTATATTTTAAAAAAAATACAAAGCACAACATTTTTTTGGTAGTGGGAGGTAATTAGGTTTATTTATTTATTTATTTTCAATGGAGGAACTAGGGATTGAACCCAGGATCTGGTGCATGCTAAGCACGCGCTCTACCACTGAGCTGTACCCTCCCTCAACATTCTGCCCCAGGTGCTCACAATGCTCAATAATGATTAGGTATGCCATGTCATGCCTGCTGTAGCAACAAATTCATTATTATTTTTATTATAATTCAGAGTAGGTCAATCACAAGCTGTTCTATAAAAACCACATGCTACTAAAAAAAAGATACTGGAGGCTGACTCAAGAGCAGCCTTTTATTCTGTGAATTCTAATATTTATGCGAAGCATAGCCTGCTCAAATATTTTTTTAAATGAAGGAAAATCGAAATTGAATAAAAGGTACAGGGATTAAATACTCATCATTTCTTGAACAAAACCATATACAGCTAGACTGAGTGCATCTAGTTGAAATAATTTATTTAGGTTAAAATTCTGTCAGCAAGAAATATTTGTACCTATGGTAATACAAAAGGGCTTAAAAATCTGCCACACTTTTGGTTAAGAGAGCATACCAAGGGCTTGTTTATATTTCGTTTTCCTTGAATGCACATACTCATCATTTATAGACAGACAAGCAGATTGTTGAATAACTTGATTTTCTGTCAATTAGCTGTGCATTAACATGATGGAGAACTATTAATACACAAGTCTTGACACCAGGCAAATAATTCCTTTTCCTCTTTTTCCAATTCATCATTTGACACGAGTTCATTAACTTTCACAATGTCAAAAGAGGGGGTGGATAAAACGATTGTCTGTTTTTGCTTTGTACCTGATGAGTCCATTTGCAGCTCCTAGGTAGAATTATAAATAAAAGTGGAAAGTGTTTTATATTTTATTTTTCACTATTTTATGTTTTTATATTTGACTGTTTATACTTAGCCTCATCTCAAAATATTTTATAGCAGATTTTTAAAAAATTACAAAGTAAAATATGAATACATGTTCATTGCAAATATTCCTGCAATGCAGTATACTGAAGCAGATTTTCCACTGTATATAGTTCTTAATAAGTGTAGATAGAAATGACTTCCATTTTGAGAAAAGCACCATTAGAGATGTGCTGAATCAACAATGTCAACATATAGAAATAGGGTTTTTTGCCAACTCATGCTGATGTGGAGCCAAAATGGCCGTTATTTACCAGAATAGCTACTCATATTGTTTAAGAATTTTTAAAATATGTGTTACCAAGAGGAACGTAGCTTTATACTACCCAGGGTATATACCAAATGTATGTATTTCATCCTTGAACTTGTAGATTAGGAAAATTCTACTTATGAAAGTAGAATTACTTACAGTTTGAACATTGTCCAAAAAAATACAAGTTAAACTTACATTTTCTGCAGAAACATTTTTCTCTTCAGCCATCTTATAAGCTTTTCTCATTTTTTCAACTTTCATTTGAGCTTGCTTGGATCGACGACCCAGATGTTTAATTTGACTTTGTTGCTGGTAGCGTCGATATAGAGGTTGAAGACTTGAGAAGGATGAGGGGCACCTAGAAAATATTTGTAGTATAGACAGAAAAATTCCATAAAGTAATACAATTTAAATGTAAAGCAAGTTCCAAATTTTATTAAAGCATCCTCTAGCAAATACGTCATAAACCTCAGTGCTTAGAGCAATACTGCATGTAAGTTTTTAGGTCAAAGTTATCATTTCTGCCTATTACATAGCATGGTTCTTTATCTGCCACATATGAAGGTGTATAGATAGGTGATGTTTATGATGATGATGATGAAAATTATAAGACATGGTATCAATGTAAAATCAGTTTTCTTAGAAAACACCATGTAGTAGCCATTTGAATCTTTATATATAACCGTATATTAACATCAAAAAGGATTACGTTGCATAATGGCTGCAACAAGCTGTTTTTATGTGTTGGGACCAGACACAGTTGGTGCCGTGCTCATAATCCCCTTGGCCATACCAATGCAGGACACGAAGGCCCAACTTCTAACTGTCAGCATTGGCCTCAATTAGGCGGAGAGTTTTCTTATGAAAACAAGAGCCCACATGCAGGGAAAGTGCCTCAGAATTAATACCTCCCCTCCTGAGCTACCCTTAACCAATGACTAATGGGTGCTGGTGTATTAATATCTTAACTCCCTTGCCCGCTGCGGGATAACTTGAATTGTATGTTCTACACTGGCTAGGGCGTTCCCAGGAGGAATTAAGTTTCAGTTACCCACAGGGATAACCTGCTTGTTAACATACACTGTTTTGGCTGCCTGCCCTTTCCTGTTTCATTTCTCTACCCCACTGATGAGATCCTGGTGGTTCCTGGGATCACCTCCCAAATAAGCTACTCATACTCAAATCCTTATCTCAGAGTTTGCTTCTGGGAGATCCTAAACTAAGACTTCATTCAAAGAAGCCTTTAAGAAAGTACTTTTTCCCTCTTCAATTGATATAGAATTTGGCTACTTATTTGCCTCTTTAAATGACTCATTCTTGGATAATCAGAGCAGGGAGCCTACAGTTATATATGGTGACAGAGAAAATTACACCATTTATTCAACCTTGGTGGTAATAGGGTTAAGTTCCATATTCAGTGCTTATACGGATGAGATAGAGGAAATCTATTTCATGATGACAGACTGAGCCCTATACCAGGCCATCTGTCTGGTAAATGTATAGCTTTGATTATAAAATAAATGGGCTAAATTATGTTATTGGGTCAGCACCCACTCATTTCTACTTCTGAAAAAAGCCCAGTGTGTTTGCCTGACAGTGCGTCACCAGTGTCATTTCATGTACTAAAGGAGTATTTTTCATTCCAAATACGACTGTGTGAAAATAGACTATCAATAGGTCCTCTTCCGTCTGATTATCTCTTTTTAAGAAAAAAGGCTCAATTTGTAAATAAGATAGGCTAGGTAAGACTTGGTAATGGAAAGAAAAAAGGAATATAATTGGTGCAGTCATATTCTGTCCATGTTGTTCCAGATCATAATACAGTCTATTTTGCTACAACATACTTTTCTATAATGTGAACTGGCTCATATATTATTGGTAAAGAAGGGAATAATGTCACTGTAATTTATATGCAATTTACCCTCGGCAAGGGGAGCCAGAATAGCAAGAGAAGAATTATAACCTTCAGCAGAAAAGGAAAAAGTCTTGCTCTGTGCAGCATGGGCAACAGGGGCCCTTTTGGCTACATTTATGAAAACAAGAATTAACTCCAGCACCTAGGACTCTCTCCCCAGAGAGCCCCCCCCCCCACTGCCAACAAGCACAATCTTACTGCCCTCCACCCTACTCCTTGCTTTGGGTGGTTCATGGTTCTTGGCAGGTCACATTGCCTCTCATGCCCACTTAAAAGGCCACCACATTGGCCCAGGTCTCCACTTCCATCTGCGCTGCCTCGGTGCCCACTACCTGCTCTAATTAAAGAGTGGCCAGTATTTCCACTCTATTGTACTTTTTAAAAATATTTTCTGGGGCAGACTGCCTAGTGATACAAGTTATCTCCCCGGGTACCAACTGTCCTTTTTGTTAGTGCTCTGTTTACAAAGTTGCATAACTTTTGAGCAATCTGCCCCAACCTTATTTTTCCCAAGTGCTGTTATTACCTTTTGTGAGCTATTTGGCAGAATGTGACCATTTCCAGAAGTGCCCCTAGTATTGCAACCCCAGTGAAGGATCAACTTTACCTAACTTCAGAAACAATTCGTAGCTGGTGCTGACGCATCTCTTCTGTTTTTGGTCTTTGTAACAGATACTTCATTTCTTTTTTAAGACGTTTTGAGATTATTCCAGTCTCTGCATAATCAACTATGTCATACATTATCATTGTCCTGGGAATGCTTTCGAGGTTTAACCTTCGCCAATAGTTATTTCTGCCACCAGAAGATGCAGGGGTCTCATCCAGAAGACTGGAATACTATATGGAAAAAATAAGTAAGCATGATTAGCTGTAGTGCTTTAGAATGTTTGTAGACACATTTCCCAAGGTTCCACTCAAATGTTACTTTGTCCAAACAGCATTCCTTGATCCCATCTCTGAACTTTACTGGAATTCCTCTTCTGTGACTCTTATTTCTGACTACTTGATGTTTTAGCTCTCTGTGTATCTCTCAGCTCCCCTACTGGAAGGGAGGATCCTTTTCATACAGTATCATGTACATAATGTCACACTCACTAAATATATATCTAATGCATAAACATTACTATTTATTTAATGTATAATTTTATTTATTTAATGCACTTAATATTTATTTAATACATAAACATTAAACCTTTAAGGTAAATATAACTTAGATAAACTAAATTCAGGATGAGTCTAAAAACTGAAAATAGCTATGTGATCTACGTATCTGCCAATGTTTGTTTGTGACATGCTTGCATTGGGAAGACAGTTGCACAAACCTTTTTAGAAATAATTAGCTCATCTCTGGCGCAAAGTGGCAAATTTCACTATTTTCATTTCAAGTATTTATAGAAATCGCACTTTTCTCTTTTTAAAATTTAAAATATCAAATTAGGAATTAAAAATGTAAATACATGTAATCAATCAACCTTATCAATGTTCACTTAAGAGATAGAAATAGGGCAGGAGGAGCTACAATGCTAGGAAATGGAATAATAGCTACACATTTAGGGTATTACCCACCCCTCCATACACACACACTCTCTTGCACCTAAACAAATACAGGCAGTCTTCCTTTTGTATCATTTAGGTATGCACGAATTTCAATTACCACCATTTAGTCAAATGAACTCAGTCCTTCAACACCATGGTTCAAATTTCAGTTATCACAGTATTACTGAGTAATTGCATAAAGTACAAACTCTGCTGCTAGCTTTTCAGTCCATTGATTAGTACATAAATAACAGATATGCACGGTGGTAAATGACAAATCATGTCACTTCTTTCAGAGTGTGTCAGTGACTGGTCACTGTGGATCTGCTATTTAGTTCACACACAGACAGCAAAGTATGTAACTGTGTTGCCTCTTCGTCTCCCAGTGATAAACCCATGTGACATTTTATAGATAAAGATAATCAAAGAGGGGAAAAGTCCAACAAAGAAACAAAGTGGTAAGACTGGAAATGAAATTCACAGACTGTTAATTGGAGTTCTAGAAGAAACAGGTGACCATGGGGATCCTGACACTATCATCATTCAAGAGACTGCAGGTAGGCTGCTAGAGGAACTTGGTGAAAGTGAATCTAGCAACATAAATGAGGAAAATGGCTGTGATGAAAAGGATGAAGTTTTCTCAGAGGAAGTAATGCTGGCAAAAAAGACACTTCATATTAAAGAAGCTCTGAGATATTCCACAACATTAATTTATTAAAAAAAATTCAGAACATTTATTTTATTTTAGTACAATTAGTTCAATTTAATTTATTTATTTTAGGGGGAGGCAATTAGATTTATTTATTTATTCTTAGAGGAGGTACTGGGGACTAAACCCATGACTTCATACATGCTGAGCATGCACTCTTACCACTGAGCTATACCTATCCCCCAAGATATTCCACAACACTTAAAGTGCAAAGGACAAAATGTTGGTAGGTGATCCAAGGTGAGAAAGAAGTATGGCAATTTGCCAGGGCATAAAGAAGATGTTCACTCCTTATTGCTAGTTATATGAGAAGAACAAGAAGGCAAGCGCTGTTTAAATTACTCTTGATAAACTGGGTTTTAGGTTTTTATTTTTAAACAGATTTATTGAGATTCACATCTCAATAAAATGTAGAGTGTAAAATTAAATAGTTTTTAGTATGATTGATAAGCTTTTTACAAAGAGGTTAATAAGCTTTTTACAGAGAAGTAAAACATTTTAATTCTCAATGTTTCTATTTTAAATTATAGTGTACTAAATACATGTTTTGCTTTTTTCCATTTTCCTATATATTTATAACACAGTAAGAGTTTTTAATGTTCTGACAAGATTTTTGAAAGGCAGGAAACAATTACAATTTTTCCCATTGATGACTGAGTTTGCTCTGCATGGTTTACAGCTTGTGTAGTCATTTTTATGGCCCTGAACTACTATGCAAAGTGAGGACTCCCATATATTTTATTTCCAGAGAATGGAGTGGTAAAATGGGTAAACATCTCAGAACTGTCAATGATCGGCTCTGTATTTATTGGCTATATATGACCTTGGGCAAGTTTTTAAAAATCTCATTAAACTCCATTTTTCTAATCTGTTAAAGGGTCACATAATTTACAAACTTGAAGATTAAAGCAGATAATATGCATATAAAGAGCTAAAAACAATGCTGTGTCTGTCCATAAAGGGCTCAATGAATGTCAGCAATCATTATATCCCTCTCTTCCAATTTGTCAATCTGGGGACTTCTTTCTATGACACCAATGCTTGGCAGAGTCACAGTCTGCAAGTATGAGACCCATGTCCTTAGCAAAGATAGTTGGCATCCCCAAACTCTACTTATTTCCTGGTTCACTTCCATATTCTTCCAGGTTAAGGCTCTCAAAGAAAGAAAACAGAATTGGGAATCTCTAAAGCACTGCATTTAATTTCATGTTTCACAAGGAAGCAACTGAGTGAACAGTTAAGGCCATATATTATCATTACTATGAGCTAGAATTTTGGGATCACTTGTTTCTTTAGAACTTCTAAAATAAAACAGGATAATAATAGTACCTACTTCTTAGGGTTGTCATGATAATAAAGGGAGTTGGCATTACACAGCATTTGCTATTGTTATTATTCAGGTATCTAGTTTAAGTTCCCTGATTCAGCACTGCTGTCCGACCTGTTAACGCAAACCAGAAACCTAGGAGCCATGTTGGACACCTTCTTTCGGCTTACCTCCCTGTCTTCAAGGCCCACTGCTTTTATTCTCTAATTATCTCTTGCATCTCCAGCCAGCCCTAAACCAAGATACCACCATCTCTCCTAAAATCTGTAGGAACCTCTCAACTAGGAGAACGCTTCTGCTGTCTCTAGTCTGTTCTCTACATTGCAGCCAGGCGGATCTCTTCACTTATTAGATTATATCACCTCATTTCCTGAAACACTGCACCAGCTTTTCACTGGGCACAGAATTAAGGCAAAAAGCAAACACCTTACTATGGTCGAAAGCCCTGCATGATGATCTCCTACCAGCCCTCCAGCCTGACTGCATACCACACCTTCTGTGCTCTCTCTTCTCCAGGTCCACAAATTTGCTTTCAGGATGTGCAGCTCCTCCCTCCTGCCACAGAGTCCTGGGGTGCACCACCTGCTGAGCCCCAGACTGAGGCTGTGATATATTATTGCTTGCCTGCCTATCAACCATTTCTCACTTCTCTCTTACTTACGGAGCCCTGATCTTTTTTTTTTTCAGGTATGGAACTGACATATGATCCAGGAAGGAGGTCCCCAGCACATGAACCATGAACGTTCTAACTCAATTGTGGAAAATGATCTCCTTTCCCTTTATCACTAATTGGTTTATGGGGAGCATGTGATCCACTTCTGACCAATGGTACCTGTGGGGAAGTCTGTTGAGGGCTTCTGGGAAAGATTTCTTCCTGAGACAAGCAAAAAGATGCTGGGAATCCCCTTCTTCCTGCCTTTTAATGTAGTTGAGAATGTGATACTCATCTTGTTACTGTGTGAAGGAAGCCACGAGAACTGTAGAGAAGCTGACCCAGGACCCTGATGTCCTTGAGCTGTGGCATTAGCTAGCCCAGGACACACCTGTCCAGGGACTTCTTATATGGAACAACAAATGTCCTTTATTGTTTAAGTCTCTTGTGAATTGGGATATTCCATTACTTGTAGCAGAAAGCTTCCAAACAACAATAGAACCTTTCCTCACTAGGTCAAATTCCCGTCATGCACTCTTAGCACCATGTATTTATTTTTTTCTGATGTTTTTATTGAGATAAAATTCACATAATATAAAGTTTACCATTTTAACCATTTCAAAGTGTAAAATTCAGTGGTTTTTAGTAAATTCAAAGTATATATCACTACTAATTCCAAAACACTGCCATCACCCCAAAAAGAAACCCTACATTCCTTAGCTATCACTCCCCAGACACAAAAAGCCACATATTATATGATTCCATTAATATGAAATCCAGAATAGGCCAATTCCAAAAGACAGCAGATTAGTGGTTGATAGAGGCTGGAGTGATGGAGGAATGGGAGGTACCTGCTTAATGGATGTAAGGTTTCCTTTTGGGTGACAAAAAGGTTCTAAAACTACATGGTAGTGATGTTTGCACAACACTGGGAATGTACTTAGCTCCGCTGAATTGTACACTTTAAAATGGGTAAATTTTATATTGTGTGTATTTTACCACAATAAGATAATGGATGATTCTTTATTCTTAGAGGATAGGATCAGATGGCTTATTTTGTTCTTTGTTTTCAGTATATAAATCTAAATTCCTTACTTGCACATAATCTTTCAGAGTGACAATATCTATTTTATCAGTTATTTTGAACTTCTGGAAAAGATGTTCATCTTCCATAATTTGATGATAAAATTTCTTTTCCCCCATCATTTTGCAAGCATCAACCACCGCCTATAAAGAGAATAGAAAATACTTTTAAAATAGTAGTATAACAGTAATAACTATCAGCACACACTTTACATTTTTTTGTGACAAATACATCAAATACTGTTCCTTTCTTCTAGCAGTTTGCTATTCAATAAAAAGACTGTATTTACAAAGAAAATGCAGCTAGAGGAGTAGTTGAATCTATAATCCTCAGAGGACCATAGTTTTTTAAAAAAATCTGTTTTTCCCTCTTTGAAAAACATTATTTTCCTTAAAAAAAAACCAAACAAACCTATAACATCATTCATGCTGTCAATGCAGAGAAAACTTATCGGTTATTAAGCAGGTTGCCCTAGGAACCGCACTGAAAGGTGGTACTGGGGCCAGCTCTCTTTTATGTGGTAGTTAATACATCGCCCCCAAACGGAAACATGTCTGTTTCAGAGTGCTTAGACCTCCCTCTCCTTCAAGCTTCATGCTCAGTAGCAAAAGAGTAGCAAAGGGTTTTTTCTTTTCTCTCCGAAATGTCAACATTTTGCACTCAAGAAAAGCACGTGAGAGGGCAGAGACAGAAGAATCACAGAAAATACGGAGTCTCAAATCGTGTCTGGCCCTATTTGCACCATACCCTTCCACATGTATCTACCCTTGTGCTAAGAGCTATACACAGACTGTGAGTACAGACTTAAGAGCTCCCCATCCTCCTCCCCACCCCACATCAGTATGTGCTGAGTTTTCTAATACATATTTATATTATATGTTTGTGCTTTTGGCCACAAAGGGTATGCTCATGTGAAGGGAGACCTGGCATAAATGAAAATTCAAGTATTGTTTGATTCCAGATCAGTTTCTCTTTTTCTTTGTATCTTAGAATGTGATACTGTGAAAGTATGGGAACTCTGTGTTATAATGCTGATATAAGGCCACAGAACAGCAGTTGAGACAGGATTAAAAATCGGAATCTCTATTTTTTCTTTAATACACAGTACAACAGCAAGCCTTAATGTATTTTCTACTCCGATCCTCACTTTTGTTATCCAGAGTATTTCTTACTTATTTCTTTATTTAAATTCCAAAACTTAGAACTCAGACACATATGGAAAAACGAAAGAAAATATTCAAATGGTTGTAGTTTTATTCCTAATGTGCTAAATTGAAGGGACAGAAACAGTTTCCTAAGAATGTGATGGAACCTTTTTTTAGGCAGATTATTTTTGTTTTCCATTTCATTAGTTTCTCTATACATGATGCATCTATGGAAAGGGCAGTATTGGCACATATCTCCATTATGCGTTCTTGCAATTAATTTCCTGTGGGTTCAAATTAACCATCCCTACAGTGACATTAAAGGTAAAAGCAAATAGTTATACACTGAAAGGTCTGAAAACTATATAATCTCTGTCTTGAGAGTTTCTTTAGATATAACTATATTTTATTGTAGCTCAAGTTACTTAGAAAAGGTATTTCTTGCCAGTTCCTCCCTACTCTACTCCACTCAGCCATCGGCACCATTGTCTCCAAGTCCCAGTTTCCTTATTTGTACAGTGTCTCAGCTGTGTGGCTCAGCTGTGTCAGGCCCACCCCAGTCTCTCAGCCAAAAAAACCCCATGCCTGGCAGCACAGGGCAGGCTCGTTGCCCACTTGTGACAGGGGTTTGAAAGAGAGTTTGTCCTCCAATGACCAAGATGTTCTTTCTCAGACATCGGCTGTGTATGGTCAGATTTAGGAAAGTCCTTCTGGATAGGACGGGATAGGAATGAAGAGCCCAGCACCAGGAGAAAGGGAAGGTGAAACTAGGCAAGGATTCCAGGAGAGCAGTCAATCAGACAAGGATTCAAGAGGCAGGTTCCATTCCTAGTGGGTGACTCAAAGGGTCAGAAGGGGGCATCTCTAAATTTGACACCTTCCTTGATACCTGGCATCACTGTGGCCCAGAAGCCCCCACAGCCCTGCAGCTACTTGCTGGCGTATATCTATACTTGGGCTTGTCAAGTTACTCTAATATCTCAAGTCACTTCCCTGCCTGGCTGGAAATTCTCACTCACAAAGGTAGTAATAGCTGGGATCCCCACACAGGAAGGTTTCTTGGTTCGGTACAGTTCAATCAGTCTCAGAATTAATAAAACCACCATAACTGCTAGTGTTGTTTCAACCTTGAAAGGTGCACAGTACAGTGGAAAGATGGAGAAGGGTTCAAGTCTCAGTTCTGGACCTGACAAGTCTCTCCAAGTTCCAGGTTCCCCTTTAGGCAAAATGGGATAACATGTACCTCATCCGAGTTATCAGGGGCCATATAAGAGAACATGCTTAGTGGGGTTCCTGACTCAGGAGTGGTTAAGAGCCTGGGCTCTGGAGTCAGGCTCACTGGGTCTTGGTGTCAGTTCCTTCACTTTGTAGTTGTGAGACCCTAAGCAAGACACTTAGTCTTTCAAAAATGAAGACAATAACAGAATCTACATTCTAGAGTTTATGAGAATTAAATGATAATGCACATAAAATGTTTAACATCATACTTGATAGTGCTCAATAAGGGCAGCTATTATTAATGATAATATATTTTTTGGTTTTTACATAAATGCCCAATCCTCAAAAAGAACAAGGATTTTTCAATTTAAAATAATCGTTGCTGGATGTTAATGCTTAAGAATTGTCATTTACCCAGAGGTGTCCAGGCCACAGTGGGTTTGAGCTCCTTTAGGACAGTGTTTGTCAAATCATATTGTGCCTAGGATCACCTGGGGGTCTTGTTAAAATTCAGGTGCTGATTTGGTGGGTCTGAGAGCCTGCATTTCTAATAAGCTCCAGGGGAAGCCAGTGCTGTGGGTCTGCAGACTACACTTTGAGCAGCAAGCTTTAAAATATTCTAAATATAGTTGGTAGACTAACTATAGTGACAACCCTCTGTAAATAAGTATTGCTCTGAAAATAGACCATTGAAGTAGGTAACTGAAAGGAGATCTCTTTTTTATACACATGGCTATCCAACTGTTCTAGCACCATTTGAACTGCTTTGCACCTTTGATGAAAATCAATTGATCTTCTATGCGTGTGTCTATTTCTGACTTGTCTTTTCTATCCCATTGATCTACGTATCTATCTTTTTGCCGTCACTTCACTGCTGGGATTACTGTAACTTTTAAAGTCTTGAAATCAGGTAGTGTAAATCGTCTAATTTTGTTCTTCTTCTCTAAAGTTGTTTTAGGCTATTCTACATCCTTTCCCTTGTTTTTGCTTTTTGTTTGTGTGTGTGTGTGTGTGTGTGTGAATATATAAGAAATGCTATTGGAAAGCGGTAAGGAAATGAAACCAGAAATGGAAATAAGAACGAGGGGAAAGATGGAGCAACTGAAAAAGAATTGCTGAAACTCTTCTCCTTCATAAATGAACTTGATTAAATACCTGATTGGTCTAAAACTGACTTATTTCTTTCATATTAAGAAATAAATAAACTTAGGAAAGTTATATCAGTTTGCTAAAGACACAATGTCTACATTCAAAGAGCAGAGGAGTTGAGTGAGCTTACAGTGAGAAAATTTCCACTTGTACAGGTTTTCTATTAACCATGAATCCAAGTTTTGCCAGAGTTTGTTTTGAAGCTGAAATAAAGGGAAAAAGGAACCCTAAACTATTTTCTCCAAGTTGGGTATGTTCTGATCATTGCAAACCCCTTATAATGTTTAGTGAAAAACTCAAGCTGAATAGTATAATCACATTTTAAAAATAACAAAATTAAAAAAAATATATTTGTGTGTTTTCATGGAAAAAATGAAGTTTACACAGCAAATTATCAACAGTGATTACACCATGTGAGTGAAAGTTGCAGCACAGAGAAGAAAGGCATAAAGGCATATATTCCTTTAAAAAAACTCTGTGCTATTTCCTTTTTTCAACAGTTACTTTGTAGTTAAAATAACATTTAAGCTATCATACAGCACTTTAATGCATTTTGATATACACACAGTACTTTCCAGTCACTGTCTCTAAGGTTTTTATTTGCTCCAGCCTGGGGATAGCAGGGGCCGCCAGGAACGGCCTCTGGGAAACTTCAGTTCTTAAAAAAGTTCTATTGTATAATCTCAGAGAGGCAACAATTGATGACATTTTATAGGGACAACTATAAGCTTATTTTCTAGATAAATCTGGCATGAATTTATCTCTTGAATATAGAATAAATACCTACGTTCACATTTGAAGTCTGTCTATATAAATAAATATTAATGCTTCTGAAACACCATATTTCACATGAAACCACTAGTTCTTTTGATACATTTCTGAAACTGAGTTAAATTTTTTCTGATATTTCCTGAGAAGAGAGAGAAAAGCAGTTTCTTTTCCTTCTCTAATATTCTTCAGAGAATAAATGCTGCACATGCTGGATCTGATCAGAAACTGCCAGGCTGTGTGGTCTTCTATCCTGAGTATGTGTCATTACTGATGATTTCATATGGGTCATACTTTTAATGTAAAATATTTCCAGAACGCTACAGGAAAATAATCTTTGAGGTATGGTTTATAAAAGGCTAAATATGAGAATGTACATTATCTTTTACTCTATTAGAGTCATGTGTAAGGGTCACAGGAGTAAAACTTATGCTGCAGATCCTCGCTATTAAAAATGTGGTGAATGGATTAGCAGCAGTGGCAGCACCTGGGAGCTGGTTGGAAATGCAGAATCTCAGGCCCCATCCCAGATCTACTGAATCAGAAATTGCATTTTAACAAGATCTTCAGGTGAGTGCTATGTCGTAGACATAATTATGAAGAATTACATGAAACTTAAAAGTATGAGAACTCACAAAAAAGGATTAGTATTTTAAAAGTTCATTTTCAATACTGTAGTACACTTTTCCTAAATATGCTATCAGAATCCAAGAAACAATGATAAAATGCCATTAAAACAAAATTGCATCAAATGTTCAGAATTAAAAAGCCCTGACTAATGGGCCACTTTAATTCATTATTAACAAACCCAAATTTTCATACAAAGAAAAGTGATGGGTATTTTCTAGGGACTTATATAAGTAATTCATTTCAAATTTTTTTAGCTATTAAACGGAGACAATTTGAAACATGATGCTTAAAAACTACTACCTGCCTGCTAGGTGATTGAATGATGAAACAACTTAGCCTGTATAATTTGAATGCAATTCGTATACTACATAGATTAACACAAAATGTACATCATGAAACATTACCTCACTTGATGGCTTTAATAAATTTTTTCCGCTGAAATACTTGTAACCATGGCCTTCAGTATGAAGGAAAATTTTAAACACGATCAAAGGTGGAAATGTTTCACCGCTAAATCTGAAATAGAGACCAAAAATTAGTTATTTGGCACCAGGCTTGGGGCTCAGTTACTTCTTCCCCTTGTACTTAAGATCGTTCACATAGTTTCTTGCATGCAGGGTAAAGGCTATGCCAGAGCATAGAAAGAACTAGTAATGAAACAGATCACAGAGGATAAAAGAGCCACACTTTGGCATGTGTGCTCACAACTATTCTCATATATGTGTCAGACACACTATGGGAGATGAGAGCCACTCTCAAGGCAACTTTTGGCCCAAGAGTCATGCCTCAGCTTCTTCACATAATAATTGTAAATAAGAGTAACACATTCAGTTTGTAATTATACCCTGAAAAGTTATGAGGACTTAAAATAAATTTCTAACATTTCTTCAAATTAACCAGTACTTCTTGAAATAAATCAGCATAAAAACATTACCTGAATCTAACTTTACACTTCATGCAAGGATCTTTAACAAGCTCAGCCTCTAAGGGGCTTACTTTCTTCAGAATTTCATGTGTCACGTGATATTCCTGAAATAGATGATGGTGCTATAAATGGAAAGTGGTACCCTACTCAGACACAATTTATTGAAAATAACAGAGTGGGCATGGTAAAGTGAAAAGTATACTGAACTTCAAGTTCTGAAGACCTGAGTTCTAGTCTTGGCTCCCCTACTTATCATCTGTGTAGCCTTGAGTTAATAACTTCATCATTTTGGCTTTCATGTTTGCGTATGTGTCCCTCCTTGAGATCCCAGGCACTGTTCTTTCCCTATGACAACACTTTTCACAATGTGTTGTAACTACCGATAAATGTATGTTTCTTGCTAGACTGTAAGCTTCATGAAGGTAGGGGCTATCTCTTTCTTCTTTACCATTGTATTCCTAGCACCTAGTACAGTGCCTGGAACACAGCAGGTACTTGGAAAGTAGCTGATGTTGAGTGAATCACTGTAAAATGAGGATGATAATAGAAATGTTACTAAATTTTAAGTACCTCTTATATACCACACACTATGTTGGGTGCCTTATATACATAACGTCATTTAATCCTTACAACTCAGCAATATTATTTGAATATTATCATTCCCATTTTACAAATGAGTAAGCTGAGGCTCTGGGAGTGTCTGTAACTTAACCAAAGGCACAGAGGTGGTAAACAGAGATGCCAGGATTCAAACTTAGATCTGTTTGATTCTAAAGCCCCAACGTTCTCCCTATACAACACTGCTCAACCTTTATGCCTGTGACAATCACATAAAAATGTACACCAAAGGGCTTTTAAAATGACAAAGCATTATTAATGTAAGGTAGTAAGTTGAAGAGCTAGGGTAACAGATTAAAAAAAGAATTTCCTTCTTTTTTTTACTAAAAGAGTCTAAAATTATGACAAACCAGCCTTATGATAGTTAAATATAAGTTCCATATATGAAGATAAGAGACAATGGACCTGAAATGTCACGAGTTTACCTAGGTGGGTTTTCTCTGAGGTATTTTGCTTTTACTGACATCAGAAATGGGTCTGTGGGTCAGATGGTGAAGTGTACACATTGCTGAGAGCTCACGATTTTTTTCAGAGCTGCTAAAATTCTCTTAATGTGACTATTACTATTTATAGACTGCTGTAATCACTGGTGAGTTTATTAGGAGAATATTTGGTACTATACGAAAGAAGGCTTAATACTCTGCCAGGGTCGCCAGAGTTTTTTCTTTGGGGAGTGGGGGGATATGCACCTGTTTGTTTTCACTCAAATAGAACTACATTGTTCATAATGTTCTGCTGACTGCTGTAATCACCGGTGAGTTTATTAGGAGAATATTTGATACTCTATTCGAAAGAAGGCTTAATACTCTGCTAGGGTCGCCAGAGTTCTTTCTTTGGGGAGTGGGGGGATATGCACCTGTTTGTTTTTACTCAAATAGAACTATTGTTCATAATGTTCTGCACTTGCCGTTCTCACTAATGAAACATTTTAGCTACCTTTCTATTGCTAAATCATATGCAAGGCTGCAAGATTTAACGGTATGAAAGCACCAACATTTATTTAACCAGTATCCTACTGACGGATTTATATGGTTTACAATCTTTGCTCTTACAAACAACAGTGCAATGAAATTGTACATATATTGTAGAATGGATTTCTAGAATTGAAATTGCTGAGTGGAAGGCAAAGGCACTTTTAATTCAGAGATTTTTTTATTGTTGCAAGATCATTGTCTCAAATCTTCAAATAAGAAATCGAATTTTAAAAATCATATTGGTTCCAGAAAAAGGAAATAATAGTTACCCATGTTAAAGATAAATCCAGAAATATTCATTTAGGGTTAACCAAAGAAAAAATCCCACAACCCCATGCAATATTATTAGATTCAAATAGAAGAGATTTTAAAAGGTTATATATTCTACCTTTACTTAAGACACGTTTTAGCTTGGTAAGTAATTAAACCTCTCAGAAGAAATGAAAAGCAAAATACATACCGCCGCACAAACTGTGTACTTAAGGAGTTGAAACACTGTTTTGTCCAGATGAGATAACCAAGCTCTCTGTATCCTGTGGGCTGAAATCTCTTTATTTCTGAGAGGAAGGAAAAAAAGTTAAGATCTGTGAAGCAGTTTTCATTTTCTTAAAATCTTGGGGGAACTCTGCATTTATGCTTCCTCCTCCTGTGCCTCCTCATCCCCCACCCTAAGACTGACCTAATGAGGAACATTTGGATGCGGTAATTAGAACTGGTCATCTGCAGAATCCAGTCAGAATGAGGATATGAAATACTTGAGAATATTTCCCTTGAGATTAAAAAAAGTCTTGGCCAAAACTTTATCCTTGAAAGGCATATATATATATATTTATAAAATTAAAAAGTGTGAGGAGACAAACATGCTTTCTAAAAATGTCCATGACCTAAAATGATTCCATTATAGTTAGTTCTTTAAAATGCTGCCCAACTAGTTCAAGTGCTATGAAAATAGAATGTGGAATAGTTGAAGTTACAGTAAGCCCAATTCTCTTCCAGGAGCTGATGACCATGCCCTAGAAAAAGAAACTCCCTTCTCTGATCTTTCTTTGAACCAGGCTCATCCCAGTCAGGTCAGAGCATTATTCTACTTCTGATCACATCCCACTCACTCTCCAGGAACCACCCCCCGCAACCCTGTCATTACTCCTCACAGGGCTACAGACAAAGAGAGGTAGATACTCCTGCATAATGCCACCATTGGCTGGCAAAATGCAGACTGTAAGATGTAGAGTAGAAAAGTCCTGAAATATAGAAACAAACCCTTGAATACTAGCTGATGCCATTTACTAGCTGTTTAACCTGCAAATCACTTACTTTCTCTTGGATGCTGCTTCCTCACTTACAAAATGTAATAATAAGACAGGTTGTGTCAGGATCAAAGAGATGTGTGTTAACATGCTTTGTCAATTATGAAATACTATAATTATAATAATTATTATTCAATTCAAAAGTAATTTTAAAACACACAAAACCCCTCTAATTTACCTTGTTTGGTAAATTGGTAAGTGTTTGATATTAGCTGGGCAAATACCACACTAAAACTGTCCAGTTCAGGAAAATGACACAAGGTGGTTACTTACTGTTGTTCTCCCTTTGTCTTTACAGTATTTGACAAATATACTTTGTCACCTTTTTTCAAGCGCGGATTATCTGATTTTGGAACACCAGTAACTGATGTCTTCAGAGAATGACTCATTTTCCTTACAATGAAGTACTCTGAAAGTACATAAATTAAACATTTGAGGTCTTAATCTTTATTATTACACTGTTTGGATGAGACTCAAGTGCTATATGATTGTTGCACTAATCCCAGAACCCCTTAAAAAGGAAGGTTTAATGGATCTCTTAATGTTGCGTATATTTTTTGTGTACTAAAAATATGCGGTATATTGGAAGACAAGTGGATCTGCCCTTAGCCTTCTAACTGGTCTTCCTGTCTCCAGTCTCTTCATCCTCTACACTGCAGCTGGAGTTAACTTTTTAGAGCAATAATCCAACTTTATCACTCTTCAACTTAAAATCTTTCAGGGACACCTTATTTTCTCCAAGCTAAAGTCCAGACTCCTCAGAATTGCATTCAAGTCTTTTCACAATCTAGATCCATTCTTTCAAATCTCAAAATATCAACTTTCTACCAGGATCCCTCTCTATATGGTAAGAGCAAGAACTTGCCAAAATCAGTGTTTTACAACTCTGTGTTGCTGATCATACCATTTCCTTTAGCTGGACTGACTTCCCTACCACCAGCAAACATCAATTCATCCTTCAAAATCCCAGCTAATTCATGCCTTTTCTCTGAAGTTTTCCACCTTTTCCTTTTTACAGAACTACTCACTACTGTCTCCAAGTCCTATAATACTGTACATGTTTTTCTTTTATAGTACTTCTCATATTGCATCATAATTTGTTTTCTTGGCTGTCACCCCAACACACTTGTTGAAGGCAGGAGGCATCGTGCTAATATGGAATCCCTAATGCCTAACAGAGAGGATGGTTTTTTATATGCTTTTCACCCGTTTTACCATGGAATAGCTGTGAGATTTTGGGCAAGTCCCTTAACCTCTCAGTAGCTCAGTTCCCTTCCTGGTAAAGTGAGAGGATGTGTACTGAGTGATCTGATTCCACCTCTGATTTTCCACCCTTTGACACATTATTCCAATTTGGATGCTGCTCCCAAATTCTTAGTTTCTGCTTAGTGTTTTGTACTAAATCAGGGCCTCCTTATTTATTTATTTTTTTAGTGCCATGGACCCCTATGGACAGATTCCTTCTAAGAACTATTTTTTTAATGCATAACATAAAATATACAGGATTGCAGAAGACTCCAATTATATTGAGATCATTGTCAAAATATTTTCAAAAACAAAATTACAGAAATGTGTCTTCTTTATGCATTAAATAAAATGAGAGCTCTAATAACTATTGTCTCATGAAGTGGTAATGAGCAGAAATATTTCAAGAAATCTGCCATGACTGTAGCATGATATGAAAATATCTGTGCTTTCTATTGATGACAAAGTCACAAGTACTGCTGATACTACTGTGGTTTGTTACCTACACTATAATTGAGAGGAATGCTAAAGTTCAGTTAGAGGTTAGTGAAAATAAAGTTGCTATTTTTCCCCAAGTTCTTGTACCCCCTGAATTAAAAGTTTCTGCCCTAATTTATCATTTATAAATCACACTTTCATATAATATGACATTCCAGTACTGATGTAGAACCTTCAGAGTTCCCTCAATATTCCTCCTTAGGGATGCGGATGGGGATAGCTTGGAATATACAATTCTCTTGAGAAGGAGAAAAGCAGCCCTTAACATCTGGGAGCTGGCCTGGCACTCACAGCTGGGCTTTGGTGTTAACCCTGGCTTACACCACTTAGCCCAGAGCAAAGCCCAGCTCCCTTGAACTTGCCCCAAATCACCCAACCAAAACCCAAACCCTACAACAAATCTTTCTAACACCCTCTTACTGAGATGCCCCACTGTTTCCCAAGGTGTGCGTTTTCTTGGCAAGAATAATAAATAAAACCAACTTGTTCAACTACAGATGTGTTCCTAGTGGTCTTTGGCTGGAGAGCAGTGACACAGCACCACTAAAACCCCCAAAATCTTCTGGATGCCCACCTGAATGGGTTTATACTTTCTATGGGGTTAGAAGGGGAAATACAGAATGAAATTTTAAACATACCTCCCATTATGGGACACTATAACAGTTCCCTAGGTGAGATCACAGAGTTCAAAGGCAGAGTACCTAGGTTTGGATCCCGGCTTCCCAATATCCTCCTGTGTGACCTTGTACATATTACCTCTTTGTGCCTCAGTTTCCTCATCTATTAGATGGGGGAATAATAACCGTGTCCACCTACTTGGGATGTCGGAAAGAGTTAGGTGAATATGTGTAAGGAATTTCGATCATAGCTGGGCCTATAGTAAAAGCTGTTGGTGCTTGTTATTCTTGTTAATAATTATTGTCATATTAAGGGACAAACATTTGATTCCCTGTGAAGGACAGACGCTTAAGAACTTTACAGAGAAAAAAAAGAGTCTTTCGAGGCTAAAGGAAGTAGCAAATTAGTTAAATTTAAAATATTAGAAATGTCCAGCCCAGGGTAAAAAAAAAATCTGAAAACCTTTTGTGAGGTAAATCCAGGCCTCGAGGTCGGCGGCTTCCGGCTGCAAGGCTTTCGAGGCCGCCTGAGGCCTGCTGAGCGCCCCCGCCCGGCGGCCTCCGCACACAGGATTCCCAGCCTACGCCGCTGGGCGCCCAATCGCGGCGGTGACGGCAGATTCCCAGCGCCGCGCGGCTCCCGGCCCCTCCCTCCTTGCGCCCCCGCGTGCCGCCCACACTGAGCGGGCGCTTTCCTGCCGCCTAGCAACAGCCGGCGCAGGGGCGGAGCCTCCGGAAGGCGGGGCTTGAGTTCGCTTGCCGCCCGAGGCGCGACGCGCGGCAGCTCAACGACACCGCTTCCAGCCCAGACTTCCGAGCTAAGCCTTAGCGGAATCAAATTGGCTGTACAGCCGTCATCCGCACCGCGGCCCACTAGCGGTTGGAGGAATTCGACCCTAACCGGCCGCCGTAGCTACCTCTCCCTAGTGGGCGGGGCCAAGGCCCCGGTGACCCCGCCGGAGCCGCCGCTGCCAGCGACATGTTCAAGGTGAGAGCGTGGAGCAGGGTCACAGCTGTCGCTGCCCCCTCCCGGCCGCCCGGAGCCCTCCCCGCACTCTCGTGGGCCTCTCCGGGGACCGGGCCCCGCTCGCCCCGAGGCTTTTCCCGCCTCCGGGCCGGCTGCGTCCTGGCCCCGCGGTTCATTCACCGGTCCCTTTGGAGCGAGCGGCTGCCGGGCGGAGGCGTGAGACTGGGGGTGGGTGGGTGGGGCCGTTTGGGTCTTGCTCTCATGAATAAAACGCTTTAAAAAGCTAAAGTACCTCACAAAGCATCCACCCTTCGGCACGTGCCGTCTTGAATCCGTGGGTAGGGTGAGGCCAGCTCAGGGCACTAAGGGGTCCAGCTTTGGTTTGGCGAGGTCAGGTTTCAGAACCTGGTGTATGAATGGGGGAGGGTCACCTTCGGAGAAGCTACTGCAGGATGTCGGGGAGGCTGGCATGGAAATGGCTGGGTGAGGGGGGAAGCTGAAACTTCTCTCCCCTCCCCAATGAACATTATGTCTGAACATTTTATGAACTCTTGTCTTTTGAAAGAAATCTACTTTTATAGTGAAGACTTCCGAAAATCTGCATTTGAACATGAAGCTATTCTACTACTTAAAAAAAAGTAAATGTTTTTCTATCATGAAAAATAAATCAGTAGCTACCAGAAATGAGTCTCTAAGAAGCATTGCACCCATTAAATAGTGCTAGGGAAATCTCACAATTGTACTACTCATTTAAAAGTTCTATTGCGCTTCTGCAATGTGCTCTGGGTGCATTAGGACAGGCTATAAAATCAGAACATGGATTTGGCCTTCCAGTCCTGGCATTGCCACTTTCTAGCTATATGACCTTGGGCATGTCACTTAACCTTTCTGTGCCTGTTTTCCTATTAGTGAAATTGAGGGAATAGCATCTACCGTGTAGGTTTATTATAAGGGATAAATAAGTTAGTATGTTTAAAGCACTTGGAAAAGGCCCTGGCACATGGAATTGACATCTAAGTATTTACTTTTATTTTGTTTTCAGACAGCTCACAGTTTAGTTAAGAAATCACATCCCATAAGCAACTTGGGTTCACTTGATAAATTTGTGTTGAACACCTATTATGTGCTAGGAGCTCAACTCAGTTTTAAGGTTGCAACAACAAAGGTTATGCTGTGATCAGTTTATGACTATCAACAATGTACTGTGATAGTTAAAAGAAGAGCAGGATCTCCTCTGTCTTACCAGGAATTCTTAACCTGTGGTTCTGTGCCTTCAGAGGGTCTGTGGATAGAATTCAGGGAGTTCTTGAACTCTAATGGGAGAAAAAATAATCTTTTTTACCAGTCATTTCCTTCAGTTATGAATGTAGATAACTGTTTCAGTTATGTATTTCCAAATAACGACCTTAAAACAACAATTTATTATTTCTCACCGTCTATAGATTGGCTGGGCAGTTCTGCTGGCATCCCCCAATGATTGAATTCAGCTAGTGGCTAGACTCCAAGGTTGCTTTATTCCCCTGTCTGTGGGCCTGAAGCCCCTCAGTGTTGCTATCTTGGGCTTCCTCACATTGTTACTGGGTTCCAAGAGGGCTAGTCCCCATGTGTGAACAGCTGCTTGCATCACATTTGCTGATGTCAAAACAAGTCATATGGCCAAGCCTAGAGTCAGTATGGTGGGCACCTGCACAAGAGCATGGATATAAAGACATGTGGTTCGTTGGGAATGATTAATAAGCTACTACAGCAACAAAGTATACTAGTATTAGCAGTACCTGTCACCAATAGAAGTCAACAGGACTCATGAATGTCAGACATTTTCATATCACATTACAGTTGTTGCAGATCTCAAAATAACATGCTCATCACTGCTTCAAAATTTTAGTATAAGATTCACTATTAGATCTTTTTATTTAATGAGCAAATAAAGAAGCACATATTACTATATCAGTTTTGGGGTTTTAAAAATATTTTTGTAAGTATATTGCCATATAATTGGCATCTTACGCAATTAGAAGCATCATTTGAGAAAGGGTCTGTAGAGCTTATCAGACTGTCAAAGAGGTCTATGGAACAAAAAAGGCGAGGAACCCCTGTGGATTTCAGGGAAGGCAAATTCTGAAAGATGGAAGTTTCCTCAGGGGAAAGTCAGCAGTGGTACTCCATTGGGGGAAGTGCCAGTAGCTCATTTCTGCTGTGTCATGGGAAAGGTAACGGGAGCTGAATAGAAAAGCTCACAAGGAACCTTGGCGGACACCAAAATGTAAGAGAAAGAGGGGAGGCCAGAGCTGTTTGAGAAGCAACTTTTGATAAGCAGAAGTAGGAGCACAAGAGTGATACATAGAAAATTAAAGGAAGAAAAGTTTCAAGGACAGACTATGTTAGGATGCTTTTAGGTGGAAAAACCCAATTGCTTAAATAGTAAGGAAAATTGTCTCACAGAGTCCAGAGGAAGGGTGAACTCCTGTGGATCAACTATGTCTTCAAGGAGCCCGTCTTTTCTTGGCTTTCTGCTATAAGATTGGTTCCCCTAATGGTTGTTAAGATGACTGCCAGTAACACACGTTTGCCCATTTACTAGAGCAAGAGAGAGGACAAAACGCCCATGTTTGGATTACACTTTTACTTCAGTCTTATTGGATCACCTTAGGTCAGGTGCCTGCTGAATACCAGTGCTGGGGAAATACTTTACCCTGATTGGCTTAGACTAAACAGGATCAGCTCAAGGTGGGGTCACTTTACCTTAGTCACATGGGAAAGAAATGAATCCATGAACACAATGAGGGAATGGAGAGTGGATGTGCGCCCATGATGTCCATTACAGAAAGATGAGTTAGATGAGTTTGGAGCCGTGTTCACTGATTTGGGCAATTTGTTTGGAAAGCTTTCATGATCTTTTTTATGTAGGTTTTACTGATGGACTTGAAAGCTAGATTAATATGGGTTGGTGACTGAAAAATGAGTAAATAAATGGACACAGTGTTGGGGTTTATAAGCTTGACTGTCAAGGGGAGGAGGGAGAACATAGTAACTAGAGGGACATGTTTGGTCAAGATTCTAGAGTTGCTTTGTGGTTGTTCCAGTATTCAAGATTTGGCAGTGTTTATGGCTTAGAGAGGAATGCAGGGAGGGAACTTTTATAAAAGAGAATCCCTCAGCTTTAAAAAGGAGGAGAGATACTCCCTTCCACCTGTGAGATGGAAAGAAAAGAAGGGTGGGAGTGATTATAGACTAGTGGCTCTCAACTGGATGATACCTCCCGCCTAGGGTATGTTTTAGAAATTTGGGTGGTTCTTCACGTCTTTAGTTGTGTTAAATGTTTATATATTGAAATATAATTCTTGTAAATCTTTCCTTTTTGTTCTCCATTGTGTTCCCATCAAATCAACATACTGGTCTCTTTTTTGGGACTTATGTGTGTAAGTGGGTGATGAATTTTATTTCAAGATAGCAAAAGAATTTCTTAGAAAAATATCTATCATAAAATGGCAGTGTCAGGTCTAGTAGGTGAGAACCAGTGCTTCTCAAACTTTAATGTGCATGCAACTCTTGTTAAAATACAGATTCTGATCCAGTAGGTCTTGGGAGGGGGGCGCCTCAGAGTGTCCATTTTTTTTAACAAGCTTCTAGGTGGTTTAGATGCTACTGGTCTTTGAATAGCAAGAACTGAGGCAGATTGGTAGATGAATGGTTTCTTGTGTTTTCGAGGTGGGTGATTTTATGAGCTGGTGGTGGTAGGATTTGGAAGAGGCATTGATAAAGAACAACAAGAACAACAACAACAAACCAAATGAGAGGCTTTGAGGGCTGTGCTGAGAGCCACTAAGGGCAGCCTATCATGATTGCAGCCTGGGAGTGGGCTTGAGTAAATGGTAGGATTGATCTGGCTTTGAGAGTTATCATCTTGGGTCAACTAGGACTGGAGGGCAAAAGAATTGATAGTGTAGGCATTGATGGGAAAAGTACAATGTGTTTGACAAGTTATTTGCATATGCAGTTAAAATATTTAAACTCTAATCATTGTTTTGATTTAGTTTTTCCATCTTCAAGTCAGTAGGGGGCACTGCTGGATTACAAAACACATTGAAAATCTGCCCTGTGTTTGCATTCTGTTGCAGGAAGTAGTTTTTCCGGGTGTTGAATATTGGATACATACACCCAGTCTCCAGATTCATGTTACTAGATTTCATTCGTTACACAAATGTTTATCACAGTTCAGCTATGGGCTGGGCACTGTGTTGTACCTTGGCGGGTATAAATGAAAAGACTTGTTTCTTAGCTAGGAGAGAGTCCCCAAATTTGGCCACACGTCAGAGTTATTTGTGAGACAGTTCCCAAGGCCCTGCCCATGGGTCTGATATAGTTTTTGGTGAGGTCCAGGAACCTCTAGTTTTGAAAAAGCCCCCCAGGGTGACCGTGAAACTTGAGTTTCAGGAGCTCACAATGCGGTTAGTGGCACAGACATGAAGAGTTCATTCAGGTGCATTGGGATAAGTGCTCTGATATAAAAAGGTTGGGGAAACATAGAGCAGTATGTCTCAACCTTGACTGCACATTAGAATCACCTGGGGAGCTTTTATAAGTCCTGATGCCCAGGCTGCACCCAGACTGATGTCATCAGGATCTCTAGGGTTGAGATCTAGGTGTCTAGTTTCTAGGGCACGTAACCAACCTTGAGAACTACTGACTTAGAGGAATGAGCACCAGCAGGGGGCATCAGGACACTTTGTAGAACATGCTTGCCCTGGCCTTTGAAGCTGAGCAGACAAGGTTGAAAGGGCCTTCCAAGCAGAGCAGAAAAGTACATGCAAGGAAACAGAAGTTGAGTGTTCAGTGCCAAGTTAAAACCTTGGACTTTACCATGTTACCTAGGTGTGAGACACTAAAGTTCTCTGTAGCTGTGTCCTCATCTGTAAAACAAGAATAAGACTAGCACCAACCTCAAATTGTTGTGTGGATTAAATTAACTCAAACTCAAAGTTCAGCACAGTGTTCAGTACAAAGGAAATGTTTAATAAATATGAGCTGTTAGTAACTTTTAGTTGGTGTCTTGTAGGAGGCTGCTATGGTAGTGTTATGGTGGTGCACCGTCTTGGAGCTTTCCAAAAGTTTTTTGTTTTTGATGTCAAAAGTTGGTAGTTGACTGAATGTGGCACAGTTGGGAGAAGGAGAATTTAAGGATGCCACCCAGGTTTTTGGCTTGGAAATTTGAGTGGTTGTTGGAACTATTCATTGAGGTGGGGAAGTGAAAGAAGGCTGAGTTTGGTTTGGGGGGAGGTGGTAATTTGCTTTTCAGCAGGTTGGACTTGTTGAAGTATCTATGGACATTAAGAGGTGGTAATCAGTTGACATGGAACCCAAGAGTATGGAGTTTTCATGAGAGAGATGTGGGCTGGAAATGGGGGAATCATCAGATGCTTCGAAGGCCAGAAAATGGCCTAGGGAAAGCTGGTCTGCGTCATTTCCTTCCTGAAGGGCGGAGTTGTGACCTGTACTCAGAGCTCAGTGCTCAGAGGAGCCTGAGATGACCATAGCTTTGGCTATAAGGCATTATTACCTCACATACTTGTTTTGTGGCTGTTTGGTCTCGATATAATTCCTTTCTTTCTGAAATTAATTTTCTGACCATGAATAGTACATTACTAGCACAAAGTGAGGGGAGAATTAAACTGCTAAGTGGAAAAGGAAAATCATCTGTAAATTGGAAAAGAAATACTGTAACTTTATTTTACTTGAATATTATTTTAAATGTCACATATTTTGAAAGATAACAAGAATTTTCCCCCTTAGAATGTATCTCCGAGGGAATTCTCCTTGAGGAATTATAGCGAGTACATTTTTACTCACATAAATACATATTTGTATGCAGAATTAGTTGGATGTTCTGCCTTTCTTACCCTTCAGAGATGTTGGGTGGTAGATCACAAAGAAGAAAAAACTGCCCTTCGCTGCTGGCTGCAGTCAGAAAGCACAGGCTTGGGTTTCAGTTGTAGTTTCTGGTTTCTGGCTGAGCGACCTTAATGAGGTTTCTTAATCTCTCAGAGTCCCCGCATCAGGGTACTGTGGGGACAGTCACATCCTCCTCCATATCACACAGGATTGTTGGGAGGTTCAAATGCGATAACATGTAAAAAGAACAGTAAACTACAAAGCACTGTATGAATGTTTCAGATATTTTCAATCCCTTCTGCATCACATCTGTCCACGGAAGTGATCTCGAGTTTCAGGTTAGCACTGTGGACTTCGGACTGTAAAAAGTAGCTGAAACTTAAGTAAATTCACTTCTCATTTGGAACTGAATTCTGCTCAGGACCCTGTAATACTCTTCTATCTATTTCTAAAATACAAATAGCCTCTTATGTGCAGGTAACACTGAAAGAGGAGAAGGAAGAAGTAGATGAATTACAACTTAAAGGAATGGAGAGCAAAGACAAAATGGAGAACAGTAGATAATTCACTAGACATTTATGATAAATGAATTTATTACCCCCATGATCCCTATGCATATTTATAGACTTTATTATGATTTAAAGGTTTAATTTTTAATTTATATGTATATGTGTTCCACACCCATATCCTTTCTAGGCTAGTCTGGGACTTCTTAGAGGCCAAGAAATGAACTTTGATACCTGTTTGTATGGTACATTTAAAATTAGTGTAAGTAAGTAGATGCATAAGAAATCTCTATAGCAAAGGTACGTATCTGTTTCAAAAACTTGAGAGTTGACTTATTTATAATATGACAGGAATGTGCCAAAAGATTTTTTAATGAAAGAATTAAAAGAGTTTGTATCACTTGATTTTCCCCAGTAATGCTTAAGTGGAATTTTAGTGCATACAACATGAAACTTTATGTGAATATTTTCAGGGGGGAAAAATGTGCCTAAAGATAGATTTTAAAATTTGGAAGCTATTTGTTTTTTTTACTTTTGCTGGGGTTTTCCTGATCTTTGCATGGCCTCATGCCATTTTTTTCTTTAGAAAACTTGAACAGTGCCAGTTTCTTAGTGTAGTGGGTTTTAAAACTTTTGTTCTTTGTGCCCTAAAACTTGTAGCAGCAAGAATTTAGAACAAGGGTTGTAGAGTTTTCAATATGCTGAGAGTCTATAACTTTGAATATTAAGCCATATTTTTAAAATAATAGCCTTATAGGCAACGAGTTGTATTTTGAATGAATATTGTTTTAAAGGCACTTTAGATACAGTTACCCTTTGTTTTTCTACTTCTGGTAACTCTTTGAAGCAATGCAGTGTGTTTTGTTCAAAGCCCACACTGGCTCCAATTTAAGGAGGTCTTTGGTTGGGTGAGGATGGGGAGGCCTCTTTGGGAGCTGGAGATAGGTTTGCAAGTGCACGTTCATTGCTTTAGTTGGGAGGAATACTCAGTGGTTTCTTTTTTCAGATGTGCCTTTTCATTCCTTTGAAGAGTGTTTTTAAATAGGATGTATGAAAATAATAAAGGTTCATTTGTCTCCCTCCGTATCCCACAGACGTCAATCCTTGTGAAAAAACAGCCTGTTTTTCTTTGTGCTTGCTGAAATGCGTCTCCTTTCCCATTAGGGGTGCTGCTTCGTGTGTCGTATGATGACATGGGTTAAACTGGTGAGTGAGTAAGTCAGCATCAAGTGATACGAGGACTCCACTAAGTTTCCTAAGTCTTCTGTTAATGGCTGACCTCACTTGGCAAATATTGATTCTGAGCCTGTTGGTGGAGTCACATCGTTTGGGAGCACTGTTAAAAGTTGCTGTGTGTAGTCCAAATATTGATTTTTCTTGTTTTCGTTCCTTATTTTCAGAGATTTTTCGTTATGAATCCAGATTGTCATCAGCTGAGTTGAGCCTTGCACACGATTTTTTTTTCCCAAAAGAGTTTTGTGGGTTCCTTTTTTCCTTAGAGAAGAAAAAGGCTGTGAATAACTGAGATGAGGTTGAAGGCAGTTATTGTCAGTTCCGCGTTCTCTGTGCACACAGTGATCTATTAGGAACCGAAACCTGGGTCTTTAAAGATAAACTTTACTTTGACAGAATAGCTCTTCCTCTTAGAAAGTGGAATTTTTTTTTAGTTGTTTGAAAATGTAGAAACATTTGAAAGGCAAGTTTTGTAGTAAATGTTCCCCCTATGATTTTTTTTCCTCTCTATATTTCCTTAACTCAGAAGAGATTGAATGGGTCTTGGGATGCCATTCCAAGAGGGAAAAGAAACATATATTTTGGAGTTTTAGGTAAGCACTATTAAATTTCTGTCTGAATGAGGAAGTTCAAAATAAATTTGAAACACGGTAAATTACATGTCATCTGTGTTCCAAGTCTGTAAAACCAGTACAGCCCAACCAGATGACTCAAAACCTGCCTGAATGAACAATTATCTCACTCTTTGGCTCTGAGGTTTCCTTCCTGTTTATCAGACAAGTTTATTATTTTTTTGGCATGAATTTAACGAAATCTGATAACTAGTAGAAAATGAAACAATTGCAAATGAAACATCTTTGCTTTGCTGACCTAATTTTGTGGTGAATTCTGCTCTCCAAAGATAAAACAGAAGCTGGTTTTCTATTAAAAAAATAATGTTAATCTTGAAAACAGTCTCAGTTTTCTTCTTTACTTATCTCTTGAGATCACAATGTGCTTTTGCAGTGGATAAGGAAGAACTAGGAAGTATCAGTTACTCCAGTACAGAATGACAGAATCGAAAGTTTCTCGTAAAATAGCTGTGTTTGTCATAGTTGGAAGACATTTTTCTTTTCATTGGTTAAAGTCTGAACTTTAAAAATATTGGCTTCATAATTCCTTCACTGTGAAACAGATTGAAATGATTGTGGTTTCTCTTGTTGTTAAAGTGTAAGTGCTGTCAGATTTATACACCCAAATGAGTGCCTGTCAAAACAGTCATTTTGAGAGGACAGATTTAATTATTCTGTCACTGCATCTCTTCCAAACACACCATCACTGATCGATATATTTATTCCAAAAATATCATCACTGATCAAAACATTTTTGTTCCTTTTCATTTGGAGTTGTCATCATACTCTGAGGTGGATTCTTTAGAATATTCTCAGGAACCAGCCATTTTCGTTTCTTGCATGTTTCAAAACAAATTAATATTCATTGCAAAAACTTTAGGAAATACAGATAATACTAAAGAATCTTCCTTAATCCCACCACCTATAGATAACCACTGTTAACATCTTTCTCAGGCTCGTTTCTGGGCATACTTATATATACCCTCAATTTGACATTTTCAGAAATCACACAAATCCCTCCCCCCTGCTTTTTAAACAAATACCATTTTCTAGTCACCTTTTATTTCAAATATGTTGAGACTGATTTTTTTATATGCTTAAAATTTGATCTGAAGCCATTTGGAAATGGAAGCCATATGATCACATATCAAAAGTAATTTTCCTTTATTTGTTATATAAATAGTTGCAGTAAATTCTGACTCAGTATGTGATATGTCAAGGTTACTACTTTGAAGAGAAAATACTTTTTTTTTTTGAGGAGGTACACTTTTTTTCTGGCTGCATTTTAAAAAATCATCTTAAGCAATTTTTTTTAGTTCCATATTTTTAAATTGTGGTAAAAAAAACTACATAATATGATATTTACCATCTTAACCATTTTTAAATATACTGTTCAGTTGTATTAAATATATTCACACTGTTGTGGAAAAGATCTCCAGAATTTTTTCTTGTGGCCAAATTGAAACTGTACCCATTAAACAACAAATCCCAATTTCCTCCTTCCCCCCAAGCCTCTGGTAAACACCATTCTACTTTCTGTTTCTATGAATTTGACTACTTTAAATACTTCATATAGGTGAAATCATACAGTATTTGTCTTTTGTGACTGACTTATTTCACTTAGCATAATATCCTCTAGGTTCTAATTTTCCATTGTGTGTATATACTGCGTTTTGTTTATCCATTCATCTGTCCACAGACACTTGGGTATCTTTCACCTGTTGGCTATTATGAATAATGCTGCTATGAACGTGGATGTGTAAATTTATCTTTGAGACCCTGCTTTCAATTCTTTTGGATGTATATGCAGAAGGGGAATTGCTGGATCATATGGTAATTCTATTTTTAGTTTTTTGAAGAACCTCCATATTGTTTTCCTTGTTAATTGCACTGTTTTATAATCCCACCAACCATGAACAAGGGTTCCAGTTTCTCTATATCCTCGTCAACACTTGTTGTTTTCTGTTTTTTTGATAGTGGCCATTTGGTGTGAGGTGAGAAAATACCTATTTTAAAAATTATATAAGTAATATTATATTAAAAACTAATATATATTAAAATAGATAAACAACAAGTTCGTACTGTTTAGCACAGGGAACTATATATTCAGTATCTTGTAGTAACTTACAGAGAAAAAGAATATGAAAATGAACATGTGTATGTTCATGTATGACTGAAGCATTACGCTGTACACCAGAAATTGACACAACATTGTAAACTGACTATACTTCAATAAAAATATATATATTAAAAATTGTATAAGTAATGCTGAATTAACTTTTCTTGTAAAAAGTCAAACAGTGTATAGCACAGGGGAATATATTCAATATCTTGTAGTAGCTCATGGTGAAAAATAATATGAAAATGGATATATGTATGTTCATGTATGACTGAAGAATTGTGCTGTACACTAGAAATTGACACAGCATTATAAATTGACTGTAACTCAATTTAAAAAAGAAGCAAAAAAAAGTCAAACAATACAGTTAAGATAATTATCAGTTTCCCATCATCTGCTTCCCTCTAACCCTTTTCTCAGAGAATAGCCTCTGTTACAGGCTTGGTATGTGGCCCTCCAGATTAGAAAGGATGTGTAAAATGCAAGTTCTGTACTGAATACTCGTTATGGGGGAGGCATAGTCTTCTGATGTTTGAAGAATGTGGACTCATTTAGTTTCTCTTTATTTTTAATTCAGTTTATGACACATTACTAAGGACAGCAATGCAACCTGTTTGGGCAATATTGTTGATTGTTTTCATCATTTTGTTTTACCCTAAATTCTTTCACATAATTTATTTTTTGTTTTATGTTCTTTTTTAAGAACAAAGATAACCTCAAAAGTATTGTCAGTTTTTTAAAAAATCCATTTCAGATTTTTACCTCTTAAACAACTGAAAAGAATCAGATTAAAAGCATTTTGTTTTTACATGAAAAATGCTTTCAGTTGGAAATTTGTGCAGAAAAGTTTAACCGAAGATCAAAGAACCAGTGTAACATATGGGGAAAAATACATAATTGTGCCTCATTTCCTATAAATAGAGGAATATTTAATTTTAAATGGCATTTACTTTTCTTTTTACATTTTTTATTGAGTTATAGTCATTTTACAATGTTGTGAAATGGCATTTACTTTTAAAATGTCTCCAAATGCGTTTATTTTCCACCCACAGTGATAGATATAAAAATGATGTTATTCAGTAACTTTGGCCATAGCTGCACATTTTAGTGTATAGGATATATGACAGCTAAATGATATAATAGCTAAAATGCAGTAATTAAAACATTAGATTTATTTATGCAATTTTTGATACCAAGTTGTTTTGAGTAGATTACCAATGACTTTCCATCTGACCTTGAAATTAAAAGGGAACTTCTGGATTGAGAATGTTTGTGATATGCAGCAGCCATGGTTTATGGTTGCTTATATTTTCTCCATCTAGAGATTGTAGCTACGTATGAGTATAGCTGAACAGATTGTAGTGTGTCAGAAATCATCCTCATGTTCCAAACCTTTGGTTTATTTTGTTACAGCTCTTTACAGAGGCTCTTCTTAGTGAACTGAATCTTAACATCAATATGGTGGGTGACTTTGCTTAAAAAAAACATGGAAGGAAGGAACGGAGGAAGGCAGAAAGGCATAAACTTCTGATTGTTGATTCTGTCTTCTCTCTACAGTTGTTTCCCAGAATTACCAGTTGTGGTACATAATTCCTTTTTCTGTGTTACTCCTGTCCTTTGGTAGTGCATTTCTCATAGGTGGTGTAATTCTTTGCTTACTCACTTTATCAGATGATGGAGCCTGCAACCACATCTTGTTGTTTTTGAAGTCTATTTTCATTGTTTCATTAAAGAGTTGCTTTGATGTTGTCCTTTGTGTGACTTGTAAGGCTATTGAATGAGGTAGGGAACTCAGAGAAAAACAGGTTTTTGGAGAAAGAGAATTCATTATGAGGCAGCAATTGAAAAACCTGGTGAGACACACAAGCCTGAGGCTTAGGGAGAGGCCAGGCTGGAAATATGATTTGGGCATCAGTAGCATAAGGTGGGTGTTAAAGACCTAGATTTAAATGAAATTGCTCTGGAGTGAGAAGAGAAGAGGGTTAAGTACTACTCTGACTCATTAACCTTGAAGAGATGGGCAGAAGAAGAGAAGGCCCAAAAGGAGAGTAAAAGTGCCCTGCAAAAAAAGCTTATAGGATGGGGCCAGAGTAGAATCGGAAGCCAGAGTAAGACAGAGTTTCAAGATGGGGGAGTGGTCACAGTTTCAGGGTGCAGTCGAGGTACCACATGTCCATTGGAGTTTAGTAACTGGGAGGCCATTGGTGGCCTTGGGAAAACTGGTTTTAGATATATTGAGTAGTGAAGGGAGGAGGGAATAAAGTAGAGAAGGCAGACAGAATCTGTCTAACTTTGTGTTGACATATACCATATATACAGAAAAGTGCACAGATCACACGGAATTTTCAGAAACTGACCATACTAGTATATCTGGTACTCGAGAAGCCTTCAGGGCCCTTCTAGTCATTCCCCAGCTTGCTAAGGGTATCCACTATTCTGCCTTCTAACCAGACTTAAAAAAAAATTTGTCATTGAAGGGAGATGGAAGGATAGAATAGTTAGAAAGGGGATCAGGGGTGGGGAGGTGTTGTTTGTGTTGTGTTTAAGATGGGAAAGATTTTCTTGAATGTAAATAAATCCCATAATTTCTCTAGTGGGTGGCCAGTCACTGTTTCTTTTTAGGTTTAGGACGATTTTCATTTCATTTTTTCAAATGTTTTTAGAAATAAGTACAATTGAGTGTTTATACAAACTGAAGTTGAATAACTGTTCCCAAAGCATCTGCTTGTAGAATAGTGGTTTTCTAAACTTGGCTGATTGTGGGAATAGATTCTTGGAGCTCTCTTAGGTTTATTGAATCAGACATTCTGGGGGAAGGCATTGGAATCTGTGCTTCTAAAAACTCCCCAGGTGATTCTGAAACCTTCTGTGTACACAGGCCTGCAACGCGAGGCTTACATTTTATTGAACAGGAAACACGTATTTTTAATGGAAGGTCTAATAAGATAATAGATCTGTAATTGTAGGAGAATAAAAGATTACCCTTCTTAATAAGGAGGGAGACTATATACTGGGTTTTCCATGAAGTTGAAGAAGAAAGCAAGTTATCAAGGATTTGAGCCCCACCATTCCTGAACGTCCTTGAATAATTCTAAGGGTGACTTACTTAGCTTGAGATTTTTATTTGTCTTTAAAGCAGTTTTACTGGGACACAATCAGAAAGTGGTCCTGGAACTAGAGAGTGGGCAGTGCACTTTTTTTTTTAACATTTTTTATTGATTTATAATCATTTTACAATGTTGTGTCAAATTCCAGTGTTCAGCACAATTTTTCAGTCATTCATGGACATATACACACTCATTGTCACATTTTTTTCTCTGTGATTTATCGTAACATTTTGTGTATATTTCCCAGGCAGTACACTTTTATTTGCAAAACAAAGATAGTTTAGCCTTCTGGATATCCATTATGATCTGAGTGTGACCTCATCCAATTCATACCTTGGTTGACTGTGTCCTAGAATCTGCCCTTGCTGCTGGTGCTGAAGACTAAACTCAATCTCATGCCTGAGTCTCTAGAAAAATATTTTTTTTTAAATTGTGAACTGTGTCTTTCTGAGTAAATGCATGAGCTTCCTGGAAACTCTGTAACGGCAAGCAGGGATTACGTCTGCTTAAGTGTTGTGTTCTGTTTAGCACTGTGCCTGACATGGAATAGGTATATAGTAAATATTTGTTTTCGAAATGAAATTCTAGTTGACCTCTTCCAATTGTTATATCACATATAACCCTGCTTACCTAACCAGATTTGTTTTGTTCTCATCAGTCCTTGATGGGCTTCATTGGAGAGACTAAGACGTGAAAGCCTTTAAGACAGTGGTGGCCTACTCCTTTGCACCACTTCTTGTTAGGGCCCCATCCAACCAACCGCCAACCCTGGTGCTCAGTTTCCATTGACAATTAAGCCCTCTGAGAACTATGTAAAATAAAAGTTGAAAGACAAAGAGAGTCCAGAGGTCTAAGATGGAGAATATATCTTGATAGGGGGAGAGTGTATAAGATATCTTGCTGGGGAATAGAATCAGACAGAAAGAAAGAGCGTTTAACCACATGAGCCAGGGAACTCAATGACACTCCCTCTGAGGTTTGCAAAGCTAAGGGTCACTAACTCACCTTTGTCTGAGCTAAATTTTAGTTTCCCCTATGACTATGGGTCTCTTACAGCTATATTCAAAACCTCAATCAAGCCAATAAATTAGGGTCCTTAATTTGAGGTCCCCAACTAGCTGAATTCCAAGGGGGCATCTAATAACTGAAGGGCCCACTGCAGAGGAAAGGCTGGATCTAAAGCAGTGCAACTTTTGAATCTAGTTAGTCTGTGGCTGTGGCTTAGCACTCATTGAAGATAGAGCTCTTAGCAGAGTGGGCTTGACTTTGTTCTAGTAAGCCAAACTCATCTAATCCAAAGTAGAGAATGTTTAATTAGCTCTTAGAAAGTGCATATATACCCACTTACTGAGCCAGGCCATCTGCCCTGGGTGGAGAGTGAGCCTGGCAAATAAGAATTCTCAAGGACTGTCACTTGGGACAGTGAGTGCTCAGGCCATCGGTACCTACAGCCTAGAGGTTTCAGCTACTCATCGGAAAAGGTCCAGGGGCGATCTCACTTCCCAGGAAAAAGTCTGGCTGTACTATAATGGGTCAGAACCCGTTACTGAGAGAGAACATCTTTGTGTTCATGTCTGACCAGGCAACCTAGCAGGAGTGCCCTTGGTGATAAAGCCAGAGCTTCAGTGATTATTACCTGATTGGTTAAATCTTTCTTCAGGACATCTAACTTCTAGATTTGTATTCCTTTTCTTCCCTGGGGAGACAAAGGATTGAAGAAGGTTCTTCTTTGCCCCCCCTTATTGCCTTCACACTTTCCTGGGGTGATCTCTGCCAATTGTAACAACCTTTCCTTCTTAAATTGTAATATTGAATGGGTTCACCTGAATAATCAATATGAGCTCTGACAAATTATGATAGCCACCTGGCAGGGGCCCAGCATCTAGAATCCCCATTTGTGATAACTCTGGTCTGGTCAAGGCAGGATAGGGTAGTCTCTCACCAAAAGGAGCCCTCTTTGAGGCCCAAAAAGAAAGTGAACCACCCAAGATGATGGGCAGTGCATCTGCATCAGGCTTGTCTGCCTCTGGATCTTTTACCCAGGCTCTTCCTGTGGGTTTCCATTGCACAGTTCTGTACCACCAGATCCTTACTACAGTCAGGTATGTGGCTGACTCCTTCCTAAGAATGACCCCCCTGGTCTGTGGTTCCCACCCATATTTTGGCATGAACTTGGCATGGTTTAGGTGTGTGTGGATTTTTTTTGAGATATGGTTTACGTACAGTGAGATGGACAGATGGTAAATTGTACAGATCATACAGCAATTTGAGTTTTGACAAATGTATACACCTTTTGTAACCCACACCCAATCAAGATATAGATCATTTCTGTCACCCCAGAAAGTTCCCTTGTGCTCCTTCTCAGTAAGTCTAACCCCTCACCCCCACACGCTTCTCTCCCAGGCATTAACTGTTCTGATCTCTATCACTGTGTATTAAGTTTGAGGCTGTGGATTTTAAAACATACAGATTTTCTTAAAGTCTGGCAAGATACGTCAGAAAATAATATTTGTTCAGATAAATCAGTGCTCCCTAATGCAGGGGGATGCCCCCAGGAGACTTTTGACGGTGTCTAGAAACAGTTTTGACTCATGAGTGAGAAGGGTTCCTACTGGCATCTAGTGGATGGAGGCCAGTGATGCTCCTAAGCCTCCCACAGCGCCCAGGGCAGCCCCGCAGCGGAGTGATCCACCCCCGCAGCGGAGTGCTGAGGTTGAGAAACCCTGAGGTAAATCATGTGCTCTCTGCTGAGAGAATTGTGGCCCTGGGGAGTGTTAATCTGTGGCTCTTCCAGGCCTCTAGGGGTGAGAGGTTTTTTTTTTTTGGTTATTTGTTAAGAGCCTACAGAAAGCTCAAAAGGCAGCTGCAGGAAGGGGCATTCTTGGGTGCCACCACCCTTGTGGCCACAGTCCTTGCTGTGTAGTGGGAGTGAGCATGGGCTTGGGCAGGGGGAGATGAACAGGAAGGAGAAGAGGGAGGTGAAGAAAACAACTTGGGCAATAAAGGGACAGGCTTAGCATAATATTAAAACTAGAAAAATGGACAAGAGGGGAAAATAAAGTGGAAATTAATGATACCTGAAGTATAAGCAACAGCATCAAAAATAAACAAGTGAGGCTACATCAAACTAAAAACCTCTGCACGGCAAAAAAAAAATCAACCTACAGAATGGGAAAAAATATTTGCAAACCATGTATCTGATAAGGGATTAATAGGCAAAATATATAAATATGCATACAAGTCAATAGCAGAAAAACTAATAACCCAATTTAAAAATGGGAAAAGGACCTGAATAGACATTTCTCCAAAGAAGATATACAAAAGGCTAGAAGATATATGAAAAGATGCTCAACATCACAAGTCATTAGGAAAATATAAATTAAAGCCACAATGAGAATGACATTCTCCAGGACCATCCATGTTGCTGCAAATGACATTGTTTTATTATTTTCTGTGGCTGAGAAGTACTCCATTGTGTAAATACACCACAACTTCTTTATCCAGTTATCTGTTGATGGACACTTAGGTTGCTTCCATGTCTTGGCTATTGTAAATAGTGCTGCTATGAACATTGGGGTGCATGTGTCTTTTTGAATTAAGGTTCCCCCTGGATATATGCCCAGGAGTGGGATTGCTGGATCATATGGTAAGTCTGTTTTTAGTTTTGAGGGATCTCCATACTGTTTTCCATAATGGCTGCACCAGACTCTTTTATTTTCTTTTTTAAAAATTGTATCTATATGAGAAGATAGACATTCGTTGAACCTATTGTGGTAATCATTTTACAGTATATGTAAATCAAACCATCATGCTGTACATCTTAAATTTATATAATGATGTGTCTGTTATTTCTCAATAAAACTGGAAAAATGCATTAAAATTCAAGAAAACGTTAAATTTAAAAAGCAAACGAGTTGAGATTGAAAATAAAAGATGAAAGTGAGTGAGAATATTCATTAAGAACATAAAAGAACATCTGAATTAAAAAACAGTAGAAGGCTGTGAGATGAAAAATGAAATATGTGAAAAGTAGATAGGATTAAAGGTTGAAAGCAGGAATTGAGAATTAAAATGGTCAACACACGGCATTATATCTAATGAGGATGAAATAGGGGACAGTATGAACCCAAAATGTTTGGATGATGGAGTAGGAAAAGGGGTGGGGCACCAGCTATTGCCAGTAAGGAAGGGAATCTGAAACACAGTTGGGGCAGGGCCAGCCAGCTGGCTCAGTGGAAAGTCCCCAGTTTAAGCAGCATTGTCAGTAAGTTGTGGTCAGACCCAGAGGGCAGAGAGCATTGAGTTGGCACTTCCAGATACCAGCAGCCTCGTAGGCCCTCTCCAGGGGCCACCCTTACTGTCAGCAGTGGCTTACACTAACCTTTATTCTGGAAGCAAAAGAAATTAGTGGCAATATTGCCTTGAAAATAATACCTTTCAAGTATTTCACTTAATGCTTCATTCAAAAAAATGAATTATTTTTAAACCAGTTAAAGTAATAGCCACTCTTTAAAAAAAAATAGCTTCTAGCTTTTTATTTGCTTCTACAATACAGGAATTTCCTTTTTTGGTGTGTGATTCCAGGCATACATTTCAACAGATCTTTTTAGGTTTTATCCAGCATTATATGTTTTGTGAGGATTACAGAATAGCCTAGTCTTTCATATTACAGGCACTGTAATCTTAGTAATATGATTTCCGTGGTGCTGAATCATGCCTAAGTAGTTAGAGCAAGTCAATAGCTCATTTATTTTTCTCCTCTCTTTTGTCCATTCACTTAGGCAATAAACAGTTATTGAGCATTTCTTTTGTGCTAGGCACAGTTAAGGGCACTAGAAATATAGGATAAGACACAGCCCCATCCTGAAAGGGCTTCCATCTTGGTAGGGAGAACTTGGTAGACATAAACAAATGGATAAGTGAGAAAAGAAAATCAGTAAATCTCCCTGCTCTTTGGTAGTTCTATAGAAAGACAAAGCAAATATAAAACATTCTAGCCAGAGGAAGCAGCATGTGAGAACCCATGATTCTGGGAAGCAGCATGAGAGAAGTATTGAGAGTTCAAGTTTTGTGGGAAAAGGCAAAGGGACAGAGAGATGAAGTTAAGAAGGTGGTTGGGGTCAGATCATAAATGAGCCTTGTTTGTCTCACACAAAAATCCTAGGTAATAAGTATCAAAAGATCTCAAATAAGGATATAGAAGACAATCAGGTTTGCAGTTTAGAAAGATCATTCTTTCGCAGTGTGGTGGTTCAAGTCATCAGAGAGCCTGATGAATTAAGCTGTTGAAACAATCCAGGAAAGAAGCAAGGGCCCAAGGGAAGATTGTACTGGAGGGCGTAGAGAAGAGAGAGTGACTTGAGGCCATTTAGTAGGCAGAATTAACAGGACTTAATGGCCAGTGGGATGGGGGTGGTGCTGAAGATGACCTCAGAGTTTCTGATTGGGTTGTCCTGGATGGAATTACCATTCCTGAGAGAAGTAGAGGAAGAGGGGGCATATCTGAGGGAAAGATGCTAGGTGGTGAACTGCTGTGTAATACATTTTTAAAATGTATTATTTTTTGAAAAGCTTTCATGATTCCACAGCACACATCCACCCATCAGGCCTAGTGTGGACTCAGAGGCACAGACAGGATCCTGATGACTTGGTTTTTGGTGTGTTTGGTCTGGGGACCCTGTGTCCCATCCAAGTGGGAATGTCCAGAAATAATAGGATAAGCGAGTTGGGAGCTTGGGAGGAAACTCTGCGCTGGAGCTGCATATCTGGGAGTCACTGGCTTTGTGTCGAAGCCATGGGCATGAGTGACCCAGTCAGAGAGAGCAAAGCACAGAAAGAGACGAGTTCGGGAACTGAGATCAGGGGAGACCAGCTCTGGATGGGAATGGAAAGGGAGAGCTGAAAGTTTGATTAGTAGAATTACAGGAAGAATCTTCACTCTGTTCAGGGAATCACTAGGTGGGATCGTTTAAAACTCCTTCCCTTGTTGTTATTGATGATTGTGTGTGTGTATCTTTTATTTCACTTGAAAGGCTAAGTAGAAAAACCTCAGGAACTACTGTCTTTTAGGAATTAGAATAAAGGTGACCTGAAACTTTAAGTTCGTGAGAACATGTTTTTTAGGTTCTGATTCCCATAAGACTTCAAGAATACATTTATTTCTCATAAAGTGCAATAAGCCTTTCAGTACAGGAGTGGCTGAGGTCACAAATGTGCTCACATTATGTACATTCAGTTTGTAGCCTTGAGAAAAGACTTAAGATTGCTTCTGTGTTTCAGGTAATTCAGAGGTCTGTGGGGCCGGCCAGCCTGAGTCTGCTCACCTTCAAAGTCTATGCGTCACCAAAAAAGGACTCACCTCACAAGGCTTCTGTGAAAGTTAATGAGGTAACATGTTGTGATATATTTTCAATGTCTGATTTAGTTACTATAGGAAGTATACACATTGAGTATCAGTTCTGAAGATACTTTTTTATAGTTTGTTTTTCTTTGTGGGAAGCCTCTAAACTATGGCTTTTTCAATTGATAAACTTTAATTAATGGTACTTAGCTAAGGGCATAATTAAGGAATATTTCCTAGATTTTTTTAGTGGAGAATCTGCTGTGTCCTAGTAGATTGTAAGCACAACTCACTTCTAAGTGATCTGCCCGATTCTAGACTGCTTATCAAGCCAGGAAAACATATGCGTTTTTCCCTCTCCTATAGGAAATTAAAGACCTGGGCTCATTCTGCTTCTTGGCTGGATTAGAGGCTCATAAGTAGATGCTTAATAAATACTAAGTAAAGAAAACAAGAAATTGTCTCTCCATTGTGGACATTCTTTTTCGTCTATACTTCTCACTGATTATTTTGGATATCTGATTTCTTTTGACTTTGAGTAAGTGTCATAAAGATCTACCTCCAGTCATGGCTATGGTTACTTATGTGGTGCTTACCTAAAACTAAATACCTTACTTCTTTGCCCTTTACTCTCTTCTTCTCAGGCTTTGGGACAGTGGTATTTTTGAGGGTGAAGAAGGCAGCCAGTGGTGGCTGTGAAGTGTCACCAGTCTGTGTTGGGAGCAAACCTCTCCGGCTTTGGTTAGCACTAGACTGCTCATTAGAACTATGTCACATGCTTTTCAGTTACTCTCAAGCTTTTTTCCCTACCCTTCCTCCCATTCACCCTTTAGAGTAATAGAATCCTTCCAAACTAAATCTAAGGGGGAATATCAAATACCAGTATATAAAACGGGTCATGGAAGACTGCTTTGTCTGCTACCAGTAGGTTGGTGGGAGGCTAGGGCACCTCATAGTCCTGCTCTCTTGGCCTGATTGATTAAGGAAATAAGCAAGGTGCCAAGATCCTCTGAAGCAAGGTGCACATAATCCTTGGTCACGGTAATTCATGAATTATTAGAGATACAATGCTTACAAATTTGATAATGATTATGTTATCTCATTCCTGTGTACACTTTTTGATTTTTGTTTTGTTTTTTAATCTATACAGCTTTCACTCTACTCCGTTCCTGAGGGGCAGTCTAAATATGTGGAAGAGCCAAGGACCCAACTTGAAGAAAGCATCTCCCATCTCCGACATTATTGTGAGCCATATACAAATTGGTGTCAGGTACAGCTGTTCTGAAAATGGAATGAGTGCATTTCTGTTGAAGTCAGTAGTGAAAAGTCTGTATTGGCTGATTATTTTCAGAAAAAGGCAGTATAAAGGGCCCTGCCTTAAGAGTGCCCAACTTAAAAATGTTCATCAGTGCCATCTCTGGGGGCGGGGTAGGGTGGGGAGCAGAGAGCCCTAGCTTCCTGTTGGTGACTTTTGCCACAGCCACGGAGAGAATTTCCTTCTCACTGAATAGCATGTGGCATCTTGACTAGAAAGCAGAGGACTGGTACCTATCTTGTTGGTCACAACTAGGAAAACATCGCCCACCAGGGGAGGATATGGGGCTGGATGTAAACATTTATATCAAAATTAGAAAGTTTCCCTCCCTACAGAAATACTACAGCTCATTACCACTTTAAACAGGAATGGGTACAGAGCTTTTTGAATGCTGTAATAGGAGGGTAGATAACTAGAAACGGGTGGAATTACATACTTGAGTGATCAAAGAACTACATATGCAGATTGACTTCTACTGCTTAGGTTTTAGGTCAGGCATTTGTCCTTATGTTCATGAAGGCATGTCTGTGATTTTTAGCATCTGAAACCGAAGTTTACAGTCTATAGAATGCTTTTGTGGGCTTTGATACACGTATTTGCCGTACTTGATTTTGATTTTAAAAGTTGATGACGGAGTAAAAGTATGAGTGTGGCGTGGTCTAGATTTATTTTGCTTGAGATTTATAAGCTTAATTTTCATCTAGAACTTGTTTTAAAATTTTTAATTTCCTCTATCTGTGCCAGTGCTGAAGTTTTGTTCACCAATTTAGAAAGAAAATAATAAGCATAGACTCTGTCAGCAGTGTAAATTAGGCCATTATACTTCAGTATCTTAACTGTATTACTGAGTCATGAAATACCTAAAGACTTTATATATAATGTGTTGTAACTCACTTAGACTTTATTCTCTTGTTCTAGAAGATTTTTAAACCATCTGCTGGTGGTTAAGGTCAGCACATTTGCAAATATTTTTGTGTCATGTAGATATGACTACTGTTATTTCTCTTTGTTTTTGGAGGAAGGGGATTATAAAAGTTCTTTGTCTTTTTACCTTTCAACCTAAGGTTGATTTTTGTTTTTTACTTTGTCGTCTGTGTATGACACTCAGTGCAGCAAAATACTCCTTTACCTGATAGAATAGTTATTACATATTTGTTTGTACTACTTCTAAATAAAAACACTTTCTTTGTGATTATACTGTTTTCATTTTCCTATAGATTAAAGTCTTTTTTCCCCCTTAACAGAGGCACTGGGGATTGAACCCGGGACCTTGTGCATACCAAGCACATGTTTTACCACTGAGCCATGCCCCCCACCCCCGATTTAAGTTTTGATAAATGAAAATATTTTTAATTCCTTGCTCCTTTTTAAAGCCTACAAGTTCTAGTCTCTTTCTTTAAGAATTAATTTAATTTTTCTTCATGATAAACAGATTATGCTAGCAAAAGAAGTGGGCAGTCACTCTAGACATTGATCTGCAGTTTTTCTTTATTTATGGGCAGAAAAAATTAATAATGGATTTTAATGAGACATATACAGTTTTTGTAATGTTCTTTATGTCCTCCACCAAATTCAGCATTTAATATTTAAGGCCATTTTTAACAGTACTAGGGTAACTAGCTCTGACTTGAACTGAATTAAATAAAACAAATCCTTTTCCAAGTGACAACTGGTTCTGTTACCTTCTGATACCCATGTATCTCTTTTCCTTGCCTTACTGTAGACTTCTTGAACGTGGATTCCTTCTTTTCTTTAGGATCATCTGTTGTTCTTATACAGAGCCTTTGTTGTTGTTGTTGTTGTTGTTGTTGTTAAAAGAATGTTAACACTTCATTTGCTTCAGGATTGTGTCTCTCCAAACCTGCATATAGACTCCTTTGTCCCATTAAAGCTGGTCATTCCTGCTTCAAATGGACAGTTTTCAGATATAGGCTCTAAAATCAAGGCAAATCAGGAAATAGACTTAGTATGAAAGATTTAATCTCAAATAGAGAGGATTTCCACTTAAATTTTCAAGGGGATTGATTTTTGTCCATTTTCTTCAATTTTAATAGAGGACCAAAACAGCTGGGTTGTTGAAACCACTTCACTTGAAATCTTTGCTTCCTGTGGCAATAATAAGCTGTTCTGCTGAGGAGTTTGTGGTGAAGGAGAAATTACAAAAGAATAAACAACACAGAAAACCCCAATAGACAGTATATCCCTTTGTTCAAAAAGTGTTAGTAATATGATAATTTATTCAGTAAAGACAAATATATTTATTGTTACTTTCTAATCAGCAAATGCTATTCATTGATTTTTTTAATCTTTTTAGGAAATGTACTCCCAAACTAAGCCCAAGATGCAAAATTTGGTTCAATGGGGGTTAGGTAAGTTGATTTTTAATTAAGCATAATCAGTTTGTTTGACATTAAACTCTTTAACTGGGATTCCATGGATGGGCTCCAGGAGATCTGTGAATTCCTTAACATTATATGCAGAATTAAGAGCTATTTGGATTTTTCTGGAAAGAGGATCAGTTTTTTTCATCCAATTACAGACAACTAGTGTCCCCAAATACTCAAGTAAGTCTCTTCAGGATCATTAGGATTTTTGGCCTAGTAAGTGTGGATTTACTGGATTTTCTGTCTTTAAATCTATTTCCAGGTGCATGTTTTAACTCATCAATAGGTTTTCAGAATCAGGATAGCTCATTTGCACGGCTATTAACACAGAAGTTTAGAGGCAGGAAGGAACTGGGCTGGTAAACCTGAGAAAGGCTTTATTACATAATTATTAGTGTTCTTACATTTTTCCTTTGTTTTTAATTGCTTTTGATTGTTTTTCACATCCATTTAACACATACACTTATAGGGTGGGTTCGTAGTCTGTTCTAACTAGTTTCAGGAACTGGTAAATTAATAGACATAGATCATATTTCATTCCCCTTATTGGGCATCTCAGCCAGTCAACTTCTTGTTTATACAGTTGTTTGTTTCCGTGACAGTATAAAATAAATAAGCATGAGTGTAATTTATTTCTTTGTGAAGATCGTCATAGAGTATTGATGTGCAGATACCACAAAACTACCATATAAATTTTTCATTTGAAGACAGACATGTTAGTAGCTTACCAGTTCTTTAAATTATTCATGTATGTTAATTAACATCTTAATTTTATAAATATTTATTTAGTGCTTATTATGTGTCAGGAACTAGTCTAAGTGCTTTAAAAATATTAATTTATGTATAATCCCCGTAACAACTCTGACAGGTACTTTTACCTTCATGTTTTACCTGAGGAAGCTAAAGAACTCCTGATCTTTTATTTATATATGTGACTGAGGTGGTCGCTTCATTGTCCCCTCTCATTTCCCATTGAGTCATAGCAGTAGACATTATCTGCAATGTGAGTCTTTTTTTTTTTTCTTCTCTTGGACTCGTAGTTACTGTAAAGACTCTTAAGAAGAAACATTCCATTATGAGTTGCGTTGTTGTCTGCCAAGGCAACTAGTCTATTTCCCAGCAGTCACAGCCAAGACATGTTACTAGAAGCTGGGCTTCAGCCTCATTGCAGTCTTCCAGCATGTCTTCTTTCCCATTTCTTTGTGATTTACCCACTTTGGCTCAGCTTACCAAGGCATCTGGATGTTCTTCTATCAGCTGCTCTGTGTGCATGTCTAGAATTGAAAATACCATGCTGGTAGGCAAAGGGAAGTGGAAAGCTGCCTCAAATGACCCAGACAAGAAGATGAAAAGTTAAAATCAGGTTAAAGGCAAAATAAGTAAAAGTCCAGACAGGAATTAGTGCAAACAACACAAGCCCTATAGTAGTGTTTAAAATGACCTCATTTCCTGAAGAACCCAAGAACAGGAAAATTGGCACATGTCTGGTATTATCTGGGGGAGAGAATTACTGAGTATTCAGTAGTAAGTTCAGTTCCACTTACATTTGTTAAGTCACCATCATGGCAGGCATTGAAGAGAGAGAGAGAGGCTGGTTAAGAGAGTGGTCACAACCACTGAGCTGCATGTAATAAAGTATTCAGTACTAGGAGAAATACAGAGGTAGCCATGGACCACTATCAAAGATAGGAACGAGACTAGTTTGACAGAGACTGAGGACATGGGAGCAGTCAGGGAAGGAGTTCTGAGATGAGTCTTGAAGGAACAGAGCCACACAAAACGTGGGGGTGAGACTTGGGCAGCATTCCACTCAGAGGGCACGGCATGACCAAGGCTCGGAGCGGTGGTTCAGCGTTGGGTGTCCGGGAACTGAAAGCAGATAGGGAGTGTTGAAGATGAGGCTGAGAGACATGAAGGCTTTTCAAGTCATGACCTGCCTGAAATCCATTGTTGATTAATTCAGTGTCCATTAACTCCTAGCAGTGTTTTTAATAAATGTCTGTTGAGTGAACATCCACTATTTACCACTGGAGGAAAAATGGCATAGAAGTCTAAGCAGTCCACAATTAAGGGGCAGATAGTCTTCTTGAGGAGACGTGAAATACACCCCTGAATAATTAAACACAAGGGCTGTACAATTAGGTACCGAATGGTGGTACCGAGAATAAGTATAATGGGACTTAAGAAGAGAAAGAGGTGTGGAGTGATGAGTGTAGGAAAGGCTTTTCTGAGGAGGTAGGACTTAAGCTGGCTCTTATTTGGTGGCATTGGCTCAGTGGAGAGGAGAGGAGGGGAGAGGGTAGGAGGCATCATGTGAATGAGGTCATAAGGCATGTTCAGGCATGGCAAATAGGCTCACGTGCTGCATTTATTTGTATTTATTTTACCTATCAACAGTGTCTGTTTCCCTCATATACTTGCACTACAAGTTTTCTTCATTATCCAGATTTACTCTGTTCTTGAGTTTGAATAATGAATTCACATGGCAAAGGATACATTTTTTTTCCTGAATCTAATGTTTTTGGTTCCTGAGTTTCAGAGCGTAGGCAACAAAGCTTCAGATAGTGACAGATCTATCTAAAGATTTATCCAAGTTTATTCTGTTTCTAGGTTTGGGTAACAAGCAAGGGATCCCTGTATTTGTATTTCTCCCCGTATGACTAGTTGATTCAGATCTATTGCCTTCAGGAATATGAAGGTAATCTAACATTACTTTATTGTCAGAATGTTGTTAGACCAAAAACTTTGAAAATTGGGTACTTTCTCTGTGACTAGTAAATCATGTTTACATGTGCATAAAAAGAATGTGTTGAAAAAAGTCTATTAACAGAAAGCAAAAAATAGGTATATGTTAGATATTTTGTTCTTTTTATTTTTATTTTGAATTGGAATATGGTTGATTTACATGTTTTATTTTTAATGAGCAATTTATGGAACTACTTACCGTTTTGATTCTATTGTAGACAGCTATGAATATCTCCAAAATGCACCTCCTGGATTTTTTCCAAGACTTGGTGTTATTGGTTTTGCTGGTATTATTGGACTCCTTTTGGCTAGAGGTAGGTACAGTTTTGTTTTTTTAACAGTTCATAAGAGAAAGATAAGATAGATATTTGGTTCTTTCTTTTTATCTACCAGTTTTCAGAATACTGAGTTGGTTCCTGGATATGTCCTTCTTAGTATGTAATTGACATGATTGTTTTCTCCAGTATATTTGGTTTTAAGCATATATAGAAATTATTTTAAAAATAAAGTGAAAGAAATTATATACTCTTGGTTAAAGAAAGAAATTAGTTACCCTTTATAGGCACATTTACTTGGTCAAATTCCTATTGCCCTTTGGTGCAGAAAGAGTGAACATTCTTTAACCAAAATCTGTCACACCTGAGAAATTGTTTCTGTTTCACTATTAAGATCAGGCTATTAATCATAGTAACTAGAACAGTGATTTCCTAGAGATTTTATTAATTTCCTGATGTAGCTTCATTCAGTGATGATATAAAAACTTTTAAAACACTTAAAATTAAAAACTAACACATATTAACTTAAAATATTTCTATACTTCACTGCTGGATTATAAAATGTTTATAGGAAATAAAGGATGATAAAATACTTCACTATAATGAGATTATTATGAGTTACTTGAAGTTTCACTGATTATAAAATTCATACTTCACAAAAATTCCTAAAACTGGGAGACTGAACCTTGTAATCAGGTCCCCATAAAAGATAACTATAGAGACTAGTTTGGTACCCAATTTCTCTGATGTTAAAAACCTTTTCTGTAGATGCCTTAACCATTCTTTTAGAATCTGGTGGAAAGCTGCCCTGGTACCAGTCCCTCAACCTGTGGAATAAATTCTTATTGTGGTTTCTGTGCCCTCCTCCTGTCTTGTGCAGAATATATAAGAATTAAATTTAGAGTTTATTTTTACTAATCAACTTGGGCAATAGTTGAACCAGCTTTTTTCCCCAAACTTCTTTCCCCTCCTTTCTTTAAAACTGTCCAGAAAAGCATTCCTGTCTTGTTTAGATAGTGTTTAGAATTTATGAAGATCCCAAGGCCAGGGTGTTGGAATGTTGGCTGCAATTAAGGAGCCAGGAATGTGGAATCAAGTGAGATTAGCGTCTTTCTTCCTCTCCGTGGTTAGAGCACGTGGAAGAGTCGAACAGGCTTAAAGAAGGCTCTCCGTGCCGTACGTGCGTTTTACACTGTCAAGTGTTTATCTTCCCCATATCCGCTGGGGTGACCATCCTGAGGAGGATTGGCGACTGTGCTCTCCTGGGCAGAACAGCAGCATAAGGATACCCACTATGGTGGGTGGGTCCTAATCCTTTGTATTTTGTTTGCTTGTTTGTTTCTTTGTGCCTCTCTCTTTTTCCTTTTCCTGAGAGAGCTCAGTAGTATTAAAATAATTTAAAACCTTAATTCTTTTTCTGAAAAGTACACATGCACACACAGTCATGTGCACATACCAAGCAGCAGATCTCTTCCCGTGGGTGCTGAGGTACAAGGGCCTGAGGTACAACGTCGGGGGTGAGGGTGTCCCTAAGCAAGATGAGTGGGAGTGTAGTTATGTTTCTCGGCGGTCAGTGGTTTGCAGGCCCCTCCAGGTACATGATCCCCTATGCTGGCAGCAGTAGGATGGGCTCAGAAAGTCATTCCGGGGGGAGTTTCTTTTCTTTCTTTTTCAGCCTAACATTTCTTTTAATTTTATTTTTAAATAAACTTATATATATGTAAGGTGTACAACATGATGTTTTGACATACATATACCTAGTGAAATGATTACTGGAGTCAAGCTAATTAATATATCTTCACATAGTTGCCTTTTTTGTGTGTGAGAGCACCTGGAATCTCCTCTCTTAGTAAATGTCCAGGGTTCAGTGTTACTAACTCTAGTCATCATGCCATACATTAGATCTCTAGATTTATTCATCCTGTATTGCTGCAACTTTGTACCTTTGACCAACATCTCCCCGTTTCCCCCACCTCCCCGCTCCTGATAACCACCCTTCTACTATCTGCTTTTATATATTTGACTTTTTTAGATTCTACATATCAGTGAGAATGGTTCCCTAGGGCTGGGGGTGATGGAGGAACTGGGGGGTAACTCCTAATGGATGTGAGGTTTCTTTTTGGATGATGAAAATATTCTAAAATTGATTGTGGTGATGGCTGTGCACTCTGAATACACGAAAAGCCATTGAATGGTACACTTTAAATGGGTGAGTTGTGTGAATTATATCTCCCTAAAGCTTTGAAAATGTAGTGGCCCTTTCTGGTGCGCATATTAGGCACATTCTCTGTCAATCTAGGATCAAAGAAGTCTTTCTAGTGTTAGATGTACAAAAGCAAATTGTGATGATAAGGATAATGAAACATCTGATGGTGTCCACAACCTTTTATTTAATAGGTTCAAAAATAAAGAAGCTGGTGTATCCACCTGGTTTCATGGGATTAGCTGCCTCTCTTTATTACCCACAACAAGCCATTGTATTTGTCCAGGTAAGTTAGACCCAGTAAGCTAAGATGTTTCTCATACTGTATGGGTTTACTGCTTAATCTTATTTTATTTTGCAGCATTTGTCACACTAGACTAAAATTTGTTGGTACAGAATGAACTATAGCAAATTTTAATGTTTTTCTCCATTATGTACCTCAGTTCTGGCTCTCCTTCCAATGTCAGTATTCAGAAAACGCATGCTAATTTGAATATTAATCAAAGAAAATTTAAGATACCTTTTTTCCATAATTACATGGAAGTCTAGAGACTCAAATTCCAAAGCTGATAGTTATGGGCCATTCTCAGTTTGGGCATATCTGGTCCTTGGAGTTGCAGGCACGGGCCTGTGCTCTGGCCCTCTGTGCCTTCTCCCTCATCCTGGTGCCAGCCTCTCTATCCTTGCTGGGGACTTCGGGGAGTGCAGTCTGCTCTGCTGGGAACACCCTTCTCAGGGCTGTCACTTGGCAGCTCCTTTCAGTAGTTTTCCTTCAGGCCTCAGCTTGATGGCATCCTGGCAAGTAGAACACAGAGTCAGGGACACGGGTAAAGCCGATGCCTGAGTCAGCTTGAGCTGCCGTAACAAAATACCACAGACTGTGAGGCTTAAATGACAAGTGTGTTTTCTCACAGTTCTGGAGACTGAAAGTCCAAGATCAAGGTGTCAGCAGGGTTGGTTTCTCCTGAGGCCTCTCTCCTTGGTTTGCAGATGGCCACCTTCTCAGTGTGTTCTCACACAGCCTTGTCACTGTGCACACACATCCCTCGTGTATCATCCTTGTCTTGTAATGACACCATTTATATCGGATTAGAGCCCCACCCTATGACTTCATTTAACCTTAATTACCTTTTTAAAGGCCTTGTCTCCACATATAGTCACATGGTGGGTTAGGGCTTCAACATACAAATTTGGGGGACACAGTTCAGTCCATAACAGCTGGACCAGCAGTTCTTAAGAGTGTAGTCCCTGGAACAGCAGCATCAGGATCACCAGGGAACTTGTTAGAAATGGAAATTTTCAGGCCCCATCCCAGACCTACCTACTCAGACACTCAGGGTTAGGGTCAGTAGTTTGTGTTTTAGCAAGCCCTCTGGGGGATTTTTGGCAAGCCCATGATATTTGAGAATGACCGATGTACTAGATTCCCTCAGGGCAGTGGTGTCTGCACATAGTGGGACTCTTCACATCGTGTCCCTTGGAAAACTGGTGAGACCAATGCAGACTGTAGGTTTTGGGGTCCTAGACAGCTTATGGAGGCAGGGACCCAGTTGCCAGAATTGCCATATCACAATGAGACTTGGTCCCGGGAAGAGTAGCAGTGCTGTCACCAGAATTGGGCCCTGAACCAAACTGACCTGACATTGAGCTCCCTGGAGTCCTCGTGACAGGATTGAGCCTAGATCCTTGGATGGCACAGCAGTTGTCGATGGGAGCCCAGTGGCTCCAGCTGTGGGAAATTGTTGGCTTTGGGGGCAAATACCAGTAAGATCTTTCTAGCATGGGCTTGATGTTGTTTATAGCAGTCTTCGAGGGGTGAGGCAGATGGTTACTGTTCCTCTGCCTGCTTCAGCCCCAGCTCTGGAACACTGAATCATGTCTGCCTGCCCTAGATTGTAAAAATAATCAAACATCATCTCAGTCTGTTACGGTTTAGATAGTAGATGGATTGGGTGAGGAGGGTGAGCTTGGCTGCTGGTGGAGAAGCATATGTAGCTGCCCTTTGAGGAGAAGTCTTTTTTTATCTTATGTGCCACAGCATATGTTGCAAAAGATTTTTTGTATTCACAATCAAGCTAATAGGATGCAAATCTAAGTTGTATTCTGACTTATTTTTAAGTCAGTGGGAAGGAGTTTTGTCTTTTATTTTGTACCTAGGGTAAGCCAGAACAAAGCAATTAACTATTTTCATTAGATATAAAACATTAGTGATCTGTTTGGAATGATGAACAAATTCTGGAAATAGATGGTGGTGATAATTGTATAACATTGTGAATGTAATTAATGCCACTGAATGTACACCTATAAATGGTTAAAATGGTAAATTTTATGTTATGATCATTGCTTTGATCAGCAATGATCTACATTTTTTTCCTTGAAATTGCTACAATAAAACAAATCAAATGTCAGTGATTGAAAGAGAATTTCTGATACTGTTTCAGTGTCGTTTAGTTCCTATTTTATAGTTTCTTTTTTATCTGTCTCTGTCTCTTTTTTTAATGGATACTATGACCTTGAACAAGTCACTTAATTGCTAATGTTCTGTTTTCTGTTCAGTGGTGTTTGGATAAAAGTACTGTAAGAAAACCCTTAAAGTGATGACATATGTTATTTTTCTCTCAGAAATTTAAAATACTGAGAAGAGTGCCATATTCATGGTAAATGCTTGATCTGTCTACCAATGGGTCTGAGAATCATATCATACTTTAAGAACAGCTGGAGCAACTGGAAGAACATAACTTATAAGAAACCAGCATGTTTGGTTTACTAGCACTGTGATCTTGGATTAGTCACTTGGACTCTGAATATTTCCTTATAATTTTTGCTTACTTACCACATAGAGTTGTTATATAGAATAGAGATAAATCATGTGAACGTGCTTTGTAAGTTAAGATGCTATATATAGATAAATTACTATAAAAATTAGAAAGAGAATAGTAACTACTTTTATGAATTCGAAGTACTGTCATATGAAGGAGTAATCAACATTGTCATAAATAGGACCAATGAATGCAAATTATTGTAAGTATTTTTTTAAGAAAGCTCAATGCTTAAAAGAAAAGTTTCTGACAATTAAAGCCAGCTACTTAAAGGTAGACAAGTGCATTTTAAGGTAGTGAGCTCCCTGACCCCAAGATATTCTCTGACCCTGGGGCCTGCCTCTCAGGGTATTGTAGAAAGGATTTTGGATCAGAAGGCAAAGTCCCTGCAGAAACTCAAAGACTTTATGTTTTGGGGGACCTGGGAAAACGGAGAGCATCTTTACTAGGTTCACCTATGTTTTTTTTTTAACCTAAACCCCTAAAGTAAATGATTGATTTTCGTTTTGGCAGATGTTACTTGGTTGTCTGTTATGTGCTAAATGTGATAGGTAGAAGCCTTCTTTCTTGTCTTATTTTCAGGAATTTCCCATATCAGCTATTATCTACATTTTTTCCTTGAAATTGTGAAGGTTTGAAATATACACCTTTAATTTATGGCAGATTATTTTGAACAATACTATGTATGGCTAAACTATTTTTTCTTCTTACGTTATCATTCTTACTATCTTTTTATTTGCTTATATTGCACACTTTTAATTTGTATGTCCCAAGGTTTCTGTGGTCGTCGTGGTTGTCATATGTGTAAATACAGTTCTTCTGGAAACAGGAAAAAGGAAAATGAAAAATTATCTTCCTTACCGGTCATGTATGGAATAATAATGAATTTTTATATATTTTTTTCAAGGTTAGTGGGGAGAAATTATATGACTGGGGTTTACGAGGATACATAGTTGTAGAAGATTTATGGAAGGAGAACTTTCAAAAGGTAAGAAAGATCTTTTTCATTATCTTCCTTTTGGTTTAAATATGTAGTTTCTCTAGGATTTTAGAAAATTCTTGATAACCATATTGCTTGCTCTTGCTTTTTCTGTTTGTTTTCCTTTATGCCTCAGCTTAGATTCTCTGGTGGCCTTTATTGGAGGAGCAATAGAATGTCTATGCATTTCGTTATTTTCGGCAGGTCTGAATAAGTGATGACCATAAAATGCATTCCACCTCAGTCTTAGACCGTAATTTCCACTATATTGCTTTACAGTTTGCTGAAAGTGTTGCATATTATCTGATAATTTTATCAAAACTAGATTTGGGGGTTGGAGGTGGGGATATAGCTCAGTGCTAGAGTGAGTGCTTGGCATGCATGAGGTCCTGGGTTCAATCCCCAGTGCTTCCGTTAAGGAAAAATAATTAAAAAGAAATTTTTAAAAATTAAAAAATAAAGAAAACTAGTTTCAAAGGGAACATGCTGTGCTCCCAGCAAAAGACAAATAACCAAGCCGCCTCCTCTTGCTATTTCATCATAGGTAGGCTTCATTCTTTCCTTTATCAGTACTGTATCTGCCCGTCCCCTAGCCATCTGGGCCCAGTTAAGGGTGGAAGCCATGGCATGTTGGGGATCAGCGCCAGTTATAGGCCATGTCCTCTGTGTTGACTGGCGGATGAGCAGCAGAGGGAAGGAGGTTGTGGAATTATAAGGACCTGTCATTTTTCGTCTTTTCTCACAGCCCATGTTTAGATGTTGCCCATGTTTGCTGGAACATTCTCTCTTTCCTCTGATAAGGCATAGAGCAAGTCATATCTCCTCCAAGTGCCTGTCAGGCACAGCTCGATAAGGAATAGTTAGGGTTCATATACTAGCATACCTTCTATATCATAGAAGACTTTTCACTCCTGGCATCTCAAATCAAAATACTCCTTTACAAAATATAAATAACTATCTCAAAATTAAAATCCAGGATTTCACATTGGAATTTGGAAGTAACATTATAGAATAAACTATACACCTGCCCTATTAGTTACATAAATAGTCTTCCAGTGAAATCTCAAGACTAATTTTTGTACTGGTGATTTTTAAAGGAATTAGTCTCTATCAAGCCTGTTTAAACTAGCTCTTGAATAGGAAGTTCTGTATTAATATAAAGTGCCCTTTGGCAATCCCTTTTAAAGAATAAACACTCATAGTTTTATTTTCATTTCTCTGACATTTTCTTTGGAAGCTTTCTTTCCTGTTTAAAAATCTCCTTAAGTCCACACTGAGTTTAATATGGGAAAGGAAACAGAATGTCAGGAAAGCTATACACAGCCTTAGAAAGAAATGAGGAAATGAAACTCAGCCTCTGAGTGATCACTGCAGTGTCGAGCAGATGTGTGCACACCGATGGGACTATGGTTGGAATACAAGCTAAAAAGGCCAGCATTTTGTGATAATTTGAAAACGTTAGATATTAAAGCAACTCAAATTTATATGCAAGTTGTTAGGGAGTGAGATAGTAAAGCTGTCTCATTAGCCCATGGTGCATCTGCGTGTCTTCCTCTGGGCTTCTCTCTGCGCTTGTCTTCTTCAGTGTCATGAGAACTTAGTGTTCTACCATTTGTTTACTCTCAAAGCACAGTTCTCCCAACAGCTCTCTGTCCTGAATAGAAGGTAATAAAATGGATGTTGACTACTTAAACATTTAGTACAAGTTTTAAGTGAAAAATAGCGGAAGGCCCTATTAATTCAAGATTTGCTATGCTTAGATTTCGGGAGTTATTTGATAGTGAAATGCCATTGTTTTTTATTGATTCCCTTGCCCCCCCTCCTTATTGGATCTTGTGGGTTTCAGTATTTTTTTGTTTTGTTTTTGCTTTATTAGAGCAAATATTTAAGCTGCCCTGGAACAGGAATCTTTTGGGGCCTGGGAATTGTCTCTTTCAAGGGAATTGGGGGACACTTTATGAAGGACATTTTTGTTTCTTAGCTTATTTGGAAATTTTTTTAACTTTTTTTATTGAGTTATAGTCATTTTACAATGTTGTGTCAAATTCCAGCGTAGAGCACAATTTTTCAGTTATACATGAGCATACATATATTCATTGTCACTTTTTTTCTCTGTGAGCTACCACAAGATGTTGTACATATTTCCCTGTGCTATACAGTATAATCTTATTTATCTATTGGTTTTTAAGTCAAGCTTCCATTACCAGTTTCAGGTGCAATCCAATTCATAATTGTGCTATAATAATGTAACAGATGTACATATTTTCAGTTGTACGTAGTCAAAGAAATTTGTAGACATTGTGTTTAAAGTGGGGCCCTGAAATTTTAAGTGGTATGAATGATGGTTCAGTTCTCAATTATGTTATTTTCCATAATGTGTCAGAACTGTGAATCAAAGATGGCTGTGTGCAGAATATATGCTTCACTTAGATTCACCAGTTAACATTTTGCTACACTTGCTTTGTCTTTTTATACATGCTCAGGCACTTACACATATGTGTATTTATTTTTATGCACCATTTGAGAATTAGTTGTAGATATTGTGCTTTGTAATCATATCTAATTCAGTGTGTATTTCCAAAGAGCATGGACATTCACTAATACAATGACATTACCATTATCATACTCAGGAAAGTTGACATTTCATTGTTTATATAAACATTATCTAATATATAGTCCATAGTCATATTTCCCCAGTTGCCCCAATAATTTGCTTTCCTTTAACAATTTTTTCATTTTTTTTTATAGCTGAGTGAATTATTATAAGGCACACATTCTTGTAGCCATTATCTGGGACAAAAAAACCAGAATTTTGCCAGCCTCCCCAGAAGCTCTTCCATGTAGCTCACCCCAATCACACTCCTCTCTTCCTGTGCAAAACTACCGACTATCGTGACTTTTGTCATAATTACTTCCTTGTCTTTCTTAATGGCTTTATCACCTAAGTATTTATCCCTTTCAGTTAAGTCTTGCCTGTCATTATTATTTTTACTTGATATTCCTTTGAAGTCTTATTTCCCCATTGTAAGTCACTTTTTAAAAAATATTTTTTATTGATTTATAATCATTTTACAATGTTGTGTCAAGTTCCAGTGTAGAGCACAATTTTTCAGTTATACATCAACATATATATATTCATTGGTCACATTTTTTTCTCTGTGAGCTACCATAAGATCTTGTGTATACAGTGTATACTGTATACTGTGTTATACAGTATAATCTTGTTTATCTATTCTAAAATTTTGAAATCCCAGTCTATCTCTTCCCACCCTCCGCCCCCTTGGCAACCACAAGTTTGTATTCTGTGTCTATGAGTCTGTTTTTGTTTTGTATTTATGCTTTGTTTGTTTTTGTCACTTTTAATCTAGAAATTCTCCTTCCATCCTCCTCTTTTCCTTAACGCTGTTATCTGTTAAGAGAACCTGGCATGTTGGACCTGTGGCATTTTCAGCAGTTTGGGTTGTGCTGATTGCACACTGATAGTGTAGTTGAACATGTTCCTCTCTTCTCTGCATTTCCGACAGATGGGCTGCTGGACCTAGAGGCTGCATAATCAAGTCTGTGTTTGATTTTGCTGGCAAGGCTGTAGGTCTGTGTGAGCACCTATGCTTCACTTCAGCATTTTAGTGATTGTCGAGGCTCAGTGCCTAGATCCACTGATTCACTGGGAGCTGGAAATGGTGATATTCTACTTCTGTCATTTCATTTTCACATATTAGCTGGAATACTTTAATAAGGAGCTGCTTTTCCTCATCTTCAGAAGGTCACCAATTAGTTTTTTTTAAGTCACATGAATTTGTAGATTTAAACATATTTATGTTTGAATTTTTTATAATCCTTATCCTTATTAAAGTTCAGATTATCCCATTTTAGCAAGTAGAACTTGACTCTGCATCCTTTTACATTACTCAACTAGTCTGCAATAGTTTCCTTGCTATCTGGGATGTCACAGTGGTCCCACAATTTCTCATTGTTGTTTTAATGTACATTTCTTTGATTGCTAATGAGGTTGAGCATCTTTTCACATTTCTTGGTTTCTTCTTCTTGAAATGCCTATTGATGTCTTTTGGCCATTTTTCATGTGGGTCATTTGTCCCTTTCTTAATAATTTATAAGGATTCTGTACTTTTCCCCAGATGCTAATAATTTTGGTCACATGTTTGCAGATGTCTTCTCCCAGTTTGAGGCTTGTCTTTTGAGTTTTGGTACCTTTTGATGAGCAGAAGTTCTTAGTGTAGTTGATTCATTGACCTTTTCCATTATTCATTGATCTTCTCCATTTCACTCTTTGTCTCTAGAGGCTTAATAAAAGCATGAAACTCTTTATCGATTGTCCATTGCTAATCTGAAGCCCTTTCAGAATAGTCTAAACCCAAGGTCTGAGTATCAGAGTTGGAGGCCTCCTGTGGGTGTCAGGTGCCAGGGTAACAGATGGCACTTTTGGAGTTGTCTTCTAAATTAGCCAAACACAGCAGTGTATCTCAGTAAAAGCCAAGTTTAGTTTTCACTAGGTTTTTTTTTTTTATAAATGTAACAAGTTACTATCAAAGAATTGTAGAATGACTCAAAGGCCAACAATAACTAAAAAGAAAAATCTTAATAATTCTTTAAAGGACAGGAAAATACATAAAGAAATATAAACCTGTTACTAATGTGAAAACTGAGCAGAACTTCTAAAGCTACACTTTGCACAGTTGTATTAACGCCCTTGCTGGCTCAGCAGGAAAATGAACGGGAAGCAGCAGCCATCATGCTGAGTAAATGTGGCCAGCTTCCTCTTCCTGCATTTGAAATTCCTCAGCTTTCTAAACACTCAAGTTTAGCTGTAAGTAAGTTACATGATTTAAAAGTGATCGTCTTTGAAATAAGGAGTCACAGAAGGTGAAATACTATATGATTCCACTTACGTGAGGTGTCAAAAATAATCAAACTTGTATAAGCTGAGAGTAGAATGATGGTTGCTAGGGGCTGGGGTTGGGGAAACGGGGAGTTGCTATTCAGTGGGTATAAAGTTTCAGTTGTGCAGGATGAATGAGTTCTAGAGGTCTGCTGTACAACATAGTGCTTATAGTTAACAATACTTTATTATACACTTAAAAATTTGTCAAGAGGGTAGATCTCATGATAAGTGTTCTTAACCACAATAAAATGAAAATGAAAATAAGGACAATATAGTGGGTTTTCGGTAAAGCTAAATTTGTTCTGAATTTGTGCCCTTTCTAGTTTTTGCTGTTTAAAATTCTAAGACATAAAGGTACTAGGCAATGATTTTTCTTTTTTCTTTTGTTTTTAAGCATCGTTACTTAGCAAAATAAAAAGTAAGAAATCCTGAAAAATACATCTCTTTCTTCAAAAGGCATACACTTTTGGTATCAGAAAGGGCAGACAAGGCAGGCTGCAGCATGGCCTGATGGCGAAGAGAGTGGACTCCAGAGTGGGTGCACCAAGCTCTCCCATCACTCCCACCCCCACCCCCACTTCTTACAAGCCTTGTAAATTGCTCCAGTGCTCTGGGAAATGAAGGTAATACCTCCTGGCACTGTTTTGAGGATTAAGTGAGTTTATCCACATGGGAAGCCCAAAATGGACAGACTCTAGCACCTGATAGCCATGATGGATGTCATGTGACGTATGCACATGAGAAGGTAACATCTCCTCATGGAAAATGGAGCCTTAGTGCTTAGACTCATTAGTCAAAACCTCCTATCAGTATTTTCTCTCCTATTGCTGCCATAACAAATGGCCACAAATTTACTGACTGAAAGTAATACAAGTTTGGACAGACTGGGATTTCAAAATTTGTAGATACTGACAGGCATATGCAGAATAGATAAACAAGATTATACTGTATAGCACAGGGAAATATATACAAGATCTTGTGGTAGCTCCCAGCGAAAAAAAATGTTACATTGAATATACATATGTTCATGTATAACTGAAAAATTGTGCTCTACACTGGAATTTGACCCAACATTGTAAAATGACTATAACTCAATAAAAAATGTTTAAAAAAATTTGTTATCTTAGACTCTGTAGGTCAGAAGTCCACTGCTAAGTTAGGGTGTCAGCAGGGCTACATTCCTTTCTGGAGGTTCCAGGGGAGAATCCACTTCCTGCTCCTTCAGGTTGTTGACAGAATTCAGTTTCTTGTGGTTATAGGACCAAGGTCTGTTTTGCTGGCTGTCAGCTGGCAGCTGTTCCCTGCTTCTAGACACTGCAGCAATTCCTTGGCTCACAGCCCTCTTACAGCCACTACAGATCAAGTCCTTTTCATGTCCCATTTCTTTGACCCTGCCTTCTGTCTTCAGCTTTCCTCTTAGACTACAGGAACCCATGTGACTCAACTAGGCCCACCTAGATCATTCAAAATAATCTCCCTATTGTAAGGTCAGCTGATTAGCAACCTTAATTCCAATGCCACCTTAATCCCCCTTTGCCTTACTGTAAGGTGGTACAGTCACAGATTCTGGGGCTAGGATGAAGACATCTTTGGGGGAGCCATTATTCTGCCTACCACATCTGGTGAACTGAAATTTCATTTGGGTCTTTAACAGGTCATTTATCCTTACCATTTATTTCTTCATCAAAAAAGTTAAGTCACCTACTGCATAGGATAGGTAATGTTTATTGAGCATTTCCTGTGAGCTTGGCCCTGGATGCTAAACTCTTTGCTGAGGAAGAGTCTGTGAGGCAAGTTCTATTACTGTCTCCTTTTCATAAATGAGGAAACTGCATTTTGGAGATGTTAAGTAATTGATCAAAATAATTCAACTGGTAAAAAAATTCAGTTGGTGAGGGAATTAGACAGTCCATTGGGTTGCTATACCTCAAAGGTTTGGCTGGAAATCCCCTTTCACATGGCAGTGCATACTAATTAGGAATAAATGTTTTGATTAAAACGAATGTTTCAATTTTGCTGATAGAAATTATCATTCATGTTTGTGGACATGGTAAGAAAATAAAATTTCTCCTGTAGCTTAGCCAAGTTGACACATAAAACTAACCATCACAGTACAGTGTTGTTTAGCTTATTCCTCTAGCCCTTTGCAGTCCAATATGGCAGCCACTAGCTTTTGAGTACTTGAAGTGTAGCTAATCTGAACTGAGGCGTGCTATAAATGCAAATTCATACCAAATTTAAGACATGGTACAAATAAAAAGATTATAAACTATATCATGATTTTAATATTCATTCATTTTATATTGATTACATGTTCAAATAATACTATTTTAGATGTGTTAGGTTAAATAAAATGTATTAATCACTTAAAAAAACCAACGAAACCCAGTATGTATTAAAATTAGATTATAAGGAGAATGGTTCCTTTATAAGGTATTTTAAATATAATTGTCTGAAAACACAAAAAATTAATTTCTGGCTTGTGCTAAATTACAAACTGTCTTTTGAAGTAGCAGTGTTGTTTTTGCTGAGATCATGATGATTTCTGCCAAGAGAGATCTGATTTGTAGTAGGATAGATAGGCTCAATACTTCATTAGTGAAATACTTGACTGTCACGTTTTGTTGTAAGTGATATGTAATCAAACAAGAAAAATTTCCTAGCAACAGAGTTTTTTTCTTCAACCAGAAGAATGTTTTTATGTGCTGATTTTCTTAATGTCCAAAAGATAAAAAAGCTTATGAATTTAGCATCTTATATTTTTGAGATTAAGATGCTGGCAAATATAGATAGTAGAATATATAAGAAGATCACTAGAAGTACTTGGCAAGCATTATGTTGAGGTAATTCATACCTAAAACGTATTTAACTAGGTAGGGAACCACATGGTTTTTATGACAGACCCAATTATTGGACATGGTTATCTCACTCAACCTTCATAAGCCTCTTTTTATCTCTTCTTATTCATCATTAATTACATACGCAAACTTTAACACTCATCAGATCTCTAGGTTTGACTTAATTCCATCTGTTTATTCAACAAGTGTTTGAATACTGTGTGCTAGGAGGTCCTGGGATATTGTGTCCTTGTGAAGCTTATATGTTAGTGAGGGATTCAAACATGAATGAAAGAATTACACAAATCAGGAAGTACATGGGTGCTATGAATGTGAGTAAAAGATTCTCATGTAGATCTAAGGGCAGAGGACAGGGGAAGGCCTTGATCTAAGGGATGAATAGCATTTAACCAGGCAAAAATGAGGGTTGACCAGTTTAGGTCAAGGGATGTATTTTGCAAAGGTCTTATCTCAGGAAAGAACTTGATGAGTTGGAAGAGCAGCAGCAGGAAGACCTCTGGGGCTGTGTGTGTGTAAGTGGCTCTGGAGGAATAGAGTAAGGCACACAGACACTGAGTCCTGTAGAGCTCTCTTAAGAGCAACAAGTAGACCTCAGTGTTGTACGATGTTCCACCGAGCAGTGCATATGGCCTTGTTCCCCAGAACTCCATCATCAAGTGGGTGTGGTCTGTAGACAGAGTGACCAATATAATTTATCATCCAAACCAGGATACTCTTGAGAGTGAAGGGGGGCGTTATTAATTATGCTGAGACAAGGGGTATAAACCAGTATGTATAACTTAAGCAATCCAGGGTGTATGCTCACTGTGCTGAGAACTTAAGTAAGTCTGAATTTGCCTGGAAACCATGCTCTGAAAATCCAAGCTTAGTTATGTGTTCCTGCTTTCTCCCTTTCCCCCTCCTTCACCCATGGATAACTCTGAGAGAAGGCCACCGGTAGAACCTGCACAGAATCTAGACCACAGAATCACAGCCACATTGTCCACTCACCTAGAGCCTAGTGTTTTTCAGATTGCACTGTCATGAGAGCTCAAATCCTTGACTACATCAGGTCTTATTAAGGTGTTTTCAGGATTAAAGTCTTAGAAACATGTAGGAAAGAAATTAAGGTCTTAAACATTTAGCACATGAACTTTTCCCACTAGAAATCTTTCCTACATCACTTCTCCTGGATGACATGACCTAATTATATGTTCCCAGATGACAGCCAGCAGAATGGGTGTGGTCTGATTATAACCTCTTAAGAGTAAACATGTTTTGTAATTTGGCTCCTATATACAGAGTGGAGTACCTACAGGAAGCATCCCCATAGATGTAAAGCCTTTTTTTTAACAATGACAGTGGCATGAGGTAGTAAAGCAATCTTTTCACTGTTGATTGGATTTTTTTTTTTATAGAATCAGTTGTTGGCCAAATCTGTGTAGTGAGGATTAATGGAGCTTTGTTTCTTGCTCGCCTCTGTGCCTGAGTCACTTTCTACAGCAGGGCCCTCAGGGAGCACTAGTAATTCCTTCAGTTTACTGAAAAATGGGTCACTTTGCATTATTACTCATACTAAAATATTTGCATAATATTCAGCCAAATACTGAAGATGTACACTTTGAGACAGTCCCCTATTTCTTTAGAAGTTTCATTATTTCTTTTGAAACTGCATTAATATTCTTACTTTTTGTTTTACAAGCCAGGAAATGTGAAGAGTTCACCCGGAAATAAGTAGAATACTCCATGCTCTGTCCATTTTAATCAGGTAAAGAACAAGAAAACTCTGGTTATTTTTAGCATTGTTAGCAACAACTGAAATGACTTGTCTTTAATTAATTTAATTTAATCAATTATAGCAGATTCACTTCATATGAAAACCTAAGGGTCAGGATGATAATTTCATTCCGTCTTTACTTTTTAGGCTTAAGTGCTATGACTTACTGTATTTGTTCCTGAGAAGTACCTGGACAAACTAGAACTTGACAGTTGGGGTTTATCTACAAAACTATTTCAAACAGTTGAAAAATGCCAGTATTTATTAGGCTTATTTTTTTTCAAACAGCACTTCACTGCAGTAAGCACACTTGTATTCATCTAATAATCGATAAACATTTGTTAAATGCAAGACTATTGTTGAGAAGCTCAAGATTATATAGAGATGTTATCATAAGTGACATAGGGAAGTCATAGGTGTAATTTTCTTTTTTTAAAGATTGAGTAACCTGAGGCTAGAGAAATTTAGGATGATATCAGATGACGTCAGAAAAATCGGTGTGATTTCTTCTGGTCTTATACTCAGTTCACCCTGCAGCCCTGAGTGTTCTCACTTTTCACCTCCACTGATAAGAAACTCACCCCACAGGGCAGGTAGCTTTGGGCAGTTCTAATTTTTAGGAAGCTGTTTCTTATACTGAGCAAAATATGTTTCCTTATAACTCCTATACAGTGATCCTGATCCTGCCTTAGGGGACACAGAAAACAAATCCAGATCCTCTTTCACATCACAGCCCTTCATATCATAACCCCAAGTCAGCATTTCTCAAATTCTGTTACACAGATTACTTGGGGAGCTTGTTAAAAAGCAGAGGCCTAGGCCCTACCCCAGAATTGAAATCCCTGGAGAGTGAGGCCAGATGTGCATCAGATGTGCTATTAGAAGGGAAACTAGAGGGTTAGCAGCCAAGAAGCCACACATGTCCTTCAGAGATTTTCCACTGAATATGATTCTATTTCTCTACAGAGAAGATGAGCCACAGAATAAAGAGAAACTATGTAAATATCCATTTCATTTTTCAAAAATATTCTGGGCCAGAGTTCAGCTTACTGTGTACACAACCTTGATTTCATTCTTTATTTTTTAGATCTTTAATCAAGATACAGATTTTAATTATAAAAGTGATGCATATTTGTTGTAAAAAATTTTTTTGTTAGATATTTTTCAAGCTTGTCTTGTTCTCCATTCCTTTCCTAGAGGTAATTTCTGTTAATAGTTTGCTGTATCATTCCAGACTTTTTTCTCTATGTGTAATATACACGCACACACACACACACACACCCTTTTGAGTTTTGGATAGAATGAGATCATATTCCTTATATTGTTTTCAAGTACATTGAAGCTCCATAAAGGGACATATTGCAATTTTATTATCACAGCTCAAGAAATTAACACTAATTCCTTAATATCACCTAAAATCCAGGCTGTATGCAGATTTCACTGATTGCCTCATTAATAACTTTTTACAGTTGTTCCATTTGAGTCAGCATCCAAACAACATCTGCCCATTGCATTTGACTAATGAGTCTCAAGTCTCTTTTAAACTGTAACAGTTCCTTCTCCCTCATTTTTCTTTTATCATTTATTTGTTGAAAAACCAAACTTATTTGTCCTTTAGTATTTCCCATGTTCTGGCTGTGGCCAAGTAAATCTATTTAGTGTCATTCTGTTTATCTCTTGGTTCCTCTCTTCTCTGCATTTCCCATAAAGTGATAGTTGGATCTGAACGCTTAATCAGATTTAGGTTCATTGTTTGGTTAGAATACTTTGTAGACAATGCTATGGTTAGCTGTGTTGAATGAATGAATTAACTTCCTTTCTTTTCACGGAATATATTGTGTACACCTTTTCCTATCAGTACTTATGCATCTATCTCATTCCTCCTTTAGCTGCTTAATAACTTCCTAGTACGGACTACCATGATCTTTTGAATCCTTATTAATATAGATTGTTTGCAGTTTGTAGTTTCTTCACAGTGCAGTAAATCTGTTGAATTCTTAGAGAAGTCCAAAACTGATTAATAAACTGAGATAGAAAAGGTAAGCTAGTGATTTACATGTTTAATTTAAGAATTTTGGGTTTTATATCAGAAGATCTAGTGAATTGTCATTGGCTTCTAAAATATTTATAAACCTCTAATTGCTAAGTAGATTCGTTACATATTAGGAAAAAGCAATCTGGAGAAGAGTCGGTGTATCTTTGGATTGATGTGTGTTTCACTCCAGAAAAGAATGATGTGTATGAGGAAAGGTATATGTTGGACTAGCAATGATCTAATTATGCTCTCCTCCAGCAGATGGATGGAAATGCAGCTTGGCTTTCAGAAGGAAAGAGAGATGGTGTGTGCTGTGCCATTTAGACATTTTTTTTAATTTATTCATCCATCCATCTGTTTAATTACGCTCATATACACAGTCAGTTGAGAATCTGAATGCAGTATTGATGTAACACAAAACCTTTCTGTTTTTTAAAGTACCCATTTATAAAATGGGAATAACTACATTTTTCTCTGGCTCACTATGATCTTCATGGTCATATAATGGTAATGCGAATATTTGATATAGTTTCTCTATTTAAACCTGAAGAATTTTCAAAATGCAAAATTTTAGAGCTGCTTTTATTGTGATGGGGCACTGTTTATTTATGTTTTTCTTTTTCTTTTAGTTATAGGTAAACATTGAAAACTCCATACAGTAAACCAGTATTTCTACAGAAAAATGGCAGAGAAGTCAGTATTGAATGTAGTAAATTGGCATTCTTCTTCAGGAAAAACTACACTAGGCCTCTTTGTTCTCTTGGATGATTCCATACTACAAGTGGACTAATCGGAAATTCTTTCACCTAGAGAAAATGTATAAGCCTTAGAACTCCTCGTTCTCATGTTGCTATTTATGTACATAATTAAAATTCTAAGTTAAAAAAAAGTTGTCTTACTTTTTCTTCTGGTATTATCTGAGTGACAATTTAAGTGTATCTGGTGTCCGTGTGTGTGTATTTGTGGTGTATGTCTCTGAGTGTACATGTATGTGTGTGCATGGTGTGCGTGTGTGCGTGGTATGTCTGTGTGAAAGAAGACCATTCACTCTTCTTAGGGCATTATCAGTTGGCAGTCTCCAGAGGTCAAGTTGAGAAGAGTGGCTCTGGAGCTGAGAGACGATGCTTCGAGGAACAAAACTTGTAAGTAATAGTTTGCCTGACACTGATTAGAAGACATACAAAAGAAAACAATGACCATGACCCCTTGTGTGCCCTTGCCTCCCAACTTGTACAGATCTTCAGGTTCTTGAATGCCAGTGGGAGATGCATCATAAAGTCTCTCCTCTGCGAGTGAAGGAATGGCATGTGGTCGTGTGTGTTGATTCTCTATATGTAGCCCTTGTATTTGCCTTTGTGGCCTCTGAACACACAGCTGATTGAACTCCATCTTCCCAGTGCTGGTGGGAACTGCAGGAGTCTCTTGACTTGTCAGCCAGCCAGGAAGGATGGTGGGGGAACAGGATATGAAAGAAAATTGAGAATTTCTAAATTCGAGTCAAATTAGAAATAAAGGCCACTCTCCCTTCTGAGTGAGACAGATCACACTCTGTCTATGGAGTGTGTATCTACTTTTACTTTAAACTGAGCACCTAACCCCTACACCTCATGGCCTTTCTCTCACCTTCTGAAATAGCCTGCACTCTGTCTGTGGAATGTGTATCTCTGAATAAATCTACTTTTACTCAAAAAGAAAGATTTAGGAATTAAGAATCATCTTTGTATTCTTGTAGCATCGATTTATTTGCTAAATTGTTGACCTTCCAGAGTTGATAGCAGTTAGTAAGTTAAGTACGCAGATGGAACATGCCCATGTTAATGTTAAACACATTTAATAGAGCCAAGATGACAGGAATGGTGCCAGCACTGTTACTGCATTAATGAGCTGAAGCATGTTTGTCCTAGAGTAATCCCCCTAGTGACCCAGAAGTCTTATTTCCTTTTACACTGAAATACTTTTGTATTAATGTACTAGTCATCCAAATATATTAAAGCTGTGCCTAAATTACAATATCTTATTGTAAATATTCTATTATTATTTCAGACTTTTCCCATTGGCTTGGCTTCCTACATAACCACCAGAAAGTAGAGATTCCACAAGTTTCCTCATTCTTGAGATTGCTTGATCTAGAGAAGATGAAGGAATGGCCCCCACCACACTGTGCTCTGGAAATCATCAATCAAAAGATGTTTCAGTCCCTCCTAGTTAGAAGGTATTACTTCCATTTTTAACCCTTTAGGCATATTGAAACATTGCCTTAAAACCTCTTAACTCCTTCAATGGGAAGGTGGGGGTGGGTCTCACAGCCAGTGCCTGGCCTATATGTAGGATAACAAGGAAATTGCCTCCTACACAGGGTCACTCACTTGCTTTTTTATATTATAATCTTTTCCTTTCATGTTCTTTGCATCCAGTGCTACCTTTTTAAATTTTTAAAAAAATTTTTATATTGAAATATAGTTGATTTACAGTGTTTCAGCTCTGTGCCCTTGGGCCGGCCACCCCTCCAGCTGTGGGGCCTCCCTGCTACCTTTTTTTAGTATTCAATACTTTTTGCATGCTCTCTATGAACTTTGAACTGTAGAGAATGTAAAACTTGCATATTATAATATCTTACATTTCCCTAGCTCTTTATAGTTTTCAAAGTGTTATTTTATATCTTTCTTTCCGTGGCTTATGTTTTGTCCTCAGTGCATTTGTTTTCTCTGTTTCGAGGTAATGCTCTCTACTTACATTTACACTTTTTATTCTGTTTCTTACGACCATTTTTTCTTATAATAAGGCTGTGATTCTCAATCCAGTTTAACTTAATCAGCATAGTTCTGTTTGAAAAACTTCAGGGCTTTGGAGGGAACATTCTTTACCATACAGAGTGATTTAAGCTCCTCTACAAATGTGGTATGTTCTGTTCTGTGATAATGTGTCCTAAGAAAGATTACGTTGTCAAAATCAAGGTTTAAAAGCAGTTGTTTCAATGGAGAAAAAAAGGGGGCTAGGGGCACCAATTTATGCCTTCATCAATCTTATCTGTGTCACACCTTGGGACAAAGTCACAATAATAGTTGTAGATAGAAGAATCAAGGCCAGCTGAGGGACCACCCACCTGGCACGGGGAGTAGCAGGTGCCTGGGCTGCTGGGTCAGCAGCTTTTGTCCTGAGTGCAGAGCTGGATCCCAGCCCTGTAGTGACCCATGGAATGCAAAGTACTTCCCTAATGGATCAGTGGCATTATATCCAAGTGGCCTAAAGAAAATTCAAAATATAGGTAAGATGCCTGTGTTTACATACAGAGATGGAAAAATGTGACTTGCTTGTGGAAAAATAGCAAAGCTATGACAGTTAAAATTAGGCCATGTAATAAGTAACAATGATTTTCATTAGTTTAAAGATGAAATTCAGAATGCTTGAGTTTGGCAAAAAAGAGAGACAATCTTGTGTTTTAATGGGGCTCTCTTGGTGAACGCACTTTGTCCTCATTGGGGAAAGGCTTGGTATTTAGAGGAACACTTTTTTTTGTAACCAGTACTGTTTATGCCTATTTATATAAGCTGAAGGATTTACCATGAGTGTAAGTTTTCACTTTTTAATTCATTGCACCCATCTAAGTTAATGCAGAAACCGCCGTCAGAGGGACCAGCAGTATGAATGTGGGATTAAACCCTCATCTGAGGCTTAGTTTTAATTAAAAGTAAATATTTGGAATAATGGTTTTGCTCACTACCGGTCAAAAGAAACTTGCTTGAGGTTTTGGTTTTCACCCTGTACACCTCCTGCCTGCTGTTTTGTTTCCTTTCTGAGAGGTTCAGGTTTCAAGTCAATAATTAGCCAGCACATAGTTCTAAAGGTACAATTAGGTCAAACTCCAGACACAACTGAAGTTCAGGCTTATTGATATTTATAAAATGATAGCAAAGGAAATTTCTCCATGGGAGAAAAGTTTGTTTTCACAAACAAGTGTTTCACTATTTCACATTTTGTTTACTTAGCAGTGCTGAATTAGTCACCTGTGTTCCACATTTAAGGGCCTTTATCTTAATCAGCTCTAGAGCTTAGTTGTTGGACTTTAGCTGAGACTCTTGAAGGCAAAAGAAAAGCGAAGGAAGTGACTGTTCCCCCTGCCCACCCTCCCACCTGTGAAGTCTGCAGACAGTATTTGCAGTCAGTCCGTAAACTCTCTCTTCTCAGGTAAACCTTGGAAGACTCCCTTCAGTGCTGGCCTGTCTCAGGAGTGTACAGGACACATGGAAGCAAAAGCAAAAGGCAAAGATGGAGGAAAATACAGGATTCAAAGACTGCTCCCCATACTCAAAAGTGAAGTCAGAGTGAGTCCTTTCAATATTTGCTTAGATGATGCAATGCTGGGATTTTGTTAGTGATCCTAGGTTTGAGTGTGGTTGGAAGAATGATTTTAAATACTATCTTCACTACAGGGAAAAAATCAGCTAAGTATCAGCCATCTAATTTATCTTCCATAGCTCTTCTACGTTGAGAAAATGGCTTTCAGGTAAGGATAGAGCCTGAATACATACATTACTTTTTCCTGACACCCCAGGAAGACAAGAGGAAAGGGGTTGTTAAGATGGCATTAGCACACAAGGAAAGGTTGGGGAGAGGGAGACAATAAAACTCCTGTTTTGTTTTTTTTTTTTAATTATTTATTTATATTAAAAAATTTTTAATGGAGGTACTGGGGATTGAACACAGGACCTTATGCACACTAAGCATGTGCTCTACCACTGAGCCATTACCTTCCCCCCTGTTTTTTGCCATAGACTTAGTGGACTCAGTTGACTCTTGAAACCCTGTACCCGTGTAACATTGACACAAAAATAACAGAAACATTGAAAAGCAAATTCTAAGAAAAGGAAGTTAATATTAAAAGTCTCATTTTTACTTTGTAAACTTTAGTTCCATGTGTCCAATGGAGCTCTTCCTGTAATGAATGCAGTATAATACAAAATAACATTTCTTGCCATTTTTTTAAATTTGAGAAGGTTCTGGTGTGTCTTTGTATCTCTGGACATTTTGTGGGTCATATCTCTGATTCATTTTCTGAATCTTTCATCAGGAATGTAATCCTCCATTGCAACATTGCTCAAGAGGGAGGCTGTGATACATTTGGGGGCGTGTTCCCCAGAATGGGAAATCATGTTGTTTCCGTGAAGAAAAACAAACTGCTTAGTCTGTCCTTAGCCTGGCTGAAGCCTTTCACAACCCAAAGTGGCCGTGGTGCTCCCAGGGCCTTCTCTGTTTCATGTACCTCACTTGCCTCCTGTTGCTGAGGGTGGAGAAGAGACTGGGTCTCCTTTCTGTACCTCCTCTCTGTCCTATCAAGCAGACATGGTACCGTTTGCTGCTCTTCACTTTGTGTTACTGGCTCTTTGTGGTTCCACTGACCTAAAGATGCTTAACTTATGACTAATAGATTTCTTTGTGCAATTACTGTTATCCCCTTGAGACACCTTCTGTTCTTGTTACTCATTTCTAGGCAGGATGTGAGGTTTAGGAAAAGCTTGCACCCTTACAAAACCTTTTAAACTTATTTATACTCCTGCTGAATTCACTATCACTCTTCAGGTATGAGGAACTGAATTTCCAGACATGAAAACCTTTCCTCTCTGAACTCCTGGATCACTTTCTGGATTTCTTATGGCTTCATGCATGTTCTACTATTGTTGGTTCACACCTGATCTCTAGTAGACTATAATCTCCCTGAGGCCAGGGCAAGTATCTTTCTTGTTAGTGTTCCCACAGTGCTGACCTAATGCACTGACATATACATTGCAAACTGTGTGTTGTATGAACTCTTTAAAGTTCAAAATTGCATTATGATTTTGTTTCAGTTGAGCGTTTGAGGGTACCCATAGGCATTGGATTTGTTTGATTGCCACCAGCCTGAGAGTGTGTGTTGCTGTGTTTCTGACTTCCAAATCTAAAAACAGAGGAGACTGGGCTAGGCACTCTGTAAAGGCCTTCAGACCCTTTAACTTCCCCTCTTAGATTTATTAAGCACCCATTGAGTGTATGGTCTAGATATTTTGTTATGGTAGGCAGGGAGGAGAAATACAGTTTGCAATTCAGTTGCAAAGACAAAGTGGGTACACAAAACAGAATAATTATAGGGCAGCATCATTATAACATACAGATTAACTATCTAATAGATAGTGATTCCATATATTCGTCTTGTGCAAAGAAGTACCCAGGGATATTTGTCTAACCCTTGAACTTGTAATGTACCTAGGCAGTGATTTTACTTTTTTTGTGTATGGTAAGTCTTTTAAAGAAGGAAGAACAGTAATCAGAGGAAACAAGCCTGGTAAAACAGAGGACATTGGCTTTGGATGGATGATTTTGCTTTGACCGTGTTAGGACTTAACTTGTGCTCTCTTTGTGATCACTGTTTCCCCTTGAAACACTTTCTGTCCCCGGCAGGTCCAGCCAAGGGCTGGGCTTTTGAAGCAACCTTGATATGTTCTTCTACCTCATTCCTTAATGTTATTGAATATAGATAAGATTTAATGTCTTATCACTTTCAATATGAATAGGAATTTAAATGTCTGGCTAAGAATAGTACCAGTTCAGATCCTGCACGTCATGCTTTAATGAATAGATATGTTTAATTTAATGTTTTTATTTATTTATTTATTTATTTATTTATTTATTTATTTATTTTCTGTGGGGTAATTAGGTTTCTGTATTTATTTATTTTTGATGGAGGTATTGGGGATTGAACCCAGGACCTCATGCATGCTAGGCATGCAGTCTACCACCGAGCTATGCCTTCCCCCTTCTAATTTAAATTTAATATCCATTTGCATAGTAAGATATTCTACTGTCCTTTAAAAATCTCTTAGCTTAAGCATGCACCATACAAGATCTATTGTTATAATATACTTGTTTTTAAAATTCATAGAAAGGATAAGCTTCAACTCTCTAAAATGATGACAAAACCAGAATATACTAGACACCGAAGCTGAGTATTTCCTTAAGTAAATTTCGAATTAGGACTTGAGTGAGCACCAAGGCCTCTGTACAGAAGAGGGTTAGCATAGCAGGCCTGAGACTGCCATCTTTAGAAAGTCTTGCTTGCTGGATTGACCCTTAGGAAACTCAACTTCTTAAAAGTTACCAAGCTGATAAAGCCTGGGGCACCAGATTCTGCTCTATCAAGTCACATAGATTGTTTGCGCAAATGTTGTGATTTATGGCAAACGCCTCATTTCCTCTCAGGAATTGTGAATTTTGGTAGTTGCGAGGCAGGGGCTGCCTATATGACCAGCCCCCAATAAAAATCTTGGGTGCTGAGTCTCTATAATGGATTTCCCTAAGGTAGAAGCTTGCACATACGTAGCTGCACTTTTTCTGCTGGGAAAAGGAAGATGCTCATGGATCCCTCCCAGGCTGGGAGGGAGAGAGCCTCTGAAGCTTGTGCCTGGATTTTTCCAGACTCTGCCTTTGTCTTTTTCCCTTGCTCGTCTTGTATACCCTTTGCTGTGAAACTAAGCCACAAGGACAACTGCGTGCTGAGTCCTGTGAGTCATTTCAGTGAATCGCCGAATGTGTGGATAATCTTGGGGGACCCCCCCCCCCATACAGCATGTTGAAATGGTATTTGTTTTATTTATGTAATGCCATCTTCCCCTCTGCTTTAGAGGAAAAACATAAATAAAAGGACTATTATATTTATTTACATTAAATATTTCCAGGTCACAAGACATTAAAAAACAGTTTTTATTTGTATTCCTTAAGCAAAGAGAAAGTAGTTTTTGAAAGCCACCGAAAACTCTTAAGCTCCCTTGTTTAGACCAAATTAGTGATTGGATTTTTTTTCTGATTCTCACAATAGAGTCTTTCTTCCTTCCCTCACGCTATGCAGGCAAGCTGTTTGGGCTAGTTCATAAGTAAATAGGTCATAAACTGCTCTCCATTCGAAAGTGACGTACTTATTAAAGCATTTATTTGTCCTACAGAGAGAGCACTAGCTCATTTCAAATATTGTTCACAGCCTAGATCTGAACGTTAAAGAGTACACATTGCACATTTTGTTTTAAACACAATAATTTGTTTGTTTTTTGATGGTGCCATAAATATTTCCCTGGGAAAGCACTACCAGATAGGTAAGGCTTTTACATTGTGTGGGATCATAGACCTAAATGTAAGCACTAAAACTAGAACTCTCAGAGGACAACATAGGAGTAAATCTTGGTAAAGGAGTAAATCATGACCTTGGATTGGACAATGGTTCCTTTGATACAACACCAAAAGCACAAGTGACAGGATAGATAAATTGGGCTACCTCAGAATTTTAAAACTTCAGTGCTATAAACAATATTAACAAGAAAATTTAAAGATAAGCCATTGAATATGGAAAATATTTGTAAGACATATATCTGATAAGAGACTGTATTCAGATATATAAAAAACTTTTATAACTCAACAATAAAAAGACAAAAAACCTAATTAAAACTGGACAGAGGATTTGAACAGACATTTTTCCAAAGAAGATATACTAATGGCCAATAAACACATGAAAAAGATGTTCAGTATCCTTAGTCATTAGGGTGATACAGATGAAAACCACAATGAGATACCACTTTACATCTACTAGGATGGCTGTAATAAAAGACAGACAATAACAAGTGTTGATGAGGCTATGGAGAAAACAGTCCAGCAGTTCCTCATATTATTAAGCCTGGAGTTACCATATGACCCAGAAATTCCATTCCTAGGCATATAATCAAGAGAAATGAAAACACAGTCTTCGTAAAAACTTGTACACAGATGTCCATAGCATAATTGTTTATAACAGCCAAATAGTAGAAACAACTAAATGTCCATCAACAGATAAATAAACAAAATGTATTTTCACATAGTGGTATATTATTCAGCCATGGAAAGAAATGACATAGTGATACATGCTACATCAGTGACACTTGAAAACATGCTAAGTGAAAGAAGCCAGTTATATATTGCATTGTAAGACTGCATATTGTATGATTCCATTTATTTGAAATGTCCAGAATAGGCAAATCCGTAGAGACAGAAAGTAATGGTTGCTTGGGACTCTGGAGGGTGGGAGTGGAGTTGCGTGTATCAGTCAGGGTTCAGCTAGAGAAACAGAACAAGTGGAGATCTGTATTGAGAGGTTTATTGCAAGGAATTGGTTCAGGTGATTGTAGGGATTAGCTAGGCAAGTCCAAAATACATAGGGCAGGCATCAGAAAGGGTAGGCTGGAACTTTCAGGCATGAGCTGAAGCTGCAGTCCATAAGTGGAGTTTCTTCTTTAGGGAAACCTCAGTTTCTGCTCTTAGGCCTCTCAACTGATTGAATCAGGCCCACTTAAAATCAACTGATTATAGACTTTAATCATACCTACAAAATAACCTTCACAGCAATACCTGGATTACTGTTTGAACACCTAGGGACTGTAGTCCAGCCAAGTTGATACATAAAACTGAGCATCATGGGGTGGGTAGGAGGGTGAATGACCACTAGTGGATTTCTTTTTGAGGTGATGAAAATGTTCCAAAATTGTGACGATGGTTGCACAACTCTGAATATGTGGAAAACTGTTGAATTGTATACCTTAAATGGGAGAATTGTATGGTTTGTGAATTATATAAAGATTAAAAAAAAACTGTGTGTACTTGCATACCCATGTTCATAGCAACACTGATCACAATAGCCAGGAGGTGGAAGCAACCCAAGTGTCCATTGACAGATGAATGGATAAACAAAATGTGATATATCCATATAATGGAATATTACTCACCTTAAAAAGGAAGGAAATACAAAATAATTTTTTTTAAAGAAAAGAAATCCCATCACATGCTACAATGTGGGTGAACCTTGAAGACATTATGCTAATTGAAGTAAAGTCAGTCACAAAAGGACAAATACTGTGTGATTCCACTGATACGCTATCTAAAGCACAGTAGTCCCCCCCCCTTATCTGTGGTTTCACTTTCTGCAGTTTTCCTTACCCAGTTTCAGTTACCATGTCAACCGAGGTCCAAAAATATTACATGGAAAACTATAGAAATAATTCATAAGTTTTAAATTAGCATTATGAGTAGCATGATGAAATCTTGTGCCATCCTGCCTGAGACATGAATCATCCCTTTAGCCAGCATATCCACGCTGTATATGCTAACTGCCTATTAATCATTTTGGTAGCCATGTAGGCTGCCAGATGGACTGTGGTGGTATCGTGGTACTTGTGTTCAAGTGCAGTGCAGGCATACCTCAGATACAGCAGGTTCGGGCCCAGACTACCGTAATAAGGCAAATATTACAATAAGGCAAGTCACGTGAATTTTTGTCTCCCAGTGCATATAAAAGTTATGTTTACACTGTGCTGTGGTCTATTAAGTGTGCAATAGCATTATGTTTAAAAAAACAATGTATGTACCTTAATTAAAAATAGATTATTGCTAAAAAATGCTAACCATCATCTGAGCTCTCAGCAAGTCATAACCTTTTAATAATAGTAGCATCAAAGATCACAGATCACCATAACAAGTATAATAATAGTGAAAAAAAAGTAAATATTGCAAGAAATACCGGAATGTGGCATAGAGACATGAAGTGAGCAAATGTTTGGAGAAATAGCACTGATAGACTTGCTATCACAGGGTTAGACACAGGGTTGCCACAAACCTTCAATTTGCAAAAAAAAAAATGCAGTATCTGCAAGGTACAATAAAGTGAAGCCAATAAAACAAATTATGCCTGTATATAGGGCTCGGCACTATCTGTGGTTTCAGGCATCCACTGGGGGTCTTGGGACATATCCCAGTGGGTGAGAGGGGTCTAGTATAGTCAAACTCAGAAACAGAAAGACTGATAGTTGCCAGGAGCGGGGAGGAGGGGGAGATGGGGAGCTCTTGTTTAATGGGTACAGTTTCAGATTTGTAAAATGAAAAAATTCTGGAGATCTGCTGCATAACAATGTAAATATACTTAACACTACTGAGCTATATACTTAGAAATGGTTAAGACAGTAAATTGTGTGTTGGTTTTTTATCACAATTTTAAAAATGAAAAAAAAAAACTGTCCCGCATTGCACTAGCAGCACCCCTGTTAACTCAACTGTGCCACAACACCCTGTCTGTCCCATACCGTGTTGTACATAGTCTCTGAAGTTAGAATGAGGGAATTTCTCAAAATGTAATAAAAGTACACTTAGGGAGTTCCAGTGATATTGGCTCAAGTATTTCTATTTGTGGCTTATTTAATTTTATTAACCTGTTTCTAGAAAGCTGATGGTATTTAGAGATGGTGAGTTCACATGATAAAAATTTGAGGTAGTGTTTACATTTATTTTTTCTAATTAACCAAGACAGCTGCTAAAAGCAAGTAAAAACCTGGTCTTGAATGATCAAAATGTGGCTGCCTGGCCCTTCTCTGAATTTGGTGGACTGCTGGGGGTTTGTCTTCAGGGAAATGATGCAGAGCCCAGACCTGTGGTACCCACCTGACTATGTCCCCTATGGTATTGTGATTCTGTCTGACCCCATTTTCAGGCTGATAGTGAGGAAGAAGAGCAACTCATGCTAAAGCCTTGAACCCTGGTATTCCCACTTCCTGGTTTACCCCTTTCATCTTTAAGATCTTTTGCCAATTGCCACAGTTGATAGATTCATCCAGAGGGAGGGGCAGCTGGAACCGGTGAGGCCAGCAGGCTGAGGGCTCTGCTCTTTCTGCCAGGAATGCCTTTGCCTTAACCCAGTGGTTCTCAATCAGGCGATTCTGCTCCTCAGGTGACACTTGGCAATGTCTGAAGACATTTCTGGTTGTCTCAACTATGGAGAGGGGGTGCCACTGGCATCTTGTGGGCACAGACCAGGGATGTCCAGTGCACAGGACAGCCTTACAACAAAGAACGATCTGTCCCCAAATGTCAGTAGTACTGGGAGTGAGCAACCCTGCCTTGGGCCTTTGCAAGGCTAGCTCCTTGACATCCAGGTCTTGACCTAAATTGATCTTTTGTTGGATGGGTTCTGATCAGCCAGTGTAAAGGTAGTTTTATTTCCCTCATTGCACTATCACTATATTTTGTCTATCTTTTATCTACACCATCTTTCCCCCACGTACAATATACTAATATATAAATTCCAAAAGCCTGCGAAGATTAGAGACCTCACGCCTCTTCACTGCTGTATCCCTAGCTTCTTGCATAGTCTTTGGGACCTAGTGAAATGAATCAGTATTTGTTTCATCAATGAATCAAAAGGATTTGACTAGCTCTAGAAACTTGGCCTCCTCCATGACCCCCAGGGCATGCCAGCTCCTTTTTCTTAGTCCTAAAATCCCTGGTCCCTTCCTGCCTCCCCAACTCCTCCTCTTACCATGGTGGCAATGGGGGAGGAGTAAAATTCTTGGAGGAAGCGACCTGCAGGGCTCAGGGGAAGTCTCTGGAGCATTTACCACCAGAGGAGTGGCGGAGAGGAGGGACTCATGGGAAATAAAAAAAGCTAAGTGGGAAGGGCAAGGTGGAAGAGTCTGAGTTTGCCTGGCCATTCAACATCTTCAAATGAGAAAGAAAGGAATTAATATTTATTGAGTGCTTTTTAGGTACAGGGCAAAATAATCTCATTTAATCATTTTAATTCTCCTTTTTTTCCCTTTTATTCAATTAAAAAAATTAAAGTATAGTTGATTTATAATGTGTTAGTTTCTGGTTTGTATGATTCAGTCATACATACATATATATATATATATATATTCTTTTTCATTATAGGTTATTACAAGATATTGAGTATAGTTCCCTGTGTTTATCTATTTTATATATAGTAGTTTGTATCTGCTAATCCCAAACTCCTAGTTGATCCCTCCCTACCCCTTTCCCCTTTGGTAACTATGAGTTTGTTTTCTATTTCTGTGGATCTGTTTCTGTTTTATAAATAAGTTCATTTGTATCATTTTTTAGATTCCACATATAAGTGATATCATATGATATTTGTCTTTGTCTGATTTACTTCACTTAGTATAATAATCTCTAGATCCATTCATGTTGCTGCAAATGGCATTACTTCATTCTTTTTTATGGCTGAGTAATATTCCTGTGTGTGTGTGTGTGTGTGTGTGTGTGTGTGTGTGTGTACACAGCTTCTTTGTCCAGTCATCTGTCAGTGGATATATAAGTTGCTTCCGTGTCTTGGCTATTGTTAATAGTCCTGCTTTGAACACTGAGGTGCATGTATCTTTTTGAATTAGAGTTTTCTCTGGATATATGCCCAGGGGTGGGATTGCTGGATCATATGGTAGGTCTGTGTTTAGTTTTTTAAGGAACCTCCATACTGCCCTCCATAATGGCTGTATCAAACTACATTCCCACCAACAGTGTAGGAGGGATCCCATTTCTCCACACCCTCTCCAGCAGTTTATTGTTTGTGGACTTTTTAATGATGGCCGTTCTGACCAGTGTGAGGTGATATCTCATTGTAGTTTTGATTTGCATTTCTCTGATAGTTAGCAATGTTGAGCATCTTTTTATGTGCCTATTGGTCATCTGTATGTCTTCATTGAAGAGATGTCTGTTTAGGTCTTCTGCCAATTTTTTGATTGGGTTGTTTTTTTGTTATTGAGTTGTATGAGCTTTTTTATATTCTGGAAATTAAGTCCTTATCAGTTGCATCATTTGCAAATATTTTCTCCCAGTCTTTAGGGTTATCTTTTCATTTTGTTTATGGTTTCCTTTGCTGTGCAAAAGCTTATAAGTTTAATTAGGTCCTGTTTGTTTATTTTTGCTTTTATTTCTATTGCCTTGGTAGATTGACCTAGGAACTTTTAATACTTCTGAGATGAGGACACTCAAGTCTGGCACAATCAATTAACATGTATAAGACCACACAACTAGCAAGTGGCAGAGGTGAGATTTAAATCGAGGGTTATGTGATTCTAAAGACCAAACTTGTTGACTCCTTTGCAGAGATCAGATAAGATGAATACTGTCCTTAAAGAGCTTACAATCTGGTGCAGGGTTGGGGGAAGTAGGACCCCAAATTAGCATATGAAAGTTGTAGTGGGTATGACCTCTTCATCAGCTTGGAGGTACAAGTGTCACTTCCCTGTAATCAAGTTACTAACTTGATTACAATTGGCTCAAACACCCACACACTCAAATTAGTAGTCAGTCCAGTATTGTACCCTCTTTCTCAAACCCCCAGCCAAACTATATTCAAGAACCTCAGGGGTTTACAAGATCTGAATTGGTCAGTCCTAAATGAAAGGCAGACATGTGGTCATTACCACCTGGTCACTACTGAAATTAGTCATTGCCAGAGCTGGAGTGGTGGCCCAAGATTGCAACTGTTAATATTCCAGTAGCTGGTTTCTACTCATGGACTCAGCCATTGTCCCAGAGGGAGTCCCCATGCCAAGATAGTTCCAACCTCAGGCATGTACCAAACCTGCTATGATCAGATATGGCCACAGCAATATTTCTGGTTCCACATGTTCTTGTAGAACCTGACTGTCCTCCCACCAAAAGAATCTAATTCTCTTCCCTTTGAAAGTGGGCCAACCTTAGTGATTTCCTCATATCAAATTGGATGCAGCAGAAATGAGCTGCATGACTTCTGAGGTTAGGTCATAAAAGGCGATGGGGCCTCCAGCTGATTACTTTGCTATGCTCGCCCTCAGAACCCAGTCACCATTGCTGTGAGGAAGCCAGAGTTGCATGGAGAGACCACGTATAGGTGTTCCACTGACAGTTCCACCCGCAGTCTGGCAGACAGCCAGCATCAACTGTCGGACATGTGACTGAGCCTGCCATCAGGTCCTCCAGCTGAGACATAGTGGAGCAGCAACAACCTGTCCCTGATGACGTGTGTTGGAATTGACGACTCACAGAATCCTTGAGCATAAATAAATGGTTGTTTTTCCGCTCCCATGTTTTGGGGTAATTTGTTTTACTGCCATTGCAATGGAAACCCCACGTATCACCTGTGAGAGTTTCAGCTCTGCCACTGAGATCAACAGTCCACATATCCCCATCTTCATTGTTTTCAAGGGCCTAGTCAAAGGTCAACTATGCTCATTCTGATGCCTCCCAGGGAGATTTCATCTGTTGTGCCTCTGTTTTGACATAATGTTTGCCATGGAAAGCTAGCTACTTGTGTCTGCCTGCCTGATCGACTGTGAGCTGTCTTGGAGGATGGGCCCACGTTGTATTTGCTGTCTTCACTGACACCTGATATATGGCAAGGCTAACAGCTCCTTCTCTACTGACCGCATGAACCATTGACTCCAAACTCAACCCCCTTATACAGTAGCAGACCTCTTCAGTGGCTTTGTTATGTCCATATGTATGTTTGTATCTTTTCTTTAAAAACAATTCCTATATATACATACAATGGAACATTATTCAGCCTTAGAAAGAATGAAATTCCAACACATGCTATCACATGGATGAACCTTGAAGACATTATGCTAAGTGAAATAAGCCAGACACAAAAGGACAGGTGCCATATGATTTTACTTATATGAGGCATGTAGAGTAGTCAAATTCACAGAGACAGAAAGTAGGTTGGTGATTGTTGGGGGGCTGCAGAGAAGGGAATGGGGGCTTAGTGTTAAAATCAGGGGAGTTTCAGTTTGGGAAGATGAAGAGTTCTATGGATGGATGGTTGTGATGATTGTACAACAAGGTGAGTGTATTTAATGACACTGAACTGTACACTTAAAATTGGTTAAATTGATAAATTTTATGTTATGTCAGTTTTACCACATTAAAAAATGATTTCTATATAATCTGTTATTTCTGAATATCACCAAGAAGGTATGGGACCCATACCAGAAATTCAGCCCTGGAAGAAGCAATGGTGATGCCTTCTGGACAGTTTCATCTCTTCCTCAGAAGACTTCCTTTTAAGAACCATGCAAGAGAAGTCACGTGCATACAATGGGAGCCTCTTCTCTTTTTATCATGTGCCACTCAGAGCCTTCACATTGAAAGTTCAGCCTGTTATCCTCCCTGTGTACTTTCCACTCCTGTGACTTTGGGTCTGCCAACAGATTCTAACTTGGCAAAGCTCCTAAGGCACATGTCTTACTCTCCACATGCTCTTTGTGGTGACCCTGGACTTGGTAGTGGCATACCCAACATGCCTGACCCCTTGGCTTGAAGGAAAGAACACTGAACGAGGAGCTAAAAGGCCTGGATTCAGGTCCCAGGCCTGCGCCTCAGTGCCTGTGTGGCCTCACAACCCATTTTACAACCATGTTCTACTCTCACTTTCCCCGACCTGTTACAAATGTATTCTGAATTATATGCTCATAGAATGTGTGCTCGCCTACCTTTCTCCCCAGATGAAGACTGTTAGTCATTCACTCTCATTGTGAACTGGTTTAATCAGATTACAAGAGGGTGTTGGACAGTTTTGTTGTATGGAGAAGACAGGCCTAGAAGAGGTCAGGAATGAGGGAGGCAGAGGAACCAAGAGGAGTCTTTGGTAAGCACCATGGCAGCACTGGCTTCTAGGAACAGGGAGAGGAGTCAGGAGCCAGGAGACTACCAGTCAGGTTAAACTACCTTTGCAGTTACACAGGAAGAGATCATGAAAACAATCTAAGGTAGGTTATCTTTGTGAGGTAGAGGACTGGTACCCTCCCTAAACTGAGTCTGATGTCTTAAGGAGAAAAAGGGGAGGGTCTAAAACCTCTTCCCTAGTTCTTTATTTTCTGAGACCACAGCTGTATCACTTAGGATTGGGCTCAGCTGTGACTAATAGAGACCCTAAAACTAGTGGCTAAAAATACAGAAGTTTATTTCTCAAAAGAAGTTTAGAAGTAAGTAGTCCAGAGCTAGTGTGCCAGCTCCATGGTCATAGGGACTCAGGCCACCTTCAGCTTTCCCCTCTGTCATCTTTAGGATATAGTCTTCATCCTTATGGTCTAAGATGGCTGCTGGAGCTCCAGCCATCACATCATAGTTCCAAGCAGCAGAATAGAAGAAGAGAGGAAGGTGCACATGCCACCTCCCTTCCAAGTCTTCCCAGAACTTCCACCCATTACTTAAGCTTACTTGTTAACTGTAACTTAACCTAGCTACAGTGGAGTCTGACAAATGTAGTCTTCTAGCTGGTAAGCAATACACCAAGTGAAAAACTGGGGTTCTTTTCACTTGGGAGAGAACTGGAGAGTAGATAGTTGGTAGGCAGCTAGGCCCTGCACCACAACAGCCTAAAAGGCAGCAATGGGCATGGTCACTAGGAAATCCAATTCATTCAACCACACATTGCCTTAGCATTTATTGAACAGTTGGAGTGCAACAACCACTTTTACTTTAAAACTTTAAGCTCCTTTTCATGTGTATAAAGGTATGAAATTTATCTGTCTTACCCAGCCAACAAAATTTACTGAATGCCAGCAAATGGCAGCATAGCACTGGAGAGGACAAGATGAGTAAGGTACAGCTTTTGAGCCTTCCCTCACTTTATCACTACTGCTCCATTGCGTACATTTGTGATACTCTATACTCTCATGTTCTATAAACAGCTGTGACCTCCTGCCGGAGGGGAAATATCGAGGTGGGAGAGAGGACGTCATGACATTTGAGGCAACACTGAGAACCCAGAAAATGTGGAATGCAGTGTGAATATCTATTGTTTCAAACTGGAGAGAGCTGTTTCCCTGAAAGGGAAAAAGTTAGATTTAGTACTAAGAATAGAGCAAGAGAAACATCGGCCCAGTGCCTTCAGCTGAGAAATGAATTTCATTAGAGTCACAGTTATTGTCTATTGTCCCCATTGGTTGTTCTGGCTGGGCTGAGATCTGATTTCCACTTCAATTCTCACACTTGGCATTATTATTTCCCTTTGTGTAACTTTTGGGAAAAAATTCAATATGAATCAGATTTTGTTTTTCGTTCCCACCAAAGAGAGACTTTTTTTTTAATACGCTGAGAACAGGCTCAGACTTAGATCAAAATACTTCCATCACAATGGAATACCTTTTCGGAGTGCTGTTGAGTCCTCTGCCGTTCATTGTTTCAGAGTCTGCATTTGCACAACTGTTCCCGTCCTAATTTAGAACGGAGTGCACCTGCTGCCTAAAGCTTTGACTTCCTTTTGCTCAGTCTTCCTCTTTTAGTTTTTCTTTTTATGATATTTACAAACCTGAGATTTATTACTGAATGCTTCCCAGTCAGAAGAACCCATAGAACTCCCCAACTTCAAGGGAACAGTCAATTTCCTGATACCCAGTCTTTCTTGTTCTTACAGGCAAAGTTTGGATCTTCAGCCTTCTCAGATTTGATTCATGAGCGATCAAATTGGCTTCCAAATTTTCTTCCTTTAAATTACCCAGATTCTGTTTCTGATATTTGAAACCAAGATTTTAAAAAATTGTGGTAAAAACACATAAAATTTACCATCTTAACCATTTTTAAGTGTACAGTTTAGTAGTAGTAAATACATTCACATTGATACGAAAAAGATCTCTAGAACTTTTTCATCTTGCAGAACTAAAACTGTACTATTGGGAAGAAATTTCCCTCTACCCTTCCTGGTTCTTCTGGCTGGTCTAAGAATTAAATTGACAGGAGACGGATTAATAGGAAAAAATTAAACAGAAGTTTAATAACATAATATACATGGGAGAGACCCAGGAAAGCTGAATCACTACCCAAAATGGCCTAAGCCCTCACCTTAAGCATCATCTTCAGCTAAAGACAAAAGAGGATGTTGCGGGTAGTGGTTTGGGACTTCAAAGGTGCAGAAGACAATGCACATTGGGGATGGAAAAGTAGATGTTTCATAAACAATGTTTGCTGGGGCAGACAGGGACAATGGGACACAGCAGACTCTGATCTCTAGGCCCTTCCCTTCTTGTTTTTAGCTCAAAATAATCCACTTTTTGGGATAACAAGTTTTGCTCTTCTATAATTCCCATTAAATGACAACTCCCTTTTTCTCCTTCCCCACAACCCCTGGAAATCACCATTCTACTTTCTGTTTCTATGAGTTTGACTAAATAGATACCTCATATTAATACAGTATTTGTCTTTTGTGACTGGCTTTTTTAACTTATAATATCCTTGAGGTTCATCCATGTTGTAAAATGTGACAAGATTCCCTTCCTTTTTAAGGTTGAATAATATTCCACTGTATGTAGGTACCACATTTTGTTAATCCGTTCATCCATCGATGGATATTTGAGTTACTTCCACCTCATGCTGTTGTGAATAATGCTGCTATGAATGTGAGAGTACAAATATCTCTTTGAGACCCTGCTTTCAACCCTTTTGGATAAATACCCAGAAGGGGAATTGCTGCATCACGCGGTAGTTTTAGTTTTCATTTTTTGAGGAACTTCCATACTGTTTCCCTCTTTCAGTTTTAACCCAGAGGTATGTAAATCTTTATCTCTTTGCAGATTCAGAAGTGTACATCGAGGAAATACCAATATTTTTGGCAGACATCGAGAAAAAAAGGGTGGAGCAGAATTTATATCAAATTGAAATTATCAAAATGAAGTTATAGCGAAGTCACAGCTATGAGCCTTTCATTTTGAGATCAGACTCAAAAATATGTCTTCATTTTCCATCTGATTTTCACTTCTTTATACTATTTTTGACTTCTTCTCTTTAAAACTCATTTTCCTTTACTAGAATGAGTTCTCAGAGATAGGGAGTTAGAGATCACTTTTTTCTGGCTTCACTGTCTTTAACTGTTAGGTGAAATAAAACTAGACAGAAACCAAAGGCCCTGCATGTACACCATTACATGAGTATTTTTATGGCTAAAGCTACATGGCCTTTTGTTCAGACAGTGGTAGCGATGTTTGATGTCAAGCACTGCTGTGCTACACCTTTACACCAGATTTCTCTGATTGTTGTTAAAACACACACACGCAGGGTCCCGTCTCTTAACAGTCTAACTTTGAACTTTTTTCTTTTGATTCAAACTCAGCCTAAGTGGGCATGAGTAAAACCAGTACGACAGATGCCAGCCATGGAAGTTTTCCCTTATACCTTTTGAAAGAATGGGAAAATTAAAGGGTGTTTTTTTGATGCCCAGATTTCTTGGAGTAGTAGCTCTCTGAGGATACAGCTGGGGTGGAGGGTACTAAGCTAAGGGAGATGGAATCCGGACTGTGGATTCGACCTACCTCAAGAAATTCCTTTCCTTCTCTGAGCAGCTGCCTTGCTTTCTAAGCAATCCTGAGGACACTGGTTCTCACCCTTAACCACACATTTGAATCACGTGAGGTGATTTTTAAAATTCCCATGTCCAGGCTGCACTCAGACCAGTGACATCAGAATCTTGGGTGGGAGGAACGCTGGCATCAGTATTTTTGTAAGGTTCCCCAAGGCTGGGAACCACGGTGCCAAAGAGCACTATGATTTATAAGTTTACCATTTTTATTAAGACACAAACTTTCATTTCAAAATTGAAGTACCACATAATCTGTGACATTTATGGTCTGAAAAATATAAGAGCAAGTATCCCTCGAGGATTATTCTCTGCCCCAAAAAGAACAAATGGGTAGCATGTGTGGGCTGGAAATCAGTATACCTGCAAATTAAGTTCCATTCAGAATCATTTTTTCATCTTATAAATATTTTCCCTCACTATGGCTAACATTTTATTTCTCACATTTGTATGCAAATTTATACTTTCCAAAGAGCTCCAGGCAGGTCTGCTCTTCCTTGGAGTGTCCACTTATAGGTTCCCACACAGACTGCTTCTTGTGGTTCTAGTGAGTATTGAATGCTTGTGACTCACTGGAATGTTTACTTTTTAAATTCTTTTTCACAGTTGGCCTCCCTGTCTCCTTCTACCTTTGATGTTAACTGGCTAACACTGTGGTTCATTTCCTGTTATTTGCAACTTTAGAATCAAAAGCATAAATGAAGTCAAAGAACTGAAAGGCCCAGGTCAGCTATCTTGTTAAGGGTCACAGCTGCGGTTCTAGAAGGTCCCAGTTCAACAACTGGCTTGTCACCCCTCCCTCCATTCTCTGAATGGAGGCCTCTCCTGTGGAGGCAGTTATTAAGGTTGGCCCAAGGCTTTCTCAGAAACTGTGTTATCTTCGTGAGTGGTTAGTTTTTCCTATGCTGCATCACGTGTTTTGTTGCTTGGGAAATGTATTTGATGAAACAAGTGGATAATTTGTCCCAGTTTATTCAGCTTGTAAGTCCTTGTCCTTGGACGTCCTTTATCCCTGAGATACCAGGAATAACTAGACGGTGCAAGTTTGCTTGTTGGTTAGGGGGAAGGGGTGAAAAGGAGGCGTTATGGACGGTTTTTCTTATGCAGAATTTGGAGGCAGAGGGACTTTCATTGCAATTTATAACTTAGTTCAAAATTCCAAGGTCATAAACTTGAACATCCACCTCACAGGTTGGTTGTGTGGATTAAACAAGATAATATAAGTTTGGCCTGGTAAATGTTTCTTAAGCAGCCACCTAGTGTGCTCACTTATTAGAAAAACATTCTGGTTTTAGTATACTTTCTGTCACAAGAAAAGAATTGAATTGAAGAAGTCTTACCTTTTACCCTACTATATGCCAGGCTGGTTTTGTGGGGGGAAGGAACCCTAACATGACTTGCTACCAAGCTATTTAGGACCTAGGTGGGGAGAAGAGCTCCCCCCGTGGGGTAGATTGAGGAATATGAGGCAGCCTGTAAGTGGGGGCTGCAGTTCCTGGGGAGACTGATCCCCATAGACTAGGGTGGACCATGGAGCTGAGAGTTCAAGGACAGAGAATGAGCAGGAATTCCAATGAGGAAGAACATCTCAAACTGCTGTGCTGTTACCTCAGTGCTTGGCCCGACTCCCAAGGCCTCGGCTGCGTTTTGCAGCAGGTACTCCTTCAGGGCAGATGGCAGCCGACAGCCCCAGGCTACAGCCTCCAGCTTGTGAACTAGTAGGAGCCTTGAAACCCGGGTATACCCAGCCCTGAGCCAAGTCCTGGGGTGAGGGGAGCTTAGAGAGGAGCAGGGCATCATGGCTGATAATCTTACCAGGACACCAGGACCATGGAGGTAGAAGGGGAGTTCTGCAAATGAACAAAAGAAGGGAGATGGGGAGTTGGTCGGGCAAAGACTGGAGCCACTACAGGCCATGATAATTTCAGTTCGGAATTTTTGTTTTCTAGACAGAAAACTAAAAATCTGGACTGTTCCATTAAAAAAAACGCCAGAAACTAAACAACCTTATATGTAGTCCCCTTGCACTGTCTTCAGGATGCTGTGTTAAGATCATGTGATACTGACCCCTATATTGACCCTTCAAAAAATGTTCTTTATGGTGCTCGCCTCTCTTTCTTGCCACTCAGCACATTTTCTCTGCGATGTCTCACAACCCCTCTTTTTTTTCCCCCTTGCTCTTTCCCTGCTTGCAAATCATGTGATTCTGGTTTTAAATGCTGTCTCCTTCTCATCTTCTGTATCCTGTAGACTTTTCACCATATCCTCTTTTGGACTTTTTCTAAAACAAAACACTAATAATGAAAAACTTTCCTAAAAGTTGTTAGGATTTTGTATACAACATACACTGGGAGAGTTGGGGCTTTTACCACTGGAGTTGCCCCAGAGTTCACCCTGAAAGTCCAGGTTGGGAGAGTGTAGATTGTGATGATGATGTGATTCTAATTTTTATAAAAAGAAAGAACTCAGGCACAAATCCAACAACATCTGCCACACAGCTTCAACAGTGATCTTCCATATAAATACTCACATTAGAAGATATATTTTTTCAATCAGACCAAATAATCCCCTTCTTAATCTTTAAATAATCCTGAAAATGTATTAAAGATACTATTCCCCAAATATGCATCAATGTGTTTCATATGTTTTTTTGTTTATTTTCAGTACTGAAGTAGCAAAGATTTATCTGAGTTCTGAAGACACTGTTTCCCTAGCAGGAAATGAAACTGCCAATGTTCCACAAAGTGCTTAAGTTGATGAAGAAATCATGCTGATTCACCAGAAGAAAATGGTCTTAATCGTAATCAACTGAACACTTGTGTAAGTGTTTTTAAAATTAAGTTGCCTTAAAAAATCAAATTGCTTTGTAGACAAAGTCATGTAATGGTATAATCCACAATTAAAAATGTGTTTTTAGAATTTCTGACTTAACGTGCTGAATAGAAAACATGAACGTCACAACCCTTTAACATTTTGGGATAGGGTGGTTGAATTGGGAGTGGAAAGAGAAGTCATTGGAAATTTTTAAGAAGAAAGCAACGTCAGGTCATATATACCACTTTTTATTTTATTGAGCGTCTGCATTTTTTGGTGAACTGTTTATATTTTTGCTTTAACCCAGTTAGGAAGTTGTGTAACTTTACACAGTGTCAAAGGTTTATTTTGTTTTGGTAACTACTTTTTAGCTGGTTATTTAGTTTACCTTGTAGTCTTCCAAATTATGTCCAAAACTATAGCTTGTTATTTTTCCAAAATATGATTTATCACTTTGCTAACCTTACACCCATGACCTTTTCTGCAAGAGTAATCAGAAAGTAACATACTGAAAGTCCCAGCCTCCCTTGCCACCAAGAGTTGCCTTGTGACACATCTCAGCCAATGAAGTGTAGGTATAAGTGATGGTTAACAGAATTTTTTTTTAAAGGCCAAGCTGTATAAGGACAGGCTGTATATTTTACCCTCTGCCTGCGCCTTTTCCCCATGTAGAAAATGAATAAATAATTTGGAGGTGCCTGAAGTAACATTTAACCTGATTGCTGAGGAAGAATAGGGATTAATTAGGTGAAGGAGAAGGGAGATCTTCAAAGAAGGATGGTGCCCCGCCAAGAAATTATATATAATAAAGAATTTTTGAATTTTGAAGGGCTGGATATCGGATGTGTCTATCTTGGAATCATCAAAAGCCCGGCTCAGTGAATAAGGGGCTATTCCAGCTCCAGTGGCAGAATTAAGGCCACAGTTGGGTGAATGGAAACAACAAAGAGACAGCTTTGACCCCAGGCTCGCTGAACTTTTTTACCAATGGAACTTTCCAGCAACACTTTGAGCTACCATGTAGGTAGGTAGTCATTTCCCCATCACCAAGTGTGTTGAGGCAGCTGCTGGCTGACGTCCACCCAGGAAGAGTAGAAGTGGGAGTCCTGTGTTACTGCAGTGATTGTCCTGTTTCAGTTTCGTTCAAGCATTTTTGTTTGCATATGCCCAAAAAGAATTTTGAACAACTATGTACCCCCTCACATATTTTATTTTGTCTTTTAAAAATTTAAGTTTTAAATTTTCTCTTGCATATTTCAATTGACATTTTATATTTTTAAAATCATAGATTAAATAGTTGCAAAGAACATGATTTTTTAATTGAAGTATAGTTGATTTACAATGTTGTGTTAGTTCCTGGTGTACAGCATAGTGAATCAGTTATGTGTATGTGTGTGTGTGTGTGTGTGTGTATATATATATATATATATATATATACACATTCTTTTCATTATATGTTATTAAAAGATACTGAGTATAGTTCCCTGTTCTCTACAGTAGGTCCTTATCATTTATTTTATATATAGTGGTTTCTATCTGCTAATCCCAAACTCTTCATTTACCCTCCCCAACCCTTTCCCTTTTGGTAACTATAAGTTGGTTTACTATGTCTATCTGTTTCTGTTTTGTAAATAAGTTCATTTGTATCTATTTTTTAGATTCCAAATATAAACGATATCATATGGTATTTTTTTAAATTTATAATTGACTTTATTTTTTTACAGCAGTTTCAGGTTTACAGCAGAGTTGAGCAGAAAACACAGAGTTCCCACATAGCCCTTCTCACCCACACATACATACTCCTCTACCCTCAACATCCCTCATCAGTGTGGCATATTTGGTACAATTGATGAACCAACACGGACACATTATTATCAACCAAAGTCCATAGTTCACATTAGGGTTCACTCTTGATGTTGTACATACTATGGGTTTTGACAAATGCATAATGACATGTAGCCACCACTATAGTATCATACAGAATAATTTCATTGACCTAAAAATCCCTTGTGCTCCATCTATTTATTCCTCCCTCCCTCCCTCCCTGTCCCCAAACCCCTGGAAACCACAATGTTTTTATTGTTTCTGTAGCTGTGCCTTTTCCAGAATGTCATTTGGTTGGAATCATACAGCTTGTAGCCTTTTCAGACTGACTTCTTTCATTTAGTAATATGTTTTTTAAGTTTCTTCCATGTCTTTCATGGCTTGATAGCTCATTTTTTTCACTGCACATATATTTTTAAATTTATATATATATATACTATTCATTGTTTCTAAGAACGTTTAGAGCTTTAGCTTTTTAAACTTACATAGTTAACAAAGGAATAAAGCCAACCACAAAATAAAAATTAATTCAAAAAGATACATACACCCTGCTGTTAACAGCAACATTATTTATAATTGCCAAGATATGGGAGCATCCTAAGTGCACATCAACAGTTGAACAGATAATGGAGATGCAGCACACATATATGTAATGGAATACAGCTCACCATAAGAAAGAAGGATACTTTGCCATTTGCGGCCCTTCACTCACTTTATTTTTTTTCACTTCAAAAAGCAGAATTTTATAACTGGCAGAAACATTTCCATTACATCAAAAACAACAAAATACCTAGAAATAAACCTTACCAAGGAAGTTACCTATACTCCGAAAGCCAAAATGACACAAAGAAATGGAAAGATTTCTCGTGCTCTTCGATTGGAAGAATCAACACTATCAAAATGGCCGCACTACCCAAAGCAATCCACAGATCCAACACAACCACCATCAAAATACTCGCGACATTCCTCACAAAACTGGAACAAACAATTCCAAAATTTATAAGGAACCACAAAAGACCCCGAACAGCCAAAGCAATCTTTTGTAGGTCTTTTTGTCCCTCTTTCTTCTTTTTTGTTCTCTTTTCTTATGGTTTGGTGACTAGAGAAGTTTCTTTAACATTTGTTGTAAAGCTGGTTTGGTGGTGCTGATTCTTTTAGCTTTTGCTTATCTGTGAAGCTTTTGATTTCTTCATTAAGTCTGAACGAGAGCCTTGCTGGATAGAGTATTCTTGGTCATAAGTTCTCCCCTTGTATCACTTTAAATATATCCATGCCACTCCCTTCTGGCCTGTAGAGTTTCTGCTGAAAACTCAGCTGATAACCTTATGGGAGTTCCTTTGTATGTTACTTGTTGCTTTTCTCTTGCTAATTTTAATATTTTCTCCTTATCCTTAATTGTTGTCAATTTGATGACTGGGTGCCTTGGTGTGTTCCTCTTTAGGTTGATCCTGTATGGAACTCTCTGTGCTTCCTAGACTTGGGTGACTGTTTCCTTTCTCAAGCTGGGGAAGTTTTCAGTGATTATCTCTTCAAAAATTTTCTCAGGTCCTTTCTCTCTCTCTCCTCTTTCTGGGGCCCCTATAATGCAAATATTAGTGTGCTTCATGTTGTCCCAGAGTTCTCTTAAACTATCCTCATTCCTTTTTATTCTTTTTTCTTTTTTATCTTCTGCAGTAGTGATTTCCACTAATCTGTCATCTAGCTCACTGATCTGTTCCATTGCATCATTTAGTCTATTTTTGGTTCCTTCTAGTGTGTTGTTCATTTTAGTGATTTTATTCTTCAACTCTGGATGTTATTTATATTTTCCAACTCTTTGCTAAAAACTTCACTCTGTGCATCTGTACTCCTCTTGAGTTCTCTGAACATCTTCGCCATCATTACTTTAAACTCTTTCTCAGATAAATTGCCTATCTCCTCATCACTTATTTCTTCTTCTGGGATTTTATCTTGTGCCTTGGCCTGGGAGATATTCCTTTGCCACCTCATATCATCCATCTTTCTATGTGTTTGTGGATTCCTTCCACAGGCTTTGGGATAGTTGTTTTCTTATTTCTAGTATCTGTGCCTGGTGGGTGAGGCTGGACTAGAGGCTTATGCAGGTTTCCTGGCAGGAGGAGCGGTGCCTGCCCACTGCTGGGTGAAGCTTGGTCCTGGACCTCTGGTGGGTAGGGCTGTATCCAGAGGCCTTTGTGGCTTAGGAGGTCTGATGATGGGTGGGGCTGTGTTCCCACCTTGTCTGTTGCTTGGCCTGAGGCTTCCCTACAGGCTGTTGGGTGGGGCTGGGTCTTGGTGCTAATGGTCCAATCAAGATGTCAGCCTCCAGGAAAGCTCATGTAGATGAACACTCCCAGAATGTCTGTGACCAGCTTTTTGTCCCCTGAGTGAGCCACAGCTGTCCCCTACAGCCCAGAAGACCCTCTAAATCCAGCAAGCAGGCCTGGCCCAGGTTCCTATGAAATCACTGCCTCTGCCCTTGGACCTGGTGCACACAAGTTTCCGTGTATGCTTCCCAAGCGAATGGAGTCTCCATTTCCCCCAGTCCCGTGGGGCTACTGGCACTAAGCCCCCCTGGCCTTCAAAATCAGATGTCCTGGAGTCTCCTTCTCTTCCCAGTGCCCGGACCCAAGCTGGGAAGCCTGACATGGGGCTTAGAGCTCTCACTCCTGTGGGAGGGCCTCTGCGACTTAACTAATCTTCAGCTTGTGGGGCCCAATTATATTGTGAACACGCCCCTCCTACCATCCTGCTGTGGCTCCCTCTTTATGTTTCCAGTTGCATAAGACCTTTTTTGCTAGGTTCTAGCCTGTTTTTCGATGACTGTTTAGCATTCAGTTGTGGTTTTGTTGTAGTCGCGAGGAGAGGCTAGCTCATTGTCCTACCACTGCACCATCTTGACCGGAAAATCTATCATATGGTATTTTTCTTTCTCTGACTTACTTCACTTAGTATGGGGATCTCTAAGTCCATCCATGTTGCTGCAAATGGCATTATTTCATTCAAAGACATGGTTTTTGATGTACTGTGTATCATGTACATACTATAAATCTATTTTTATTGCTTTGAAATCCCAGCACAGCTCATTTAGCTCATTCAGTTAATGAAAAGTGCCTGCTCTATACCTCATGGCACAGCCAGTCATTGTGAAACCAATCAGCCAAATCTAAGTTTTAAAGAATTGTGGAAAATATTAACCCTCTCCCTGCTCACCAGTCAATGGTGGACCTAAAACTGATATGATTCTTGCCCTCATGAACTTGTGCTATTATGAGACACAGATCTTAAAGAATTCCACAGATAAATAGCAAGTCACAAATAGGAAGAGTGTAGTGAAAGAGGTGTTAGTGGAATGTATAATAGGAGGTGGATGAGTGGTCTGGGAGGGCTTCCCTGTGGAAGTGACATTGAAGCAGAGAGCTGAGGAGGAGTAAGAGTTTGTTATGTGAAGGGGGATGGAAACCCTTAAAGAAAATCTGCCTTTATTTTTCAGTTCAAATAAATGTTAAATACTATCTCACTTCTAATGCTTAGATAAAGCAGTTTGTCACATGGATAAAATAAGTTGCTGTTGCTGTTGCTCTCAATGTTTTTCTTTTACCAGAAGATCTCTTATTTTCAGGTCTTGAGAGAGGAAATTGTCCCAAATTTAGTCTGGGATAGAACTTTTATGTATAATGTAGTTACAGTCTTTCCTGGGAGGTAAAAAACAATCCTGACAAAATGCTTGAGTAAGCAATCTCTTTCTGGAAAGTTATGGTTACCCTCCCTGCCCCCCTGCCCCCCTGTCCCCAGCCAACTGCTGACACTTTTTAACCAGTAGTTCCCTTATTGTACCACTTATATCTATTCCAAGAGAGAATCTTTGAAAGAGAAAGAAAAATACCATGTGATATCACTTATATGTGGAATCTAAAAAAAGACACAAATGAACTTATTTACAAAACAGAAACAGACTCACAGATATAGAAAACAAACTTATGGTTACCAGGGTGGGAAGGGGGTGGGAAGGGATAAAGTGGGAGTTCGAGATTTGCAGATACTAACTACTATATATAAAATAGATAAACAAGGTTCTTCTGTATAGCACAGGGAACTATATTCAATATCTTGTAGTAACTTATAATGAAAAAGAATAGAAAAGGAATTTATGTATGTATATGCATGACTGAAACATTATGCTATACATCAGAAATTGACACAATGCTGTAAACTGACTATACTTCAATTTAAAAAGAGAGGGAGAATCTTTGAATTTGCTTGCTTAGGAGCCTTTTTCTGTGTGGAGTTAGAAATAAAGCCTTGGTTTGTGCTCCTAAGCAATCTGAGAAGCTGGTGGAGGGGAGCAGGATATGCACCCCCCACAACATGCCTCTTTGGCATAAGAATTATTTTGGACTGATTATTTTTAAGAACTAGCAAACACAGGCAAAGCTCTGAAAACCAAGTAGAAATTACCCTTTTATAAGAGACATTTACACTTATAGGAGAAATCTCCATTTATAAGGGTGTCTTCCTCTCTGTACCAGGAAGAAGAAAACGTCTAAATGTCTAGAATCTCTCTTATCATTTGGAGAAGGCAACGACTTAAATCTGCCATACTGCTGTTTACTCTGCTTTTCCTGATAACTACCCATAACTGGTTCCCCTCACCTCCAGCATCATTCTTTTGTCCTTTGCTGGAGATGGTATTGAAGGTGGTCGCTTGGGCCATTTTGTCTCGAGAGTTACTCAGTTTCCCTGGGTCTCTCCCATGTATATAGGAAGTATACATGTTATTAAACTTCTATTTGTTTATCTCCTGTGAATCTGTCTTTTATTACAGGGGAAATCTCAGCCAAGAACCTTGAAAGGTAGAGAAAAAATTATTTTTCCTCGCTGACACTGGCTTAACTCTCAGAGAACTCCCTCAGGAGTTGGACTTCGCTGAATTATCTTTGGATTGGTGCCCAGAGGTTTTTACACTTTGAGGTAACACATCTGCCAAGATTCAGGGTGGATGAGGGATACACCTTTGTTTAGTCACGTGGAAGAAGGGCTGTTATGAAAGGGGAGATGGGCAAGGGGAACTGAGCGTGACCTGTTTACCTCAGAGCCATCGTCAGGCAGGTTATTTCCAGAAAGAGTTTATGTGGTATTTGAGGTTTGGAAACCAAGTTCCTAAAACTCAGTCACCTGGAAAGTTCTCATATACTTCAAGTGGCAAATATTTCCCAGTCTGAAGGCCTTGAACTAGATGACTCTTCTCTGCATGGGGCAGAGGCTTATATAAATAACTGTAAAGTGACTTATCAGAGATCATGTCAAGATATGATTCTTGGGGTTCTGGGACAGAGGCCCCTGGGGCAGCAGCCTACATCTTTTCGAGTATCCTCAAAACCCACTCTTGTCAGTGGCTCCTTTGAGGACAGAGTGAGTATTATTCAGTGGTTATTGTTACAGAAAGATCACATTGTGCTGTAGTTTCTGAAATGTAGGCCTTGATGAAGTAGAGTAGAAAGAAACATAATATTTTGAGTTTCTCCCCTAGGGTTTGTTTTAAAAGCTAAGTCTCAAATAATTATCATTTGAACCAAAAGACTATATATATTTCATTGGAAGAAAGGCATATTCTTAAAAAAATACTTTTGGTTTTGTCTTATCACTTGTAAATATTAAATTTTGACTTCCTTTCTCAATCCAAATCTCATTTTTTCCTACAAGCCATTACCAGGAAATACCGAAGTTTTAAAACATACTATTTGTTTTTTTCCCATTGAGTTTTAGTTAGAAAGAATAATAAACTTCATGAAATTCAAACCTAGGACAATACACCCAGAAAAATACTAACACAATAACCTGAATTGCAAAACTTGTTTAGCAAGTTTCAGCTGGAGGTTAATTAAAACCTGCTCCGAAACCTCTTAAAACACAGACAGGAATGTAAACCACACACACCACCACCTAGATTCTTCCCTTGGGAGCTTTCTCCTCCCCACTTCCCTGGATTTCGATGGGAACTTTTCCCCAGAGTTCCATCTGGTTTGGCCTGAGACCAATAGGATTCTGTTTCTCCTGTCCCAGGGGAGGAGCAATAGCACGGTGGGTAGGCAGCCTCTCCTTAGCAGTTACAACTAACAGCATGCTACAGCACTCCTGAAGCTTTTAGCTCATCTGGGAGGTGGAGTGGTGTTGGGGTGGGGACTAAGGGGTTGTAAGAATTTCCCCTGGTGTTTCATGTTTTAAGATACAGAGGAGTTAAGTGACATTGTTCTGGACAAGAGAGCACAAAGATAGGTCAAAGGCAGAAGAGGAAAAGGTAGAAATGCTGCCTGACATTTGATTTGCCGGTCAGAGAATATTGAACTGACCGAACACTCTAGAATTTTAGCTGTATATTCTTTCAGAAGTTCCTCGGGGTTACTGCTATTATTTCTTTTGTCCAGCCTTGTTTAGAGTGATTGTCAGCTAACACCCCGTTGGTGGATAAGCATCTGTGAGATGTGCAGGAAACAAGGCCGGGGTGTGAGCATAACATAACGCTGTAACAACATTGCACAAGACTGCCTCAGTACTGCGTGCCAGCGTATGGAGCGACCATCTCGCTGACAGGCATTTGGATGGTGATTATTGCTGGATCATGTCCCGGAATCAGGCTTGAAGCCAGAGGAACTGGAAAATGATTTTTGTTGTTCAACTCCTTGGAAGCCCATGTGGAAAATTTAGGAGAGCACATTTTTGTTTCTAGTAACAGAACTCATATATCATTTGAGGAAGAGAGAGTTGAAGTGGGATATTTCCTGAACCACTTGTCTTGCCTCGAAGCTGGTTTTCTGTGAAACAGTCGAATTTTCTTGCAGAGCTGGCTGAGGAGTTTTGAGGTAGGGAGCAGTCGACAGTCCCACATTCCCCCAGCTCCTCCACACCTAATCTAAGCACAGGCAAGACCTTTTCCAGGTGACAAAGAAACAGTCAGTCCCAAAGCACCACCAGTTTTAATGACTAAAAGCCACTATGTATGGTTAAACTAGACAATGAATTGTGGTTTGTGAGGTGTGTCTGGGGCCCAGCTGTCCAGTTCAGATCTCAACCACATTACCTTCTGGTTGTATAACACAGAATAAGTTGCTCCACCCCCTGCACCCTACCTTTCTTATGCACAAAAGGATGGCTTTGTTTTAAGGATGAAATGACATAATCCATGTATAACAACACGTGGGATGTAGAAAGCACTCTATAATTATTGGCTTTCTTTTTTTTTCCCCATTAATTTGTGACTCTCAAAATGGATGCCTGCTACAGGTAAAGAATGACATTAAAGTTGATTCTCTCAATTTCTCCCTAGAACTAGGGCTGATTTATTCCATTTATTCATTGACTGTTCAGTGCCCACTGTGGGCCATGCCTGGAATGAGGCCCTGAGGATATAAAGATTATGGGACCCCATCCCTGCCCTTGGGATGTTGACAGTCAAGGAGAGAAACATTTTTGTTCAGACTGTTATGCACAAAGCATGCATCAATCAATCAATCAGTCAGTCAGAGATCAAACTGTGGGTCAGCTGCTTTGAGGAGGGCCAGGTGTGTGGTCGAGAAAGCACATGTCTGTGGAGGCACAGACCGGGTTGACAGCCCCAACCCTCACTCCCTGTAGTGAATCCAAGTTGCTCAACCTCTCTCAGCCTCCATTTCCTCATCTTTAAAATGGGCTTGATTTAGTGGTGTGCCAAAGCCTGCTGCTACTGGCTTGGGAGAGCTTGTTAAATTTTCAGGAACTTTGCATTTTCCAGTTGTTAAAACCGTTAGTAGTTTGAGATCAGCCTTGGTGGAAGTATTGGCACCCTGTTAATCAGCAGATTCTACAGATCAAGGTTCCTCCCTAACCCCAGCTGTTTGGCCAGCACACCACGTGAACATGTTGGGGGGAGGCCAAACTTGACCTTTTACCCTCTTGGGGTTTTTATCTGGGCCTGAGAATTTAATTAACATAGACAGGAGAAAAGCATACAAATTGATTGACTGTTTTACGTGACATGGGAACCCTCAGAAGAAAAAGACCCAAAGAAATGGCAAAACCTAAAAGCTTCTCTAACAGGTTGGACGAAGAGGGACGATTGTAGAAAAGTAACTGAAATATATGGGGAGGCTAAAGGCAGAGGAGGATTGTTTTAACAAGCCCTGTTTGCACAGAATTCTCTTGGCCTTGACTCCCAGTTGACGAATGTTTCTTTTCTCCTGGTACACTGAAGGCATCTTTCACATGGGAATTTTCTCTCCTCTTTTGAGAAAAAAAAAGGGGAGATTAGAATGTCCTTCTTGCATTTGCTGTTTTTCAAGTGCCTTTAGCTCAAAATAATCCTTATGCCAAAGTGGCATATTTTGGGGTGGCATATTCTGCCACCCTTCAAATACCCTACACTATGAAGATTGTTATGAAGATTAATGAAAATTGTTGTTATGGAGATTAATGAAATAACAAAATCACAGCATCTGGCACATAGTAGATGCTCAACATAGCATTACTGTATCACATAGAATATATTAATCATGTACATCCTGCACTTTCATATTTAGTCCTTATAGCAACTCTGAGGTAGTTTATTTTTAATCCCATAAATGAAGTTTGTTTTTATCCCCATAAATGAAGAAGAGCCAGGATCTAATTTAGTTTCCTTTGACTCCAAGTGGAGCATTCTTTCCACCAGACCCAAACTGCCCCTGGACCGTGTTGCTCTGCAAACAAGGATCATTGTCATTGTAGATTTAGCTGTTTGAAACCACTTTTACTGTTGTTATTGACTGGATGAAAGAAAGCAGTATAAGCACTGAGGTGGAAGAAGACAGGCCTGGCCCGCAGCTGGTGGAAGGCTCCCTGAGCTAAGCTGGAGGTGAATGCCACCACTCCCAGCCCCCCTTAAAAAGGCTCTGCCTGCTGTGCCCGTGTCATTATGAAAACAGAGAGCTGTGAACACTGCTTGCTCCCAGAAAATGTTGCTTCCCTGGAAACCTCTGAAGTTCAGAATTACCTTGCCATTGATGTCAAGTCTGGGGTAGAGAATGTACAAGATGAGCCTGGGACATTTTAAGAGCAAGGAAGTTAACAATGAAAGGCTTTTGGGGTCATGTCCCAAGGATTCTGAAGCCAACTTGAAGAAGCTCCCATTGGACAATTAGGGAAATCCAAGCTTCAATCAGAAAAATAATGGCAATAGATCAAGAGACATGGGAAAAAGTCCATGAATTAATAAAGATACGTGAGGGGGGGAACCTAATTGGAAGATGCTGGGGAAGCCAATTCACTGTTTTAAAACCTAGTAAATAAAAGGGCAGTCTCAAGCATTTATCCTGCCTTTGCTGGGTCAGCTGTACTTCATGGTAATGAAATACGCAATTGGAGAAAGTTCTCTTTACAGAAGTATTTTAGGTAAGAAATGAAGAAGGAATGATAGAATATCACATTTTGAAACTCCTAATGAATCAGTGCACCTAGGTATTAATAGCAATGGCTGCTAGCATCACAAAAAAAGATAACCAGACATTATATGCGTCTTGATGGGAAAAAAATATTATCTATGAAATATTCTTGCTGAAAAATCAAGCCTAAATCTGATCAAGTTGGGGCTCAATTGGTAAAAATTTTACCTCTGACGCCTTTGGCCTTTTTTTAACCAAACAAAAGCAGACAGTATTGCTTTATGGTCTCAGCAATGTTTGTCAAACTCGAGTAACATGGACCCCTTTCAAAGGAAAGAATTCTTACAGAGCCCCAGTGGTGATTGAAATTATTCTTGTTGTATTATTTACTATAGACATACAAATAGATTTGAGCATTTTATGTTTGTGGCTCCTATACAACTGTAAATCATATACATTTACGAGTCAAATGCAAACAAAACTACTAAACTAATAAAATTCAAAGGGACAACACTGATTTAATGTGAGAGGAAGATGTTTTGCTGAATGAAGTTGCTGCTTGCAAAGGAACATGGTACTGATGGCTGGGGTGTATGTTTTTGGTTTCAGCACTGTATGCAATTGGCTGACACAATTCTCCCACCATTTTTCTCTAAAAACTCTCCAGGAGATTCTCCTTCATGCAGTGTAATGTCACTTCACTTGGTCTTTGCTTGGCAAGAGCTTGTTGTTAATGACGTGGTGCCAAGGTGAGCAGCATAAACACAGACTGAACACTGAAATGTTTGTACTGACATGGTTGTACTAACAGTTATGACTAGGATTTGATTACAAGGTGATTATCTAGATCAGTGGCAGTGAAACCTGGCTTTACTTTGGAATGCATATTAAAATATAATTAAAATAAGAGCCTCTCAGGGTGGGGCATTAGGATTTCTTAAAAGCTTTCTAGGTGATTCTGGTGTGCAGCCAGTACTGAGAACTACTGATTTCAGTGATCCAGAAAACGCTTATGCAGTTGGCCCTCCATCTGTGAGCTCTGTATACGTGGATCCAACTAACCGTGGATGGAAAATATTCTGAAAAATCAATTCCAGAATCCCCGTTGGATACTTAGGGACAACTGTACTGATTATTCTTTGGAGTATAATCCAAAAGAAACACCAAATTCAGTCATTCTTAGAGAGAATATGAGGTCCTCTGAGAATATGGCAGTGAACTCTCAGGGGTTTGAGAAATTTGGTTTGGAATTTGATTCCCAGGCCTAGTTGTGTGGCCTTAGGCAACTTAACCTCTCTGAAGGTTAGTTTCTCATTATAAAAAGAAACTAATAATAGTATCTACCTCACAGGATGTTTGTGAGAATTAGGTGACATAATAACTATACAAAACACTAAACAGAATGCCTAGTTCCTGGTGAATACTTAGTAAATGTTAGCTCTTATTAACTATTATGTTGATAACCACGTGGAAGGTACTAAAACAGTAGCTGAGCAGATGTGAGCCACAAGAAAGAAAGAGGTGATGGAGGAAGAGGGTGTTTGGCAGAACCTTGTGAGGAAAGGCATTTGGTGGCCGTTGTTAGATGAGGCAACAGAGGCAATGTTGATGGGGGCGAGTGGCAGCTGGGTTCGGTAAGGGTGTGGGCCTGTCAGCCAGAGCTGCGGGTGACAGCTGACTGGCATGAAGCCCAGACCCACAGCACAAAGAAAAGAGATGAGAACGAAGCACAGAGTCACCCTGAGATGACAGTCCAGAGGAAGAGATGATGAAGCAATGATACCGAGCAGCACCCTGTGGGCTCCCCCACCCCAAACCCCTGCCTCTTGTTTATAGAAAAGTTGAAGTCTCCCAGGCCTCCTTGAGTCATAGATGAGCAGCCCAAGCAGTTGATTAGGACAAGCCTGCAGACACTGGGGGATGGCGATGACTCTGACCCCCTGTCTCAACAATTAACTGAGATTTCCTTTTAAAACTTTAATGGCTGAACAGAATCTTTGGAGATGGTTTTTTGAGGGGGATGCTGGATCCACCAGATTGAAGGCATTCTGATTAAAAGCAACTTTCCATTTTTGTTATCAAGGCTGTTGCCCCCAGGATCATATCCCTGCCCCTCCCTCAAATAGAAACCAGTTACTCTTATCTAAGTCTCAGGAGGCAGCTGCAATGAGAAGAAACAAGAATTGGTGAGAACCAACGGAGCCCAAGATGGTGGAGGATTTGACTTCCAGTGGACCTTGAGCCTCATCCACTCATTATAATGTATTAGCATGCTAAGTGACACACCCACCAGCGCCATGACAGTTAACGATTGCCATGACAACAACCGGAAAAGCCCATACCAGGACTGAAAAGCCCATATAAGGGCTGATTGGCCCCATCACACCTGGAAGGAGGACATGATGGCAGAAGCCTCTCATAAAAGTCCATGTGGCCTGAGCCACAGCTGGAGCTGTCTCTGCCGGCCTTCTTGGCTGGCGACTCATCGCTCAAGTGCTTTTCTTCCTTTTCCTCTTTTGAAAAATAAAGCAACTTTTTCACTTTGTCCCTCTGCCTCTGCTGCGAAATCTTTCACAGCCAGCGGGAAGGACCCACACTTTGGTGGGCCTTCTAATTTAGGGGGTCTCAGTGTCCACTAACAGCAAGAAGACAAAGATAAGGCCAGTCAAGCATATAGAGTCCCAGGAGCAGACATGGCCGCCTGCGGACTCTGAACAGGAGCTAGGGTCTGGCTGGGAGGTGGTGGCTGGCTTCCCAGGGCCCTGCCAGCTCCCTCAGCTGCTCTGAGCAGCCACTTGTCTCAAGGAGCAGTGCTAAGTGCCATCATTTAGGGCTTGCTGGGGACTCAGGACTGGGTAGAGTGGGTGTAAAGCATTAATAAATCATTAGGTTTCTTCTGAATTGTTGCTTCTGCATTTCTGTGAAAAAGACTCTTACTTTCTTTCCCTAGAAAGGCTGCCCCATGGAATCTAAGCAGTTGATGATCTTGGACTCTGGTTTGGACCATGACAGACGGTGCCTCTACTGTCAACCCTGTAATCAGATGTGTAGCGGGATGTCTCGTAAGTCTCTGTGTGGACAAACCCAGCTGCTTCCTGTTTTAATAGTATGAAAATTTTTGATTTTATAATTCTTTTAAGGGAGATAACTTAGTATATAACAGTTTAAAAAGACAACTACATAGAGAAAACCCCAAAATATCCTTATATAATAATTGAAAGTCCTTAGGCCTGAAGTACCATTCTTCCTAAATGATCATGTCAGGTATAATATTTTAGTAAAACTAATTTAAAAGTTATCTTTACAGAGGTATTGCTTACATGTACCCCTCCCCATGGCCCCCTTTCCAGGTTTATCAGTGTTTATTATTTCCTTTCATATAATTTCCTCAGAACATGTTCTCTTGCCTGGTGATTTCAAGCTTTACAGATTTGTTTTATGGTTCAGTTTTTAAAGAGGTATCTTTAGAGTTGAACATCCAGTGGGCTGTTGCTGTGATGTTTTCGGTTCTAAATTTTTAACTTAAGGGACTTCTTTAAAGTAGACACAGAAACTTCATAAAAGCTTTGATGGGGGCGACACTGGGCCTTTAGGGCTAAGCTCTAAGAAGACTGAGAAAACAAAGAGTTACATTGTAACTCACTTGGTTAATCTAATTTATTCACATATTTAACCACAGTCAGCATGTAGTTGTTTTCCTCAAAGAGGCCCACTTTCCAAAACACAATTTTCAAAATGTCTTCTTTCCCCACAAAGCTCCTTCTGTTACTGTTAACTCTTTTTATGCCTGCCAGTGTTTCTCTCCTGTAGTTAGTTATTTGCCATCCTAGCAGGACCCTGGTTGAGAATGGACTCAGCCTGTTGTCATGACGTGCTCTCTAAGCCACCAGTAAATCCCAAAGCTCACCTGTTAAATACAGTCCAGGAACCCACTTGTTTATATGGCTACTCTCTAATTTAGGAAACCATAAAAGACACTGAAACCAAGGGCTGCAGGACAAATCCCCCTTGGACTGAGAAGCCCAGTATTTATTTCCTGGAGAACACAGGAAAGAGTACTGCTTTTCAGTTATCTGATGACTTCTTTTGGAAAACAGTAATCTTGGAAATCACTGCAGTGGTATTAACTACCACTTTCATTATTGTGGGAATTAGTGGGTTTAGGAATTTAGGTCAGTGTTATGAGTAATAAAAGGAGTTCACCTGTCTAAAACTGTCTCCTCTTCAAGCGTCTTTAGGAGTTTCTTTTTCAGTCTTGGAGAAAGCTTTTATTCACTTCTCCCCACCCCCCAGTTTTCACTCCTATTGTTTCTGGACATAGAAGCCCGTTGTGTTAACGCAGTACCAAATTTCCGATTGGTACCTGTGTCCAACTCCAGCCTTTCTTTTAGTTTACAAATTTCCTATACAAATGTGGAATTTTTGTTGCTGCCCAATTAGCAGTTTCCCTCCAGAATAATATTTTGTGTGGGATGAGGTTGTTGTGGGCAAGATGTTTTTCCCCCCAACTTCCAGTGTTTCAGAATCCCATTTCCACCTCTTTCACTCATAAAAGAAGTAAGCTTTTTCATTGTGGGCCTTAGTTTCTAAGCTCTTGCAAATTCTGTTGGATTAAGTGTACAATGTCCTCAATGTAAAGTTATATTTTACATGTTGCTATATATATAACTTTGGGATTCAACTGGCTTCTTTCTAGACTTTCAGAGTACCAGCACAGCACAGCTCCTGACCATAAGGCACTTTAAATTGGGTTAAAAACTCTTTTAAAATAATTTTAAAGTTGTTTCCTGGCCATTTTTATTTTGCACTCAACAGAGAGAAGTGTCTAGGAAATAAGGGATTAGTAAAAAGGCTTACACCAAACAATTAAATCAAAGGGTAGTTTATTAAAAAAGAATCAAAACAGAAACTCTAAGTACCAGTGTGTACATTGTACACATTTAAATGACTCACAAGAATGAAGTTTTTTCATAGACATTATCATACCACCTTGTTGTTTATCAAAAGATGTTCAAGAGAAATCTGACTCCAACCTGCATACAGGATTGCCATCTTAAACAGACCTTATTTCAAACATGCAACAACGCCACTGGTAATAAAGCTTTGGAATGGGTGCTCATTCTATTATTTCACTACGAATAGGATAGAAAGCAGAATAAGTTGAGAATTTAATCTAAAATAGAATGGAAGCTGTCATTGTCTACACCAGCACTCCTCACTCCTCTGCTGCCATTTTTAACAAGTACTCCTTGTCGATCTTGAAGAGTCTCCATCCCTCTTCGCTGGACAGATCAGAAGCACCTCTTCTTTTGTAGAAGTTGATAGATGGTTCATTCCACTCCGCTACCAAGAAGTGCATGCTGCTGCAGCGACATTTCATCGCAACCTGGTACACGGGAGAGTAAAACACAAACTCAGTGACATTTCACCTGCTTTTCAAGACCCAATTTTGATTCAGTCATTCAGATAATCCAGTACCCCTTGCAAATCTGGAAACCAAAAAACCTAGACGTACCTGGCTTAGATTCTTCAGAATTTCTGATCCTATGCCAAAGCCTAAAGGAAAGAGAAGTACCATTTTAAAAGTCATTTTAAAGCACTTCAAGCCCTGATTTCTCTTTAGAGCAGCTCCCCCGCCAGAACTCAACCATACCTCTGTAATCACTCATCACGAAGAAGTCCTCAAGATACAACAGTTTGCCAATCCATGGGTCATAGGTAAAATAGTACATGGCAAAACCAACAATGCTGTGTCCTGTAATAAGAGTATCACACGCGTTATGGATGAAAGACAATCTGTCAAAGTTGTAGCTGCAAAATCAGAAGCCTATCATAAGTTTTTAAAAATATACATGCATGTATTATACAAATAAGCTACTGGACTGAACTGTCTTTACTTTTATGCTAGTGCAGTCCAGGTCACTGTTGGATGATCTCACTGTTCTTAGAAAATGTATTTGCAAAAAGCACATATTAGAGCTAGCTGAAGCCAGGCTAAAACCGTAGACTGGCCACTCTGCAATCTGTTGGATCTCACACTCAGGAAGTGAGAATGCTTTCATTACTTGCCAGAGAGAAAGTGCTATGGTCTTAAACTAAACACACACATTATTCACATCCTATTGATATACTGGTATGTTGACTTGGGAATAAGTCAGGTTTACACGGCAGTTCAGAATAGTAAGTATTTGTAGTTTAGAAACTCTGCTTCCTTAAGGTCAGGACATCAGGCCAAAAGTACAATGTTTAATTTCAGAACTTGCCTTCCAATTCACACATTTTCAATTTGCTCTTCTCAGTTTTTAAACTGGAAGCAGCAGAGGTACCCAGGTATGATGTAACATCCACATACCTCCAGAAAGTACCTCATCCCTTATGTTTTCTGCTCATTTTTTCCAGCTTGAGGAAATGACCTCAGAAAAAAAACTTAAGCGCCCTTCCCCCCGCCAACTTCCCCTTTTAGCTCTGTCTTCTGACCAGTCAACAAGGACCAGCAAGGAAAAAAGAAAACACACAAAAACAAAAAAAGAAAGAAAGAAAGAAAAAAAAGCATCTGACTCCCTTTTAATGGGTGTCTGTAATTCCAATTGGAGGCAAAGGTTTCAAATTAAACTTTCTAGCCATTTTATAGTCCTTTGCAAACAGGAAGCGAGTACAATGGAGCTTCTGATCTACCGTGTTTTAAGTGTGTGATAGTAGGGCCTTACCTCATTTATCATGATCATCTACTTTATTGTGTAAAGGATCTTTTAGTTACCTCCCCGCCCATCCATGTACACGGAAGGGCCATGTACATGGCGAAGCTAGAGACTGTAACCTGAAGATTGGGACAAATTAAAAAAAAAAATGTGATTTAACACAAATACAAAAAAGGTTACGTTAGGGTCAAATAAGAACCATTTATGAAACTGAATTACAACAAACGACTTTATACCTAATTTTTCCGGGTCTCCACAGCATTCTGATACTTACTTAATCAGCTCAAATTCTTGCGGGTCTCCACAGCGCTGATAATTAAATAGCTCTTTTAACCCGCCCTAATATTAAGTGCAGCACATTTATTTTTTTTTTCCCTCAGTAGTTGGAACACTGGCTGGCTATTTTTCTGGCCAACTTCTCAGTAGGTAACTCGAGCCTGTGTTGCCAGTGGTTCTACACAGCAGACACTACGTCTTACACAACACTTGGTCTCTCCAGCTTCTGGAAGGGGGGGCAATTACCTTCCGGAGTCAGGTTCTCCTTGGGTACTTCTGCAACCAGGCAGTGGTAGAAAGGGTGCTCTCCGAAACCATCCTCTAGCAGATCTGAAAGAAGGGGCAACAGGGACAGACAGTGTTGGCCTCGGTCAAGGTGGAAGGCACCGGGACGTCCCCCGCCCCGCCACTGATGCGTTACCTTTTTCAGTTAATATTACTTGTTCTTCCATGTATTCGTATTTAGCCAATTCCTGGGGCGATGCACATAGAAGAAAGGGAAAAAGCAGAAAAGTAAGTGAGGCCCCGACCGGGCCAGCTCAGAGGGAATGGGGTGGGCGAGGCGGCGATTCCTTCTCGGAGTCTCCGGCCGGGGCGGGGGAAGGCGGGCGGAGAAAGCGGAACCTGCCGGAGACAAGGACCTCATCCCCTGACTCCCGCCCCGGGAGGATCCCGTGCCTCCCGCTACCTTAATCAGCCGCAGGATGTCACTGCAGTCGGCGGCGGTGGCCGGGCGGATCACGAATTTAGCCATTTTCGTCTTTTGCTTTTCTTCCCTTTGCGGACCAGGCCCCTGTACTTGAACAGCAGGAGGAGGTGGTTCCTCATTCGTCTCCCGGGAGCGTCCTCTTTCCAGTCAGGATGGCACCATGACCCGACGAACCTCGGCAAGCAACGTAACAACAACAGCGGACTGCGACTAGAGCCGCGCGATCCAGCGTCCGCACTCTGCTTTTTAGCGTGAAGTAGCTCCGCCTCCGGCCGTGAGGCGGAGGCGCCTCATCCAATGAGGCCGCGACCGCCCCCACTTCCGGGCGCCTCCCTCTCTTCCGGGCGCGGGTGTGAGCCCTGCCCGCGCGGGCGGGGGCACGGGCGGCGAGGCACGCGGCGGGGCTTTCTAGCGGCGCCCTCTAGCGGAGCCTGGCGGAGCCTTCCCGAAAGCCCGACCTCGGAAACTACGCGTCCCTTTGTAACCTTTGCAAAAGGAAGAGAGGGGTTCCTCTTTTGGTCTTGGACCGGTGACTTTGCTGTTTCTTCCTTGGCTGGCTAGGGAGGGAAACGTAGAAGACCTGGCCTTGGGCGATGGGAGGATTAGGGGATTAGAGTAGCGGTTCTCATAGGGTGGCCTGGGGGGCCCTGTGGGTCCCAAGAGCCTTTCTGAGAGTCTCCGTCAAAATCAGTTTCATAGCAATAGTAGGATGTCATTTGCCTTTCTTACTGTCGCTGGAATTTTCCAGAGGAGACTTGATGTCTGATGACGTCATCAGTCTCATGACTAAAGGAATGTGTGCTTGTATGTTCTTGTGTTTTTCTAGAATTTCCTAAGGTAAGCTATTTGGATTCCTCAATAATTTTTTCCCCTTCGACTGGTAATTTTTAGAGTTAACATAATGTTTTCTTTCTTACTTTCTTCCTTCTTATTCTTTCTTGAATCTCTGACCTTCCTTGTGAAAACACTTTTCTTCTGCCTGGGGTACCCTCCTTCAATACTTCTCTTTGGTGAAGGTCAGCTTTTGTAAAATTTTCTGTTTTGCTTTTCCAAATATGTCTCTAATTCATCTTAAAATTCTGGAAGGATTTGTTTTGCTGCTCAGAGAATTTGAGGTTGGAAGTTTTTTCTTTCAGCATATCAGTGACAACCTGTCTTCCGGCTTCCATTGCTGTTGAAAGTTGTTGTGGTCCCTACTTGCTCCATCCACTGTGCTTCTCTTTTTTCCTTTTTGTTTTGAAATAATTACAAATTTCCAGGATATGTGATGACATCATCACTGTGGTGACTAAACGAATGTGTGCTTGTGTGCTCTCATGTTTTCTAGAAGTTTCGAAGGCAAGCTTTTTGAATTCTTCAATAATTTTTCAGTTTCCTGAGAGCAAAATGTTTGAGAACAGTTGGATTCGAGTCTAGCTATTCCTGGAATGTACCCAGGGAAGAAGTATTCAAGCCTCTTGCAGGTAGTTTTTGTTTTACAGCCCACCTTCCCAGACAGAGCCTCCGAGGGCCCTGCTTTGGCTGCCCTGCCTGGGTTCCAGGATGAGTCAAAGAGAAAGCATAAAAGGGGCCTGCAGTGTTTTCAGTTTGTAGGTTGGACTGTTAACAAATGACCCACGCTAACATTCAACAAGTAATTCTCTATTTTTGCTTGAAATATCCTGTATGTAGAAAAGAGAGCAAAAATAGTTTCTCTGTTACCCTTCCCACCCTCTGGGGATTTCATGCATCGTGAGTCACCGTGAGAAGTTATGAAATGTCTTTCTCAAAAATCTTTTAAAATAGCTTTGATTCTCATCTGCCTGAGCTACTTCAGGTAGTGTCTTTCCTGACACTATGACACATGGGTGACCATGCATAGGCCCTTCCCTCTCCTGCTTTGGTCTAACTTGTGGGAGGACCCAGGAGAGCTTGTTACAGAGTCACTGCTAAACAGTCAGTTAGAGCTTCATGACTAAGCACTAATGACAGCTGCCTCCTTGAGGCAAAAACAAGGCCATTTTCAGTGTGAACTGCTTGGTTTTTGAGACTAATGGTTGACTCATTGAAACACGTTATCATTTGTTTCTATTTATTCTGTTTTTCCAATTTAAATTCACTTTGCCACTGTGACACGGATAGCCTATTCTGAAAAACAGGTGACTGAAAAAAGAAAGCTCATTGTGATTGTGCATGTGTAGAAACTTAGAACCGTAAGAAACATGAATTTTCTTCATGGCTGTGAATCAAGTTAGGCTTTTCCATTGTCAGGAATAGGCACTTGCCATAAACAACCAACATTATCCCCTCTTGATGCTGGAGTTTATATTTAAAACCACATTAAAAGGGACTAACTGCCTAGCATTTGGAAACTTTAATTTGGTTAATGAGTCAATACATCAACAACTATTTACTAACTATTGTGCTAGGTACTTGGGGTTATAAAGGAGGACTAAGCTTTGAAACCAGCCCCCAGGGCATACAGTTTACTTTAGAGATGTGTTTGTAATTTACTATAACAGAATTTAGTCTTTGTGAGAAGGAGAATTCCCATAACGGAAGAGGTCTGGGTAGGGGGAGAGTAGGAGGAAAGGAAATGGCCAAGGCGCATTGTGGGTGTTTTACATTCATTGTCTCGTTTAATATCAGCTGTCTTGTGAAATAGCTCTTGTTAGCTCCATCTTACAACTGAGAAAACCGGAGGCTCGGAGGGCTATGAATTTGCCACGGCCAGGAAGTGGCAGAGCTAGAAAAGAAGGAATTCTGTTGATTTCTGGCCAAAGTGAAGCTGTCTAACCTGCCCTATTAAACTGTTATGGAAGGTGCCATCATTTTTTTTCTGTTTTTCTGTAAAAATAATGCATATTGATTAAGAAAATTGGAGTAATGCAGAAATGAAACAGTTAATACCTGTAAGTACTTTGATTTCCTTTGTCTTTTTTTCTAAGTACATATACATATAGGGCTGATATTCAGTTGGTATATACAGTGCAGTGGATTAAAAATGTCCACAAATTCCTTGCAGCTCTTCTCACCAAGAGGTAGAGTCTATTTCTCTACTCCTTGAATTTGGACTAGCTTTGTGCATTGCCTTGACCAATAGAATACAGTGCAAGTGTTGCTGTACAACTTCAACCAAGACCTCAAGAGATTTTAAAGCTTTTGCTTATGCCTTCTTGGAGCACTGCTGTGCCATATGAAGAAGCTTGAGCCAGCCTCCAGGAGTCCAGTTGACAGCCAGCACCAACTGCCAGGTGCGTAAGTGAGGCCATCTTGGACCATTCAGTCCCAATTGAGCTGTCAGATGACTGCAGGCACACAAGAGACTAGCTGATCACAGCCCATGTTGTCAACCCATAGAGTTGAGACCCAATAGAAAGGTGGTTTTAAACTGTTACATTTTAAGGTTGTTTGTTACACAGCAAAGGTTAACTGAAACTAGTTGGCCATTTGGGTTATTTACACCTGACTTCCATTCTGATTGGTTGTGGTGTCCATTCTGACTGGTCTGTGCTTTGCTGTACCCATTTAAAAGTATTTAAAAAATCACCCATGTGGGGTATATGTGTGTCATAACAACAAATAGGTTTCGTGTATCTATAATGCCTATCCTGCAGAATAGTGTAGTGGCAGCTTTGGACTTAGATACTCCCCGTCTGTGTGACTGTCAGTTAACCTTGTTAAGTCACCGTTTCTTATAAATGACAAGTTTCTTATGTATAGCACAGGGAACTGTATTCAGTATCTTGTGGTAACCTACAATGAAAAAGGCTGAAAACAAATACATGTATGACTGAGACATTATGCTGTACACCAGATATTGACACAGCATTGTAAACTGACTATACTTCAATTAAAAAGTCACCATTTCTTCATCTGTAATGAGTAAATAATAATAGTATCCTTCATATGAAGTAATGTAAATTAAGTACCCAGCATGGCCCCTGGCATAATCGTTAACATTATTATTATTAATAGCATATTTTCCCATGTTGCTAAGTATATCTAAATTAAAAATATATATATATACATATATATATAATGGCTCCTTTGAGTTCCACTTGTGCAATTTATTCTGTTGTTGAAGATTCAGGATTTTTTTCAATGATACATAATGCTTTGAAGAACATCTTTCTCCCCAAGTTTTTACCCAGGTTTCTAATTGTTTCCTTAGATTCCTAGAAGTAAAATTACTAGATGAGCAGAGATATAATTTTGTTGATCTGGAGCCAGAGAAACACCCTGGGCCTCACTACATGAAAGTGTAATTTGAGATGAGTCTCCAGATGTGCTTGCTCTAGCTTGAATTATCTAAGTTTTGATAACATGTGATAACATCTGTGTTCCACAGGTTGTAATCCTTGGGATGGACTAGAGGTTGGGTCTTTCTCAGGGAGTGGTTTTCTTGCCACATGTGAGTGATAGCCTGTGAGAATGATCAATAAATAAATACAACCAGCCCTCTCCTCTTCTTTTCTCTTCCCTTCTCTTTCCTTTTCCTTTCCTTTCTTTTTGAGAAATTGTAATTTAAGGCATGGAAAGCTGTTTCATCATTAGGGGTGGACCATCAAAAATGTAAGACTTCTAAATGTAAAATATTACAAGATTTGAGGCTGCAATTAAAAGAGGCCAGTAAGCAATACGTAAAGTATTAATCAGGTCTCTTGTTTGCAAGTGGTGGTACCCAATTCTATCCTGCTTAGGCAAGAGGGGAATTCACTGCTCACTGCAGGAAGCACAGGTATGACAGGAACCAGGACCTTGTGGTACATCTGAAATATATGTTGAGAGAGAGAAAAGATCATGGATTGTACTGGATAGCTATTTGTTTCCCAGAACAGCATTTTCTGCTTTTGAAAAATTATTTTCCCTCTATATCCAACTAGGTAGTTATCCGTAGTCAGGGGGCTGTCAGTCAGAACCTGGCACTCCTTTGGTCAATATTGTGACCCAAGCCATGACAATCAGAATTTTTTCTCATTGACATGAAGAAAGTCCTTTCCTTTCTGCTGTTCCATCTGGGAAGTTGTGGAAGTCTGAGACAGTGACTTTGACCTGCCAGAAAAGACTAACCACCTTTGGGTTTCTGGTTCTGCACAGCTGCAGCAGAGATGGCCTGTATCCTCCCAACTACCACTGTTGCCTGCTTTTGACCTTCTCACCTTCCCCTCTCCCCAAACCACCACCATTACACATACCTGTGAGAAAAGAGGGAGCCAAATGGTCATAAAGTCCCCCTTCCACTTGCCACAGAAAGAAGTGGGGATAAGAAGCTTCCTAGCCAGGGATAGAGATTGGGGGTGGTAAATGCCGAAATAAGAGTGATCATATTTTAATTCCCAGGAATGTGCCCAGCTGTGCTCATTTCTGACCCTTACCACAAAGAATGTTTATAGCAAACTAAAGAGTGAAAAGCTGTATTGGTAGACTGGAGCAGAGACATTCTTCTGTTGTCAGGAGTCATCTCAAGCCACCCCTGTCTATTTAGAAGATGAAATCTATTTGCTACCCTAGCCTGAATCCATCCCAGGCTGTTACTCTTGCACTCCATGGGGGCTCTTGCTGAGGATCATAAAAAATTGTGGCGGAGGGACCACTGAGACCTTTGGTTGAAGTTTAAGAGATGTGACCATGCCTCCTTTCTTCCTGTCTAGTGCCCCTTGTGAGGAGGTTAGAACATTGGCAGTTGTACTAAGTCCACAGAGATTGCCCTCTGGAAACCAGGCATAGAGGCTGAGTGACTTTTAAGCAAAGACATGGATATATTCCAAGGCTAAGTGTGGTCTTGTTGGTCCAAGAGCCTTTGCTGTCTACCACGAACACTTTCTATCTCAAGATTCTATAACAGAAAGGTAGTTATTTCAAAGCCAATTGTATCATATCACCCCTTTTGTATTAGTTATCTATTGCCACAAAACAAATTACCACAAACTTAGTGGCTTAAATTACATGCATTTATTATTACAGTTTCTGTGGTTCGGGAGTTCAGACATGGCTTAGTTGGGTCTTTTACTCAAGGTGTCAGCCAGGCTGCATTCTCGTGTGGAGGTGTGGCCAAGGAAGAATCCACTTGCAAGCTCAAGTTGTTAGCATTGGCAGAATTTATTTCCTTGACTGAAAGCCTTGGCTTCTTAATGACTGTTGGTTGCGGCCGCCCATGGTTTCTGGAAGCTGCCTGCAGTTTCTTGTCATGTGGGCTTACCCATTATGGCTGTTTACTTCATCAGGCCAGCAAGGAGAGTGTCTGGAATAGTCTGCTAGCAAGATAGAGTCATTTTTTTTTTCTGAAAAAAAAAAAAAAAAAGAAAACGACATAACATAAAATTTACGATCTTAGCCATTTTGACGTGTACAGTACAGTAGTGTTAGCTATACGCATATTGTTGTATAACATCTCTGGAACTTTTTCATCTTGTAAAACTGAAACTCTGTGCCCATGGAACAACTCCCTTTCCCCTTCCCCCAGCCCTCTGGTAACCACCATTCTAATTTCTGTCTCTAGGAGTTGGACTACTTTAGATACCTCATATAAGTGGAATCATATGGTATCATTTTGTGACTGACTTATTTCACTTAGCATAATGTCCTCAAGATTTATCCATACTGTAGCCTGTGAAAAAATTTCCTTCTCTTTCAAGGCTGAATAATATTCCATTTTATGTGTATACCAGATTTCTTTATCTATTCATCCATTGATGGACATTTAGGTTTCTTATACCTCTTGACTATGGTGAATAATGGTGTAATGAATATAGGTGTGCAAATCTCTCTTCAAGATCCTGTTTTTAATTCTTTTGGGTATGTACCCAGACATGAGATTTCTGGGTCATATGATAGTTCTATATTTAATTTTTTGAGGAACCTCCATACTGTTTTCCATTGAGTCTGCCCCATTTTACATTCCCACCAACAGTGCACAAGGGTTCTTTTTTCTCCACATCTGTACTTGCACTTGTTATTTTCTAGTTGTTTTTTTTTTTGATAGTGGTCATACTAACAAGTGTGAGGTGATACTTCATTGTGATTTTGATTTGCATTTCTCTGATTATTAGTGATATTGAGCATTTTTTCATGTGCTTGTTGGCCTTTTTTTTTTGAAAAAATATATATTCAAGTCCTTTGCCCATTTAAAAATCAGGTTATTTGTTTTGTTGTTGTTGTTGTTGACCTGTAGGAGTTCTTTTCTATACTTTGGATATTAACTTCTTAACTGATATGTGGTTTGCAAATAGTCTCTCCCATTCAATAGGTTGCCTTTTTCACTCTGTTGATTGTTTCCTCTGATGTGCAGGCGCATTCCCATTTGTTATTTTTTGCTTTTGTTGCCTGGCAAGAGAGAGTTTTACATAATATAACATAATCATCGGAGTGATATCTTATCACGCTCACAATATTCTCTTAGTTAAAAGGGAGTCACAGATCTTGACACAAAGGTGTAAACACCAGGAGGCAGGATCATGGGGCCACTTTGGAGTCTGTCTGCATTTAAAGGGCAATAATAACCTGCTTCTTGTTCAGCATTTAACAAACATTCGTTAAGGTCTGTTTTCCTCCCAAGCACTGTACTTGAGGAGTGCTGAAATAAATATGGCATAGTTTGCGCCCTCCAGAGACTTAACAGTTAAACATTACAGGCCCTTATTGTTCTAGTTATGGTTGGAAGGGATCTAGCCTTCTGGAGAAAAAGGACAGGAACAATCAAATCTGAGGGGCAGATACACAATTTGTCATCCCTTCAGGGTGACCTACCTCCTCCAGGCAGCCCTCCCTCTCTCCCCTTGTGAAGTCATGTGCAAAGGGAACACTCCTGCCCATCACTCAGCTCAGAGATCAAGGCTCTAACTCCTCATAAATGATTGGGAAATCTGAAAAGGGCAGTTAGCCATCCTGAGACCTCCTGAAGTATCAGCCCTTTGAATCTGGGCATGGCAGTTACTCAATAAGATCATAGGAAATAATTGCCTGTTAGTGCACAAAGTGTAAGACACCCCCTCTTTTCCCTATGCCTCCTGGGTACACGCAATAGATTTTAAAGTTCAGAATCCAGTTTACCAATCCTTGTACCATTCATAAACTGGCAATTAAATGTTAACAGTGAATTTGGGAAAATAGAGGATACTTCAAAGAAGGAAATGCAAGGGAATGAACTCCACCCAAATAAGCAGCCAATGTTTGTCCTGAGGAACAAGGAACAGACCCACGTTCCGGCCCTGCTATGAGTGGATGTTGGGCATATTCTGCTGGAGACAACAGAGTTTATTACCTGAGAACTCATTCAGGAGGCAGAGGATGTGGGAATGAGTCATGCCTTTTAGGGTGATGATAGAAGGAGAAGCGTGCAAGAAGATCAAAAGGTGACCCAGGGCCATAGAGTTGGGAGAACTGTAATACATTTTAAGTCTCCTTAAAAGATTAATTATAGGAGGGTGCTATAGGAGAGGAAGAAATGAGATAGATGTGCAGTAACATTTCTTAGCGCCTACTATGAGTGGTATGTCTTGCTTGGCATTTTACAGATGTGATTTCATTTAGTCTTAATTTTCTTGTATTATTACTTATTTTTAACATATATCCTGCTTTGTTACCGAAATTCTGTTGAATTAAAAAGATATTTGTTGTTATACTAAAAAAAAAAAGGTTAATTATACATTTCCATTCCAGAGCTTCCAGGGAACACTGGAAATAAAATCAGCAATTTAAATAAAATTGGCCTGGATGAATATAATTTGGAAGAACAGGGTTTTTTTCTGTCTTTAAAGCCCTCCAACCTCTATTGTTGAGATGTCTGTCATCATAGAAGCATAGAATATTAGCGATTCTCTAGTCCAAATTCCTTATTTAATAACTAAGAAAACTGAAGCCCAGAGAGGGTAAAGTACTTGTCCAAAGTCACACAGCTGAAAGTGGCAGAGTCAGAATACAGCTGGGGTCTCCTGACCATTAGTCAAGACATCTTTTACTACACCACTGTGTAATTATAGTCCTCATAGATCTTCTGGCCAAAAAGGAAAATTAAAAAACAGACATTGTATCAAATACTATCCTAAGGCTGGAGCTCAGGTAAAAATCTGTAAATATTCAACACATTTGGTCCACATCTCACAAATTAAGTTTCACTAGTGTATGCCTTGTTTTATTACAGAAAAGAATGCTTGCTCTTGACAGTTCCAGTCTCCCCAATTTCTTCCTCTTCCTAAGCCTTTTTTCTCTGCCTTGCACCCCAGACCCCCATCCCAAGAACGGGACCCATAAGTAGGACTCTGCAATAGGGATCAGGAATGCCTACTGAGACAACTATAAACAATTAGCTTCCTAGGAGATCCCCCACACCCTAGGAGGCTGCAGGAAGCTGCCTCCATCCAGACTCCTTCACAGAAGGAGGATTCCAGAGGCTGTAAGGACTCTCTGCTCATGGAGGAGTCCTCTATGAACATCAAGTCAGTGAACCTGGGGCATCACCATACCATCCTTCTTTCTGAAATGAGCACTGTCCCACTACTTTGAAAGTGGTCCACAGTTCTTCATTTATATTCTTCCCTCATAGGTAGAATGCACACTTATCATCTGGCAAGAAGATTGGGTTTTCCCATTCAAGCAAGTGACTTAGAGAATGCCAGCCTGTTGGCTTGAAGCCAAAGGGTAATTGACTCAGGAAATACTTTTTGGAGGGTGGAGCTGAGTGCACTTCTGTGGCAGAAAAAGCAGGGACTTTCGAGGCCAGGCAGGCCTAGATGCAAAGCCAGCACTGTGAGTTACCAGCTGTGTGATTTTGGACAAGGTTCTTGCATCTCAGTGTGCTTATATGTCAAATAGAGTTAACCTTCTCCTAGGGTTGTGAATATTAAATACTGTTGTAAAGTCCTTTGTAAAGTGCCTAGAATATAGTATAAGCCCTCTAAATGTTTATTCCTTTCTGTCTTCTTGTGAAATAAAGATTATAAGAGTTTTTGGATTAGGAAGGATAATTGTTAATGGTCCAATGGGGAGAGAGAAGGATTTGTCCCTAAACCTGTTTTCTTCCTGCCCTTACACAGAATCATTCGCTTATTCATTGACCTTTGTCACAAAGCTTTACCTCTCTCATGAATAATAAATGTGCGATGATTCTGTTAATGTTTGCCAACCTAAGAGGCCTGCTCCAGTATCATAGAGTCAGGAATCATCACAGAGGCTGGGTAATCAGTATTGTAATCCCTATTGCACTCTGCCTGGAGTTTTTTATCTGCCGAGCCAGACATCATGTGGACAATCCAATCCAGAGCACATCATCTAGGATAAATTATTTACAATCCTGTCTCCCTTTAGAAATGGACCTCATCTGTGACCTAATTAACATTCCAACTGTAAACTACTTGTGGAGACTTTTTTGAAGAAGCAGGCTTAGTGAAAATAGGAGAACATGTTGAAAAGGCATTATGCAGAACATATTAATTCACACAACTTTTTCTCCCTTCTCTCTTTTACTGGTATTTGACCATTATACCAACTAGAGGGAAATTATGCAGGTATATAGTGCTTAGAATCTGGGCAGGACAGTGGATAGAACAATGTCCCAAACTTTCTTTCAGTACCTAGTCTGAAGCCATGGTAAAAACAAAAAGCTACTGAAGATCTGTAAATAGTGGTTAAGCACTCTTCATTTACCTTCAGTAATATATAACAATGTAACACAATTTACAATTTTATAATTCTCCTACTCAACTTTCAGAATGTTCCAAATTTGTTGAAAACTACAAACATATCCAAGAATCTCAGCGAATGCCAAGCAGCATAAACACAAAGAGAACCACATCAAGCCACTGCAGAATCAAATTTCTCAAAACTATTGATACAGAAAAAATCTTAAAGTTGATATTCATCACCGGTTCTTCATCAAAACCAATGCAAACCAGAAGATGGTGGAACATCTTTAAAGCATTGGAAGAAAAACACTGTCAACCCAGAATCCATTGAAAATGTCCTTCAAAGATGAAGGCAAAATGAAAACATTTCAGATATGCTGAAGCCAAGAGCATTCATTGCTAGTGAACTTGTACCACAGAAATGCTAAAGGAAGTTCTTCAGGATGAAGGAAGATGATATCAGATATACATAAGAATCTATGCAAAGGAATGAAGAGTACCAGAAATGGTAAGTCTGTGGGTAATATGAAAAACATTTTTCTTGTTTTTAATGTCTTTAAAAGATAATTAACTGCTTAAAGTAAGAATGACAACAGTATATTATGGGATTGATAACATTTGTAGAAATAGAATGTATGAGCACAAAGAATGGGGGAGATGGGATGGAAGTATATTGTTACAAGATTCCTTCATTATATGTTAAATGTTATAACATTTAAAGGTAGACTGTGAGAAGTTAAAGATGCATATTGTAAAGCCTAGAGCAATCACTAAAATTTAAAGGTACAGCCAATAAGTCAATAGAGGAGATAAAATGGTTTCATAAAAAATAGTCCAAGGGAAGATAGGAAAGGAGGGGAAAAGGAATAAAGAACAACAACAACAAAAAGGAATAAAGAACAGGTGGGACAAGCAGAAGTGTAGGACTACTGTTGTTTCTGATATGCCTATCAGGTAAGAAATCACCAATGGAAACTCCCCAAACATCTTATATTTACCTCTCAAAATTGGAATGAGCTGAAGAATTAGTAAGTAAGCATGATATCCAGACTCTCACAAATGGAATTAAATAGTTTTTGTTGATGATAACATCAGTTATATTCTAATTCATTCAGCATTGAAGTCAGTTCTGTTTATCATGATAAAAGAGATAATTTTGGTTCAGAAATGCACAACTTAGATTCTAAAGAAGTAACAGATCAGGCAAATGAGTGTTGAGAAAGGAGACCTGAGGTACTCAGTGCTCTCACCTTTATGATGGTTGCATGACTTGAGTGTGGCATTAGAAATGAGTGAATTAGGATAGCCTCTGAAAGTGAAACTTAAAACCAAGCTGAGATATTCAAACTGTATCCATCCCAGGCCAGTTAATATTTGGCTATAAACTGATTGAATGTATTAAGATAACTAAATAGAGAAGATATATCTTATAATAAACTTGATCATTGTATCAGTTAGGAATGCTTTTGACTACAGCTAACAGAATAACCTACTTATAGTAGCATAAACCATAAAAACTTAAAAGAAACTCAATTAGAAACCTGGAAGTACTCAGTTCCAGGGCTAGTTCAGCCATTAATCATGTTATCAAGGACCTGGGCTTTTAAAACCCTTCCACTCTGCCAGTCATCCTCAACTCGTCTCATGAACGTAAAAGGGCTGCGATAGCTCCAAGCATCATGTCCTCACATCAGCATCCTAAGCAGGGGAGGAAAGGTTGTGGGCAAACATCTTTCTCCTACTGAGGCTCTGTCTTTTTATCTGGGAAGCAAATCTTTCCCAGAATACCCCAGATGTCTTCCCTTTATGTCTTATAGGACAGTACTGGGTAATGTGGCAGCAAGGGAGGCTGGGACAGTGAGTATTTGGCAAAGGGGAACAGAGATGATATGTTTGGCCAAGACAAATTGTGCTTCTTTCTTTGAGGTTGGGCACATTGCTGCCCAGAACAAAATTGGGATTCTGTTAGCAAGGAATTAGAAGGGAATGCCTATAGGGTAGGCAACTGAAGGTGTCTACTAGGAGCAGTCATGGATGCATAGGAAAAGAATCTCAGAGACCAAAAGTGGCACCATTCGCTCTGGCACTGTGCTGGAACAAGAATACCCTGATGCAAGAACTCCAAGTTGAATCATGAGATGGGTCTTTGCACATTATAGAAATGAATACGTCAGTCTCTCCTTATTCATTCATTCATTTCACAGATTTTTATTGAGTTAGGTGTTGTTATAGTCTCTGGAATTTTAGTCATGGAAAAATCAGACAAAAATTTTTGCCCTCATGGCGCTTACTTTCTAATCAATGTGTCCTAGCTAAATGCAACCGATTCCATGATCATCAGTAAATTTTCTGATTATTTCTGGATTTCTCATGGTCACTAGGCAGTCCCACATTTCATTATGAGCTAAGAATTTGAAATTCTTATTTCATTTATCAGTCTCTTGGTTGATGTGAGTCTTCCTAAGGACACAGAGTCACCTCTAGTGAAGTGACAAATCAAGTTCCTGACTTGCATATCTGTGGGCCAGTACCTGAACCATGGTAAATTCAACAAGGTGTTTCAACCCTGTGAGCAATTGTGGCAGACAGAGAGGCTCACAGCTTTCTCCAATTAATACCCCAATAGTGCATGTTTCTCCTATTTGGAATGTTTAGACTTACTCATATGTGTGAAAGGGATACAAGAAATAAATATTAAATGATAAGCTTTTAAATCTATCAAAAAAGGAGTACTGACCTTAAAACTGTGATATGTGCAACGTATTATGAACTAATTGGATTCAAATTCCTCCTCAGAGGATTCAAGCTTTAAAAAATGTCCTATTGATGAACATTTAGATTGTTTCCCTTTTCCCCCATCATTTCAAACAATGCTATTACGAAATATTCTTGTATATATCCTTGAGTACAGGAACAGTAATTTATAGGGTATTTGCCTAGAACTGGAATGCTGGGCCAAAGGATACATGCAGGTTCAACTTTACGAAACAGAGCCAAATTTTTCTCCAAAGTGATTCTGCCAATTCACAACTTCTCCTAGCAGTGAATGAGAATTCTCAGTGCTCTCTATCCTTACCAACAGTTGGTAATTTCACTTCTTGGTTTTTGCTTATCTGATGGGTATGAAATGATATTTTATTGTGCTTTGAATTTGATTAATGTGATATTGATGTTTTCAACAGTATGTTTATTGGCCATATATTGTTTCTTCTACTTGAATTGCCACTTCATGACCTTTATCCACTTTTGGTTGGTTTATCTTTTCTTACTCATTTGTAGTAACCCTTTTATATAATTTATTATTCCAGTTCCACATCCCTCTTTTTTATTATTGTTGCAGACATGTACCACATCTGTGGCTAGGATTTTTGTTGTTGTTGTTAATAGTGTCTTTGGTCATATGCAAGTTTTTCAATTTAAAGCAGTCAAATTTATCAATCCATTCTGAACTAAGACTATGTTATTTGGTGCAAGTTTAGAATTTTTATATTTTCATGGTGAATTTTTCCTATTCTCATGTTTGTGCCTCTTTATCTTTATAGTGTTTTTAAATTTAATTTTCTGATGAAATATACACAGCTAACACACCTTTATTTTTTTAAGTATTTACCTGATATGTCTTTTCTACTAATCTTGACTTTTGACCTTACTATATCATTATCTTAGTATCATACTAAGAACAGGCCAGCAGGAATGGTCCACCCCAGTTGCAGAAAATAAGGGCCCTGTAGCCCCAGTGTCAGCTTGCATCTGGTTTTGAATTTCATGCTTGTTACTGTCCCCTTATCACTTACTGCTCCCATGGTGGACAGGACTAAAGGTGGGATAAGGATGATATGTATGTAAGGATCTAGCCAATAAATGAGGCAGACTCAGATCCACCTGAAAGGATCAAATGAAATAGTAGTAAGTTCTGCATCTATTTTTGTGAAAACACAGTGGCAAGAAGTAGAAAGGAAGTTTCCTTATTCCCTGGCTTGAGATAGAAAAGAATCCTAGATTAGGAAAATTGACATTCAGAGATAGGGTTCTGAAATGACAAATTTCAAAACATTTTGTTTACAGTATGTTAAGGAGCCATTTGATGATAACCCATTGATTAAGTTAGAATCACGTGTCATTAGTTTATAATAAAGTAAAAATTAACTGTAGAATACATTTGTCCGCATGAGGAAAGAAACCAGAAAAGGAGAAATATTGGCTGAAGGCCTGGAAAATGCTGAATATGTACATGACAGGGGAACTTGAGGATTACGATTTGAGGCCTCGTGATCATCTAGTTTTCTAGATGACTTCTCATGCCCAGTTTGGTTTCTCTGACTCTGCAGAATCCTCTGATTCCCACAGCAATTGCTAATTATACATGGTTGGGAGCATGAGTCTACTTCCCTAGATGGACCTGCATCAGTTTTCAGGGCAAGTCTGGGGTATAAGACTATGCCCTCTGCTGCAGGACACCACTCACTGCGGGTCTGGTAATAGTTGGGAAATCCTTGCTAGCCTTTTTGATTTGGGGGAAGTTACTTAATGCCTCCAAACCCTGATTTTCCTTATCTATAAAATGGGAATAATATGAATACTGATCTCCTATGGTTGTTGTGAGGATTAAAGAAGATAATTGAGCAATAAGGGCTTAATAATTAATATTATCCCTACTACTATTCTCTCTTTGTTCAACAAATATTGATTATACATTTTCAACATTTTAGGCACTGAAATAAGTACTCAAAACTTGGTGTGGCTATCATACTGCTCTTTAGTCATTTTGCCAATCCATTTTATTATACAATTACAAGGTATCAGGCACGAATGCCAGGTGTAGGAGCCACAGCAGACAAGACGTTGGGGCAAGGAAAAGCAACTTTCTTCGGAAAGCTAGCAAACCCAGAAGATAGCGGACTAATGTCCTAAAGAACCATCTTCACTCAGAATAGAATTCAGGCTTCTTTTATGCTAAGGGAAAAGGGGAAGTGGGAGGGGAGGGCTCAAGATTAAAGGGTAAAAGTGGAGTGCAGACTTCTTGGAGACATCTGGCCTTCAAGGGAAGCATAACATTTCTTCGTTCTTCTGTTTGCTCATGTAGGCTAGATTACAAAGCTCCTGCAAAAACTTCAAGTTGTTAGCGGTTATTTTTACTTTACCATTCTTATCTCTGCTTATTAGCAAGGTTTCTAGGCTGAAAGCAAAGTTATCTACAACAGGTAGTAGCCATAACTAACCCAGGACTGTGGGATGGGGACTTTCTTCAGGGAACTTAATGAGCTATTTGGGCACAAGGACCATTTCTCTAATATTTAACTCTTTGTGCCAAGGGTTAAAGTAATAGAATACATAAGCCAAACAATGAGAGAGGTGGTTTCAACATGGTGTTCTTTTCTTCTTCTGTTACACCTTTCCTTTTCCCTTTCCTTTCCCAGAACCTAGTAAACAAGGGGGAAAGTTCCACTGAAGTACTAGGAGAACAACTCTGCTATAACAAGAGAAAAGAATATAGACACAAAGCAGCACAGACCAAGACATCCACTCCAGCCTTTCCAGGAGACACCAGAAGGAAGTAGTAGACTCGTCTTTCCTCAGTCCACAGGGAAATCTCAGCCCTTCAAACTTCTTTTGTTCTTTAGCCTTCAGCAGGGCATCAGTCATCCAGTTCCTTCTGGATGAGACAGACCACGGGGTAGAAAAGGATGGAGAATTTCCTTGGGCTTGAAACCTGCAAGTAGGTAAAAGAGGGAAGAAAAGAAAGAAGCCTTTACTTACCATGGTCCTCCCTCAAATAATAAGCTACAAAAAACAAGTCAGACCTTTCCCACTGCCAACATTCACGCATTATATAATGCTACAAAGAGTTGCTGTCTCTTTCCCTATTAAATGCCCACTTCTGTTAATTAAGCTTTTGTAGGTGGTGCCAGATCCCAGGAATAGGAACGGGACAGGGAGGAAAAAACAATCCTTTATGGCAATAAGTAAAAGTTATTTTGAATTTAAAAACATCTCGAAGGGCTTAGATTAATGCATGGATAATAGACTGATTGAATTAAATTTCGGATGCTGGGGAGGCTACCTTTTGAAGTTGCTATTTACATTGTTCTCCCATGCAATGAATCATCCTTTTTTCTTTTTTTTTTTTTTTACTGCAGTGGACCCAGTCTTTAATTGGACGGACTGTGAATTTGATGTCTAATGTGGATCCTTTTGTTTTTATGTTATGCTCTTAGGGAAGGTTCTTTAAACCCATTCCAGCTGGTTTTTGAAGGCTGGATTAGGACCAAACCAGCCTTTGAAGGTGGGAGCATTGCTTACCATTCCTCTCCTTCCATTACTGCTCAAGAGCTGGTTTCCATCACCCAATCCATTAAATCTTAACTAGATGTTGAGAATTAACTATGTGCCCAGACTCAATTTAAAAGATGGCTCCTGCCTTCAAGAAGCTTACAATATTATTGGAGTACCACGATGGACACTTCAAAAAATTAAAGAAATAATACAAAGCAAATTATAATTAAGTGCTAAATTGTCAAATCCAGACTTAGTGAAATAGAAACTTAGAGAAAGTAAAAGTTAATGATGATGAGAGTCAGGAAATCCTCTTAGAAGAAGTAGGACTTCATTTAGGCTCTGTGAATCCAGGAAGGGGGAAAGGTACTCAGTGAAGGAAGTACAGTACAAACAAACCAGAAAAAGAAACCAGAAAAGTTCAGAGCCTATTTCCTTGTCTGTGAAATGAGTCAGGAAGCCACACATGAACCACTCTGCGGCAGTGACTGTCATTTTCAGTCTTGTGACTCCAACATCAAGCAGAATTTTTCTCATAGAGTAGGCCCTTGATAGGTGTACTTGACTTGAACAAACATGGCATATGGAGGAGATGGTTTGGAGGTTTGGCTACCTAGGGGCAAAGTTCATGTTAGCAAGCAATGACTCTCCCTCAGGGATCTGGTGCTCAGCTCAGAACTATCCTGAGAGAGGCACGTTACTTCTCCCAGAGCATGGAACTGTGTCCTCTGAGAATGCAGCAAAAGGGATGTCTTGCTTATGCAACTCACTTCCGCTGAGGACACAGCCCTAGTTGCCTCCAGCGTAAGTTTCATCTGGGTGGGTAGTGATGGTGACACTGCTAGGTCACTTAGGGAACTCTATTGCTGGGAAATGAGCACCGGGCTGTTGGTACGCTGATACATTGATACCTGGCTACCTTCCATGGGTACCTTTAATTAAAGTGATGTACTTTAATTAGCCAGGTATGTATGATAATGTGAGACAAAAGGACAAACATGTTCCTGTTTAGTTGTTTAGAAACTGTTCTTAGCCTCTTTATAAAAAGTTCAGTTATGAAACTGGAAAATTCAATTTGGGTAATTTAGTGTCTTTTTCGCTAAGGGAAGAACTCTCTCAAGTGTCACCTCCTCTCTGTGGCTTTACAGGCCACTACCCTGTCTCCTCACCATGACTCCTCCAACACTCCATCCAGCAGAATGCATCATTTATATTGCTTCCTCTGAGATCTTATGGCACATTATTCATTGGAGCAGTTATCACAGTGCATTTGATCACATCTTTGTGTTTTCTCTCTGGGTGATGGATTCCATGAGGTCAGGAAATCTGTCTGTTTGATCTTTGCAGCCTCGGCACCCAGCAAAACACCTGGCATATAGTAGGTACTCAATAAATGTATTAAATTAAATTGATATATTTTCCCTATTGATAATTTTTAAACAATTTAAGATGGAATTCATCAGAAAAATTCTTCATATTCATTACTTTTACTTTCTCTAACTCAGATGTTAGAGACTCTTGGTCAAATAAAAACCCAGGAGGGTATAGCTAAAGTGGTAGAGTGCATGTTTAGTATACACAAGGTCCTGGGTTCAATCCCCAGCACTTCCTCTAAAACTAAATAAGTAAACCTAATTACCTCCCCACTAAAAATTTTTTAAAAAATTAAAAAAAAAACCCACCCCCAGAACTGGTTTGCAGGCGATTCTGAAAAGAGGCTGAGATAAGATGGATGAGGGAGGAAGCAGACTCCTTGTGGGATAGGGTCAGAAAGAGAAAGTGAAGAATCAAAAGAGAAGAGAAAGGGAAGTGGAGAATTAAAACCAGATTTGACTGACTTCGGATGAGATCAGTCATAGGGTTATATGCCTGAGGATAATTTAGGTATAAAAAGCAAAGATACAATATTCTATTGCTGGGTAGCATATTACCACAAACTTAGCAGGCTAAACAACACATTTTTATTACTTATTACTATATTAGTTTCTGTGGTCACAAGTCTGGGTATGGCTTAGCTGGGGCTTCTGTATAGGATGTCACAAGGCTGCAATCAAGGTGTCAGCCAGGGCTGGGGTCTCATCTGAGGCTCTGGGTCCTCTTCTGAGCTCAAGTGGTTGTTGGCAAAATTCATTTTCTTGCTGCTGTAGAACTCACGGCGGCTAGCTTCTTCAAGGCCAGCAGGAGAATCTATCTCTATCTCCAAGGACAGCCCGATCTCTCTTTTAAGAGCTAACCTGATTAGATCAGGTCCACCCAGGGTATTGTTTCCTTTGATTAACTGAAAATCAAACTGACAAGGGGCCTTAATTACATCTGCAAAATGCCTTCATGTTTGTCACATGCCATAACTCAATTATGTGAGTGACAGCCATCAGATTCACAGGTCCTGCCCATGCCGAAGAAAAGGAACATAGATACCAGGGAGTGGGAATCAAGGAAGTCATCTTAGGATTCTGCCTACCACAGGCACTGAATCAGAGACCTCTAAATGGCACTGTGCCTCCAATAGGAAAAATAGATGAGTCTGAGTACCAAAGGGTAGAAGTAGGCATGGTCCCAATTACCATCACCCCTAATGACCCCTTGCGGAACTTTATGTTTCCTAGACCTGCAACTCTGGGCTCTGCAGAGTTCAAGGTTCTGTTCCACAGAGGATCACACTCTTCCCACTGGACAGCAAGGGTCCCATTGAACTATAGGTATAACCGCTGCCAGGGCTTTGGACTCCTGTGGCCAAGGAGTCACCATCTTGGCAGGGGTAATTGCCCTTAATCAGAGGGAGGTATGACTGCTGCTACACAATGGAGCAGGGACGAAGGTGTATGGAACTCAGGTTGGGGGATGGTGTGTGTATTTATATATATTTATGTTTATAGAATTTTTTTGGTGGATGTGACAGGCAGAATAAAGGCTTCTAAAAAATGTCCCATCCTAATCCTAGGAATCTGTCAATATTTTAGGTTACATGGCAAAGGGGAATTAAGACTGCTAATCAGCTGACCGTATGATAGGGACATTACCTGGGTTATCCCGGCGGACCCATTGTAATCACAAGGGTCGTTAAAAGAGGAAGAGAGAGGGTCAGAGTGTCACAGGAAGATGTGACTATGGAAGAAAGGCACAGAGAGATGCAGCGTGGCTGGCTTCAAAAAAGGTAGAAGGGGTGCCAAAGGGTGCAGGTGGCCTGTGGAAGCTAGAATGAGCAAGGAAATGAATTCTCTTCTAGAGCCTCCAGGAAAGAAAAACGCTCCGCTAACACCTTGATTTTAGCCCAGGGAGATCTGTGTCAGATGTCTGACATCCAGAACTGTAGGATAATAAATGTGTGTTCTTTTCACCTGCTAAGTTTGTGGTAATTTGTTACAGCAGCAGAGGAAACTAATATGGTGGGTATGGAAAATACTATCCAGATCACATTGTCCAGGAATAATTCACTCTTGCTGTATCAAGAGTACTTTGCATGTTCCTCAATTAGAGTTAATGTCATTATATTATATTGGTTTGTTTCCATTTCCTCTCTCTCTTAGGCTGTTTGCTCCTCCTAGTCCGGGACTGTGCCTTATTCATCTCTGTATTTTTAGTCTCTCAAATGTCATTGAATCTCCATGCGTGTCTGTGGTGACAAAGGAGGAAGTGGGGAGGCACGTGTGGAGGAGACGCTCTGGTGGTGACGCCAGCAATGGGGAGGAGAAACCCAAGAACTGGTGGAGACTGAACCGGCTGACGTTAGTTCTCTGCCGTGTGGGCTGGTGGGGCTGGAATGTGGAGAGTCTGCAGGTCTGCTGCAGGCTTAGGGAGGCAGTGCCAAAAGCAGCTTGGTTTCTGTGGGGCTTTTGGTCCAGGAATGATTCAGCAGAATTCTGAGTCTTCCAGATACACCCCATCAGTAATAAACCCCTCTCTGACTCCCTCCCACTCCCTCCCTCACCTACCACCCAGAGTATTTCTCAACCCTTATAGTCCCAGACTGGAAACCACAGATTTTCAGTTAGAAACTGAGCAGCTCCAATCACTAAAGTATTCAATTTGGGCTTCCCCTGAGTGACACCATTTCTCTAGGTACCCAACACTAGGCTTCAGTACCTTGAGGGGCCCTGAATGTGATGTGCCCTTTAATAGCGAACCCAAGCTCTGGCAGGTTTGGCCTGACACATTTATTCCAGAAAATTAGAGCAGATTGCTCTCAGTTTATGTGTGTGTGAGCGAGTGTGTGTGTGTGTGTGTGTGTGTGTGGTTAAAATTAAATACAAAATGGAGACTGGACTTGAGAATACCCTGTGCAGACAAAACGATTTAACACAGTAAGCAAAGCTAAATCTAGCTTATTTCATAAACATAAGTGGAACTTAACCTAGGTTATTTCTTATAAATGCCGCTGACAATCATAAAAAAAAAACAACTTGAGTCATCTTCCTAAAGATGGTTTGAGATAATCACTTGTAATCAGTCCCCTGCCATCTGGAAACCCCCATTGTAGTAACCAATCGTAAACATTAATAACTTTCTCACTTTCACTTTATAAGCCATCCTATAACTTCATGCCCCTGAGCTTTGTAACAGTCTTTGAATTTGGAAGCTCCCAGTTCACAAACTGTTTTCATATGCATAATAAACTCTTAACTAAATTCTATTTATTGATTTGGTGGATTTAATTTTGCTATTTCTGAATTTCTGACAGTTTTCTGACATTAGAAGTGGGATCCAAATAAGACTCAACAACTCGGAGGCCAGTGAGCAACCAGATGCTGGTATCCACAGGGTGCATTGAGCTCACGGCTTTCTCCCCAACCTTGCAGTCAACCCAAGCTCCGCTCTCTTTGCATTTTGAACTCTCCGACCTTGTTGTGCACGTCTGTTTTCTGGTTGTTGAAGCTTCTTGGTAAGTCACCCTTCTGTCTGTAAGGGGAGAAACTGTTATTCCCTGGATTTTAGGCAGCAGTTGGATTACTGAGCTCCACATAGACTGTTTTAGTGAATCTAAAGGCAGAGATAGGTCCTGCCTGGTTTAAATCTCATTCTTCTCCCTCAAAGACTCCTGGTTCTTATATGTATACCCTCTGTGGACCAGGATCTTGTACCTTTCTGGAAAAATGGGTGAACTTTACAAAGGATAATTTGGAATTGTAGTGACACTTTGGGGAAATTTTAACTTAGATGAGATAGTCCACTTTAAGGGTGCCCTTCAAAACAGAATCGCAAACTTCTCAGAGACAATGAAAGATATTCTTCCACTGGTATGTAGAAGCTTCTAAGAGGCAAAATGACTCCAAAATAGCCTCTCTGAAAGAATCCTTACAGTGCGCGCACGCCCCTCCCTGCCACATTCTTCAGTAAAAAACTTTGGCCATTTGACATCATCTGAGCAGATAACCTTAAGTTAGTTTGTCTGCCAGAAACAAAATTTGGATCCAGATTCTTTTGAGTTTTGTATTATTATATCTGAGACATAGCTAAAATTTTAAAATGAAAACTCTAAGATTTCTGTGTCTGTCTATGTATTATGTATGTCCATATATGTAAATTATGTATATGTGATATTTTCAAAGGAGTTCTACTTAATTGACTTAAAGAGAAATAAGCACTTATATAAATTAAGTATTCCTAAAACTCTCAGAAATAGAGACTCTAACCCAATCGTTTTCAAGTTCACATGATCAGGATAATCTTTTTTTTTTGGTAGTTTGATTGATTGATTGAAGTTCAGTCAGTTACAATGTGCCAATTTCTGGTGTATGTCCCAGTCATATGTATGCATACATATATTCATTTTCATATTCTTTTTCATTAAAGGTTATTACAAGATATTAAACACAATTCCCTGTGCTATGCAGAAGAAACTTTTTAAAATCTATTTTTATATATAGTGGCTAACATTTGTAAATCTCAAACACCCAAATTTATCCCTTCCCATCCCCTTTCCCCGGTAACCGTAAGATTGTTTACTATGTCTGCGAGTCTGTTTCTGTTTTGTAGATGAGTTCATTTGTGTCCTTTTTGTTTGTTTGTTTTAGATTCCAGATATGAGTGATATCATATGGTATTTTTCTTTCTCTTTCTGCCTTACTTCACTTACAATGACGATTTCTAGGTCCATCCATGTAGCTGCAAATGGCATTATTTTATTCTTTTTTGTGGTCGAGTAGTATTCCATCGTATAAATATACCACAGCTTTTTTATCCAGTCATCTGTCAGTGGACATTTAGGTTGCTTCCATGTCTTGGCTATTGTATATATTGTTGCTATGAACATCGGGGTGCATGTATCTTTTTGAATTAGAATTCCCTCAGGATATATACCCAAAAGTGGGATTGCTGGATCATATGGTAGGTCTACTTTTAGTTTTTTGAGGAATCTCCATACAGTTTTCCATAATGGCTGCATCAAACTACATTCCCACCAGCAGTATAGGAGGGTTCCCTTAGGATAATATTTGATAAATAAAAGCTAGTTTAAGTTTGTTGGTTTAATAAAAACAGGTGTGTTTTTGGAATTGTCAATATTAAATGTAATGCAAACATACAATTTTTTTCTACCTTTGTTTACTAGTCAAATAAGCTCATGTCCTCTCTGTATTACAAAATAACTTAAGATGATGGCTAGCTGATACCTAATCTAAGTATAATTGTTAAAAACAAGTAATTTAGATAAAAGTAAATAAGATAAAAGTTTATACTAAGCTAAATAATGGATATTTATTAAATATCTAGGTCATTTCTAAATAAGATAATTACTGAGAAAATTTCAGTTGATCTACTTTTGACTTCATAATTTTTACAGAGACAAAAGATATTTGGGTTTATTAATAAATATGTCTTTTGCCACATTAAAAATTGTATTATGAAAAACATGTTTTTAAAAAGTATAAGTTTTTATAACTATGTATTTATAAATTTTCTAATTACTATAGGATGCTAATATATGATAGTTCACTTTTGCCTGCTTCCTAGTTTTCACTGGAAAGTAAAGATTACTCACAGTTACAATTTATAATCAATATGTAAAAATAGAACTACTAGAAACAATAAAGGGTGAAGGAAAACAACTTTGTATATAAAGTAAGGGAAAAAATAGGATTTTTAAACTATATGTAAGTGCAGGTTTATTTCATTTCCTCATAAAAAAAAACTCCATAAAATCCTTGAATTAAAAACAACAGTTTTTTCACTAAGTATTTGAATATATTTTTCTACATACTTTTTTCTCCCTTCAAATTCCAGTAGAATTGAGATATTCATTATCTTGTCACAGCCACATACCCCATAATTCTGTCAACAGAACTTCTATCCATTCTTCATAAAGCCCCTGAATAACTAGGATTAAGAAATTAAACTCATTGATCTAAACCCAGGGCTATAAATCCCCCACAAGTGCCAAAGCACTCATTATGAGACTGGCTCTTCTGGTTCCTCACTAAGGATGTATAGATGTGTTCTACATCCTGAAAATAATAGACTGAGTTTACATGGCATGGATACAAGCAATAGTTACTGCACAAGTGAATGGGACACAAAAGCACCTGAGCTGGTTGATCAATGTGTTGTAGGGAAAGGAGCTGACGGCTGATTTTCTCTTTCCCTCTAACTCTTTGCAGCCAACAGCACATGAATATTATGTTAGACTGTTCCGCCCATGCTGTTTCTCACTTTGATTCAAAGAAATGAGCACTGATATTGCTCTCCCCCACATTGATTGGAAGGAATCAATATGATAGTGAAAATATTGCTGATTCTAGGGATATGGAACATCAAAGGATCCTTATTATGAAGGCTGAAGTTGAAATTTTAAACAATTGAAGTATAGTTGATTTACAGTGGGATATATTTTATATGAGGTGTATGCAAGGAATATAGTGTGTGTATTTCTTAAGGAGACAGAGTAATGTTGTCTAAAATAAAATGACTGGTTTTTTTCAGAATAAGAAAGGAAAAAGAACAAGACAAAACCTAAATGAAAGTAGAAAGATGCAGAAGTTTTATGGAAAAGAAATTTTATGTTGTAAGGTCATAGCAGGCTGAGATTGAATACATTTATTCCCAAGGATATTTTTTTAACATTTTTTTATTGATTTATAATCACTTTACAACGTTGTGTCAAATTCCAGTGTAGAGCACAATTTTTCAGTTATACATGAACATATTTTTAAAATGAGCTCAGTAATGTACTGATACAAAACTGGAGTTTAATTATCTCTCTGTTAAAATCACAAAACTTTTTTAGATTGTTGATCTGCTCTTAATAAAATATTATAAAAGGTTTTTCTTTACCTGTAATGTGACATGCCTAGGAAACAAGGATTCTGTGTCTTGGGAAATATTTCATGTGCTCCATATTGTCTTTATCAGATCTTTGATTACTTAGGAAAACTGAGTGTTTTCAATTTTAAGAGGTAAGGTTATTTACAACTATATAACTTTCTATTTTTGACTTTGAGGTCTTTTAATTGTCACTTTGGTAAGTGGAAAAATAAGTATTATTTCATAGTGATTTATGCTCCTATGTTGATCAAGTGTTTTAAATCTTTTGACATTTTTAACAAACTTTCCCCAACTTCCAAATGAAGAGTTTTTGACCTCAAACTAACTTTAGGATTTTCTAAAGGGCCCCTAGAAGATCTCAAAAGATTTGCTCTCTCTCCTTATAAAAGTGAAATGTTAATTTATTTAGGCTTATTTGATATTAAATTGCATGGAAGGGGAGGGTATAACTCAGTGGCAGAGCACATGCTTAGCATGCACGAGGTCTTGGGTTCAATCCCCAGTACCTCCATTTAAAAAAATTTTTAAAAGTTTGTCATCTTCCTAAAAATGGTAGGAGATAATCACTTTTAACCCATCCCCTGTCATCTGGAGACCCCCATTTTAATAACCAGTCATTGTAAATGTTAATAACTTTCTCATTTTCACTTTATAAGCCATCTTATAACTGTATGCCCTGAGCTTCATATCATTCTTTGAATTTGGAAACTCCCAGTTCAAGAACTGTTTAAAAAATTTTTTTTCATATGTACAAACTGTAATAATTATACCTAATAAAACTGAAGAAGGAAAAAAATTTCCTTCCTTTTATTGAGATATAATTGATATATAGCACTGTATACTTTTTTTTGGTGGGGGGAGGTAATTTATTTGTTTAATTTTTTTCCTAATATAGGTCTGGGATTGAACCCAGGACCTCATGCTTGCTAGGCATGTGCTCTACCGCTGAGCTATACTCTCTTCCCAAGAACTGTTTTTATATGCATAATAAACTCTTACTAAATGCTATTTATTGATTTGGTGGTTTTAATTGTGCCGTTTTTGACAATATCTATGTATGTATGTATATCTATGTTTTTATCCTATCTATACCTATATGTCCTCAGGGAGATATATATGTATATATGTAGACATACATATGTATGTATATGTATATCTATATGTGTGTGTGTGTATGTGTATATATATATATAAATAAAATCTCCTCAGGGAAGTTTTATGCAAACTGTCAGGGCCAGGGTGAGGGAGATGGAGGAACCAGAGCAATACACAGGGAGTAAGGAATTGGGGGTAATAATAGGAATTAGAGTCAAGGAAAAAATGGCCACTTTGAAGTGCCATTTTAGGAGTAAAAAAGGGATATTTCCTCCCTCCAGGCTTGGTTTTTGCCTCTCCACAGATGATGCCAAACAGAAGCCATATGTGGTGTCCTGTGCATTGTGCTAATGAGTTACCTATATAAACAGAACGAAGCAGTCTAACAATCCCATAAAGATTACACATGAAGATAAACCAGCTAGAATAATGTCATTGTTTCTGAAGATAAAGTCAACTAATGCTAATGGCTCCCTCCTGTCTTTCTGCGGCTCCATCTTCAAATAGCACAAGATACAAATTTACACCCGAAGACATGTAAACTCAAGCAACCAGCATGATTCTAGTGTCTATAAAATATACAGATCCTCCCTGTAAAGTAAGTTTCAAAAGCGTGCGAGCACTCTGAAGCATGAGTTTTTGCAGAGATAGTAAAGTATGTTTATAGCTTTGTTCTTTCTGTGGTTATGCATTCTGGTGCAGCTCTAATAGTATCGGAGTTACTTGTTCATTTTCCTTGGATTGAGGAAGGGTGGGGTTGGTTCCTATGCTACCCCAGCAAATGGGCTGCCCTGGAGTCTGAAGGCAGGTGCTGTTTCCCAGCTGGGATGGTAGCAGTTGGGGTGGTACAAGGAAAATGATGGAAGGCAGATTTCCGCCAAGATGGCAGAGTGGTAGGACCACGAGCTCACCTCTCCCTGCAACTACAACGAAACTATAACTGAATGCTACAACAACCATTGACAAAAGACTGGAACCTAGCAAAAAAAAAAATCTGCAACTGGAAACATAAAGAGGGAACCACAGCAGGACAGTAGGAGGGGCGTGTTCACAATATAATTGGGCCCCATACCCCCTGGGTGGATGACCCACAAGCTGAAGATTAGTTAAGTTGAAGAGGCCCTCCCACAGGAGTGAGAGCTCTAAGCCCCACATCAGGCTCCCCAGCTTGGGTCCTGGCATTGGGAAGAGAAGGAGACCCCAGGACATCTGGTTTTGAAGGACCGGGGGACTTGTCTCTGGGAGCCTGACAGGACTGGAGAAAATGGAGACTCCATTTGCTTGAGAAGCATACACAGAAAGTCACGTGCTCCAGGTCCAAGGGCGGAGGCAGTGATTTCATAGGAACCTGGGCCAGACCTACCTGCTGGATTTGTAAGGTCTCCTGTGGACGTGGGGGACGGCTGTGGCTCAGCCAGTGGACATAAAAGCTGATGATGGATATTCCGGCAGTATTAATCTACATGCGCTTTCCTGGAGGCTGACATCTTGATTGGATCATTAGCACCAAGACCCAGCCCCACCCAACAGCCTGTAGGGAAGCCTCAGGTCAAACAACATACAGGGTGGGAGCACAGCCCCACCCATCAGCAGACTTCCTGAGCCACAAAGGCCTCTAGACACAGCCCTACCCACCAGAGGTCCAGGACCAAGCTTCACCCAGCAGTGGGCAGGCACCGCTCCTCCTGCCAGGAAACCTGCATAAGCCTCTAGTCCAGCCTCACCCACCAGGCGCAGATACTAGAAATAAGAAAACAACTCTCCCAAAGCCTGTGGAAGGAACCCACAAACACATGGAAAGATAGACAATATGAGATGGCAAAGGAATATCTCCCAGGCCAAGCCACAAGATAAAATCCCAGAAGAGGAAATAAGTGATGAGGAGATAGGCAGTTTACCTGAGAAGAGTTTAAAGTAATGATGGCGAAGATGTTCAGAGAACTCAAGAGGAGTACAGATGCACAGAGTGAAGTTTTTAGCAAAGAGTTGGAAAATATAAATAACATCCAAACAGAGTTGAAGAATAAAATCACTGAAATGAACAACACACTAGAAGGCACCAAGAATGGACTAAATGAAGCAATGGAACAGATCAGTGAGCTAGAAGACAGATTAGTGGAAATCACTAATGCAGAACATAAAAAAGAATGAAAAGGAATGAGGATAGTTTAAGAGAACTCTGGGACAACATGAAGCACACTAATATTTGCATTATAGGGGCCCCAGAAAGAGAAGAGAGAGAGAAAGGACCTGAGAAAATTTTTGGAGAGATAATCACTGAAAACTTCCCCAACTTGGGAAAGGAAACAGTCACCCAAGCCCAGGAAGTGCAGAGAGTACCACACAGGATCAACCCAAAGGGGAACGCACCAAGGCACATAGTCATCAAATTGACAACAATTAAGGATAAGGAGAAGATATTAAAATTAGCAAGAGAAAAGCAACAAGTAACATACAAAGGAACGATAAGGTTATCAGCTGAGTTTTCAGCAGAAACTCTACAGCCAAGAAGGGAGTGGCACGATATATTTAAAGTGATGAAAGGGGAAAACTTACGACCAAGAATACTCTATCCAGCAAGGCTCTCGTTCAGACTTAATGAAGAAATCAAAAGCTTCACAGATAAGCAAAAGCTAAAAGAATCAGCACCACCAAACCAACTTTACAACAGATGTTAAAGACACTTCTCTAGTCATCAAACCATAAGGAAAGAGAACAAAAAAGAAGAAAGAGGGACAAAAAGACCTACAAAAGATTGCTTTGGCTGTTCGGGGTCTTTTGTGGTTCCTTATAAATTTTGGAATTGTTTGTTCCAGTTTTGTGAGGAATGTCGCGAGTATTTTGATGGTGGTTGTGTTGGATCTGTGGATTGCTTTGGGTAGTGCGGCCATTTTGATAGTGTTGATTCTTCCAATCGAAGAGCACGAGAAATCTTTCCATTTCTTTGTGTCATTTTGGCTTTCGGAGCATAGGTAACTTCCTTGGTAAGGCTTATTTCTAGGTATTTTGTTGTATTTGATGTAATGGAAATGTTTCTGCCGGTTATAAAATTCTGCTTTTTGAAGTGAGAAAAAAATAAAGTGAGTGAAGGGCTGCAAATGGCAAAGTATCCTTCTTTCTTATGGTGAGCTGTATTCCATTACATATATGTATGCTGCATCTCCATTATCTGTTCATCTGTTGATGTGCACTTAGGATGCTCCCATATCTTGGCAATTATAAATAATGTTGCTGTTAACAGCAGGGTGTATGTATCTTTTTGAGTTAATTTTTATTTTGTGGTTGGCTTTATTCCTTTGTTAACTATGTAAATTTAAAAAGCTAAAGCTCTAAACGTTCCTAGAAACAATGAACAGTACATATATGTAAATTTTAAAAATATGTGCAGTAAAAAAAAAAGCTATCAAGCCATGAAAGACATGGAGGAAACTTGAAAGACATATTACTAAATGAAAGAAGCCAGTCTGAAAGGCTACAAACTGTACGATTCCAACCAAATGACATTCTGGAAAAGGCACAGCTACAGAAACAATAAAAAGATTGTGGTTTCCAGGGGTTTGGGGAGAGGGAGGGAGGGAGGAATGAATAGATGGAGCACAAGGGATTTTTAGGTCAATGAAATTATTCTGTATGATACTATAGTGGTGGCTACATGTCATTATGCATTTGTCAAAACCCATAGTATGTACAACATCAAGAGTGAACCCTAATGTGAACTATGGACTTTGGTTGATAATAATGTGTCCATGTTGGTTCATCGATTGTACCAAATATGCCACACTGATGAGGGATGTTGAGGGAAGGGGAGTATGTATGTGTGGGCGGCGAGGGCTATGTGTGAACTCTCTGTATTTTGTGCTCAGTTCTTCTGTGAACCTGAAACTGCTCTAAAAAAATAAAGTCTATCAGTAAAAAAAAAATGATGGAAAGTGGGTGGGCAGGGGAATGGAGAGAAAGAGGATGCAGAGCCAGGAATGAATGGAGAGAGCCAGATTTGTTGGAGGAAGTGGATTAAATGGGAGGCAGTGACAAGGTGAAGGATGATGGGAAGATTAGGCTTGAGTAAGACAGATGTCCTTTGAAATTTTACCATTCAAGTCCTATTTTATTGAAAGAGGCATCTTTATTGAAGTTGACACTTTGAAGTGAAGATGTCCTATCCTAAAGAGACCCTCTGATCCCATGTCACTAATAGTATGACATGTTTTACATGTTTGTCATTTCTAAGCAAGAGAAAATTGTTAGAGGAGAAAGAGTATTGCTCTTGACATAAACCTTTCAACACTTGGATTTGATGAGCAGTCATCATAAAAGTGGAGCCGAGGAAAGGTAGGAAAAGTGATAAAAATTACCACTGTTTTGAAATTGCCTAGCCTGGGTTTTACTTCTATTGGAGCAAGTGGGCATAATACTAAGCACTTTCATGTAACAGCTTACTAGTCTTTACAATACAATATTTTCTTTAAGGTTTAGGGGAAAAATCACCTTTCCATTGTTTTTTCTCCCCCTCCCAACTTTATCCTAGATCCTTTTGTGTAATCTCTATATTCTTGGAAATAACTATTTTTTAAAAAGTGATTTCTCTATCCTAATGAAATCGCAGCATACATCAGTGTGTTTGAAAGTTAATGATATAGTTTTCCAAGAAAATTTTCTACCTAAGTTAGATATCCAAAAATATCTATAGTTGAGAAGCCCAAGGAAAGATGGTTACTAGATACTTTTCACTCATAATGCTAGTTTGAACTGATAACATATTGTTAAGTTTGTTATTTGATATTATTCTTCTACTTATAATAATGACATTGATAATGTCTTCTGTATCTGTCAGTGTATAAGGTGCCTTTTATTTGATTTTAATGGTAATTTCTGTTACTCTGAGACCATATCAGAATAGAAGGAATGGAAAATAACAGGAAAAAAAAGATGGGGTGGAGAATCTGTTAATTCAGGACAGTGATTCTCACCACTATACAACTGTTGCATGTCTCCTGGCCTGACTTTGTGGCTCCTTTGCCTTCTATCCCTGCTATCCAAAATTTGGTAAAGCTTATATGCTTTACAACAGCACCACCACCACACACACAGACATCAGGGTTGCTAAGCTGTTTCAAGAATTTTATGTGTGCTGCCTGTTGAGATAAGTGTAGATGTGGATGAATGCTAAACTGGCTGGATTTTAGCAGGGGTTCCCTTAGGTTTGAACTAAGGTAAGTGGGCTAAGTGATGAGATCTGTTTTTTTTTTCTCTTTAAATAACACCCGCAGTGGGACATCTATGGGGTTAGTTGCTCGGTACTCCTTTTGGAAGGAGTGCTCCATATCCCCATCTGAGTGGTTACTTATGGAAATAGTCATGTTAGTAGATTGTGACCTTCTCATAGGTCTGGGTGAGGGGCTTCCTGGTAAGTCAAATGGGTAAATATGACCTTGTCCTGGCAGCCACAGTCAACCAGTCCAGGGGTTGTACCTGTTCCCATGTGGACCAATGATTTTATTCTCAGGAATTTTTGTATTTGATGCAGATTTTTGGGTCAGTCTTTATGCTGTGGCTGTGATTGTAAAGTTCAGGAGTTTCTATTGCCATGTGCAGGAAGCTTTTCAATAAACAAGAGGCAGGGGACGTGGGAGGGAGGATCCTGCTTGGTTTCAGGATAGCTGCCTCAAAGCAAAACAAAACCATCACTGAAAAGGTACAGGCAATATGAACAAAATAGAAGGCGAGATCTATGCAGGTCAAAAGGACAGTCTTATGGATGTGGGACTGCAAAAAGCAGGAAAAGTTAGGTAGAGAGGAAAGATGAAGCCAAAGACCATGTTCCATTTGTAATTCATGAAGTGATTTTTTAAAAAAGCCAACTTAAAATTGACAAATTTTTAGTAAGCCTGGTGTTATCAGAAAAAGCATACAGTATCAATTTCTTTTAGGAAATTACCACCTTCAAGGACAAAGCAAAACTTGCATCTATTTTGGAAAGATCCCCTCTCATTACCTTATGCCCTCTTTAAAAAAATTTTTTTATGGTAGAGGTGATTAGATTTATTTATTTTCTGAGGAGGTACTAGGGATTGAATCCAGGACCTTGTGCATACTAAGCATGCACTTTACCACTTGAGCTACATCCTCCCTCTACCTTGTTTCCTCTTTAGACTACTTTATCATGTTTGAAATTATGTGATTTGCTAACGTGCTTGATGACTTATTTTCCTTCCGTATAACGTAAGCCCCCTAAGGGCAGGGAGTTTTGTTTATTTTGTTGCATCTCCAGAATTTACAGTGTCCTGCGCACTGCCAACAGCTGAATGAAATGGAGAACCCGATAATCCAGTAAAATCTTAACTCTCTGGCCTTGAATCTCTCTGGGCAAGCCGAGATTCCAACTATCAAACACCAGGGGGCAGACCGAGACTAGAAGAGGAACAATAGAAGAGCCAAGGCGTGGGGGTGAAGGTCGCGTGGTCTTCAGCGAAGCGGGATAACGGAGACAAGCTCCAAGGACTTAGGCCGCCCCTCGCCTCTTCGTCACTCCGGCGGTGCTGCCAGGTACACTTAATCAACAGATAGGCGGGTTCTCTAGTTAGCGACATGCTCCGCGCTGCTGATAGAGCGGGAAGCTCCAGAGAGATGAACTCCAGCTTCTCGCCAATGAGCAGGGCTTCAGGTGCTGCGTGGGGCCCCCGGGCAGCGAGACCCCGCCCCCGGGCAGCGTAGCCCCTCCCACCACCCCGCCCTCGGGCTCGCTTCAAGGGTGCGGTCGTGGGGAGCGAGGTTTCTGCTCGCGCTCGCGCTCGCGCTCGGTGTCTTTCGCGCTCTCAATTGCCTCAGCTTCCCTCCGCCGACCGTCGGGCCGGGCCTGGGTTTCTGGTCACTTGCGCGGTGGTGGAGCGCAATGAGGCGGGCGGCGCTGCGGTAGGTAGCCCGGGGTCTGGCGGCGCGCGGGCCTGGGGGCGCCCGCGCGAGTCCTCCAGGCTGCTAGCGGGCCCGGGCGGAAAATGGGGCCTGGTAGGGAAGGGCGCCCGCCTGCTGCGACCCCTCTGGGACTCCGGCCTGTTGGCCTAGGGTGGGGCACCGCGCCCCCAACCTTCGCGTCTTCTGGCCGGGAGTTTGATATTAAAAGTGTAGCGGCACTTTAAGGGAGGAAGTTGGGTGTTCCCTGAAATTCCATTTTCTTTGCTCATCAAGAGTGTGGTTTTGAGTTAGCTCCTTGTCAGAAAGCTAGTACTTAGAGTTCCACATTATTTTTCCAGCCCTCTGCGCTCTTAAGGTTAAGTGCTTGACCTACTTGGACTCTGACTTAAGGGTGTTGTGATGTGGGCAGAGGTTGCAAGGCACCTTTTGGGACTGAAAAAGTGTGTGTGTGTGTGTGAGAGAGAATGGGGACTAGACAGGGATGGTATCAGAAGGGATGATACCAAACTGTAGTGAAAAGTTAAAATAAGCCAAATATTCACAGGAGAATAGAAATTTATTATACCAGTATATGATTAGTATAATCAATTTTTAAAAAGCACTCAAATTAGGTCTTTGTTGTGCTGGAGGGATATATTTCCAAATTTCCTATGACAGCATGCAAAGAACAGGGCTGCAGGACCACAGTTTTCCAAATAATTTGGCCCAAGTGAGTCTGTGTTCACCAGCTCCCTTCATTACTGTCTCCATTTGATTCTTCATTCAGAAATGGTCTGTTATAGTGCTTGGCTTATGCTTTCTAAATTTCTGGTCCTTCTTGACTTAGGGGAGACTGGAGATGACTTTCTGGAATAGTAATAGCTAATGCTTTTTGAAGACTTGAGTACACTTGAGGACAGTGTACTAGGCATGCCCTAACAGTTTAAGCCTATTAACTTCTTTATCCTTATGAGGCCCTTATGGGATAGGTACTGTTATTAGCCCCATTTTATACATGAGGAAGCTGAAGCTCAGATAGGTTAGGTAACTTGTCCAAGGTCACTCAGCTAACAAGCAGCATAGTCAGTCTCTTAACCTCTGTATACTGTACTGCTTCTCACTTGGGCAGGATGAGATGGTTTTCATCACTCTTCAGAAAATGCTGTTTGTTAGGGAACAAAACAAAAATGCTTGTATATATGTGTATTTACCCAAATATGTGACATCTGTTATATAGCTCCTGTTTGTGATGAGTATTTAGCCACTCAGAGTCAGAGCTCATTTCTTACATCGAGATCATCTGCTACATGTATTATAACTGCTAATTAATGTATTGAGGGCCTGATTCCTTTGCTCTTTCAGCTAATAAAGCAGTGGAAAATATTAGCTTTTTCCATTGTGCTTTTTAAAACCTGATATATTCAGGTGTAGAGTGCTTGCTTCTGAGGTGGCAGAGTGAAGGATCACATACCCTATTTCCTCCAGTGAGGGATTTGAACCTACAGAAGATTCATAAAATGAAATAGTGAAAAAGAAAAAAAATTCAAGTCATGTTCTGAGAAAAAGCAAATTGAAAAGTCAAGAACAAAAAGACTGAAATATTAATCCATATATAGAAGTACAGAAATGGAAAATTTATTGTGAAAAAATAAACCCAAAATAGAGGCTTTTTAGCTGTGTGATTGGAGGGAAAACACAAAACCAAAACCCCAAATGCTTTAAAAAGCTTTCTGGTCTTAGTGGACCAGCAGGGATTATTTGATGACTGGCTGGCTAAGGAATTAAGTTAGCCAGCGAGTATATGCTCATATTTATGTGTTCTTTTTTAGCATAGTTGACTTGGTGAAAGGACCAGGATTTGTTCTAGCAACGCAAGGGTCAAAACTCCATGTAGATTTCACTAAATATTTGTACTGAGAGACTTCCTGAATGCTGGAATTCAGAAGAAAAATCTATAGTAAATTTGGGCTCTAAAGAAAATGAAGAGTATTCTTTCTTTTTTTGGTTAGTCATCACTTGACTCGGCATAAGTAGTAAGCATTTACCAGTCACTTGAGCTACAATGAGTAACAGTATCTGGGACTCTTGACCTCTTCAGTGCCTTGCCTTCTTCAGCTGTGCTCTCAACAGATCAGTTTTGTCAGTCCTGATATTATATGTGTGTTATCCCTGATATGATAGTGTGTGGTTAGGAGTTGACAGGTCAGCAATAGTGAACCAAAATCAACTTAAACAGCTTATTTCTGGAGAGCAGGTTAGGCACATTTGGGTAAATAGCTTTTATTTTATTCCATTAGGGAGTAGGAAATCTCTGCCGAAGTCCAATAAGTAAGTACTCTCTTTGAGTCTGGAAAGGGTTAATTCTGTTTTCAAAGTTGATTGATTTATAATTGGGTTTAACTTATTAATTGAGGAAATATGGTATAATAATAAAGAACAAAATAAATGTTCATAATTGGTTTACTCAGCTGTTTACTGAATTGATTCTGGGCTTCTGAAGCTAATACATTAGAAAGAGCAAGAATAAATCCATTAACCCTGGTTGATATCTTTTATGTGTTTTGTAGATAACTCCCTAATTGGTCTCTGCTCTCAAGAAATGTTTCCTCTAGTTGGAGAGATAATTTATGGAGTAGCCTCATATGCAAATATACATACACTTGAGAAACAATTGCAGACCACTGCAAGACAGTATTGACTAAGAGTGTGAGACAGCTGGGTGCTCTGGGAGGAGGCACAGGTCTTTGGGGTTGCCAGGGAAGAAGCCATGGAACCGAACTCTAAGTGTGCTTCATCTTGTTTTATAGGCTTTGTACCTGGAGCAAAGGGCTGTTTGCTCCCAGCAGAGGACTGACTCAAGGATCTCAGGATCCCGAGAAACAAAGAGTCTTCCACATTCGTGAAGGCAAGCATGGGTGTTTACCTTTTAGGCCATGTGGGGAAAAACTGTTGTATTTGGGAGGCATATACGCAGACAGTTTAGGGCAAATAAGGCATACCAAAGAAGATCTTTCATAAGCTTCTCATGTATAAAATGACCAGGATAGGTTTGGGTAGAAATCACATTCAGAATTTGAGCTTTGGTTCCTGGGAGCGTTGGAGACCAAACTCTTTTAGTTAAATGATTTCTACTTCCTGTGTGTAGGTACTAAGGGACAGACACGGAAAAAGGAGATCTAATACATAAGCAGGAGGTGTGCCCTTCAGTTGTACCAACTAAACATTCCTAGCCTACAATTTTGTTAGAGGGACCCTGTTAATCCATGGTTAATTGAAGTTAATTTCAGTTACTAATCTGATAGGCAAACTATAAATGTCTTTATCAGTGTAAGAATATTCATTATAATGAAAACTGTGGCTTCTTTAAAGGATCCAGATAAATGTATGTGTATATATACAATTTAAAATTCTACTTTTTTAACCCTTAGCACCCACCTTTCTTCTTGCACTGACTATAAACTGGTCATAATCATTTTATGTCAGTGAGCATCTGTGTACTATTTGGGATACTTGATACTTTCCAATCTTTTATTCTGGGGGCTCAGGAGGGAAGAAAATAAGAACTAAGACTGATTTATTAATGTATACTTTCTGCAATTTTCTATGATATGATTGTAATTAGAATTTACACCTAATAGTGGTGTATAATAATTGATGGAAAAATCAAACATTTTTTCATGAAAGTTAAAATGCATGGTTTTGATCAAATATTTAGTGATTGAAGGACCAAGGAGTGCTATAGTTAATTTCCTATAACTGGAGTATGTATTTTTAAATGTTAGAAAAAACTTATGAACTCAAATATTACTTAAAATCCTATATTTATTTTTTGCTATTGACTTACTACTGCTTATCTAATTTATTTTCCCTTTATCCGTATAGCATGTTCACCTATACATGTGAATTACGGTGTGTGTGGTAATTAGTATCAACTTTTTTTTTTCTAAGTGCTTAAATTTTTTTTGGCACTGATTCATTCTCGCATGTTTGAGCAGTGGGCATTAACTAAAATTAAATTACGTTCTTTGCCTTTCCTTTTTTCTTCATTTTTCTGGCCTAAACATTTCTAACTATTAGAGTAGTATAAATATTTGAGAAATCAATTAGAATGAGACTCAGATTTAGATATTAGTCCTAGTCCCACAACTAAGTAATTGATCTACTACTGCCTTTAAGAAGATGGGTGGGGATTCTGTTCATAATTGTCTCCATCAAAAAGAGACTCATACTGACACTAATATAGCCCCATCCAATGAATAATTGGAATTATTTTTTGTTTGTTTATATAGATCCCAGCGATTGGCACAAGGATATTCTTCACTAAGGAGACAATAGTTGTCTCAAGTTTTCAGGAAGCAAAGGCCTTATCACTTCCCTGAGCTGTTTGTGGCATTAAATGGAAATTCATGGATCTTTCAAGCTTTTGAGCGCATGAATTGCTTTTTATAGTTCTTGAGCTGATTGCTGTAATCCAGTTCTCATATTCTTTATTTTATGGAATGACCTCTTTATTTTTGTTTTAGTTCGAGATAAGTTGCGGGAGATAGTAGGAGCATCCACAAACTGGAGGTACGCACTCTATTCATTCATTCTTCCATCCCTGAAGTGGTATGCTAGGGTGTATTTAGGCTCAGTTGATGGTCCCAGTGTAGGATTGGGGGGACCCTTTGTTCACAAATGGGTTGAGAGGTTTTTTAACTTGGGGAAAATAATGAACATTCCAACATACTCATCAGTTGATGCATTGTTGTCATAAAATCATATGATTTACATGTACTCTTCATTTTTCACAGTGCATTCAGATATATATTACCTCACTGATTCTCAGTGAGACTTGTGACATGCTTATGGCATATGTTCCTATTCCTTTTTTGCATATGATGAGATTGAGACTTAGACATTGAATACTTAAGTACCACAGTTTGAGACTTGAACCGAAGTTTCCTGGTTTTTCTATTTCATGCAGCCTAACTCCTTTACTGCTTCTTGTAGTTCATGATTAACCAGGTCTTGATAAACAAAAAGGTCTTACTGCATAACACAGGGAACTATATTCAATATCTTGTAATAACCTAAATGAAAAAGAATATATATGTATAAATATATAACTGAATCACTATGCAGTATGCAAGAAACTAACACAACATGGTAAATCAACAGTACTTCAGTAAAAATAAATAACAGTTAATCAGTTCTCTTTCTCTCAGTATTTCTCTGCTATAAAATAGGAGAATATCCCTCTTGATTTGTAGAATTTTGAGGCTAAAATGAGATAAAAAGAAGACACAAGAACAATAACAATCTATTGTTGGTATAAAATTATCTAATGAATTCTTTCTATCTTTTTATGTGAAAAATTTCAATTTACTGAAAAGTAGGAAAATGAATGCCTATGTCCCCACCATCTGAATTGGATACTTTATGAACATTTTTTCCAGATTTGCCAATATACATATGTTGGCTGAACTATTTCTAAGTAAATTATAGGTATCATGACACTTCACCTCCTCTCCGATTATATTCCGGTGCATCTCTAATAAATAAATATATTCTATGTAACAAATTTAGCAGTCATGCGTCTCCAACAAGTAAGATATTCTCTTATGTAGTAAAATTGACTGTAATTCTTTAGTAGTATATTATTCATTCATATTCAGAATTCCTCAGCTGTTCCCCAAATATCTTCTATAGCTTTGAAAAAAAATCAAGATCCAGTAAAGGATTACATGTTGCATTTGGTGGTTATGACTCTTGGTCTCCCCTAATCTAGAATAATAGTTATCCCTCCTTTTTTTTTCCCCCATGAGCTTGACTTTAAAGAGGCCAATCCATTTGTCTTGTCAAATGTTCTACATTCTGGATTTACCTGGGGCCCTTTGACTTGTTTCTCTATCCCTTATATTTTTTGTAGGCTACACCTTTCTGGCATTAATACTTCATAAGTAAAGCTTAGAAAGACAGCTTAATTAATGATACTGTCAACATTGCCTATCCCTATGTCCTTGTCTCTCTTCTTCTCTTCCACCGTAATCGTCTCTTCTTTTTGTTCCCTTTCTGTCTCCTTTTCGTGTTCTCTTCTTTACCTTTTGCTCTGCCTTCCATACTTCTTTTGGATATACTCTATTTTTCCTCCTTTGTCTCTCTTTCTTGAAATTAAAGGCAGAGAGATAGAGAGAGCTGGGGCACAGAGAATACGAGACTTGTCAAGGTGAGAAATGGGAATCTGGAGTTCAGTGGCCATGTCGTTCTTTAGTCTATGTATCTATATATCCTATTACATCAATTTCTGTATTTTTAATTTGATTTTAAAGATTCTGTTCTTTGAATACACTTTTTGATGCGATTGAATATATAGTTCATTTGGGTATATCTGTATCACTTATGTTTTTCTTATCTACTAGTCTTAAATAATTTTAACAGAAATTTAAAAATTCACCAAGTGGCGGGGGAGGGGAGGAAGGGAAGGAAAAGGAGAAGATATAGGTCCAGACCTGCTCTTTCCTCCATAATGGTGTCTGACTGACCTGTATGTCAGTGGAGTTGTGCGATAGAACTGTCCTGTGTTTCATGAAGCTTGTGTCCTTTCTTTTCAGAGACCATGTGAAAGCAATGGAGGAAAGAAAATTACTTCATGGTTTTTTGGCTGAGTCACAAAAAGAACTGCCACCTAGGAGAATGAAAGACAGTTACATCGAAGTTCTCTTGCCTTTGGGCAGTCAGCCTGAATTACGAGAGAAATACTTGACTGTTCAAAACACTGTAAGGTAACATAGCAGTATTTTTGTTTGTGTCATTTGTTTTTATTTTATATCCTTTCCTTATTACAACTTTGAGATATAATTCACATATCATACTGGCCACTTATTTAAACTGTGTGATTCTGTGATTTTTAGTATATTCAGAGAGTTATGCAGCCATCACCACAATCAATTTTAGAAGATTTTTATCACCCCACAGTGTATTATCTTTCCTTAAAGGCTGATTATCATGATTTTCATTTCATCAGTTTTATTTATTTCACAGGTTTGGCAGGATTCTTGAGGATCTTGACAGCTTAGGAGGTACTGATATTATTTTAGTATTTTTAAATAGGTACTTATAACAATACATTGAGTCCTCTGGCTGGAAAGGGTCTTTTTAATTCTTTAATTTGCACAGATGAAGATATTCTAATACAGCAGAAAAAGAAGGATGTCTACTACTTCTGAATTGTCATAATTATTTAATTATGTATAAAATGTAGATTCCTATTTAACAGAGTTATACTCTTATTAATCCTTCTTTCTCATAACTTTTTAAAAAAGGTCTTAAATTTACCAAAAAGTTGCACATAACAGTACAAAGAATTGTTCCTTCCTGAATCATGTGAGAGTATATTACTGACACGATGCTCATCACCTCCAAATATTTTTCACGTGTATTTCCTACAAACCAGGATATTCTCCTTCATAACCATAATACAACCCTCAAAGTCAAGAATTTGACGCTACTTTTTTTTCAATGATGAGAATTTTTTTATTGAGTTATAGTCAGTTTACAATGCTGTGTCAATTTCCAGTGTAGAGCACAATTTTTCAGTTATACATGAACATACGTATATTCATTGTCACATTCTTTTTCACTGTGAGCTACCACAAGATCTTGTATATATTTCTCTGTGCTATACAGTATAATCTTGTTTATCTATTCTACATATGCCTGTCAGTATCTACAAATTTCCAACTCCCAGTCTGTCCCTTCCCACCCCTCTCCCCCGACACTAATACTTCAGTAGTATAATCCTCAGACCCCATTCAACTTCCCCCAGAGGTTCTTTATAGTAGAAGGATCCAGTTCCAAATCACATGTTGCATTTAATTGTCATGTCAGGGATAGCTCCTCAGTTTTCACCTAACTTTCATGACCTTGACACTTTTGTAGGTTGTGGGCCAATTCTTTTGTGAAATTTCTCTCAATTTAGGTTTCTCTGATGCTTCCCCAAGATTAGATTTGGGACATGCATCTTTAATAGGAGTGTTCCAGAAGGCATGCTGTGTTTTTATTGCATCCTATCAAGGGGTACATAATTTTAGTTTGTCCAGTTACTGTGGTGTTAACTTTGAGTCATTGATGAAGGTGGTGTCTGCCAGGCTTCTTCACTATAAAGTTACTCTTTTCCCCTTTGTGATTAGTACCTTGTAGGGAGGTGCTTTGAGACCTTGTAAATATCCCATTCCTCATCAGACTTTTATCAATTTATTATTTTAAAATCATTGTGGACTCAGGGATTCCTATTTTATTGAATGGGTTATAATACATTTCTATCATCTATTTTAATGCTCAAATTGTCCCAGGACTGTTCTGCTCTCTTCATGCTGCCTTTTGTGGTTTGTTTGTTTTTTGATGTATCCCCATCACTCTTTGAGCACTTCCTCACTTTCTGGTACAGCAGATGTTCTAGGCTCACTTGTACTCTCCCTGCCCCATTCCTGGAATCAGCCAAATCTCCAGGGAGCCCAGATTCTTTTTAATGGAGAATGATATCTAGAAACCAAGATCTGGGTGCTGGGAGTGGTTGTTGCTGCTGGGGTATCACTGTTCCCATGCCCTTTCAGTGGGCGAGTATTTGTACATACACATGCATTTACATCTATGTCTCTGTCTTTGAAAACCCCGGGTTCATACTAATTGTTCCTATTCCAGTTCAACACCACAGGTGCTTTCCTATTTACTCACTTTTTCACGTTTGTAATTCCTTTCTCCAACTGGCTCCATTATCCATAATACATTTACTTAATTGATCAATTCCCCTGAATGTAGCTAGTTCCATATTGCTGCCACCCTGAACCCCATCATGAATGCCCCCCACCTCACTGGGGTTCTGCCCCATACCAGGTTCCCTTGTGCAGGTCACCCTCCTCATTGTGCTCAGGCTGCAGCATGCTGTGCCATCGCTCTCGTTGCCTCTCTGCATGTCCTCCTGACTCCGCTTGGTCTTCAGCACCCTACTCTGGGCTATCTTGCTTGCTCTTACCTAATGGCTTTTGGACTGAATTGTTAGGAAAATGTTTAAAGAAAGCATCTAGAGGGAGGGTATAGCTCAGTGGTAGAGCGTGTGCTTAGCGTGCACGAGGTCCTGGGTTCAAGCTCCAGTATGTCCATTAAAAATTAATTAATAAATACACCTGCTTACCTCCTCCCCTAAAAATCTAAAAAAATTTTCTCAAATTAAAAAAATATAAAGTGTCTAATAACCTTTAAAATAGAGACATAAGTCCATTGTTAGGCTTACACCAAGCTCCATTTTTCTTCACATTAAATAAACCTGGCCTTAAAAAAAAAATCACACACACACGACTTTGGTTTACTTGGATGTTCCTAACGACACAGACTCTCTTGCCACTACTCGCTTTTCTATATAACCTCTTATTGACGGCCAATCCCTTTCACCTGTTCACTTGATTCTATTCCTTCTATTTCTTCAAGGAACTTGGCTTATCACGTATGCTTTCTCCCTCATATCTCCAGCCTTTTCTCAACTTCACTTTTCCCTCAACTTATAAACATGTTCAGGGCTCTTCCATCTTACAGTGAAAAACAGCTAAAATCCCCTTCCCTGTTAAAACTCTCAAATTCTCTTTCTCTCTTACTTCAGAGCTAACTTTCTGGAAAGAGTTAGAAAAAAAAGCATTTGCTCATTGCCTCTATATCCTGCCCTCCTGTTATTTCCCAGTCTGCCGTGTTCTGGCTTCGTCCCTTGGGCCGTTAGCTGCTGTTGCCAAGCTCTCCATTGACTCTTACTGTGTGACCTCAAGGTACTTCTCAGGGCTTACCAGACCCCTTTGAGGCTCCTGATAATGTCCAGCTCATCCTTGGGCTTTGGTGACATTTCCTCCTGCCTCTCAGGCTGCTCCTTCCCAGTCTCCTTTGTAGGTACCTCTTTCTCTTTTGATTCCTTAAATGTTGCTTATCTCCAGGGTTTGTCTTCTGCTTTTTTAAAAATTGTTATTGTCTGCACATTCTCTGTGAATAATCTTGTTTACTCCCAGTGTTTCAGTTGCTATCAATATGCAGAATACTTAGGAAGCTACATTTTCTGCTTTTCTGAGTTGCAGACCAATTTGCCGTCCTGCCTCCTAGATATCTTCATTTGGATGTGCCCTGAGTTTCTTGAATTCAACATGTTGAAAACAGCCCATTCTGCTTTTCCTGTACTATATTCTCTTTCTCAATGAATGGTACACAGTCTTCACTCATGCAGGTTAGAAACCTGAGTTGATTCAAGTCTTGTCAAGTCTGCCTTCTCCTTAGCTCTGCTCTTCTCTTCTCTTCATTTCCACTAATATTGCCATAGGTCAGACACATATGATTTTTGGGTACCACAAAGGTTTTTAAAGGGAATTTCTTGCCTTTCATCCCTCATGCCCCCGGTACATCCATTAGCAGATGTGTGGATGGGAGGATTTATTGTTAGTCAACAAATATTTATATTGACCACAGATCCTGTCCTGAAGGTTGATGATACAAATTTGAATGAATCATAGCAGAAGCAGGGAGGCCACTAAAGAAGTACAGTAAAACTTTGAATGAGTTGATATTTGTAAGGTACATAGAACCATGCTTGGCACATATAAATGCTTGTTAAAATATGTAAAGTATGTAGATAACCACAAGGCAGTGTAGGAACTGAGGGTGTTACAGGGAAGGAGGGATAAATGAGTGAAATAATAGCTTCATAATTAGGAAAGCGTCAGGAGAAAAACAGGTAGCTGAATCCTTGTGATTTGTTTCTTTTTTTAGAAGATGTTGAGTGCTGTCAGACTCATGTGCTAGGGTCTTCTGATTTAGTTACTGTGTCTCTGTGAGTGATAACAAGCCACCTGGTAGGCCTGGGTTTGGTCTTCAGTTTCCTCACCAAATCTCAAATTGAGCAGGCATCCAGATTAGATGATCCCCAGATTTCTTCAGTGTGTATAAACCTTTGGTCCTATCATAAGGCCAGTAGTAGAATGTGGTGGGTTGGGTCTTCAAAACAAGAGAAGACATTTTTTTTAACATTTTTTATTGATTTATAATCATTTTACAATGTGTGTCAAATTCCAGTGTTCAGCACAATCCTTCAGTCATTCATGGACATATACACACTCATTGTCACATTTTTTTCTCTGTGATTTATCATAACATTTTGTGTATATTTCCCTGTGCTATACAGTGTAATCTTGTTTATCTATTCTACAATTTTGAAATCCCAGTCTATCCCTTCCCACCCTCCACCCCGCCGGTAACCACAAGTCTGTATTAAGAGAAGACATCTTATGGCTTTTTGGGAATAAATTACGAATGTTGAAAAAAATTTTGCTCTTGCTTTATTTGGTTCTTTTCTGTTTTTCTTCAGTTCTTATTTGCTACATGCATACCAAAATCCATTCAGCTAAAATGTCTCCATTATCAATAGTTACAGCCCTGGTGGACAAGATTGGTAAGTGATACTATTTTCTATGCATACTTAGCATTTTTAGTAATTACAAAATATTATTGAGATTAGAGGAAATATTTTCCTTTTAGGGGCAATTTTTATATACATATGCATATGAAAATGTCTAGAATGCTATATACCAAGATATTTATTATAATTATCTTTAAGTGGAAAGGTTTTGCATGATTTCAGTTTTATTTTTTTATGTTCTTTGCATTGTTTACATTTTTCCAAAAGACATCCAAATTTCTTTTGTATATCAAAAAAGTTATTTTTAGTTTTGAAGACAAAAAGGAAATGTAGTGGAATGTGCCACAATTTTAAATGAAATTGTCCATTTACAGAAAATTTGGGGTGTGGTTTAGGCTCAGATTGATTTTCTGTTTTGTAGGTATGTGTAAGAAGAGCTTAAGCCCAGAACAGGACATCAAGTTCAGTGGCCATGTTAGTTGGGTTGGGAAGACATCCATGGAAGTGAAGATACAAATGTTCCAGGTGCGTCTGCGCCCGCCCAAACACTGCCCTTTTGTTCTGATACAGCCAGCCAGTCTCAGTGAAAGAAAAGCTTTTAAAGCTTGAATCTCCATAGACAGGTGTATAGCTCACCACTTCTAGAAAAATAATTCAAGTGCACGTCATATGCATGGTGTGTTGTGAATATCGTCTTCCTGGATGAAGACTGACAGATTATTTGGTGTTTATGTTTAGTGTTTATTATGTTCAAATCATATACAGCTCCATGTTAAGGTTCTTATTTCTGAGTTTTGCCCAAGAGAATTTCACAACAGTTGAGTTACATTAAGCATGAATGGGATTGGTTCCTGTTGGTTTCCAAGGACTGCTGTACCAAAGTACCCCAAACCAGGTGGCTTGAAACAACATAAATTAATTGTCTTATGGTTGGGAGGTTAGACATCCAAAATCAAGGTCTCAGCAGGACCCTGCTCCCTCTAAAACCTGCAGTGGAGAAGCCTTCCTTGCTTTTTTGAATTTTGGTGGTTTGCTGGCTCTCTGGCGTTCCTTGGTTCATAGCTGTAACATTTCAATCTCTTCCTCCTTCATCATATAGCATTTTTCTCTTGTGTCTCTTCTCTTCTTATAGGGACATAATAATACTGGATTAAGGGCCTACCTGCTCCAGTGTGACCTCATCTTACCTGATTATATCTGCAGCAACCCTATGTCCAGATGAAGTCACATTCACACGTACTGAGGGTTAGGACTTCAACATAACTTCTTGGGGGTCACAATTCAACCCATAACAGTCACTTAGATTATTATAGCAATTAGGAACAGCCTCTGTAATGAGCAAAACTCAGAATAAAGAAATTCGTTAAGAAAAAGTACCTCAAAGAGGATAATAGCACAGAAATCAAATAATTCAGAGTATGCCCAAGATTTCATTGTGAAAACTTATTTAAAAATAACTTATTCAGTTATGTTAGGGTATTCACTGGGTCTGTTAATTCAGATACATTTTTTTCTGTTATGGGATTTGAAACATTTCACCTTTTGGAAAAAGTCTGAAAGTTGCTCTGCAGTAAGTTAAGTTATTTATCAGAATAGTTAAGTAGTTTTTTATTTGATGCTATATGTAAGCAGTTGAATTTCTTAACTCTCATGTTGATAAAACGACAGTAATACTGCTTTCAAAGCAAAACATTATAAAGTTGTTGGGGATGCTACTATGGTTTGTTTATAGCCTTTTTAAATTTTCAGTTGATTCACGATGGATTCCTGTCATAGGACCTGCTTTCTAGGGTATCTTGCCAAATAGGTTGAAAAAGAGATACAGGAGTTTTGGGGAAGAAAGAGCCAATGAAAATCAGTGTCAGAAGGACAGACTTTTGTTTTAAATTTGCATTTCTCATTGGGTATTTTGATTAATAACTCATGGCTTGAGTGATCCTTTTATTCCAGAGAGGGAGCTTGGTGATAGGTGCTTTGCCTCTGGCTTGGCTCAAATGTAGGTTTAAATCCCAGCTCTGCTGCTATTAGCCATGTGACTGTGGGCAAATTTCTTGTCTTCTCTGAGCCTCTGTTTCATCACCACAGTAACCACTAATCAAATGTTGGCAATAATACTAATTTATTGTCATTATTGTGGAGATGGTCCCATATATCTCTTCTAGGCTTAACCTTCAAAGGTGTCTTTCGGGGTTTTTGTTCAATTTTTCCCCTACGTGTACTCTTGCTATCTCAAGTCCATTGTATTCCAAACTGAGTGCATCATCTTCCTTTGCAGTCCTGTTCCTCCTCTGGTTTCCCCTTTGCCACCCTCCTGTTTCTCCCAACTCCAAACATTTTTGAAAACTTTAATTTTCCCTTTGCTGTGCAGGCTTTTGCCAAGTCATGCAAATTCATTACCCACAGCTCTTCACCAGAGTCCTTTCTTCCCCTTCCCCTCAGCCTCAAGCCCTCACTGCCTCTTGTGTGAGTACCTCAACTGTCTTGTAATCACTCTGCCTGCCTCTAGTCTGTTCTCTCTCTATTAGTTTTACACATTTCTGCTGGATGGATCTTCCAAAGCTGATCTTCAGTCATATCACTTCCCTTCTCAAAAATCTTCAGTGACCGTTATCTGGATTAAAGTCTAAATTCTTCTGATTAGTTAGGAACCAAAGTGCTTTATAAACTAGCGAAACCTACCTTTGCAGCTGTATTCCCTCCAACTTACCTACCTTCTTAGAGCTTACTACTGGACACCTTGAGCATCCTAAGAGCATGGAGTTAATCATCTTGCATTGCCGATGCTTGGCACTAGTAGGTGTTCATTATAATAAACTGGAACTTAAGCAGCAGGTGAGCAGATGACTATCCTTGCGTACACTTTTCCCTGTGGCTGGATTCCTTGGGCTCTGACTCTGCACAGCCCCATTCCACTGGTGCTTCTGGGTCACTTCCTGCCCAAATCGTTCCCCAGTCCTTTTGGTTCATGGTACCTATTCCTTCCCAACACCTCCTTCCTCAGTACCCTTCCTCTGACCCTCTCTCCTGGCACCTGCCGTTCCCTGCCCTGCAGAGCTGTGTCTGGACATGTGTTTTCTCTTCCACTAGTCTATGTGCGCCTGATGACAGGATCTGGGTGTGAGTCACCTAGCCTGCTTCCTGACAGCCTTTCATTTGACATTCACTTAGCAGTGGTTTATGGAGTGTCTCTTCTGTGCTTGGTGTATAGCCGTGAGCAAGACAGAAAGTTCCACTCTGCTGAAGTTCACACGCTAGTGGTGCTCAATAGTTACCTGCCTCAGTTCATTCGTCGGCAGTCATTGATTGGGTGTCTGCTGTCTGCTAATCTTTGTGCCAAGTGCCAGGGATACAGACGTGAATAAAAATGGTCTTTGTCCTCAAGGAGCTTACGGTGCAGTAGGGAGACACACGTAAATAAATGACCATGATATAGTATGCTAAGTATTATGCACTATTTCTCAACAGGGATGCTCTCGGCCTTGTATGTGAGAAAATTCTTTGTTCTGCATTGTGAGCTGCTTAGCCGTTTGGTTACATCTGCTGTGCTAGTAATGTCCCCCAAGTCATGTCACGACTGAAACCAGCCCTGTGCACTTTCACGTGTCCCCTAGTGGTGTCCTCCTCTCCTGTTGAGGACCACTGTCAGGAGAGGGCTCTGTTTTCACCTAGGCGGCAGGCAGAAGAAGGAATGGTGAGCTCTGCCTGAGGAGTCTGCACATGGCCAGGAGGGGAGGAGTGTCTTGAGGAGTGCAGGCCTGAGGGAGGCATCAGGCAAAGGCAAGGAGGGGGGTTGAATCATGGGACATTCCAGGACCTCCAGCTTGTCAGCTGTGGCTTGAGGAAAAGGTGCAGGCACAAGGGGAGTGTGTGGTGAACAACCAGAGAGGAATCTGGGCTCTGTTGTGGCGGCTGTATGCACAGTGCCAGCAGGCTTAGACCAGATGCCGGGAGAAAGGGGGAACTCCTGAGAGGTCTGAACGGGACAGGTGTACAGGAAGACTGGGGACTCTTCCCGTAGTTGAGGGGGAAGGTGATAAGGGCCTGAACAGGCAGCAGGATGAGGACTAGTGAGGTTTGTTGCGGATGACAGCAAATACACTCTCAGGTTACAAGATGACTTTATGATACGACTTTCCTGTAAGTACAGACTTCCAAGGGATAAAGAAATACCTTAAAATCTCAATGTCCTGTGCACTGTAAATATTTAGCTTAATTCACAGAATTCTCACTTACCTTACCCCTTCTTGAGAGTCCCTGTGCTCTGCTAAGGAAACAAACACGTCCTGGTAGTTGGCTCGCTCAAGTTCCCTGTGAGAGTGGTGGGAGGTTTGCCTGGCTGGGTGTGCCAATGTGAGGACGGGTGGGCCTGAAGAGAGCCAGAGTCTGCCAGGTGCGGGGCAGCACGTGATGGTGGTACAGAGGGTCCCTCTGTGACCTTTGCCCTTGGGTCCCAGTCCTGCTCAGCTCCTGTAGTTTGTGCCCATCCCAGCACTTCTCGCACCGGGCACTGTGGGTTTTGGGCGTCTCTCTCCCCCGCTAGACTACAGGCTCCTTGTAAATGTGTTTCTACATCTGCATTTTCTTTCCTTTGTTCTCTAGTTACATGGTAATGAGTTTTGTCCTGTTTTGGATGCAACATTTGTAATGGTGGCTCGGGATTCTGAAAATAAAGGGTAATTACTATTTTTTCTTAATTCTTTATTTGGAAAAATATCCAAGATACATAAAAATGGAGAGAAAGCTATAGTGCATTTCCATATACCATCACCTACACTTAAGAGTTTAAACATTTTTGCCGTATTTGTTTCTTCTGTTTTTTAAAAGTATATTCTCTTTGTGATATTTTAAAGCAAATCCCAGACATAATGACATTTCACCTCTAAATACTATAGCGTAGGCATATCTTTAAAAACGAGGATAGTTTCGCAAATAACTGCATTACCATTAGCATGCCTAACAAAAATAATAAGTCCTTAATATAGTCCAATAGTCAGTTCATATTCAGTTTTCTTTTTAATAATTTGTTCACATCAGATTCCAAACAAGGTCCACATTATTATATTTGGTTTGTATGTCTCGTAAGTCTTTTTTTGTTAACAGCTTTATTGAGATATAATTTACATACCATACAATTCACCCATTGAAAGTATATAATTTAATGGCTTTTAGTATATTCACAGAGTTGTGTAATCTCGTTTGTTTTAATCCAGAATAGGTGTGTGTCCCACTGTCCCCTATTGTTTCAGATCATTAACTCGTTGAAAGCCTGGACTGATTGATCTATACAGTGTTCCACTTTCTGGATTTACCTCATTGTTTCCTCTTTTTTTTTTTTTACTTTTTAAACTATCCCTAGTATTTTCTGTAAATTGAAGTTAGATCTAAAAATTTGGGTTCAGCATATTTGGTGAGCGCACTTTGTAGGTGATGCTCTCCCTGTATTTCATATTGTATCATGTCGGGAGGTGCAGATTGTCTCACTCATAGTAATAATAAGATTGATGCATGGGTTCAAGTAGTGACAGACTGATCTTCCCATTGTGTAGTTCAGTTTATCCTCTTATGATCAGCAATAATGTACAGGTGTAGAACAGTATAAGGCGTATCCAAAGTATGCTTTGTCATCCTGTGAGCAGCTGGTTCCCCGTCACTCTTTCACCAGTGCTTTTGATGTCCAATGCTGATCAGTGCTTTAACCATTCTCATTAGGGGATGTCAGATGATTCTCAAGTTCTGTCATTCTTTCTATATTTATTAACTGGAGATCTGTAAAGAAGAGTTTTCCCTTATCAACTAGGGCAGTTTGGTTTATAAAGGAAAGTCAGGATCAGTGTTTCATTCTTGCCTTTATCTACACATTTACTAGCTAGTGATGACATAGTTTTTCTACTGTTTTGGCTTTCGGAAAAAGTATTGTGAGTTCATGGATTCCAGTATAGTAAATATATTTCAGTAAATGGCAGCCTGCTGTTCTTCCTGCTGCTGCGAGTGTACATCTTTGGTCAGCGGGAGCTCCTTCAAGCTGGCTCCTGTGATAAGCTATTTTGACATTTCTCCTCTAGTCTTTGATACCCTCCTGCTCTCTGGTGCAATGAGGTATCTTAGGCTCATCCTATATACTTCTTGCTTTGGGCCTGGAATCTGCCGTTTCTCCAAGGAGTCCTCAAGTTCCTTTTAGTGAGAAACCGGTATTTATTTAGACACTAAAACCTGGGTACACGAACTGTACGTTGTAACTGGTATGTCATTGTTTCTAGGCCTTTTCAGTGGATGAATGTTAAAAAGCAAACCTCTTGTCTTGAGTTTATACTGTTATTTCCAAGTGAAGTTTAACTTTACCTTATTTGGCTTTATACTTTATCTTTTTTCTCTTAAACTGAATTCTTGTTTCCCAATAACAGTTACACCCAAGGCATTCAAAGTGGGAAAAACTATTTCATTATATGTGTGGGATTGAGGTGGGAGGGAACATTGCAGGATTGCTGTTTGTACAGGACAGAGTCTAGAGGCCTATGGGTAGTCTAATTTGTTTTAGAAACTTAAGAGTCTGCAATGAGAAATTTCTTCTGCTGTATGGAAAGCTGACTAGGAAAACTCAGTTTAAGATTGGAAAACACCTCGGTGACTCCAATCTGAGCGAAGAATGAAGAATACCTCGGTCTTCTCTAGCTCCTCCCACCAGCTCCAGCCGACCTGGCGCTTCTAGTGGCTGGCCTGGGGCTCCTTTTCTATCACTGGGGGCATTACTTGAAGCTTCTTTCCCAGCTGATGCATTCTCATTTTCCAAGCTGCCATTTCAGTTCTTTTGTTTCCATTTTTGTTTCATCAAACCTTTGGATTCTACCACAGTGAAATCCTATGCCTTTTCTCAGTGTTTTATCTTGAAAAATTTGACACTTACAGAAATGCAGAAAGAACAATGCAATGAGCATCCATACACCCTTCACCTAAATTCACCAATTACCACTTGACCACATTTGCCGTACTCTTGCCTTCTCTATAAATACATACACGTTTTCGCCCAGAATCAAAATTTGAGACTACTTCACCCATAAATATTACAGCATGTATCTCCTAAGTATAAGATAATTCTCTTATATAATCTCAGTGCCTTTATTATATCCAAGAAATTTAACAGTGATACAATTATATTACCTAATGTATGATGCATATTCAAACTTTGCCAGTTGTCCCTAAAATATTTATAGCCTTCCCCCCTCCCCCCAGTGACCAGGGACCATGTATTATATATGGTTATCATGTTTCTTTAAAATAACACCCTTACCACTTTCTGTCTTCCGACATTGACATTTTTGAAGAGTCCAGGCTGGCTTTCTTGTAGAATGTTGTAAGCCTATTTTTAACTATTTCCTTATGATTAGAATCAGATGAAACATTTTGGAAAGTGGCCGTATCCTTTCTAGAGCATGAACTTTCTAGTCTACAGATAAGTCTGTGACTAGAAGGCTCCCCTAATTGTTGCAGAGTTCTTACAAGAAGTAGTTAGGAAGCCTTACCCACGGTGAACATTTTCAGTCTTTATTAGGTAATGGCGTGTCTTAAACCTATTCTTTTCTTTTCTTCTCTTTAGGCCGGCATTTGTAAATCCACTCATCCTTGAAAGCCCAGAGGAAGAAGAGCTCTTTACACAAGGAGAATGTATATTAATTTGTTCATAATAAGATACAATTTAGAAAGCACATTAACTGTAATGCCGAGGAGATTATTTAAAAGTATGTATGGACTCCTCATACCTGTCAGGTGTCTGGAACGAGAAAATTACCTTATTTCTTTATTCCACAGAGTCCATACTTTGAACAGTTTTATCGATCATGTAATATTAAGTGAAGTAATTTGTTTTCTCATTTTTAATGAAACAGGGAATGTATCTTAATAAAAAAACTGCTGGTCGGGGCCGTAGGTTAAGATGATTGTAAGTGGTCTTACAATGAACCGATATAATTTCTATCTGAAAGTAAAGAATCACAGGTTTTTATGTAGCCTCAGCAGCCTTCTCTGCGGTACATGTACAATTTCCAGTGGGCCTTTTGAAATCTGGAAATACTGTGGAGGGTCCAAGGTGGCCCAGGTCAGGAACCCAGTGCTATAGTGTGGTCCTCCTGATCGTAGCTCTTTGTTGTCCCGGATTCCAGTGAACAAGGGGAGAAGGGTCACCTTCAGCTCCACATCGTTGCTCAAAATGGCTCCCAGTGCTGAGGAGAGGACAACCATACATGAGATGTTTCTTAGCACGCTGGATCCAAAGTAAGTCAGCATGGTGAGACTCCAGGCTGGGAAAGCATGTAAACCTTGGCCTTCTCCAGAGCTGCACTTGCTTGAACATATTGGGAGGTGTTTGTAAATATTTTACTTTTCAGCAGCAAAATCATGGCACTAACAGGGTTTACTCAATCTGTATTTGTACAGGACTATAAGTTTTCAAAGTCGAGTTTTGCCGCCTAATTCGGTGTGGATGGAAAATTCCAAACTGAAGAGCTTAGAAATTTGCCACCCTCAGGTATTAGAATTTAGTGAAAGGTCTTCTAAACAGGGTAACTTGGATTTATGACACTCATCTGAGATTTGACACACTTTTAAACTGACCTCTGTTCTATGGCATTCCTTTGTTCTATAGATTAGGGGTGGTCACAGGCTTGTATTTATTGATACTTATGTCTTCTAGGAACGGAACATTTTCAATCGGATCTTTGGTGGTTTCCTTATGAGGAAAGCATATGAACTTGGATGGGCTACTGCTTGTAACTTCGGGTGAGTTAGATTTAAGGTAATTGTAACTTCTGAGAAGCCGTTTATATGACCTGACGCAGTGAAGCATTTTGGACCAGTATGGATGTGTTTGGGAATATATTATATTTTTGAATAAATGCCACGCTGATACCAGCTGGGTTTGATCTTCATTTTAGAAGGCTCTTGCTCTGATTTTGTAAGTTAGTGCATCAAAGACCTACTGAGAAAAGGAAATGATGATATGCAGAAGGGGAAAGATGCAGTGATTTTTGGCACTGATGTGGTCACAGTGGCATCTCTTACCGTTTCTCATTGGCATGATTATCTCCTCCTTCTCTAGGTTTATGCTTTGATCATTTAAATTTTGCTTCAGCTGATTGTTAGGGAAAGACTAGACATCATCTGAATTTTGCCCTTGACCCCAGCGATGCTGTCTTTCCCCGATAGTGGTTCCCGACCGTTTGTTGTAGCCGTGGATGATATCATGTTTCAGAAACCTGTTGAGGTTGGGTCATTGCTGTTCCTTTCTTCACAGGTAGGTGTGCGGTGAGAGATGAAATACAATTTTGTATCGTTGGGGCCTAGAAAAGAAGTTCTTATATTCTTAAGTCACTGTTTCTCTTCTGATTGTTTTCTTACCCCTTTTTGGTATAACTAACCATCATGTTTGAAATCTCTTAGGTTTGCTTTACTCAGGAGAATTACATTCAAGTCAGAGTCCACAGTGAAGTGGCCTCTCTTCAGGATAAAGAGCACATGACCACCAACGTCTTTCATTTCACATTCATGTCAGAGAAGGAAGTGCCCTTGGTTTTCCCCAGAACATACGGAGGTAAGCAGCAATGGCTGCTTGTCCCTAAGGAGGGAAACGTTTAAAGACGTTTTTCTCCTTTTAAATTGTTGTGGGAAGTACTCTGATGCCCATCAGCTCGAGAGCGTATCTTTAGGGGATTGTGCTTTTGAGGTTCTGTGGCCCTGAAGGCCTGGATGCCCTGTGGCCCTCAGGTGCCCATTGCTGCTTTGCCCACCTGGCTGTTGTCTGAAGGGCTGGTGTCAGCTACAAGCAGCCATTGGTGGTCAGGACTGGCCCAACCAAAGGGAAGGGGCAGGAGTTTAGGCTCACTCCCTTGGGGACATTGTGTGTTCCCTGGCGCAGTGGGGCATGCCTGGCACTGTTTTTGCATTCTCGTTGCCGTTCTGGTATTCGCGAGTAGTTTTGTGTTTGTGCACTGATTTTCTAAGGTGCTATAGGTTTGTCCAGGGCCCTCTCTCCTGTGTTCCAGAGTCCATGTTGTATTTAGATGGGCAGCGGCATTTCAACTCCATGAGTGTACCAGTGACCTTGAACAAGGAATACCTCGTGGAGCCCTAGGAAGACTGCACTTGTTGGAGACCAGCGCCCTGCAGTGACACAATGCCTGATGGAGGCCTGAGCAAGTGTATTGGTTTTAGTGTTTATTCTCATCCTCCATAGAGAAGAAGAATGTATTTAGCTTTTAGGATGACCAGAAAAGCGGAACGAAGAGAATGGCTGGGTGGGGCAGAAGGAGAAAGAGTTAAACAATAAATACTTTCAAGACAATTTAAATTGAGAACCTACTGTGTTGCCTCCTGTCTGCTAAGGAAATTAAGGCAGAATGCCTTTTTACACAATTGGAAACATTCTTTTCTTATGCATACTGCAACTGTCAGTCTCTACAGTTTCCTGCCAGGGCATTTGAGGGGCATCCTTTAAACTCGACCTTTGCAGCAGTTCGCCTGTATTGAAATCCCATCACCCTTTGTGATTCCTTTATATTTTTTCCTCCTTCTGTTTCCCAGCTTTTGTTGTTAGCAGAGGGGAGATGAAAAGTTGGGGTGAAGGGATTTGACGAAAGATAACAGCACTTGTGAAGATTTGTGGGAAGCTTCACATCTTAAAAGCATCCCAAGAGGAGGTGTTCACAGATGGCCTAGGTGAGGAGCAGCAGCCCAGTGCTCGTTGTTCATTCACCGCACAGCTCTGCAGCGCACTCTGCTACGGGCTGGGCGGCGTGTGTCTGATGAGCACGATGCAGAGCCACGGCAGGAACGGCTGCTTCTGCTTACGGAGCACTTGCCGTGTGCTGGGTGGGCTCTCTCCTGGGCACGTGACATGTATTAGCCCATTAAGTTTTTCCACCAACACTCTGAGCAGGTTCTGTAATCTGCTCAGAGGCTTTGGCCACTCAGGAAGCTGAAGCACGGAGAAGTTAAGTAACTTGCTTCAACTCCCACAGCTAGTAGGTTGTGGCGCTGGGATTCAGAACCAGCTAGTGTGGGGCCCGGGTACTGCTTTCTGGGACTATAGCATGGGGAGCCAGACCCAGTATCACAGTGCCACCCAGGATCCCCAAGGGATTCTCAGGAGTCTGCAGCCGAGACACAGTGTCTTCTTTGATGGGACGGTAAGTTGACCAAGTTCAGAAGAGAAGAAACCCAGGTCGCAGAGAGGAAAAAAGTCATCTCCATAAAGGTATTATTTCTAGGAAGGAAACAGTCTTGAGTGAGTGTGGGTTCTAGATCAGCAGTCACAAACTTGGCTCTGCCTCAGAATTGGCCAGAGTGCTTTTTTAAAAAAATTCTTACTAATTTAATGTTTATTGGAATCACAGTTAACATGAACAAGCACTTCCGGTGGAAGCAGTCATGGAACAAACACAGCTGCTGCAGGGGCGTGCAGTTTGGCTCATGGATGCCAGCATGTGCTGTGTGGTAGTAGCTCGGCACCGGTGCTCGCCTCCCCGCGCCATCCCTACGCCCTCCAGAGCTCCACCTGGCCTTCAGGCAGGCATTTTGCAGATCTGCCTATAAGCCGGTGGGGACCCTGAGGTGGCTAACTGGAAGGGACGGGCCCTGGAGAGTTGTGTGAATGTGTTAAGCGGAGTTCAGTTAAGCGACCTACTGCGTGCTGGTGTGCATTGTGCATTTAGCCATTTATTGCTGTATGCTGAGCCTTTTGCTTGAACTTTTCTTGCGGTTATAAGAAGTGTTACGGTAAATATCCTAAAGATAAAACTTTTAATCCTTAAATTATTCCTTCGGAAAATTGTTGAGAAGTGATACTAAATAGTACGCACACATTCAAGGCTTTGAATCTGTATTTCATGTAACCCTCCATTCACTTAACACTTCACTTCACATCCACTTAAGCAATTTCTCTGAACTTTGCCATATTTTATCCTTTACTTCTAAAAACATTTTTATAGGTGAAAAATGACATTCATTAATTGCCTTTCTTTGAATTCCACTGAGATTGAACTTAAAAAAATCTCTGATTGTCTTTTTAGTCAAATTACTTGTTTGAGTAATTTTGGGTGTCAGATTTTTAACTCAAAATCTGTTATCTACCAGTGAAAGTTTTTATATGATAAGAACTAGAGATTTTTATTTTTAATATAGGACTTTAAGAAGATGAGATGAGATGAAGCCAACTCCGCAAGATAAACAGTAGATTCTACATGTTTAGTGTTCTCTCCCTCTTCGTTAAGGAATAGTGGACTTTTAACCAGTACCAGCACAGCTGCGTGTTTACTGTGGAACTCCCTAGTGTGGGTTGGACATAGTTTTTTTTTTTTAATTGAAGTGTAGTCTATTTACAGTGGTAGTTTCAGGTATACAGCAAAGCGATTCAGTTATACATATTTACATACATATATATATGTATTTTCAGATTATTTTCCATTACAGCTCATTACAAGAAATTGAATGTAGTTCCCTGTGCTATACAGTAGAAATTTGTTGTTTATCTATTTTAATGTGTATCTGTTAATCCCAAACTCCTAATTCATCCCTCCCTGCCTTCTCCCCCTGGTAACCACAGTTTGTTTTCTGTTGCTGTGAGTATTTCTGGTTTGTAAATAAAATTTGTATCTTTTTTTTCTTAAGATTCCACATATAAGCGACATCATATGATACTTGTCTTTCTCTGTCTGACTTACTACACTTAATACGATGATCTGTCAGTGGGTTGGAATAGTTTTGAGTACTTTGTGCTGAGATACCACATTTTACTTCAGGCATTTCTTACCATCTTCTTAGTTTTTGCTTAGGTCTTTCTTCACTGAGCAATCTTTGAGGATGGTGTCTATAGAAGAGTTCGGTTCATGTTAGTACACTTTGCACTGTGTTGTGTGTGCCCAGGTGACACTGTAACCCGAATACGCTACAAGTCTGCCCGTTCCCTTTGCTACCTGCAATCTCTGCGATCTGCTTTCTCTCCTCTCTTTGAACTGAGTCAGTAGCTTGATTTCCTGAAGAACTGAAGTTTTCCTTCCACCCCCAGGCCCAGGAAGTTCAAAATTTTATTTTTCTTTTTGGTGAGTTTGTGTAGAGAAAAAAGCATTTCATCTTTTTAAAGACACATTTGATTCTGTGGGGTGGCTGTGTTCATTTGGGAGGTTCTTTGTTCCGTGTGGCATTGGCTGGGGTCCCTCAGGCACCTGTGTTCAATCGGGAGCTCGTCTGGGGCTGGAACATCTGGCACCTCAGCTGGGGTGGCTGGAGTGAGTAGGGGCCAACCAGGCCACTCTTAACAGGCTGGTTGGATTTCTTAAATAGTAGCTTATAGGTTCCAAGGACAACCAGTCAGATTCCTAGTTCCTCAATATGTCGCCCTCCTGTCTCTCAAAGCCATTTTTGTGGAGGGAATGATCAGCAGTGTCGTGGAATTCAGAGATGAGCCCTGGGAAAAGGCCACCAGTTTGATGATTGAGAAGTCATTGATGAGAAAAAAGTAGTTAAAAAGCGATGGTGTCTAGGGCTTGATGGCAAGGGGCTGAGTAATTGCAAGTGTCCAGCTCTCCTGGGTGAATTTCTTGGACACTGGTGAAATGCTCTTTCATAACCATTCTATATGTTTATATAAAACAATTTTTATCAAATTTATAAAATGTCTTACAAACATTTTATTGACAAGTAACATTGGGAAACACTGCATAGGATACCTCTCCTTTGGTGTTCTATAAAAGTGCGTATTAGCTTATAAAAGACTCATTGAAATGTAGGGCTGTAAGAACACCTGTTTAACATTTTTTCTTGACAGAGCTGGGAAGGTAATTAGTTTTATTTATTTTTAGAGGAGGTACTGGGGATTGAACCCAGGAGCTCATGCATGCTGAGCATGTGCTCTACCGCTTGAGCTGTACCCTCCCTCCTTGTTTAACTTTTTAAATCAGCTTTTGTGAAATTTAACTTGATCATGGACTTTTTGTTGTTGTTAATACATGTGAATAAATCGAACACACTAGAAATTTTCTTAACTTTTACAAAGCAAGAACAATACTCTGTATTCTACTTTGTAACATGAAAAGGCAGGATATATATTGTCAAAGTATGTATATTGTCAAATCATTATGCCCTTGCTATGAAGAATCGAATAGTAGTATTATGTTTCCTAAATACAGATTTAGGACAATATTTTAGATCTGACTGACTCTCCAGCTTGCCAGGGTTGACAGTCTTACTTTTTAACAGGAGTGTACTTGCTTGCTGTCACTGCTGATGTTTTATAAAATGTTAACTGGTAACAATGCATTTAACTTTACAACAAATTCTGAATAATGATTTTTAAGCATTATGACCCTTTATAGATTAAGAGAGGGAGGTGAAAGGAAGTGCATCGGGAGGATGGTGAAGGTTAGTTTATAAGATATTTGCCTCCATTTTGATACAGAGAATACAAGTTTGTGTTATTCTGTTTCTGTGCAAGAGCCTCAAGCTGAAATCTAGTGCTTTATGCTTTACCATGAAAACATTTGGAAGTAGAGATTCTTTATTTGGTATATAGAACCCCATGGCAACTTGTATGTTACTTCAGTGTGGCAAAAAAATCAGTCACAGAATGTAATCACCACAAAATAAGAATTTTTATGTATGACTAACACATATTGGATCCATAGCACTGCGCTAATGACATCAAAATGGATTTTCTCATTTAATCCTTAAACTTACCATTTGAGGGCAAGACCATTACTCGCTTTTGCAGATGAGGAAAGTTAGGCTCAGAGAAGTAACTTCCCACAGCCCTTTGCCACTTTCATACATATTTTTCTTAGCTAGTGTGATAAAGGGGTTAAGTGGTGATTTACACACACACATATATATAAAATTTATATCAGAATATAATTAGGTCTCAACTGTAAGAGACAAGGATGGTTGAAATATTTCTGGCATTTGTTTCAATTTCCTCTTAGAAAAAAAATTTGCTACAGTTGTGATTGACTCTAAATTGAATTGTGAATGTTTTCTCCCTTGGCAACAAATAATGAATTACTTTAAAATAGGTAACAGGAAAGAGGAATTAAAAATACGGATTTGGTAAGTTCAAAAACAGATTTAAGGGTTTTTGACTAATCACATTGCTTCTTGTGTCATGAGATTATTTTGATCTAAGGAGATCAATCCGAGGTGGCTTTGGGGTCCTTTGGTCCAGCGGGTGGGTTTCGGGCGGCAGTGTGACTTGAGAAGTGGTGCTGGCCCCAATGTCCGCACCTGTGAGGTCTCTCCTACATCTGCATCCAGCAAGTTCAGGGTTGGGATGGAGGATTCATCTCTTTGGGTTCTGTTTCCTTCTCCATAAAAGGCGAGGCAGTTTTCTCATTCCAGAGTTTCCTGATTTAGGCTTTCACTTGATATGCCTGTTTGGTTAGTGAAATATTTTAATGACTACATTGTAATGACTACCAATGAACTTCGATCATTTGAAAAATCAAGTTCCATTAAAGATGCATATGCCAAAGAAAATGGAACTTCAGAATAAAGCAGGTCCTTCTGAAAACCATTCAGTAAGCCAGTGGCATTGAGAAATTAATACTTCAGAGAAAGGATTATAGTAACAAAAGAAAGGGTGGGATATTTTGGTTTTTGTGTCACAGGAATCGTGCACCTTTAGTGGGATAGTATGGCTAAAACAAATGAACAAAACTGTAATGGAGGGAAAGTGAAAATTACATATGACAAGGTATTGATATGCCAGGCATTTATTGTATCCTGATTTTTTTATATTTACACGTATACATATATAAATTTAAGTATATATATATGTATGTATTTGTAAAAAAAAAATGGCCCATTGGTGGGTCATGACATTTAGTGGATTGTGGCCAACATTACAAAACTAAAAGATCCAACTGTCACGCATAGTAATGGTTAAGTGTTGTGTGAAACTTGTTATGTTATGCCTCTGCATGGTGCACACACATTTACAGGTGTGCTAGGTCACAATATAAAATGTACTTCTAACTGGGTCATGGTCATTGATGGAAGACATACTCTTAGTACAAATTAAGATGCTAACTTGAGTTGTACTTAGTTTTGAATTAGTCTCAATTTTTAAGTTTTTTTCTTTTTTCCCCCTAAATTAGATTTGTACAAAATAAGAAACAATTGAGAGCTTTTTTTTATTTTGAGGGGAAGGTAATTAGGTTTATTTATTTATTTACTGGAGGAGGTACTGGGGATTGAACCCAGGACCTTGTGCATGCTAAGCATGCACTCTACCACTTGAGCTATACCCTCCCCCCAAAAAACCTTTGAGCGTTAGTTGTTGCTCTTCTAGTTTATCTTGAAAGGGGGCCTCAGGACAAGGCAGTTGGGATTTTGGTGTATCGGGCGCCCTCTCGTGGCCATTGGGTTACAGTGAAATGTAACTCCATTTGATACAAAACTTGCAAATTTTTTTCCTGAGGTCCTGGCTGAGCTGTACATGTGGCCAGAGCTGGAAGTTAAGGAACTCACACCTGCAGATTCAGTTTTTACCTCCCGTCTATTGTTGGCCACACACTGAACCTGTAACCCTAGCCAGTCAACTCTAAACTGTGTACCATCTCCCAGTAGATTATCATGAGAGGAAAATCAGTCAACGCTTTTCTCTTGAGGTTGGGTCACAAGTACTGCCTTTTTACAGGAGAGTACATTGGCACCTGATACAGCCTTCACTGGAGGAGTGGGAAGTGGACTTGCACCTCCCCTTCTTTGTGACACCTTTCTCATCTCTGTCTTTCCTTGTCGTTGCTCTTGTTGGCCTTGGAGCCAACACAGATGTCAGCATTTTTAGCACTTACTCACCGTATTGCTCTTTTTAACCTGCTGATTTCCTTTGGGAGACTGTGGGCTTCTTGAGGGAAGGGATTGTGTCATATCCTTTTACCTGTATTGCCAGCACAGTACCTTGCACTTGTGCAGGTCATAAATAATTTCTGTATGAACAAATGCATAATTTAGGTGAATTTGGGTGTAACTTGGCTTTTGGATTTGTTTAAAAAATTTTAAGCTTAAGCCTCAGGAAGGTAGATCTTTAAAAACGTAGTTTTAGGATTTTATGTAAGTGTACATTATGCCCAAATTCTGTTACCATGTTAATAATGGAATTGGTACACACTGCTTTGCTATCTAAGACTAAATACATAGTAACTATGATAAGCATTTTTCTTTTAAAAGCTAAGTAAAAAATTCAGTGACTTTAGAGGAGTGTGCATGTATGTGTATGTATATGTGTAATATGTATATATATATACAAACACATGAATATGCACACAGACACCCTCACACACCCTGGCATGGTGACCTTTATGGAGCTATTCATCTGAAATATGCATTTCTTCCCATTCATATATTAGTAATTCTATTCAAAGAAATTTCAGTGACATAGTGTTGTCAGAAAGCTCATGGGTAACAAAATACAAGGATGTATTCCATGATATCATATGGGGGAGTTAAGAGTATAAAAATATCATTAACTAACAGAATAGTGGTTAATGTATTTGAGAAAAAAATATAAAACCTGGAAGTCTACTGACAGCTGTAGTTTAGGATGTAGGATTAGGTATACCCTTGGATATGGAGGAAATGATGGGAGTGGGGGAATGATTCCTTGCATGAAATTCTGGAGACTAAGAAATCCCTGAAAGAGCTGTCCGCCACAACCACTGCGAAGCTCAGAACGCTGGCAAGGCTTACCTGCGAAGTATTCAATAGAAGATCAGAAATGTGAGGGAGAAGCAGGGCTTTATTTGTATTTAGGAATCATTTCTTAAATTGTATAATTTACAATGTTGTGTTTCAGGTATCCAGCAAAGTGATTCATTCTTTATATAGTTCAGATTCTTTTCCATTATAGGTTACTACAAGACATTGAATAGTTCCCCATGCCATATAGTAGGTCCTTGTTTATCTATTTTATATATAGTAATGCATGTATATGTTAATCCTAAACTTCTGATTTATCTTCCCACCCCCTGCTATCCCCTTTGGTAACTATAAGTTTGTTTTCTGTATTTGTGACTCTAGTTCTGTTTTGTAAGTAAGTTCATTTGTACCATTTTTTTTTAGATTCCATACTTGGAAAATACTTTGCTGTAGTGAAGGGTTATAAATGGCTGTTGAATTCCCATGTCCACATGCCTGTCACTAATCACTCGCCATTTATGACAGAACTTGAGTGTCAGCCAGGAGGCTAGTACACCCCCAATTCTAGTGATGGCCTCCCCTGGGGCGAGGAGCTTTTTGTCAGTGTTGAGAACGGATTAGCATGGAAGACAGGATGAGGCAAATTCTCTTGGGTCCTTTTACTACATGGCATGTCTATAGATAATTATAGTAAAGCCGCTGCCATATTGGGGTGGTAAATGGGGTGATGGAATAGTACTGGAGTTCAGCTTTATATGTGGTTGTGAATAGTTGGCTACATATATTTAGTGATTCAACTTTTATTTGTTAAACTAAATATAAACATATTGTTACTTATAAATTTGGTACAAGCTGAAAATGTGAATTTAGAAAAAAAGGGGGGTCCAAAGGACTTTGTTGTATCTGGAGCAGTGAGCTCTGGGGTCAGCTGTCCCTACCACATGCTATGGAGGGGACTGTGCTTAAAACCTCTTCTTTCCAGCCTCCCAAAGGTACAGAGAGATGAGCCACTGTGGAGTCTTAAGAGCCCAGAAACTAGAATTAGCCTGTTTGGGTTCAAAGACTGATTGTACCTTTGCTAGACAGCTATTTCTTCATCTGTAAAATAAAGAACTCAAAGAGTTGCTGTGAGAATTGAGTAAAATAACACCTCTAACCTCCTAACGACGCCTGGCACCTGGCATGTACTCCATAAATGTTAGTTACTATTGCTGTTACTAGTTTGAGTTAATCTGACATTTCTTATTTTGGAAAGATAGAGAATAACTGCCTACCTTTTAGCATCAGTGTCTAACTTGAACACTTAGTGTCTTTGGACTCTGACATGGATTTTTATATTCAAGAAATTACTGCTGTAACACAGTGTGGTAATACAATGGTGAACTTTACTGAGAAGTTTCAAGCATCATGACCTGAGGAAGTATTTTCAGTTCAGTTTATCGAAATACTTCAGTTTTCCAGCTGGATCTGGGATTATCTGTTAAAGAAAAAAAATTATTCATTTAAAAAGCCTAAGTACATCATTACTATGACATTAGTTGCCCATCTGTTGACTAAAGAAGATAATTGTGTATCAAATTATATATGTTTAGGAAAACCTGGATTTGTCATACCTGCTAATCTCAGCTATCCCAAGAGGCAAATCATTTGTTAGTCAATTAACATCTGTACTCAAGCACCCCCAGATTTACTTACAGCTCTTCTTTTGGCCACCAGGCTTTCATGGCATCTTCAGGTTTGATCTAATTAAGTCAAACACATTAAGAGAGCATGGCTACAGATGTTAATGTATTTTTAAAGTCATCTGCTGCTGAAGTGATGGTATGCTACAATCTGAAAAGGGGGTAGTGTGTTCAGCTGGATTTTTTTGGAGGTCTAGAATGTAACCTTTTAATCTCAAACTGCAAAGTAAAAGAAATACTCTAAAAATAGCCTGAATAACTATTTACTGAATGGAAAAATACTCTAAAATAAGTGCTCCCTCCTGGAGCATTACAGCCCTAGAAACCTCCTGGACTTAAAAAAAAACTCTCACATTAACTGTTACTTGCGAGTTAGAGGTAAAGTATCTCTATCCCTATATAAAAATATAATCCTAGGGGTTTGTGCCCCCCCCAAAGTTAATCCAGTAGATAGTCAACATGTTTTCTGAAATGTCAACTCCTCATCCTATGATACCCTTCTGAGTTAATCTGTCCTTGGGAGCTCTTGCTCAGCACTTGCCTGTGATCGAAGGTGGTGGTGTTCATTTGTCACTGCTGGTTTTGCTAAAAAAGCTCCAAGGCAAAGTGCTCCTTATGCTGAAGACCTATCCAGAAATGCTTTTTAAGCCTTCTCAGGTGATGCCTGCAGCTTCTATTCATATTTCTATTTGTAAGCCTCACAATTCATAATTGTAAACTAACCTAGTGACTAAGTTATAAACTACCTAGTGCTCAAAGTACCTTTAATGCGTAACTTCAAACCCCCTCTGAGAGCCATCAGATCTATGTAGAGGTAGAGGTGAATAATTGGTATTGTAACATCAACTTTGATCCTCAGAGGCAAAGGTGTTTTGCAAACCCATCAAATCAGTGAAATATTACTTTACCTAATCTGTGTAAGCTTACAGAGTACATTTCTACTTCTCATTGTCTATTACTAACCATGCTTTTTTCGGTTTGTTAAGGAAGAAAGTCCTTATTTTATAATATAATTTTATAATATAATATAATTTTATATTATAATATAATTATAATATAATTTTATAATATAATCCTTATTTTATGTCTGTATTTTTCTTTTACTCTAAGATAATGATTTCTCCCTCCAATGCTCTAGTATTTTTCAATTTCCTAACTACAGTTTGTGTAAAATTCTTGATTTTTACATGAATGTTATTTTAAAAAGGTAGAGACAAGTTTCCAAATTGTCTTTTGGCCAGAGACTACTTCGGAGATTGTCTGTAAATTATACAGCCTTCCTAAATTAATGTACCTGTTTCAGTCTTTTCTTCCTTCAAATGACAAGGAGAGAAGCATTAGCTTCAGGGTTAACTGAGGCAGATTTTCTCAAAAGCTTTTTACTATACATAGAGAAGTTTTGCTTGTGACTATTTTCTTTGCCCTGAATTTATTCTACTAAGTTTCCACTGTTCCTCCTGCTTTCTAAATCATATGTTTCTCTGGATACTTGGCTTTAAAGTTCACAGTACTAAGTCCCATGTTCTGCTTCTCCAGTTTCAGCTGCTCTCCCTCCAGTCCAAAGAAGCATGTGCTCCTAGGAGCTCTGCCTAGCAGCATTGACTTCCCTTTACAAAATCAAGACAGTTCTATTACAAGGAAAGATTATCCTGGGGTTGGCATTTTTTTTTGGCTCTGGCCACCCGCTTAACAGAAAAATCAGTTTGACTTACTGTTTCACTACCAGGTTTCCAACCAGCAGGGCAGACTGAAAGAACAGAAATTGGCAAAAGACAGTTAGAACTCAGTTCTCTTCAGCAACTCGGAGCTTTTCTTTTTCCAAATAAAGCTGAAAATAGAGCCTATATTAATGAGAACATTTCTAGGCCACTGAACACTTGACTTCTGTCAGCTTACCTGCTCATACCAAGGAATTTTAGTCATAGAGCTTATTAGCAGGCAGCTAATCTACTTTCATTTCTGTCAGTTATGTTTAGTTACATTTATAATATAAGAAACCAAAATGAGTCTTCCTCTCATAAAGTTGGAAAGTTTGGGAATCTGATGAACTGAAAGGTCTGAGCACAGCAAAAATTCTTCGAATGTATATTCCCTTAAACTTATCTGCTGTGTCCTGCAGTATTTTGTACTGATGCCATGGTTCACTGTCCAAAGAGACTTTAAAATTATTCAGAAGGTAGGATTTTCTCCTTGATTTGGAATGCGGCCTGAGCCAGGCACCAAGTTACATTTTTAAAAGGGATATATAACATATGTTCTACTTTAAGAAGAATCTGACCTTTTCCGTTTGGCTACTGCAAAAACTTGGGGTGAAAGGATGAACTGATGGATTACTAGTATGATGCTGAATAACCTTAAGGATTACTGAATTACTTTGAGGAAAAAAAAGGGAAATCAAATAATATAAACATGCAAATAAAATGTACATTACTAAACATTGCCAGATTGGCTGGTACATTTTAACTTTACAGAAACATAATTTGAAAATTTACAGTAGCAGAAACCTTGAGCTCTTCTAAAAGGACTATGAAAATAATACTATTCCCCCCTCCTCTTCAGTAAGTAGACTATATTAGTGATATTTTGTTAAAAGCACTTTAAATTATAATTTGATCTGCTTAAAAGATCTAATAATCTGAAAACAATCAATCAGAAGACTTTGGAATCATCCAAATTACTTTTAAGGTAAGAAACCAAACTAATTATGCTACTATCTCTCAAACTGAAAAATCAAAAGGCCATGATGGTTAGAAGGAAAGGGCACCTTCTCCGTGTTTGTCGGTGTACTGGAATGCTTGAACCAAACGCAGTGTCTCATCCACGGATCTACCCACAGGAAGGTCATTCAGAGTAATCTGTCTTAGGATTCCTTTGTCATCAATAATGAAAAGACCTCTGTAAAACATAGAACGGTAAAGGTGTGGGCACGTGTTCTCAGTGAAGACAAATACTAGTTAATGTGAATCCCTGTTCCACCCACAGAAGGATGTTATCCAGAGCCCAGAACACACTGCCTACCTACTTAGCTCTATGCACGTGTCCACACCCACATACCCATGCTTACCTACTGTATATTTTGGGATTATCACTGTGAAATGGTAGCTTTAAAATTTGTTTTTTGTCAATGAAATGTACTGTATTGTTTACAGTGGAATCTTCATGTGTACTAGGTTTGGGATTGTAATGTAAATGAAATGATGAAACTACACAGCAAAGCCTTCCTGTGGGTGAACAAGTGAGTGATCTTTCTTATCACTGGCTATTTAGAATGTCTTTGTATTTCCCTTTTCAGTGGTGGAAAAAGACAAGGTCACCAATATGGAAATTGCTTTTCCTTCTCAATCTCTCTATCGGTGATTCACTACTACAGCCTGGGGAATAATGCAATAGTTTGACCTAAAAGACCTGCTATTGAGATAGGGGTAGCACTGCAAGAGTTAAAGTATACTAGTGATAAACATTTTCAAAGGACTTTACTATCTGTTTATTTAAGTCAATATGGATTTCAACCCAATAGTTACTAAGTAGGGTGCTTACCAATTGTTTTTAGCGGTATCTTTACAACATTTTTGTAAATAGAGCATATATTTCTTGATCTAACCTTGTACCTTCTAACTCCATTTCAAGGAGGATTACAAACACATTTGTATTTATCATAGTGTAAAATCACTGAAAGGTACCTAAGGGTGTGGCCTGAGTCTTCCAGATAGACACCATAGTCCTTTGAGATCTGATGGTTCAAATCGGAAAGAAGTGGAATACTTATTGGCCCAAGTCCTCCTTGTCTTCGAGGGGTATTAATCCTGTAACAAACAGAACATTTACCTCTCAGGGTTAAGTAAATGGCATATATTAAAAGTCAACACTCTTTCTTTGCATATGCAAACACACACATCATATTCTTTCTCTAACAAAGACAGGCTAGTATACAGTCTATTTTCTTGCGCCCCCCCACTTAATATATTTATATCCTTTAAACACTAAATATGGAGATATACATCACATTTTTAAATGTATAGACATACTATATGTTGCTAATCTCTATTGACAGACATTGAAACTGTATCTTTTTTTTCACTTTTATCAATACTGCTGGAAAATCCTTATATTCTCAGTTTTGTACACTTGTCTGATTAATTCCTAGAAGTGGAATTAAGGATCAAAGGATATGCAGTGTCATAAGCATAACCTTAAAATTGTGATTGCAAGACATAGCCTTGTGAGACAGGCAGAATGCAACTGGATGGCATTTTCATGTGCAGAGAGACAAAGAAGTGTGAAGTCCACTTGAAGCAGCAAGGAAGTTACTTATAATCTCACAGCATCAATCTTCAGATTTAAGTATTCTGTAACTTGAAACCAAAGGATGTGGACTGGGGCCTCAAGGGCAGGACACTGACACAGCAGCTAGAAAACGGGGAAATAATGCTCCAGATGTCTGCAGCCCTAGTTCTGACATCCATATACATGACATCTCATATACAGCTGAGAATGTATTCCCAAAGCTCCCTTGGGAAAGCAATCTCAAACTTTTTGGAATGACGTAACTTTTTCCTTAGTGGATTTGTGTTTTCATTATTTAATTTAAATAATTTAATTTTTATTTTTATTATTTAAGTTCTTGGGAAGGTTTGTCTGAAAATTGAGATATTTAAATCAAATATATTAAATATATAACGGCGTCTTAAAATACTTCAGAGAATCAATTACTTAAGGGAATGTAAATTAAATTTAAATTGTAGCTCCTGAACTAATTAAAATTTTACATACATATGCACATATATGTACATATAATTTACACTTATTGCTATTTACATTTAGTTACATATATACATAATGTGTAAATGAAGAAAAACCTGTTTTGAATTTGTTACTTTAATGAATTGAATGTTAAGTTTTAAAACCAAAATAATTCTGAACAATCTTTATTGTGCATAAGATTTTATGAACAAAATTGAGGACGCTGTTTAAAAACTCACGTTTGACACAACATTGTAAAATGACTATAACTCAATAAAAAAATGTTAAAAAAAAAGAAAAACTCATGTCAACATGCACATTTCAAATTTTGAAACATGTTGCCTAACTGCTCTCCAGAAATGCTGAATCAAATGTGTATGTGACAGTATTATTTCTTTACACCTTTGTCAACACTAGATGAAATTCTTAAATATTTGAACTGTTGGCCAATCAGGGAAAAAAATGGCATCTTTTGTCAGTTTAATTTTCAGTTCTTTGCAATTAATTAGGTGGAACATCTTTTCATGTTTAATGAACTAAAAAATTATTTAAAGAATTATTTTAAAAGATCATTTCTTCTTAAAAAGTAATAAAAGCTGTTTTGAATTTGACTTAAACTAGACAACTGTGTAACAGAGAGAAATGATATTTTAAACATTTTCCTCCAGATTAAAGTTACCCAATTAGTCATAATAATCATACAATTCATTAGTTTTTGCTATGGATATTACATCTTTTGAATTTGACTTGTTTTTCAAAATATGAAATGTCCTATTAAATTGTTCAGCATTTTACCATACTTTCATTGAACTAGTAGCTCTCAGATAAATTTATTCCTGAACTGTCTGATAAATAACTATATTCCTGTCATGTTAAGAGTTGTCTGCCCATAATTTAAGAGTATATCCATTCTTTTCCCTACAAATGTTAAGCGTAAGATACTGACCAGGCCAAATGGGTAAACTGTGAATCCACAGAGCATGCTACAACTTCAGTGTTTATCGATCTGAATTCCTCAATTCTATCACCAAAGGCGATAATTTCAGTTGGACACACAAAAGTGCTGAAAGTTAAAAAAAATCGTTATCTTCAAAATACACAGATACCTAAAGTTTTGAATGATTTTGTTTTTATAAACACCTTTAGTATATAAAAATGAACATTAAGAACAATTTATGAACCTTCTCAAGATGTAGTCTAAAACACTGTCATTTGATCAAATATCATTTAATTAAAAAAGTATATTACAGAGTTCCCAATTACATCTTGATAAACTATATAAATTAATGGATCAGAGATGAACCAATGGTCCCTTCTTATGGCAGCACCCCCATTTTGTCAGCTTTTGTTCAATAATACTTTACATAGTGCTTTACAGCTTTTAAACATCTATACAAATTTTACCTCATTTCACTTTTTCTTAAACCTTCCTATATGAACCCCATGAGCTAGATGCATCTGTATCAATTTTGGAGATGAGGAAATCCTCTACCATTGCCCTCCCTTTCTTGAGAAGGTCCTCTTCTACCTTGTCTCCCAGTCCTTTTGTCAGAAGGGCATGTTTGGAGACTACTACCTTAGGGGAGTATTTTTCAAACCATGTTAGGGACTCCTTAAGCCAACTTACTGAGTTCCAACCAACATTTTTAAAAAGTAAAATAGAAAATATGAGAATATGTCACACATAGTAAGTTATGAAACATATGTATACATAAGTGCATATATATGTGTGTGTGTTCAGGAGTGATATTACAAATACTTAATCATCTTAACTCAGGGTTGGTTTTAGCTCTGAGGGTTTCTGAAAGGGTGGGAAGGGCAAATTGGGGAGGGGGTTGGTATGGAAGTTTTTCAGTATTTTAAGGAGCACCAGCTGTACTGGTACAAACTGAATGTTACCCTGCATGTATGTGTTAAGTGAAAAATGTATTTCATACTGTGTGTCATGGTCAAGGAGGTCTGAAAAACAGACTCGGGACAACAAGTTCCCACGACAGCCCCAAGACAGGCTTTTCAGATGTCTCAGTTGTTCAAGTGGAAGATTGCCATATGCAAGCAAACAGTTCTAATCGAGATTATGTCCCTGGAAACCTGGGCTATGACATGTATTTTTAATATTTTCCAAAAGGTAGGAATGATTGGCCCCTGTCTTCCTTCCTATTGTCCCATGAAATGCTACCTAGAGAGATATTTGCCCAACTTAAAGTTTTGGCAGAAAACTAAAGGGTTACATTTGTGACTTTTCTTCCTTGCAGACTGTGGCAAATACCCCAGGATTCTTCCTTCTCTAACCAGGCCCAGTCTGGCAGGCATTACATACAAACAGAAAGAAGCTCTCTTAGCTCCTTGCCCGAGAAGACCATTGCTAACATCATGCTCTAATTAGATACATCTTACTCATTACAGAGTTTTAAATAACACTGGAGAAACAGCATACTTGCTATGTTACACTAATTTCACAATTCAGGTTTAGCATCATGCATATTTAACATGTGTTACTTTTTGGTTTTACAGCAACATGAAATTAGAAGGCCTATCATTTTATATAAAAACTTCTACTTCTGGTCTCTATTAAAAATTAAGTTATATCATACATTTTAGCTAGTCAAGCCAGAGTACAAGTTGATTAGAAAGAAGCAAGTTCTTACTAATTTAATAAAGATTACGTATTATGTAGATTCATGATTTGTTTTAGCCCCAATGTACAAATTTTTATGAGAATTCTATTTGGATTAGAGTAGGGGTCAGCAAACTTCACTCCACAGGCCAAATCCAGCCGATCTTAATTTTTTTAAATAAAGTTTCAGTGGAGCACAACACTATTCATTTGTTATTGTCTATGGCTGTTTTGTGCTACAATTGCAATGTTGAGTAGTTGCAATAAAGATCATTTCAACACTAAAACATTTACTATCTGGCCCTGTACAGAAAAAGTCTGCTTACCCCTGGCCTAGTGACAGCCTAAAAGACAGGAGCTTAAGTATATCCTCCCTGGAAGTTTAAATTATATTTACAGAGTTCTAGATTAGTCCTAACGGAAAAAGGACCTTAATAATACAGTGGCAAAGACAGAAGAATCTTCTTACTTTTTGTAACCAAAAAATATATTTAAAAAAAGATAGAAGTTGGGATAACTCTCTTTGGTATCTTTTCACTTTCATGGAATTTGAAAAACACTCAAAATTAAATCCTCAATGTGTCTAAAGCTGCAAGAGTATTTACTTTGAGTCAACTTTCTATCTACAAGTGTTCACTGTCACACAGTGAAAGAGAACTCCCCATAACCATAATTCATATTAATAGGTATTATTCCTTAAGCATTTGCAATATTTTCAGGAAAATGTTCAAATCACAGGAAAGCAACAGATGCAGCAAAGAATACAAATAATAAAACCATAGTTAAATGGCATCACTAGAGAAAAAGACATACATTTTTCAGTTATCAGATTTGTCGCATAAGTTTTGTTATTAAATGCTTTCTAAAATAGTCTCAATCCATTTTCTTGCATTAATGAATATAACTGTGGTTTTTCTCTAATGATTAATTATGTTAACTCAATCATGTGGATATAAGTATAAAGTATTGGGGTCAATGGTTATGATTCTGGAATACCCAGTGGGTATTACTTTCTTGAAAAAAATTCATCTCAGCTTGTCCTTTAAGAACAAGTGCTAAATAAAATAATGTCTAACTGTTGGATATTCTTGAATAATGACTGATATTGACTGAGGTTTTGCTAGCTGCTATATACACGTATTACTTACAAATCAAGTGGATAGAAGAAAAAAACCAGGTATTTTCCACGATAATCAGTTAACTTCAGCTCCTTAAATTCTCCATTTATCACAGCTGTTCCTTCCCAATAAGGTGCTGGCTTGGAAACTAAGAAAAAAATATGATGTTCTATGACAACGAGAAGTTTGGTGGGATGACAGAAGAACATCTTTAGGAAATCACTAAAAATTAAGGCTTCTAAATCTTTGGACCTCTTCAGCATCGCGGTGATGCTGATGGACTTCTCAGGCTAGTGTTATTGAACACATAAAATAAAATACTTAGAATTACAAAGGAGACCAATTATGCTGAAATGCAATTATCAAAATATCAAAAACCAAATTGGTGATATAATAATATTTGTGCCCTATTATTAACACTTTAAAACTGCAAGATCTAGCAGTTATCTCATAACTAACCACCCAGGATCATGATGAGTATAAATAATGCTTCAGTATACTTGGAACAACCATAATGTGGCATGAAAACATCTGTGATTATACTGGAGACAGGTACAAGCAAGTACTGTTGAAGCTAATGTGGTTTGTTGCTGATGTTCATAATGGAAAGAAATGTTAAATTTTAGTTGGAGGTTAGTGAAATTGAAGACTTTGTCTCCCATTCACGCTCACAGACCCCCTACATTCCTTCCCTGCACTAAACCTTACTGGATACTTCACTGTAACCACTCCAAGTCAATCGCCTTCCTACATTTCAAGTAATTAGATTTTCCATTCTCTAACAGCAGTCTTCCAGATACACTAAATTAAACATTTTCCAGTTTCTCACATATACACGGAGGGCCTGCTGCTACCTTCAAGGAGCAGGAAATTTGCAAATGTCAGGCTAGAAGTGTAAAAATCCCAGACTATGGGATTACTTTTCAGGGCTTTGAAAGAGGAGACCCCCTTGAATAGGTTTCAAGTGACCTAATGGAAATTTAATAGCTCACACTGCTCTCTTGTAAGGGTATGCTGTAATTCTAGCCAACACCCCTTGATAATTATGTACCTGGATCTTCTGTTAACACATTCAGATAGACTTAAATTTTCAGAACCATTACATACATTAAAGCCAATACTTGCTCCAAAGTCTGACTAAGGTTCCTAGAAAGTAAGGCTTGTAATAGCCAGCATTTATTATATTTTGTATAATAGCCAGCATGTTTGGTCACTTCGAAAATAAAGACAAACTTAAGATGAATTTCTCTGTGAAGTTAATATATAACATGTGATTACTTATCATGAACCAGCAGCCTAGCTCACAGAAATGCCCTGCTCTGATTAGATAAAGGCCAGAAGGGAGAATTCGATAGAAGAAGGATACAGAACTATATATGCTTTACATACGTTACTTAAAATGCTACTGAAGTGTGAGGTGATAATTGTAATGACGTGCTACAATGATAGCCCTTAATGATTGTAGCATATTGGGAAAACCAATAAAACTGAAAAATTTTGTTCTGAAAATCTTGATTTTGGAAATTTGGGGTTTCTGATTTAAGAACTGCAGTGTTCAAAAAAAAGTGTCATCAATTTCTAGGGCAAAAAGAATGCCGTTTGCTAAGATCTACAAATGGAATTTCCAAAGCAATCCCTTGAATCTATTAAAAAACAAACAAAAATTGTCCCAAATATAAATCATATAATTAACAAAGATATTGATTGGCAAATGCAGAGCAGTATAAAGAATATTTAAATCCCCTGTCCCCATAACCCCCTCCAATTTAATTACTGTTAACATTTTGATGTTATTTCCTTCCAGTCTTTTTTAAACATACAAATTTGGATCATGTAGCACCCCACTTAAAAAAAATGAAACAGTAGATCATGAACAGCTTTTCATGTTACTAAAAATTATTTGAAAGTATTAATAGCTCCATAATATTACATTTTATGAATAAAACTCCTGGTATCTTTAATTCTAGATGAGCCTACCTATGACAGAAATGTAGCAAATACCTAAAATTTGAAAAGGTTTGCTGGTAGAGGGAAATCTCTTGCTACTATTTTTGGCTTCCATGAGCAGACTTGGATGGGATTTGTTATGGGAAACATATATAATGCCAGTAAACACTTAACTGGCTGACATATTTCAAAATATCTTCCCAGGCAAGTAAAACCAACGGGACTGGGAAATATTAATTTTAAAAATGCAAGACTTGCTTTTTTAAAAACAAAAATCCAAAAATAACTTTCAGTAGGAAAGAACTGCAAATGTTTAAGGAGGCAAAACAGTTTTTTTTTCATTTATCACTCCCACTCCATCCTAAGTCATAAGAATATCCCATGTAACACTGGGGATTCAGAATTGTGCAGCATTACTTTTTCCACTGAACATGGGCACGGAACATGCTGTAACTGGACCACAAAAGCCAATAAACATCTTCAGAATGCCAAATGGTCAGTAGGAAAAGCAGGTTACTTAAATGCGAACAAGGGACAGTTTTTATCTTTTAGCCCCTAGCCACTTCTTTTTGGCTAGTCTTAACATCCAGATGCAGCAGGCCACGACTTTATCAGTATCTACTTAGTGTGACGTGTCCTTCCTGAAAGTGGTCATTAGCTGTGTACATTAGACAGAAATGCAAATAACCAAAAGGCAAATTGGCAGGACACAAATTTGGCACTAGGTTTATCATCAGCCCAAGTGCATTACTTCTAACCTCCTTTCCTCGGTTTCTCTACAAAGAACCTCCACAGTCCACACTGTAACAAGTTCTTCATTTCTGAGAAACACAAAGAATACCCATTAACTATACAGGTTTTGGGGAAGGTGGCTTTGAATACTCTCTGTAAGATGCAACAACAACAAAAACAAAAAAAAAAGAAAAATGAAATGTTTATCCTCCTGAGCATTTTGTTTAGTCACTTTTCTGTTTAGTCAAACTTTCTGTGAATCATTATTCAACTTATCAATGCATTCTTCCCCGAAATAGTACTCGAAAACAGACGCGATGTGTTACAGGCACTTTGCAATGTCTGAGGAAGTGTTTCAGTTTGCACAACATCCCCGATGCCTGCAAGCCCGGGACCAGGGCCACGCTCGTCCCCTAATCTGCGGCTTTTGGGGTAACCACTACTTCTTCCAAAATCTGATTAGTGGAACCCATCCCTTTCTTCACACCTGGAACCCCCCTCCACCTCACAGGAGAGAGTCAGGCTCCCCCCTGGGATTGAAGGCAGCCCAGGGGGTACCGCCAAAGCCAGGCCCCGGGGTAGCCACAGCAACTAAAGTACACGTGTCTCCTGGCCCTCTCCACCTCCCGCCTCCCTCTGCCACCGCTCACCCCGCCTTGGCCGGGCACCACCTACTCTTGGCTTTGCTGAGGTGCAGGGAGTGGTCGGCGACCGAAACCCGGGACGCCTCCCCCGGGTACACTTGTCCACCCGCATAGAAGTGGCACTCCTCTTCGCGAGTTCGGAGCCTCTCCTCTGCCTCCGAGCCCCGCAGAGCTTCAGCCGGCAGCAGAAAGAGCAGTAGCGGCAGCAGCAGTAGCCTTCGGCTGGGGCCGGGGGCCGGAGTCGTCGCGGGTAGCGGCGGCGGCGGCGGCGGCGCCTCCATGACCACGCGGGTGCAGTCGCACGTCCCCTGGCTCCAGAGCTGCTTCTCCCGCCGCCAGGCAGCTACAACTGTGCGCTCAAAGCGCGGCCTCGCGAGACCTGCTTCGCCTTCTCCTCTCCCCCCACCCCCGCTCCCCGCGTTCCCGGCTTCCCGGGCTCCCCCTCCCCCCGCCCCGCCACGTGGGCGGCAGCCCCGCCCGCTCGTCCCCCTGCTTGCGTTTGCGCCTGCGCCCTGGGGCGGGCCAGGGTCGGGAACTTAGCCTAACTCTGCAGGGCGGCGTTGCCCGTGACTGGTCTCACGCGCCTCGTCTCTGGCACTGTTTTAGACATTCTTTTACGCTCTTCTCGTCCACAAAGCCTCACCACCGTACATCATCCCCCGCAAAGTGAAACTAACCTATAAGCCTTTGAATGGCTTGCATTTTATACTTCTAATAGGGACTTTTTTCCTTGAAGTGATCCGTGTTAACAGTGCCATGACTCTCCCCAACCCCCGCCCCTAGTTGCAGCCCTTTTAAGTCCTGGGAAAACTTGAAGAAAAGCCTAACCATTTACTTAGGCAACGCAAACAGGGGGTTTGGTGACTTAAGCCTGTCTCAAAGGTGTCTTTTTTTTGACTTTGAAAAGTTCCCAGAAAACCAAACTTTCTCCCAACACAGTGTAGTTCCATCTTCTGGCAATTACCCCATCACATTACAGGAGGCTTCAGCAGCCTCTCTGCCCCAAGGGTCCCTTCTGTTTTCCTGTGAGCTACAGTCATCTTTATGAATCCCACAGAAGCCATTCAACAATGTCTTTCCTCTGTTAGACTGTCAGCTCCCTGGGGTCAAAATCGATGTCGAATTCTTGTTTCCCAAGGCACCTGGCGCATGGTGAGCATTAATTCAAGTTGCTCTCACATATTATTATATGCTTACTCCTTGTGACAACCCTTGAAAGTAGATAGGAAACCTGCCCTTTCCAAACTCACCCCTCACTCCAGTCCTGACCATTGTAGAACCCGGAAGAGTTTGTAGCGAATAAAGCTAAAGGCCTCTGGTCCACTCGTCCGTCGCCCTCTCCCGCAATCCCCCCCACCCCCACTCCGCGGGTATTTGCGCCTGCGCCGTGGGGGCAGACCAGGGCAGCGCCGTGGGGGCAGATCCAGGCCGCGCCGCGTCACCCAGCTCTGTAAACCTTTTCTTGGCGTCGACAGTGGCTGGTGTCCTGCCTCTCCCCCCGACCCCGATGCCTGGCCGCCCTCATGGTTGTTTTAGGTCCTGCTTATCCTTCCAGGTCCATCTCTTCCACAGAGCTTCACCGGAGACGGGCCTCCCGCCATTGCCGTGATTGGCCGTCCGCCATTACTGGTGACTGGTAGGTTTTCGACCCTCACAGCCTTCCGCGGCCACCTCCCCTGCAGAGCGTCGCTACCGCGCACCACCCTTCCTTCCCGCCCCACAAAGCTGAAACTAGCCCTTCTGTCTCCAAATGGCTTACTTTATACCTTTAACTCCCTCACCCCGGTCCTGACCATTATATGGTCTGCTTTTTGTTTTCTGTGGGCAAAGGAGGGAGCCACCGCTTTTGCTGAGGGGGGGGGGACGGTGGGGTGGGGAGTATGTCCTTACCCATAGCATTGTCTGTGACTTCTTCAGTCTCCGGGGGCCCGTTGATAGGAGTCCTTGGACGAGGCAGCTCTCGCATCTCCCATTCTTCCCCTTCCCCAGCCTCCTGCTCCACGTGGAAGGGGATTGGGGCTCGGGGGGTTCGGGACTGAGTCCCAGAGATTCTGCTCAGGCCTATGCCTCGAGGCCGGCTTCGGTGATCCATGTTGACCGTTGGACAAACAGCCTCGAAGCCTCAGTGATCTCTAGGCCCTGAGCTGGGTCTCTAAATTTAGAAACTGGGAGAGGAAGCTTGGGGAGCGTATTTCCTGACACCTCTGCTCTGGACTGAGCTGAGGTGCCCCAGTTGGCAGCAGGGGCTGCCCACCAAGTGGGCCCCAGTGAACCTCCTGCCCACTGGAGAGAGTGGCCAGGTAAGCCAGCTCCCAGGCACTAACTGTACACCCCTCAGTTCCACCGGAACCCCCTGGCAGCTGACATTCTGGGTGACAGTTGCTCTGAATCTTTCTGTCCAATGATAAACCCCGAGTGCCTGCCTGCTGCAGGTAGACATTGTGCTGTCACATGGCAGTCACAAGGAGGCTTGGGTGGAGCCCTACCCCCGAGGCACTCACCATCCAGCTGGAGTCAGCTGCCCATGTTAATAAAATAAAACCATTAGACACAGGGAGGTGGTTCTATATATATAGAAATACCTGGGGAGCTTAAGAACATTAAAGTGTATGGACCAAGCCCCAGAGATGGTGGTTTAAGGGGTGTTTGGGGGGTTGGTGTCCGAAGAGTGTATGGTTTCACAAATGGTGTGTCTGCTGAAGAATCACCGCTGATGGAGGTTAAGAGCACACGTTGTAGACTCGGCTGTTTCTAGGCTGTAGTCTGAGCTCTGCCTCTTATTGTCCTTGTGGCCTTGGGAAATTAATTTAACCTCTCTGGGCCTTCGTTTCATCTGCAGACGGGAGTCATTAATACCTTCCCCATGTTGTGAAACCAAAGTGATACAAGTTTCATGACATAAATGTAAAACCTGACGTGAATGTGGACCAGACTGAGGGACTCACTTCTAACGCACATGACAGGAGGAATGCTTTGTGACTTCTGAGTTAGGGTCATATAAAGGATAGTTTCTGTCTCACACTTAACATTACTCATTCTGAAGAGGACTTACTATTCAAAAGATTTTTTTGAGATACAGTTCATGAAACATATAATTTGTCATTTAAAAATGTATAATAAATTCAGTGACTGTTAGTATAGTCGCAGTGTTGTCCTTTCTGCTTATTGCTAATTCCAGAACCTCTCCCTCAACCCCAAGAAAGAAACCTCATTCCTATTAGCAGTTGATTCCTCCCTTCCTGCTAGCCCCTGGCAATGACTAATCTATTTCCTCTCTGTAGAGATTTGCCTATTCTGGACATTTAATATAAATAGAATCATACAACATGTGTCCTTTTGGGTCTGGCTTCTTTCACTTAAGTGTAATGTTTTCAAGGTTCCTCTCTGTTGTAGCATGTATTAGTACTTCATTTCTTTTTTATTGTAGTAAAATATACACAATACCATTTTAACCATTTTTAAGTGTATAGCTTAGTGGCATTAAGTACATTTACTTTTGTTGTGCACTCATCATCACCATCCTTCTCCAGAATTTTTCATCTTCCTAATCTGAAACTAAGCTATACTACCCCCCCAGTTCCTGGAAACCACCTTTTTATTTTCTGTCTCTGAATGTGGTTGCTCTAGGTACCGCATATAAGTAGACTCATAAAATATTTGTCCTTTTCAATCTGGCTTCTTTCACTTAAACTTAATAGTTTCAAGGTTCCTGCATGTTGTAGCATGTATTGAATAGTATTCCATTGTGTAGATATACCAATTTTATTTGCCCATTCATAAATTGATGGATATTCAATTTGTTTATACTTTTAGACTATTATGAATAATGATGCTATGAACATTCATGTGCAAGTTTTTCTGAGAACATATGCTTTCAATTCTTAGGTATACATCTAAGACTGGAATTGCTGAACTATATGGTAACTCTATACTTAACTTTTTGAGGACCTGCCAAAGTGTTTTCCACAGCAGCTGTACTATTTAACATTCACACCAGCAATGTACGAGGGGTCCAGTTTCTCCACATCCTCTTTGCTTCTTGTCTGTTTTTTTGATCACAGTCATCTTAGTGGATGTGAAGTGGTATCTTCGTGATTTTGATTGGCATTTACCAAATGTTTAATGATGTTGAGCATCTTTTCATGTGTATTGTCTTTGGAGAAATGTCTATTCAGATCGCTTGCCCATTTTATAACTCGGTTTTTCTCTCTATTGTTGAGTTGTAAGGGTTCTTTATATGTTCTGGATACTAAACTCTTTTATCCGATACATGATTTAAAAATATTTTGTCCCATTCTCTGGGTTTTCTTCTTACTTTATTGATAGTGTCCTTTGGTGCAAAAGGTTTTAGTTGTGATGAAGTCTAATTTGTCTATATTTTTGCTTGCTTGTGCTTTCTTGTCATGTTTAAGAAGCCATTGCGTAATCCAAGGTCATAAAGTTATAAACCTGTTTCCTTCTAAGAGTTTTATGGGTACAGCCTTTACATTTAGGTATTTAATCCTTTTTGAGTTAATTTTGTGTATGTTGTGGGGTAGGGGTCAGGACTACTCTTTGAGTACTTACTGTGTGCCAGACACTGTCATTGGGGGGCAGTAATAATACAAGAGACATGTCCTATGATTTTTGAGCTGAAACTCCAAGGACACTCACAGATATTAGTCAATGGTCACATACATGTCTAAACGTAAATTTGGCCACATACTGTTTCTGATTTATAATGCAGGCCCAGAAACTGTGAGCATTGTGGGAAAAGGGTACACCCTCATGTGGTTGACAAAGTTGCATCTGTGATATGGAGGAAATCCCTGTCTGACACTGTCATGGGGACATTTGCAAGTTCCTTGAGAGACCTCAGAGTGTAGGCTCTGTCACATCGAGTGTCTTTCCTTTGAATAGTCACTTAGACTCTTCCTCAGTCCTAGGCCTTTTGTGACCCATTACTGTGTTGGGGTCCTTCTGCTCCCCTCGGTGGCCCACTTGGCTGCTTTTCCTTCTGTGATAGTCTCAGGCCATCATTTTTGTGGGGTCCACATTTGTTCCCTGGAAACACAGATTTTTTTCTGCATTTGTGGGCAGTTCAGTTTACATACAAGTCTGCCATTTTATTGTCCCTTCTGCCAGGGACAGTTCCAGCCCCAGCCTCTAGAGTTTACCTGTCTGAGTCAGAAACTGATTCCTAAGATCCTCAACCTACAGGAGACACGAGCTTTCTGAAACTTTCTGTTACTTGCTTGAGGTAGCCACGTTTATCCCTCTCTCATTCTAGGAGAAGCCATCCACAAAGTCACAAGGACACCCAGGCAGCCTCTGGAGAGGCCTGTATGGGGAGAAACTGAGGCCTCCCATGAGCTCCCATTACCAACTTGCCAGACTTGTGACTGCACCTTCTTGGAAGCAGATCTTCCAGCTCCATTCGCTTCTGCTGACTGCAGCCCTGGTGACATCTCGGCTGCAGCCTCATGGGACACCCCGGGCCAGAACCACTGGATTCATGACCCACACAAACAGTGAGTTTGATAAATTTTCATTATTATTTAATTTTACAGTTTTTTTGAAATACAGTTCATGTACATAAACTTCACAATTTTAAAGTGTACAGTTCAGGTTTTTTTAAGTGCATTTGCAATATTATGCGTATTCTGTGGTTTTGGACAAATGTATAATGACATATATCCATTGTTATAGCATCATACAGAGTATTTTTATTACTCTAAAAATCCTCTGTGTTCTGCCTTCGCTCTTTTTTTTAATAGGCAAATAACATTCCATTGTAAAGATATACTGTGTTTTGTTTATCCATTTATCAGCTGTTGGACATTTGGGTTGTTTCCACTTTTTGGCTGTTGTGAATAATATTGCTTGGAACATTAGAGGATACGTTTTTGTGTGGATGTATGTTTTCAGTTCTCTTAGGGATATACCTATACTGGAATTCAATTGCTGATCTATGTGGTAACTCTATGTTTGGCTTTTTGAAGACTTTTGACGTTTTGACTGTCAAAGTGTTTTCCACAGTGGCTGCACCATTGCATGCTCGTACTATACAAGGGTTTTCTGATTTCTCCAAATCTTCACTAACACTTCTTACTGTCTTTGTTTTTGATTATAGCCATCCTGGTGGGTGTGAAGTGGTATCTCATTGTGGTTTTGATTTGTATTTGCCTAGAGATGTTGAGCATCTTTTCATGTACTTTTTGGCCATTTATATATCTTCTTGGGAAGCATGTCTAGTCATATGTTTGCCCATTGTTTCATTAGGTTGTCTTTTTTAAATTTTATTTTTTATTGAAATGTAGTTGATTTACAATGTTAATTTCAGATATACAGCAAAATGATTCAGTTATACATATATACACATATATTTTCAGATTCTTTTCCATTATAGCTTATTACAAGAAATTGAATATAGTTACCTGTGCTATAGAATAGGTCTTTGTTTATGTTTTATATATAGTAGTGTGTGTCTGTTAATTAATTGGGTTGTCTTTTGATTGTAGAGTTTTAAGAGTTCTTTTTGTATTCTGGATACTACCACCTTATCAGATATATAATTTGCAAATGTATTTTCCTGTTTTGTGGATTGTCTTTACACTTTCTTGATACTACCCTTTGACACAAATTTTTTTTACAATTTTGATGATTCCCAGTGCAGTTACTTTTACTTTGGTTGCTTATGCTTTCGATGTCATACTAAAGATGGGCAACACAAGGTTGCAAAGACTAACAGCTGTGTTTCCTTCTAAGCGTTTTATAGTTTGTAAAAGGGGGAAGTTGATTATGAAAAGGGAGGGAGGAAAATCTAATTGCGGCCCAGGGTTTTTGGTAGGTTTATATACTTTAGAAAAACATTCATATGGAAGGTGATATTGGGGAAATGGATTCCATTAGGACTCTCTGTGCCCGGGTCCCCCTAAGAAAGTCTCATTGTAGGTTTGGGGCTCAAACCTGAGCCAGAGAAGCACTGCATTCTTATGTCTATCTCTTGGTATAATGAGTGAGAATACGATAGAAATGGGGAAAAGTAATTGGAAAAGGGGAATATGGCAGAGAAGGAGAGAAAAAAGGAGGCACGGGCGAATACCAGAAAGTTGTGCTTAGGTACAGTGAGGTAAGCTGGTGTCCCTTTATCCCATCTTTGTAGGAGTTGTTAGGGTGCGTGGAGGCCACCCCATGTATGTGACTGCCTTCGGGTATCTCTGTACCAGAATTCTCCTAGTTTTTCTCAGCAAATTTCCATATTGAATTATCTCCAGTGTGATGTTATCTCTGCAGTTTCAAGCGTGGGTGTTTAAACTTCTGGATTGTCTCAGGGAGCCTTTTTGGGTAAATTTAAAGGACTCTTAAAAAGTTTTGGTTGTAGATGCTCGCCGTGTTGACAGCTCTCTGACAATTTTTTCCTCCTCCTTCCACCTCACCTCTTTTACATCTCTGTGTCAGATAACGGGGAGTGCCGACGGATCCCATTTGAGCCCATTATGTTGCAGGCTGGTCAGCACCTCGCTGTAGGATATGGGGATATTTGACATTTGTCGTACTGGTCTTTAGAGCCTGTAATAGTTTGTAGGGCTGCCGTAATAAAGCACTACAAACTGAGTGGCTTAAACAACAGAAGTTTACTATATCATTGTCAAAGCCAAGGTGGTGGCAGAGTTCATTCCTTCTGAGAGATGTGAGGGAAAGGGGTGTTGCAGGACTCAGTCGTTGGCTTGAACATGGCGTCTTCATGTTCATGTGGTGTTCCCTCTGTGTATGTGCCTGTGTCCGGATTTCTTCTTCTTATAGAGACACATTGGATTAGGGTCAGTGTCGTGGCCTCATTTTAACTTGGTTATCTCACTAATGACCGCCTCCACATAAGGTCTTATGTTGAGGTCCTGGCGGCATTAGGGCTTCAATACATGAGTTTTGGGGAGAACACAATTTAACACATAAGTGAACCTCTCTCACGTGTCTTACCTGAGAGGACATGCATTCAGCACCTCATTCAATGCAGGCTTTCAGGGATGTGCCTTTCCTTTGACTGGGCACTAGGCTCATGCTCAACCCCTGAATTTGTGACTCACCACATTCTTGTGCTCCCTTTTTTCTTCCCAAGGGCTCCTCTTCAGTGCTTTTGTTTTAATGGAAACTCAAGTCATTCACCATGTAGAGGCCCCATGTGGACAGGAAAAACCCAATTCTTTCTTCTGAACATGGTGAAGTGCAGTTCAGTCCCAAGCCAGAGGTATTATGGTACCTTCTGGCAGATACAGTTCTAGCCCCAGGTTCCTGACTTCATTGTGTGAGCCAGATATTAATTCTTGTGTTGTTTTGCAAACTCCACAGGACATAAGATAAGCTTTCTGAAGCTCTTTGTCATTTGCTTGAAGTAAGGGGGAAATAATCTTTGTTCCTCCTTCGTCAGAGTGAGGAAGTTTACCACATTCCGTTTCTCAGGATCTATGTGTCCGCATGGAAAGCACAAAACTTACTTCTTTGGGAGGTGGAGGTGCAGGTCACTCCTCAGGAGGATCTAAATACACAGCTGATAATTACACACACATGTTATTTTAACCAGTACTGCTTGACTGTGAGAAGTCTTGTTAAGTATATGTAATTCTTTTCTGTTTTTTTCCCTTTTGTTTTCCATGTACACTTTTTTAAACATTTTTTATTGATTTATAATCATTTTACAATGTTGTATCAAATTCCAGCGTAGAGCACAATTTTTCAGTTATACATGAACATATATATATTCATTGTCAAATTTTTTTCTCCATGGGCTACTGTAAGATCTTGTATATATTTCCCTGTGCTATACAGTATAATCTTGTTTATCTATTCTACAATTTTGAAATCCCAGTCTATCCCTTCCCACCCTCCGCCCCCCTGGCAACAGTTTGTATTCTATGTCTGTGAGTCTATTTCTGTTTTGTATTTATGCTTTGTTTCTGTTTTTTTTTTAATTCCACATATGAGTGATCTCATATGGTATTTTTCTTTCTCTTTCTGGCTTACTTCACTTAGAATGACATTCTCCGGGAGCATCCATGTTGCTGCAAATCGCGTTATGTTGTCGATTTTTATGGCTGAGTAGTAGTCCATTGTATAAATATACCTCATCTTCTTTATCTAGTCATCCATTGATTGGAATTTAGGCTGTCTCCATGTCTTAGCTATTGTAAATAGTGCTGCTATGAACATTGGGGTGCAGGTGTCATCCTGAAGTAGGGATCCTTCTGGATTGTGTAATTCTTTTCTTGATTGTAGAGGGGTGTTCCTGATGAGGAAATGCCACGATAGAGCAATGGGACTGGGACAAGTGGACAGCTGGGAGCCCACCAGGCTTCCCCAGCCCAGCCATGAGGTTTCAGTAAAGCAAGAAAGGAGTCTGATTCGAGGGATTTGTAAAAGAAGGTCTCTCTACTGGCCAAGGAACTAATGGAAGTAGATGTGCTTAAAGAGACAGTACCACCTACAGTATCCCTAGGCAGCTAGTGAAAAAAACAAAGGGTACTTGATGCCTCCTTGTAGATTACCACACGCTCAATGTGACAGCAGTCTTCCTTGCCCTTGTAGTTCCAGGTATCATATTGTAGTTCCAGGTGTCACATTCTCAGACTCTATTGTGCAAACTGAAGGGTCTTGTGTGTCACAGTGGATATACTAATGCTTTTTTCAAATCCCACCGAACCTATGTGATTAGAGTCTGTTTGCCTTCATAGGTCAGATTATGTTGTATGTTAACGTGGCAATGCAGTGAGACCCACAATTTCTCACCAGCAGATAGGACAAAAACCAGGGAATGCTGAAACCTCATTGCAGGTGTCCTGGTACCATTACATGGATGAAATTACTTAAATTGGAAGGGACAAAAGCAGCAGATGGTCTGTCTTAGAGAGTTGGTCCAACTTCTTAGTAATTGGCGCTGGATTAACCTGTCACATATTAAAGAACAGCCACCTGAGTAAGGAAATGACGCACTTTGGGGTTTTGTTTTCCCTTCCTGGTATGTAATTGTTCACATTCATCCATTTGTAAAGTAATGGCTTATAGTCTGTTAATGAATGCCACTAGAGGCACTCAGAAGTATTCCTGAAATTAAGTCATTAATATAACATCCAGTACTGATAGCTCAGTCTCTTTGAGGATGTTAAGGTAATGTTGCTATTTGTGCTTTTGTTTATGGGGCTTGTCTGACACCGCAGCTGGGCATGCTTCATTTGAAAGACAGTTGCTGGCTTGTTAGTGGGTAGTGATGGACATCAAGAGAGCAACAAAGCAAGAACAGGGGTTTTTATACCCTCATATCCCTGTCAAGGGATTGGTGAGATGAGAATCCCATGAAGTGGTTATTACCTTCATGCCTTCATGTTTATGTGAAAGTGGCATATCAAGGAAAGACTTAATGGCATTAATGGTGTCTCATAGCTACAGAAAAATGTGCCCAGTCATTCTCCAGGTATGGCTATTGTAGATGTAGGGACTGGGTCATCAACTCAGGATTCTTGATGATTTGGTACACTAAGTTTCTTCTGGATGCTTGGGTCTAGTTTATTGATTTATGCACTAAATTAAAATCCAGTAGGGGATGTGGGCCAGTGTAGCTTCACAGTACCAAAGAAAACTGTTTACAGTTGTGCCTGCAATGGGAATTCTGCTCAACTAGTGGAGTCTGGGATGTGATGCTTGTTCTGGAGAATAAGCTCCAGACTGCATCTTGCTACGTTTTTACTGACTCATGTACAGCTGTTAATGCCCTGGTAGTGTGGGTTGGTGGTTGGCAGCTGAAAGACTGGATGATAAATTTTTAGCCTTTGCTGGAATGAACATTGTTAGCTGAATGCTAAAGATGCATACCATCTGTTCATGTGTTTTATGAATACCCGTGGATAAGGACCCTTGGAGGGAAATTCAGTGGAATCAGCAGCTCATCAGACATGTCCTGCCCAGGTTAGGACTAGTGCCAGCTGCATAGTAATCCATCTATGCTTTGAGACTGGGCCCCAAACAAGACCTGGAGATTTCATCATATGAAGCCATGGAATCCTGGAAATGTGCAGTGTGCCCACTGTATAGTTGAGAAGAGAGGGATCCTTGGGTCCCCTAGCCAGAAATACTAGAGCTGGTATTCTATCCTCCTTTCAAGTGTACTATTGTTCATGTACTGCAATAGATACCTTTTCTGAGTATTATTGCCAGACCCATTCCCAGAGCAGATTGGGGAATTTCTGTAATAGACTTAGGCTTTACTTCATTTTGGGATTCATTGGCTGCATCCAGTCAGACAACGATGATACCTGATTACAGGAAGAAGTACCCAGCATTTGGAGCCACTTGGGTTGTTTGCTGAATCATTGATGCTCTGTAGACTAGCCAGGTAGCAGGAACCATTGAAGGATGGCTGGGGTTCTCATAGAAGAAACTGAAGAAAGAGAAAGAGATGACTGCCACTCTGTTTTCAGTGGAACACATGCTTAAGAAAGTCAATTTGAGTTCTATATGCAGCACTTCCCCAGGAGGGAACCTCCCATTTACACAGAATGTTTAATGATATCTTTTAGAAGCAGAATAAGGAGGCCTGGGGTCATGATGGTGCAAAATATGCCTACCACATTGACAATTCTCATTGGAAATTTTATATTTCTTCCAATTAAACTATTTTATATCTTTGCGTGTGGTCATGGTATAATGCTAGTAGAACTAGTTTTGATCAGTTTTTTGCAAGGTGGCCCAGCCCCTCACGTTAGAATACAATTATATTGGTCATTTAATGTTTTGTGCTTTGGAACCTCTGCCACATCTCTTATGGTAGAGGACGTGTTGCTTTCTCCATTCTGTTCAATTACAAACTTTTGGGGGCGTGTCTGACTCACACCTCCTTCACTTGCTACACAATTAATTGTAGGCATGATGAGTACATTTCCTTTTGCACTTTCCTTGTTGTAGGTTAAGTGGTAATGCCTGTGTATTGCTATTTTCTCAGAATAACCATGAAAGAGGAGGTTTATCTGCCCAGGACATGAGATGGCACCTTCATCTGATGTGAAACCTCCTCTTCCTCTTGCTTTTGGGGTCAGGTATTTTAGGTTCTGCTCATTGTCCTGGTGGTCTTGGGAGAGACATTAAATCTTTCTGTGCCTCAGTTGCTTCACCTTTGTGTGGGAGATATTTTAACACTTTCTCTATGTATTGAAGCTGAAATAAATGATACATATAAAATCTTACTACAGCTCTGAGACTCTATTAATTATAGAAATCAAATGTTTAGATTCAGTAAAAATGAAGGAGTTCCAAAGAATGCAAGATAAAGCTCATACATATTAAGCTAGGAGTGTTGTTGGGCCATTTGAACTCTGAAAGGAGCCGCTAGTTGAATATGGACAGCTTTTGATAATCTGTCATTTGTACATGGAGTCAAGATTGGGAGGGGTGGGAGGATGGGAAAAGGCCAGATTACAAACAGGATTTTTATTTACATTTGGGGGAAAGAGCAAGAGTGAGAATCTTCTGCCTGGTGTTCCTTATTGGTCAGGCACATGTGTTTTTCTATGATAGTCTTAAAAAATCAAGGTCATGGGAGTTGGTATGTGGCTTGTGGAGCACACCTTATCCATATGGAGACAGACATTGAGGGGCTGTGATTCTGTGAACCTCATCCTTCTCCAGACATCTTTCTCCATTGCCTGTTCCATCGACCTGTTCTGTCATCGACCCATTTATTCTTTATACTGCATCTTCACCTTTTAATGTTCTGCCCTGGTCACACTCATACAAATTAATCTACCAGCACTCGATCTTATATTAAGTATGTCATTTCCAGAATACTTTTGAGTACTTATTATGTACCAGACACTCTTATTTAGGAGGCAGCATTAACCAAAGGGATGTGTTTCTGCTTTTAAAGAGCAAATTTTGGGGACATTGTCAGTAATTTATAGGAATATTATATAATTATAAAACTAAAATGCTTATTCTGAAAGAAAAATATAGACTGCTGTGAGGGTCTGTAGCAAAAACAAGGATTTATTCTACAGTGGGCTCAGAGCGGGTGAGTGAGTCATCAGGGAACACGTTCCTAAGAGGGAAATTTTGAAGCCTTGTTGACCATGTGGTTGTCACTAGATGAAGAAATCCCCTGGGTAGAGGGCAGAGTCAAGGATGAGGAACGAGCGTTTCAGAGGTCCAGAAGACGACAGTATGGAAGGTTTTGACACTGGAAGGGCTAATGTGAATCCCGGGACCTGGGAGAGACACAGAAAGTGTGTGTAATATGACTTACCCACCTTAATTTAGAGATCAGGAATTTCAGCTTAGGGAAGAGCACTGTACTGGGAAGTGTCACCTGGTATGGGTGTTCTGGGTCCAGAGCCTTTGTTCCTGTCAGCTTGTCCAGTGCCTCTTAACTATTGAACATTAGTCAGTCTTTCTGAAGCACTTTGCCAGTGGTTTTCTGGCAAGCAGGGAAACAATCTTTGTTCCTCCCCCATGAGTCTGTGGAGGAAATTTCTAGCGTGCTGACAACTCCTTCTAACATTTTTTTTCTCCTTCCAACTAAATAATTTTATATATCTGGGTTGGGTGATAGGCTAATTCATTTGATTCCGTTTCTTTACAAGGTGGCCTAGCACTCATTTTAGATTAAGGGGGTATTTGTCTTTTTTTTTTTTTTCTGTCTTGGCCTTTGGCGCATCTGGCAGTGTCTTAGTGAGAGGGTGTATGTTCCATGTCTAGTTCAATACAGACTTTCAGAAATGTGTCTGACCACAGCACCTTCACTCACTGCAGCCTGAATTTTTGCACTGTGGGTGCATATCCATATGTTCCTTACGTATTTGAAACATTCCCCTGTAGTCTCCAGTCAGATAACTGTTAATCTTTCCTCGTGGTGGAGCCTGTGTACTGCTGAAAAGCAGAGATACCCTCAGAAAGGAAATTTACCTTCCCCACTGCTTGTGGGGGTGCAGGTGAAACTTTCTCTAAGATGTAGTGAATTGGTATTTGGCTCAGGGAACAGACTTCATTCACATGTAGACAGTCACTTAGGGGATGTGATTCCATGAGCCCCAGAAATCACACTCATCCTCATTGTCTTCCTATAACTCATGTCCCGTAGTCCAAAATTTTGCCATTATCACATTTGTTTTTATATGTTTCTATGTTCCCATGCAGTGTCTTATTCATAATTATAGAAAATAAGACACTGAAAATGCATGTTATATTAACTACTTAATTTCAGGGCTACTTTTGAGTGCCCATTATGTCTCTGGCACTTTTATTTGGCAGGCTGCATTAATCAAAGAGAGATATTTCTGCCTTTTAGTAGCTAAAATTTTAGTTGATCTATCAGGAACTTGGGGAATGCTCATGTAAGTAGGTAACTACAGTGATAGGAGATCTGTATTTTCTGAAGGATCAGTACAGACTGCTATAAAGGCTTCTAGCACAGAACTCAGGACTTTGCCCTGGGCAGTGTTGGGGTGGTTGAGTGAGTGGTCAGTGAAGGCTTTCCTGAGGATGTGATATTTGAGTACCTGAAGATGAGGTGGGTGTCATTTGCTTAAGATGGAGCAAAAGCTCACCACACTGTCTTTTTCTGGGCCCATGTGTCCTCCATGGAGTACACACAGTGTCCTTCTCCAGGAGGTAGAATTGCAGTTCACTTGCCAGTCAGCTCCCCTTTGAACCTTCTGTCAGGGGCTACTCCAGCCCTAGCTTCTCTTCCTACCTGACTCAGACGCTAGTCCCCATGTCCCTCTAACTCTAGTGAAATGAACAAATGAATGCTTATTATGAAGCATTCATAAATGAGTGACGCTTATTGAGGCTGTTGCTTTTTTGTCAGCCATCCTATCCCTCATGCAGTAGTCCACCATGGGTCTCTAGTTGTGCAAGTCAGAGTTCTGCAGAGAAACACATTTCAGGTTATGGATGGAGCCGGCTTCCTTCCAGAATGGGGTGATCTTATGACTTAGGGGTGTCCCAGGAGGACGAGCCCCTGACTGTTATCCATGGGTAGGGCATCAGCTCTGCATTTGCCATAGTGACCTTGCACATATCTATATAGGCCATACAGGGGCAAGTGTAAAGCACAGCTCATCTGAGTCTAACAAAATGCCTAGAGGTAAACCTGGAATGCGAGAGGGTGGGAGACCTGTGAGGAAAGCCTCTAAGGCTGTGTCCCACTTGCCTTCCTATCTCCCTTGAAAGGTTGTTATGGGGCATTTTCTCTTCCACTCGACAGTCTTTAGGTCTGGGGCTTTCTGCTGTCCCCCTTTCCTGATAAGAGCTGCAGAATAGAAAACACTATAGTGTCTGACATTGGTTTGCTATTGCAGACCACATTGCTAAATTCTTTAGTGATAAGGAGGCACGTGACCTTTGACCTTTGTCCCGGGGACCTCTGCTGATTTGCATAGATGCTTTGAAAGGAAAGAACCCCATAAGTCTAAGAAAAACATTTCTTCGTTGTTGCCTATGTATCTGTGTCACCAGTAAATTGAATCTGCTTCCTTCAGATGGGTGGCCATGACCGCAGATAAAATACTCCCTCCTGAACTGGGGTGGCCAATTACACAGAGATGAAATGAGGTCTGCTCCTATAGGACCAGGGAGGAAGGGATAATAAAGGATAGGTTTGGGCACTTGCTTAACAAGACTGTAGATGTCTCCCCTGCTAGTCCTGACCGTTATGATGGAGGGGAAGGAGCTGAGATCACCTAGTTGCCTAATGACTGATTCCATATTCCAAGCCAGTCTGGCCACAACTACCTTGCTGATGACAGGAAGAGGACCAAGAGACCTAGACCCCTTGCTGAGATTTGTGCTATTTAGACAGCTGTTTATCGAATACATTCAGTACCACCTTTCAGTACCTCAGATCTCTCTTATAAGAACAAAGAGTGGGGGAGGGTATAGCTCAAGTGGTAGAGCGCATGCTTAGCATACAAAAGGTCCTGGTTCAATCCCCAGTACCTCCTCCAAAAATAAATAAGGAAACCTAATTACCTCTCCCCACCAAAAAAAAAATCTTAAAAAAATAATTCAAGCATTAAAAAAAAAAGAACAAAGAGGCCTAGGGTAGGGGTTGGGAGCCTTCCTTCTTTAGCTGGAACAAAAGGCTTTTATCTTATTCAAGGTGTTTTATAGACCTGATGGCACTCAAAGTTGTGTAACCTTTCAGCTCTTGGGGACACTAGGGCAAAAGTTACTGTGGTTCTTAGAAGGTACCATGGATATGGTAAAAATTTCATGTTAGATGTGGGTATAACTCTCAGATTGGACTGTGGAAAGATGTGAGTTTATGGATGGGCCCTCACAGACCAATGCACACACAAGACATTGTAACTGTTACTGCTGAATATATTGTGGGAAGATTTGTGTTAGATATATGTAATTGTTCTCTTGATTGTAAGGGATGTTCCCAATAAGAGAAATGTCATGACTGGCACAGTGGTCACGGGATGAATGGACAAGTGGGAGCCCACCAGGCTTTCCCAATTCAGCCATGAGATATTGGTAAAGCCCTGGGGGAAGGATGGGGAAGAAGGTCTCTACACTGATCAAGAAACTAATGCAGACAGAGATGCTTAAAGAGAATACACCACCTTACAATAACCCTGTGTGACCAGTGAGAAAAGCCAGTGGGGCATCCCACCACCACGTGGATTACTGTAAGCTCGGTTCAGTAGCAGTCCTCCTCACTCCTGTAGTTCCAGTTATTATGATGGTCATGGAGTCCACTGTGCCAGTTGTATGTAGCACTGGCCATTGTAATGCTTTTTTTGGATTACACTGCGATTGGATGATCAGAGGCTACCTGCCTTTATGGAGCTCAGAATGTAATACGTGTTCTCCAGTCTGCTGCAAGGTGCCCTGAGGCACTCTGTGATTTCACTGGCTGACTGGCTGACTGAATTCTCACCAGAGGAGTCCTGGTACCATTAAATGATGACATTATTCTGATAGAAGGGCTAAGGGCAGTGTATTATCTTTGTTTTATGGACAGCCTAGTACTGTTGGAAGTTTAACCCTGAGAAGAATCAGCAGCCAGCTACCTAGATACAGTTCTGGTGAACCATGTAAACTGGTGCCCAGGTAACATTCTTTGAGCTCATTCAGGAAAACTGATGGCCTAAAAACCTCCAGAATACCAAATTTGGTAGAGCATATTATAATATGATCAGTGTTGAATGAACTTCATACCCCATATAGGGAGCCTGTTCAGCCCATTATAAAAAGTTACTGAAAAGGTAGCTATTTTGAATCAGTGTGCTGTAGAAACTTTTTTTTTCCTTCAACAAACATTTATTATTATGTGGACCTGGCTTTTTGCCAGACCCAGGGGATACAAGAGGGGACAGACAGGGGCATGGCCGGTACAGTTCACACTGTAGGGAACAGCGACCCTCCCTTGTCTTCCATCCTCACCTCCACCTGGCAAGGCAGCTGAATGGAGGGGGGAGCACCACGCAGGTGACTGGAGGGAAGGTGTGCTCATTTCTGAATTAGGGACTACGAAGCCACAGGAGGACAAGGCGGCACGTGAAACTGGAGATGCCAGCAGTGAGGCGGAAGGCTCTGGAACTACAGAAAGAATTCTGGGCTTAAAACGAGATGTGGGCGGCAGGGGCTCACGGATAAGCAATTCAGAAATTGTAGGGGGAAGAGCCTCGTGTGCTCTGGCTGTGAGAAACGTGTAGAAACTCTTAAATGCTGTATAGACCAGCCTTTCTACTTGAGCAAATCATTCATGCAGTGTGTTTTGAGAGAAAGTGTCAGAGACTGACTTTTAAGTGGACTGGAACCTGCGGCAAAAAGATGTGGCCACTAGGGAATGGCACCCTTTCGGATTTGTTTGTGGCACTTGCCTGACATCACCATTAGATATACTCCATTTGAAAGACTTGTTAGTGGGTGCTAATGGACACTGAGAGAGTAACAGAGCATGAGCAGGAGTTGATATGCCCTAACTTTCCTATCATGAAGAGGTGAGTCCCAAATGAGAACTCCGTCCAGGTGGATATTGCTCAAGAGATAATCCATTTCTATGGGAAAGCGGTATATCTAGAGAAGAATTAAACTCAGACATGAATGGTGCCTCTGAGGTTCAGCAAAAAGTGTCCAGTAACTCTTCAAATGCTAGTGACTTAAGATGCAGAGATAGTGCCAGCACCCCATTTTCTGATGGCTTCTGTACAAACAGGCTCCTGAGGATGCCTGCATCTGATACATGGACGCATCCAACAAACTGCAGGCAGATAGACCCTGAAAGAGTGCAGTCTGCCCAGATGGCAGAGCTTGCCTGCATAGCCTGCAGGTGGTGGTGCTTGCCCTGGAAAACAGCCCCCAACATGTACCTTGTTACATTTGATTGACTCTTGGGCAGGAGCCCATGGGCTGACAGTGTGGACAGGTACCTGGTAGCAGGGTGACTGAATGATCGAGTCTCAGAATCTGTGGTAGCAAAAATCAGCCAGTTATACAAGATGTACACCTCCTATTTGTGCTCTGCATGATGCACATGAATCACTTTGAGAACGAAATTCATTGGCATCAACAAGGTGATCAGATACTTCCTACCCAGGTTGGCACCCTGATCACCTGGATAGACTATGCACTAGGCATGGTAATCCATCTACAGTTGGAGACCTGGTCCCAAAACAAGACCCTGTGATTCCAGCACATGAGGCCAGGGAGCCTGGAAATGTGCCAGAGTGCCAGCTGTCCAGTCAGGCAGAGAGGGCATCTCCGGGTCCCCTACACAGAGGTGCTGGACCTGGCTTTGTACTCTCAAGATTACTACTGGGCACAGGCTGTAATAAATCCCCTTTCTGATTATGTCACTGCCAACTTTTTGTACAAGCACAGCAAATGGGGAAATTTCATGCAAGGACTTATAGTTGGATTGTAATTTTATTTGGATTTATTGACCACATGCAATCAGACATTGGAACCACTTTTATAGTAAACCGTACTCGGCAGTGGGCTACTTCATGTGACGTTCAGTGGACCATTTATTCCCTGCGTCATCTCCAGGCAGCAGATGCCATTGAAAGATGGCTTGAATTCTTCAAAAAAAAAAAAAAAAGAGGAATAGACAACTGATGCTCATTTCCCAGTGGAGCACACACTTAAGAAAGTCAGTTTGGCGTGTAAATGTGGCACTCCTCCGGCAGATACCTCCCATTTAAGTTTAATATTTAGTGAGTCTGGGGATGTGGGGAGGAGGCCCAGATTCTGGTTAGGGAAGAAAATGCCTCCCACATTGGTGACTCCCTCAAAGTTTCATTCCTCCTTTTCCACCTCAGCTTTTCCTCACTCTGTGGTAGGAAATGGACTAATGCTAGCTGATCCAGTTTTGCTCAGGTTTTTGGCAGGACAGTACATTACATCATTTTAGAATATGGAGTTCTAGACATTTGTTTTGTCTTTTGGAGCCCCTGCCAAAATGCTTATATCTGAGGATGTGTTACTTTCAACATCCAGTTCAAGGCAGGCTTTCCAGACGTGTCTGACCCACAGTTCCTTCCCTCACTGCACCCTTAATTGTAGGTACTGTGGGTGCATCTCCTTATCCACTTTGAAATGTTGGGGAAGCCAGTGCCTCTTCAGCCCATCATTCTATGATATGTCAGGGTGCATGCAGACTCTTCCATTCATAGACTTCCTTGTGTTCTCTCATGGCTCGCAGTCTTCTGGTTCTTAGAGTTTTATATTGGATTATCTCCAGTCCAAGCTTACCCTCCAGCTGTCAAGCAGGGATATTTAGACCTAGTGAGTATTCTCTGAGAGCCTCTTTGGTATTGTCCAAGGCCCCCTAAAAAGACTTCGTATTTGTTGGTTGTTGATTTCACTACAGCTTCTGGTGTCTAGTCAATCTGGACTGACCACTGTGTGTGGTCCTTCTGTTTGGCAAATACCAGTTTCCCACTTTTATACTCTTTTTGTCATTTGTATTGTGATGACTTGGGGCTCCAGGTACCAAGCTAGGAATCTCCATCCCAAGTTGGCATGCGAGGTGGTGGTGGCACATTAGGGTTCCTATCTTGATGTTGGCCCTGGGTTCAACTTTTCCATGGACAGGACAGTCTGGCCCCAGTTTCTTAGACAAATTATATTTCTCCATGATATTTTAGCCTCCTTCTCCTGAAGTCAGCTAAGTTATAATGTCCTCTTGGAAAAATACTTGTGAGACCTTTCATTTCATAGTAAGACAAGTTGATATTGGAAAGGGAGGGCTGAGCTTCTAGAAGGGCTCCTTGGTTAATTGCTGCCAGAACTGTTTTATGAAAAAATACATATAAAGGATGAGTATGTGGAAATGGATTCCATTAGGATTCTCCCTGTCCAGCTTAACTAGACAGGTACCTAGGAAGGAAGAGTGTATTTTGTGTGCTGAGCCCCATGAAGGCAAAGAGGCTTTGATCATCTGATTGCAGCAAGATACGAAGAAAACATTAACACATCCACTACTGCGTACTAAGCTCTTCAGTCTGTGGAATGGACTCCATGACTATTAGGACATCTGGAACCTCAGGAGCGGGGAGGACTGTTGCCACATTGAGATGATGATAATCCACAGAGACGAGGAAGGAGCACTGGCTTCTATCACTGGACTGTTGTAGGGTGGTATAGTCTTTTTAAGCACCTCTGTCCCCATTAGTTCCTTGATCCGTGTAAGGAACCTCTTAGCACTTGCTGTCTAACCCAGTAGCCTGCACTGCTTTACTGCTATCTCACTGCAGGGCTGGAGAAGCCTTTTGAGCTCCAGATTATCCATCTGCCCCACTACCACTGTTCTAATCATGGCATTTCCCCATTGGGAACATCCTTTACAATCAAGAGAAGAACTCCACACAGTTAACACAACTGTTTCCACAAAACACTCAGAAGTATCAGTTATAAAAAGTTGTATGTGTATTGGTTCACATGGGCTCTGCTGTAAACTCACATCAGTCCGTAAGTCCGATCTGAGAGTTGTTTCTACATCCGAAGTAAATTTTTGACTGGGCCCATACACAGATCACCTTTCCACATAGCAAAGTCACCTGTGCAGAGCATTTTTTGAGAAAGTGTCAATGACTGATTTTTATACAGATTAGAACCTGTGTAAAACAATCTGGCCACCAGGCAGTGGCACCCCATGAAATTGGTTCCTGGCAGTGCCTTCAAACTGCCATCTGCCGTATCCCATTTGAGAGACCAGTGCTGCCTTTTTAGCGCATGTGGGTAGATGCTGAGAGAGTAACAAAGCAAGAGTAAGTTGTTATGACTTAAATTTGTGATAGTGTGATGCGATGCAAATGAGAATCCAACCAATATTATTGCCTAAGAAACATCCATTTTAAAGTGAAAGTAGTATAGCCACAAAAGAAGTGAACGAGACATTAATGGTGTCTACGAGGTACTGAGAAAAAGTGTCCAGGCACCCTCCAGATGAGGCTGTATCAGATGCAATGTGTGTGTGTCACCTAATCTGCCTTGTGACAGCTTCACGACAGCCAGGTTCCTGCAGAAGCCTGAATATGGTGCCTGGTCACATCCACTAAGTTAATGGCAAGTGAAGTGTGGTTGGAAGTGGAAGTCATCTGACCCCAGAGAACATTGCTTGCACCTGTTCATGGACAAAAGGGACTGCTGCTCAACGGGTGGGGTCTGGGCTGTGATGCTTGTCTGAAAACATCCTCCCCTCCAACATGCACATCACTACTTTTTGGCTGACTCTGGGGTATGCACCTGTGTGCTGACAGCTGGCACTGGTACCTGGCAGGGAGCTGCCCAGATGATCAAGTCTCGGCCTCTGTAGTGGCAAACATGGTCAGCTAATTGTCCGAGATGCACACATCCTTTCCATGGTCCATGTGATGCACGTAGATGAGGACAGTTTGAAGATGAAAATCAGTGGAATCAACAAGCTCATCAAGTCTGCACTGCCCAGGTTAAGACCATGCCCACCTGGACAAACTTCACACAAGAATGGTAACCCATGTACAAATTAGGCCCTGTCCCCCAAACAATTCCTAGTGATTCTGGCACATGAGGCCAAGGAAGCCTGGCAAACGTGCCCAGAGTGCCAGCTGCACAGTCAAGGAGAGAAGAGGTCTCCAGTTTCCATACAGAGATGGGCCAGGCCAGCCCTCTGCCCTCCTCTCACGGTTACCATGGCCATAGACTGTGGTAGACCCCTTTTCTGACTATCGGCCTGACAATCCTGTGCACATCACATGGGGGATCTATACAAGGACTGCTAGTTGGACTGTGTATGTTTTCTTTCTTTCTTTCTCTTTCTCTCTCCCCACCCCCTCTCCCTCTCTCTCTCTCCCTCTTTCCTTTTTTGCATTTGCCAATGACACCTAACCAGATAATGGTGCCACCTTTATGGCAAAACTATCCAGCAGCGGGGCACTCCATGGGACACTTGATAGACCATTCATACCCCGTGTCATTTCCAGACAGCCAGTGCTATTGAAGGGTGACGTGGATTCTTAAAGAAAAAACATGAAAAGAAGTGTAAAAGCCATGCTTACCTCCCAGTGGAGCACACACTAAAGAAAGTCAGATTGGGCTCTAAATGTGGTTTTCCCCAGCAGGTCCATCTCATTGAAATAGAAAGTGTAATTATAAATTGAGTAAAAGGGAAGGAAACAGAGATTACAGACAGGTAGAAAATGCCTACCACTATGTCAGCTGTGTCTGAAATATCTTTCTTCTTTCTTCTTCTTCACTTTTCATTAATGAGGTTGTCAGTGGTCAGTGCCAGCCAGACCAGTTGGCTCAGAATTTGGTAAGATGTTAAGGTCCTTACTGCATAATGTGGGGTCCTTGGTATCCATCATTTTGGTCTTTGGAGCTTCTGCTAACACTTATATCAACATCATTTTGCTTTCAAAATCTCTTACAAGGCAGGCTTTCAGGAATGTGTTTGATCCAGAACATCTTCCTTACTGCACCCTTAATTGTAGGTACAGTGGGTGTATTTCTCATCCACTTTAACTATTTCAAATTGGAGGGGTGCTAGTATCCCTTCACCCCACCATTCTGTGACTTGTCAGAGTTCATGCATATATATTCCCTTCTGCTCTCTCCGGGCCTCTAACCTTCTGGTTGTTCTCAAGAGTTTTTATATTGCATTATCTCCAGTGTGAATTTGTCCCTTAACATTCACACTTGGGTGCTTAGGCTGTGGATTTCCTGGTATATTTTGGTATATTTATAGGCCCCTGAAAACACTTCATTATTTGTTGGCTATTGACTTTATTCCAGCTTCCATTATTAATTCAATCCTGATGACCAACTTATGTAACTTTCAATTTAGGAAATACGAGTTCCCTGCCTTTGTACTCCTTCTGCCATTTGGATTGTAATATATTAGGTCTCTAAAGACCAAAGTAGGAAGTGTGATCCCAATTTTTGTGTGAGCTGTTCGTGGCACCTCAGGGAGCCCCATCTCCTTGTTTTATCCTTATGGTGTGGGCTATTAGTGACTCGTTTCCTTTGATAAATTTACTCAATGTGACTTTTAATCCCTTTATCTGGAGACTGATAAGGATACATTACCCTTTTACAAAAATACAGGTGAGAGCCTGAAGGTCAAAATAGGACAAGTTGATAGTGAAAGGAAGGGAGGAGATGCTGGGTGTGCTCCTTGGTCATTCTTGGACTCATGTAACATAGGAAACTGTATATATGGGAGAATAGTATGTGGAAATGGATTCCATTAGGCTTCTTCTTCCCAGATACCTCTAGAAAAGTTTTTTTTTAATTAATTGAGGCTCTATCTTCAGTTAGAGAATCACTGCTTTTTTTGTATATGTCACTCAGCAAAATGAATGAGAACACAAGAGACATGGGGAACAGTAGAGAAAAATGAAAGGGGAAGGTGAGAAAATGGTGATGAATTTTGAGTGATCCAAGAACACAAGTCTCTGGGTGTAAGTAGCAATATGGATGTAACCCAGTGCCCCGTTATCCTGTCTTCTGTGAGTTGTCATAGTGCATGCAGCCCTCACCATATCTGTAAGTGCTTTCAGGTCCTGGGTTAGCAGGCTCCTCGTTTTTGTGGGAGGATCATTTCTTGTCCAAACTTAACCCCATCTTCAAGCAGGGGACTTTGTACAAGTGGGTTTTCTCAAGAGACCACTTTTTTCATATTTTTAAAGACAAATTAAAAAGTGTAATACCTTGACTTCCTTTTTGTCCGGCAGATATGGGAACCCTGCTAGTTGTGCTGGATTTTAAGAACAGAAGTGTTTAGGGTAGAGCTCAGTATCCTCCCTCTAATAGGAATCCGAGGCCTTATGCACTGGTCAGGATTTGAAAGCACCCAAGATCACCAAAGCTTTCAGCTGTATAGAAGCAAGCCACTGTGCTGCGTAGAAGTTCCCATTGGCATGGTTAAGATTTTCCTTGGACTGCATGTGGAGATAACTTTCACACTGGAATGAGGACTGACGTGAGTGTATGGGTGGGCACTTTCAGGAGGTAAGTTTCCTGGCTGTTCTTGATTATAACTTTAAAAGTACATCACTGCAGGTTCCAACCTTCATCCAGGGGTTTTTGAACCAGAGAGTTTTCTCAGAGAGTGTCTTTGGTAATTTTAAGATCCCTTAAAAATAATAGAAATATATGTTTTGGGGCAGCTGAGAATTCAATGTGTCTTAATCTCCTACCTTGTGTTATCAAATAGTGCAAACATGCATGGGTGTTTTTTCTTTGGAGGGGGGAGGTTATTAGGTTTATTTATTATTATTATCATTATTTTTATTTTAATGGAGGTACTGGAAATTGAACCCAAGGCCTTGTGCATGCTAGGCAGACACTCTGTCACTGAGCTATCCCCTCCCCCATGTGTGGTTTTCCTGCGGTTCTCTGTATGACTTCTATGTTGTCATATAACTTTAGAACATAGTCAGAATTGAATTTGATCAGTATTTCTTCATGTGAGTTCCTTTTGAGTTGATTTGGTGTCAGTGGGGTCAACAAGAAATTAACTATCTGTTCTTTTCCTCTATGAAAAATGATTTGGGGACTTCTTCCCATGTTTTGTAGGAAAGCTCATGCCATGTTGCCAAAAATGGCAGAATTTCATCTTTTTTATGGTGAGTAGTATTCCATTTTGTATTCTTTATCCATTCATCTGTTGATGGACACTTAGGTTGCTTCGATATCTTGGCAATTGTAAATGCTGCGATGAATATACGGGTGCATATATCTTTTCAGATTAGTGTTTTTGTATTCTTTGGATAAATGCCCAGAAGTGGAATAGCTGGATCATACGGTAATTTTATTTGTACTTTTATGAGGAATCTCCATACTGTCTTCCATAGTGGCTGCACCAATTTACATTCCAACCAGCTGGAAGTGCAGTTCACTCCCAAATTAGAATTCTTTGTGAGGACTTTTTAAGACTGCTGCGTGTTTGGATATGCCAACAATGGTGCTTGGTTTATAGGGTGAAGTACACAGCTTAGGCAGCTACGTAGGATGTTTGCTGGATCATTAATTCTCTGTGTAATAAAAAGATAGGAGCTACCATTGAAGAATGGCTTGGATTCTTAAGGAATATTCTGGAAAAGAGGAATATATTACCACTGCTCAGCTCCAAGTGAAACGCTGATTAAGAAGGTCAGTTTGGGTTTTAAATGTAGTATTTCCCAAGAAAGTTACTTCTTGTTTAAATAGAACATTTAATTACGTGTTTTGGGATTGGAGAGGGCAGATTCTTTGTTTTTAGTTTTTGCTTTTTATACAATTTTTAAAGGTTACTTTCCACTTAGAGTTATTGCAAAATATTGGCTGTATTCCCTATGTTGTACAGTACATCCTTGAGCCTATCTTACACCCAGCAGTTTGTACCTTCCACTTCCAACTCCTATATTGTGCCCCCCCTTAACCACTAGTTTGTTCTCTGTATCTGTGAGTCTGCTTCTTTTATGTTGTATTCACTAGTTAGTTGTATTTTTTTAGATACATTTTTGTGTAAGTGATATCGTACAGTATTTATCTTTCTCTGTCTGACTTATTTTACTTAGCAGAATGAAGGCTAGATTGTTGGCAGTGGAGAATATGCCTAGCATACTGACCACTGTCACTAAAGAATTCTGTATTCCTTCCAACGAAACTCTTTTATGTCTTTGGGCTTAAACATGGGGTGATGCCAGCAGAACCAGTTATGGTCTATTTCTTTACAAGATAGCCTAGCTCCTCAACTTAGAATATAGTTGTACTGGGCATCTAATGATTTACCATTTGGATTTTTGCCATCTCTCTCACATATGAGGGGATGTTCAACAACCTGTTCAGTGCAGACTTTTAGAGATGCATCTGAATCACTGCACCATTAGTCATTACACTCTTAATTGTAGGCGCTGCTGGTGATTTTCTAATGCACTTTACATATTTCAGACATTCCTCTTTCCTTGTATACAGCCTTATAGTTCCAGCAACTGTACTGCTATGGTCTCAGGCTTCCTCTGAGAGGGGAAGATAACCTGCCCAGAAGGACCTTCATCTAGTGTGTCATCTTCCTCTTGCCTAAGCACACAGGTTTTGATGAATTATTTTTGGTTTAATTCTGAGCTCTCCCAGTTATTGACCATGCAGCCTTGGGGGAGATATTTAAACTCGCTGAGCCTCAGATTCTTCACTGTTACATAGGAGATACTTCATGACACTCCCTCTGAATTGTAGCCTAAACGAGTTGATAGATATCAAATTTTATACCCTGATACTCAGAATTGTAGGCGGGTAATCAGGTTTACTTATTTTTAGGGTTGGTACTGGGGATTGAACTCTGGACCTCATGCATGCTAAGCATGTATTCTACCACTTGAGCTATATCGTCCCCCGAATAGCTCATTTCTTTTAAGCACTGTATAGTAATCCATTGTCTGAATATACCACAGTTTATCCATTCACATACTGAAGGACAACTTGGTTTCTTCCAAATTTTGGCAATTATGTATAAAGCTACTATGAATACCCCCCGCCAAAATAAAATAATAATAATATGATAAATAAATAAATAAAATATTTTTTAAAAATTAAAAGAAAGAAATGAGCTATCAAGCCATGAAAAGACATGGAGGAAAGTTGAATGTATATTACTAGGTGAAAGAAGCTAATCTGAAAAGGCTACATAGTATATTATTCCAACTATGTGATGTTCTGGAAAAGGCAAAACTATGTAGATAGTAGAAGAATCAGTGGTTGCCAGGGTTTAGTGGAGAGGAATGTATGTATGAATAAGCAGAGTATGGAGGATTTTTAGGGCAGTGACACTGTTTTGTTTGATACTATTATGGTGGACAAATGTCATTATACATTTGTCGACACTCATAGTATGCTTCTTATTCTGGAAAACACCCTCCATGCACCTTGTTACATTTGATTGACTCCTGGACAGGGGCTTTTTAAGTTGACAGTATGGACTGGCTCCTAGCAGGGGAATGACTTAGATGATCAAGTCTCAGCCTCTGTGGAGACAAACATTATCAGCAATATGCAAAGATATATACCTTATTTATGGGTCCCATGTGTATACCCAGGGATAAGGGTCATTGATGGATGAAAAAAATCAGTGAAATCAACAAACAAAAGTACCTGCATTGCCCAGGTTAGGACTCTGGTCATCTAAGTAGACTGTGTGCATCAAGGCATAATTATCTATCTACAGTTTGGAACCTGGTCCAAAAACAAAACTCACTGGTTCTAGCATATCAGGCCAAGGAGCTTGCAAACATATGCAGACTGATACCTATTCAGTTGAGTAGCCGGAGTGGGGGTGTCTCTGGTTCCCAAAGTCAAATGTGTCAGAACTGATGCTCTACCCTCTTCTCAAGGTTACCACTAGGCTACAGTGGAGCCCTTTTCTGAGTATGGCCTTACCAAGCCTGTCTACATAGCAAATAGGAGCAGTATTTAAGGACTCTTGTTTGGTCTGTGTTTTATACTTGTATTCACTGACCGCATCAGTGGCATAATGGTGCTACCTTTCCAGACAAAAGCACCCTGCAGTTGGTAGATATCTGGGACATTTCCTGGACCATTCACTCCCCATCTTATTGCCTGGCGACAGGGATCTGTTCATGTGCCTGTTGGCCATCTGTATATCTTCTTGGGAAAAATGTCTATTCAGGTCTTCTGCCCACTTTTTATTGTTTTTTTTTTTTGATGTTGAGTCGTATGAGCTGTTCATATATTTTGGATATTAACCCTCTATTGGTCATATCATTTGCAAATATTTTCTCCTGTTCAGTAGGCTGTCTTTTCATTTTGTTGATAGTTTCCTTTGCTGTGCAAAAGCTTTTAGGTTTAATTAAGTCCCATTTGTTTATTTTTGCTCTTATTACCTTATTACCTTTGCTTTAGGAGACAGATCTAAAAAAAATACTGCTATGATTTATATCAAAGAGTGTTCCACCTATGTTTTCCTTTAGGAGTTTTATGGTTTCCAGTCTTACATTTAGGTCTTTAATCCATTTTGAGTTTATTTTTGTATATGGTGTTAGAGAATGTCCTAATTTTATTTTAATTCTTCAGGCATTGTTTTTTTAAACACCTTTATTGTGATTTGGTTCCTGTACAGTCAACTACACATATTTCAGATGTATACTTTGGTGAATTTTGATTGATAGATACACCAGTGAAACTACTACCACAATCAAGATAGCTAACATTTCCATCACTCCCCTAGAGGTGCAATTTTCGAACTCCCAATTTATCTCTTCCCACCCCCATTTAACCCCCTGGTAACCATAAGTTTGTTCTCTACATCTGTGAGTCTGTTTCTGTTTTGTAGATAAGTTTGTTTGTGTCCTTCTTTTAAGATTCCACATATAAATGTTACCATATGGCATTTTTCTTTCTCTTTCTGACTTACTTCACTTAGAATGACAATCTTCAGGTCCATCCATGTTGCTGCAAATGGCATTATTTTATTATTTTTTATGGCTGAGTAGTATTCCATTGTGTGTGTGTGTGTGTGTGTGTGTGTGTGTGTGTGTGTGTGTGTGTGTGTGTGTATACACCATGTCTTCTTTATCCAGTCATCTGTCGATAGACATTTGGGTTGTTTCCATGTCTTGGCTATTGTAAATTGTGCTGCGATGAACACTGGGGTACATGTGTCTTTTTGCATTATATTTTTCTCTGGATATATGCCCTGGAGTGGGATTGCTGGATCATACGGTAAATCTATTTTTAGTTTTTTAAGGAACCTCCATACTGTTCTCCATAGTGGCCACACTAATTTACATACCCACCAACAGTGTAGGAGGGTTCCCTTTTTTCTGCAGCCTCTCCAGCATTTATCATTTGTAGACTTTTTAGTGATAGCCATTATGATTGGTGTGAGGTGATATCTCATTGTAGTTTCTATTTGCATTTCTCTAACAATTAGTGATGTTGAGCATCTTTTCATGTGCTCTTTGGCCATCTGTATGTCTTCTTTGGAGAGATGTCTATTAAGATCTTCTGCCCATTTTTTGATTGAGTTGCTTGTTTTTTGATATTAAGGTGTATGAGCTGTTTGTATATTTTGGAAATTAGTCCCTTGTCAGTCGCATCATTTGCAAATGTTTTCTCCCATTCTGTAGATTGTTGTTTTGTTTTGCTATGGTTTCCTTTGCTGTGCAAAAGCTTATAAGTTTAATTAAGTTCCACTTGTTTATTTTGGCTTTTATTTCTATTGCCTGTGTAAACTGCCCTAGGAGAACATTGCTAAGGTTTATGTCAGAGAATGTTTTACCTATGTTTTCTTCTAGGAGGTTTATAGTGTCTTGTCTTATATTTAAGTCTTTAAGCCATTTTGAGTTTATTTTTGTATATGGTGCGAGGGAGTGTTCTAACTTCTAAAAGGGATTGATTTAAGTGCTGCTGTCCAGTTTTCCCAACGCTGCTTGCTGAAGAGACTGTCTTCTCTCCATTCTATATTCTTGCCTCCTTTGTTGAAGATTAGTTGACTGTAGGTGTGTGGGTTTATTTCTGGGCTCTCTATTCTGTTCCATCGATCCATATGTCTTTTTTTGTGCCAATACCATGCTGTTTTGATTACTATAGCTCTGTAGTATTGTCTGAAATCTGGGAGAGTTATTCCTCCAACTTAGTTCTTTTTCTTCAGTATTGCTTTGGCAATTCTGGGTCTTTTGTGATTCCATATAAATTTTAAGATTATTTCTTCTATTTCTGTGAAAAATGTCATGGGTTATTTGATAGAGATTGCATTAAATCTGTAGATTGCCTTGGGCGGTATGGCCATTTTAACAATATTGGGTCTTCCCAAATGCTGGAGAGGCTGTGGAGAAAAGGTAACCCTCCTACACTGCTGGTGGGAATGCAGGTTGGTGCAGCCACTGTGGAAAATAGTATGGAGATTCCTCAAAAGACTAGGAATAGACTTACCATATGACCCAAGAATCCTGCTCCTGGGCATATATCCAGAAGGAACCCTACTTCAAAATGACACCTGCACCCCAATGTTCATGGCAGCACTATTTGCAATAGCCAAGACATGGAAACAGCCTAAATGTCCATCAACAGATGACTGGATAAAGAAGATGTAGTGTATTTATACAATGGAATACTACTCAGCCATAAAAACCGACAACATAATGCCATTTGCAGCAACATGGATGTCCCTGGAGAATGTCATTCTAAGTGAAGTAAGCCAGAAAGAGAAAGAAAAATACCGTATGAGATCGCTCATATGTGGAATCTAAAGAAAAAAAAAGATGAACATAAATACAAAACAGAAACAGACTCATAGACATAGAATACAGACTTGTGGTTGCAAAGGGGGCGGGGGCTGGGAAGGGACAGGCTGGGATTTCAAAATTTGTAGATACTGACAGGCATATGCAGAATAGATGAACAAGATTATACTGTATAGCACAGGGAAATATATACAAGATCTTGTGGTAGCTCACAGCGAAAAAATGTGACAATGAATATATGTATGTTTATATATGACTGAAAAATTGTACTCTACACTGGAATTTGACACAATATTGTAAAATGACTATAACTCAATAAAAAAAGTAGGAAAAAAATGCAATATTGAGTTTTCCAGTCAAAGAGCATAGGGTATCTTTCCATTTTTTCAGTCATCTTTAATTTCCTTAATCAGTGTTTTATAGTTTTCCATGTATAAGTCTTTCACTTCCTTGGTCAGATTTATTCCTAAGTATTTTATTGTTTTGAATGTGATTTTGAAAGGGATTGTTTCTTTCTTTTTCTGGTATTTCATTGTTAGTGTAAAGAAATGCCGCTGATTTCTGTATGTTAATCTTATATCTTGTAGTAAGTACCTTCTTGTAGTGTACTGTTCTGTGGTATCAAGTACATTCAGATTATTGTGCTACCGACACCACTATCCATCTCCAGAACACTTTTTATCTAATAAAACTGAAACTCTTTAGCCATTAAACAAGATCTCCCCATAACCCCTCCCCCCATCCCCTGGAAACCATCACTCTGCTTTCTCTTTCTATGACTTTGACTACTTTAAGTACGTCATATAAATGGAATCAGACAATATTTGTTTTTCTGTGACTGGCTTACTTCACTTAGCATAAAATGCTCAAGGTTCATCCATGATGTAACATGAGTCAGAATTTTCTTACTTTTAAAGACGAAATAATATTATATTTTATGTATACACCACATTTTGCTTATCCATTCATTTACCCACTGGCACTTGGATTGATTCCACATTTTAGCTACTGTGAATAACGCTGTGGTAAACGTGGATGTACCTATATCTCTTTGAGTTCCTGCTTTCAATTCTTTCGTGTATATATACTCAGAAGTGGAATTGCTGGATCATATGGCAATTCTGTTTTTAATTGTTTTAGGACATACCATACTGTTTTCTGCAGTGACTACTATTTTGCATTCCCACCAACAGTGCACAAGGGCTCCACTTCCTCCACATCCATCTCTTGTTGTTTTCTGGTTTTTTTTTTTTGTTTGAGTAGCCATATTAATGGGTATAAGGTGATTTCGCATTGTATTTTTGATTTGTGTTTCCCTAATAGTTAGTGATGTTAAGCATCTTTCATGTACTTATTAATCATTTGTATACCTTCTTTGGAGAATTGCCTATTTAAGCCCTTTATCCATTTTTTATTTGAGCTTTTATGTTGTTGTTGTTGAGCCTACCCTATGATTTTTATGCTCCCCTGTTTTTCATCTTATTTCTCTGACTGTTCCTTCTCTTACTTGTCTTTCTCTACCCACCCTCTAAGTTTTGGGGTCTTCTAAGGGTCTGTCTTTAAACTCCTTGTCTCTGGTCCTTCCTATGCCAAATCTCACCAGTGTGAGGGTGATACCTCCATGTATATTTCCTCTCTTGACATCTCAGTTTTGCTTCCAGCTCTTTGCTCTAATATCTCCACTTGTTCATTTCTCTCTTATGTAGAATTCTAGATGGGAACTCTAGGGTTGGTCGTTGGGCTGCTTTCTTGTTACTCTGCCATCTTAGAGTGTTTCCTTCCTTCACATGGTCAGGAATTGCTCACCACCACTAGCCCCCAGGAGGAGAGGCAAAGGGAAAGGGCTAAGGTTTGTAGCAGGGACCCTAGCCATTTGCTCAGATAAAACTTCCAATTACATAAAAGAAAGGAAGGATGAATGTTGATAAATAACTAGACTTCTTTTGCTTAGGTACCTTTTTATTCCTTATATAGAGGCTTACTATTTTTTGAGTAGTAAGATCTGGCTACCAGTTTCAACTCTAGATTGCCATTGTATAGAAGATGGAGAGATCATAACGATGCCAACCACCAGAAGAAGGAGCCCACAGACCTTGGTCCACTGCATCTTCTATAGCTTGTGAGTCACTAAGAAGGACTCAACACACAAGGCAGTGGTTAGAACAATGCTTTACTCACAGAAAGGAGAAGAGACACAGCAAGATCAGCATTTGTAGTGTGTGCCAGTTTCCCGTGGCCAGCAGATCCCTTCTGAGAACTGACACAGAATGATGGACTGTATGCACCCCTCTGTGCTGGAGGTAAAGACGCTGTTTTTTTCTTGCTGGCAGGTTAGGGGGAGATTTGGGAGCAGATATCCTGGTGGGGCAGACCAGGTGCCATATGACACATATGCTTAAGCAATACAAGGAAGTTCATGGTTTACCCAAAATGGAGGAGAATCCTTCAGGGGAAAGGTTTCTTTCTGTAAGGAATCAGGGGCCATGTGACAACTTAGCAGCTGACTTCTATTTAGAAGAATGTTTTAGGGCTAGTGCACTTATTGGGTAATTTTGGGGTGGGGGGCAGTAACGTGCTGGTTACTTCCCCAATAGTATTCTAACCAAATTTGGATAGGATTAGAGAATTTGTAGAGCTGCTCCTTCTTTATCAACTGTTAAAACATCCTCTGGACAGACAAATCTGAAGAGTAATCTAATTACTATAATGTCTTACTTGTGGTTCCTTTTCTTCTTTCTGTTGTCCTTGACTAATAACTTTAAATATCCCAGTTATTTTAGTGGCTATGTAAACTTTATGCTACTTGGGATATTGTAAGTTTATTGGGATTTTGTGAGTTTAGTTCAAAGCTATTCAGAGGTGATGTCCATTGCAGAGCACCACAGCGGATAGGGCTCTGGTCAGGATGGCGCCAAGAATGTCTCTTGCTAGTTTTTTATGGTGTTTTCTGGGGGTGGGACGATTGGCATAGAGGAGGACCCAAAAGAAGATTTCTGTAGTGTTGGAATACAAATAGACTGTGTGAAAGTGTCTTTATCGGCGAGTTTGTCTTGTCAGTGCAGACCTTGCCTGACTCCCATGATGTGGTGGAGTCCACGTTACATTCTGTAGCCAGACTCAAGGGGGCCATGAAGACTGGGAAAATAAATTCTGGTGCCAGAAATATGACTAAATGTTCATTTCACAATACATATACTCCTCCAGTATAACATTCTTCTTTTAGAATGCAGACTTGAAGAAAGAAACCATAGCTGAAAAAGTTCTCAGGCAGAGAATCATATGTGCTGGGTAGTGGCTCATCTGTGTGACCATGACTGCTGAGGGCATATGGAGGGACACTGATAAAGCCTTTCTATACTCTAGAGTAGCTGTCATGTAGCGAAAGCAACATAATCAGTGCTGTGGAACAGTGTTTGCTACACATTTGTCCTCCCATCAGTGACCATATGGCACATTCATAGTTTGGTTTTTCAGTTCTTATATTCCACCAGGACTTCTTTGCCATGTTAAAGAAGAATGTAATTAGCATGACCAGACATATTTGACGTGTTCTACATGACATAAGCACACTAGAGGAAAAGTCTGGCAATAAAATTACATGTTATGTAGAATGGGAGCAAGCTGGGAATGAGGATACAAGGCCGATTTGCATGAGAGCCAAGTCTTCTGAGAGAAAGCTTATGTGGTGTGTGATTGGTGACCCTTCTTTTTGATCAGTTTATGAATGACTATCAAAATAGTTTTTATTTTAAAGGGGAAAAAATGCAATGATGTGTTTTCAGAAGACTCCTCTTTCTATATTGTCTCTTACACTTGTTCCTTGTACGTTAAGAATTTTGGATCAAATATTAAGAAGTTTTACTTTTAAAACCACGAATTCATATAACCAAGAATCAGATGGAAGTAATGAATTAGAATGACTTCGTGAAAGTGAAAAATGTTTCTGTGCAAAACTTCCACTAGAGTTCCACTAGATGGTAGCAAACAGTTATGTTTAATACCTTTACAGTGATTGTGTTTTTTATAAAATACTCACTTTTCTAAAATTAGAAAAACAATTCTCGAAAAGGAAAATTCTGTCTGAAATACTGCTCCCTTTGGAGAGGGTAGAACACAGTTGAGTTCAAATCTATAAAAGAAAGTTCCAATAAAACTTCTGTTTCCTAATAAAGCAGTCTCTGTTCAAGTGGGAGGAAAACAACAGCTCCAGGCCTGATTCTTGGTGATTTTGGTTGATAAAATTTTGCAGAAAAAAATGTGGTTCCTTTATTGACTTTTTCTCCTGATGTTATACAATTTGTATGCTTTGAAATGGCGTCCTTGGATTTCCATGGTGGGCCATGATTTTGTTTGTGTTGCAATAAAATTTGAAATTACAGAGAACACTTGGAGGAGATAAATCTGACAATGGAATAACAGTATAAATAAACATTTTAAAACAAGATTTTATCTGCTTTTGACCTATTTCCTATAAACTACAAACTCTACATTAGTTTTGCTAATAAGAATCTCCTACAGGTAGTCTGCTGTGGTGGTTCATAGAATAACTACGGGTAACCTGATTAAAAGTGGACACTTCAAAAGAGGGATGGAATTGAAGGAAGTAAATGAGTGGTATTCCATAGTATATATGCCCCCCAGTTTGTTTGACCAGTCACCCAATGAGAGGCATTTGGGCTATTTTCACTTTTTGGCTGTTAGAAAGAGAGCTGCTATGAACATTTATGTACAGGTTTTTGCATGAACATAATTTTCCTTCCTTTGGGGTAAATACCCAGGATTGCAATTACTGAGTCATATGGTAGTAACATGTTTGGTTTTAACATAATCCATCAAATTTTTCCAGAGTGGCTGTACCATTTTATACTTCCACCAGCAACATGTGAGTCATCCAGTTTCTCCACACACTTGTCACCATTTGATGCTGTCATTATTTTAATTTTAGCCATTATGATAGGAATGTAGTGATATTTCATTGTGGGTTTACTTTGCATTTCTCTGATAGATAATGATGTTGAACATATTTTCATGTGTTTATCATCTCGATATCCTCTTTAGTTTTTTTTATATCGCACTAACTTTATTTATTTTAACATTTTTTATTGATTTATAGTCATTTTACAATGTGTCAAATTCCAGTGTAGAGCACAATTTTTCAGTTATACATGAACATATATATATATATTCATTGTCACATTTTTTTCTCTGTCAGCTACCATAAGATCTTGTGTGTATTTCCCTGTGCTATACAGTATAATCTTGTTTATCTATTCTACAATTTTGAAATCCCGTCTATCCCTTCCCACCCTCTGCCCCCTTGGCAACCACAAGTTTGTATTCTGTGTCTGTGAGTCTGTTTCTGTTTTGTATTTATGCTTTGTTTGTTTGTTTGTTTTAGATTTCACATATGAGCGGTCTCATATGGTATTTTTCTTTCTCTTTCTGGCTTACTTCACCTAGAATGACATTCTCCAGGGACATCCATGTTGCTGCAAATGGCGTTATGTTGTCGGTTTTTATGGTTGAGTAGTATTCCATTGTATAAATATACCACCATTTCTTTATCCAGTCATCCATTGATGGACATTTAGGCTGTCTCTATGTCTTAGCTATTGTAAATAGTGCTGCTATGAACATTGGGGTGCAGGTGTCATCCTGAAGTAGAGTTCCTTCTGGATATATGCCTAGGAGCAGGATTCCTGGGTCATATGGTAAGTCTATTCCTAGTCTTTTGAGGAATCTCCATACTGTTTTCCACAGTGGCTGCACCAACCTGCATTCCCACCAGCAGTGTAGGAGGGTTCCCCATTCTCCACAGCCTCTCCAGCATTTGTCATTTGTAAACTTTTGAATTATGGCCATTCTGACTGGTGTGAGGTGATATCTCATTGTAGTTTTGATTTGCATTTCTCTGACAATTAGTGATATGGAGCATTTTTTCATGTGCCTGTTGATCATTTGTATGTCTTCCTTGGAGAATTGCTTGTTTAGGTCTTCTGCCCATCTTTGGATTGGGTTGTTTGGTTGTTTCTGATTAGGTCGTATGAGCTGCTTATATATTCTGGAGATCAAGCCTTTGTCAGTTTCATTTGCAAAAATTTTCTCCCATTCCGTAGGCTGTCTTTTTGTTTTACTATGGTTTCCTTTGCTGTGCAGAAGCTTGTAAGTTTCATTAGGTCCCATTTGTTTATTCTTGCTTTTATTTCTATTGCTTGAGTAGACTGTTCTAGGAGAACATTTTTGAGATGTATGTCAGATAATGTTTTGCCTCTATTTTATTCTAGGAGGTTTATTGTATCTTGTCCTATGTTTAAGTCTTTGGTCCATTTTGAGTTTATTTTTGTGTATGGTGTAAGGGAGTGTTCTAGCTTCATTGTTTCATGCTGCTGTCCAGTTTTCCCAACACCATTTGCTGAAGAGACTGTCTTTATTCCATTGTATGTTCTTGCCTCCTTTGTCGAAGATTAGTTGACCAAACGTTTGTGGGTTCATTTCTGGGCTCTTTATTCTGTTCCATTGGTCTATATGTCTGTTTTTATACCAAAACCATGCTTTCTTGATGACTGTAGCTCTATAGTGTTGTCTGAAGTCTGGGAGAGTTATTCCTCCAGCCTCTTTCTTTTTCTTCAGTAATGCTTTGGCAATTTTAGGTCTTTGGTGGTTCCATATAAATTTTATTATGATTTGTTCTAGTTCTGTGAAATATGTCCTGGGTAATTTGATAGGGATTGCATTAAATCTGTAGATTGCCTTGGGCAGTGTGACCATTTTAACAATATTGATTCCTCCAATCCAAGAGCATGGGATATCTTTCCATTTTTTAAAGTCTTCTTTAATTTCCTTCATCAATGGTTTATAGTTTTCTGTGTATAATTCTTTTATCTCCTTGGTTAGATTTATTCCTGGGTATTTTATCACTTTGGGTGCTATTTTAAAGGGGATTGTTTCTTTACTTTCTTTTTCTGTTGATTCATCGTTAGTGTAAAGAAATGCAACTGATTTTTGAACGTTAATCTTGTAACCAGCTACTTTGCTGAATTCTTCGATTATTTCTAGTAGTTTTTGTGTGGACCTTTTAGAGTTTTCTATATATAGTATCATGTTATTTGCATATAGTGACACTTTTACCTCTTCTTTTCTAATTTGGATCCCTTTTATTTCTCTCTCTTGCCTGATTGCTGTGGCTAGGCCTTCCAAGACTATGTTGAATAGGAGTGGTGATAGTGGGCAGCCTTGTCTTGTCCCAGATTTTAGTGGGAAGCTTTTGAATTTTTCACCGTTGAGTACTATGCTGGCTGTAGGTTTGTCATATATAGCTTTTATTATGTTGAGATATGATCCCTCTATACCCACTTTGGCGAGAGTTTTTATCATAAATGGATGTTGAATTTTCTCAAATGCTTTTTCTGCATCGATTGAGATGATCATGTGGTTTTTGTCCTTCTCTTGTTGATGTGATGTATTACATTGATTGATTTGCATATGTTGAACCACCTTTGTGTCCCTGGGATGAACCCCACTTGGTCATGATGTATAATCTTTTTTATGTGTTGTTGGATTCTATTTGCTAATATTTTGGTGAGGGTTTTGGCATCTATGTTCATCAGTGATATTGGCCTATAATTCTCTTTTTTTGATAGTGTCTTTGCCTGGTTTTGGTATCAGGGTGATGGTGGCTACATAGAATGAGTTTGGGAGTATTCCCTCCTTTTCAGTCTTCTGGAAGAGTTTGAGAAGGACTGGTATGAGTTCTTCTATGTATGTTTGGTAGAATTCCCCAGTGAAGCCATCCGGTCCTGGACTTTTATTTGTAGGGAGGTTTTTTATTGCTATTTCTATTTCCTTTCTAGTGATCAGTTTGTTCAAGTGGTCAGTTTCTTCTTGATTCAGTCTTGGTGGACTGTATGTTTCCAGAAACTTGTCCATCTCCTCTAGGTTATCCAGTTTTGTTCCATATAGTTTTTCATAATATTCTTGTATGATATTTTGTATTTCTATTTTATTTGTTGTAATTTCTCCATTTTCCTTTCTTATTTTGCTAATTTGTGCTCTCTCTTTTTTCTTCTTTGTGAGTTTGGCCAGAGGTTTGTCAATTTTATTTACTTTTTCAAAAAACCAGCTTTTGGTTTGATTTTTTTCTATGGTTTTTTTAATCCCTATTTTATTTATTTCCTCCCTGATCTTTGTAATTTCCTTCCTTCTGCTGCCTTTTGGGGTTTTTTGTTCTTCTTTTTCTAGTTCTTTTAGTTGGTGGGTTAAATTGTTTATTTGAGATTGTTCTTCTTTTTTGAGGAAGGCCTGTATCGTTATAAACTTCCCTCTTAGCACTGCCTTTGCTGTGTCCCATAAATTTTGTGTGGTTGTGCTTTCATTTTCATTTGTCTCAAGGTGTTTTTTAATTTCAGCTTTGATGTCCTCATTGACCCATTGGTTTTTTTAATAGCCTATTGTTTAATCTCCATGCGTTCCTTTTTTCCCCTTTGTTTCTCTGTTGATTTCTAGTTTCATGGCATCATGGTCAGTAAAGATGCTTGAGATAATTTCTATCTTCTTAAAATTGTTGAGGTTTCTTTTGTGCCCAAGTGCATGATCAATCCTAGAAAATGTTCCATGTACACTTGAAAAGAATGTATATCCTATTTTTTGGGGGTGTAATGCTCTGAAAATATCCACCAAATCTAATTTTTCTGTTGTATTATTTAGTTTTTCTGTTGCCTTATTTATTTTCTGTCTGGAAGATCTGTCTAGTGATGTTAATGTGATGTTAAAATCTCCAACTATGATTGTATTCCTGTCAATATCCCCCTTTACCTCTGTTAGTAATTGTTTTATTTGTTTAGGTGCTCCTATATTGGGTGCATATATATTAACAAGTATAATATCCTCATCTTGTATCACTCCTTTAATCATTATAAAATAGCCTTCTTTATCTTTCTTTATGGCCTTTGTTTTAAAGTCTGTTTTGTCTGAAATCAGTACTGCAGCACCTGCTTTTTTGGCTTTTCCATTTGCATGGAATATCCTTTTCCATCCTTTCACTCTCAATTTATATGTGTCCTTCTCCCTAAAGTGGGTCTCTTGTATACAGCATATTGAAGGTTCTTGCTTTACTGTCCGGTCTGCCACTCTGTGTCTTTTGACTGGAGCATTTAGTTCATTAACATTTACAGTAATTAATGATAGATGTGTGTTTATTGCCGTTTTGAACTTATCTTTGCAGTTGAATTGGTATATCCTCTTTGTTCCTTTCTTCTTCCTTTTGTGGTTTGGTAATTTTCCTTTGTATTATCATGGATTTTACTTAGTTTTTGTGACTCCCTTGTAAGTTTTTGGCTTGTGGTTACCGTTTTCTGTAAGTCTGTTAGCCCATTACTATATCTCGAACCCATCCTACCGAAAACAGAAAATTTAAAAAAGAAAAAAAATACTCTATGTTTTCTTGCTTCCCTCTCCCACTCTTAATGATTTAGATGTCTTCTTTTATAATTTTGTGTTTATTTTATTTGTAATTCATGTAATTTATCACCTTTCCAGTTATGAGTTTCTCATTTCTGTAGCATCCTGCTGCTTTTCTATTTAGAATAGACCTTTCAATATTTCTTTTAGCATGGGATTAGTGTTGCTAAACTCTTTTAGTTTTTGTCTGTGAAATTTTTTATCTGTCCTTCTATCCTAAAGGATAGCCTTGCTGGATAAAGTATCCTAGGCTGTATCTTTTTTTCATTCAGGACTTTGAATATATCTTGCCACTCCCTTCTGGCCTGTAGTGTTTGTGTAGAGAAATCAGCTGAGAGCCTTATGGGGGTTCCCTTGTAACTCACTCTTTGCTTTTCTCTTGCTGCCTTTAGGATCATTTCTTTATCCTTGACTCTGGCCATCTTGATTATGATATGTCTTGGTGTGGGTCTGTTTGGGTTCTTCCTGTCTGGGACCCTTTGAACTTCCTGTACTTGGGTATCTGATTCCTTCTTTAAGTTTGGGAAGTTTTCAGTCATGATTTCTTCAAAAACCTTTTCGATCCCCTTTGATCTTTCTTCCCCTTATGGGGCCCCTATTATGCGAAGATTGGCATGCTTTATATTATTCCATAGGTTCCTTATGTTGCTTTCATTTGTTTTTATTTGTTTATTTTGCAGTTGTTCTGATTGGATGCTTTCTGTTGTTCTGTGTTCTAGGTCACTAATTCGTTCCTCTGCATTATCTAGCCTGCTTTGCACAGCCTTTTGATCTGTTCTCATCTCAGCCAATGAGTTTACCAATTCTACTTGGCTCTTCTTTATAGCTTCGATTTCATTTTTGACGTATTTTATATCTCTAAACACTATCTCTTTTAGTTCCTTCAGTACTTTGGTCACTCTTTTTTTGAAATCTTGATCTAGTAGGCTATCGAAGACTATTTCATTGATCGTTCTTTCAGGGGATTTCTCTTGTTCTTTTAATTGGGAATGGTTTCTCTGCGTCTTCATCTTGCTCCCATCTCTCTGGCACTGTGGCTTATGGAGTATCAGTTATCTATTGTGGTCCTTAAAGGAGTTTATTTATTTATCTATCTAATGCCTATGTAGGAATAAAACTTAAAAGATAAAAAAAGGAGAGAGAGAGAAACAGAATTTTTAAAAAAGGGAGAAAAAAGGTTTGAAAACAGTGTATAATCAATTATAGAAGTGCAATTTGAATCAGACTAGCATTCGAGTTGAGAGGTCTTTTTTAAAAACCCTTAAAAAAAGGAAAAAAGATCAAAAAACGATATTTGAAACCTATTTATAGTAACAGGAGATCAAAACCAAAAGAAAATGGAATCGGGTGGATTTTTTAAAAGTAATAATATAACTAAAAGAAAAATTTAAAAGGAATTAAAACTAGAAACATATACAATTGTTTAGAAAGAAAATTTAAAAAGGAATTAAAGCTAGAAGCATATACAATTGTTTAGAAAGTAGAAATTAAAAAGGTGATAAAAATACAACATATAAAAAAAGATTTGATAGAGAATTCTGAAAAAGGGGAGGAGAAAAAGGTTTGAAAACAGTGTATAATGAATAATTGAAGAGCAAGTTGAAGCAGAATAGCAATCAGGTTGAGACGTCTCTTAAAAACCTTTAAAAAAGGAGAAAAGAGGAAAAAAATACGTTTGAAACCTGTGTATAATCAATAACAGGAGGTCAAAACTAAGAGAGATAAAAATGACATGGTATGGATTTTTTAAAGTAATAATAATATTATTTAAAAAAATTTAAAAGGGATTAAAACTAGGAGGATATATAATTGTTTAAAAAGTGAAAATTAAAAAGGTAATAGAAAATACAACAGGTAAAAACAGATTAAAAAAAAAGGGGGGGTGTTCTCCTGGAGACTGTGTGTTCTTAATGAGAAGTCTTTCTGTCCTCGCCCTGTTTCGCGAACTCAGCTTGCTGTTTCCAGAGATCCTCCATTGGCGCCCTCCTCTGTGCTGCTCCCAGTGCCTGTTGGCAAGCAGGATGCGCCCCCTCCCAGCACAGCGTTCCTGCCGGAAAGGCGGGGGGCCACCCACCCTCTCCCGGTGGCTCTGGGCCGCCACGCGCTCTTCGTGGCCGCACACTCCGCCCCTGGTCAGCACTCCGCCGTCGGGCCTGGGAAGACCGCGAAACAGCCCTGCCCCTGCTCTGTGCCCAAACTCAGCTCTTTGTGTGTCCTGGTGGCACGAACTTTGTGAGGCACCAGGACGGAAGTATCCTATCTGACTCGGGCTGCAAACAAGTCACTGTCTGGCCTTTGAGGCTGCTGAGCCCACAGGCGCTGACTCAGGTTTCACCCCCGCCCCCACCTGGTGCCAAGCACCGGAGGATATGGCAGCCATGCCTGAGCCCCGCCTCTCCTTGCAAAAACCTTCCGTGGGTTTTCAGAGATGGGGGTATGCACCCTTCCCCCCAGGACACATCAGCCGTGCTGATTTATGGAGAGCCCGGGTGGTTCTTCCCTGTGCACCCACTCATCCACGTTGCTCAGCCCCCTGCAGTCCCCCGGGGCTGCCTCAGTGCAGCCGGCCTGTCCTCCGCCTGGCTTGTGCAGCCTGGCCCTGCCCCCAGCTCCCGGCTGGGGTCTCAGGCTGGGTGTCGCAGGGACCCTCTGTGCCCGTTTAACTTAGTTCTGTCAGTCAAGGGCTGCTGTGTACAGATCTGAGCCTCAGAGGCTCCCCCTCCGTCCCGCTGGCCTCACCATTGGAGAGGGGAGACCCAGCGAACAAGCGCCAGTCCTCCTTTGCTGCTCCCTCCCCGAGGACCGGTCCCACACTGTTTTGCCTTTTTGTCTTTCTTTTTTTCCTTTCTCCTACCAGATTTTTGACGTCTTTGTCTTTTGAAGAGGACAGTGTTCTGTCGGAGTTCCGCAGGTGCTCTGGTTGGCTGAGTGGGTCCGTGGATGTGAGTCTTGGTGTATCTGTGGGAGAGGGTGAGCTACAAGCGTCCTACTACTCCGCTATCTTGGCCTCGTCCCACTTCTGAGTTTTCAGTGTTCTTTATATGTTGTAGATACTAGTCCTTTGTTAGATACGTGGCTTTCAAATACTTTATCACATCCTGAAGCTTGTCTCTTCATCCTCTTAATAGGTTTTTTCAGAGGAAAGTTTTTAATTTTGGTGAGATCTGTTTTACCAAATAAACTCTTTTACTAGATTTCTTACCTGAGATATACATTGTGGAGGAACCTATAATAAGACAGTTATTATAGATCCATTGTAATATATAATTTACATCAAACATGTCCCTTTCTGGACTAAAATGAAACTTTAATAAAAAGCGCAATTTACCTGTATGCTTGTGAGTAATAAAACTGTTTATGTACATCTTTTATTCCTGTCCTTTACCTCAATTAGATTAAAATATTTTTGAGGGTAAAGATAGTGTGCATTCATCCTGAATTCTCTTTAAATTTGAGTGCAGTGTTTTACACAGAACAGGTGTTCAACAAATATATTCTAACATTCCATCAATCATCATGGCAGGGCGTAAAGAAGTAGAGTTTGAAACCTTAGGTTCAAAGGGATTGTCAGTAGTGAAAAATTGGGCAAGTCACTTAACTTCTTTGAACTTCAATTTCCTTACTTCACATTTTGGGTAATAATACAAACCTCATAGGCCTGTAGTGGGGTTCAAGTGAGACCACATATGTAAGGCACCAAGTAGAGTGCTTGACACTTAGTAGACTGTAAATAAATGGTAACTATTATAGTTATCAGGATTTCAGCTTCATAACTCCTTGAGCAGCAGGAGTTATAAGGACTCAGATGACAGGGGTTGAGTCTGAATGGATACTATGTTATGTGAGCCAAACTGCATGAAAAGTTCTGATTATTTTAAACCACACATCCAAAAGAAAACAAAATTTTATTGATGCACACCATCATACAGCACAAATTATTTAGTTTGGTGAGTACATCAGGGTCATTTAAAAATATAGTTTATGCAGTTAACTGGTGTTATAAGTTGAGAAATCTTTGAACCTGAACAAAACAGCAAATGTTTATAAAAATTACTAATGCATAGAGGAAAGAAATAAAATAATTGAAATTAATTCCAAAATATTTATACATTTTATTGCATGTTGCATTTCTTCATGAGCATAAGATAAAGTAGGAGCTGAATTGAATTCGTGTGCTTAAGTATAAAGTAAATTTAATCAAGTGCTGAATATCAAATTAACATAGAAAATTACAGAGCAAAACACAAATATTTTAAGTCAGCTAATGACAGCATTAGCTAAGAGATTAAATTTTACCTATGTTTCAGTTAACAATATAACTATATTTGCAGTTTGGAAATTGCTTTTCTTACGTTGTTGTAGTTAGCAATTTGTATCAGCACAAGTTTCAGTTACGTATTCTTGTAATCATTTTAAATTCAAGAGTTGCATAATTTGATTTCATTGGTCTTAAGCAAATGCTTCATGAATTTTATAATTGAATGTAATTGACTTCATCAATTGGATATTGAATACAGTGAGAGTATGGCTATTAATGGGCATATATAAATATGTTTACAAGATTTATAGATATATTCCTTTGGCTTTTTGACAAACCCTGTGGAGAAATGTTCTGTTCAGTGTAATTGTCCTCAATTTTTTGGACTTGACCTTGTAAGAGAGCAGGAATTAAAAACCTGAGTAAGATTTATGAAGAATTTATTTAAAAACAGATTAATTTTATAGGTAGCTTGACTATTTTTCTTCTGTAAAGCACTCAGAATATTAATTAGAATTTTTTCCCTCAGGATTCACTGCACACTCTGATGAGGATGCAAGATGAGTAATTAAAAAGTTAAAAAACACTATGCGAAGTGGTTGCAGATTTGAGATTTTTCTAGGGAAAATAGTAAGTAATTAAATAAAAAGACTCATATGAGCAGATTGTTTCTTAAGGTGATGCTTCTCAAACTTAAGTATGTGTATACATCACCTGTTAATCTTGATGAAAAGTGTAGATTCTGATTCACTAGGTCTGGGGTGAGACCCAAGATTCTGTATTTCTGACACACTCTTTCAGGTGATGCTGATTGTTCTGGTTTAGGAAGCACATTTTATTTCTAGTCCTTAGTATGCTGTCTCTCTGAAAACAGTTTAGAGTATGGTTTACTGGGGCTGCATCACAGCGAAGGGGTTATACACTGGAAAGCAGCAGAGGCTACCAGGCCCCATACTTCTGTTCCCACAGTAGTTCACACTGGGCTCAGTTTCTTGGTGTTGTGGCCTGAGGATGGTGGTGGCTTCTGATTTGTCAACAGCTCACAACTGCACCTAGCCTCCACTCAGAAATTGTACAAATGCACAATAGGGACATATTGTGCTCCCATCTTGGCTTTCAGTTGAGAAAAATAGTGACTGCCAACTGTAGCCAGGCAGTGAAGAAGCTGGGGGACTTCTGTTTTGTCCCACCCTCAGATCTCCTGCCCATGCCTCTGATTGGCCAAACCCAACTGGAAGCCAGAGCATAAGAGAGTCAGTGGATATATTCCATGAAAATTAGTATAGGGCACGGAGAAGAAAAATTAAATGGAGAGGGAAACAGAGAATGTTCAGAATACCTATTTAAAATACCTATAATATAATTCTGTCATGATACAGCACATGCCATGAATTGGTTAGAGCGACATTTTGCAAGGAGTGTATGGATCAGAGTGAGGAGAAGGGTTATCGCTTGGGTATAGATATGAGAAAGCTCTTTGAGTGGTTTTGCCTGTACTCAGCCCCAAAATATTTACTGCCATTGCCAAATAGAGTCCAATCAAGAAACTCATTTATAACTTATCTAGAAGGCCTCTGTAACTTTTATCTTTAGGAAGAATACCAAAGAATGATGAATACATTTTGTTTAATGGAAACTATAAGCGGTTTAATAGAGAATGAACAATTGTGTACAACCACTATAAATTAAATTAAGTGGGTTCTGGTATTACTTTTCAGTTACCATCTCAAGGAACAGATGATACCTCTTTCTTAGGAGTGACTAAAAGAATGATCCCTGGTCTGTTAAGATCTGGATTTCTCTTCTTGCATGACCTACTCTACTGGTTAGGATGTACCTTCTGCTGCATATAACAGAAATGGAAATTAAGAACAACTTAAACAAGATAGAAGTTTATTTTTCTTTTAGGTAGTAGTCCCTGGCTCATATGGCAACTCTGCTCTACTAGGTTGTACAGGGATCCAGTTCCCTTCCATCTTGTTGCTTCTCTGTCTCTCCTCTGTGTTTGTCTATACAGTTCAAGGGGGCTGGCCATAATATTCATATTCTAGACAGCACAATAGAAGAAACCATAGGAGGGAGAGAAGGAAAATACACTCCTCCTTTTAAGGATGAGAACTAAAGGTTGCACATGTAACTTCTTTTCACACCTTATTGGCCAGAACTTAATCACATGGGCATGCACAGCAGCAAGATTCTCAGAAATTCATCTTTTAGTTGGGCAACCATAATCAGCATAAACATTTCATTACATTTAATTATATCAGACCGGATCAGACCTAAATGTAAAATGCAAAACTGTAAAACTTCTAGAAGATAATGTAGGAGAAAAACTGGATGACCTGGGGTTTGGCTATGGCTTTTTAGATACACCACCAAAGACACAACCCATGAAAGAAAGAATTGATAACCTGGTTTTCATTAAAATAGAAAATTTATGCTCTGTGGAAGACACTGTCAAGAGAAGAAAAAGAGAAGTCACAGACTGAAAAATATACTTTGTCTATATTATAAAAAACATATATGATAAAGGACTTATCCAAAATATACAGAGAGCTCCTAAAACTCAACAAAAGGAAAACAGTCAGATTTAGAAATGGGCCAAAGACCTTATAGACCCCTTACCAAAGAAGATATCCAGATGGCAAATAAGCATATAAAAAGATGCCCCATACCAAATGTGATCAGGGAAATGCAAATTAAAGCAACAGTGAGATGCCACTACACACCTATTAGAATGACCCAAATCCGGAACACTGACAACATCAAAAACTGGTGAGGCTGTGGAGCAACAGGAACACTCATTAGTTGCTGATTAGAATGCAGAAATGGTACAGTCACTTTGTATGACAGTAGTTTCTTTCAAAACTAAACACACTCTTACTATACAATCCAGCAACTGAGTTCCTTGGTCTTTACTCAAACAAATTGAAAATGTATGTTCACACAAAAATCTGTGCACAGATGTTTATAGCAGCTTAATCTGTAATTGCCAAAACATAGAAAGCAACCAAAATGTCCTTTAGTGGATGAATGGATAAATAAACCGTGGTACATTCAGACAATGGAATATTATTCAGTGCTGAAATGAAATGAGCTATCAAGTCATGAAGAACATTGGGGAAACTTAAATGCATGTTATTAAGTGAAATAAGCCAAGCTGAAAAGGCTATATACTGTATGATTCCAACTATATGACATTCTGGAAAAGGGAAAACTATGGAGACAGTAAAAGGATCATTGGTTGCCAGGGGTTAACGAGGAGGATGGGATGAATAAACAAAACAGGATTTTTAGGGCAGTAAAAATACTTTGTATGATACTACAATGGTGGATATATGTCATTATACATTGTACCAAACCTATAAAATGTGCAACACCAAGAGTGACCTGTAGTGTAAACTGTGGACTTTAGGTGATAATGATGTGTAGGTTCTTCAGTTGTAACAAATGTACCACTCTGGTGGGGGATGTTGATAATGGCGGTAGTGCATGTGTAGGGGCAGGAAATAAATGGGAAATCTTTGTACCTTCCCCACAGTTTTGTTGTGAACCTAAAACTGCTCTAAAAAATAAGGTCTATTGAAAAAAAAAGATACTGTGGGGAGGAGTCCATAGATTGAGGCAGGATGGCCTCAAAGGTCATCTAATTTAATTCATTCATTTTGCAGTTGGGAAAAGTGAGGCCCAGACAGAGTGAAGGACTTGCCTAACATCACACAACCAATTAACAGTATAACCAGAACAACTCCTGAGTGACTCAGGGACCCCTTTTGGGGGGGATGAAAAATAAACGTGACTCCACAATTGAGCGAAATCTCTATCTGGCAAGATCATACCCAGCCTTCCCGAGCAGGGCTCTAGGTGGTTCCATGGAGTCCTCATGGCCAACATTTTCCCATGGAGAGCGTGAGGCACAACGAACCTGCCGCCATGCTCAGGTTCCACAGGTGGTAAGAAACCTGTCAAAGCCTGTATGCTAGGTCTCCTGACCCCATTCCTCACTGTACCCCTTCCCCTCTTTCCAGAAAGACCTTCCTCCTTCACTTAAATGTGTCTCAAGGCACAAGATTCTAGATTATGCAGTGGCAGCACCACAGACCGGGCACCTCTCTGCAGCATGTTCTCATGACACAACACACAGCTTTCTTCTCTGTGTTTCTAGAACATTGCCTAGATCAGCCATGGCTACTACCAAAGAAAACCTGTATCACATAAAAGAAAGGGAGAATGGATGCTGGGGAACAGCCAGTCGCCCCTCCCACACTTGGGCTCCTGTGGCCTTCCTCTGGATCTTTTGCTGTTGTTGCCACATAGCCATCAGCCTTGGAAAGACTCTTATTTGTATCAGGCCATTGGTATTTGTGAAAAATGCTACGTCTTTGCCCCACAATGTTGTAATCTTTGTATTGCTAAGGAAATGTGAAAGTTTTGCTTCTTGTCAGTATGTTGTGCCGGCTGCTGTAACTTTTTACGTGGAAATTGTTTCTCGTTCTGTTTTTAGGGTCTGCAGCTTTTGTCCATTATTCACCTGAGCACCCTATTTTCTAGTTTCTCTAGTCATCAGCTACCATGTTTATGTGTGAGCAGCAGTTTTGCTCCTTTGTGTCAAGATGTTTTGTTATTTCTTTGTTTATTCCTTCAGGAATAATTATTAAATGTCTACTGTGCCCTGGGCAGAATATAAATTATTGATTAGTGAACAGGACAGGCATGGTTTTTGCCCTCATGAAATTTATAGTCCAGTAGGGGAGAAAAAAATAAAGATTATATAATACACATATGTGTGTTTGTGTGTGTGTATATATATAAATACACACACACACACACACACACACACAGGCAAACCAAGCCCACATACAAACGTATATATCCATGTATATGTACATATGTACATGAATATACACACATATATCTTAGAAATGTTGCTCATTGCTCTAAATGAAAAGGAAGAATGGAATCAGAGTAAATATGGAGAAATATTATATTATATTTGAGAGGAAAGGTCAGGAAAGGTTTCTCTGAAGACATGACACTTGAGGCATAAAGATAAGTATGGATGAACTGGGGGGAGAGGGGAGAAGAGTGGGCTAGGCAGAGAGGACAGCATGGATTACGGTTCTGAGGAGGGAATGAGCTTAATAAAAATCAGAAAAACTAAAAATAGGTGAGTTTTAATGGAACAAAGTGGAATGTGGTACAAGTTAAAGAGGTTGGCAGAAGCTTGAAATTCATGGAAGGCTGTGGATGTCATTTTGGATTTTATTCTAAGTGCAGTGGGAATTTGAAGAATTTTAAGTAGGAGAGTAACATGATGTAGCTCACATTAGCATTCCTTTGGCTGCCTTGTGGAAAGTGGATAGCAAGAAGGCCAGAGTGGAAGCAAGGAGACCAGCTCACAGGCTATCAAATAGTCGAGGTGCATGATGATGGTTGCTTGTTTTAGGTGGTGGTGCTAGAGATGGGTTTGAGTCATACTATGGAGGTATATTTAGCAGGATATGGCAGCGGGCTGAATGTTGCAGATGAAGAAGAAGAAGGAATCAAAAGTGCCTGTTAGGTTTCTAAGTTTATCCATGGGCTGGATGGCAGTGACTTTTTCAGAAATGGCTAAGAGTGAAAGTAGAATAGATTTTGCAGAGAGATGAAAGGAAAGTTTTTGATTGGGTCTAGACTGAAAATAGACTTATCTTATGGGTTAATATCTATTCCTGGACACAGCAGGTCAGGGGTTTATGGTTAATCATAGTTCCTTGATTTTAAGATGCCATAAGTTTTCAGGTGCTGCTTTGCTTTAACATCAGCTTTTCATAAAGAAAGGAATGCTCTCCTGTTAAATGTGCACATGGATGTAACACGCATCTCAGTTGAATTGTTAGAATGTGGAAAGTACATCTTAGATTTGAGGAAATTTAATATTTCAAGCCCACTACCATGTAAAATAAAATTGTAAAGGATAGACCCAAATAAACAGTTTATTTTTAATTTCTAAAAAAGCTCAAGGAAATCCTTTCATAACTTCAGAAATGGATATCCGGCTGTCTATCAGATATCTTTACATGAATGTTTCATGAGTACCTCAAAGTTCTGTGTGTTTGAAATGGAATTCACTCTTTGCCATTAATCTGACTTCTGCTTCTCTTCCTAAACCTCCTCTTTTGGTTAATGGCACCACCATCCTCTCAGGTTTTTCTTTCATTCGTTTATTCATCCATTCAACATTAATTTATTGAGCTCTGACTAGCAACTAGGTACTGTGTTCTCAAACCCTTTTTTATAGCTCTTTCTGAGAGAGAAAGACTTGTGATAGCTTCGCCATGTGATTTGCTTTGGCCAATGGAACACTAGTAAATGTGATAGAAGTGGAGACTTTAAAAGTGCTTGCACAGTGGAGTTTGACCTCTCTTGCTGCTCTTGGGAACTTTGTGATTGCCACTGTGTGAATAAGCTTAGGCTAACCTGCTGGATGATGAAGATTATGTGGCCAGGCTCTTCCTATTACCCGATCTGACATTAGGTCCACAGCCAGATGTGAATGATGCTAGTCTAGATCATCTAACCCAGTCAAGTTGGCCCAGACCAGAAAAACTGCCAAGACAATTCACAGAACTATGAATAATAACATATGTTAGTAGTTTTAAGTACTAAGTTGTGAAATAGTTTGTTATGCAACAAAATCGAAAGAGTCATGGACTATTTCCTTAGTAACTCTGTAGGAGTGGGTGAAGGAGTCTGACTTCACGTCTGTTCTGACATCTACATTTTGATACCTCAAGCAGGGAGAGCCCCATTCCAACATCCTATTATGTTAGATACTAGCTTCTTCAGTTTTACAGAAGATAAATCCTCACTGAACTTAAATGGCTTGTTCAAGGCCACATAACTATTAAGTTGGAGAGCTATGATTTGAACTCACTTCTTTTTGAATCCAAAGCCTTGCTTTTTTCTGTAACATCAAACTACATATTTCTCAAATATTCCCTCAAATATTCTAGATTAATGTTATGAAGGATAAAGCATGATTCCATGTATGCTAAGATGTTTGCAAATAACTTTTATGTTTCTGCAAAATAGAACAAAGCAAAACCAAAATTCCCAAAACCTGTATGTCATATTGTGCATTTTATGTAGTTAAGAGACTCTTAGCTATAGTAGTACTTAATGCATTTCAATTTCAAAGCACTGGATTTATAAGCTGCTTTTAATTAGACAGATGTATGTATTTACATGTTCTTATATAAATAAACATCTGTGCGGTGCATTATAAGTACCTGAGATGATTACATTTTCACTTAAGGAAGAGTCCCTTCATTTGTGTCTACAACATGTTTATTTATTCTCTTATACTTCCATTTCATATTCATGCTCAGCCCTAAATGGGCTCATACTGCATTTCTCTTCTTAATTTCCTTTTTCCTTGTGCAATATCAGTTACTACAAAGAAAGAAGTAAATCCTGTGGGGTGCACAAGCTCCTGCTTGGATATAAATTGGAAACCTAAAATCATATAAAATATATATTATATTTATTTACATTGTTATATTTATAAAAGCTTTCAGTTTTAAAGTAAAAACCATAAGCCTTTTCTAAAAGGCAAAGCAGATGCTTGAATATATAGTACAGTACACTCGTTTTTTTTTTTTACCATTTTGATGAAATATCATATAACTATACTTAATTATACATATAGAGAGTATAAATTTTTAGTGGCCACAAACTTGAAGGTGGAATAGGGACTGAAGTTAGTCTCTGTCTTGAACTCGAGTTTTAGCAGAAAATGTAATCTAGTCAGTTCCAGGTAATCTCAGTCCCTTTCAGTTTCTTTTCCATGCAATTTTCAAGTTAAAACTATGAGTTTTACATCATTCACTTTTCTCCATGAGCTCCTAATCCCATTCTATTTCTATCACAGAGTTTTATCATAATACAATTTATCTTTAGATGTCTATTACTTCTCTGCAGAAATATACATAAATGAATAATTTGAAAAAATTTCTGTGTCCTTCATGGGGCTGAAAGTGTTAAAACACTGGCTTGTGGATTAAATTAAATTTCTTTCAAAGGAATTTCCTTTAAAGTCCTTGCACATTTAATCCCATCTTCACATCTGTTTCTGAGAGAACCTGGACTAACACATCTGTCTTTAGCTTACTGATTCATAAGAAACCCTTCTGTAGTCTACATATAAGTTCTTTGTTCTGTGTATTATAATACCTTTTCCTGGTCTGAGGTTTGCCTTTTCACTTTTTTGCTGATGTCTTTTGATGAAAAGTTGTTCCGAATTTTAATGCAGTACAACTTATTAAATGGTTATTATTTTTTATGTCTGATTTAAAACTATTACTGTCTCATACCTAGATCATAAAGGTAATTTCTTATCTTCTAGAAGATTTATTGTTTTTTTTTAAATTTCAGGTTTAGATTAACTAGATTTCTGAATGTATTTTTGTGTATTGTGTGAGAATGAAGTCACGTTTCTTATATTTTCCATGTACATATTACTTTGACTCAACTATTTTTTGAAAATGCCACCCTTTCTCCTCTGCTCTGCAGTACTACCTTTGTCACAAATCAAGTGTCTTTGTATATGTGAGAGTTTGTTTCTGGACTCTCAGTTCTGTCCCATTGTTCTAATTGTCTGTCTTTGTGCCAACACCATGATGACTTAGTTCCTATAGCTATGGAGTAAGTTGATGTCTAATAGAGTGAGTTCTCCTACCTTCCTTTTCAAGAGTGTGTTAGTTGTTTGATTTCTGTTTACTAGTTTCTGCCGTTATTTTTTTCCCTAACTCTACTTGTTTGTTTTAATTTGGTATTCTTTTTCTAACTTCTTGAGATAGGTGCTTAGATCATTGTTTCTCAGGCTTTCTTTCTAATAGATGCATTTAATTCTATGAATTTCCTCCTTAAGCATAACTTTAGTTGCTTCCATGGGTTTTCATATGTTGTTTGTTTCTGAAATTATCATTCAGTTGAAAATACTTTCTGATTTTTGTCATTATTGCTTCTTTAAACCACGGGTCATTTAATAAATTACTGCTTAGTTTCCGAACATATGGAAGATTTTCTAGTTATCTTTGTTATTTATTTCTAGTTTAATTCTATTGTGATCAGAGAACATACATTGTTATTTATTTCTAGCTTAATTCTATTGTGATAAGTTTCTTAAATTTTAATTAAATCTGAATAATAAATTTAATTAACTTAATTCTACATAGAATTAAACAATATTAGATTATTAAGATAATACCTTTTAATAGATGTTTTATATAATCATATTATTTTATCTGTGCCTACATATTTACCCATTTGCTTGATTTTCATTACTTTTTATATCCTCTTCCAGCTAAGAGCATTTTCCTTGTGCTTGGAGATATAATAGTGAAGATCTGGTAATGATTAATTGATTCTTCTAATGTATGTCTGAAAATATTTTTATTTTACCTTAATTTTTGAAAGTGGGATAAAATTCTGGGAAAGAGTCGGCACTTAAAAAATTTGAATCACTTTGACTATGGCTTCTGTTATTTTTGTTGAGAAGTCAGCTCTCAGTCTTATTGCTGCTTCTGTGAAATGAACCTGTTTCTTATATCTGTCTATATTAGGATTTCCCTTTTTGTCTATGGCTTTAGCAAGTTTTCTGTGATGTGCCTAAGGTGTTGTATTAGGGTTCTTCAGGGAAACACAGCCAATAAGATCAATCAATAAATCTATCTATCTATCTATCTATCTATCTATCTATCTATCTATCTATAAATTATCTTTATCATCTATGTATATTCTATCTGCCTTACATCCATATCTATAGATATCCATCCATCTTTATATATATACATACCTATCTATATCTATATCTTATATATCTATAGGTATCTGTATCCCTTCCTTCCTATCTATCTGTCTGTCAAGATTTTAAGGATTTGGTTCATGTATTGTGGATGCTGGCAAGTCCAAAATCTTCAGGGAAGGCCAGCAGGCTGGAGACCCAGAGTTGATGTAGCTCAAGTCTGAAGGCAGTGTGAAGGGAAAGGAAAATTCCTTCTTCCTTGGAGCACCTCAGTCTTTTTTCTTAAGACTTTCAACTGATTGGACAAGGCCTACTCATTATGGAGGGAAATCCACTTACTCAGAATATACTGATTTAAATGGTAACCACATCCCCAAAACAGCAACATCTAGACTGATGTTTGGTCAAAAACTGTATCATGGACCAGATAAGGTGACACATAAAGTTAACCATTTACAGGTGATTTTCTTTGTATTTGTCTGCTAAGGATTATTGGTGCTTCTTGCCCCTTACTTTTTAAATATATTCCTTATTATTATCTTCAACTATGTTACTTACTTTTTGTTTTATGTACTGATTGATTGTCTCCCCTCAGATGAACTTATCTAAGTCACTTTGGTCATGTACATTTTAAATTATCTGTTTGGTGGATAACAGTAGCTGCTGAAGAAGTTTTTAGTGGAAGATGGTTATTCACCTGTAGCCTCACTACCATGTCATAATGAAAGCAAATCCCAAACTAAATCCTGCTGCATATACAGATCTTAATTAAGTGTTCATTAGCAACCAGACATAAAACAGTAATTCAGTCTATTCTTTAAACTTTTTAAAGCCTCAGCCCTCTGTCTTTTCAGATATTTTGACCTCCACCTTGTAGGCAGACATTACAATATCTCAGAGGCAGGATTTTATTGCCTCTGGTTGCATCAGGCAGTGAGAAGTTCTCTGAATGAATAGCTGGACCCAGAATTGCTTAGAGATCAAGCATTGGGTACCATCTCTAAGTGCAAAGGCAACGGGCCTTGCTGATTTCTAATACCCTGTTCATGTAAATGTGGGCAGTTACTGAAATATTTTTATCCAGTCCATGTTTCTTGAATAGCTTTATCTTTGTCATGGAAAGCTAATTTCAAGCATTCATCCTGTTAGTGAACAGTTCACTAATTTTACCAAAATCCTTCGTTTTGACATTTAGTGTGCTAATTAACAAAGCATAGGGTGTTGGTCTTAATAGGATAAGAGAAGAACTTGTAGTAGCAGCCTTTGGAGTATAGTCTTTGTGTTACTATGCTAACTGACACTCCAGGAATATAGAATCTTAATTTAGGCACCTGATTATTTTTAAAAATGAAATTTAACAAAACAGTATGTATTTACTATCACACTGTATGTTGTGAAGTATTTTAAAGTGAAGTACAGTCATTGTAGCATCTCTCTCACTAGAATGGAAACTCTAGAATGAGAGTACTTTTCTTCTCATTGTAACCCTAGTACCTACAAAAGTAGTTACAGAGTAGATGCTCAAACAGTATTTATTAACCAAATGAATCTGTAATAAGATATAATGAAAGTGAAACTCACAAAGTATAAAAGCAATTATGCTAAAAATGGAAAATCCTGAAATTATCTGTATTTGTGACAAAAATAAAACAGGAATCATTTAAATACAGTGTGTTTTAAGTATGAATAGTAATAGGTGAAAAATGTAGTTTCACTTTGGCAGGCTTTTAAGGTGCTTGAATATAAAATCAACTTAGCAAGGTAATAGAAGAAATAGTACATAATTAATCAGCAGTTTTACTGTGACTGCCACCACCACAAGACTCACAAGAAGAAAGCCACTGAAACTACAAACATGCAGTCATAGTAATAGTCTTCGCTAATCTGAAGTTTCATTTTCACTATTGTTATTAAACTGTCATTGCATTACAGTAATAAGTAGAAATTCTCCAGATTTGCTCTAACTGCCAAAAACAGATGCTTTCGTTAAAAAAAATCACTTAAGAAAATTATTATCTATAAATCTGGAGCTGCACTGTCCAATCTGGGAGCTGCCAGCCACATATAGCTATTGAGTACTTGGAAAATATCTACTCTGAATTTAGGTGTGCTGAGTGTAAAATACACACTGATTTCAAAGACTTAGTATGAAAAAAAGAATGTAAAATATCTTAACAACTTTAAATACTTGATTTTTAAAAATGATAATATTTTGGATATATTGGCTTTGATCAAGTATATGATTAAAATTAGTTTCACCTGTTCCTTTTTTCTTTTCAAAATGTGACTACTAGAAAATTTAAAATTAGACTTCTGGTTCACATTATATTGCTACTGGCCATCACTGGTCTAGATGTTTGAGTGATACACAGATTGCTGTTTATTTTAAAGACAATCAAAGTGTGAATCTGGCCCCTGATTAACACTAGGGCAGGAAATTCTACACTTAATTCTGATATTCATTCTCGCTTCTACACTGTCTGAGTCTAGAAGTAAGTATTAGCTACCAGGGTGTTAGAAATGGCAATTTCTTATTTTTGCATTGGACACTTATGAGAGCCTGGCCTCCCACTTAGTAAGCAGGGTCTGGAATGAGGCAAAGCTCTGAGGAGATATGCTTTCCTTTCAGTGTTTCTCCCATGGAGAGGGACTTTACTCTTTGAGCTCCTTAAACATTGGTATATTCATGAGATTTAAAAGTCTCAAACCTTTCCAGTTGCTCTCTGCCTCTTTCCACTACTTTAATAATAAAAACTGTGAAGTAAGTTTTACAACAGTGAATCAATTCACACTTCTATGATACTGGCTCACCTTTTATTTTTGCATATTGTTTTACACATGGATGACCTGTTACTAAATAGTTGTAGTTTTTAATGTACAAACATAATCATACTTTGTATTCTGCTATTGGAACTTAATGTTCAATAATAAATGTTTCACCATTTTCCAACTGGTCATTATAATTGTCATTTTAAAGATTTCTTCATAATATTTCATGATGTTGCTGAATCTTAATTAAAATCCCAGTTTTGGGTTTTTTTCTCCTCTAGAAAGCCTGGTTTAGCATCTTCCTCTAATTACTGAGTAGGGAAGAATGTAGGTATGTAATAAAAAATCCTGAGTCTCTGGTTGAATATGAGTTAGTAACTATGAGGTCATTAGTGTCCCTCGTGATTTATACAGTCAATAGCTTGCTGGGTGTTTCCTTCTGCAATAAAAGGTATTATTTGGGAAAATATTAATACAGTCTACTACTCATATACTGAATACCGACTGAACATTTTTATTTAACATATTAACCTGGTTAAAAGTGATCTTGCAATCCACAATATGCAAACATGTTCAGAGGAGAGTTTTCTGTATGCTTCAGCCTTTCCAGAGATCTGAGTGGCTGTGACTCCATTTGCCTCTTGTTTTTCTTTTAATTGCTCTCTTCTGCTTTGTCTAATCTCTACTGCTCACTTTGCTTACTTACTTATGGTGGAACTGGCTCTAATCTCTCAAGACATTACTTTTTTGTATACTTCCCTTCTTCATCCTTTGCTCTTTTCTCTCTACTCATGAGCTGCCTATTTTCTTTTTGTTCTGCTCATGCCCATTCCTTTGGCCGAGCACTGCATTAAGTGCAATAGTTCTTGTATTTCTTCTTTTATTCTCAGTGGGATAGGAAAATAGCTTTCTTTCAGGAAATCTATTTATTTGGAGCGAAAAGATTGATTTCATGGTAATGTTAACTTGAAGATCTGTCTTCTTCCTAGTTTCTACCTCAAACAAATCCTACATACTAACTTTCTACTGGCTACAGCTGTGAGGCTGAAATCATGGCATACACTGAATGCTATGACCATTTCAGCTGATTCCAAAGCTGAAATTTCAAGCAGATCTTTGAAGTCTTTACTACCCTCTATGTATAGATTATGCTCCTCTGAGGGAGGAAGGGGAAAGAGGGAAGGCTTTTCATGGTATTTTTAATGATCCTGGGTCCTTTTGACATGACCCCAAGCAGTCTTTGACAGTTTCATTGGTTTCTGATATGACAAGATATTCCATGCTCACTTTGTACATTTCCTGCCCTAACATAGAATCAGTTATTTTCCAAGGGGCTCTGCTCCCTTTTAATGGGAAATGGTCTTTAGAGACCCACAAGTGGGACACTAGAGGAGCTGATTGCTACTAGAATGGTCATTGTGTCTAAGCTTTTCTCACTGGAGATATATCTGTATATATGTATGTGTACATATATGTATATGTATATACACATGAATATATACACATGTATATATGTATTAATTTAATCTTATAATGCTTTTTATCTTAAAAATTATGCACTATGTGTTTAAGTTAATACTTCAAATTTAAGTTTAGGAATACACGAGTTTTACTTATCCTTCCCTCTCCCAACACAAAAGATCTGGTTCCTAATAACTCCAACATAATTAATTATTTAGTTTTTTTCTACAAGATGGCCTTTAAATAATAATGCCGACACTACTGCCAGCAGCAGATATATGATTACTGAAAATATTGTTTTGTCTCTTTTTGGGCATAGGATATCTGTCACTAGGAGTGTATAACTAAATTAACATGGTTTAAGTTCACTTGAAAGAATTCTTCCTCGCTTTGTGATTATGCTGCAAAATTAATACACCATTTAATTTGCCTCATTTTGCTTCTGATTTTTAGGATTGCTTTCTCATTAAAATTGTATTATTTTAATTTGAATATTTTTTCTATTCCAATTATATTAAGTTGTTACATGGCTCCAAAATCAAACCTGTAAAACTAAGTATGGACAAAAAATTCTAACTTTAACTTTATTCCCCGCTCTTTCCATAGAGGTAAGTTTAAAATGTTTTGTTACATTTTTTAACTTAAAAAACAACACAGTTATACCTGTCCTCTTTAGTTTTTAAAGTTTCTCTGTGTTTCTGTCAAAAAGATGATTGAGGTTAGACCCCCTTTCACATAATACAGACAAACAAACCTTTCAAATCAACACTTGGTCCTTCCAAGCTGAATTGTACTTTGAGCAGCCTAAGTCTTCAAGGTATGTCTTGTTTCATAATTGGTATTAAAATACGTTATTTTAAGTGTTTCCTCATTTACTGCCCATAGCATCTGCTAGCTGGATGATGATCTGGACTATGTCTCGGCATAATTTGGGAAGAAAAGTTAAAGAATAGTGATAACATTTCTCAAGTTTTGTGCTCTTATTTACAGTTGATCTTATTCAAGGATCACGATGTCTATATGATGGCTACATGCCACATGGATGTGACTTAATCTTGATGTTTTCCCAGGACTTTTTAGCCCTGTAATTGCCTTCAACAGTGTTTTTGGAGGAAGGGATTAGCTGCAGCTCTCAGCAATAAAGGACTATGTAATTGAAAGCTTATGTAGTTCTTGTCTACCCAGCATAACAAAGGCCTAACTTAAATAGGTTTATTTTTCTAAGAAGACATCATTTATCATGGCAGTAATTTGAGGAGAAAAATATAGGGTTGGAAGAATAGATTTTTTTAAGTAACTGTAGTACATTGAAAATGAATGCCCCAGCTGTTAAAATCTGATGGAAAATGGGCATAGTCACAATCAGTAAGCATTTTTCCATTAAAAAATTTTGCATTTGTAAGAATAGCACACTGTCCATATCATAAGTGTCAAAAAGGTTCATACTTTTTGCCCCAGCAATTCTGCCTCTAAAGAAACAAAATATTTGTGTGCAAGAATGTTCATCACAAGTGTATTTAAAATAGTTCATATTGGAAACAACTTGATTTTCTAACAACTGGGGATTACAGTTAAATGGAATTTATAGTTCATCCATACAGTGTATTCAAGAAATTTTTTAAGTAGTATTTAATGCATGAGGAAATGCTTATGATAGAGCCTCAATAAAAAAGTAATACTAAGCCACCAATGTTAAGTATGTATACACACATATATTTATGTGTGTATGTATGTATATATATTCTGATCCAAATTTTGTTAAAAATATATTTGTGCTTTGAAAGTATACTTAGTAGTATCCCAAATATGTAAGATAAATATTGCAGAACCAAAATAATGAATTTAATTGAACAATATAAAAGTAAACATAAAAGTCCTGTTCATTTCCATTCACTCTGCATGGGTTGATAGGTTGTCATACATACCTCTCAGGGTACAGAAACCCTACTTGGAAGACTGGACCCTACCTTGATTAGTGGAATCTGAGGGCCAAGCTTAACCAGGAAAAATTCCTGTTATATTTCAGACATGGAGCAGATCTTTTCTAATTCTTTTTCTTTCTTAAATCTTTTTTTTTAGAAAGAATTGAATACTTTGCTCCCCTTTTCTCATGGTATAGAAAGTTTATTTGGTCACAATGACAGGGGAAGAACAATAAAGTGTAATTATTCATAGTCTATTTCCCCTCTGCGCCTTCTAGGTATAAAGGATGCTTCTCTTGCCACATCTTAGCATTATTTCTTTATTTTCCCTTGTCTTACATATTTTTCAGACTTGTAGAGTGTATATATTATTGTAAGTTGTCTGAAACCACTTTTGGGATGAGTTAAGGTATAAATGAAGAAAATTAAAATGTTCATGTACCCTTCCATTTTCTCAGACACATCCCTTAGTCGTAGTTTTAAAAGAGCTCATAAATTTTTTTTAAAAAAAGCAGAATATAAATACGGATTGGGTCAAACTCATTAAGTGACTTTATATATTCATAAATGTGTTTTTAAAGACCAGATTGTAGCAGGTTACAGAAGAGTACAACATAATATTTGAAAAGTACTAGTAAATTTACTTAATAGATTGTTTACTGGTTCTGTAAGTCATATATAAATAAGCTTGAATTTCCAGTCCCAAAGTTATACTGGCATAAATTGGGTTTCATATGGAATATTGAAGGTATGTCCAAACAGAACCACTGTAATTCAGTAGTCTAGAATGAAGAAAATGTTTTGTAAGAAATATTAATAATCCTATAAAAACTCAATGATTTAGAAAGGAAACATGAAATATGCAAAATTTGTGAAATGGTTTATTAAGTAGAGTGCAATCATTGAAGTATGGGCCTAGTGCCGCTGAGTTCTAATCTGGGCATTTAATGCCCCGAGTTTGCCAGTAACTGTGTCTGAAGAAAAAGAGGAAAGAAAAATGGAGTAGCTTCCTTTTTAAAATAGCAAACAGTAAACACAGTTGAGAACATACCAAGATTATAGAGGCTTAATATTAAAACAGATTAGGGATTTAATAGTTACTTTTATTTAACAATTATTTATTGAGCACCTGTTATGAGCCACCCATTCTCCTAATATAGCAGTGAACAAAACACACAGTCTCTGCCCTCATGGAGGAGACATTCAACAAACAAATGAGCACCTAGGTGTTTAATACGCTGTCAGGCTGTTATAAGAGCTCTAAGCGAAATGAAAAAAGAGTAGAGGTCAGTGGGAGCTGCTGTTGGCGGGGATGGCAGTTAGCAAAGGGGCTCTGAGGAGCTTTCAGTATTTTCATTGTTAATATGTTATGTTATTTCAGTGCATGTGGAAACATTAAGCATGTTACATCTTCAAACATTAAATCATGATCATTCTCAATGGATTTGATTTAATATTTTGAATTGAACAGAAATCCCAGTATGTTGGAAATTTCTTCCTCTTCATACCTGTCTTGATCCTTTTACCATCTGCTCTCTGGAATCTTGTGGAAGACTGCTAGGTGCTCTCTCTGTTTATCATCTTCCTGCAAGCCATCCTGTATATCAGATTACACCTGAGTGGAACCCTGATTGAAAGAAGGGTTATATGGGCACCCAGAGCGACAGCACTTTCTTGACTGCAGTATGGTCTGCCTGCCCAGACAACTGCACGTAGGCTTTTGATTTTGTTACTTCCTTCAGCAAAGCTCAAAAGTTGTTAAATTTTAGGGGGCAAAAGAGTTAGTTTATGGGTAGTACACAGTATACCATTTATTATAGGCAATAAGCTAATTGTTACGGGTAATTTACAAGATTTTCAAAAGGGATTTTTACTATATGCAATATTTGCTTTGCATGCTGAATTTAGTGACTAAATCTGAAATCACTTTCCTCTGTAGGCTTAAATATATCATCATGGCATGAAGGGCTGAAGGTAGTAAGATGGGAGACGGGAATTCTGAGGAGACATGAGTATTTGATTTTGGGGGGTAGGAAATTTAGCAAATACAGAGAAGAACAAGGTAGGAAAGCAATCAGTATTAATATTCACCACCCTAGAGATGGTTACTTTTAATATTTTGAAATATATTCACCTAGTTTTATTTATTTAACAAAAATAGGATAATAACGTGCACGTAATTCTGCAGCCTACTTGTTAATCTGTGTTGGGTTACAAACCTTGTGCTATCTCAGACTTTTTTTTCAATTGAGTTATAGTCAGTTTACAATGTTGTGTCAATTTCTGGTATATAGCACAATTTTTCAGTCCATCTCAGGCTTTTTGACATTTCCTTCTTTCTCCCCATTTGGTTAGTGTCCGATCTGCACTGAGTCACCCCTCCCCATTCAGACTAAGAAGAAACATCACTGTGGGATGTGGGATCTGGTTTCTTGAGCAACTGCCCAGGGGCCATTTGGTGTTACTAGGGGATGTGCGAAATGGGAGCGGGGAATGGGAGATGAGAAGGGGGCTAGTCAGATGGATGTTTTCCTCCTTTCTTTCTCCTTTGGAGTGCCCTGAAGTACAAGTCCTTTTGGCAAAGCTTCTAGAAAAGTCCTAGGGGAGAGTGTATAGCTCAAGTGGTAGAGCGCATGCTTAGCATGCTCGAGGTCCCGGGTTCAATCCCTGGCACCTCCTCTAAAAATAAATAAACCTACCCCCCCCAAAAAAAGAACTGGAATCAAACTCAAAGTGGGGAGGGTGTAGCTCAAGTGGTAGAGCATATGCTTATCATGCACAAAGTCCTGGGTTCAATCCCCAGTACCTCCTCTAAAAATAATCAAATAAATGGACCTAATTACCTCTCCCCCACAAAAAAAAATTTATTTAGAAAAGTCCTGTGTGCTGAGTGAACGCATTTGCTGAGTGTACTACTGTGTCTTTTCCTGGTTCTTTATGAAACAGTAATCATGCTAAGTAACGTGGCACGTTGCATATTTTGCATCTGTCCTTACTTTGCTCCTTACCTTACCTTTATTTACCCTTTTTCTCCTCGCCCTCACTGCCCTAAGTTTGCGCCTGCCAAATAAAGTTTAATATCTTAATCAGGTTCTGATTTCTACATGAGCTGGGGTATGGTGGCACAAGCATAACTACTTATTGTGCAGATTTTCTTATATCATGAAATAATTTTTGGCGTCTCATAAATTATTTTTATTGTGTATTGTTACTTTAATAATAAAGTAATTTATAGTGAAACGTGCAGATTTAAGTTCAATGAATATGCAGTCAAATATATACATGTGTGACATCCCAGTCAAATATGGAGTATTTGTCATGCAAGAAAGTTCCTTTTGCTCCATCGTTACATATTATTCACTAATATCCTGGCTATAATTGTCCAGTGCTCCCTTGTTGAGAACTCAGTGCTGAAACTGAGGTTTCAGAATTGTAGGGGAAAGAACAATGAACTATGAATAGTGAAACATAGGTTGAAGTCAAGTTGTCATTAACAAAATTAGCTAGGGTGACCTTGGAAGAGTCATTAAAATGTTTGGATCTGCTTCATTATATGTCAAATGAAAAGAGCAAATTAAATATTGATCCTCCAATTTTAACATTCCATGCTTCAACTGTACTTTGGGAAACGTTTTTTCTTCTTTACATCATGAGCATAGTTAGTTGCATGCTGCTGCTTTTTTTGATTTTCACGTTCTGTTATCAGAAATCAGTATTACATATAACAATCATTGCAAGCAATTTTCTAAGAAAATTCTCAATAGCTCTTTCTCACCAAGAAAATTAAAACTATTTTTGAGATTCATAGGCTTTCAAAATGTTGGAAACTTTATTTTTGGTACCAAATGTAACGCTTTACATAAACCATCAGACATTAAGTAAAGTTTGGAACCTGCATAATTTCTAAGGGGTTCTTAAGAGTCAAATCTTACCACCGCCAAGTGCAAGGAGAAGATTTCCAGGTGTGTGTTTAGAAAGTCACATCATGGAAGGCAAAGGAACTCAAGTTCTAGCTATGTCTCTTTTTCTCTTTTTAATCGTGTGATCCTAAGACTATTTGTAGGGGTTGAGGTTTGTTCCATTGACTTTGTAGTTGGTTGCTTCTTAAAGCAACCCCTTTGCACCAGAGGTCACCATCAAGAGCCAATTCTTTTACGTTATTAGAAATAGTGATATGTTTTATGTTCTACCCAGACTTTAGGTGACTTCTGGTGTGGCCTTCTTTGAGAAGTTTGAGGTGATTTCTTTCACACTCACCTCCCTTGATATCTCAATGAAACAAGAGCAAAATGTCATCTAATCAATGAAAGTCTCCCTTGGGCCACAGCAAAATGAAGTGCCACTTTGTCTCTTCTCAGACTTTCCTTTCAGGTTCTAACTAGTGAGGTGAGGGTTCACTTGGGGATTAAGTACATACTGAATGGTTATGTTTCCCTTTGATGAGTAAGATAGAGGTCTCCCAGGACTGTAAGAATAGGTTTTGTGCAGGGCTATTATTACATAGAGGTGTGTGCTTGTGTATTGCACGAAGGTGTTCAAGAGGAGGTACCATGTGGTCTGGAGGTGACTCTGGTTTGTTGAAATTCTTTTCTGAAGCACATTCATAATTCTCTGATGAGATTTTATACACATATGCGCGTGCACACACACACACCCACACACACTTCATTTTATTTATAGCTAAGTTATAAAAACAACCATCTCATTTTCCACTCAGTTTTTTTAATGAAATTACTAGGATGGAACAGTTGGAACTTGGCAGCAGTTTCATATTTGCTTGGATTGTCTCATGTAAATTGATTGGAGTCTTGTTCATGTTCTCTCAAGAATAAATTATTGGCCATTTAAGTACACAGTTTAGGATTTAATATAGATAGGGCATGTCTACTATAATTTGGTTTGGAATGATTCATACTAGTTGAAAATTTAAAAATAATGTTCACTTGTGAATACCTAATTCGTCACTTTTTTAAGGGTTCCCAGAGAGTCATATGCATTCATGAGATTTATTGTTAGCTGTTTATTCTATTCAGGACTAGGATTCTGAACTATTTTTGAATTAAGGGAGAAACACTGGGATGCATAATCTCCAATAGTTTGATCTTGAGAAAATGATAATAGCAATTACTTACATAAACTTCCATAGGAGAACAGAACAGAAAATGAGTACTTTTAACCTACACTGTAAAAAAAATCCAGTTTCTCATTGTTTTATTAGTGCTGTTTGCACTTGGTTTTTAAAAATTCATTGGTAGTCTTAGGAAGAAGATCAACATTAACCCCTTTTTTGGTAACTATTTTAGTTTATGAAATTTTCTTGATTTCTGTGTAATCATTGTTGTTGTCCTTATATGTTCTTTAGGTGTTTTTTTCAGTACATGGATGGATTTGCACTGTTCTAGTTATACTTTAAAATCCTAGCCCATTTTCAGGATAATGGCCCAAAGTGAGTGGGAGGTATTTGACCACAACCTAGAGGAAATTAACCATACCACAACTTTCATAAGGCATGACCTTGGCCTCTTTCCTATCTCAGCAACAAGAAATATTGTCTTTTCCTTTGTCACACAAAGGGATTAGAAAGGGAAAGAAGGGAAGTGAATTGCTCTGATAGATTGTGTTGTTGTTCTCAAATACTAGCTCCCTTAGTAATGAGACGTTTATATGACTCTGCTTGTTGCCATTTGAGTTGCTGTGCCACCTTGAAGGCGGAGTTTATAGTACCACTCCATTGACTTTGGGCTTGGGCATGTGATGTAATTTAGCCAGTGGAATGTGAGTGAACATGATGCATCCAACATCTGAGCATCACAAACTTCCATCATTCTTTTGCTTGTTTGCTGTACCATTAAAATGAGTATGTCCCAAGTAGGGGAGTCTCCTTCAGTCTGGACCCCAGAATGAAGTCACATACGGAATTGCAGCAGCATACATACAAGTGCCAGCATATGATATAAGCAAGAAATAAATGCCTGTTGTGCAATCTTGAGATTTTTGAGATTGCCTGTTTTACAGCAGAGCTGATATTAATACACTTGCTTTCTCAAGGTGTGAAGGTGGTCCTTGGGATACTCTAAGGTAGGAAGTAGAAATCTTATATGCATATTTTGCTGTGTGGCTTCAAAACCTTAAGAGACCTGAGATATTATTTACACTGGTGACTTTCAAACTTTTTGAACACAACCTACAGTTTAAAAAATAATTTTACATTATAACCCCATACACTTAAACATATATGTTCATGTATGTGTGTATAGACATAGTATATATGGAAACAATATACATTATATAGATATATAAATAGCTATATACATGGAAATAAATTTTAAGAAATAATTCTTACTCTTATGTGTACTCTAGTATTTCCTATTCTGTTCTGGTTTATTTCTTAAAATGCTGCTTCTGATATGCTAAATCAGTTTTACAGTTCACTAATGGGTCTTAATCTGCAGCTCAAAAAATGACTGATTTAGAGGAAACTCTAGAAGAGCTGAAAGGGAGTGTACTTACAGTTACACTGCCATTATTTGGAACTTGGCAAAATTTAGATGCACTTGTAAAGTTCACACACTCAGAATATTTTTATCTGTTTGTAAGGGAAGAATGGGGGCCACTCAGCTATGAAATGAAGAGAATTAAAGGTTGTCACTGTTTTACACATGGCAATTGATACATGAGCATTAAAATTAGCAGTTGATAAAATCAAGGTCGAAAGATATATGTATAAAATCTCCTTTGGAATTGCAGAGATTGGCAAGAACAAACCAAAGATGAAATCTCATAAAATGTTAATATTAGGAAATCACAACTGTCCTAAAAACGACAGTTTTTTCAAACCTCTTAATGTTACGGATGTGTGCTCTTTTAAACTTAAGTGCATAGAAGTGGAGATTTGAGTTAAGGCATGATGTTACAGATCATGGGAATGTTAATGCTGGTGATACATGTTGTTCCATTTTAGATATTTAAAGAAGTGATACATGGACTATTCCAGAAACTTAAAGTACCTGTAGACCATCAAGTTTTTTTCCCCTCATTTTACATACAAAAAATTTGAATTCCTGAAAAATTAAGAAAATTGAGAGCAAATATTTCTTTAAATTTCAGGAGTCATTCTAGCGTGCCTCACTTGCTGTTGACCCCTGTCACTTCCTGAAAGCTAGTGTGGCCCTTTCAATAGAAAACTTTTCTTTGGTTGTTGTTTTCTCGTGTCTTCATACTTCAGGTCTAGGATGGGGATAGCAGTCTCATTACAACTTCTAGACCAGTTTTCCTCCTCTCGCTCTCACAAAGCTCCTGCTCCACTGAGCTCACATAAGTGGTATACTACTCTGCCCTCCGTTGTGGTGCTGGTACTTACTAACCTCCCTGTTTCTGGTCCTCATTGATGCCAGTAGCTCACACTCTTCTCTATACTTCTGCCATCATTCTCAATGAATTCAGTGTCCAGCTTGAGGACCTATTCTGTCTCAATCCCTTGACCCCTTTGTTGCCATCATATGTTTCCTCTGACCCTACATTAGCAGCTCACTTGGAAAGTCACATTTAGTAACATCTCATGAACCAAAATACTCATTTTTGACACCTCAGATTCAAAGAGCCCACTTTAAGTTACCTGTTTCCTTTACTTCTGGATCTCTTGTTCAACTCCCAGAGCTGCAGCTGATGCTTGCCCTCATTAAGATCTCTCATCCATTGACTCTACCTCTCTTTTTGAGGAGAGGAAGTGCTCTCAATCCTGTCTTGACCTCAGATTGTTCAGACCTCTGTCTTAACTCAGATTTCATGGTCCATCACTATAATAACGACCTTGAAAATACCTTTAATCCCCTTATGCTTTTCTCCATCATCCGTACCTGGCAAAGTCCGAATTCCAGTTTCTCTTGTATAGTTAAACTAGGATGACTTCAATCACACACTGGGTGGACTGATTCTGTTTTCTATTAATGAACACAAAACTTGAAATTGTCCTTTATATTGATGGAAAATACCATAGTTTCATTAGGAAGATTGCTTTCTCATCCTCAGAGATGACTTTTCCACATCCCTTCCTGTCCCCCTTTCTCCCACTCTCATATGATAATCTTACTCCAGACCACACTGAGAAAAGGGGAGCAGTCATACAGAAATTCCACCAGACTTACCATCAGATCTGTAAGCTGCTAGTCTCGGCTCCTGTTTTCTCTTCCTTCTTTCCTATTATAGTGGGTGAGATGTGTTCCCCTTACCCACTGAAAAGCAGTTACATCAACAAAGATGATAGATACATAGCAAATAAACAATATGAAAAGATGCGCCACGTCGTAAGTCATGAAGGAAATGCAAACTAAAACAACAATAAGATACCACTACACACCTATTAGAATGACCCAGATCTGGAACACTGACAACACCAAATGCTGTTGAGGATGTGCAGCAGTAGGCGCTCTCGTTCATCGCTTTTGGGAATGTAAAGTGGTACAGCCACTTTGGAAGATAGTTTGGGGTTTTAAAACCAAACGTATACTTACCATTGACTCCAGCAGTTGCACACCGTGGTATTTATCCAGAGGAGTCCAAAACTTTTGTTCACACAAAAACCTACACATGGATGTTTTTGGCAGCTTAGTTCATAATTGCCAAACTTGGAAGCAACCGAGATATTGTTCAGCAGGTGAATGTATACATTAACTGTGGCACATCCAGATGGTGGAATGTCATTCAGCACTTAAAAGAACTGAGCTATTAAGCCATGAAAAGACATGGAGGAAAGTTAAATGCATGTTGCTAGGTGAAAGAAGCAATCTGAAAAAGCTACATACTGTATTTTTTCAACTATGTGACATTCTGAAAAAAGGCAAAACTATGGAGGCAGTAAAAAGATCAGTGATTGCCAGGGGTTTTAGGAAAAGGTGAGGAGGGGCAGCACAGAGAATTTTTAGAGTAGTAAAAATACTCTGTATGATACCATAATGATGGAGTCCTGTCATTATACATTTGTCCAAACCCATAGAGTGTACAACACCAAGAGTGAACCGTAATGTAAATTATGGACTTTGGTTGATAATGATGTGTCAATGTAGGTTCATCAGTTATAACAAACGTGCCACTCTAGTGGAGAATGTTGATAACGGGAGAGGCTGTACATGTGTGAAGGTAGGAGATACATGGGAAATTTCTCTATATTCTCTTCATTTTTGTTATGGACCTAAATCTGCTCCAAAAAGGTTTAAGTTTTAATAAACAAACAAACACAAGAAAGGAGATTCAGGATAAAAACATCAATTTTATGAAATGACTGATTCAGTGCCAACCAGTTTTGCTATGCCAGACTGTTTCATACTTTTTCATATGCCGAGATAATACTAATAAACTGAAATTTACCTGAACCTTAAAAAAACATAAAACAAAACAATAACAACAACAAACACATAAAAAAGCAATTCTACCAGTGATACTCTGAATCCTATCACCCTTGTCTTCTTAAGCCTTTGCTCCTTCAGTTATCCAATTATCCTTTTTCCCCCCTGCAAAATTTATCTCTGTCTTATTTAGATCATTTGCATCAGCATATATGCTATAGTCTAGCCATCTTAAGAAAACCCAATCTTGACTCTGCATCTTTCTTCAGGTACTACCTTATTCCTTTGTTTTACTTTACAGCAAAGTGCTCTAAAGGAGTAGTCTACAAATACTGTCTCACTTCTTCACTTCTCATTTACTTTTTCAGAATTTAATTTAGATTTTATTTTTGTCAAATGTGTACATATCCATTGTTAATTCAAATAATTCTACAAGGCTTGCTCTGAAAAATAGCTTGTTCCTCTAGCCGCCACCATTTCTCCCTCCCTAGAAGCAAATGTTTAACTCTTTTAGTTCATTCTGTTGGTGTTTATGTTCATATCTAAAAACATGCTTACACTGTTTTGTATCATTATCCCTCATTACCAACATTCTCCACCGGAGTGGTACATTTGTTATAATTGGTGAACCTACATTGACACATCTTATCAATCAAAGTCTATAGTTTACCTTAGGGTTTACTCGTGGTATTATGCATTCTATGGATTTGAACAAATATATAATGACATGAATCCATTATTATGGTATCATACAGAGTATTTTTACTGCTCTAAAAATACTTTGTGCTCCTCTTATTCATTCCTCCCCACCCTTTCCTACATTATCTAAATAACATGCTTACACAACCTAAGTGTCCATCAACAGATGAATGGATAAAGAAGATATGATGTATACACACACACACACACACACACACACACACACACACACACACACACACGGACAGACAATGGAATGCTATTCAGCCATAAAAAAGAGTGAAATTTTGCCATTTGCAGCAATATGGGTGGACTTTGGAGGGCATTATGCTGAGTGAAATAAGTCAGACAGAGAAAGACAAATACTGTATGTTATCACTTATATGTGAAATCTAAAAAATATAACTAGTGAATAAAACAAGAAGCAGACTCACAAATATCAAGAACAAACAAGTGGTTACCAGTGGGGAAAGGGAAGGGGGTTAGGGCGATATAAGAGTAGGGGATTCAATAAAAGAATTACTATGGGATTATATGAAATCATGTGTGTAACACTTTTGAAAATTGTAAAGCACTATAGAATTTAAAGAGTCTTTCATTCAATTAAAACAATAAATAAATAAAAAGGGAAAAAAATAACATGCTTACATTGTTACTTCATGAATGTTTAACTTTTGGCCAAATCCATTGGTTTCTGCCTATGGAAGAAGGTTTAGTTTCTTTTACTACCATCCCATCCCCACTACACATACATGCTTGTACACACACACAAGGACGAGTCCTTTTCTCCACCATCCCAATATTATAATTTTAGTTAGATCACTATTCAATATTTATGTAATAATCCCTGCGTAAAATGTTCTTCACATTGATTTACTCCTCATTTTGATGGAGTGCAGCCATGAATATAGCATACTTTCCACTGGCTTCCAGAGGAAGGATACATGGAAAGTAGACAGTTTTTAGAAATTACATGTCTGAAATTATCTTATTTCTACCATCCCAGCTAATTGTTAGTTCACTGATGCTTTTAAGAATTAAAAAAAATTTCATTCATCTTTTTAAATTGTCCTCAGTGGGAACATTGTCTAAATTACCTCGCCCCACTATGACTGGAAGTGGAAGATGCATGTGTTTGGTTTTTTTTTTATTAATTTCTTTTCTCATCTTTTGTACTTCCTTCTATTTTGGGGGGATTATTTTGCTGCACTTTTCCCCAGTTTCTTGAGATGGCTGCTTTAGCTTTTTAATGTTTAGTTTGTCTTCTTATTTAATGTATACATTTAAGACTGTATTCTCTAAGTCCTGCTTTAGTTGCAGCCTATACATTTTAATATATGGTATTTCTTTATTCTCCAGTTCAAAATAGTAGATAATTTTGTTATGATTTCCTTTTTGACCAGTGCATTGTATAGAACTGTGTTTCTTAATTTCCAAACTTGTGAATATTTTTAGTTTTCTTTATGTAATTTCTGTGTTAATTACATTGTTATCAGAAAATATGCTTTGTATGATTTGGTCTTTTGGAATTTTTTTGCGGCCAGCTTTGTGGTCAAGGATTTGGCTTGTAAATATTTAATGTTCTGTAAATAATTCTACATTCTGTAGGTATTGTTGCATTTTATGTGTGTCCATTAGAACTTGTGTCAATCATGTTGTTCAAATCCTACATATCAATTCTGATTTTTAACCTGTTTGGTCCGTTAATTACTGAGACCTGTGTTAAAATCTCTCACTATATTTATGACTTTCTATATTTCTCCTTTTTCTTTCAATTTTTGCTTTAATTATTTTTGATGCTATATTATTAGGTACAGGTTTAAAGTGCTTTTATCTTCCTGATAAATTCTACCTTTCATCTATATAAAGTGATTATCTTTATCTCTGATATTACTTTTTCACTTACATATTTTCTATCCCTATACTTTAACATTTCTCTAGCTTTAGTTTTTAGATACTGTTTTTTGATTAAAATGTAGTTTTTAAAAATTAGTATGTAGGTTTTCTAAGAACCTTTGTCTTTTAACTGTGGTATTGCATTGATTTACATTTAAAGGAATTAATAATAGGTTTTGATCTCAATTAATCATCCTATATTATGCTTTGTATTTCTCTCTTTTATTGCCTTATTCCAGGTTGAATACTTTTTAAAAAATTCTGATTCTTTCTACTAGTTTAGAAAATTGAACATTTTTTCTTTCAGTGGTATCCTTAGGATTAAAAATGCTTAATTAATTTATCAAGTCTAAAATTAATAGTTACCTTCATTTGTCTCCTGGACACTGTAAGGGTCTTAGAACACCTTTAATTTCATTATTTCCCTCCTCAGTTATAAATTATTCTTGTCTTATATCAATTATATTTTAGTCTCAAAATTATTATTATTATTGGTTTTTTAAAAGTAATTTTTAAAACATTTCTCCACCTGTTCACTTCTTTCTTGGCTCTATAGTCTTTGCTACATCATAATCCTACCTTCTGGAGTATTTTTTTTCCCTCCCTAAAATACATCCTCTAGAATTTCCTTTAGTGAGGTTCTGTTAGAGGCAGATTCTCCATATTTTTGTGTATTTTGAATTGTCTTCAATTTAAAATAACTCTTGAGAATTACTAGAATAGAATTGGTGGTTATTTCCTTTTAGCATGTTGAAGATACTCTACCATCCTCTGGTCTCCATTGCTTTTGTTAAGAAGTCAACTTCCAGTCATTCATCTGAATGCAGTCTATTCTCTGTTTTCCACTGGTTGCTTTTGAGATCTTCTCTTTGTCTTGGGTATTTTGCAGTTTCACTATGATGTGTCTGTGGTAAACATCGTGTTATGTGTCCTGCTTGGGACTCATTGGGTTTCTTGAGTCTTTTGACCTGTGTTTTTCATTAATTTGCAGTCATTAAGTTTTCAAATTCTTATCCTTTACTTTTTCTCCTGGAACTCTAATTACAGATCTGTTTAACTTTTTCACTTTACACTCCATATAGAATCTCTCAAGTGCTTTTATTAATTTTCTATATTTTTATATTTCTGTGCTGTATTTTGGATTCTTTCTTCTGACCTTGTATTTCATTTTACCAATTCTCTTTTGTTATATGTAATCTACTATTAGCCTCATCCACTGACTTTGAAATTTTGGAGTTTGGTTGTTATTTTTATAAGTTCTTTGGCTATACTTTCAAATCTCCTTGGAAACTTTTTATGGTTTCCAGTAAAGATATTTTCAGGCTTGTATTTTATTTCATTAAGCACAGTAGGAATAGTTGTTTTGGGTCCATGTCTTAGAATTCCTATATTCAAAGTCTTCGAGGGTCTGTTTCTACAGTCACTTATTTCTTCTTATTCTTAATTATGGTATCTTGTTTTACTGGGGCTTTCTTATTTTTGCCTGTGTGATGGTCATTGTTCTTAAAAAAAAGTTTGGGACTTCTTTGCAACCTAGGAATGATGCACCTTCCTCCAAATAGTATTTACATTTACATATGCTTTATGTTTACCATCACTAACAGTAGTTTTCAAACTTGGCAGTGTATAGAATCACCTGATGAACTTAAAAAAAAATTCTGGTGCTAAACTGAACTATAGACCATTTAAATCAGAATCTGTGGAAGTAGAACCCAAGCATCAGTTTTTAAAGCTACTCAGGTGATTTCAGTGATCATCCATGACTCAGAATTGCAGATATAAAATAATATCTTTGCTTGAAGTTTTTTTGGCCCATCTAAGTGGTTTGACTTTGGGCTGCAAATCTGCTGGAGGCTCCTGTTGTTACAAATTCTCACAGATTTCCCCTTCATCCACCACTTGTCAGTACCAGTTGGCATACAGTAATTTTTTTCTAATGTCAATAATATAATGAAGATGAGAAATACAGGGACAGGGTTATAAGAGATTTTGAGGGAGTATTTAATTCATCTACCTCTACCATTTATGAATCATATGCAAAGCATCTTTTACCTTATCCAGTTATTCATTCATTACATTAGTTGTACTAAGCAAAAGGTAACAATGGTGAAAACTTAAAACACTTTTTGAATTTTCATGGTGTTGTTGATGTCAGTGTTGGTTTTATCATGTATTATTTCTTAATCTCTTCTGGGAAGTTTTCATGCTGACCCTTAAAGAATATCTGTAGGGTCTGATGATTCAACTTATAAAAGTGAAAAGATTAATTATAGTGAAGGTGGACTTTGCTGTCTCCTGTTGGAAGGGCCCCTGGCTGATGCTAATGCATTATGAAATCATAAATTGAAATTGGCTGTCAGGATCTCGGTGTGTATTAGGATTAATCAACATATTACTCCCATGTAAATGTCATTTTTTTGATTACACATTACATTTAGTATCAGTAACAGAAATCATGATTTTATGTTAATAGGAAATGACATCATCTTCCTTTTTTTCCTTTCAGCTATGAAATGCCTCATTACTATGTTGGGAAGTAACGCATTGTAGCGTTTGTCAGTGTTATTTCCAGTCTGACATCTCTTCTTTAAGTTCATTATTATTTTTGGTTCTTAATTAGGAGCTGTCCTCTACCCACTCTACTTCATTATTTCTGGCATCATAAGAATCCAGTCTCAGTCCTTTATAGATGAAAAAACGACAAAAGCTGTCTAAATAACCACTGAGTGCTGGGTAGTGGGCCACGTCCATTAACCTGTCTGCATTTCCCAAGATGTGTTGGGCAGAATTAAGTATGTTTATAGATACTCTGTAAAATATGCTTCCATGGTTGGATAAATTCAAGGAAGGCTAGATTAAATGAAGTTAAAACTGGTTTATTTAAGGGGAGGCTTGATAGAGTCTTTAGTATCCAAATACACATTCTGAATTTCCCAAGGAAATGTTTGATCATTTAAAATGATTAATGTTCTTCAGAAGTTTTGAAAATACTCATATATGATGATATTAAACCTTCATAACTACCCTTTCAGATAATTGTTAGTCCTTTTTCTACAGATGAGGGAACTTAGATTGAGAGAAATTGTTGATTTGTTCAATATCAAAGAGCTGTGAGTTGGAGTCTGGATGCAGACTCAGATCTTTTCTATATGGGAGCCTGCATCCATTCTTCCTCTCCCTTGCTCCCCCCTTCTTTTCTTCCCATTCTGCCTTTTAAAATTACATTTATTTATATGATTGTAAAATTAACGTATATATTCACTGCCGACTCTGGAAAAACAAACAAAAGCACAATAAAGAAGATGAAAATTACTCATTACCTCAAATTTTAACATTTTAAATGTTTCAAAAACACGTATAAATTATATTTATAAAGTGTGGTTTTTTTACACAAAATCAAGATCCTACTGTATTCTTAAACCTCCACTATCAGTTAATATTATGTAATTAAATAATCTTTTAGAATTCAATTTTAATGGCTGCAAATTATTCTGCCACAGGAATGCACTAAATTTATTTGCCCAGTTCTCTATGGTTGGACATGTAAGTTGCAGCCAATTTTTCACTATTATAAATAGCGCTGTGATGAACAGCTTAGCACATTACATCTTTGTGCACTTGTCTGGTTTTTTCTTTGGAATCAACATACACTCTACCAGTAGTGTAGGGGAGTGATTGCTTACTCATGCTCTGGCCGATATAAGCTCTTATGTATTTGTTTTTATTTCTTATATATTTTTATTTCTTGACAATTTTATAAGCAAGACATACTTTTTATTGTTTAACTCATTATACCTCAGTTATGCCCTTTGGGCTGTCATTTAGCTACCCTCCCACTAGTAAGGCTTGTGCTCTGTGTGATTTTTCCATGGGTGGAGATTATTTTGCATGCAGCTTTCTTGTGGGTTTTGTGTTTTGATATGAATTAGCCAAATCAATCATTGAGGTGAGGAGTACAATCTGAATATAAAGACAAATAATCTACATATTAAACACAGCCGTGGTTTTCTTAGCTTCTTGTTTCAGTCTAGCAGTTTTCAACCCAGAGTACACATAACAGATGGCTTTCACGTGTTGGACACATCCTGTGGGTGCACCATAGACTTTCACAATTTGTGACATGCTCTATACAGTTACATTCCTTTTCTCCTGCTCTTTAAAACATTTTGGTATACAAGTTAGTGTGAGTAGTGTTGTAATAGGACAACTACTCTAATTTAAGATGAATTAATAACTCACAATCATACATCCTTAAAATTGTATTAGGAAGAAATTATTTGCCATGTATCTGTGTTAGTATAAAATCTCTGCTCTAACAAAGGTTAAAATTAACAGTGCCTTTAACAAGATAGAGGTTAATTTATTTCTCAAAGTGAAATCTCAGCAGTCATGGCAGTTCTCTAGTGAGAAGTCATCAAGAGCCCAGGCACCCTCCATCTTTTTGCTCTGCCATTCTTAGAATGCTGACCTCATCCATATGATCCTAGATGACTCTCCTAGCATCAGAATTCCAGCCAGCAAGAAGGGTATAAAATGGCAGTGGGGGGCCACATCCTTGCCATTAAGGACATGACCCAAAAGGTATAAACTTTACTTTTGCTCATCTTCAGTTGATTAGAACATAGACACACGAAGCACACCAGCTACAGAGCAGCATGGAAAATGTTTTAAACTGAGGAGGCTAGGAGTCTAGCTTAAAATTAGGAGTTTTCTTACTATGAGAGAGAAGGAGGACAATTGGAAGTGCCTGTCATAACATTTCTCACGAGAGTATTGTTTCTAGGTACTTGACAACACTGCCTTAACAGTCTCAACCCTCTGGACCGCTGATCACGGTAGCATCCACTCTGCTTCCCCTGCATGCCAAACTGGTCGACATGCATTCCCAGTGGTCCTGTGTCTAGATCATTAACCACATCATTGGACTGAGCTGAAGATGAGCTACATGATGTTTAATATTTAAATTGCTCCTCTGTTCACAGTTTGAATTTTACTGAGAATTGAATTTGTGCTGGTGTCCTGGCCTTAATGTGAATAAGTCTAAATGGTTACCCTTACCATTTTCCAGTATTGTTTACACAGGAGCAATACTAAGTTGAACTAAATGGAAACTACCATGCCTTAGTTATTGGCATTTAGAGAATAAAGGATATACATATTAAGAAAATGTAGAAAGAAACAGTTTTATCACTGCTATTTAAAAATGTGCTCTTAATATATCCTCCTCTTTTCACCCAAAGGAAAATAGCCAAGTCAGAGTGATACATTTTAACTTGAAAAATTGTAGCTAAAACTTTCTTGGTTGGAGTGGGATGTGGATTATGGAAAGGTGGCTTGACTACTCTTATTGTTACCAGCCTGGTATCGCTGGTGATTTTTTCCTGAATATTCAGTCATGTGACCTCCCAGTTACATACCATCTCCTTCCTTCATGTTTTTGCCTAGGGCTGGCCTTGAACCTGATCATATGATCATATGAAACTGAGAGGAATAGCCCTTGAACAGTCTTTAGTCATGGTTGATGTGATCCCAGAAATAAAGGATCCAAGCAAATGAACATTCCTATTAATGCATGTTTTCCAGGTGCAACATGAGTCTTTGTTTTGTACTCAGTTCAGGCAAATCTAGTAATTTGGAAGGTGTCATATTCATCAGATTCTGATATGTGAATAGATATGAATAACAAATGCTTCTGTGTTCTGGAGCACAATTCTGAAACTCAGTGTGTTCTGAAGTTTCTTTATCCTCAAGGAATTTAACAGACTAGATCAAGATAATAACCATTAAACTCATACCCTACTACTACATCCAAGCCTTTTTTTCCCCTCAATTTAGAGAGATATGAGTCTTTCTAGGATTTGTATGTGGAAATTTAGCTGGAGAAAGACAATTTCCCACCTTGTACCAATTTTCTAATTCCCTCTGGGTTCTGTCCAGCTGGAGACCCTGATGGCTTTTGACCCTTTAGGTCTTGATCCTCTCAGGTACCATAAAGATGAGTCCCAAACCTGATCTTTATCCCCATCAGAGGGCCTTTAGGATTAATCAGTGTTTTTCTCCAGTTTCGAACCTTCTTGGGAGCAGATTCAGGGGACCTATTAAGCTGTGTGTCCCAGGCTTCAACATATATGCACCCTCCTAATTCCTGGTTCCTGCTGCAGTTCCTCTTAGTGGCTGAGCTCTGCCCTGTATCTAGGGTACTTAATTATTAGGGGTACTGAAAACCTGCCTAGAGCCCACATTTTCCCATTTCCCTCTGCCTTGTGGCTGTAGATCTGTTCTCTCTTCTGTTTGAACCCAGACTTACCACCATTCTCCTGAGCCAAAAATATCTACATGCCAAACTCTACCCACCATATTCAACCCTTTGGTTATCAGTGCCTATCTGGATAGAGGCCTCTTTGGCCTGTAATAACTGGGCTATAGGTCACACTTTGTAAGGCCAGCTCTCCTAGACCCTGCCTGATTCTAGTTTACCTCACTTTTCCTGATAAATGGTCATTGAAGTCTAGTGTGTCTTACAGCTGTCCAGAGGGAGACAAGATATATCCTCTATTTTATTCAACCTGTTCTGGTCTAAACTTCCAGAATTGAGTCATTTTCCTCTACTAATGTTTATCCTTTGATTTGGAAGACGTCTCATGTGCTAGAACACTCTACTGTGTCAATGTGATCAATAGTAACAGAAACAAACTTAAAATGCACATTTAATTTGAAGACACAATCAATTGAAAATCACATTTTGTTTTATAGAGAAAAAAGGGAAAAGGAAATTAAAAATATATAGCTTTAGGCATAAATTAAAATTTTCATACTACCTGTTTCTACTATAGTAATTACTAAAATGTTAATTTGGCAAAACATGAACCTTAGAAATAACAATCTTAATACTTGTATACTCAAATGCTCAGATCTGTAATGCACTTTAATTCCAGTGATATATATTCTGACTGGTTTAGCAGATCAAATGTGAAACTGTAAATCTGAGTATTGCCAAAAATGTTTTCATAATGAAATAAAGAATTAAAAGAGTAGTATTTGCATCTATAATCTTGATTATAATCAGGTAACTTTCTTCTCTCAAAGCTCAGAGTTATATTTATGTCCAACAACATCAGCTTGTAGTCAGAAACAGTTTTTTTTAAATTTTCTTTTCTTCTAATTTTTTTTTTTTGGCAAGGGGAGGTAATTAAGTTTATTTATTTATTTATTTTTAGAAGAGGTGTTGGGGATTGAACCCAGGACCTCATGCACACTAAGCATGTGCTCTACTGCTTGAGCTATACCCTCCCCCAGCAACTATTTATTGAGCACTTGCTATTTGTGGGCACTGTTCTAGCTCTTGGCAATACAGCAGTGAACAAAACAAAGCCTCTGCTCACATGTACCATTCCTGTGATGAGGAGACTCCAGCATTAGGTTGAAGGGGGTTAGCAAATGATGCACCAGGCATGGCACATTTCTTTGCTACTGGTCTTCTTGGCCAGTGGTCTTGGATGAAATATGGTGCAATAACAATGTCTTTCCATGTCTGGCTTACTTCACTTAGCATAATGTCCTCCAAGTCCATCTATATTGTCACAAATGGCAGAGTTCTCTTTTTTTAAAAAAAAAAGGCTGATTAAAAAATACTGTGAAATCACTTATACATAGAAAATAAAGTAGACTCACAGCAGCAGAAAGTGGTGACTGGTGCTTGCCAGGGATTGGGGGGTGGGGGAAATGGGGAGATGTTGGTCAAAGGGTACAGAGTTTCAGTTATGCAAGATAAGTTCTATGCCTCTAGCTAACAATACTGTATCATATACTCAAAAGTTCCTAACAGGGCAGATCTTATGTTAAGTCTTCTTACCACAAAAAGATAATAAAAGTGATGAGAGTAAACGTTGGGAGGTGATGGAGGTCTATGGTCTTGATGGTGGTGATGGTTTCACAGGTGTGTACTTATCCCTAAATTCATCAAGTTGTATATATGAAATACGTATAGATTTTACATGTCAATCATGTCAGTGAAGTGTTTTTTTTTAAAGAATATCTTAGTTTGGGTTTCCCCAGAAGAAGATCTCAAGGCAAAGACTCAAGGACAGTAGTTTATCTAGAGGTGAGGAAACATTGGTATGGGAGTAGGGAAGTGAGACAGGAAAGAGAAGGTAGCCAAAAAAAACCTACCACTGTGGGTGGATTGTCACTTAATCTCATGAGAAAAGTCTAGGAATCAGAGCCCCCCCTCTCCTGAGGGGCAGGGGAGCCCGGATGTTTATACTCCAACTCCTGTAAGTCATCCTTTGGGGCCTTTTGGGAGCAGGCTTGATGCTAAATATGTCCTGCTGTGTGAGCAGCAAGGTGGGCTTTGGTGTCCTAAGAAAGCCCTCAGGCATAGGCACACAGGTTCTGGAAGTTTGAAAACAGCATGGCGTGCAGTGAGTTTGTAAGGATTGAGGTAAGAGGATGTGGGCTGGGCTGCACAAATGTTGAGGGAGAGCTGTCTTTCCATAGGAAATGGGAACACTCCTCCTCCTGTTTCACAGATAGAACTGATGCATAGGAAGAGCAAACTGGAATAATTTTAAGACTTTGTTAGTGGTGTTGTAAGATAGATATGGCACAATGGACTAGCTTTAGCAGTAGAATTTTGTCTTATTGCTGGTAAACATACCCTGCGTTGGAGTTGGTACCTTCCTGGGAAACACTAGATGGTGCTGTTCTCTCAGTAGAAATCTACAACTAGAGTTTGATGCTGTTCTATTATTACAGTTTAGCACACAATTTTAAATCAGTTGGGCTTCAATCAATCAAAAAGTATTTACTGAACACCCATTAAGGACCAGAGTTGGGCCTGAAATAGAAAGGAAAATAGTATTCAGAAGAGAAAGACAGCAAGACCGAAAACCCAAGCAGCAGCTTTCCAACTTAAATCAGCCTAGATTTTCCCTTTCTTTAGAGAGCCTTTAGAGAATTTATGTAGCATAAAAATTTTATTTGATTGTGAAAGAACTTTGTATTAATAGAACAATATTTACCATCAGTGTTTGACTATATTATTTTGAATGATATATATTCAGTTACTGGTTAACTATATTTGTTTTCTGACGTGTAATGATGAAATAAAAAAGCCATTTTTGTTTTCTGTAAAGTGATATTTTAATATCCTTCTCAAATATGTTTCCTCCATGAACCTTTACCTGTTAAATCCGACTAGCTTTAATTGCTCCAGACTTCTCTTATTTCCCTGAGTAACTCTAGGGAGTCCTTATTAGCAGTGCTTTTTAAACTTTCATGTGCATAACAGGTACCTGGGGACCTGGTTAAAAAGCAGATTCTGAGTTAGTGGGCTGGGGTACAGCCTGAGATTTTGCATTTCTAATTATCTCCCAGATGATGCTGATACTGCTGCTCCACAGACCACACTCTGAGTGGGTTTTCTCTTGTAAATATGGTGATTGAATGAATTTTGCCCCAGTTAGAAGCATGTTTTAATTTTAATTTCCTGTGGGAAAAGCGCTTTCTTCCCTTGTGACTCTCCTGTCTTCAACCTCCTTTCCCCCATCCTCACCAGGTTCTTATAGTTAATGTACATTGTACATTGATTGGGGAGGAAAACTCTTTCTCCTTAAAAGATGGAGTGTCGGATAGATTTCATTTGTCCCTCCAGAGCCATTCTCTTTCTGTCTTTGCCCTGGGATGCTGACCTCTGTGGCTCTCATCAAGGTGCTCCTTTGTCCTCTGGCTTCCAGGTAGATTCTGCCCATGGTAGCCCCAGCAGAAGTCCAGAGAGAAAGATCAGGTATTTATCTCCTGGCTCCCTCCCTGCAAGGTCACCTTGGGCTGGCTGAGAACTTCTACTGAACATCAGTGTACTTCATACAACTCTCCCCTTTTGCTTTCTGGAAACCTCTCCCTTCCCTCCTCCCCTTGGGCCTAGGGGGTTGTAACTGCCCCTGTATTATTAACCCTGGGCTACTTGTGATTCCCTGCATCTTGCCCACACTTTAAAAAAAGGGGTCCTTTTAAAATAAATCCTCCTTTGAGTGTGCCAACCCGTTCGGACCCTGGCTGAAGCACTTGGTTGCCATTGATTTTGGAGATACAAATAGGTAAAATTTGATTGAGCTGTAGGAAGACATAAAATAACAGAACTTGATCCAAATAGAAAAGGCTTGATTTTGACAAGTATTTAATTGCTTTAGAATTTCAGGGACACATCAGGGACACATTATCAACTCAGTTGGGACAACGAGGGTTAGGTTTTCCGTTATCTCTGTAGTATTTGAAAGGTTCATACAAATTCTTCTCTTTCTCAGGTCAGTCTGGGTCAGGATGTAGCTGAGCAGGAGCTCCTGGCTTGTTAGAGATTTCCCAGACTGCTGGTCTCTATCCTCATTGCAAGTGATTACGACAGACAACAGAAATGATAAATTTAACTTACTCTGCAAAAAAACAGTGGTAATTGTCTCTGACTCACCTTTTTATCTGAACAGATTAGCTTTTCTGTTCTCTCATCTGAGTCCTTTCAATATCTGTGCATATATATCGGTGTATAAAATTACTCAATCCAAGTATTTACTAAAAAAAACAAACAACAGAGCTTTATTGTTGTCTCATTGCAGGAGATCTCACTTTGTGTGAAATATACCCATTACCATATTTAATTTGCACCTATTAAAATGTCAAAGAATGATCCATCTTGAATTTGACCTGGAATATTCCAGGGTGATAAAGTTTTTAGTCCTCTTAAATGTGGCAGGGGTTTTCTTTTTGGCTGTATTCACTTCCTTTCCATTAGACTGTAGCACTTGAGGCTGCAAATTCATTCTTCTCCTAAATAAATGGTCATGGTGTTTACCAGAATTTTATTACTATGGCAGAGACCTCATCATTGGGATTTTTTTAAATGGGGAAATTTCATGGCCTGTTTTCAAGGTTATTACTCAGAGCACCAGATATGTAACAAGACTTTATTTTTCTTTTATAGTTATTGTCGCAATAGATGCCAGCATAGCAGATTCAATTGCTCAAATGATTGTGGCTAGCAGGAACTTTTTCATTCAAGACAATTAGGAGATCTAGTTGCAATGTTTAGAAAAATAAACAACCATTGATGGTTCACTAATTGATTTCTTCTTCACTTTAATCATTTATCCATTCACCATCTGGTGATTGAGAACAAGTGCTCAGTATATAGATAGGAACAACAAATAATCTTTCCTCACAGAGCTTATCTTGTTAGATGAGTAGCACCTATACACTAATTATGATTTATTTTAGCAATGATAAGGATGTTAGGTGCGTGACACAGAGGAAGGAGGGCCTAATTTTACTGTGGGGAGGGGTTGGTTGGAAGAGTTTCATAGAGGAGTTGACATCTGAATGTGATTTTCAAGGTTGATTAGGAGATACAGAGATGGCACATAGGTAGGAGCCAATTTATGAAAAGTTCTATACCTCTTCCTAAGGAAGTTGGGTTTTATCCTGGAGACAATGAAGGCCTCTAGAGAATTTTACCTAGGAAAGAAATATGATCCAGTTTACATTTTGGGAAGACCTTTTTGGCAAGGATGTAAGGGATGCTGTCCTTGGAAGGGTGTGTGTATGTGTGAAATTGTTTGTGTATGAGGAAAAGTAACCACTTCTTACAGAAAGAGCCCGTTCAGGAGGTAAAAACAGCCTGGACTAAGGTTATAGTAGTAAGAATGAGCAGAAAGAGACAGATTCAAGAGATGGTTAGGAGGTAGAATTGGCGGAACTTAATGTCTGAGAAATTATTGCTAAGATGTGGAGTACACATAAGAGAATATGTTGGGGAAATGGATGGAGAGAAAGGATGAGTTTACTTTTGGATTCTTCGAGGTTGTGGCACCCCTAACAGACAGCTAGACTACTAGATAACTCTGGAGCTCAGAAAATTAATCTGGAAGAGAGACACGTGTTTGGAAATCAAGGACTAGTTAAAACCAGAGGAGTGGGTGGGATATTTGAGTGATTGAGTGCAGAGCAGAACTCTCCAAATTGCTTTTCTGTCTCCATGCTTTTCTTATGTGCAACGCTCTAGTGTTGCTAACGATAGGATGATTTCTGCCAGGATGGGGAGTGGAAGGGACATGCCCTAAGCTAGTTAAGAATCACTAGAAGATGGACTGAGAAGTTGCTTATAAATGTAGGAAAAGAATGAGAAGGCGAAGTCCCAGAATCCAAGGAAAGAGTTTTAAGAAAGCAGAACTTGGTTGCTTAAGGGGATAGATTGGTTTAAAAAGAAAGAGAACATTAAAAAATTTTAAATACATGTGCAGTGATAATCATTTCTAAGCAGAGGTCTGATTTTAGCACGGAACATGGATGACTCTGAAGTCAGAAGTAATTGAAAAAGACCTCCGAGCATTTGAAAAGCTTGTCATGGACTGCTTTGCTGAAACCATATGTCTTTGATGGGCTTATCTTCACTTCATTTTGAGCCATCTTTGTTATTTTTAATACTACCAAGAAGTACTTTGAACACATAGTTAAAATTATTTTCTTCAGAATCTGCCTAATCACTGTTTATTCTGTTTTCAGAATTTTTCTCTGATAAAATCAGAGGTGCAAAGCCAGCTTTTCTAGAAACAGAATGGTATACTCAAACTGCTGAGAGTGATTATTAAAATTCAGGGTCCAAACATGGATATGACAGTAAAGTTCCTTTTATCTGTGCTGGAACTAATATTTGATGGATCCAGTTAGCAAAAACTGCTGCATGAGAGCCTGAGAGTGCTACATCCAGGCTCCCCACTGCTCCAGGTTTTGCTGCTGTTAATCAGACTTATTGCATTCTCTAGCAATAGGGATGTCAAGCTATGCTGTACTTGAATCAGCAGTGAATAAAAGGAGTTAGGTTATCTGTAAAGAGCATCACAGAAATGTTACAGGAAACACGTCTTGCCCATATATACCTACGTTTATGTCTGGTTCAGTCTTCTGAGGCCAGGCTAGGAAGGTGAGGCCCCTTCTCTTGGCTGCTTGTGTGTAAGGAGATTCTGGGACTGTACCAGGAGGTCTGTCAGTGAGCTGCATGCCAAGACTGGGTGAGAAGCTTTGATAAGGCTTAGGTATTAAAGCAGGAAGATCACGACTGCAGAAGTCAATAGAATGGATGGGAAGTGCTGAAAACAACCTCAAAAAATAATGGAAATGCCCAAATCTGGATAGTCATTGTTGAGATGACACCCAAATGGAACTAATGCTGACCTCCTTGAAGCAGGCAGGGGGCCAGATGGTTAAAAGCCACATACATCCCACTAAGGGAGTTAGATTTTTTTTTTAGCCTGAAGACAATGGGAAGCCATCTGCTATCTCAGATCTTTGGTTTAAATATGGCATAGGATGTCCTAGGATTTCTCTGCATTCCTTCTACATGAATGATTTTCATTCAGGTTTATTGAGATATGATTTACATTACAGAAAACTCACTCTTTTCAGTGTATAGTTATGAAAGTATTGACAAACACATACAGTCCTGTAACAACCACCACCATTAAGCTATAGACTAGTTATATCACTCATGTAATGCCTTTGTGGCTATTTCTAGCCAACCCTTCTCTCCACCCCAGCCTCTGGCAACCACTGATCTGCTTTTTGTTTCTGTAGTTTAGCCGTTTTGGTACAGCCACCATGCAAAACAGTTTAGCAGCTTCTTCTAAAGTTAAATATACATTTACCATGTGACTCAGCATTCCTACTCCTAAGTATTTACCCTCAAGAAATAAAAAATTATGTTACCATGAAAACCTGTTCGTGAAGGTTTATAAGCAGCATGATTCATAATTGCCCCAAACTGAAAACAACTCAAATGTCCTTCAACAGGGGAGTGGATAAAAAACTCTGATACATCCATAAGATGTAAAAAGCAACTAACTACAGATACAGCCAAAAACTTGAATGAATCTCAGATGCAGTATGGTAAGTGAAAGAAGGCAGCTTCAGAAGGCTACATACTGTGTGATCCACAGTGGCTGTACCATTTTGCAGCACTTGGCAGTGTTCTTAATTTTAACCATTGTAATAGATTTATAATGTTATCTCATTGTGATTTTGATATGCATTTTATTAATGACTAATAATGTTGAACATCTTTTCATATGTCTAATTCAGTATCCATTTATCTTTTTTGATAAATGTTTTTCCAAATCATTTGCCCATTTTTTATTAGGTTGTTCGTTTTTTATTGAAGAGTTTTGAGAGCTCTTAACGTATTCTGGAGACAAATCCTTTATCAGATACATATTTTGCAAATATTTTCTCCTATGCTGTGGACTGTTGATTCATTACCTTAGTGTCTTTGGCAGAGCAAAAGTTTTTAATTTTGATTAAGTACAGTTTATTATTTTTTTTCCTTTTATATGTCTTGATTTGGTATTGTAGACAAGAATTCTTTGTCTAGCTCGAGGCCATAAAGATTTTCTCCTGTATTTTCTTCTAGAATATCTATAGTTTTAGGCTTTACATTTAGGTTTATGATCCATTATGAGATAATTTTTGTATATGATGTGACGGATTAAAATTATTTTTCTTTTTCCTTCTTTCCTTCCTTCCTTCCCCTTTCCTTTCCTTTCTGTCTTTCCTTTTTTTTTTTTTAAACATTTGGATGTCCAAATGTTCCAGGACTATTTGTTGAATAGACTTTTCTTTCTGTATTGAATTTCATTTGCACTTTTGTCAAAAATCAGTTGACCATGTGTATGTGGGTCTGTTTCTGGACTGTCTTCTGTTGCATTGATCCATATGCCTATCCTTTTGCCAATAGCATACTGTGTTGATTTTTTATAGTAAGTCAGTTAATCAGGTAGTTTCAGTCATCCAACTTTTTGAAAACTATTTTGGTATTCTGGTTCCTGTGCCTTTCCATAAACATTTTAGAATTGGCCTGCTGATTTCTGTAAAAATCCTTCTGGGATTTTTAAAAATTACATTCATCTATAGATGAATTTGGGAAGAACTGCTATCTTAACAATATTGAGTCTTTTCATCTACTGAAACTATATATCTCCATGATTTTTACATTTGCTTTGATTTCCTTCATCAGTGTTTTGTAGACTTTATCATATATATCATCACCTATTTTGCTAAGATTCATACCGAAGTATTTTATGGTTTATTTGATGCTATTGTAAATAGAATTAAAAATTTTACTTTCCAATTTTTCATTGCTAGAATATAGAAATACAAATGATTTTTGTACATTGATCTTATGTACTACAACCTTGCTAAAGTCACTTGTTAGTTCTAATAACTTGTTTGTAGATTCTTTGGGATTTCCTATGTAGACAATCATGTCTTCTGCAAATCTGTATGCCTCTTATTTCCTTTTTCTTGCCTGACTGCACTGGCTAGGAATTCCAGTATGATGTTGAATAGAAGTAGTAAGGATATACAGCCTTGCCTTACTCCTAATCTAAGGGGGAAGCATTCAGTCTTTAACTGAGGAGTCTGGTTCCTGGACAAACAACCTATGTGTGATTTATTGGGCCAGATGGTAGGCAATTACAAAGGCTTTATTTATCAGGCAGACCCCAGAAGTGAAATGCCCTCCCCATACCAGACTGTGCTGTAGTTAAGGACTCAGATTCCTCTGGACAGTCATGTTCTTAAACATATTTTCATTCTTAGCCCAGGCACCCTTTGGGCATGGCTTTCCTCTGTGAAGGCTTCCTTTTGGGGTATAAGGGAAAAACTTGAAGACAGTTGGGCCACTACTCAGTACTTTTCCATGCCTAGCCCTCCCCCTTACTCCCTACCCCCTGGCCTTTTATTTGGGATACCTCAACAGTGAGACAACTCTCACCCACATCTGCACTGATCTACATGACCCCTAACTGCTAGGGAAAATAGAAGTGGGGGGCGGGGAGTAGGGGGAACTTAGTTGCAGTAAATGTTTACAAGCCTTATTGTTACTTCCATTTTTGTCTTGTTTCTCTAATTGTCTACACTAGACACCTGGCAGCTCAGCTCTCTAGCTCAGCTGAGCTCCTGCCATTCACCATTAAGTATGATGTTAGTTGCAGGTTTTTTGTAAATGCCCTTTATCAGATTGAGGATGATTCCTCCTATTCATAGTTGGCTGAGTTTTTTTCCTAAACCATGAATAGATGTTGAATTTTGTCAAATAATTTTTCTGCATCTATTGAGATAGCCTTTCTGTATTTATTCATTCTCTGCGTTAACATTGTTTTATGCTTCCCAGTGTGTTTCCAGTTTATTCTTTATAATGTGTAATTCTTGGTGCCAAAGGATTTTACTCGTTCAGTAACCATATAAACATAAGGATATCGGTCCTTTGGTTGATTCTAATGAGTACTCTCCAAGTTCAGAGTTTCCTTAATGGGAATGAGGAGGTGAATAATATGAAAGTGGTTAAGAATTTTGAGTATTTGGATGTAGCTTCACTCTTTTATTAAAATAACATTTATTTTTCTTTTCTAAAATATATTTTTATTGAAGTATAGTCAGTTTACAATGTTGTGTCAATTTCTGGTGTACAGCACAATACTTCAGTCATACATGAACATACATATATTTGTTTTCATATTTTTTCACCATAAGTTACTACAAGATATTGAATATGGTTCCCTGTGCTATACAGTATAAACTTGTTTATCTGTTTTATATACAGTAGTTAGTATCTGCAAATCTTGAACTCCCAATTTATCCCTTCCCACTCACTTCCCACTGATAACCATAAGTTTGTTCTCTGTGTCTGTGAGTCTGTTTCTGTTTTATAAATAAGTTTGTCTTTTTTTTTTAAGATTTCACATATAAGTGATATCATATGGTATCTTTCTTTCTCTTTCTGGCTTGTTCCACTTAGAATGACATTCATCCAAGTTGCTGCAAATGGCATTATTCTATTCTTTTTTATGTCTGAGTAGTTTTCCATTGTATAAATATACCACAACTTCTTTATCTAGTCATCTGTTGATGGACATTTAGGTTGTTTCCATGTCTTGGCTATTGTAAATAGTGCTGCTATGAACAGTGGGGTGCATGTATCTTTCTGAATTAAGGTTCCCTCTGGATATATGCCCAGGAGTGGGATTGCTGGAGCACATGGGAAGTCTATTTTTAGTCTTTTGAGGAATCTCCATACTGTTTTCCACAACAGCTGCACCAAACTACATTCCCACCAGCAGTGTAGGAGGGTTCCCTTTCTCTACGGCCTCTCCAACATTTATCATTTGTGGACTTTGGAGTGATGGCCATTCTGACTGGTGTGCGATGATACCTCATTATAGTTTTGATTTGCATTTTTCTGACAATTAGCCATATTGAGCATTTTTTCATGTGCCTGTTGGCTATTTGTATGTCTTCATTGCAGAATTGCTTGTTTAAGTCTTCCGTCCATTTTTGGTTTGGGTTGTTGGTTTTTTTCTTATTAAGTTGTATGAGCTGTTTATATATTCTGGAAATCACGCCCTTGTCAGTCTCATCTTTTGCAAATATTTTTTCCCATTCCATAGGCTGTCTTTTGCTTATGGTTTTCTTTGCTGTGTAAAAGCTTCTAAGTTTAATTAGGTTCCATTTGTTTATTTTTGCTTTTATTTCTATTGTTTGGGTAGATTGCCCTAGGAGAACACTGCTGAGATTTATGTTGGGTAATGTTTTGCCTATGTTTTCTTCTAAGAGGTTTATAGTGTCTTGTCTTATGTTTAAGTATTTAAGCCATTTTGAGTTTATTTTTGTGTATAGTGTGAGAGAATATTCTAACTTCATTGATTTACATGCGGCTGTCCAGTTTTTCCTACACCATTTGCTGAAGAGACTATCTATACTCCATTGTATGTTCTTGCCTCCTTTGTCAAAGATTAATTGACCATATTTTTCTAATATATAATGAACACAGAGATGCACACTTCTGCCATCTTTTCTGTGTTTGTCCCTCTGGTGCTGGACTTGGGAGGAGGGACAGGAAAAAAAAAACCCAGATGCTCTTTGATGTGATTTTCCAGGACAAATTGACCGTCTTCTTTATTGTGGTCACAAATGCTTTTCCCATACCCGAGCAGTAACGCTTTTGGTACTAGGAAGAATGGTAGTCCTTTCTATGTATCACCCCAGTAGATCTTTCTTATTTGTAGGCTTGGTATGGATTGGTTGTGTCCCTAACAGGCCTGTTCGAGTGGTATTTAATCCCAAGAACCTTTCCTAGGCTTTGGTGGTCCTTTGGCAATTTCACCTACCTCTTCTGACTGGCGCCCTCATGGCTCTTTTCTCAGATCTTCTTTGTGTCCTGTTGCTTTGGCTCACAGAAAGTGGATAGACCCCATCTCTCTTCTCTCATTCGTGTCTCTAGCTGTGGTGACACTAATATATTCCAATTTCTGTATGTCTTTTGAGACCCGGGAACTTTAGGAGAGCAGTCCTTACTGACTTTCTACCTGGTCATACTATAACGCTTTAGATCCCCCTTCTTTCAGAATCTACCAACTTAAAAATGAATTATTTTGTCTCCTTCTTCTCACTTACTTTCAAGGGCAGGAATATGTCTAGTCTCCCCTTCTTTAAAGTAGAGTAAAGACTAGCTTCTGTTTATAAATACCATGTTCTCCTTAAAAGGCACATTTCCTTTTCCCTCACAGTCTTGCTTTTTGTATCAGTTTAGCTTGTCTTGTACCTAAAGGGAGACTAGAAATTTTACACTAAGGATGAGGCCTTTATTAAATTTGAAATTGAAGAAAAAAAGTAACTTTTCTCTCAACAGGGTTTTTAAAGATCTTTGGTACTATCCTTGCATTTGTTAAACATTGAGGTAAGTTAAACATTTTAATAATCATCTCATAACGATAACCCTATGGAATGGGAGAAAATTTTTGCAAATGAAACTGACAAAGGCTTGATCTCCAGAATATATAAGCAGCTCATACGACTTAATCAGAAACAACCAAACAACCCAATCCAAAAATGGGCAAAAGACCTAAACAAGCAATTCTCCAAGGAAGAAATACAAATGATCAATAGGCACATGAAAAAATGCTCAATATCACTAATTATCAGAGAAATGCAAATCAAAACTACAATGAGATATCACCTCACACCAGTCAGAATGGTCATCATTCAAAAGTCCACAAATGACAAATGCTGGAGAGGCTGTGGAGAACGGGAAACCCTCCTACACTGCTGGTGGGAATGCAGGTTGGTGCAGCCACTGTGGAAAACAGTATGGAGATTCCTCAGAAGACTAGGAATAGAGTTACCGTATGACCCAGCAATCCCACTCCTGGGCATATATCCAGAAGGAACCCTACTTCAAAAAGACACCTGCACCCCAATGTTCATAGCAGCACTATTTACAATAGCCAAGACATGGAAACAGCCTAAATGCCCATCAACAGATGACTGGATAAAGAAGATGTGGTATATTTATACAATGGAATACTATTCAGCCATAAAAACTGACAACATAATGCCATTTGCAGCAACATAGATGTTCATGGAGAATGTCATTCTAAGTGAAGTAAGCCAGAAAGAGAAAGAAAAATACCAGATGAAATCGCTCATATGTGGAGTCTAAAAAAAAAACCATGAATACAAAACAGAAACAGACTCATAGACATAGAATACAAACTTGTGGTTGCCAAGAGGGCAGGGGGTGGGAAGGGACCGACTGAGATTTTAAAATGTAGAATAGATAAACAAGATTATACTGTATAGCACAGGGAAATATACACAAGATCTTGTGGTAGCTCACAGTGAAAGAAAATGTGACAATGAATATATGTATGTTTATATATAACTGAAAAATTGTGCTCTACACTGGAATTTGACGCAACATTGTAAAATGACTATTACTTAATTTAAAAATGTTTAAAAAATAATTATCTCATGATATTTTGTCACATTTTGAGTATTTTTTTTCCAATGAATGTTAAAATAGTTCCGGGTACAAGGTATAAAACTTAAGAACTTCTAAAGCAGCTTGAACTTGCTTCAGAAATGGGAATTTACTCAAAGAATACTTGTTAGTGGATGTAATTCGAGGGAGGAATTATGGAAGGATATGATAGAGGTGGGCTTCCAGAACAACTTGAACAACTCTGAAGACTTCCTTCATCTCTCATCTTTCTTCTTTCTACAGACCATCTCCATCCAAATGTGGATTTGTAATGGAGTCTTATGTTTATGGTAGCTGAAGTTGTAAGAAGATGTATAAATGTAAAAATCCTGAGAAAGGGGCTCATTGACCCAGCTTAGGCCAGGTGCCCTTTTCTGGGTCAATCAAATATGGTTGGAAGGTGGGATCACATGATAACATGACTACTCCTCCTGCCACAATGTAGGTGGGGTTGGAAATAGCAAAACAGAGAGAGGAGAGGAAAGCTAGGCATTTAACCTTATTGATGTGCACTCCATGTACTTATATACACTCATATTTTTAACAACATTATGATCATCTGTACACACATTTTTGTATTGTACTGTTTAAATCTTATATTATAATACTGTATATAGATTGTATTTGTTTCCTTGGGCTACAGTAACAAATTATAAACTGGTTAGCTTAAAGCAACAGAAATTAATTCTCTTACAGTTCCGAGGGACAGAATTATGAAATCAGGTGTGGGCAGGGCTGGTTCCTTCTGGAGGCTTTGAGGGAGAAACCATCCCATGTCCCTCTCCTACCTTCTGGTGGTGGCCAGCAATCCTTGGCAATCACTGGCTTGTAGACATGTGACTTCAGTCTCTACCTTTGTCTTCACATGACATTCTCCTTATGTGTCTTGTGTCCAGATCTCCTTTTATAAGGACACTAGTTATTGGGTTAGGGCCCACTCTAATCCAGGATAATGTCATCTTAACTTGATTATATCTGTAAAGATCATACTTCTGAATAAGGTCACATTCACAGGTTCTGGGTAGCCATGAAGTTTGGGGAGTATATACTGTGCAATGCAATACAAGTGTGTGTGTGTGTGTGTGTGTGTGTGTGTATATATATATATATATATTATTTTTTTTAGTCAGTAAAAAGATATATATATATATATATCCTTCTGAAGCATGCTTGTTAGTGTCTGCATGTTTTTTCATCATATGGTTAACTATAAGTTATTTTTTTAATTTTTGCCATCTAGGCTATTATTAATGCATTTCTATTCTAACACTGCAATAAACATTCTTGTAAATAAATCCTTGTGTGCATCTCCAGAAAGTTCCCTGCAACACATTCTTAGGTGTGGAATTTAGAATTGGTTCCATTACTTTTAATGTAACCTTTTATAAGACACTTCTTGTAAAAGCGTTTTGGCAAAGAAATTACAGACAAGTTCCTGTTCCAAGGCTAGAATTCTAGGTAGTGTCATTCTTTGTTTTTGAATTAAAAAAAAATTTCAAAACCTAAAAGGGAAATACCTCTACTGAAATAAACAAACCCACATACAAATACACAAATACTTTTCCCCTTCTTTGACAGACACTGCCTAGCTGGCTTCCTACAGACCTCTCACATGGTTGTGCTTTAAACTTACGCATAAGGAAAAGTAGTCAAAACCACATTTCATTAATTACCAAAAACACCAGTCAACCATGATTATTTCAATGAGTTATGTATTGTTTGTTCCTACAGTATCGACCTCTTGTCAGTGCAAAAAGAAAAGGCCTTTGTGAAATCTTTTTTTTTTGTTATATTATTGAAATAAAATTTGTGTCATAGTATTGTGAATGTCTACCTATGAAGTATTTCTGGTACTTGTAATAGCTGCTGTTGGTTGAAGTGGAGTCATAGCCAAGGGTCAAGCTTTGTCATTTATTTAGAAGGCAAGTTTGTTACTATTGGAATTCCTCCTATACAGCTTAGGAGAAATTCATAGGAAGTGCCTGGAACTTATTTTGGATGCCAAACTAACCTTTTTGGCTTGGTTTACATGTAGCAGTCACTTTGGATAAGCCAGTTTGGTTACTTGAATATATTTTTTATGTAAGTTTAAGGAAAACTCACTAACTTTTATACTAATTTCTGAATCTTTGGCATGGAGAAAGCTTTCTGGTGATTCTGTTGTTTGGGAGAAATGATTTATTTAAAATCTGATGACTGAATTATGGAAGAGTCATCAAGTGTCATCACTGTTGCTCCCAATGGCATTGTTTTCTGGTAGAGCCAAATGTCATGACCAACAGCTTTATGATTACTTTTAAAGCATTGCTAGCTGGGGTTGGAAAAAAATTACATTGGCTTCATGGCGTTTGCATTGGCTTATCTACATTGGTTTAAAATTCGTTAGACAAGCAATGTCCTGAAGCAAATGCAGTCAAGTACACCCTATGTACAAATTTTGGTATCAGGGTTATTCTGGCCTTATAGATCAAGTTGAAGGTTCCTTCCTCCTAGTGAAACTGATTCCCTCTAAAACTGAGTTCCCCTCTGGAGTTTATGATTAATCTTTCTATCCAAAACTTTATTCCTTTTCTTGCCCCACCCTTATTTCCCTCAGGATTGAGGAATATCAGAGAAAAGAGGGGATTGAAACTAAGCAAGACCCTGCAGGACCTTCTTGGGTACAAAAGCTCCTCTGTGTCCCCTGATTCTAGTTTGTAGAAAAAAGGCTTTAGTCTCCTAGGCCTTCTCTGAGTTCCAAATAGCACACTCAGGCAGTTAATGATTAGAACAATAGTCACAGGACTCCTAGTTCCTCTTGAAGGGAGATCAGTAACAATATTATGCATATCTCTTGAGTTGTTTTGTAGAAACTAAGACCCCTCACCCAGTGGAGGATTGTGACTCCATCCTGACCACAAGCACACAGATCCCAAACTGGTTGGAACCAGAAGATTGATGATTGAGATTCCCAGAACATTACCCTATTACCTCATCACCAGTCAATTAGAAGAAGGTCCACAAGCTGATCATTCATCCTATGACCTTCTCTCCTAACACTGGCTTTAAAAACCCTTGCTTGAATGAATATATGTATGTTCATGTATAACTGAAAAATTGTGCTCTACACTGGAATTTGACACAACATTGAAAAATGCCTATAACTAAATAAAAAAAAATAGTTAAAAAACCCTTGCTTAAAAGCCATTGGGGAGTTCAGGTTGAGCTGCCCATTCTCCTTGCTTGGTGCCCTGCAATAAATGCTGGACTTTCCCTCAACAAAACCTGATGTCAGTAGATTGGTTTTGCTGTGTGTTGGTTGAGCAGACCTGAGTTTGGTTCAGTAACAGTAGGTTTTCTGAAAGATTTTGTGGAAGATTTCTATAATTCTTTCTTAAATGTTTGATATCATTCACAGGTGAAGCCAAACTTGCCTTCAGTTTTCTTTGTAGGTAAGTTCATAATTTCTTTAAAAGATGTAAGACTATTAAGATTTTTAATTTCTTTTGTTAGTTTTTATAAATTATACATTTTGTTATTTTGGTTTTCAAGGCATTTTGTTCATTTATGTTGTCAAATTTATTGGTATAAAATTGTTTAAATATTTCCATATTACCTTTTAATACCTGTAGTATCTGTGGTGATATCCTCACTTTCATTCCTGGCATTAATAATTTATATTTTCTCTGATTTTTTATTTGTCAGCCCAGCTAGAGGTTTATCAATTTTATTAACCATTTAGACAGCCAAGTTTTAGCTTTTGTTTTTCTGTTTTCTGTTTTACTGATTTCTCTTTTTATTTTTATTAGTTTATATCTTCAACTTACTTTGGGTTTTGTTTGCTCCTTTTTAATTCTAGCCGCTTAAGGTGGCAGGTTTCTTTTTTCCTAATACAAACATTTTAAAGCCATAGATTTCCTTCTAAATACTCCTTTGATAAATCCTACAAATCTTGATATGTTGTATTTTTGTTATCATGTAGTTCAAAATATTTACCATTTTTTTTGGTGATTACTTTCTACCCATGGCTTCTTTAGAATAAATGGCTTAATTTGCAAACACTGCCAGATTCTATAGTATCTCTTTGTTATTGATTTTTAAATAAGTTCTTCTGTGGTCAGAAAATAAATTGTTTCATTCTATCTTTTGAAACATATTGAGATTTGCTTTGTAACACAGCATATCTTGGTGAATGTTTTCTTTGCACTTGAAAAGAATTGTTTATCTGCATTTGTTGAGCGCAGGGTTCTATATGTGTTAATTAGGTCTAGTTGGTTGGTAGTATTCTTGAAGTCTTCCATGCCTTGACTTATTTTTTCCCTTCATTCTGTTTTATTACTGAGAGAGAGAGAGAAAGAGAGAGAGAGACAGAGACAGGGAGACAGACACACATAGAGGTGTTAAAATTGCAACTATGATTATAGTCTATTTCTCCTTTTAGTTTGCACAATTTTTGCTTAATACATTTTGAAGTTCTGTTACAAGGTGCATAGTGATTTAAAATTGTGTCTTCCTGATTAATGCCTTTTTAAAAAAACATTGTAAAATGAACCTTTTTATCTTTAGCAAAACTCCTTGTCTTGAAATTCACTTTGTCTGAGTTTAATATAGCTTAGTGTTTGTATGATATGTCCTTTCCTTTTTATATTATTTGTGTCTTTATATTTTAAAGGTGTCTTTTGCAAATACCATATAGTTGGATCTTGCTTTTCTGAAAAATCTGATCTGGAAACCTCTGTCTAATTGGAGTGTTTAGTTCATTTTTATCCAATGTAATTTTTACTATGGTTAGATTTAAGTTTACCATCTTGATGTTTGTCTGTCTCCGCCATTCTTTTCCTGTATCCTCTAAGTTAATTATAGTTTTAAAAACTTTTATTTTTTAGTATTCCATTCTACTCTCTCATTTGGCTTTTAAAACCATACCTCTTTGTATTATTTTTTAAGTGGGTGCACTGTGGATTTCAATATGCAACCCTAACTTACCGTAGTCTACCTTGAGTTAGTATTATACCACTTCATATATAACGTAAGAAACTTACAACAGTATTAATTCCGTCTATACCCATTCCATCATTTGTGCCGTTGTCATATATTTTACTTCTTATATGTTAGAAACTCCACAGCACACTTTAATATATTTGCTATAAAAAAACTAGTAAGGTTTGTCATACAAATATTAATATTAGTATGGACTTTATGACAATAATTGTTACTAGAGACAAACAAAGACATTTTATAATGATAAAAGGGTCGACCTATGAGGAATATATATAACAATTATAGGCAAAAATAATAAGACAGGATCCCTCACCATTTCTCATCATATACTTCTACCTAGCCATAGTGAATTATTAAAACCAGGAAATTGATGTTACAATACATGTATATAGTACTGTGCCTTTTTTCACATGTGTAGATCTATGTAACTACCACCACAATCAAGATAGAGAACTATTCCATCACTACAAAGATCTCTCTCAGTCTACCCCATTATAGTCACACCCATACCTCCTCTTCCCTCCCTGGTTTCTGATGAGCAATGTGTTGACATTTAAATTGGTATTCTCTATGGGTACTATTTGTCCTTTGCTGCTTTCAAGTGTTTTTCTTTGTCTTTAGTTTTTAGGAGTTTGATTATGGTGTGTCTATGCATGGATTTGTTTGAGCTTATTTTGTTTAGGATTCACTCAGATTTTTAAATCTATAGGTTAATGCATTTTCCTAAATTTGGGAAAATTTTCGCGAGTCTTTCTTTGAATAAATTTTCTGTCTTCACCTTCTTTGCCATACCTTCTGGGACTCCAATGATCAAGATACTAGAATTTTTTTAATAGTCCCATAGGTCCTTGAGGCTCTGTTTATGCTTTTTTTTCAGTCCATTTTCTCTTGGTTGTTCCAGTTGGGTGATTTCTATTGCTCTGTGTTTAGGTTCACTGATTTTTTTCTTTTGTCTTTTGACATCCTGTGGGAGAGGGACACCTTATTACTTCTGGGCAGGGGTGGAAGTTCAAGCTTCTCATTAGGCTTCCACTGCCACCCACCCTTGCTGAGAGGGAGCAAGATGCCTTGTTATTGCTCCCTGTGTGGGCCCCCACTGAGACCACAGGGAGTGGAGTGAGATTTATTGTTATCCAGTAGGGATGAAAGTTCTAGCTCCCTACTTATACTTCGCTAACATCGCCCCATTTGGGTAAAAGGAGCACCTTGTTACTGCTGGGCAAGCATCAAAATCTAGGCTCCTTATTAAACCTTTGCTGATAGGTGATGGGGCTACAGTTTTTTTGTGGTATTAGGCTATATTTTAGATTTCATATATAAGTGATATGATATTTGTCTTTGTCTGACTTACTTCACTTAATATAATAATCTCTAGATACATCCATGTTGCTGCAAATGGCTGTTTGCAGCATTTTCTCACTTCCATGGTATAAATAGGTCTGCTGTGGCCCATTTCAGGCTCCCAATATGAGGTCAGTGAAGGCAGAGTTAGAAAGAGATGCACATTTGGTGCTTAAGAGCTGGTACAAACTGGCTTCAGCACACTGCTACAGGAATTTAGTGGGAGGGATAAGGTGTGTCCACAAATACTCATGATATATAAGCATTGAATGAAATGGGTAAGTTAGAACTTATGAAAATTTAAAGGATGATACTATTTTTTTTTCTGGATGTCCTAAGGTGTTTGCACATTGATGGGGTCAACATGGGTCCTAGGACTAGTCTTCATTTTGCTGAGGAGCTTCAGTTGTTCAGTTTACCCTCAACAAAGGGAGATAGCTATTCTATACAGAGCGGTCAAGCTAGGGTTCTCTGAGGAAGTGACATTTGAGCAGAGGCCTGAAGGACGTGAGGGAACAGGCCATGTGAATGTCTGCAGGAAGAATGTGTGATGGAGTGGAAACAGGGCACTTGGACATTGATTTTCAGTAACTATATTAGTTGGAATATTTTTGGGTCTTAATAACTGAGTAGAATTCAAATAATAATTGAAAATAATAATAAGAAAAATATATTAGCTCATATTTTAAGAAGCCCAGTAGGTGCTTAGGGTTGGGTCCTTGAGTGGTTCAGCAATGTCTCCGGGGACTTAGGTTTTCCGTCGTCCTACTCTTCCGTCCTCAGCATGCCAACTTTTTCCCCTTCAGGCTTGCTCTCCTGATGGTTTCAAGATGGGTGCCTCAGTTTCTGGGATCATATGCAGACACAATAATATATGGTAGAAGAGCTCTTCATCCCTTTTGGGGGGAACAGTTTAAAGTTTAATTGCTCATAAAAATAGAGACTATAATATAAAAATTATCCGTATCCATCATATAGATATAATCATTGTTAACGTTCTGACATACTTGCTTCATCTGTTTTCTGATGAATAATTTTAAATTACTGATGTCATGAAATTTCTTTAGAATGCATCTCTGAAAAACAGATATTCCCCTAACTAATCGCCATATTATTGTCCTACCTAAAATTTAATAATTATTCCTTAATAGCATCTAATATTCCAGTCCATATTCAAATTTGATGATTTTCTCCAAAATATCTTTTATGATTGATTTGTTCAAACCAAAATGTAATCAAGGATCATTCATTACATATTTCCTGAATCTCTTTTCATCTTAATTCTAGAACATTATATCCCTCCTTTTCTTCCCCCGTGAAATTGAAATGTTAAAGGGCCCAGACCTGTTATCCTGAAAAATGACTCAAATTCAGACTTTGGTTGTTTTTTTGAAGTGTTTTTCTGTCCTCCGTATTTTCTGTAAACTGGATGTTAGATTTAAAGAGTTGTACAAATTCAGATTAAGCATTTTTAGAAGAAATACTTCATAGGTAATGTTGTATATTTATTAGCTCATATTAAGAGTCATGAAATGTCTGTCCCATTCTTAGTGATAGTAAAATAAGGGGATTTCAGCCTAATCTTGCCTTTGTGAAATAACATTTTCCTTGCAACTAGTAAATAATTTGGGGTTTGATACTTTGGCCCTGAATGTAACTATCCAGTTCCCCATTAACTTTTTTTAACCTAATGGCTTTAGCTTCCACTGAAGATAGTTGCCTGAATCAATGATTTCATTAACATTTTACAAAATGATTATTAGCTGAAATCCTTATGAAAAAAGGAGAATCAACTGGGACTGTTTATTAGGTTACCTTCCCTTAAGTACTAGAAAGGCAAGATAAATGATTGACTCTTAACTTTTAATTACCAATTTTCAAAGTAAGGTTTTGGTGTAATGCTGACAATTGAACTTGTTTGTTTTGCCTTTCTTTTAAAATATATTATTTTGAGCTCATGGATTTTTATGTATTCAAAAGGTTTAAATCTATTATAATCTTTATTCTTTTTTCCCATATGTATGATTCTATCTATTCAATTTATTAAAAATTGAAATAAACATAATAATCAAACTAATGCTCCAAAACTTATACTATTCATATGGAAGACACTACAAGAGAAGGCATAATAGAGACTGTCCTGCAATAAGAAGTACAAATTCCTTCTACAGAGATGGAGAAATAAAAGGACAAATCTACTTGTCTAAAAGACAATTCACTGTACACATTTTTTTTTACAGTTTTGTACACTGTCTTAATATGAATGGGACCGCTTTTCTACTTGAGCCATTTTTTTTAACCAAAGCAAAATAACCTAAGTAATGCAAAGTGTTAAAATATAGCATAAAGATATAAAAATAGACATACTAATTCTAATTAGGAATGTAATTATGATGTTACATTTTTTATAATCCACAACTGTGTTTAGGAAATCTCACAAACATGAATCACTGATTTGAATGAAATGCATAAATTTATAGCAAAGCTTTGTAGTTACAAAAAACAAAAATATTACCAAAGAATGCACAAAATTAATGTTTATTCCGCCTTTGTGTCATATTCCTGGATCCTTCACCAGTGTTACATGAGGGAAAAACAAAAGCAAAACAAATGAAAAACTGAAATCAGAATCACTAATGTTATCAAGTAGGGAAACAAAATCTAGCAGCCATCAGCAAGAGTACAGCACAGACAATGCTGTAAAAAGAAACAAAGAAAATTGCTAGAAAACTGTATGCATCATACTCTTTAAAACTAGCAAAATATGCTCCTGTATACAATGGAATATAAATAGAATTTTTCTCCTGTAAGATATAGAAATGCAAATTCTTTTTTTAATATTGTGGGTGGGTCAAATGTGTTTGTACTGGTTAATTATACTAAGCTATTGCAGAGTGAGCCGGGAACACATTTATGGATTCTTTGGATGATGTGTACCGTAATTTTTTGATGGGGATAGTGGACACTCTAGCCAAAATTTAAAAAAAATGAACACACAAGTACAAGACAAAGGCGAATGAGACTTCTCTTATATCTTAGCAACATTTAGATGGAAATCAAATTTAAATGCAGTGCACTCTGCTTTTGAAGAGGCTTTGGTTCAGCTCCCAAATCTTGATTGCTCGATTGAGTCTCCTATGAGAATACTGAGAAGGTGTCTTTTTAAACAACAAACGTATTCTTAGTGGTGGAGCCGCTCTTAGTAGCTATGTCTGCATGGGACTGATAACCAATCACTATCTTTGGAGGAAGTCCTAACCTTTCCTTATATACCCTCCCTATATGTGTAACAGCTTCTCTGTTTTCACATTCAGTAGTCCATATTGCTATATTATCACCTTTAGCTCTAACATTAACAACAGCTCCACATACATCATCACTGTAGTCATCAAAAGATTCTCCATTAAGGCACAGCATTGTCTCTAGCCAAAAGCGATCCAGGTCACTTTGTCTCTGCTGTTTGTTCAGTGTAATTAGCCATCCTCCTCGTTTGTTTTTCTCATCTTCCCACATGAGCTCAATACCATCCTTAAAAAGTGAGTAGTCACAGCCAGGCATTAAATTACTAGACAACTGGATATGGTTGTACAGAGCCCAAAAGTCTTCAACAGTATCAAACTTAGACAGTTTGCTTGCCAAGTTTTGCTTTTGTCATTTTTAAAAAACCAGAGTGCCCATCTGTTCTGTAACGCATGTTTAATATAGTGTTCTGGGTTAGCAACCTCCTGATTAGATTCTGTTATCTCTTCTGTAGGTGGGGGTTAGGAATAGGGGTGGTTTCCGGTTCCACAGTCGCCATCTTAGATCGATCTCTATAATCTTTATTCTTTTGTTACTCAAGTTGTCCCATTTTGGATCAGGAGGAGACCTTTCCTAGTGGCTATTGTGTGTCCTTTTGATATGACTCCATTCATCTTTGAAAGCTGTTTTGCTTCCCCACAAAACAAGATTTCCCAGGCTTACTTTGTATATTCTCTGTCCCAGATCTGAAATTAGCAATTTCTTAAAAGGTGCCTTAGTCATTGTGTTTCTCATTAAAAGTGAAGAAACTTTTTCAATAAGCCCCTTAGCATACTTCACCTCTTATTTCATTGGTTAGAACTGATTTAAATGCCCATTCCTAAAACACTCCCTGGTTAGAGGAATGGGATTCCTGTGTTTGATTTAGTAAAGCACATAACTATGTAGAGGAGGGTTAGAGGTTCCATTAGAAAGGATAAAGGCAGGGCAGATAAAGTGGAGTAAATAGTTGCTGGGTAGCAAATCCAGTGTCTTCTACACTAATCAGAGTCATAAGTTGCCAGTTTATTGATTCAAGAACAATCTCTGGCAGGATAATGGCTCATAGTAATTTATACTGGGGATGGCCATTCAGAAGGCAACATCACATGTTTTCTTGATAAGAAATAGAAATTGAATGGACTTAGGGAATAATTTCATCAGATTTTGTAGCTGATTGTAAAAGTATTTTGGTCTTTGTAATTATGACAGGTTAACAGAATCAGGGCATTCTCTTGTTGGAAATATTGACATTTTACTGTTCAGCAGCATTTTGGAATAAGGCATTCATGGATTGGAATGCCATCTCTTCTACCTACTAGCTATTTATTACCTAATCTCTCTGAGGCCTCAGTTTCTGCTTCTATAAAGTGGAAAGAGTAAAATGGATTTCATGAAATAGTTTGAAGCTTAACTGATAAAAAGCACCTAGCCCAGATGTACACATAGTATTCAATAAGTGTTAGTTTTCACCACAGCCCTCTTCCTCCCTCCTTTTTTGATTGTAACAGTTTTCTGCCTTTACACACCTCCTCGTGTCAGAGAAGTTGTCCAAAAGTATAGTTTATTCATCAGTAGTAGTTATTTTAAATTTCATTTTAGGGAAAAACCAAAACCTGTTTATGACATTTAGCGAATCATTTTCTTTTATCAACAACGTCTTTAGATGTTATCTTTTAGATGAGTTATCTATTGGGGAGGCATATGCTCTTCATATGCTAGCTCTTAATAACTGTAATTTCAAAGGGGATATTTTCCAACCTTTCACCAAATCCATGGGTACACCTGTTGGGGGCCTTCTTTCTATGTACTGATACATATGAGTCCCAGAAAGTGGTCTCTAACTGCTCAACAGATGATCAGAGGACAAAAGAAGCAACAGAGAACTCCCTCCACTAAATGCACTTGGTAATGGCTGTCACAGCTTTAGACACTCATGCAAAAGTGAATGCACAATAAGCCTTGATTATCTGAAGCTAGTTATCGTCTCCATCAGCTTGGCCTCTGTCCCTTTTCTTTGCTCTCACCTGCTGATTGACCAGTTTGCTGTTCATTAACAGTTTTTAGAAAGATGGGCAGAGAAGGAAAAGGTTGCTACATTTTAATCAGTCTACTTCGGTTAAAAAAAGTCAGTTCATGTAAAATGGTTTTATCAAAATAAAGGAGAAGGATGAAATTTAAAAAGAAAACTAAAATGAATTTTTTGATACATTATTTGTTGATTTGATATTATTCATAAATCTTTAGCTCTAATGATGACTGCATATTGAGAGCTGTCACTCCATCTATTTAAAATATTTTATAGAATGATCCTAATTTTGCAAAAAAATACAACTATATATATGAGTAGAAGAAAATACATCAAAATTTAATAGTGGATTTCTTTGGTGATAGGACTTTTATTTTCCTTTTTCTTCAGTTTTTTTTCAAATTATCTACAGTGAGCCTTTGTTACTTGTACAATAAGAATAAAAAGTATTATGGTGATTTCATTAAAGTACACTTTGAAAGGTGAGAAACAAATGACTGCAATGGTTTAATATTTTATAACTGTATGTTAACTACTACTTGAGTCTTTTGTAAGATAGAATAGGCAGTGTTCCTGTAGGAAGCCCATCAAATTCTGTGGAACAGACACAAGAGAAAATGCTGAAGGACCAGGGTAGATGAGAATCTTTGGTAATCTAGTATTGGACTCTGAAATAGTTATTCATTTATTATTTATTTATTTATTTTAATTTTTTAAATTGAAGTGTAGTCAGTTTACAATGTTGTGTCAGTTTCTGCTGTACAGCATGTTTCACTCATACATATACATATATATATTCCATCTCATATTCTTTTTCAGTATAGGTTATGGCAAGATATTGAATATGGTTCCCTGTGCTATACAGAAGAACCTTGTTTATCCACTTTATATGAAATGTTCCTTTAGATTTAATTTTTTGGTCCATAAGCCTGAGGTCTTTGATCCTCAAGGGTTTCATTTTGCCTTCATACCAAACTTTGTAGGAGACAGAATTTAGGGACTTAAGGATTCATGTTCTTCTCTGGCTGCTTATTTGTCATTTAGAATCCCAGACATGTGGATTTGTCTCTTCCCTATCTTAGCCTATCTTCCCCTAGAAGTAGACTCTGAGGCAGATTCCAGAACCAGTAGTTAATTTGGAAGGTGATCCCAGGAAGCACTGGCAGGAGAGTGGGGAAGTGAGTTAGGGAAGGGAAGGGTGGGTTATCAGGCAAGTTACTTGCACCATGGATAACAGGAGAATAGTTCTACTGGAAACACTGGGGGCCGTTATAGAACACATGCTTTAAAGCTATCTCGGTCACTGGTTGAGGGCCGCTCCTGGGGGCATTGATTGACTGCTGGGCTCTGATGGCCAGAAAGATCCCTCAGGTGCTGCCAGTCAGCAGTGGGCCAGGAGTTCAGACAATTCAGACAGTGGTAAGGCATGAGGGGATATAGGCAGGCGCAGACAATCTGCCACGCTCCTCCTTTCACAGGACATGGTAAGGTCACAGTACTTTGTTTGCGTGGGAACAAAAGCAATTGAGCATTTCCTTGCTTGAAAATGAAGCCTGTGTTACAAAATGCAAAAATGTATTTGGCAATGAGTGCCAATAAAGGGCACATCAGTGAGCCAGTCACCACTGTGGCTAAATGCAGCCCAGTCTTACTGGAGCCTCTGAGAGAGAATATAAAACATGCCTCAGAGTTATCCCACCCACGGGGCAAGGAAGCTTGAGGTTTTATCACCCCATTCAGTCATTATTGACTAAGAATGACACCCAGGGTATCCCCTGGGCACTTCCCACTTGGCCCTCAAAGAGGCTGAGAGAAAGCCCTCAGGTAGAGAGCTGGAGATGCTGGCAGTGAGAGGCATGGAGGGTCAAGGCACTGGCCACAGTGTGCTACACTTAGTGTGGCCAGGGCAGCAGTATGGTGGTCATCCCTGTGGCAGGGGGAGGAGGTGACCTCTTCTCTGATGTGCAGAAGGGCCTAAGATCTGTGTTCTGGTGGCACCCCTGGCTGAGTTCCCCCAGGGAGAGTAGCAGAGAAGACAAATGCAGAGTCCCTGTGGGGCACCCCTTAGAACTTTCCTGACTTTGGGGAGGCATTTAGGAGGGATTTGAGACCGGCCACACTTTATTACAGTCTACTTTTCTGTCTCAAGGCTGTTGTGATCTGGGCAGTCCAGGTTCCAATAGAATTTTAGTGCTGGAGGGAGAGCCCAGGGCATCCACCTCCCCTCATACAGGGTCCTGCTTCTGTTTCTCCATAAGCTGTGTGGGCGGTGAGTTGTTGAGGTCCATGTATTCTGTTACTGGATGCTGGATGGGGCTGGGGCTGGGGCTGCTGGGACATTGGATGGTGTAACAGCCATTAAAATCTCATACACAGTAGAGCATCTGCAAGACCGTCAGACCTTATACATTGTCAAGATTTGCTCCCTCTTAAATTTTTGCTGTGATGGTTATGCTAAAAAAAACCTGCCTCTTTTCCAGACTCTTTTGTATATTCTAGTCAGTATCTATTTCATATGCTTGTTAATTGCTGCTACATGTTGGTTCATAAACCTGCTTGGTTCATCCATCCAGGGAAATTTACTCATCACCACCATCAGCTTCCACAGTGTGCTTGGATCTGAGGAACCAGGAAAAGCTGAAGTTACTGTGGAATACAGAGGCAAAGTGCTGGCTAGGGACTTGGATAAAAACCCAGGAACTCTGTCCTAGCTTTTCTGCTCAACTAGGCTGTCAGTGCAGGATAAGTCATTGAGACAGACTCAAAAATAATCCTGACTGAATTTCTTGCATATGTTTCAACTTGTGTATAATATTTTATTAGGAAGACACTATCATTTCCCTTCATGAGCCTTAAAATTTTTCTTATATTTCAATAAATGATTTTATTTTGTTTAGGGAAACACATCCTTCCCTGCACCATCCCCAGAAGAACACAGGTATCATTTTATAATGATAATTCTCCAAAAATAGTGTTTGATAAGCTTTGTTGAGAACCTTTTTGTCTCATTAATCAATCATTTATTTGATTTATTCATTCTGTCAATAAATCTACATCAGGCTCCTCCTATGTGTCCATCAGTGTGCTCAGTGCCAAAGTAAATAAAAGAGACGCAGGCTACATCCTCCTGGAGGTAGGATGGGTGGGCGGCTGCAACCGCTGTATAGAAGATGCAGCCCATTTGCTTCCTTGAGAAATTTAAATGATGGAGACACAGCTGGTTGAGCTCTAAGCTCAACTCTGCTTTGTCAGTCCCTGCTTCCCTCCGGCTTCTTTCTCTTGTTTCCTGTTATCCCTCCGTCTGTCTCAGAGGGATTTTCTGGGCTGTCTCTTCCTTCCAATGGCTAGGTTTCCCTGGCGCTGCCTCTTGTCACACAGCCAGTTCTTGAAGGTTGTGAAGAGAATGTCACCTTGTTTTTTTCCCCCAAACTCTCCTTACATATTTAGAAATCGAAGGTGGTTTCGGCAATGATTCATACTCTGCAGCCCTGGGATCGAATGACTGAATCCCGGGAGCATAGGAGCAAGGAATGGACTAAGTCCCTCAAATCCAGACATTTAGTTGCTGTCAGCATTTGGGAATTATGCATTCAAGCAATGCTCTCTTTTTCTCACATTTTACTTGTTGTGTGAGCAGGTGGGCGAAAGCCTGGTAGGTGTCATGGGCTAGAAAATGCTGTGAAGAATCCCTCACAGCTCCTGCCTGAACCTTCCACGATGAAGCCAATTTGCATCTGAGCCTGTAGTTCTGGGGCTTCGAGCTTTATCGAGTATGTGCTTATTTAATCGCCCTCTTTACACTTGGTTCCTTTCTGCACTTTTGAATTTGGTCTGTTCCCTGCAGAACAGACTTGACTATTTTTAAACTGGTTGGCATTAAACACACTGTGGTTTCTCCTTTAAATTTGTTGATTGGGTAAATTAATTTAGAAAAACTGTGGAGATAAACATTTAAGGAAGGATTTTTAAGGAGAGGCTAGGACTTGGTTCACTGTCTTTTCAGACTGCTGTTATTGCAAATGGATTTCTTGTGTCCCTCTCACGTCAGGATGTTGTTAAGTACAGATTCTGCAATAGGAGGATTTTTCCATTAGTTGTTCAGAGGAGTAAAAGAAAAAAGCATGTTCACAGCAAAGAAGAAATTGACTTTAAGACTCTATTAAGAATAAAATGGCCTGGAACTGCAGTGGGGAAAAGGAAAACATTCACTAGAGAGGCAGAACATATAGTAGTATAATTATTGTACTAGTCATTCATAGTATTATCCCATACTGATTAACCATGACAAGAGATTGAGCAGAATCCTTCAGAGTGCCCTACTTACAGGAGAAAAAAGGGTGATGTATTTGTCAATTAAAGTGTTGCTCTAAATATTAGTTTTTTTTTTCACAAGGATTTCTGTTTCAAGGAGGAGATGCTGGAGACCAAGAACACAAAGAAAATATACATGAAACGGTGCATTGTGCTGTCACACTCCAGGGTGGTTGGTATATCTGCTTCAGATTAAGGGTTTGATGTCATGGAAACAGCTTGTTCATTTGGAAAGCTGCTGACACTCTGTGGGAAGGCAAAGGACCTGTGTGTGTGTGTGCGTGTGCGTGTATGTGTGTGTGTGTAACAGTCCCTATCAATCCTCAGCGAAACCAAAACGCATTCCTGCCAGAAAGTATGGAATTATATCAGAGGGTTAGACTTCTCTTTTACTTTTGGCATCAGAGTTTTAGAGCACATGACTTATTTGAAGAATAATGTTGGAATGAAAATTCTGAGTCATTGGGTCTGGGGTGGGGACTGAACTTGTGCATTTCTAAGCAGCTCCCTGATGATGCCGATGCTGATGGTCTGGGGATCACACTTGGGAAACCACTGCTTTAGAGCTGGTCTCAATTTGGCTAAACATTTGAATCACCTTCCTTTCTGGCTAGTGTGAACTACTTAATTACTTAATGTTTGGTCAGAAATTTTAAAAAGAATCATAGTTTTAAATTTTTGCTTTCGCTTTTACTGATTTGTTTGTCACTTTTAACTTTTACTTAGAGCTAGATGTCTTGGCAAATAAAAGAAGGTAAACTATGTACATGTTTAATACATTATTCTGAACTGAACATTGTAGACTATCAAATTATACTGGAGTTTGGAGACCTGGAAGGAAAACGGTTTACAGTCTCCTTCCTACCCCTAAATAGAACCAAGAAATCATATAGGTGATCAGTCTGGTAAAAGCGATGACTCTTTGGCAAATTGAGAATACCCGCTGTAGTGGATTGAATAGTGTTCTCCAAAAATTCTTGTCCACCTGTAACTTCAGAGTGTGACCTTGTTTGGAAATATGGTTTTTGCAGATGTAACTAGTTAAGATGGGGTCATATTGAATTAGGATGGGCCCTAAATCCAATGTCTGGTGTCCTAATAAGATGGGGAGTGGTTGCAGACACACACACACACACACAGGGAAGACGGCCATGTGAAAATGGAGGCAGAGGTTGGAGTGATACAGCTGCAACCCAAGGCACTCCAAGGACTGCCAAGAGCCACCAGAAGCTAGGAAGAGGCAAGGAGGTGTTCTCTGGAGCCTTCATAGCGAGCATAGCCCTGCTGACACCTTAATTTCAAGCTCCTACCCTTCAGAACTATGAGATAATAAATTTCTGTTGTTTTAAGCCATCACATTTGTGGTAATTTGTTACAGCAGCCCTAAGAAATAAATATGCCCACCATAGCATAGAGAACTGTACTGAAACCTGGTCTCATCAGAGTTGGATATACATGCTCTTCTTTATTTGAGATGGGCAAGCACTTTATTTCTCAAGGAAAGTGTGTGATTTCCATTTATTGAGCCATAAATTTAAATCCCCCAATAAATTCAGGGATCATCTGTTGTCCTGTGATTTTTGAATAGCCTGTGGTTAAGTACATGGTTCCAATCACAGCTATGAAATGATAATGATAAAGTCGTATATCTTCATCCAGCTTTCTTCAGCATCCTTGTTATACTTGAGCTCTGTTGTAGTTGTGCTGCTGATTTCTGCATGATTCACTGTAACAGCTTAGGTGCTTATGAGGTCAGGATCATGGGTTTGATTCCCTGGTGAAACAGTTGGCTGTTTCTTGGCCGTGGACTGCTCACTTAACCCTGGCTAATGTCCTTGAAAATGTTGATCAGAATTGGAATTGAGTGAAGCTGTCTAGAACAAGTTCAATACTCTAACAAACAAAACATTTCAAGAGCACAGCCTACTAAAAGTGGGTAAGTAGTGTCAACTTCTCATGCAAAGGACAATATGATGATGATGATGATATTTAATCTAATAGGTATATTTGGGTCAACATTTTGACTCTCCATCAGCACTTGGTTCATAGTTTGGAAAATTGAATTGTGTCCCAGGTTTGATCTCAATCTGTGCTGGATTTGTAGGCACAATTGAGATGGCTTTGAAATTTATTAAGTTAATTATTAATGCAGCTACTTTGATTTTGAGGATGAATTTAATTCCATGGATTTTTGTAGTTGGAATCATATATAGCTTTAGGAGTTCTAGGGAGACATTGACAATATTGCCCATTAATTTCTCTTAAGTCTTAGAATCTTACCCCAAACTGACAAATTTGATTTGGATTTTATAACAATTCCCAGCAAGATGTAAGCAACTTAACCTATAGGGTGTTTGTGTCAGTGCGAATTTGCTCTTATGATTTACATTTAAACGAGGTTATGAAAAAAGATCTTGGGAGTTGTTTTCTTTATGGAAAGTTGCTGTGCTCTCAAGAAAATGGTTTTAGTAAAAAGCTTTTCTGGATGCAGCGCTACAACAGGCCCACCCTTCATAGTTTATATTAGTTGGTAAAATGTCTTGGTAGAGACAGGGGGCAAGGAAAGGAAACGCCTTTCCAGGGTTTAAATAATTACTTCTAAGATGAAAGAAGGAAGTGGATTTGTCCTAAGCATTTGAGATAAAACTTTTAAAAATTCTGTATCATAATTGTAGCATTTCAGAGTGTTCCAAAGGCTAAGTATACTGTGCAGTAGGTTTAATCAGAGAAAGGGGAATTTGGCAGAATACCAGCTGATTACATTAACAAGATGCCTATTGTCCTGGTTGCACAGTCTATTTTATTTGGTGTCATTTATTACATTTAGGGATGGGGGCCTCCCTTTCTTATTTCTTATTTTCTTTCCATCAGGAACAATTCCAGGAAATTTTCAGAGAGAACCTGAGATACTGTGCCTGATGCCTTGTATTTGTCCTGTTTGCTTCCCCTTTGGGTTGTTAGAGGGGAGAAAGCCTGAGTGTTAGGACACTCATAGAGGAGCAATTTCAAGGCTCTATATATGCCTGATTAGGGAGAGGATTAAAACTAATATTTATCTGGGCACCTATCAAATATCAGGTGTGGTGCAGGTAAATTCACGTATCCCTGCAGCCCTCTGATATACGTATTATGATTCTAATTTCACTTTTAGGAAACTGAGGCTCAAAGAGATGATGCATTTGCCCAAGAACACACAGCACTTAAGTGGGATTCGGATCAGTCTGACTCCAAAGCCTGAGTTCTCTTACTGCACCATGTTACCTTTTAAAATGTAAAATGTAAATGTAAGATATTGAGTCCCACCCCGTGGGAGGTGATAGAGCATGACGGTTAAAAGGGCAGACCCTGGAGCTATGTTGCCTCGGCTCAAGCCTCACACCTGTGACTTAATAACTGTGTGACCCCAGGCAAATTGCACACCCTCTCTGTGCCTCATTTCTTCATATGTATAAAGGGTGATAATATTAGCACCTACACAACAGGGTTGTGGTGACTCTAGAATGAGCAACTAGAGCAATGCCTGGCACATGGTGGGGACCAGGTTAGTATTTATCATTAAGCCTTGCGATAACACTATTTGACAGGTGAAGATCTGACTATCTTGCCTGAAGTGGCACAGCTAGAATGGAGTAGCATGGCTGAAACAGGGTTTGAGCAGAGCCTGATGATATGTCCAGGGCTCTTTTCACTATACATCAAGTGAAAATTATCAGGAGTCACCAAGAACTAGAATTAGGGAGAAAACAATATACTCCTCTGAGTCCCTGAAACCTTTGCATTGGCCTCTGAGTGGGTGCAGACACACACTCAGAAAAACATTCATGCAACAGCTGTTCTCAGGGGTGTGTGAAATTTAGCGTCCATAACTAGAGGGCTCTGATTTCCAGTTCCAGCTCCGGAAGCTAGTTACTAAGAAGGCTCTCACAGCTTCCTCACTCAGTCTTCTGACTCACTGCAGCCTGCCTCTCCTCTCTCCCCGCCCAACCCAAATCCTAGGATTGCTGGGAAGGCAACAAGGATCTAATCACTATGAAGTGACTGTGAGTTGAGTCTCCTTGCAGAGCGAATCCTCACATTGGTTGCTGGGTTGTCAAAGCTTTAGAGAAGATGGCCCTAGTGCTGGCTGCCAGGTGCCTCCTGACTATCAGTTCAAATGTGAGTGGGTGAGAGCAGGGGGCACTTCAGAAGCTTCTCAGCAGAAAAGACTAAGTATCATGTTGTCACCTCCTACCATCACTGCCCCTGTCCCTTCTTTGTTCTCTGCCCTTGGTAGGCAGGGGTCATTTTTTCTTCACATGTAAGCGGACCACAATTCACCTAAGATAGTTTAACACAAATCTCTCTAAATGTTTGTGATGGTGTTTGATTTGATGTCCCAGTGAGCCCCCAAATCTCCATTCTTCCTTCTTGTCATAGTTTCTTCCCTCTCCTCTGTTTCACTGGAATTGATAATAATGGTGCCACAAAGAGACTTGCTCCATCTAACCTTGTTTTCTTCTCATCCATTGAGCACCCCTTGTACATACCCAGCCCTGGGACTTGACTCATGTCATGCCTTGTCCATTCTGCCATTTAGAGTGTTAAGACATTCACAGAATAACAATTTCAAGGCTCTCCATATTCTTGGCTGGAGAGAGGATCGAAACTAGCATTTTCTGAGCACCCATCAAGATCTAGGTGTGATGCTGATAAATTCACATATCCCAGGAGCCTTCTGACATAGGAATTATGATTCCTGTTTGTGTTCTGTTTCTCCTTTAAGGATTAGTTCTACTTCTGCAGCTAGCCTAATCTCTCTCAGCTGCCTATTTTGTATCTCTCATATAGCCCTTGGAGGCAGGCACCTCTATCATATAGCCCCTTACCACACATTTATGATTCCTGAAAACACAAATGTTGGCTTCTCACTAGGAACACTTGCTACTTCCTGCCTATGGGGTTTTTCTTGTGAGACAATGGTTAGCCCATGTTTAGGGCAAGTGAGTGCCCCAGAAGCAGCCCTCAGCAAATGATAGATGAGTTAAGTTGGTGGATAAATTGTGCTACTTCATCACCCTTTGGTAGGATGATTCAGACATGTTCTGCAGTATATCTCAATGGTCCTCAGCGGAATTGAGCCTCATTTGCCCACAGCAGTAACCTCCTCAATAACGAATCCTTTTTTGGCTTCTTTCCGTTCCCTGGCTTACTTCCAGTCACCCTTACCAGAGCTTCCTAGGATCATCTCCAAAGTAAACTACTTGTATCTGAATCCTTGTCTCAAGGTCTGCTTCTGGAAGAATCTAGCCCAGACAAAAACTTTAGATTTGCTCACTTAATATGATGGTTTTCCACAACTTTGTTGCACATTCCTTTGTAGAGTCGGGTTGGGGAACTATTCCTTCTCTTGATTCAACAATATTTATGGAGCACTTAATGTATATGAGACATTGTACAGAATTATACAGAGGACTAAAAATTGAATGAATTGAATGATTAAAAATAGTTCTTGACCTCTAGGAATTGTGATATGAAAATGGATTTCAAAATTGCAATCTCAAGATTTCTCTACAATTTCTTTTTCTTGACCTTTAACTGGTGTACTGACTGAAACAAAGGAAATGATGTTATGGTAACACTGAAAGTCAGAGATGACACATTGTTGACAATTCAGTTTTAGCAGTATTAGGCGATCCTCTAAATAAAAAAATACAATCCTACACTGCTAAAGCATCAAATGTCATTTTATCTCATGTTCTTGTCCAATTTTTATCTATGTCCATATTGCTGTAACAGATGGCAATCAGAGCATAGTTACAGTTTTGAATTCTGCTTTTAAATTATCACTCTACTGTGTATGTTTCCATTTTTTAGACAATCTTCATAATTATTGTGAATAACTTAAGAGTACTATACTGAGCTGATGTATCATAAATTACAAAATAGTTTTCATATTGTGTAACTTTTAGGTTATTTATTAATGTTTACCATTATATATAATACTTCAGTGAAAATCTGCTGACAGTTTTTTTCCTGTTGAAATACTTCCTTTTATAAATTCTCAGTAGCAGGATTTCTGCTATTCAACCAAAGAGGCTAAATTTTTTTGTGGCTCTTCTTGTCTCTGACACTTCTTTTCTTTGTGGTACCTAGAGCAGAGAGAGCTGTTTAAATATTCATGTTAGAGGAAGTGGAGAGATGAAAAAAAGATACTAGGTGTCCCTTAAACCTTTTTCCTATTACTGCAATAGCATGGATTAATGTAAGAGGCCAGTAAATGATCACGTTGGGAATCACCAAGAATCTAGCCTGAAGGAGGCAAGATATAGGGCATCTGGGCAGGCTTATTCTCTGGGCCTGGGAGTAAGGGTCCCAGTATACTTCCTGGTGAGATGTGTGGCATGCTCCACGTAGTATGAAGTAGACAGATGGGAATACTGTCTGGCAAGTTTTCACTAGTGTTGTCCTTGGCTTCCTGGGCCTGATGGACCTGCTCAGGTCAGCCAGGAACTCTTATACACTGCTGCTTATGTAGAGCTGGGCTGTCATTTGAATGTGTCATCATCTGCTCCAGTGGTCCCTAAGTGACTTGGCATTATGCTGACTGATGGTCAAAGAGAGAAATTCTGGGTGTTCTTGCTACAGCTGAGGACTGTTGTCTGCTTCAGAAATTCCCAGGTACCCCCAACTCTATGGTTTTAATTTAAACAATACAGAGGAAAAATATACAGTTGAAGACAGTTTCTAGATACCCATTTGATTAAGTAATTACTTAGTTACTTAATTCAATATTAGTTAACAAACACATAAAAGCATTTTTTTTCAGGGGTTGCCATGTACTAGTCTTGTTTCAGGTGCTAAGACTTGATACCAGCCCTTGGGAAAGTGGTCTGTGACACAATATTATACTGTAACTGTAACTATATTGTTCTTCAGAATAAGAACAGGAAGTCGAAACTCCAGATTTGTTTTGTAGTTTATAATCATGCATTTCCAAAAAGGATTCAAGGATCATAATCCAAGCCATGTCATGAGTAGCCCTTTTATGCATACACTTTCTCTCATTTGAAAGCGTATTTTTAACAGCCCTAAACTCACCACCCTAAGTTCACTCCAATTTGTAACCTCTTCCTTCAAAACCTGATTCAAAGCTTACTTACCCTGAGATATTTTCTTAGTTAAATCCCATCTGTTTCTGATTTCTGCATACAGGATTCCTTGGTATTTATGATGGAGAGTTAGATTATCCTGAATATATTTGAATTTTGGTGTATATAAATTTGTATATCTTAATCTAAGTTCTGTTGAAATATAACATGCATACAGAAGAAGGAACCTGTTGTAAGTGTACAACTCAATTAATTTGTACAAAGTGGACATTCCATGTAACCAGTACCCAGACCAAGAAACAGTGCCCCTCTGGAATCACCACATGCCCTCACACTTTGTTCCCTGTACCACTAGATCCAGGGTCACAGCACACTCCAGCATGACCCTACCCATAGGTAGAGGTCTTTCTAACTGAAATTAGTCCCTAAAGTCTGGAAGAGGTGACTGTATCCTCAAATGAGCAGACACCTACACAAAGCCACAGGGATCAAGAAGAATCAGGGAATCATGACACCACCAAAGGAACATAGTAAACTTCTAGTAACTGACCCCAAAGAAATGGAGGTACACGAATTGTTTAACAAGACAATTCAAATAATTGTTTTAAAGAGGCTCATAGATCTGCAAGAAAACAGGTAAACAATTAAATTAAATTAGGAAAACAAGTGGGGGAGGGTATAGCTCAAGTGGTAGAGCACATGCTTAGCATGCACAAGGTAATGGGTTCAATCCCCAGTACCTCTTCTAAAAAAATAAAATAAAATAAGTAAATGAATAAAACCTAATTACCTCCCCTTCAAAAAATATTTTTAAAAATTAGGAAAACAATATAAGCACAAAATGAAATGTTCAACAAAGAGATAGAAAACATAAAAAAGAACCATACAGAAATTTTGGAGCAAGAGAATACAATGATTGAACTGAATTGAATAGAGATTTTAAATAGCAGACTGGACCACACAGAAGAAAGAATCAGTGAACTCGAAGACAGATCATTTAAAGTAATCCAATCAGAGGAGCAAAAAGAAAAAAAGAATGAAAAGGAATGAAGAAAAAAGCCTATGGTATTTAGGCACACCATTAAGAAAAATAATCTAATGTCATTGGAGTCCCAGAAGGAGAAGAGAGGGAAATGGGGACAGAAGGCTTATTTAAACAAATAATGGTTGAGAACTTCTCAAACTTGGGGGGAGATTTGGACATACAAGTTCATAAAGTTAATAGGCCACCTTCAGATTTCAGTACAGAACAGTCTTCTGCAAGACACATTATAATGCAACTATCTAAAATTAAAGAAAGGAGAATTTTAAAGGCAACAAGAGAAAAAAATTCTCTCATACAAGGGAACACTTAATAAGGCAGTGAGCAGATTTCTCAGCAAATACCTTGCAGGCCAGAAGAGAGTGAGCAGATATATTCAAAATGCTGAAAGCAAAAAATCTGCCAACCAAGAATATTTTATCCAGTAAAATTGTCCAGCAGAAGAAATGAAGGTGAGATAAAGACTTTACAAAACAAACATAAGTTGAAGGACTTCATCACCATTATTCTTGCCTTACAAGAAACGCTGAAAAGACTTCTTCAAGCTAAAACAAAATGATGCAGATTGCTAACATTAAAACATAAAAAATTTACAACACACCGGTAAATGTACATATATAGTAAAATTTTGAATGATCTAATACTGTAATGTGATTGTGTGTTAACTACTTAACTCTAGTATAAAGATTAAAGGACTAGAGTGTTAAAAATAGCTATAGTTATAATGATTTTGTAATTGATGCACAATATAAAAAGGTATAAATTGTTACATCAAAACCATAAGATATGGGAAGGAGAGTAGAAGGGTAGAGTTTTTATATGTAATCAGAATTAAGTTGAAATTAGCTTAAAATTGACTGCTTTATCTGTAAGATGTTTCAAGTAAGCCTCAGGGTAACTACGGTACTAAAACCTATAGTAGATATATGCAAGGTAAAGAGAAGGGAATAAAAGTATAATACTATGGAAAAATCATTTCACAAAGGAATACAGAAAGAAAGAAAGAGAGGAAGAAAAGAACTACAAAACAGTTGGAGAACAATTAACAATATGGCAAAATGAATAATAAAAATGAAATAAAACAAAATGCGTATGATCATCTCAATAGACACATGAAAAGCATTTGGCATAATACAACATCCTTTCATGATGAAAACATTAAACAAGTTAAGTATAGAAGGAACATTGAGCTTAGCAAGAATGTTACGGGAGAATTTTAAATAGGGTGAGTTAATTGGAGGCTAGAAAGGAAGGACGAATTGAGGATAGCACTATTTTCTTTCCTCAACTTTGGGACCATGTGCACTGGCTTTTTCTTTTTCCTTCTCCTATCATTTTGTTGGTCCTTTTGGGACATTTTTGCCTTAGCTTCAATTTGAATATCTATATCCAGTGTAGAGAGGAAATTAAAATCATTTATCCTCTTATGATTGGTAAACTGCATCTACAAGTTAAACTGGAAAAAGACAGTTTAACAGGACAAAAAACCTATAGAATTTATTTATTCATGTCACATGCATGTATGTGGTGGAGCCCAATGATAAATAACTCAGAGGAGTGGTTATAATTTGGGGCTTATATACTGTTAGCAGATAGTGAGACCCCTAAATCGGGAAGCCCACAAAAAGATGAGTCCTTGCCACTGGCTGTAAAAGAATTCACAGCAGAGGTGGAGGGACAAAGTGAAAAGCTACTTTATTGCTCAAAAAAGGAGAAGGAAAGAAAGCGCTCCAGCTGGAGCTGTCAGCTCAGATGGCCAGTTGAGATAGCTCCAGCTCTGGGTTGGGCCACGTGGACATTTATTAGAAGCTTCTGCCATTATGTCTTCCTTCTGGGTGTGTTGCCGAAAGATCGGCCCCTGTCCCTGATGAGCCAAAGAATTCAGAGACTGGGTCTTGGAGCTTAGAAGAAAAGACGCAACTTTATTGCTTTGCTGGGCAAAGGGGACTCACAGCAGGCTAGTGCCTTCAAAACTGTGAGCCCACCTTGGGGATGGGGCAGGGTGGTTATATAGCCATAGCTCAAACAATAAAGCAGAATCATTTTCTCATCAGAAGACTTAGAATGGCGTCACGATGCCTCCAGGTGACCAATTCTGTAGAGGCTAGTGGTTGTCCCTCTTTCCATCTCTTTATCTGATAAGCACCCAAGGTGTGGTCTTCTTGGTAATTCAGGCTATTTTGTAAGGTTACAGTCCTGTGACCTTCTCCTTAGAGAACAGCTCAGAGACCAAGCATGATTATTGCTTTCGATTACTGAAATAAAGAAGAAACAGTAAGATCAACAGCTTTAGTTTTAACAGTGGGCCTGGAGCTGTGGGTAGCAACCGGTCAGTCAGGTTTCTTGACTGTTCTAAGGGCAAGCATAAGAATAAGCAATCTATTAGCCTAAGTGTGGCCATTTTATTACTCCTCCTTCAGGTGTGCTAGAACCAATCACTTTTTCCATCCTTGGGTTGGCTTTTCCGATTGTTGTCATGGCAGCCGTCAACTGTCATGGTGTGTCATTGAGCATACTAATACATAACAAGGAGCATATAATGAGGCTTAAGGTCCACTGGATGTCAAATCCTCCTCCATCTTGGATCTAGTTGTTTTTAACCAGTTTTCCTTCTAGGGCTAGGGGAGAGATCTGGTCATCATTCAGTTAGCTTTTTCCCTCTGATGACAATTGTAGTATCCGTAAAAACATCTCAGGAATGTGCATCAGACCATGAGTCTGTGACTATTGTCCTAATCATCAACTGCTTGAGCCTGCTGTTTTATGACTCAGGAAGGCCTGGGAGATTAGGTTTTCTATAACCAAGAGGCAGAGGTTGGGTATGGGGCCTGAAGGGTCCTAGTCGGTTTCAATACCATCTTAACAAAGGTCAGCATTTTGTGAAGAAGTGACTAGACAAAGGAAAGAGTGACTTGGACTTCTAAGGGTGGTAAATTGTGGCAAGGCAACTAGGAAATGTATGGTAGATAAGGATTGTTTAGTAAAGTTTGTTACGCAGATAGGAGTCACTCTTTTCCTGGTATGGGAGAGAGAACACCTTTACAAATGATGAGTTATGACACCCTTCCAAATAGAAATTTATGTCCTGCTTTTAGGCAGAAAGCAGGAGGACATAGAGTTCCTTCTGTGTCTGGTGTTTCTTAATAGTGTTCAATTCAAAATAATCGTTATGCCAAAGTGGCATCTTTGGGGTGGCATTCTGATACCCTTCACCAGTAGGACTTAAGCAGTTTAGCCATGAACTTTCTGTACTTGTTAAACTAAAGGAACATCCAAATGGCAAGGTGCATTTTTTAAAATAATAATTTGAAATGTAAAATGTTAAGTTCAGGAGAATAGCGAACATTTTTTGCATCACCAGTGACAGTTCTGAAAGGGTTATCACCCCCACCCTGCCTATCTATTAATCTGGAGACAAACTACATAAATAACATGCCCTGCTATTAATTCTGAGATGATATTAGTTTGTAGTTAAGAATTACAGACTCTGGATTCACATTTTCTGGGTTCAAAAACCCACTTCCTAAATTATCTTTAACAGAAGAATGTTTAGGGTTTTAGCGGAATAGGCCATTGTCAATAATAGAGCTTTGTAGAATTACAGGGAGTTGATCGCTGAATATATCTCTTGCTGAATTCTGGCAAAATCAAACAAAAAACATGATATCAGGGTGTTTTATTCGAGTCTTTCAGCCTGTGGGCCCTTCAGATTTTTGGGTGTTTTTTGGGCACAGCTATAACCATTGCTTGATTCTCTTTAATGACAATATTGGACTTAATATAACAATAATAAAGAAATGCTCACTGTAAGATGAGCAAGACATTAGCCCCACAGAACCAGTTGGAACATGTTCTCCAACAGAAGGTGATTAGTGCTGGAAGAAGGTGTGGGTTAAGCACTCTAGAAAAGCAAAAACTATAACTATCATAGTTTCCTATAGATATATCCAGGTAGAGTGAAAAGCTGAAAGAGACCTTAAGAGATCTAAACCAGTGGGTTTGCAGTCCTAGATCACCTGAAGGGGTGTTAGGAATGGTCTTTGCCCAAGATTTATCCCAGAGATATTTGACTGGGGAGGGGCTTGGACAGTCTCCAGAAATTCTAATGTGCATCTAATTAGGGTTGCACTAATATAAACCAAATGTAACTTTTCTGAAATGCAGAGGTGTTAGAACAGATTCCCCAAGCTATGCAGCTGTGTGTTGTAGTAGGGCTGGCTCTAGGCCCGGTGCTTTTTCTATTATACCTTTCTTCCTGATTTATTACCTTGGCAAATTCTATCTCTCACTTCCCCTTCATCCTTATTCACAATCCTGCCTTTTGACTTGACAAAGCAAAAAGTCTTCTGGCAGTGAAATGGTGTGTTTTGGCTCCAAGAGGTAAATTACTTCTTACAGACAAGCACTTTTCCTCCAAGGGGAGCATATTTTACTTACCTCCCTTCATAGCACCATGGGGGTTCCAGAGAGATGTTAAGCAGCAGGAATTCTTTGGTTGATAAAGAAGGCATTGTATTAAAAGGGTATGACAGCTCTTTGGAAATACAAAGAGAAAACAATTTTAGGAGCCTCCTGAATCTTGTTACATTTTGGTTTGGAAATGAATTCTGAGTTCTTGGGGTTTTTCTGGAACATATGATTTATTTCTAAGATAGAAGTCTTTCAAAAAACTCTACTTTGCAGGACTTTTATGCTTCTGATGAGCTTCTAAAGAGTGATATTATAGAAGTATTTATGAGACTGGTAATGGTTACATGGGGAAGATGTAGAACTTTCTAAATTTAAACAGTATTTTGAGCGTATAGAAAAGAGTAGAAGAAAATATAATGAATAACTGTGTACCTGCCTCTAGCTTTTACAAATCTTAATAATATACTGTAATTATAATACAATGCAATATGATATAATTTGGAATATAAAAACTTTTTACTAGAAAAAATTCAAAAATTCACTAAAGTAAATATATAGTATGATAAGTACTCACATAGCTTTACTCACATAGCTTTTTCTCCAGCTTTAGAAATTATTAACATTTTGCCGATCTATTTTTCATCTGTCCCCATCTACCTCCTTTTCTTATATTACTAGAATATTTAAAAAAAGAATCCTAGACATCAAGTAGTTTCAGTTGTAAATATTTTGGTATGCATCACTGAGGTTTGTTTGTTTCACATGACCACCATGCTGTTATTGTACTTAACAAAAATAGTGGACATTTCTTAACATTGTCTAATATCTAGCCCATAATCAAATTTCCCCAGTTCTCTCAGTTTTTTAAAAACAATTGTTTGGTATAACAACTCTTTATCATAAAAAATTTTAAATCTTATCCAAAGTGGAAAGAATAGTATAACGTACCCAATATTCCATCACCTAGCTTCAACAATCAGACAAACAGTTTTTACGAACCGAAAACATTATTGTACACCTCTTCTGCTGTCTGTATTTGGTGTTTTTCATTTCTGAGAATGTTTTAAATAATGTTATTACGTGTGGGTAATATATAATGTAACAATAAATATATGGTGTTTGTATGCTTTGAACCATACTTGAATGTTACACCTATTCTTTGTCATTATGTCTGTCAACTAAAATAAATGCGCAGCCTAAAAGTTGAGAGTTATGTTTTATTTGGCAGGAAGACTCAAGCCAGGATGACAGCCTCTCATATCGCTCTGAGGGACTGCTCTGAAGAGGTAAGGGAGGAGCTAGGATATATAGGAGCTTTACAACAAAGACCAGGTAGTTGGAACAATAAAGGATTACTTGTTATCTAAAGAAAAATAGGCATCTCAAGTTAAAGAATTTAGTGCTTTTCTATGTATGGGAGGAAGCAAACATTTGGGCTCATTGAATTCATTCCTTTGACAAGTGTCTAGCTATCTAGGGCCAGCATCCTGTCCTTTCTTACTCTTGAGTCCTCTCAGAGGGCACCACTGTGAGTGGCTGCAGAGGCTGGGCTGCAGGCTTGTCTTCACTGGGGGGTGGCGGCAGCGGCTGATGACTTGACGGTTTCAGCGTTCTTTGTTTACTTATATGGTTTGCAGTATTTTTCATTCACCTGTCTTTTTCACTTGACATCATGCGTTTTTAGGTTTATTTTTAAATGTTCCTTCTGTGGGTCAACAATTTTGGCTGGGCTCAGCTTTTTCTGCGTCAGTTGAGATGATCATATATTCTTTTTCCTTCATTCTGTTAATGTAGTGTATTACAGTGATCAATTTTTGTATGTTGAATCATCTCTGCCTTCCAGGATTAAATCTCACTCCATCACTGTGTATAATCTTTTTAATATGCTGTTAAATTCAGTTTGGTAATATTTTCTTGAGGATTTTTGCATCTATTCATAAGGGACATTGGTCTGTAGTTTTATTTTCTTGTAGTTGTTTTTGGCTTAGTATCAGGATAGTGCTGGCCTCATAGAATCAGTTAGGAAATGTTTCTTTATCTTCAGTTTTTTTTTTAATAAGAGTTTGAGAAGGATTGGTGTTAGTTCTTTAAAGGTTTGGTATAATTCACCATTAAGACATTAGGTTTAGGTCTTTGTTGGGAGATTTTCAATTACTGATGCCATCTTCTTACGTTTATAGGCTTATTCAGATTTTCTGTTTTTTTTTTAACTTTTTTTATTGAGTTACAGTCACTTTACAATGTTGTGTCAAATTCCAGTGTAGAGCACAATTTTTCAGTTATACATGAACATACATACATTCATTGTCACAGTCTCTTTCTCTGTGAGCCACCACAAGGTCCTGTATATATTTTCCTCTGCTGCACAGTACAATCTTGTTTATCTATTCTACATTTTGAAATCCTAGTCTGTCCCCTCTCACCCCCCATCCCCCTGGCAACCACAAGTTTGTATTCTATGTCTATGAGTCTGTTTCTGTTTTGTATTTATGTTCATCTTTTTTTTTTTAGATTCCACATATGAGCAATCTCATATGTTATTTTTCTTTCTCTTTCTGGCTTACTTCACTTAGAATGACATTCTCCAGGGACATCCATGTTGCTGCAAATGGCGTTATGTTGTCGGTTTTTATGGCTGAGTAGTATTCCATTGTATAAATATACTGCTGCTTCTTTATCCAGTCATCTGTTGATGGACATTTAGGCTGTTTCCATGTCTTGGCTACTGTAAATAGTGCTACTGTGAACATTGGGTTGCAGGTGTCATCCTGAAGTATGGTTCCTTCTGGATATATGCCCAGGAGCAGGATTCCTGGGTCATATGGTAAGTCTGTTCCTAGTCTTTTGAGGAATCTCCATACTGTTTTCCACAGTGGCTGCACCAACCTGCATTCCCACCAGCAGTGTAGGAGGGTTCCCTTTTCTCCACAGCCTCTCCAACATTTGTCATTTGTGGACTTCTGAATGATGGCCATTGTGACTGGTGTGAGGTGATACCTCATTGTAGGTTTATTCAGATTTTCTATTTCTTTGTGATTCAGTTTTGATAAATTTGTATGTCTAGGAATTCATCTGTTTCCTCTAGGCTGCCTTTCTGGCATATAGTTAGGTGTTCATAATATTCTCTTATAATCCTTCTAATTTTGTAAGGTGAGCAATAATAATACCTCCACTTTGATTTTTAAATATTATTTGTGTCTTCTTTCTTTTTCTTTGTCGTTGTAACTAATGGTTTGTCATTTATGTTGCTGTCTTAAAATAAAAACTATGGTTTTATTGAACTACTGTTTTAAAAAATTCTCTTGTTTATCTCTGCTGTAATATTTATTATTTTTTCCTTCTGCTAGCTTTGTTTATTTTGCTCTTTCTCTAGCTTCTCAAGGTGTAAAGTTAATTTTGATTTGAGATCTTTCTTCTTTTTTAATGTATGCATTTATATCTATAAATTTTCATCAGAGCCCTGCCTTCACTGTATTCCATAAATTTTGGTATATTGTGTTTTTCTTTAATTAATCTCTAAGCAGTTTGTAAGTTACACTGTGATTTCTACATGTGTGTGCATTTCTCATTTTTATTCTGTTACTGGTTTTTATATTCCTTCCATTGTGGTCAGAGAAAACATTTTGTATGATTTAAATCTTTTAAAATTTGAGATTTGTTTTGCAGCCTAACACATGATCTATGCTGGAGAATGTTCCAGGTCCACTTTAGAAGAAAGCATTTTCTGTTAGGTCTGGTTGGTTTATAATATTGTTCCACTGTTTCCTTACTGGTCTTCTATTTATTCTATCCATTTTTGAAAGTGGGGTATTTAATTCTGCAACTATTATTGTAGAACTGTCTACTGTCATCTGTCAGTGTTGCTTTGTATATTTTGGGGGCTCTGTTGTTTGATATATATATATGTATTTATAATTTACATATCTTGATGAATTGACCCTCTTATCAATATATAACTTCCTTTGTGTTTTGTAATGGTTTTTTACTTAAACTATTTTGTCTGATATTAGTATAACCAGCCTAGCTTTCTTTTAGCATACTATACATTGATTAAATTCTACAATTTAATAAGGCATAGATTGTATTATTTTTAGATTCCACATTCTATACCTTTAAATTGCATAATTTAATCCATTAAAGTTTAAAGTAATTAATGATAAAGAAGCAATTACTTCTGCCATTTTATTATTTATTTTCTGTTTTTATGACACCTATTTTATTCTTTATTTTCTCCATTACTGCCTTTTGTGTATAGTTGACCTTTGTAGTGAACCTTTTATACCCTTTTCTTTCCTTTTATGTATAGTTTTAAAAACATTTTCTTAGTAGTTACCATGAATGTTACATTTAATAGGCTAAATTTATGAATTGATACCAACTTAACTTCAATAGCATACAGAAACTGCTCCTATACAGCTTCTTTGTGATCCCTTTACATTGTTTTTGTTGCAGCTGTAAATTTATACATTCTGTGCCCAGCAGTGTAGCTTATGATAATTTGTCATGCATGTCTTTTCAGTCCTGTAAGAAGTGACATGTGGAGATGTAAACAAAAAATACAATAATATTGTCTTATATTTGTCCATATATTTAACTTTACCAGAGATCTTTATATCTTTATACAGCTTTGAGTTACTGTCTAGTGTACTTTCATTTCAGACTGAATGACTCTGTTTGACATTTCTTATAGGGCAGATCTAGTTGTGATGAATTCCCTCAGGTTTTGTTTATCTGGAGATATTTTAATTTCGCTCACATTTTCAGAATACATTTTAGTCAGGTATAGAATTCATGTGACAGTTTTATTTTTCTTCCAGCACTTTAAATATGTCATCTTACTGCCTTCTATCCTTCATAGTTCTGATGTGAAATTGGCTGTTAATCTTATTGACGATCTCTTCTATGTGGCTAGTTGTTTCTGTCTTGCTTCTTTAAGATTCTCTCTTTGCCTTACACAGTTTAGTTATGTGTTTCCGTGTTGGTCTCTTTGAGATTTTCCTACTTGAAGTTCGTTGAATTTCTTCTATGCACAGATTTGTACTTTCATCACATTTGGCAAGTGTTTGGCCATTTTTTTCCCCAAATATTCTTTCTTCCCCTTTCTTTCTCTCTTCTGCTTTTGAAACCCCCATGATGCATTTATTGGTCTACTTGATGGTGTCCCACAGGTCACTTGTACTTTGTTCACTTTTCTTAATTATTTTTTCTTTCTTTTCCCTGAATTCAGTAATTTCAATTGCCCTATTTTCAAGATTGCTGGCTCTTTAACCTCATCACATTTGCTGTTGAATCCCTTTAGTGACTTTTTCATTGCACTTATTGTTCTTTTCAGCTCTAGAATTTCAGTTTGATTTATTTTATAACCTATTTTTTATTGATTTTCTCACTTTGTTCAGATATATTTTTCCTGATTGTTTTAGTTCTTTCTCCATGTTTTCCTTTATCTCTTTGAGTATATTTAAGACAGTTGTTTTAAAGTCTTTCTCTAGTAAGTCTGATACCTATGTTTCTTCAAAGATGATTTCTGGAGATTTATTTTGCTCCTTTGAATGGGGCATACTTTGCTCTTTCTTTGTATGCTTTATGATTTTTTTGTGTGTGCAAAACAGACATTCGAATGTTGCAGCTCTGGAAACCAGACCCTCCTCTTTCCTCGGGGTTTGATTTTTTTATTGTTGAAGGCCATAATAGTTCATTTGTCTAGTGACTTTCCCAAATTATTCTTGCAATGACTGTTTTCCTTGATGTGTATGTTCTCTGAAATCTCTGTCTCTTAGCTGAGTTCAGCTAGTGTGTTAACATATTTCTTGAATGCCAGGAGCCAAAAACAACAAGCAAATAAGAAAAACCAAATCCCAAACTAAACAATATAAATGAAAACATCTCTCCAAGCCTTTACACATTGGCTTTGTTCTGTGATTCTCTTTCCACACTTAACCTGGCTTGCACTGAGCCTAGGGATTGGCCCAAGGTGAAAAATTAGAGTCTTCTCAGTTCTTTTCTGAGCATGCATCTTGCCCTGGGCATGTGCGCAACTTACTAAATTCCCCCATATACACAGGAAAAAAGGCAGTATATGTCCTAATTTCCAAAAAAAAAATTCTCTCACACCTTTGCTCCTGGTACTTACGCAGTTTATTATATATTTCAACATTAATCTTTAGTCCTAGGTGTCAGTGGGTTGTTAGTTCGACTTCCAGTGTTTCTGAGCAGTACCTTCTACTTTTCTGGCCTTAGTCTAAGTTACGTGAAAGGGAGATAAATACCTTGTATCAGTCCTTTGGATAACCCCCAGACAGATTAGAACAGACATACACAATAATTCGTAAATAGGGTCTGCTTTGTTTTCTCTTTGACCAGGAACCAGAGTCCCACACTGAACATGGGCTAAGACTCCTGCTATGCCAGAGATGGCTGGGGGTAAGGATAAGTAAAAACTCCACAAAGCTTTCTTGGCTCTTTTGATACTACCTTTTTTCCTGATTCAGTGTCTACTTAATTGCTATAAACCTTTGACTGTTTTACAAAGTCCTGAGATAATTATTTTTCATAGTTTCTGCTTGTTTTCTGATGTTTCTATTGAGGAATAAGAGATTGGAGCTGCCTACTCTGCCATTTTTTTTCTCTAAATTTTATCATGAAGTTCCTTTTAAGAGAAACTGCCCACTCATTACCCCTAGAGAAGGGATATTCTTACACAGATCAGATGACTCCACCCTTTTGACCATAGTTGTTGGGACTGTGGAATGTGTACCTGGTTCATTGTTTGGCTTGAAAATATTTTGTTAGTAAAATAGATTACCTCTCTTGGGAATCTGAACTGAGAAAATGAAGCAAATAGAATCAGGAGCTGAGGCTAAAAGTATCTGTATGGGGAGGGCTCATGATTTATAATCAGCAGCCGGGGGGCCTCATGGCAGATTTTGAGGAAGCAGATATTTAGGAAATAGATACTGAGAGCTACAGAGAAGCCATAAATAAGAGAACATGTGGCTGGTGAGAGATGAGATAACAGCTAATCCCCAGATTTCCCTTGGCTCCCACTGTCTTTCCATTTCCAGTGTTGTGTATCCTTACAACAAACTTCAGTTATCAAAGTTCCTTGTATGATTTCTGGTTTTCTCACAACCTATAGAGCTCAGTTGGAACATGGCACCATCCTCAAAGGCTTCCATAACTACTCAGACTTTTATGAAATGCGTGTGAGTCATCTCCCTAACATGGCTTATATTTCTCTTACAAGGCCACCAACATTAATAATAAAAAGGGAAACATCAGAGCAAATGTCTCCAATGAAACCAACTCATGTGAAAAATAGTTCCAAACACCAGATATGACTGGATTCATTCATCCTTAAAAAATAAGCAATTGCCCTCTGTGTTTTCTCTTTTGCCAAGTTCAAAGCCCAGTAGAAATTTGAGTTTATCTTTGGACCATGTAAACTCCTCTTTTCCTTACAGTGGAATACCACAGTGGGAAGGCTCTATGTGAAAAGATGGTGGATGCATCTCAGGCAAGCTTCTCCAAGAAGAGTTACAACTGTATTTACTCAAAGGAGGCATGAAGAAGCACACAAGAAGGGAGACAACTGCCTTCTAATAGGATAGTGAAGACAGAAGGCAAAATAGGCACTAAGTCAGACAATTGTTCTGTGTTTGTTTTTTGAGTAGAAGAGGGAAATGTGCTCAGAGCAGCTGTATAGTGAGGATGAGTAATTATACTGTCTACAGAAAGCCCCTGCTATTGCTGCTATAAGAAGCTTCTCAAATAGATGAGACACCAGAACCCAGTCTGCCTGCTTACATGCCGAGTCAAAAAAAAAAAAAAAAAAAAGGAAAATCCCTTGGGGAGATTTGAGCACTCAGTTGATTCTGGTGGAAGTACTGCTGATTGAAAAGTGGCAGGTGGCAGGTGGTATGTTCTTATTGGAATAAATACCTTTTGAGTCTGTCGGCAGGCACCTCAGGGGCTCATGTTTGATTCAAGCTAAATGGACACAAGGGGTATTTTTCCTCTTATTTTATTACCAGAAATACAAATTTAGGTAAGTGACATGGAGTAGTGTTTCTTTATCATTTTTCCAACTCATTTCTTTTTTTAACAAGCATTAAAAATCTCATGCCCTCCATTAATGTTGTTTGAAATTTCTAAGTAAATTAAAATGTGATTTAAAATAAATCAATATAATGAGACAAAGGAATACTTCATTTTCAAACTAAGGACTGATCCTTTTAAAGTCACTAAACAAGATAACAAAGTTACCAAGTTTCAAGTTGAACTTGAAAGTCAGTTTATCAAGTTATCAAGTTACTTAAGTTTCTTGAATGCTTTAAACATATTCTGTAGCTTTCACGTTTATCTCTTGTGCCTCTCTCTATATATACATAGGGATGGAGAGATATATCACATATATATCACACCTCTCTCTAGAGAGAGAGAGATAAAAGAGCACAAAATAGTTGTTAATACACTGTGAAACAAGACTTTCACATCTAAGTTAGTTATCAGTACAGAGTTATGATTCTATATTGAATCATAGAGAAGATGATGTAAGTACCAGAAAAAAGGCATAAGCAAGTACTATTGGAAGAGAATGATAATGGTAAGTTATTTATGCCAGAAAGGGCTTCTCAAGTTGGATTAGAGTTATCCTGAGCCTTGAAAAATGAGTAGGAATTAGATAAGGGGAGATGGGGTAGAGTTGTTCAGTGTTTGAGGATCCTGTTTTTTTTTCAGAGAACACCGTGACTCTGAAGACCCTGAATATAGTATCTCCTCGTCCCAGTGTTTAGCCTCCAAAACTTTATTGAGATCCCCGTGAAACCCTCTCTTTAATGCCAGCTGGTAATGTTGGGATCTCACAGGAGGACAACTAATTGTTTTGGGTAGGCCAAGGCATAACCAGTGACATATATGAAAGAATGTGAATAGAGTGATTGCAAAGAGGAACCAACTGTCTAGGAAAAATGGTAACTAGCCCGTGGCTGAACTTCATGATAGAGTTGACTGTGGGCAGTGATGTTGAATTCCTGTCTTGCTATTACATGGGAAAGTAAGGTAATGTGCCTTCTAAGATGGCTTGTAGTATCTTTGTCTCACTGAGATATTGGGTCCTAAATAGAATGGATAGACATTTTAAAATCTTAGCCTTTCATATATAATCACTGCCTAATATGCCAAGAATAACCAACAAGCTGCCTCAATTCAATGGGCAAAACTTGGTGAGAAGCAGACAGTTTTAAGGACTCTTAGATAGAGTTTTTATTCAGAAATAAAATAGAACAAGAAAAGAAAGAGCTGTTACTGAGGCGAAGGCCTGAAATGCAGCACAAGCTCCTTTTAACTGTGCCTGTCAGCCACTTTGCTCCCCCCCCACCTTGCCCACCCTGTTTTTATTTTCTTCCCCTGCTTTGCATTCAGAGCCAAGTGTGGAGTGTGTTGAAAGCTCATGTGCCCTGAAGCTCTTTTCTCTGGAAATGGTACAGAACTGGCTACTTAATATTGTTTCCCTCCACTATTTTTCTCTTTTGAACTGAGTCAAGTGTCCTACAAGTCTGTTTGGGCTCCATTTCCACCTCCATTGCTTCATGGGTATATCATTTACCCTCTTTTCAGTCTAAGAGGTTCTAACCTTGAGGGAACTCAAAAAAGCCCTTAAGATGTTTTCTTTGTCAAATTTCAGTTGACTTCAGCCTGATTTTGGCTACTAACTAAATCATTCAAGCATCATCAGGATTGGCCTACTCCTTAGCTTTCCTTCTTGTCCTACCTCTAGTCCTGGGACCCCACAGTTATCTCTGTCCATGCTATTCCTTGCCTAGAGCATTATAGATAAAAGCATCAAAAGATAACCAAGGCTTTATACTTAGAATCCTTAAAATCTTTTTATGACTTCTAAACAACAGCAGGGTAAAATTAATACTCCTTAGCATGGCCAAAGGATCTTTTATGTGACTGTAGCATACTTTTTTATAATTTGGTGTGGTGGGTAACTTGCCTACACGAGATATATATATACTTCCACACCACTAGGTCTTGGCTCACACTAGAAACTCTGCCCCAAAGACCCTTTCCTAACCTACTTTTACAACCTTCAAGGTCCAATTAAATATGTCACTACCCTGTACATTCGACTTATACCCCACTCCCAAATAAGTTTTTCTTAAGAGTTGTTTCAGTCAAGCTAGGCCAGGTTATACTGCAGTAACAAATGGCTTCGACATCTCAGTGACTTAAGTTTATTTCTCATTTGTGTTACATGTCCATCTCAAGTCAGCTGTGCCTCTCCTCCTAATCATCTTCACTCTGAGGCCCAGGCTGGCAGAGTAGCCTTTATCTGGGTTACTGCTGTCAGTTGGCATAGGGAAAAGCTATGGCTGTTAGCTCAGAAATGGAGCATGTCCATGTATAACTGAAAAATTGTGCCGTATACCAGAAACAGACACATTATATACTGACTATAACTCAATAAAAAATAAAAAGAAAAAAAGAAATGGAGCATGTCAATTTTGCACATATTCCATTGGCCACAAGAAATCTCTATGTCATTAGTCGTTGGAATGAGGAAGCATACTACATGCCCAGAGAAGAGCAGCTGGTACTTTTTAAATTGAAGTATAACTGGCATGTAACATATATTAGTTTTAGGTGTACAACATTTGATATTTGTATCCACTGTCAAATGATCACCACAGTAAGTCTAGTTACCATCCATCACCATATAAAATTACAGATTTGTTTTCTTGTGATGAGAGCTTTTAAGGTTTACTTTCTTGGCAACTTTCAAATATGCACACCAATATTATTGGCTATAGTTACCTTGATATACAATATATCCCCATGACATACTCATTTTATAACTGGAAGGTTGTACCTCATGACTCCTTTCACCCATTTTGCTCACCCCCAACCCCTCTCCCCTCTGGCAACCACCATTCTTTTATTTATAAGTTTTGTTTTGTAATATGTTTGTTCATCTGTCTTCTTTTGTAGATTCCACATATAAGTGAAATCATTCAGTATTTGTCTTACTCTGCCTGACTTATATCACTTAGCATAATTCCCTCAAGGTCCATCCATGTTTTTGCAAATGGCAAGATTTCATTATTTTTTTTATGGCTGATTAATTCCATTATAAATACAGATATAGGTTTATTTATTTATTTATAGCTACATCTATATCTACATACACACACCACTTAGGTTTTTTCCATATCTTGGCCACTATAATAATGTAGAATGTAGGGGTGCATATATTGAATTATATCTAATTAGTGTTTTTGTTTCTTTGGCTAAATGCCCAGAAGTGGAATTTCTGGATTGTATGGTAGCTCTATTTTAATTTTTTGAAGAACCTCCATACTATTTTCCATAGTGGCTGCATCAATTTCTATTCCCACTGGCGGTGCACAAGGGTTCTCTTTTGTCCACTTCTTTGCTACAACTTGTTATTTCTTGCCTCTTTGATGATAGCCATTCTAAGAGGTGTGAGGTGATATCTCATTTTGGTTTTGATTTGCATTTCCCTGATGATTAGTGATGTTGAACATCTTTTCATGTGCCTGTCGGCCATCTGTGAGTCTTATTTGGGAAAATGTCTATTCAGATTCACTGCCCATTTTTCAGTCAGATTGTTTATGTTTTCTGCTGTTGAGTTGTAGGAGTTCTTTATATATTTGGATATTAGCCCTCTTATTGGATATATGATTTGCAGATATTTTCTCCCATTCCATAAGTTGCTTTTTCACTTTGTGGATGGTTTCCTTTGCTGTGCAGAAGCTTTTTAGTTTTGTGTAGTCCCAACTGTTTATTTTTGCTTTTGTTGCCTTTGCTTTTAGAGTCAGATTCAAAAAATCATCACTAAGACTGATGTCATGGAGCTTTTACCCTGTGTTTTCTTCTAGGAGTTTTACAGTTTCAGGTCTTACGTTCAAGTCTTTAATCCATTTTGAGTTAATTTTTGTGTATGGTGTAAGATAGTAGTCTAGTTTCATTCTTTTGCATGTGGCTGTCCAGTTTTCCCAGCACCATTTATTGAAGAGACTGTCCTTTCTTCTTGTATTTCTTGCCTCCTTTGTAATAAATGAATTGATCGCACAGGCATACCTCATTTTATTGCAATTGATTTTGATTTTTAAAATTTTTTTCAGACATTGATTTCTTTCTACAAATTCAAGGTCTGTAGCAACCCTGCATTGATCAAGTCTGTCAGCACCATTTTTTCCAATGGCATTTGCTCAATTTGTGTTTCTATATCACATTTTATTAATTCTCATGATATTTCAAGCTTTTTAGTTGTTATTACATTTGCTATGGTGATATGTGATCAGTGATCTTTGATGTTACTGCTATGATTTGCTGAAGGTTTAGATGATAGTTAGCATTTTTAGCAATGAAGTATTTTTATATAAGGTATGTGCATTTTTTAAACATAATGGTTTTGCACATGTAATGGACTACAGTGGAATGTGTACCTAACTTTTATATGCACTGAGAAACCACAAAATTTGTGAGACTCTCCTTATTCTGATAATTTGCTTTACTTTAGTGGTCTGGGAACCTAATCTGCAGTATCTCCAAGATATCCCTGTATATGCATGGGTTTATTTCTGGGCTGCCTGTTCTTTTCCATTGATCTCTGTGTCTATTTTTATGCCAGTACCATATTGTTTTGATTACTATAGTTTTATAGTATAGTTTCAAATCAGGGTGCATGATGCCTCCAGGTTTGTCTTTCTCAAGGTTACTTTGGCTATTCAGTATATTTTGTGGCTCCATTCAAATTAATTATTCTATTTCTGTGAAAAATGCATTGGAATTTAGATAGGAATTGCATTGAATCTATAGATTGCTTTCGGTAATATGGACATTTTAACAATATTAATTCTCCAGTCTATGAGCATGGGATATCTTTCCATTTATTTGTCTCTTCTTTGATTTCTTTTATCAGTGTCATAGTTTTCAATGTACAGGTCTTTCACATCCTTAGTTAAATTTATTCCCAGATATTTTATTCTTTTTGATGCAGTTGAAAATGGGATTGTTTTCTTAATTTCCCTTTCTACTAGTTCATTGTTAGTGTGTAGAAACACAACAGATTTTTGCGTATTGTTTTTGTACCATGCAACTGCTTTTGTTTGTTTATTAGTTCTAACAGTTTTTGTGTGTGTGTGCAGTCTTTCGGGTTTTTTATATATAAAATTATGTATTCTGCAAATAGTGACAGTTTGCTTCTTTTTTTCCAACTTGGATGCCTTTTACTTCTTTTCTTGCCTAATTGATGTGGCTAAGACTTCCAGTACTACGTTTAATAAAAATGATGAGAGTCGGCATCCTTGTCTTGTTCCTGATCTTAGAGGAAAAGCTTTCAGCTTTTCACCATTGAGTATGATGTTAGGGGAGGGCTTGTCATATATAACTTTTCTTATGCTGAGATATGTTCCCTCTATACCCACTTTGTTGAGTGTTTTTTTTTTAACATTTTTTATTGATTTATAATCATTTTACAATGTTGTGTCAAATTCCAGTGTTCAGCACAATTTTTCAGTCATTCATGGACATATACACACTGTTGAGTGTTTTTTATCATGATGGATGTTGAATTTTGTCAAATGCTTTTTCTGCCTCTATTGAGATGATCATGATTTTTATGTTTTACTTTGTTAATGTGGTATATCATGTTCATTGATATACAGATATTGAAACATACTAGCATCTTTGGAATAAATCCCACTTGATCATGTTATATAATGTCTTTGACATATTGTTGAATTTGATTTACTAATACTTTGTTGAGGATTTTTGTATCTGTGTTCATCAGGAATATGGCTGGTAATTTTGTTTTTTTGTTGTGTTCTTACCTGATTTTGATATCAGGGTGATGCTGGCCTCACAAAATAGACTTGGAAGCATTCCCTTCTCCTCAATTTTTTTGAAGTGTTTGAGAAGGATAGATATTAAATCTTCTTTCAGTATTTGGTATAATTCACCAGTGAAGCCATCTGGGCCTGGACTTTTATTTGTTGGGAGGTTTTTGATTCCTGATTTAATCTTACTAGTAATCAGCCTATTCATCTTTTCTATTTCTTCACGATTCATTTTTGAAATATTGTATGTTTCTAGAAATTTATCCATTTATTCTTGGTTGTCCAATTTGTTGCTGTATAATTTTTCATAGTAGTTTCTTATGATGCTTTGTATTTCTTTAGTGTCAGTTGCAACTTCTCCTCCATTACTGATTTTATTTATTTGAGTCCTCTCCTCTTTTTTTTCTTGGTGAGTCTAGCTAAAGTTTTACCACTTTCACTCATTCTTTTCAAAGAACCAACTCTTTTTTTTCCTAGCAGCAAATTCTTTACTATTCTAAGAAATCTGCAGCCATGGGAATTATAAGGTGATATATCTTAAAATTCCACTGGAAAACATTTTATTGACTAGCATAAGGGGAGAGGGCCAGGTTGAAGAAATCTGAGAACACTGATTACTTTTTAATTTACTGAAGTAAAAAATGGTAATGTTAGTCAGAATTTGATGGCCAAGTTGAGTAAGAAGCTTCAGAAAGATGAGCTAACATTTTCAAATAGAGTCAAGTATTGGATTTATTTCCTGACTAAAATTCCAGTGTCATTAAGAGCTGTGTACTGGCTGCCTCAAAAATTATAAAATACAACCTTTTCATTGTTTAAAGTGGCAGAGGACATGGAGTGCATAACATTGGGATTAAACAGATTTGTTTGCAAATCATAGATGCCTTTCCTTTTTTTGTATATATATATTTTTTATTGAAATATAGGCAGTCTACAATGTTGTGTCAATTTCTGATGTACACCATAATACTTCAGTCATTGATGAACATACATATTTTCATTTTCATATTTTTCACCATAAATTACTACAAGATATTGAATATAGTTCTATGTGCTTCCTCTGATAGATACAGTATGAAGTTGTTGTTTATCCATTTTATATGTATTAGTTAGTATCTGCAAATCTTGAACTCACAATTTATTCCTTCCCACTCCTTCCCCCCCAATAACCATGTTTGTTTTCTGTGTCTATAAGTCTGTTTCTGTTTTGTAAGTAAGTTCATTTATCTTAGAATTTTTTTAAATTTTAATTTAAATTTAGAATATATTTTTATTGAAGTACAGTTTACAATGTTGTATCAATTTCTGGTGTATAGCACAATACTTCAGTCATATAGGAACATACATACATTCATTCTCATATTCTTCTTCACCATAGGTTACTAAAAGATATTGAGTATGGTTCTCTGTGCTATACAGTATAAATTTGTTGTTTATCTGTTTTATATATAGTAGTTAGTATCTGCAAGTCTCAAACTCTCAATTTATCCCTTCCCACCTCCTTACCCCCCAGTAACCATAAGTTTATTTTCTATGTCTGTGAGTCTGTTTCTGTTTTGTAAATAAGTTCATTTGTCTTTTTTTAGATTCCACATATAAGAGATATCATAATGATATTTTTCTTTCTTTTTCTGGCTTACTTCACTTAGAATGACATTCTCCAGGGACATCCATGTTGCTGCAAATGGCATTATTTTATTATATTTTATGGCTGAGTAGTATTCCATTGTATAAATATACCACCACTTCTTTATCTGGTCATCTGTTGATGGACATTTAGGCTGTTTCCATGTCTTGGCTAATGTAAATAGTGCTGCTATGAACATTGGGGTGCAGGTGTCTTTTTGAAGTAGGGTTCCTTCTGGATATATGCCCAGGAGCAGGATTCCTGGGTCATATGGTAAGTCTATTCCTAGTCTTTTGAGGAATCTCCATACTGTTTTCCACAGTGGCTGCACCAACCTGCATTCCCACCCGCAGTGTAGGAGGGTTCCCTTTTCTCCACAGCCTCTCCAGCATTTACTGTTTGTGGACTTTGGAATGATGGCTATTCTGACTGGTATGAGGTGATACCTCATTGTAGTTGCCTTTCCTTTTTAATGAAATCTTGAACAACTTATTCTCCTGGAGCCTAGATTTTACGTATCTATGAACTCTTTTTTTATTGAAGTAGAGTTGATTTACAACATTGTGTTAGTTTCTGGTTTATAGCATAGTGATTCAGTTATATATATCTATATATATATTCTTTTTTCGTATTCTTTTTTGTTATAAGTTATTACAAGATAGTTAATGTACTCCCTTGTGCTATACATAGGACCTTATTGTTTATCTATTTTGTATATAGTAGTTTATATCTGCTAATCCCAAACTTCTAATTTATCCCTCCCCTCTTTCCTCTTTGGTAACTGTAAGTTTGTTTTTATGTCTGTAGTCTGCTTCTGTTTTGTAAATAAGTTCATTTGTGTAATTTTTTTTGATTCCACATATAAGTGATATCATATGATATTTGTCTCTCTGACTTCACTTAGTGTGATCATCTCTGGGCCCACCTATGTTACTGCAGATGGCATTATTTCATTCTTTTTTTATGGCTGAGTAGTGTTCTAGTGTGTGTGTGTGTGTGTGTGTGTGTGTGTGTGTGTGTATCACAATTTCATAACCTAAATGTCCATTGGCAGATGATTGGATAAAGAAGAACCAACTCTTAATTTCACTGATCTTTTCTGTTGTCTTTTTAGTCTCTATTTCACTAATTTCTACTCTAACCTTTGTTATTTCCTTCCTTCTACTAACTTTGGGCTTCATTCATTTTTCTTTTTCTAGTTCCTTTAGGTGTTAAGTTATATTGTTTATTTGAGATTTTTCTGTTTTCCTGAGTTAGGCCTGTATTACTCTGAACCTCCCTTTCAGAACTCCTTTTGCAACATCCCACAGATTTTGGTATGTTGTATTTCCATTTTCATTTGTCTTAAGGTATTTTTTTTTGTCTTAAGGTATTTGATTTCTTCTTTGATGTCTTTGTTGATCCATTGGTTGTTCAGTAGCATGTTGTTTAATTTCCATATTAATTGTGATTTTTCCAGTCCTATTTTTATTGATTTCTAGTTTCAAGCCATTGTGGTCAGATAAGATGCTTTATATGATTTCAGTCTTCTTAAATTTATTGAGATTTGTTTTGTGGCCTAACATTTGATCTGTCCTGGAGAACTCCCTTGAGGAGAATGTGTTATTCTGCTGCTTTCTAATGGAATGTTCTGGATGTATCTATCAGTATTCCAAAGGAAGGGATCTCATTCAGCACCTAGTTTCAGGCTGATTGGAAGCCAGATACTCATGTGACAGCTTTCAAAGTATGTGAATATATACAGTCCTATGGGACCACAGTTGTAAACTCTGTTGGCCTCCAGACCAGGAGACCTGGAGGTGACCTTTGGGTGACAGTTGCAAAAGTTGGGGCTCCAGATGAGTGTATAAGCTCCTTCTGTGTGAGGTACTGGTAAGCTGTAGCATGGCTGAGGGAGAATGCAAAGATGGCATCCCCTTGCCTACATTCCCTGAGAGCACCTCTGTAGCCTCTAGACGTGTGGCAGACCTGAAGTCTGCTCCTGAGGCTGAAGCTCCAAGACAAGTAAATAGGCCTTTTGCATAGAAACTGGGGATGTGTTTCAGTTTGTTGTCTGTGCAGTGTCCTGAGGATGGTAACCTGCTTAGAACTGTCTCTTTGATTGTCACAGTCTTCTGGGACACAGGAATGCAAGCCCCCCTGGCCACCAGAGCCAGACAGTTAAAGAGTGTCCCCTGCATGCACTGCATGTACCTACCAGCTTTATCAAGGCAGAGGGAGAGCATAGGATTGGTGCTCACCAGCTGGTTTTAACAAGGCAGTGGGAGAGCTCAGGGCCATGGTATGCTTGTTGGCTTTAGCAGGGCAGCGGGAGAGTGCAGGGAGGAGGGGAGTTTATGATCTTGGACCTGAAATGAGCAGCTGGCGTTTTGAATATTAATATAATCAACTCAACACTTCCCCACAACACTTTGACCATGTCACTGTTATATTTGTTATATATTGTTATTATTTGTATATCTTGTCCCTCTGACTTATGAATTCATTAAGAGCAGGGAATGCATTTTATTCATTTGTTTATTTCCGTAGTTTACAGTGTACCATCAAGGCACATAAGAACTGCTTAATTATTGATTGTTGACTTGCTGGATAGATAAATGAATAAATAATTTTTGGCTTGAATCTAGTTGGGACATTTGGGGAAAAAAAACCTACCTTATTTTAAATTGCTCAGTGTCTTGGGAAAGTATATTTTTGGTGAAATATCCTTATGTGTCTTTTGGACCTTATGCCTCTGAATTATTTTCACAAAATATGAAATCTTTGGGAGCCAGTTGGCATCATCATTAGTCACTGGAAATCATCCATTTGACACCAGCAACAACATAGGCATGCCACATTTCTCACAAGGGCTCTAAGTTAGTGAAACACCCAGCAGTGAGAATACATCATTGTCCTTTCTGTTCTGAGATGACACAGATAATGCTCTTCCCTTCTCCTGTTTAGATATGAAGGAACAGTCTTATACAAGTGAGCCTTTGAATATTGAATCACATTTGTCAATAGGACAGGGCTAGCCTCACACAAGTGACTGTATAAATGATGTTGCTTCAAGTGACTCCAAGAAGCCCTTCCTGCTCCCAGGTAATCTTTCCTATAGTGTTTCAGGGTCCCAAATTTCCCTGTAAGAACTACTACCATGTTGAATTCAGTGTTGAGTAGTTCCACCTTGTTTCTGCCCTTTTCTCTGTGCCCCTCCTTAGAGGCAGCAGTTATAGCTTGGCTCTTTTCTCCTATTTCCTAGCCCAGGCACCAGGCATTTTTATAATTTAATTTGGTTTGAGAAATGTAATTCATGCAACAAAAAAAATCTGTGTAGTGTATACTGGGTGTTAGGCACCGTGCCTTTTCTTTGTAAGTTTGTAATCTAGAGGGGATGGCAGACAGGTAAACCAAGAATTAAAGTGTGATGTGATAAATGCTATGATAGAGGCATTCCTGGAGTGCACAGACATCTGTAAGGTGGAGGTGGTTAGGAGAAGATGATAGAATCTTGAACGATAATTGGGTGTTGTGTAATTTGGCTGTAGATATTTGAGACTGAGGAAATAAAACCTGGAATGATGATTCTAGAAAATGGTACTAGACAGGTGGAGCAGGGCCAGGTCATGGACAGTCTTGTTTAAGACATTAATGGATGCAGTGGGGCTTTAGATTTGAGTTTTAGGATATTAATTTCAGATGAAAGAATAGAGCAGTGAGTTTAAGTGGAGAGAGGGCATTTCTGGTGGTGAAATGTGATGAGGACTATAACCATAGCAATTGGCACTTTGAAGTCATTGTGATAGAAGGAAGTAGAAATAGTAGGATCTGACTGCTTTCATGTGGTGGCTGGGCTGAAGGGAAGGAGGGAAACAGAAGAGTCTAGGAAAACTGGCAGGTTTTGCATTTGGGTAAATAGATAGTAGTGTGTCTTCTACCCAGATGAAGCAGAGTATCAGGTTAAGGGGGCTGAAGGGTAACAGAGATTAGAGTGAGAGATGAAAAGACAGTTTTTAAAATATTGAATTTAAGGAGCTTATATGACACTTAAATGGTGATATGATGATGTCTAATAGGTAACTGAGTTAACAGGTTTAGAATTCAGTAAACTTATAGTAAAGAAAGGAAGTTGACAACTACTAGTATCTAAATTTCAATTAAATTCAATGGAGAGAGGGACAGAAAGATTGAGAGGCAGTAAGGGGAGGAGGGAGGGAGAGAAGAAGGGCGAGAAGGAAGGATAGAGAGAGAGAGAAAATGAGAAATAGAGCTATGATCTGAAAAGAGAAAACAAGAGTCCTGTATTAGCCAGGGTTTTAGTTACAAGTAAAAGGAATTGAGATTGAACCCTAGTTGATTTAACTAGAATCTCCAGGTAGGCAGGAGGACCAAGCATGGAGGTTTCATAACCAGGATAAATGCTCCAGTTCCTGCCATATGATTGGTACGCTGCAGATCCCATTGCTGCTAGTGTCATAGATTTCACCAACTCTTAGCCACTTTTACCAGGATAGATTTAGTAAGGTTCCTGCTTTGTTCTGTTATTAGTTTTTATATGAGGGAGGGTTCTGACATGAAAGAGATGGCATGCTCAAAGGGGTCACAAAAGAAAATTTGAAGAAGGGACTACGTATTTTCAAAGGAACAAGAAGGGATAATGAAGCACCCAGGACCTAGCAACAGAAGGAAGACTTTACCACCCCTAGGTCTGAAGAGGGAAGGAAGGGAGCTTTATAAGAACGCAGCAAGATCTAGTATATGGCAGAGAGGCTGTGGCCTTACCTAGAGGAATGCAGCCATTGCCCAACTGCATATCAGCAAGGAAGAAGCAGAGGGAATAGTTACCTCAGCCTCACTCTCCTCTGGCCCTCTTATCTCTTGCCAGTGTGTTTCATTGGCCAAACACAATGGGGAGGAAGCTGGCAAGGGAAGCCCAAGGGATGTGGTTTGGTGTCTAGAGGTCAGCTTCCTGATCAGAGAGCAGGGTGGAAGATGGATCCAGAGAGGTAAATAGGAATACCCAGCACAGCTTCCAATTCAAATCATGTTTGGCAGAGCCTAGATTATGTGACCATGGCTCGGTTTCTAGGGAACTTGGAGAAGCAAGCCACTGACATTTTCAAAATGCATATTTGGAATTAGGCTATATTCTAATGATAGGGGAGAAAGATCAGCCATAAAGAATAATAACTGTCCCCTCAGTGGTCAAGGATAATGCCCTGGGAAAAACATTCATGATAGAGGCATGTAAAGAGCACACTTCGAAGGCAAGTAAAATAGTGGGACTAAACAGGATGGAAGGAAAACCAGAGAATTCCAGAGTCTGATAAGCAGAATCACCAGTGTCAGAGGCTCAGAGGGGTTGATTGAAACAAGAGCTGTTTCTTTTCAGCTATGTTTGTTTTTTGTATTTTCTCTTTGTTAAAAATGTTTAACTTGTCATTCTGTTCACCCATTCTTCTCCAAGTTCTTTGAGCATCTTTATGGTCATTACCTTGAACTCTTTATCGGGTCGATTGTTTATCTCCACTTCACTTAGTTTGTTTTCTCTAGTCTTAATCCTTCATTTGGAACATATTTCTCTGTCATTTCATTTTGCCTAATTTACTGTTTTTCTTTCTATGTATTTGGTAGTTTGGTTACATTCCCTGATCTTATAAAAGTTGCCTTTTTTAGAAGATGTCCTATGCATCCCAGCAGCTCATTCCCCTTTGGTCACCACAGCTATATGCTCTAGGAATGCCACCTGTGTGGGCTGCATGCACTCTTTTGGCACAGTGGGCTGACTTCTGTGGGCAGTCTGGTGGGCATAGCTGGCCTTTTGTCCAATTCGTTGCTAGGGCTTGCCTTGTATAGAGGCTGCTGTTTGCTGATGCATGGGGCTGGGGCATGAGGCAGCTGGACCCCAGCATGGGTCCTAGGGCTAGTGCTGGCTCATTTGTGGGCGGAGCCAGGTTTTGGGGTGTGTGGTTTCAGGGCCATTGGTCCCTAACCTAGTGTAGGCCTGCTGGTGCATGCGGCAGGTTCCTGACATGGCTGGCTGCAGAGTCTGTGGTGTCTCAAAGCTGGAGCCAGCCTGCTGTTGTGTTGGGTTGGATCTTGGGGCAACTAGCTGAGGGTTCAAGGTGTCTTAGAACTGGTCTTGGCCTGTTGGTGGTTGCGACTGGAGTCCAGGGGGTCCTGGGGCTGGTGCTGGCCTACTGGTGGATGGGCTGGGTCCTGACATGGCAGGCTGTAGGGCTGCAGTGGTCCTAGGGCTGGTGTTGGCTGGCTGGTGGGTGTGGCTGGGGCCTGGTGTATCCTGGGACTGGTGTTCACACACTTGTAGGCACAACCTTGTCTTCGGGTCTTTATCTGCAGGGCCCTGGGTGTCCCAGAGCTTATGATGACTTGCTGGTAAGTGAGGCTGGTTTCTGACACTGCTGGCTGTGGAGTCCAGGGTATCCTAAAATTGATTTTGGTCTACTGGTGGGTAGGGCCACATCCTAGGGTGGTTCACTGAGGGTCCCAAGGTGTCCTGGAGCTGGTGTATATCCACTGGTGGGTGGGGCCAGTTCCCTGGGGATTCCTGGGTTAGTGCCTGGCTGCTGGTGGGTGGGATGGGTACTGACATGGCAGATTGTGGGGCTGTGGTGGTCTTGGGTCTGATGTCTGCCTTCTGGTGGGTGCGGCTGTATCTTGTGGCTATTGCTGGCCCACTGGTGGGTGGGACCAGGTCTTGGGGTCTCTGGCCATAGGGCTCTGGGCATCCCAGAGTTGGTGTTGGTCTGCTGGTCAGTGAGGCCAAGTCCTGTGGCAGCTGGGAGCTCAGGGGTTCCTAAGGCAGCTGGCCTGCTGGTGGGTGGGGCAGTGTCCCTGCCTGGCAAGCTGCTTGGCTTGAGGCATGCTAGTATTGGTGCTGACAGGCTGGTGCATGTGGCCAGATATGGTGGTAATAAGCTGGAGGGAGGATTCCAAAATGGAATCTAGTACCACTATCCTCCCCAAAATGGCTTCTTCCAGTGTCTACTTCCCCAGGGTGAGCTCCAGTTGCCTCCTACCTCTCCAGGGGGCTCTCCAAGACAGGGAGATGGGTGTGACCCAGGGTCCTTTCAAATTACTGCTTCTTCCTTGGGTCTCGGAGTATGTGAGGTTTTGTGTGTGTCCTTTGTAAGAGTGGAGTCTCTATTTCCTGCATTCCTCTGGCTCTCCCAAAAATAAGCCCTCCTGGCCTTCAAAGCCAAATGTTTTAGGGGCTCATCTTCCAGTGCAGGTCCCCCAGGCTGGGAAGCCTAATGTGGAGCTCAGACCTCTCACTCCTTTGGGAGAAGCTTTGTAATTGCAATTATCCTCCTGTTTGTGGATTGCCCACTTGGAGTTATGGGTCTTGACTATATCCCATCTTTGCACCTCCTGACCACCTCATTGTGGTTTCTTCTTTATATCTAGTAGAAGATCTTTTCTACTAGACTTCAGTTATTTCTCATCAGTAGTTGCTCTGTGCCTGTGCTGTGGGAAGAGATAAGCTCAGGGTTTTCCTACTCCACCATCTAGGCCACACCCTATGAAACTCACTTTTAAGAAATGAATCTGTATGTAAATGATACCATACAATATTTGCCTTTCTCTGTCTGGCTTGTTTCACTTAACATAATGCCCTCCAGGTGGATCCATGTTATCATAAATGGCAGAATTTTCTTTTTTAAGGCTGAATAATATTCTGTTGTATCATATACCATATTTCCTTTAGACATTCATCTGTTGAAGGATATTTAGGTTGTTTCCATATCTTGGCTATTGTGAACAATGCTGCAATGAACATGGGAGCACAGATATCTCTTTGACATACTGATTTCATTTCCTTTGCGTGTATATTAAGGAGTGGGATTGTGAAATCATATGGTATTTTTATTTTTAATTTTTTGAGGACGTTCTATACTGTTTTCCATAATGGCTGTACCTATTTATATTCCCACAACAGGGTATAAAGGATTCCTTTTTGTCCACATTTTTACCAACATTTGTTATGTCTTGTCTTTTTGGTATTGACCATTCTAACAAGTGTGAGGTGATACCTCATTGTGGTTCTGATCTACATTTTCCTGATAATCAGTGATGTGAGCATGTGGTGCCTGTTGGCCATTTTTATGTCTTTTTTGAAAAAAATGTCTATTTGGGTCCTTTGCCCATTTGAAAATCGGAGTATTTGCTTTTTTGCTATTGAATTGCATGATTTCTTTATATATTTTGGATATTAACCTTTTATAACATATATGGTTTGCAAATACTTTCTTCCATTCAGTAGATTACCTTTTCAATTAATAGATTGTTTCTTTCCTTGTGCATAAGTTCTTTAGTGTGATGTACTCTCACTTGTTTGTTTTAGCTTTTGTTACCTGTGCTTTTTATGTTTTATCCAAGATATCATTGCCAAGATCAATGTCAGGGAGCTTTTCTCGTATGTTTTCTTCTAGGAATTTTATGGTCTCAGGTTTTACATTAAGTCTTTAATCTATTTCTGATTAATTTTTGTAAGTGGTGTAAGATGGGGTCCAGTTTCATTCTTCGGCATGTGAATATCCAGTTTGCCCAACATCATTTGTTAAAGATGCTCTGCTTTTCCCATTGTGTATTCTTGAAGTGCTTGTCAAAAGTGAATTGACCATATATGCATGGATTTATTTCTGGGCTCTCTATTCTGTTCCACTTGTCTATGTGCCTTGTTTTATGTCAATACCATACTATTTTGATTACTATATCATTATAATATCATTTTAAATCAGGAAGCATGCTCCTCTACAAATGAGTACAACCATCAGTACTGGGTAGATCTGTGGTTTTTCTGATCGAGACTTTCATTGCTTCAGTATGGCTGACCTAAACCTGGGAAGGAGGTGGATGGGTAGGGAATAGGGTATGTAAGTTAAGATTATTTGGTATCAGTTGAAATCAAGATATATGACAGCTCCTAATCAGTAGTAATTATATGTGGTTGATTAAAGATGTCTTGAAATTTTTCGAATCTTTTCCATTCAAGAGTTGGAGTCTGTGACCCTTGAGTTTAGGCAGTTTCTATGACTGATTGGCCAATCAGTATGGTGGCAGTGACACTGTGCAAGTTTCAGTTCCAGGCTTTAGGAACCTGACAGTTTCCATGTTGTGCCTCTTGGAACACTGTCTCTGGGCACTCTAAGCTACCATGTATGAAGTCCAACAACCCTGAGACTACCAGTCTGGAAAGGCTGCATGTGGGCACTCTGGTTGATAGTTCCAGCTGAATCCAGCCTTGAAGGCATCCTGCAAAGGGGCCAGATAGATGAGTGAAGGTATCCTGAACTCTGCAGACCAGCCTACTTGCCAGTTGAATATCACCATATGCCCTATGTTGACACCACATGAAGCAGAAGACTCACCCAGATGAGCCCTGCTTGAATTTGTGACCCAAATTTGTGACTCAAAAATTTCGAGTCATTTTTTTAAAAAGTTACTGTTTTAGACTGTTAAATTGTGGGATAATTTTTTATATAGCAATAGATAACTAAAATAGAGAATTGAAATAGCATGTCCCAGACTGTTAAAGGGTGAAACTCATTTTAAAGTGAAATTTATTAACAATTTTGACATTAAAAAGCCATCTGAATTTGTTAATTAAAAATACTTAATCCCCAAAGCTACTATAATTTCACAGTTGCTTTAAAATAAATCTGCATTTTGTTATCAAAACAGCATTTACATATATTGGAAAAAATACTAGTTTCTATATGTATGAGACATGTGAAAGTATTTAGATTTGTGAAGCTTTGTACTTATTCCTCAGAACACCAAAGATCTATGGCCCATTGGTCTTAGAGACCAAACTAATTCTACTTGTCTTAATAGATGTAAAAAAAATTGGACATGATTCAGGAGCTAGTGGGACCAGCCCTTTGAAGTCCACTGATGATTTATCCTTGAAAAATTTTCTCTGTAGACCTGAGTTCAAATATGGACTGCAAAAATATTGGTATCTAGGCAATGGGTAAAAAAACATATATGTATATTAATTTCTCACATACACTTTTATTTCATGATGTTCAGAAATTAATACTGATTATTTTCATTATATATTTCCAGAATATTATTTTATGAATTATTATTCCAGGAATTATTTTCTGAATACCCTACTTGACCAATAAATTTATTATAGGTACTTGTAAATTCTCATAGTATCATTTGACCTTTGACCCTTATTTGGATCAAATTTGCTTTAAAATGTCTCATACTGAAGAATGAGAAGTCTTATATAGAAAAGTAAGTTAAGGAAAATATTAAGGTTTTTTTCTTAAAGATAAAATGTCTGATTTTAAGCTAGTTCAGCATTGCAGTTGCATCCAGTATCAATGTAATTTCTTTTACATTACTCGGTATTATGTATCTGGTATATTTTCAGAGCAGCTTGAAAAGCAATTGAGTAGACTATGTAAGTGTTCTTTCTAGTGAGCATTACCTGGTACAAATGGATTATGTAATACGACTGTTTACCTCTGTGGAATTCAGTGTGTGATAGATAAATCTACTAAATTTACTCCTGGCCTGCCATAACCCAAAGGATGTACGCTTAAATCTAGGGGGAAAAAAAAGCAATATCCGAGACTAAATCTACTGATGTTGAACCCTTACTTACAAGATAAATATAGCTACACATATGAACCTATCTGAAAATAAAAGGAGAAAAGCTTATAAAATAATTTTGGGACATTTGACTATCCATTGGAAGGAAAAAGTTGATTTCTTTCTTATACCGTTAACAATAGTAAGTTTCAGAAAGATTAAATATTTAAATGTGAAATTATATGCACCATATAATTATTAGAGGAAAAATAATAAAAATCGTTTTGAGTTTTTGAAGGGGTGAAGGATTTTCTTAGTTTTATCACATTAAAGAAAAATTGAATCAGTTTGACCTTATAGTAGTAATAATGGTAGTAATAATAATAATAATCATTGACGTGACAACACTAAAACAAAATTAAAAAACCCATAACAAAGATGTCACAGGGTTAGGAACATATCCTTATTATGTAAAGATGTTTTAGAAATCAATAAAACAGTTAAATGCTTAAATAGAACAATGGACAAAGGATCTAAAGAGGCAAGTTTCAAAAGAAGAAATTCATGTAGAGGCCAATAAACAAGAGAAGACACTTAATTTCACAATAATTAGAGAATTACAAATTAAAATGACAATATGGTGGTATTTTGTCCAGCTACCATATGTATGTCAAAGATGAGAAAGATTGCTGATAGCCAGAGTGGATGAAGATTCGAGGAAACAGGCCATTGTCTGCACTCTGGAGGCAGTCTAAATTGACTAACCTTTCTGGAAGACAAGCTTGTGTTAAAATGTGTTTACCGTTTTTGACTCAAGAATTCACTTCTAGGTAGTCTAAAGAAATAATCATATAAATATCCCAGAGATGTTTTATTTAAGTGTTGTGTATAATAGCAAAATTGGCATGAACCCAAATGTCCATCCATACAGTAGAAAAATAGCTGTTTAATAAAAGACAAGCTAAGTGTCCACTGATAGATGAATGGGCAAAGAAATTATATCTGTTTATAGTGGAATATTAGTCAGCCTTGAGAAAGGAGATCCTGACATTTGCAGCAATGTAGATGAACCCGCAGGACATTATGCTAAGTGAAATACTCCCTCCCACTCCCCCGTTTTTCCACTTCTTTTTTCCTACCCTTTTAGACAGTAGCATTATAACAAGAACAAGAATACTTCCTCTCAAGGACCTCTGGACAACACCTTGTTTTGCATATTCAGAGAAGCAAAATGAATAAATTACCCACACCAACTTCAATTTAAGGCAGCTGTAATGATAGCAAGCCTCATCTGAAATATTGGTGAGCAGAGGCCTTTGGCAGGTTAGCCTTTGCTGCAGGGAAGATCTGTGAATATCTGCCGTTAGAGAAAGGAGGTCACCAAAATCTTGGCCTTGCCAAGTCCCTCTGTCTCCCTTCCCTCTCCTCTCTATCAATAATTAGAATGCTGCTTTTTACTTGGAGGTGTAAGGTCTATGCAGTGGTTCTAAGTCAGGGATACATATCAGAACTTTGGGAAGATTTTTAGAAATAAAGATGCCTGGGAAGTACCTCTAGGAGATCTGTTTGGATCACTGGAATCTATTTCATTTGAAACATTCCTTTGGTGATTCTCATGGTCAGCCAGCACTGGCAGTCATTGGAAGCCATAGCTCATTGCATAAATATGCAAAGCTTTAAAGACCTGCATACTCATTAGGCCCCTAGAGATGTCTTTCAGGACTCATTTCTTTATAAATCATATAAAATACATTTTTGGTCTTTTCTCCAGTTAGCAGTGAGCTCTCCCTTCTCTGACTGCTTATAATAATTCTTGTATGTCCTACATTACTCAGACGGTACCCTGATCTGACATTATGTTACTGGTTCATGTATTCAACAAATAGTTATGTAGCACTTTCTACATTCCAGGCTCTCTTACAGGGTTCAGTTATTATTTATTGTTCCTGATTGTGTGTTGCATCCATCCCTATGTGTTCATCTCAAACCACTATAATAAAGAATTTACATATGTCTGCCCATCCCACTATTGCTGAGTTCAGTGATTGTGTCTTATTTATATTTGTGTTTCTAGTGCTTAGTACTTCCCTTGGCATTTAGTGAGTGCTCAGTGAATGTTAGCTTATGTTATTATCCTTGAGGGAGTGGAGAGAACAGATGGTGTGTTCTAGGACTAACAGGTCATTGATACCTATTCAGTGTGGCTAGTATATAGCAGGCATGGGAGGAGGTGGTGAGTGTTGAGGCTGAATAGGCAGGCAAGGCCGGATCATGAAGGGTCTTAAATGTTATGCTAAGAAGTTTTGATTTTATATACAGTGGTGAGTGCTGTGATCTGAATGTTTGCTCCCCGCCCTCAATTCATACATTGAAAACCTAATGCCCAAGGTGGTTGTCTTAGGAGGTGGAGCCTATTGGAGGCAATTAGAAATGATTAGTTGCTTTTTTTAAACTCTTAAATACGTATTTTTATTGAAGTATTGTCAGTTTACAATGTTGTGTCAATTTTTGGTGTACAGCACAATGCTTCAGTCATACAGGAACATACATATGTTCATTTTCATATTCTTTTTCACCATAGGTTACTACAAGATATTGAATATAGTTCCCTGTGCTATACAGTATGAACTTGTTGTTTATCTATTTTATATGTATTAATTAGTATCTGCAAATCTCGGAATGAGATTAGTATCTTTGAAGCCCCATAGAGATCCCATTTCCCTTTCCGCTTCAGGGCGCAGCGACAAGTCAGCAGTCTGCAAACCAGACCAGGGCCTTCACCAGAATCTGACTTGCTGGCGCTCTGATCTCAGACTCCCAGCCTCTGAGACTGTGCGAAGTGAGTTTCTATTGTTTATAAACCACTCAGTCTATGCTATTCTGTTATAGCAGGCCAAACAGACTAAGACAGCGAGACACTCAAAGTTTTACACACTAAAGAAGCATGATGAGAGTTAGCTGGGAAGTTAGGAGAAGAGCCGGATTCGGCCATGGTTGGTCAGTTAGGGCTTGTTGCAGTAATCTTGATGAGGTATGACACAGGCCTAAACACAGGCTCTGGTAGAGGGATAAAGGAAGAAAGGATCGAATAATTCCTGATGCATTTCCAGTGGTTTGCTGGAGCTAGTTTGTACTAGTTTGTGACAGCTGATTCTGTACCGCTCTTCCCAGTCCACGATCCGTGTCTTCACATTAGTAGCTTAAAATTGGCCGTGGTGGGAATATTTACTTTATGGAAATAGGCAAACACTACAAATCAAGGGTTTTGCTCTTTTTCCTGAAAGATATTTTGCCAACACATCACTGGATTTACCTCGGTTTAAAGGTCATTCCACCTAGAAAGCCTTACCTTATTGCCATGCCTGGGTAAGGTGCATCTTCCGTATGCTCTCATTGCATCCTACTCCATCCACGTTAGAATACTCAACACTCTGTATTTTAATAACCCATTTACTTATTTGCGTATCATGCTGGGTTGTAAGCTTTGTGATGGCAGCGATGTGTCTGCCATGTTCACAGCTGTACCCCATGCTCACCATATCAATAAGTGTTCAAAGATAATGATGTGTGGATGAATAATGTTTTATCTCAGTAGTTCGTGTGGCAGATATGTTTCTACAGCAATTCCAGAAGTGGTGTCTGTACATGGTTCATACTTTTTCTTCTTTAGGATAAGTTGAATGAGTCAGAATTACAATGTAATTATCAAAAAAGCCGTATATGTCCTCACCTCTTGAAAGAGAATGGAAAGAATAGATCATTTCTCTGATCATAACATAAAAGAAATATTTTAAAAGAAATTATTTTTCATTTTGTTTTAATTTTCCCCTTGTGGATATGAAGACTGCAGTTTTCTTGGCATTTCTAAGTGTAGCAGGGAAAGAAAGAGACTTTTGAAGATCTAAGCCAGCATTTTATAATAGCTGGGAAAGTATCCTTTCAGTATTTTGGTTTGGAGAAGAAACAAAGGGTATCAGGAAAAAACGGAGACTTTCTTTAACTTTTTCATATTGTTGACATTACACCTGTCAAAATAGATAACTTCCTGTCAGAATAGATATGTATACTTACATGCACCTATAAAACATATATAAAGCACAGTTATTAAACTAATGCTTGTGAGACATTTGTAACATAGCTGTGCTCCTTATCTACTGCTGCATAACATGGCCCTAGAACTTAGTGGCTTAAAATAGTGCACATTATTGGACTCAATTTCTGTGGGTCAGAAATCTAATAGCGTCTTAGCTGTGTGATTTTGACTTAGGATCTCTCTTGAGGTTGAGGTCAAGATGTTGACCTGAGCTACAGTCATCTGAAGCCTTGAAAAGAGCTGGAGGATGAACTTCCAGGGTAGCTCACTTGCATGCATGGCAGGTTAGTACTTGTTTTGTCAGGAGACTTCTCCATTGGGCTGCTTGAGTATGCTCATGACACGGCGTTTGATTTCCTCCAGAAAGAGTGATGTGAAAGAATGAGCAAAGAGAAAGCCACAGTACCTTTTATTGACCTAATCTACACCTTTTGTTGCCATATTCTCTTCCTTGGAAGCAAGTCACTAAATACAGCCTACACTCTAGAGAGAGGTTGTGGTTAAGCTCTGTCTACCCTTTGAATGAAAGAGTATCAAAGACTTTGTGGACATATTTTAAAACTACCATGATGGCAAAATGCTTATGTTGTGTTCTGAGTAAAAAACCAAATTGAAAATTACTCATGTAATATCAAAATTGGGTTAGAAAAATAGCATAAAAAATTAAAGAGAAGCAAATTATGAATAGACCAATAATCATGTAAGAGGTGTTTGAAAAGAGAATTAAAAACTAATGGCTAAGAAGGAAAAATAATTGTAACAGAGGACCTTAAATATAAAGAGTTCTTACAAAAAAGTAAAAAAAAAAATTACATGACTTAGGATAGCAATCAGGGCATGGGGAATGGACAGGATCCAGAGGTGTACGTGAAGTGCCAAGACAGCAGATCAGACTATAATAAGGAGATCCTGGAACGAAAGCAAATTGTGCACCAGCCAAAAAGCTGTATGTGCTTTCTTAAGGGCAAAGGCTTGTTTCAGAGCAAGCCAGATTAGGTTCTGCAGGAAAAAACAAGGTGACTTAATTAACTTACGTGGAAAACAGTGAGTGAGGCTGGAGGTACGGCCTAATTCTGGCGTTAATGATTTGTGATTAAATGAGATCTTTCTCCTAGATATTTGACCTGCCACACCTACCCTATCTTTATTTCATGTATGTATGACATAATGTTTTCATGCTTTCTTCTGCCGTATTGAGTATTGATTTTCTGCTCCAGCCACTTGGGACTATGGTAATCAAGTCTACCGCTTCCCAAAGCTGGACGTTCCCGGTTACAGGATGGAAATATTGTAGGTGAAGGGAAAAAGATAACTGCCCCATGAGGACTCAAATGAAACTAGAGACCACATCCCTGAGGTGTAAATTAGGAGCTGTTGGCAAACAATGGAGTAAAATGACTTAGGGAAATCAGTGCTTCTCAATAGTCAAAGCACTAGGTCCCAAAGATAGACAATGACACTTGATGCTTCTTCTGACAAACTGCTTTGCAGAGCTGAACATTTAGTGTGAGTCTGCTTTTGTGGAATCATGCAGAGAGCATAGCATATTCTTAACATATGCAGACTCTTCTAAGTGGCCCCTTAGGAAAAGAGAGAAGAAAAGTCTTTAGAAAGACAAGTTGAGTGGTGTCTTTCCCAATAAGCTATTGTATGTATTGAAAAGTAGCTTTGCAGTGTAGACATTGGCTACACCTCAGTGGAATGGATGCAGAATGTTTTGTTTTTCATGAGATTTGATAGTCTTAAAATATTTTCTCCTCAAATGCTGCGATGATGTATTCTAGTCCACTTCATATCTTTCTGATGAAGCCAAGATGCTTCCTAGAATTGTCTTCCCTCTATAACCATGGTTCTTTACCATCTCAAAATCCTTCCTCTGCCTTCGGGCCTGGCGCCAACCACCCTGTCCTTCATTTCTTTCACAGCCCGGCCAGAAGCTTACCTCTTCAAAAAGTCTTCTAAGATTAACCTCCTCTCTCTTCCATCACTGCCAAACTTAGAGTTCTAAGTCTCAAGTCTTTAGTTGATTGTATATTATTGATAACTGTGTTTTTAAAATTTAATTTAATTTTTAATTTTTAAAAATGTATTTTTATTGAAGTACAGTCAGTTTACAATGTTGTGTCAGTTTCAGGTGTACAGCACAATACTTCAGTCACATAGGAACATACATACATTCGTTCTCATATTCTTCACCATAGGTTACTACAAGATATTGAATGTGGTTCCCTGTGCTATAAGTATAAACTTGTTGTTTATCTATTTTATATATATTAGTTAGTATCTTCAAATCTCAAACTCCCAATTTATCCCTTTCCACTCCCTTCCCCCTCTGGTAACTGTAAGTTTGTTTTCTATGTCTATGAGTCTGTTTCTGTTTTGTAAATAAGTTCATTTGTCTTTTTTCTTTTTAATAATCCACATATAAGTGATATCATGTGGTATTTTTCTTTCTCTTTCTGGCTTACTTCACTTAGTGAGTTTTTTAAAAAATAATTTCCAAGCTGTGCCTTTTCTATAGTCCAGTGTTGCAATACAGTAGTAGTTGAGACTGTGGGCCTTGATCCTACATCCCAGCTCTTCCACTCATTAGCCATGTGACTTTGGGCAAGTAACTTCTCAGCATCTCAGTTTCCTTATCAGTAAAATGAGAATAATATTAGTGCCTATCTTGTAGGGTTGTTGTGAGTACTGGAAGATAATATATATCAAATGCTCAGAAACCACTGAGTAAATGTAAGTTATTAACATAAGAGAAGCTGCATTGGCAGGACTAGTATGTGTAGAGGAAAAGACATGATTTTGTTGAAACCCAGATCTGCAGTTTAGTAGTATAATGACCTTTGGCATGTTACTTAAGTTTTCTGAGCCTTAATTTCCTTACAGTAAATGGGAAAAATAATAAATTTACCAACTTCTGGGCTGAACGGCTTATGGAGTGAATGCAGGGCTGGTACTTAGAGGTGCTAACGAATGTTTGTTTCCTTCCTCCCTAACAGCAACAACAACAGCAACAACAGCAACACAACTATTGCTTATTTTAATCAAGCTCATATCTCCTTTCCTAATCACTTCCCATCCCTGCTGATCAATTAATTTAATGGAACTTTGGTAAAGAAAAAAATTAATTTACCTGTGTATCTAGCATCTTGGAGAGTGTACACTCAACTCCTTGAATTGTTCACTCTGCAACCAACGGGATTCACATTGCTTGCTTTTTTATCTAGGTTTGTTTACTCCTTCCTAGGGACCATTCACATTCCCAGGTAATATTCTTGCATCCACTGAATTTCCTGCCCTGAATTAAAGAATGGGAGTTTGTGAATTGGAGGCAGGAAGGTAGGTGGTTAAAATTGACCTGACCCAAGTGTAAACTGTTCCTTGGGGCTAAGGCATTAACCTAAATGTCTGTTTCTGGAACCTGATTGTAGTTGTGCCACTGTTTCCATATCCTCAGTGGATATGGTCGTTGTCTCTAGTTGCAAACCTGTAACACTCATGACAATGACAATGAGAGCAAATATTGCAGTTGATTTTTTTGGTCCTTATTATACCCCATGAAAAAAGGTAAGGAGTTTGGAACTTCATCTTAACACATAATGTAGACCTCAGTTTTGTGAAGAAACCTTTTGAGCCTGTGATCCATGGGCGGGCAGCATCAGCATCAATGGGAGCTTATTAGATATACAAATTCTTGCACTGCTCTCTAGACCTGCTGAAGAGTCCCTGGGGGTGAGGCCTACCCATCTGGTGTTTTAACAAACCCCCTAGGTCATTCTTATGCCAAAGTTTGTGAAGACCAACAATCCAGAATTTTGTCAAATTTGGGTGATTTGTAGCAAAATGCTTTTAAAAAGATCCAAACTCTATTTTTAGCCATGAAAACCTAAAGGTTGTTGGCTTAGTTTAAATTTATGTTGTTTAATTCTTGAAACTCTGAATCACTGATTCTCCACTTCAGATATTATTACAATCCTGGAGCTTTCAGTGACCTTGAAGGTAGTTATGGAATTATAAAAAATTAAACCTCAAAATAAAATTAATTTTAATAGTTAAATAAGCCACTCTGGAGCAGAATATGGAGCCACTGGAAACAGAACAAACAAAAGGATGGTGTAGCTTTGTAAGTTTGCGAATCACTGTCCTCAGTTTTGGCCAGGTATATTTTTGATTATATCACTAATTGTACATGTAAACGTGACTTGTGCTGTTGTTTTTGCTTTAAACCCCTGCTCAGTAGTAATCTGTAGAATTATAGTTCTTAATGTAGAAATGTTTCCTCACAAACCACACATGATAAATAAGTCTGAGTGGGACCACATAAATATGCAGTGTGCTGGACTTCCCTGGTGTAGATCCCTCTTGAATTAGCTTTCACTCCTTTGGTGCAACACACAATATCAGGTCAGCCTGCTGTAATGCAGCCCAAACAAAAACAGCCCAACAGCTGCCAAGCACACCTCTGTTGCAGAGGTGAATGATTCAGGCAGACTTCAGCATTTCATGAGGCCTGTTGTTTCCTATAAATTAACTGAGTGCTGTTAAATATTGCTGATAGCAAATAACTGTTCTGACCATGAGCCCCTCCATTTATCAAGCTTGAAAGGCAAGCAAAGATCTGGAGTGACATAGACAAGACAACATAGAGAAAATCCCCTAAAGGAAGTAATCTTTTATGGCCTTGTAACTTGTTGGCTTTCATATAGAGAGATACTGTTGGTGATCCACTCACTGCCCTAGGACAGGTCATTTGAGTAGTTTTTCCAGTGCTAGGGGCAGAGAGTTACAGACATAAATTATGTCTTGGACATTCACTGCCAGCTGGCTTAACTCCTTTCAGAGAGAAGTATTTTAGAAGCAAGGCCTGGTATGCATTGTGGGCACTGCAGAAATGACAGAGGCAGAGACCACAAGAGAGGTTGGCTTCCCCCTTCTTGCCAAGGAGGTATTCCTATGTCCGGTTTTATAGCTCCTTGCTTCTCAGTAACTTCATCTGTTGATGAAATGGGATACCTGTAGGTCCTCCAATTTTTGCTTGAAAAATAAGTAAGAGGATTAAAACGTCTAAGTGAGGCCATGCCTGATGAGAGAGCAGAAGAGCGGTAGGACATTGTCCCCTCTGTTGATGTGTGTGCTCCTGTCCTCCTTGCTGCTGAGAGGTGAAGCCTTAGGAGCAGGAAGGGGTGAGGATGACATTGAAGTAGAGAATAGTTGGAAGCCACAGATGAAAGTGATGGGTTCCCAGACAAGCCGTGCATTTTGGGAATTACTCTTCAAGGGTCCTCTCCTCCCTCCTTGGTTATGGTATAGAACTGTCCTATATTCTTGCATCCTTGGGCAGCTCTTTTCTGTGTGCTCCTGCTGCCCGGATCACTGGTGTGTGGAGTTGCCTGGTGTGCTGGATGTGTCAACCAGAGTCCTGTGGTAGCTATAGCCCCTGCTGACACTGTCTAGCCTGTGAGCCGCTATTGACTAAATTATCTAGCTTTAAAAAGTTGCTCATGTTGTTAAACAGGAAAGGAATATTTCTGAACTCAGGCCTGTACATACCATGCTCTCGCCTATTTCTTATCTTTCAAGACACAAAACACCCAGTCTGGGCTCCCATGATGCTTATAGTATGAGGAGAGCAATGAGGAGGGACAGAATGTGGATGGTGGCTTCTCCTTGTAGGGAAAGATTGCTCCACTATGGTCTTCTTTCTTCAGCCTAGTAACCACAAGTGTATTTCTGCCCAACTTTTCCTCAACCTTCAGAGTTTTGGTTCTGTTCTCCCAATTGCTTTTGGGGAAACTGACCCTAGCCTTGGCACTAGGGGTGAGATCTGTCACTTAGGCCTGAGCTCCTCAGAGTAACCCCATTTTTTGGTCATAGGTTTTGGTTCAGGGATAGAATTGTGACAGTACTAGCTCTCCCTGGGTAAGACACTTCTAGGCTTTTTAGAGCTAGATTGACTCTCTCCCTGTCTTGAAAGGGATGTAGCTCTGGGAGTCTCAAGAGCTGTCTTTTTTTTTTTTTTAACAGAGAAGTGACAGTGATCTTTATATTTTTGAAATGTTTGGTTTCAGTCTTACTATTTTTATTAAAATCCTTTTTAGGTGACTCAAAATATATCCAGTGACTGGTCTTTGTGGAGAATTTTCCTTATTTGTCTCTTAGCCTGTGTAATTACAACAGCAATTCGAGTACTGTAGTGTGCCTGGTCAGTAAAGGGGGAAGTAACACTGCCCCCATTATTATCCATATACTGCTGGATGATGGGGAACATATAATAAATACCCCTGGAACAACCTCATTGCCTGCTTTTCAACCTGAAGTCACCAGTACAACTACTATAATCACAGCAAAGGTACCTACAAGCACCACAGCAGACAACTCCACTACTTCAACTGAACCTATTACCATAAAGCAGCCCACTACCACCATGTCCCCTGAACCTACAACCAGCATAGTTTTGACTGAACCTATAAACACAACCACCACAACCTCCACTTCAACTGAAGTTACTATCATAATGGAAACAACCACCAGCATTTCAGCTGAATCATCCACTATAATGGATACTACCACCACCCTGACTGAATCTACCACTTCAACGGAGTGTAGTACCACCACAACAGTTATAACCATGTCAACAGAAATTATACCTAACATTACTCCAACAGACCTTACAACAAGAACCACTTCAACAGAACAAACAACTCCTGTACCCACAATTGAACCTACCACAACAGCCATCCTGACTTCTAATAAATCTGTAAATATTGACTCTTCAATTGATCCTGGAACCTATTTGACTACAGATACTTTAACCGAACTTATGAGCACAACAGAAGCCATCACTTCTACTGAACCTGAAAATACAACAATTTCTACTGAACCTCCTATTACATACGTAACAACATCTTCAGTCGAAATTACAACAAATGCAGTCGATACCACCTCACTCACTGAAGCTGAAAGCACTACAATTTCTATTGAACCTACTATAATACTTAGAGATATAATGACCACTTCAGCTGAAACTCAAACTTCCACTTCTACTAAACCCTCCACCTCAGTACCAGCGATCCTTTAACTGAACTTGAACCTCCCACCAATTCCATTGAGCCTACAACCAAAAAAGCCAATTAAACTGAATTTCCAAATACCACTAAATGTACAGATACAAAAGCAAGAACCAAAACTTCATTCATAAACACTCTTAATTTTTTCAGCAGCTACTATTAAAATAACAGTAGCACTTCAGCAGAATTTATAATGCTTCAAATGACTCTCTAACCCTGTGGCTTTAAGCACTTAAAATGAAGCTACATCCACAAGGGGAACCAATACTTCAGCTGAATTTACAACCACTACTATCCTACTACCAGGGCAGTCACTACCACTCCCACTTTATCTCAACTCTGTCTAGTCAGTACTTGAAGTAAACCTATAATTTTTACAACTTTGAATTTGCAACCACATCAGCCACTACTGCTTATTCAGTGAAACTCATCTTTTATAGAGCTGTCTTGAGACCAGAAAGGGGAAACAGCCTGAGGAGAAGGTTGATGCATGGGGGAAAGAACCTAGGACTTTAGTTTTACTGTTGAACTGCTGAATCAAACCTGCCCTGAAACATGCACACCCTAATGCTGGACTTTCAGATGACACAGCCTTTTATTGTTTAAGCTATTTTCAGTTGGTTTTTGGTTATTTGAAACCTAATTCATCCTAATAATACAGTGTGTTGAAATGGGATTTGAGGGGTATGGTTAAATTAAGGCAAATTTCCACCATGCGTCCAAATTAGCAGAGGAGATGTCTTGGGAGTAGTAGAATTCAGGGGTGGGTGGTGGAAGGCATTGCAGACATGAGTGAGGCTCTTGGATGCTATTATTGATGTGCGTATCTTCTTTTTCTGTTTAGGCATAAGTTCCCCTGTAGGCTGAACTTCTCCCATAGCACCTGTAGTTGAGCAGATACTCAATGACCGACATATACAATTGCAGGAAACCAATGCTGTGCTACTGAGAAAACATGTGCATCTCCTCCATTCTCTTCTCAGTTTATTTAGTAGTGTCACACAGAGGTCATATTTCCACAGTCCATCAGATTCTGAGTCATTGAGGTTTTTTAGTGAAGGGTAGATCTTTGGGATTATGAGTGATGACCCTTTGCAGGACACCGAAAACAGATAGTGCTACAGAGCAGAGGAAGGGCAGGCAGCACAAATTAAGCCTTCATTCTTGCTGTAGTTGCCTCCAAAATGTTTTGTCACTCCCTTGCCCTCTTTAATTCTTTTCTAAGCTATATTGACCCCTGCATCTTTCAGTGTCATTTGTACGATATGACTATATACTCATTCCTGAATGAGTGTGTATCAAGGAACTTCCACTTTCCATAAAATCAGTCAAGAACAAATAATACGCCGTTCACTCCTATAACATGCTCACAATACATACTTGCTGCCAGTAAGATGACTGAGATGTGTTTCTTTTGGGTGAGGGGGTCCCGTGTTACCCTTCACACCCTCTTCTCACTATGGGTTCCCTCACAATTCATGCTCACCATAACATAGGGCCAGTGGTTGATTTGAGTAGAATTGCCTTTTAAAATAATCTACTTACTATCTGTTGCTGAAACAAATGGTATAGTGGGTCTCCAAGTTAATGCTGCAATGAATGTAATCCAATTTATGGAATCACCAGGTTAGAAGCAAGCAATAATTTTAAGACTTTTACTATATAAAGTATCCAAAAATTCCCCATTTGGTTTGAACTCCTCATAAATTTATTTCTAGATAAGATAGACAATATACAAAATGTAGCAGAGAAAGCTTTACACAAGATTTAAATAAAATTGTTAATGATTCATTTGCTGTAGCATTTATTTTAACTTCTTATGTTATATTCATAGCTATATACACATGTATCAAAAATGATGGCAGACATGAAAGTTAACATTACTGCAATTAAATGAGCTAAATCTAGAGTTTTCCAGCAGTGCCAAAATTTTACAACTGCCTTTTTCCATGAGATGTGAGAATTTCTTTGATTTCAGAGAATTATTTCTCACCTTTCATCATCTGAAGCAACTTGTTATCTTAGTAGTAAATTAGAAGCTAGTATGGGCAAGAGAAATATTTAAATCCCACCTAATTTCCCACTGCATTTTGCCACATGGCTCATGGATTTGGAATATCCTCTGTGTTTTCTTTGGTGGGTGATTTGATGAAATTAGGTGATTTTTGTGTAGGAGGTTGGAATGTTTGATGGGTGAGTGGATGTAAGGCGTTTAAGAGGAATTGTGAATTAATAGTAGCATGAAATTATGTTTTGTGTAACAGCTAATAATCAAGTTCATTTCTTATAGAGGACCACTTTGCCAGAGATACTATTTTTTCACATGGACCAACTAAGATACAAAATTCATAATCAGCTCAACAAAGTTTTTTTTTTAACCTTCCTGTCAGTTGGGGGAAATAACCTTGCTCTGTAAAACCTCTCTCTTATAGTTGATATATGTTGTGATTCCATTTAACCAAGGGGGTCTTTGAAATAGCAGGCTCCCTAGTTCATTAAGGAATTTTTCTTGCAATCATTAGTGAAAAAACAGGTGGGCAGAACAGTTTAAACCCAAGAAAATTGTTGAATTAATTGAAAATTAATTTGAAATTAAGAAAAAAACCTTCTGGAATGACAATATAAATAATTAGGATTTCAACAGAAAAAAAATCTATTTAGGTTTTTTTTTTAATTGAAGTATAGTTGACTTACAATATGATACTAGTTTCAGGTGTATAAAATAGCAATTTAGTATTTTTTAGATGATATTCCATACAAAGTAACTATAAAATATTGACCTTATTCCCTGTACTGTACATTACATCCTTGTAACTTACTTATTTTATACCTAGTAGTTTGTACCTCTTAATCCCCTTTACCTTAAAAAAGGTATTTTATTAGTAAATAAATTTATTTATTTTTATTGAAGTACTGTCAGTTATACCATGTCAATTTCTGGTATACAGCACAATGTCCCAGTCATGCATATACATACATGTATTTGTTAAAAAATATATATTTTAAAATAATAATATGTATTTTTAATAGATATTCTTCCATCATTGTTCTAAGGTAGAAATGACAGCTCTAAACAGCCAAACACTTGATGATAAACAATATTGTAAAAAAATACTGTGTTAAGGAAACAATGAAGTTTATTTAGATACAGATTAGGCTCTCCACTCTTCCTCTTCCCACTCCCACCCCCTGTCTCATCTCCCTCTTGCCAATTCAGCTACTCTAATCCTGCAGTGATTCCTAAGTGACAGCCTGCCATCTTGAATCCTATCGCTGTCCCTGGAGTTCAGTTCAGTTTTGAGATGAAGCTGAGGGTTTAGAAATGTTGCCTTGGTGGCATGGGAGGGGATAAATTTGGGAGTTTGAGATTTGCAGATGTTAGCCACTACATAAAAAATAGATTTAAAAAGTTTTTTTATATAGCACAGGGAGCTATGTTCAATATCTTGTAATAACCTTTAATAGAAAAAATATTAAAATGAATATATGTATATATATGCATGACTGGGACATTGTGCTGTATATCAGAGATTGACACATTGTAACTGGCTGTACTTGAATTAAAAAGAAAAAGAAATGTTGCCTTGAGACTTAAAGACGTTGGGAATGTTAAAGCTGACCCATTCTTGCTACCTGGAAGCAAGAGTGAGTACTGGGGAAAGATATATCAGGCAGTATTCCTTATTGTTCAAAGGCCAGTGTTTCTTGTCTGATTATTTGTTCCACTAATAAGAATTACTATCTGGCTGCTGTGGACAAAGGACAAGAGAGATGTAGTAGAAAATGAAGTATTTCGTAGATCACAATTGCTCTAAAGGAAGATCTACCAAGGAATAATAAAGAAATACTTCTCTTGGAATACATCTTGAAGAAATGTTGGAACTTTATTGAAAAGTTCTTGTTGTTGACGTTGATATTTTATGCTGCTAGGCTTCAGAAGAGAGCAGAAAATTATGCAGAGGAGTTTAAAATCATAGCTTTGATCAGAGCCAAGGGGAAGCTACCATGAAGAGAAGCCCCAGAAAGATAAAGAATTGTGAACTGGATGGTTCCTTCCTTTGCAAGCCTTCCTTGAAAGGCCTTCTGAATGCTAGAACTTCCAAAGCAGCCGTGTAAAATAATTGGAACTTTGTGCTCTTTTATCATATAATAGACATAATTTAAAAGCTCTTTGTCGTAAAACATGGGAAGAGAAGAATTCAACTCTAATTTGTCACCTTAGCAGAAAAGAGGTGTGGGGAGAATTTCCTGAGGTGCAAAGAAATCTGAAGAGTACGTGAGAGGTGTCTTAGTAACCTGAACTAATGTAAGACCAGAGAAAGATAGAGGAAGTAGAATCATTTACTTGGAAAGTAGATCTTTCTTTCTTTCTGAATACAGAAGAAACAGTTCAGCATGAATCCAGAGCAGTACTTCTGTGGCTCTCAGGGAGTTTATAAAAATGTAGAACTTAATAGTTAAAGACACATAGAACAGTTGGAAGGCAATAATTATTTTCAAAGTTGAAGGTTATGGTGAATGCCAATTAGTGGCGTGCAACTGTTTGAGCCATTGCTTGGAAAGTGGTTGCTTCTTATAGCTATGGTTAACAGTGACTCTGTTAGAACATGACAGGGAGAGACAGGGAACCCTGACCTTGGGGTGAGGTGAAGCTAGATGTTGTGTGAACGGAACATGCCTCTCTGTTGAATTGCACATGCGACATTTTGTTCATGCATTAACTAAAATATCCAGAAGAAGGCTGTGGAGTAGTAAGCGTTCATTAACTTAAGTACTCATGACAGTCCCAGGCTCTTCTGCTTTTGGATATGAGTTTAGTTTGATTGTACTTATAGATGCATGGTACAAATGTTAGGGAGTAAGCTCTTGGAGTAGAGGTGGAATGGAATAGACACATTGTAGATGCTAGTGTGCAGGTGGAGTAAAGGAATGCCGAAGTCTTCAGAGATGCTTCTGCCAGCATCTTAATCCTGGACACACAGGGCTTCACAGCCTCTAAGGAAGATAACAATGAAGGGGAATTAGAGGGTGCCAAGAGGTCAGTCTCCACTGAGTAACCCCAAGACCCAAATCGGTACTGTCGTCCACCCACTCAGGTGCTGAACTAGTTACGGCATAACTTCTGACTTTAGGATCTGGATATGTTGTAGTGGTTAGCTCTTAGCCTTTCAAACCCCAAACAGTCGCTGGATGTTGGGTGGAGAGCTACAGGAGCAGTGTGCTGGAGATGGCTCATGCCAGCTTGTGAGACAGTTATTAAATTTTTAGGAGTTTGTGAGCTAGGTATTAAACTGTGAGTAATTTGAAATTGGCTATGCCCCCACTTCCCAAGAAAGCCCGTTGTTCAGGTTTCTCAGCATACCACTAGCTATGAAGCTTCTTGTATATACAAAGATAATCCTAGAATTGGAGCTCTTCTTGGTCCTAACACTGAAGACCTGGTTTTTCTGGAGTCTCCTGGTTTCTTAATTCTGTTCATCCTTCAGAGTGACCTAGCTTTCATAGCTCCTGGTAGATTGGGCCATGATCTTTATCTGTGTCAACCACCCTTATAGCCTGAGTTCTTCCATATCCTTAACCAGTTTTTAGTTTTCCCTTGGTGGTGTTACTCTGCTGGGGACCTTAACTAGTCCTTAGTTGCCTGCCATGATGTCTCAGAGAATTAAACAAGATTCTCTTCATTGTCTGTATATATGTTGAAGAATATTCCTCACTGTAGTGGACACTGCTGGTGCTCCGTCCATACCCTTTGGCGCTCATCATTTTAGTATATGCCAACAGAATCTGCAGAACGCCTGCACTTCTCTCCCCAAGGGCTCTTCAGGTCACGGGTGGGACTGGCTGGAGGTGCTGGCAAGTTAATGCCTCATGACAGACACTTATCCAATGTCTGATGGCGGTTGTAAGGTAAGTATACTTCAGCTCCCTCATTCCTCAGTTAGAACAACTCTGCCACATTTTCCACAGCCATCTTCCAGAAGTCTCCGGTGGGATTGAGCCCCAGTTGCCCATAGAGATAATTAATTCATTAGCATATCCCCTATTACCTTCCTTCCCTTTCTTACATCACTTTCCCCCTCCCCTGCTGGTGCTCCTGGGATTACCTCCTACATAAACTACCTACACGTGCATCCTTGTCTCTGGGTCTGATTCTGGAAAAGAACCAGCCTTAGACACTCATCACCCTCATTTTTATACCAACAACGGAATGGAAGGCACTTATGAACCACCTTCTGAAAATACCTGAATAAAAAGATATTTGGTTGGCAGATAATGTATTAATAAATGTTCAACTAGGCATCTCCTTTTTTGAATGCTCTGTGATGGCCAAACATTTTGCAGTGGTGCTTGCTGTTTTCCCTTTGCCATCATCAAAGTAACGCCAAAAGAGCACATGTAGATGGCTTTAGTCCTGTGCTTTATTTTTAATTCTGTGTAAATAAATACAAAATGACAAAAATATACATGTTTACTGGACATTGCATTTGATTGTGTGGCATTACATAGTGTGTCACAATATTTCAGCTTGTAATTGTATCTTTCACCTATTGGTGCACAATTCTGTAACTTCTAGAATACAATTCCCCTGGAACCTTTAGTGGAACCCCTGAGTGCTTAGACTTGCAAAAGTTTGTTTGGGGAGTATTTGAGCCACACTGGCTGAGGTCTAAGGATATTTTTGGAAACATCTAAAACAGTAAAAGAGTAAAGGATGGAGAGGATTTTCTTTTTGCATTCATGAGAAGCATGCAGGGATACAAATCTCAGAATACCACACTATAGTTTAAGCTTTGGATTCGGTATGTGTATCTAGAAAAATTATTCAACAGTAATGATTATTTCTAGAATTTGCTTTTTATCCTTGGAAGGTCAATTGCCAGGGCCTGTTAAGAACATTCAGTACTACTTTCAGGGTTTTTTCTTTTTCTTTTCTTTTTTTTTGTCATTTTTCTGTAATACAAGTCAACTGAAATGAAAAATTAAGTGGGCACCTTTGCCAACAACCTTATGTTTCTTGATTCATGTAAGTGCGGACAAATATGGCAGCCTGTCTGATCTTTTATTTGATGACCTTCAGTTCATGGGACTCAACATTCTTACAAATTCAACACCTGTGTTCCTGTTCAAGCTGTTGTGATAAGTATTTACTACACATTCTTTTAGGGCTCCCTCTCAGTGGATGCTTTTGAATTTGGTGACTTCAGCTATGACTCAAGGGAATTTTTGTTTTGATGTTGTGAATCAGTGATGCTCTCTGGAGAAATGCAGATTTTCCTGTAGGTGATGAAATGTCATCTCAGTGTAATGCCCTAGGGACGATAACACTTGCCCCCAAGAGGGAGAGGCCTGGCTTCTTGAGCCATGCCTTGGTGATAAGAAATTTTAGTTTTTCCACCTCTTACTCTTGTTTTTTTTTAATTCTAAGAAATGACTTTTCCATTTTATAGAGTAAAATCATTGCCCACCCCGCAGGTTTTGAATACAGACTGTCAGCACCCATGTCCCTGTATAAGACTATCTACCCATTCAAGTAGGACGCACAGATGAGAATATGCTGCAGTGAGTGTGTTTTTGTCAAACAAAAGTCTCATGTTTAAGATCTAACATGATTTTGTCCTATTGCCCTATTGATCTTTGCCAGCTAAAACTTACAGCTCTTTATCCCATTTTGGATTCCAGCAAAAGCTAAATACTTCATGAATTGCAAAACTCACCAACTTTGCTGAGGGGTGTGGTAAGAGAGTCTAATTTAAGATCCAGAATTATCATCTACAATCCATTTTTAAGTGAATTTCTTTTAAAAGAAATTCCATTTTTATCTTTTCTTATGGAAAAGAAAAGGACAGAAATAGAAAGTAAAATATTTCCCCCTATCAAAAATTATCCATGTATAGAAGGCATCCAGGTTGCCTGATGACGTCGATGGAGGAATATGGAGAGGAGCAGTGTTCCTTCTTCCAACCTTACTGGAGGTTTTAGCAGTGCCCTTTTATAGGCAGCAACTTGAGTGTTGGCCTATCTTCAAAGGAGATTTGGACTAAGATGGAATGATTTACTAAATATCTCCATAAATCTGGAATGTGCACATACTATTTTGCCATTGGGATGGAAACTTAACTAAGTATGTTGAAATATTAAAATGTACTCATTCATTTTCTCTTTTCCCTTGGCCCTTATTTTCTGGGCTATTTAGGGAAATGTCAGTGCTCGAGAGTAAAGCAAAGTGGGCAAAAATCCAAGGATTAAATTTAGTTTTTATGTATGTCTTCCTACCGTAAAATATTTCCAAGTTAGTTAACTAAATTAATTGAACATGCAGATATGAAATGGAATTGGGAGTGAAGGCCTGGTGTGATATGCTTACTTTTCTGACCTGGGTTTTTTATCTGCACTATAGTTTGGCTTCTGAAAAAGGAAGTCATTCTGACCTTTCTTCTATTTGTTAGAGAGTTATCACTGATGAGAGGGTGTCCCACTGCAAAATTATCCTGTGGATGTTTATACACCCCCCACAAACTCGAGACAGCTTTTTCCCCGTGTGTGTGTGTCTGTGTGTGTGGGGGGGGGGGGAGAGAGAGAGAACTGATTTCAGTTTCCATGGAAATGGGCTAAATAAGGACTTTAACAAACAGGAGTATGAGTGCAACTTCTTTGCTATTCCAGCTCAGAATTATTGAGACAAAATCTGAAATCATTCCAGTCCTTTACATTGTGAGATCAATATTGTAATTTGGTACCTGTGACATAGAATTTTGGATTCAAACTTTATTGGTGACAGTGAAATCGTGCATCCATTAAGTTAGCCCTGTGAAATAAACTAAAATGGCCCGCCCTGAACAATTGATTTGACACTGTAGGCATATGTTACTGTGGTGTTGTTCCCCTCAGGTTTTTCTCCTCTTTCTCCACACAGGTGTTGACGTATAACTAAAACACCCCTAATTTCCTCTCTCCTCAACTCAAAATGCCTGTGGAAGGTCATAGTTCTACAGGAAGGGGAGGCCAAACTTAGACTTTTCTTAGCCCTCTGTTGACTTCCTTTAAGCCCAGGCATGTAGGTACATAGGGTTCTTCTTGCTACCATTTTATCCCCACGTTTGTGATCACAAATTAAACTGAGGCCAGGAAATCATTTTTTGTTTTCTTTCTCCGGAGACAGAGATGTAACATTGTGACCATTACCAAAGAAGGTACCATATGCAAGGTTTTACAAAAAGACATCTGCTGCCAAACAAACAAAAACCCCAAACCTCTGTCTGCAAGACATGAAGTAATAAGAACTTTTTTGATTGCCCATCTGGAAAAAGCAAAACAACAAAAAAGAACACATACTAATTACCATTACTGAGATACCTGAATGTAAAAAAAAGAAGGGAAAGGGAAAATAGTAAAACTGAAGATACTCCCCTGGCCTGCTGTCCTGTCACTCTGTGATGTTTGTCTGTCAGAGAGCTAGAAACCTATATGAAAAAGTGAAAGCTGTGAGTTTGAAATCTTCTTTACACTTGAAATTTTGACATCACGATTAAAAACAGGATGCTTTATTGGAAGATAGGGGTTTAATATGAAAAGATAGTCAACTAAGGACTCAATGTATTTGACATGAGGCGTTTCCAAGGTTTAGTGTGCTAAGTGGCTTGAGGGTTGCTACTGCCTATAAATTCCTTGTGCAAGCCTGAAATGTTGCCCTCTGGTGAAGGCTGGTCAGATGGAGAGGAACTGTGGGATTGCCAATCACCAGTGGGATGGTTTTCCCTGCTGATTTTGTTTTTGTGTAGGTGTGGGATGACATAAATACATATTTTAGGTGTCAGAGAAACTCAAGTGGTATAAAATGTAGGACATCATTTCTTTCTTGAAAGAGTTGGTCATTTTTTATTCCTGGTTTTCCTTAAACATCTTTAAAATAAAAAAGTAGAGTTTATTAATGCACCTTGATAGACCAGTGTTTTAACGCCAAGTGGGAAATCTTTCTGGGCAGGTTTTCAATGAATTCCACGTGAGCAGGTGTTGCCTGCCATGGATCAAAGTGGTATGACTCACACTCTGTCAAGCTTGGGGTACAACTGTGGAATTTTTCCCGGGAGGATTTGATGCTTATCTGTCTTAAAGCTGACCAAGCGAAACTAATTATGTGCTCTAGGACTTGAATATTCCTTTTTAGTTTAAAAATAACGTATTACTCCCAGAATCACCTACTTTCCTCTTGTGAAGAAACCCACCTAAAATATGGGGGAACCAAACCTAACACTGAGGTCTCTGTTGGAGAAATAGATAAGCTTTCTGAATGCTGCATTGAGTGAGTCATCTGACTGACAAGATGGAATCGTATGATCAATTGCCATGAATACAACTTAAAAATTCACTGTGATTGAACCCAGAACTTTACAGAGTAATATGCAATTTTGGGAACTTCTTTCATTAGCAATGACAATAAGAGAGGAACCACATTTTGCTATCTAAACTATTTTATGTCTAGGGTGATGATCTTTTGCAACATTAGTAAATGTTTGAGATAGACTCTCTTCCCTTTTGTCACTCACTGGAATTGGACTTCCAGAGGAACATTTAACTATTTCATTGCTAATAGTTATTAGCAGGGGTTATCTTTGATGTTAAAAAATTAAATGCACTGGCTCTCTAGACACACTTTTTATAGCTTTGAAACATTTGCACATTTAGAAGAATGAGAGAAATTTGGCCAAGGAATTACTAAACCCAAGTTGACACTTTCCTTGTTTTTCCTTGTTTGGGCCTAGCATTCAATAATTCTGCTCACTGCTTCTAAGCTGGTGTGTGAATACACAATCGTGGGTGGTTGAATTATGGGATCATAGATGATACAAATAGAACCTGAATGTGCTCTGCCCAAGTTACTAAGGGCCAATTATGAGTTGAGAATTCAAAAGAAAATGTGGAATCCTTTTACTTTTTTAAAAAAAGCCTAGATTCAGGCTCGATATCTTTATCTTACAGAGATTCCTGAACGACTCCATTATTTTCCATTCATATTTTCAGTCATTCCACGCAAATTTGATTTATTTCACCTTCCCAGTAATTACTATTTTTCCTGCCACTCTCTGTCTAAATCTTAGGAACTATACTAGGGCTCCTCTCCCCAACTTCTCTTAAAGTCCACTCTGTGCCGTGTGTGTGTGTGCGCGCGCACGTGTGTGCATGTGTATGTGTATTAACTATATGTTTCTGGTCTTGGACAGTTCTTTCTGTCACTTGTATGACTCTTCTCCCAAACTGATGTTTCTTATCACTAGGCTTCTCTGGATGGCACCTTCTTTCCTTGGAGTGGATGAAAGGCACTGGCTTTCCCATTGAACCAACACTAGTGATAAATGGAAAATGCCCACTCCTTCTTAAGACTGGGAGTTGGCAAAACAGAATGACACCCCCCCCCACGTATGTCCTTCTTCCTTCCTCCCCACTCCTTTTCTCCTTGTCTGGATTGCAAAGCAAAAATTCTAGATTAGTTTCCACACCTCCAGACTTTGAGAGAGATCTCTGTGGTTTTGGGTCTCTGCTGTTCTCACCTATGACTTAGAAAAATTACATCAAATGCAGTTTCCCATTATAAAACTGTTAGCAATTTGTAAATTCCAAGAAACGTTCACTTCCTAAGGTTTCTTTCTTTTTTTTTTAAGTGTACTGTTTGGTTCATGCACAGGAAACATATAAAAAGGAAAGATAAAAGTTTTTATGGTTCCCTACAGATAGCTGAAGCCTTTGGCCTGCCAAACCCCACAGAACCAAAGGGCTGGGCCTGCTAAGGCATTTTAATGTGCTTCAAATGTGTCAGGTATGTTACAAAAGGTAGTGTGCATGTATGTAAGTGTTGTAGGTGTGTTGAATGTACATGCATTATGTATGCATGTGTGTGTGTGTGTGTGTGTGTGTGTGTGTGTGAAGTAGAGCTAATGGCTCATTACTAATTTTGGCCAGTCATGCATGGTCTTGGGAGGCATCATGGAATCTGCCTTGGTGCTTGTGGATAGAAGGCAAAGATAATTTGGGCAGGATGTAATTTAAAGAATATAGATCTGAAAGTCTCAGCCAAACATGCTGAAGGTTCACCCTGGAAATCAAGTATGTTGTTTTGCCAAAGAGAATCATATAGGTTTTCCCAAGGATGAGCCTGGAATTGGTAGTGGAAATGGGCCAAGATATTGCCATTTTGTAAGAATTAAACAAAACACTGTATAGGTCTCAGTGAACAAAGTCTTCAAACTTTACATCAGATACTGTAGAATGGGGCTAATATTCCTCCATCTCAACAGAAGGCTTCCCTTGTCATGGCTGGGCAGGGGCTTATGTAAATGGCACTGTTCAGTCACCAGTGCCTCCTTTGTGCTTCCTGGAGGGCTGAGCAGTGATTCCCTCGGGTTTGCCCTTGGTACAGCCCAGGTGTATTCCATTGTTCCTAGAGTAATGGCAGAAGAAGCACAACCCACAGGTACAAGAACAGTCATTTTTTCTCCAGCCTCCTCCATCGACGTAGAGCGTAGCTAGTTTATGTCTCAGAGTCAAGAGAACTGGCTTCTCTTTGCAGACCTATGTCCAAGACACGTCTGTCCTTCAATGTAACCAAATGTCCACAATCATGATTTCTTATCTGCCCACTATGAATATTACCAAAATGAATGAGACACATTCGCTCCCTCCCTTGAATAGGGATCTCCTGGGAACACCCTTTCAATGATGTGGTTTGCTGCGGCCACAAGCACATCCCTATATAACTTGGGAATAGGCTGCTCCTCCCCCGGCTCCTTTATTAGGGACCACCTCTGCACGTTGCCTTTGTTGGCTGCCCTCTTCAGGTGTCTGTGTGTGGGAAGTGGTTACTGCAAGTCTGAGGCTATAGATACTTTGTTGCCACAGTCAGAACATGGTAGCGGCCTGGTATTCTTTCTGCCAACAAGAGCATGATGCAGAGGGGTCCTTTACCCAGTCTTCCCTGGGGAGTATGTTTAACTGGTGCTAGAATATAAATTGGACAGTGAAATCCTGTTTGCAGGATAAATAAACAAATGCATGAAAGGAACGGAAGTAGGCACTTGGCTCGGCATGAAGAGACCAATATTTAGAAGCAGTTTTGGCTCCTTAGAGAAAAGATTGTTGGGAAATTCTTGGTTGCCCATTGGCCACAATGAGGACACCAGGATTACACTCCCATTGAGGTCTTTATTAATTTAGGACAGTGGTTCTTCACCCTTTTTGGGTCACAGACCTCTTTTGGGATCTGACAACTATGCACTCTCTTTAGGAAAATGCACATATTGAACATATACACACATGTTTGCATATAATTTAATTTGAGGGAATTCAGAGCCCCGCCCTCCCACCAACTCATTCATGGTTAAGACCCCAAAATTAGATACATAGAATTTGGCAGTAATGTGGCAGAATGGAGAGAGGACTGAGGCTAGGAACTAGGAGACTTCAATTATAGTCCTGTGTCTGCTTCTAACTAGCTCTGTGCATGTAATTTCACTTCTCCAGGTTTCAGTTTTCTTAAGTGAAAAACAAGGGGGTAAGCTTAATTCCATGCAAAGATTTCCATCTGGTGGCAACATTCTGGCAGGAGAGGAGGCTGGCCCAAACCACAGGGACAGCATTCCTTCCACCAAGGTCCCTCTGTGGGTTGCCTCCTTGGTACACATTGCTTTCTTTGTACTTTGAAAAGGTAGGCTCCTCCAAACCTTTGCAGTGCTAATTTTAATCTAACTTGAAAACCTACACAGAGGCCATAGCTCTGGTCACCTCACATCCTCTTCCTTGCGTGGCACCCTCACAGACATCACAGAGGACTTCAAAGAGATCACCTGGGCAGAAGAGGGGCAGGTGAGAGGCTGGCTGGGGAGGACATCCTGACACTGCCTATTCAGGTGAATGGATTTTAGCTCATTCAGTTTCCTCTTTGCTTTCTCCTGGACTGGCATGAAACAGAAACAAACAGTTGTAACCACCACGGGGAGGAACTCCGCAATGTGTTGGCTGAAGCCATTCTCAGTTCTTTGCCAGAGAATCCGGTAGTACTAATTTAATATTTTCCTTCGTGTTGCAGCTTTACCATGCTTTTGAAAAATAGGAACTTTGTCTTCATATACCTGGTGCTTTTTATGTCGCACTAACTTAAAAGCAGATTACCCCAAAGGAATGTTCAGATGTCTTCAGGCAAGGCAGGCGTAGTAATTAAATAAGTGCACTCCCCTCCCTGCCCCATCCCCAAGTGCCTGTGTCCCTTTCTTTTAAGGGACATTACAGTCCCGCTCCAGCATCTTAGGGCTTGTGTCCCTTTACACTCGTGCCACTAGGTGGTGATCCAGCCAATTTTCGAATGTCCTAAAATGACTGGGACAACTCCTGGACTCACGTCTGCAAAAACCTACTTCTTTGTAGTTTTCGATCCTGAGCCATGGTGTTACTGTGTGGGATGGACAAATTACAGATAATGTCTTGAGTTCCTTCTCTACAGCAGGCCTTGCACGAGTGCTTTCTGAACATCTTCTCATTTAATCCTTACAGTGAATCTGCAAGATCAGTCAAATGTAGGCTCTCTGAGGGCAGATATATATATATATTTTTAAATCTGCTTTGTTTACTGCTGTCCCCAGTCTCCAGAACAGTATCTGAGTGATATGAGGCACTAAGTATTTGCTGAGTTTAAAGATTGTTACTATTATTATCCCCATTTCACAGATGAGAAAACAGAAATTCACAGAGATCAAACATTACTATAAGCTGCAGGACTACTTTAATAGGATCCGAAGGAATAAAAAGCCATTATGAGGAGGATATCATTTGTGTCCAAGAGGCTCTGCCTCACGCCACAGCCCCAAGGCGGCTGCCCAGCCCACCCGTTCTTGAGATAGACACAGCCAAGCTCCATTGCTGGGGCCAGAGGAAAGTCGTGTCATGGTCCCAGCATGCCACTCAGAACAGTTGGGTGGTGGTTCATTAAAACAAAAGGGTTATCAAGGGCCTTACTCAGAGCAGTATATTGCACAAGTAACTGTAGCCATGGAGGATGGCGTCTGATTATCTCGCTTCTACCTGAAAACTGAGGTGGTAAAAATAGGAAAGGTGGGAGCAAAACAAGCAAACACAAACACACATCACACATGAAACTGAAGCAAAAACAAACTCCCCAAACCTAACCCCCCCAAATCCCTCAAACCCAAAACAAAACTGATGAGCTGGAACTTTGGAGAAGGAGTTTCATCAGTGTTTGTCTTATTTTTTCTGTGGAACAAATGTACTCCTTTTAGCCTGAGGAGCCCTCATGCTATTCATTGAGCCATTGCTGTCAGATTTAACAGTAATGTCCTATTTCAAGTATCATTTTCTTTCTTACAAACCCCCAGTTTCTTGTGAATTTACATCATCTGCTGAGTTTCACTCAGTGAGAGAATATCACCCTTACTCTGACTTTTCTTTTTTTCTTTATGAATGGCCAAGAAAGCCCTAGTATCACAGTTTATTTTTTTTAGTTGACCAGGAGCAATATTTTTGATGAATGGAATATTTTCTTTGGTAAACAAATAGCAAATACCAACTCAAAACCAACCAAGTAAAAGTTTCTTTGGTAAAGTGAACATTAATGTCTTGGTTGGAATTAATTGAAAAATAAAACTTGCGAGTGTTTGCTGGAATCGTTCCTTCCCTCTTTATAGCAACTGAAAAAGTAAAACTTCATGAAGTAAAGACTTCAATATTATGAGGATGTGATTCTGAGTTACTTCTAAAGTGTCTTCTCCATGGTGGGGCTAAACCAATGCTATTAGAGCAATTATTAATAATCAATATTAACAAATAAGTAAGAATGATCTAATAATAAATAATAATAAGTAGTAAATCTTGGCATGCAGAGTCCCCTAGTAAAAAAATTCATTCATTCCACAGTCAGAATTCCATAAGCTTTGATTTCAAGTGCTGGAAAGAGAAGCTGACAAGTTTGAAAACGCCCTTCGTTTAAAAATACAATATCCCAAGGTATACAGAGACACAGTCAAGTTGGAAAACTACTATCTGTCATAAAACAAAGTTCCACAGAAGTCACTCTGGTTGACCAAACTGAATGGTTAAATTCTCACCAGAATCCACTTAACTGGGGGGGGGGAAGCGATAGAGAGAGAGAGGGAGTGTGTGTGTGTATGTGCGCGCACGCACTTAAATCAATGGCTGATTTAGAACACGCTCTTCAGAAAATGAGTTAGCAACCTATGATTTAAGAATAAAACCAATCCCCTCTTCAGCTGTGTTTTATAAATAATAGCCTAGTTGCAGGCCCCTTGGAGAGGGAATTGATCGCAGATCTATTATGCGAACTTGCCCTTTTTCGAGGATTGTACTTGTCCTTAGATTAAAGCTCATTATCTTCTAGCTGAGTGCATAACATGTTGGTATGATCACTTGGTGTGTTTGCAGGAGAGATTAAACAAGTGTGTAATGCACTAGCTATGATCCCCTGCACATATATTTAGAACTGTGTGAACAACAGTACATGAAATAGAAAGCACAGGTTTGCACTTGGTGTGGTTATATCTGAATCATTTGGGCATTTTTGCTGTTTGGAAAGACAATGGTAAACCTAAATCCCAAACATTACCCAGACATTAAAACAAAAAAAAAGTCTGCCTTGTGGTCAATAAGTCCTGTGTTTCTTCCTTGGAAATGTACTTTTAAGGGAGTAATAGCCCTCTTATGAAAAATCTAAAATTGGCCTGCCCTGTCTTGGGCATGCTAAAGTGATGGAACCCCTCCAGTGGTGTGACCCTGGGTGAGTCGCTTCATTCTCCTAGGTCTCGGTTTCCTCCTCTGCGGGGGGTGGGGAAGTTGCACAGCACATCCGCTAAGGTCCAGAAAGGGAAGGTGCTCTGGGGAAATGCTTACCACTACAGATGTCTAAATAAGCTACGTCTCTAAAAGGGAAAAATACTGTAGACGTTTGCCTCAAGTGTGACCAGGTTTTAGCTTCATTTTTATAGACTTAAAGAAATGCAGGGGTCTGGGGCAACATACACAGCCTCTTCAGAGCAAACCCTTTCTGTTTAGAACCTGTAGAAACTGTAAGTCAACAGTATAAACATCTATGCTCGTGAAGGTACAGAAAGGCCGTGCAGTGAGGGAGTGGGGGCACTAACGAAGGTGTGGGGAGGGGACCAGGAAGATGAAAGTGCAGCCAGTTTAGCAGGAAAGCTTGACTGTCATCACTGATAGATTTATATTGGTGGTTACATCTTCCAGTCATGTCCATTTACTTTCTTTCAGCCCTTTATCTCCCTGCCTGAAGTTTCTCAGTTTCAGGACTTATACTCACCAAAGAACTTTCTTTTCTCCTCTGTATCTCTGAGCAGGGATATCTCCTAAGCGAAGGCAGAGTGACACTACAAGTGGGAAGCTTTGGCAGATAACCATTTCAGTGTTCATTTCTCCTTCCTCAGTGATGCGTGGGCAGATGTTTCTGGGCATCCACGCAAAAAATGCATGTAGGGCCAAACCACAAACAGCTGTACCAGCTGGCCATTGCTTTTTGTTAAAATAGAAACACTGTCTCTGGGTTCAAGTAGACACCTGCTTTTCCTCCATCATGCCAGGTATTTGGGTTTGGTTCTGTGGTTTTTGGTGCTCAGAGCCTCCTGCCAAGAGCTGTAACTAATAAAGCAGATCCATTTGGTGACAAGCTACAAGATATTCCAAAATAAAATCGCCCCAATTCTGCAATGCTGGAACTGTCATTGGTTTAAAAGGTATATCAACCAAACCATACAAATGTGAAAAGTATATCGATGAGGGGATATGATAAACTTGTTTTAGATAACAAAACTGCCTCACCTGGGTGAATTTCGAGGTGACTCAATTTCAGCCCCTGGGTGATGGCCACTCTACCATGTGTCTGCTTCTGAGGTTCTGGCTTGCTTTTGCTGGCCAGAACTTTTACAGGCATCTCCTTGGGGTGTTGGGGAGCTAGATGAGATGGCTAAGACCTTAAACCACAGACCTAGCTTGGAGCTACTGCTCTGCAGAAGTTCTGGAAGCCTTATTGTTTGAACAGTGCTCAAAGCTATTTCTGCCTTGGAAGCTGACCTTTCAATCAGAAGGTTTTTGTCACAATACCAGCAATATCTGCAGTGTGAATAAAATAGGATTCTGCTTGCTAATAAGCTTTCTTCTATTCGATCTTAGTTGGAGAGACTATGCGTCTCTTAGGGTGTGTGTGTGTGTGTCTGTAAATTTTCTCTGATGACAACCTTTTGTTTTAAAGATTGAAAATATGCAATGCCCATTTCCCCGCCTTGTCTTTACTTTTTCTTTTTTTTTTGTTAACACCTATTTCTTATCCCTAAAAACCAAAGAAGAACTTTAAATTTGTTTCATTAACGTCATCTCTCTGCTCCTGATAAGACCTAGGGTGAAAAACACAATAAGCAGACCCTATCACACTGTTGTAATTTGGTCAACCACTCGGGTACTATCAATATCCACCATTTCTACACACTCAATTTCCTCCCGGTTTTCAGGGTTTTTCTTCTCTTTCCTTTTTTTCTTAGAGGGTGGCAAGAAAGTCAGTATCACAGGTAAAATGGCAAAGCAGTGAAAGAAGGTGACAAATGCTATTAAAAACAAGCACCTGAACAGTGTACAGGTCAGATTTGAAGGCACAGCTGCAAGAGGAATCAGGCCAACAAGATAGCAGAGGTAACTCTGTAAAATAGCTACCCCATGCACTTCCAGGGCATTTTTTACCCATTTAGTTCTCGTGAAATCCTTGCCCAGAACAAAGGTGGATAAGAGTGGAGCACAGTTGTCAATTGTGTAGTTAATTCCATAAATTAAGCATAGCACAGAAATGCAGTCCAGTTCTACTTTCCATAATGTCATGAAACCTATAACTCCAAACTCCACGGACACGACCGTTAGAGTGAGCCAGACATTAATCAGAGAATCTGCCACCAGGAATGCCGAGAAGAAGAGCAGGAACAAAGCACTGATGCAGGAGTTGTGCAGGGGAGCTCCCAGAGAGGAGGCGTATCGATCCATGTACACGAAGGATGGGTTGAAGACGATAAACTTCACCTTGGAGGTGACAGAAAGTCTCCTCAGGGTCTCCAGGAGATCGTAGAGTTCTTCTCTGTTTGTTTCCATGGTCTTGGCCACCAAAAACATTCTGGAGGCCACTACGTCAACCTCATCATTGTACTTTTTAGAGAAGATGATGTCCTCCTGAAAATGTGAAAACTGGGGGGCTTTCAGGAAGGAATTCCTCAACATGTCTGTGAAATTTTTCTTAGGCAAGCCAGTGGACACGTTGAGTTTCCGAAGGTAATTTAAATAGCTCTCAAACCAGGATATTCGCACAAACCCCTTGGTGTATTCTAGCACGTCTTCTTGGACACTAGTGTTCCAATATTCTATGGACTCGTATATGTAAAACCCAATCACCGGACTGTAGTTGCTAAAGTACTTTTGCTGGGCAGTAGTGTACTCAATGGTTTGCGTCGCAGTTGCTACGATGTTACTAAGGTCTGACCCTTCACTGACCTGCAGATAGCCCATTAAGGCAAAGGAAATATAAATAAGGTAAAAGAGAACTACAAAAGGCTTGACATAGGTGTTGGTTATCCAGTCACAGTAATAGCGTTTGAGGAAACATACCAATAGGTGACTCTCGTAAGTGTTCGCTTCCTCGCCGTCAGTCGTGTCCTCGCTGAATCTGGCTGTCAGGAGAAACCTGTACCATGCCGGCTTCTCCTGCAGTGCCTCAGGCTTTGGGACTTTCCTACAGAAGATACTATGCTGGTAATTGTTTTCTATGTAGCCAGTGAATACCAGGCTGGAACCGTAAAACGAGAGTACATAGAGGTAGTTGAAGAAGATTGCAATACAGGAATTGCAGCAGAAAATTCTGGCTGCCTCAATGTTCGTGAAAGGGCTGGCCCCTATGCCAAAGGTGACCAGGTACATGGCAGTGGTGAGAGAAAAGGAGAGCATGGAGTCTGCATAGACTTCTGCAGTTCTCTCTTTCACGTGTTGGTCTTCTCTAGTTTTCCTCCAGGAGGATAACATTTCAAAGGTCCCATATAATCCATGACCTGAGGAGGCAGAAAAAGACCAGATCAAAAAGTTAAAAGACCCATCTCTATAAAGAGGGGAACCAGCCTGGTCCTGGGGAACTCTGAGGTCAAAGGAAACAGCCAGTCCTAGTGGTGACAGGTGACAGGTGAATGTCAGTGATTTCTCCTTTGGAGAGAGGGAGACTCCTGTTTCAGTGAATCATAAATGTTAATGGACAGAGGGCAGATAGAGGAGCTAAGATCTTCATGCTTCCTGCTGCCTTACAAAAACTACGTGGACTTTTGCCTCTAGAAACCTGAGTAGACTTGTGCCTGTGTTTCTTGGGGATATTTATACACATTGAGAGTTTAGGGTTGTGGACGCAGTTTGCAGAATATTTGTTTGCCTTGGTTGTGGACCACTCCAGAGAGGATGCCTGGCTCCTCATCATTTTGTTTGTCATCCCCACAAGTCTGGCCTGAGGTCAGCACAGAGGAAGGCAGTGGGCAGAGGGTTCAAGTTAATGTCTCATCACCTCATTTAAGTTTGGCCAAGTAGAGGGCTTTAGGGAGAAAAAAAGCACTATATTTAATTTGAGCCTTGACAGGAACCTAAATCACAGCCTCTTTTTTTTTTTCTTCTTCTTCCCCAAGTATCAGTGCAGAAAGCAATAAATCTGAGAAACAGAGGGAAGCAAAATAAGTAGGAACAAGTTTGAGTGAACAGGAAGGATGGAAGGAGGAACAAGATTCATGTGAACTCTCCCTGCAGTGGATAAAAATTAAAACTCAGAACGAAGGTTTAGGGCTTGTCTTTTGTCTTCAGGGATCTGTTGGACCAGTTTGGGTTGTTCATCAATGACGTATCAAGCAGGCAGTGACTCTGCTGGCTTCTTTGCACTATTTTGCATTGGTCTCTGAGGGACAGAGCCAGACCAGTAACCTCTCTCCCAAGCTCCTTAGTGCCTTTGCCTCCTTGGCTAGTGTGCCAGTAATGCGGAAAGAGCAGAGGTACAGTATAGTTGCTCATGTTCTAACTTGATGCTAGTGCCTGAGACCAGATCTTGCTTAACTTCTCACACCTCACCTGGATGGAGCCAAACACTTCCTGGATGGGCCTCCCTGGGATTCCAGGCCACTCAGCGTTGAAAAGCACCCTGCAGACTGACCTGTTGGTGGCTTTCAATCACCCTTGTCTTGGCACTGGGATCAGCAGATCTCATTTTCTGCTTCTATGCCTTGGCATAGTCAATCCCATTATGGAGGATAATGAAATCTGTACCCTGTGGTACAATAGTCTTGTTTTTAAAGAGGAACTTAAAATCTCTAGCCAAGCGTAATGCTGAGTAAAGTGAGTCACTGTTCTCTTGTGTGTACACTAACTGAGCGCTCGTCTTCCCTCGTGCCCAGGCTGGTATTTATATACTTATTGTGAAGTCTTGGCCTTGAACTTGAATGCCCATTTCATAGTCATGATACAGGCCTGTTTCCTCAGAGGGATTTGGCATTTATCTTAATTTACTAGGCATCGTTTTATAGCCACTTTTAGAGGTCAGGTCAAAACTGTCAATTTGATCACTAGCACTGTGGCCCTTATTAAATTGGAGGCACCTAAACTCCCTAGACATGAACTAAGAAGTGCACTTGTTGACTGGCATCCTGTTGTAATTATGTTTTCGATAGTTAACGTCTAGTCTTAGGAAGGAAAACTATTTATTAAATCTGTTTCCACTGCGTTCTCAGGAAGGATTGACCCCTTGATGATGAGGGTAAAAACAGTACCTCCGAGGCATCTGCACCCGGGGGAAACCATTTCATCTGGGGTCATGTAGAATAAGTTCTGGTGGGCAAAACACATTTTAGAGTTTCACTAAAAATGGCAAATGGAGTTTTATAATAGCATTTTCTTGCTAGAAACAAAAAAAATTTTATAACAGGGTTTTAAAGTTGACTCATTAAATATGGTAAGAAAATAAAGATGCATATAGCAGGATTAGAATTAGTCATATAGTAGGATTTAAATTAAATCTGTTTGCAGTCCTTTTTAAAAATTGCTGTGATGTTTTATAATGACATTATCTAACCCTGACTCTTATTGGAAAATACAGTAAGAATCCATTTCTTACCTTGGTGTTGAATGATCTTAGAAGCTACTTGAGAAGAGGAATTTGAATTAACAGAGCTATTAGGTGAAAAGGGTAAGGACTGAGGGTCCAGAATGAAAATAATCGAAGTCAAGGAAAGGTGGAAGTAGGCTGTTAGCTTGTCTCTTGAGTTCTGTTGCTGCATTTTAAATGCCTTGTCCTTCTATAGTTGGATCATTTTTATTGAGTCCTGATTCTTTTTTGCACATCACATGTTCTTGGTTCTGGGGGGAATTCCAGAAAGGATTCTCATATTATTCATAGGGGCTTTTGGAAACTATGCGTCTTCTCCGTTCCTCTTGCTGCAGGGGCACGCATGCAGACACTCACAAAGGCCAGGAGAGGAGGCCCTGAGGAAGAACCTGTTTTAATTGATCACTCAGCGTTTGTTGCTAGTCATTGTTGGCCTTGCCTGCCAAGGCCCCCACCCTTATTCTTGATAAGCCAGATTCTTGTTTCTCCAGCCACCCTACTGGAGCAGATGCCTACACTCTGACCCCCAAATTGCAGTTGTGCACTGACTTCAGAGAGCTCTTTGGATTTCAGGGGCAACTGCTGACCCCATAACTGGGCCTCCTCACTGAAGCTCAGTCAAGGGGGGGAGGAATAAGTGCCAGCGGAGCCACGGGTGCTGCCCAGGGACGAGCAGCCTGGGGCGCCTCGCCGGCACCAGCCCTGATTCACAGCCGAGTATTTATGTTGAAGAGGTTGGTCTGTTACCCTCAAGAAGAGCTGAACTGTGGGGCCCCTGTTTCCAGGCCTGGCTGGAGGGGAGACATGTCCCAAGAGCCCAAGGACACAAGTAATGCCCTGCTCCTTGAGAATGTCTGCTCTGCCCATAATCACAGCTGAATTCCCTTTGGTTTTGGCCTTCAAGGGTGTTCTTTTAAACGCAGCCCCCTCTGGGATAGTGTGTCTGCTGAAGCAGCGTCCCTTCGCTCTGGGCTGTGGGACGGAGAATGGCGATGGGGAGGGTGCGCAGAGGAATCACAGGGAGGAGGATTTCACAGGGACTGACTCCGCCACAGTTTTCCTTCTAGCCAGCCCTGGTCTTATCTCTTACCTACTTCAGAAACTGGGCCACTGCAAACCAAGGAAAGGTAGGGAAGAAAGATTTCGGTCAGTTCTGTTCTTCACTTTCCTCTCTCAGCAGCTACCTCCCTTCCTTATTGTCCCCACCATCCATTGCTCTCTTAACCTTGGGGCTGGGGTCCAGCCAGCAGGACTCAGGCTACCTCTTACAGATGTAGGCAACAGATAAATACTGCTTGTGGATTGACCATACCTTTCAGAGGTTTGCCTATTGTTTGCTTCCATTTTAAAAATGTGCTTTAAAAGCAAAGGTGTTGCTGTCTGCTTTGTACTCTAGTTTTTAAATTTTCTCCATGAAGTCGGAACACAATAAGTGTCTCTATTAAATCTGACCAAGGGGACTGTATCATTGGCAGAAAGCATCACTTTGGCAGGGGACCGTTTTCCATTTCCAACGTTCCAAGCCTGTTCAAGAGGACACCCTGGTAGCGGGGCTCACGTGGGGAGCTATGTAAACATGAAATTCCAAACAGAAAGAGCCTTTGGTGACAAGAGGCCCTGCACATAATGGGAGCCTGGGCTCATTAACAGAGGGGCAGCTCCAAGACCTGGGGCAGCCCAAGACTAGAAGTAAAAGACTGTGTCGTGGTGAACATGCCAGGAACTGACCAACATTCCCAGGCGGTCCGTCTCTTACAGCCACAGTATTTAAGGCTGAAGAGGTGCCAGAGGGAATTGTTAAACAACACATACTGATTCTACCAACTTCAGAAGATAAAGACGCTTTTAAAGTATTCACTTGTCTTTTAAAAGCACATTCAAAATATTTGTTTCTGTTATTGGCTCATTGCATGTCTGTATAGTTACATGCATATGAGCATGTACATGTCAGCATGTGTCAGGACACACACACACACAGGCCCCAAGTTCTAATTGTTCCTGAGTGACTGCTCGGAGGCGGTGTGGGCTGTGAGCAGGGCCTGGGAATAAGGACAGTAGAGCTCTTCACCGCTGTTCAGATACACTTTGTACCAGGAGTACAATTTAAATTTTATTAGCAGTATACTTTGGGATTGTCATCCAGTAAAATCAAATATTAAAGGATTTAGGCTAATAATTTTTCTTCTTTTCTAAAGAATTTTATATCTTTATGTGCAGTTAACTTTCAGGCTTTGGAGCCAATGAAGGGAAAAGGCAGCACAGATGATAAATGACACTAATGGTGGAAAAACCTCAACTGGCTAATCCTCCAGTCACCTAGGGTGAGTCTCAGGATCACTCAGAGATTCAAACTCACTCTCACCCAGACTCTTTCCTGGGGCCTGATCAAAGCCTTCAAGGGTTGTTTATAATTCACTAAGGCAGGAGTCCACAAATGAATAGTTGAGAGTTAACTTAACTCTATCCAGTAGATACACTTCTGGAAGGTTGTTCATCAAGTCAATCATATTTTAAATGTGTTTAATGGTTTTGCTATCAGAGGCAGTCTGGGTGATTCGTTTATTTTTTGGTCAATGAATCACAGACAAATCGATCTACTTTGAACCTCTGGATTTTGGAAGGCAAATTTTTCTTAAAGATTCCTGCCCAGATTCTCCTGCCTGCCACAGAACAGAGGCTAATGCCTTTGGGTACACCTCACATTTTAGTCCTTTAATACTAGCAGGATTTCCTCATCCTGAGTTCTGAAAAGTAAGGAATACCTGTGAAAAGGAGGAGGTGAGATGGGATGGCTTGCTGATGAATGATCTTACAGTTTCAATGTGAAAACATTTAATATCAGGAGAAAGTGGAGCCATTTATAGCATGCCTGGGCAGTGCCAGATTTCATATACGAAAGTGAAATTACTACATTCTTCTAGAAAATCCATGGAGTATAATGAATGCATGAGCAAAATCTGCATAAAACATATTTTATTCTTAGATGAGCTTCGCTAAGTAGCTCCTGTTTATAAAAAGCTTTTCTTTCAATGTCGTCCACATAAATTGATGATTTTTGTTTTTTGGAGAAGAAATTTAAAGTGTGTATATGTCTGGGTTCAGTAACATCTGTTTTCTGGGAGAAGTTCATTAATTGGGTTACATTTACACTTTGCCTGTTATAAACATTTACTTTCTATGCTGAATTGTTTGGTTTATCACAGCCTGTTTTGTCTCACAGTTAAGAGTGAGAGTAAAGATGTACTCTGCTTAAGTTAAGACGGATGCTCACATCAGGGCGAGTACACACATCTTATTCTTTCTACCAGAGACGTGTCATGTTTTGGTAATTCTGATCCCAGCACTGGGTTTTAATCTGAGAAATGATTTTCCTTCACTAGAGAGCTGCAAGTAATAGTCCAGGAAATAAATTTGCTAACAGCTCTTCCTTGTTTAAAGGTATTTAGATACCATATGTATGTGTACTATATAAAATCAATGTGTACAACTATGGCCTGTAGTATATGCTGTGGTCATTCTGTAGTATCTTTTCATATAGAAGATATGTAATTTATAAATATATGTATATATGTCATATCCTATTCAAACACATTTCACATATTCACATATAAGATATGTGAATTTCTATTATCTATATACTATATATAGAGAGAAATGTATAGTACTTACATTCAAACATTCAAACAATATATGGTACATATGTTACAAACACATAAAATATATGTACAACATTAACTTACTGCATAATATATCATATTACATATTACATATGATATATAGGTAATGTGATATGTAGTATACATTATGCACCCAGATTATGCACACACACACACAAAATGAATAGTAGGTTGATATGAAATTTATTTCAGTGGTGAGGAAGAATGATGTTAGTGCTGCTACACCAGTCAATGCAGAGAAGGAGCTAGAATCTGTCTCTTAGGTTCCATCTACATTTTGGTTCTTGGCTGCTGAAGTAGCCTAGGTGAAGTGTGCAGGGTTTCCTTGATAATAACTATGAATCTGCTTGCATTGTGAGCTCCTGTAGACCCACCTGGTCAACACTACCCAGCCCCAGCAGTGACTTTGTGAGATCCTAATCCAAATGCAACAACAAACGTGGTGTTTTGCCTCATGGTTTGTTGTTGTTGTTGTTGTTGTTGTTGTTGTTGTTGTTTTTAAGCAGCTCAGTGACCTGATGCTACTTCTTGCCGCCTGACTTTCATGGAATCTACCACTCCCCTATTCCCTAGACTAGTTGGCTAGACCACCCAGAGGATACCCAGGAGACCTGGGTCAGAGACAAAGCACCCTTGCACTCCTCTGCCTAATGAGCTATGCCCTTCTGGACCTGTGCTCCTAGTCCCTCCTTGTCTTCTTTTATGGTTAAGAATAGAACAATAAAACGGATTTGTACCATCCCCTCAAACCTATTTCTCCCCACCCTCCCTTACTGTACTATGACTGGTAGAGCATAAGAATAAAAAGTGAGAACTACCCACAAAACTCGTTTACACAATCTTCTTGTAAATTAGTCCCACGATGACCATAGGCCATTACAAAAAAAAAATATTCAGGAGAAAACTTTGAAAATATTGTATGGAGTTACTCTCTTATTTTAAATCAGATGTAAATAAAAAGGGGAACAGAACCTCTATTAATCAAATTTCTCCTAGAAACTACTGAACCTATTCATGATTTATATCTAAGCAGAGTATTTCCACAGCATTCTAACATACTTCAACTCCATCATATAGATTGTTGTATTGCTGCAAATAATCAACTTCTACAATAATGTCTTAGGTTGAACCATAAGAAATGACCACTTTTATAGTTCAGAGATGGTCAGATACTGGTACCAGTTTTGTAGGTCAAAAATGGTTGTATCTGAGCAGTTTTGTATAGTTTGAAGTTTATTATCATCTGGCTGATTTTCCCCCCCATTTTTCTCAGGACTTTAGAAATAAAAATACACAAGAATACTCAACAGGAAGGCAAAACTTTTCAGGGTTGCCTAAGTTTAGAGCAAAAAATAATTAAGAGCTCCAGTTTCTCAGTTAGAACTAAATTTCTCGCACACAAACTTTTACCTCTGTATAAGCCTGAGCTCTGTATACGTCAGAGTCCAGGTGGCAGCAAATGAGAATGAATTCTTGGAGAACTGAACCCAATCTTCTGGTTTCTACTAAATACAGATCATCTTAGAATATATGCCTGAAAGAGGCCAGACATGCCTGAAAGAGGCCAGATATCCCTGCTGTGTTTTATTCTCCACCTAACACTTACATCCTTTCTTCTTTTCCCATCCTTGAATTGGAATGGCCTGGCTGGATGATTTAGAAGGAAGAAGGCACCCTAGATCTGACATTTGACCTTCTCAAAGTCCCAAACATTTGAAAGGGCTTGAAGAATATTTTTCTTGAAGAATTTTTTTGTCTCACTCGATCTTTGAGGCTCTTGTATCTTGATACATGTGAAGCAACCCTTATAAATAAGATAACCACATATAAACTAATATCCAAAATATCTTTCACCACAACTTCAATTCTCCCATTTTAGCTGAACAGAATGTACGTGAAGCAACAAACCTGCCAGATGAAGAAGGAAGAAAACCTTCCTTCTGTTCCCTTCTATATCCTCTCAACATTCCATTCCTTTCCTGATTTGTGTCTGATCAGCAAAGCTGTGGAAATATTAAGCCTGTAGGGAGAGCTTGCATATACAAAACCTATGCCAATTTCTTAAATCATACCCAACTGCAGGACAGCCTTGTAAATCCTCATCCTTTAAAGGAAATTCCAAAACAGATTAACATGTGTCAAATGTTTACAAACGGCAGTTGTACCTCAATACCTGGGATTAATATGGTTTGGGAAGAAAGGATATTACTTTATGCATAAGGGGTATGGATGAAATAAACTCCTCTCCAAATTATAATAACTAAAAAATGTCAATGAGCATTTAGGATACTGTGGACCTGTAAGAATCTCAGCTCTAAATAAAATGATCTGAGTCATATGGACAAGGGTTTTGGCAGAAGTGAGGTTGTCTAATATGCATGACACTGATTAAAAACATTCTAAATCCTGATGTATCTATGCTTACATCATTGCCAAAATGATTCATCTGTGTAGGATATATTCTTACTGCCAGAAATGTCACGTATCATCTTGGCTAGAAGCACACAGTCACATCCCATTATGGTGAACTCTCAGAGTTTATCCAAATTCTTTCCTATTCTGGAATTTTGTCAGGTTAATACTGCCTGACACACGTGGTCTTAAAATTTTCCATTCTAAATCTACTGCCATTTTGGCATTTGGCTGGATCTGGCCTTATGTGACCGGCAGCACACTGAGAATGTTTAGTTTGTTGAATTTTAAATCTATAATGTTTATCACATTATACACTGATTGTCGGCCAAGGAAATGTCTGGAAAGGAAAAAGAGGCTTTTTCTAAGACACTTTTCCTTCTAAATGAGGCCATATATTTAAAATTTTTTATTCAGTAGTATATTAATATAACAGAAAATCAAGCAATTTTGCTTAAATCTGCTTAGTTTAAGCATAGCCATTTTATGTTATAGACAGGCAGATTTAGAAACTGGACAAGCAGTTTATTGACTCATAGTGCAAAACCCTTAGCACCGCATTTCTTCTTGGTCATTTGAAATATTTATTGGCATTTTAGGACTGGTCATCAAAAATCCAGAATTAAACATTGGCTCTGGATGCAACATTTATGAACGTGCTCTGGCTTATATTTCATTTTACAGTCAAACTCTGAGAATGAAGAGTTTATCTGAGAAATACAGGAGGGCAGCCATCCTAAATCCAGACACTACTGGCTTTACGAGCATATTAAGCACCCATTACATGGTGCAAAGTATTTATTGCAAATGGGCCTTAGCTACTAAAACGCGCAGCTTTCTTTCATGTTGTGACTAAGTAATTTGAAATCTCTTTGAGCTGAAAATGTACAGAAAGGTTGCATACTGACTGTCAGCGGGGAAAACTGCGATCAAATCAATACATGTAACATTCCTCACAAATTACAAACGAGGGTGTATTGGGTACCTGCGGCGCTTGGTCTCTTTCACTACAAATGCCAGATTTTGCTGAACTGAATTCATGTCAAGTTCACTGATACTCGCTTTCTACGGAGTTGTGGCATTCCTCTTTCTGGATTTTTTTTTAAGATGCTATCTTTAAATTTTAAGTATTGTAATTTATTTTACTTAATAAAATTAAAGACGTTTTGAATATTTCCTTTCATTTTACTAATAGTGAAATAGATTTTTTTTAGTGAAATTCGTTTTAAGAAGTTTTGAGTATTACTATTTGGTTTTGCTTAAAAATGAATTTTAAGAAGCTCTAAATACTGTAATTTTATTTTACTTAATGCAGGTAGTTTTTAGAAAGTTTTAAATATTGTATCATTCTTTGAGCATACTGGGAACTACTCAGAGTGTCATAAAACCAGGAATGATAGTCCTTTTTCTAGCCCTAACAACCTTTTTCCTCACCTTGAGAACCTTACTGTCTCCCTTCAGTTTCCCACAAACCCTTATCCCTGTTTATCTTCCTCCCACAAAAACAATCACAACAAAAAACACTGTATTTTTAAAATGAAAAGCTAAAAACAACAACAGCAACAAAAAAATCCCAAACCACCCAAGCATGTGACTAATCATGAGCAAAACATCTTAATTTAAATCTTGACTCAAGCCTCTGTGGAAGCTACTAATCCCCAGTCGTTACTCACTCTTCAAGGAACCGCCCTGTATTCCACAGCCAACACACATCATCTGGGGTCTATTTTCAAGAGGCAAGTTATGCTGCCATCTTAACAGACTGCATTCAGGAGGAAATGCAGCAGCCCCTTTCTCTGTTGTGTTCAGCAGTGATGAGTAAACCGGTCTGGTAGATTCACAGCATGCTCAGTCTCCATGTAGTGCCCCACTTTTCCACAAATGCTCCTCGTATACGTTTATTGCCTGGGTCTAAATTCCCGCAGGCCACAGAGCATCGAGGGCACACGGCATTCTGCGGCCCTGCCGGCCCTGCATATTATCGCTCACCATCAGGCCTCTGAGATTTCCCGAGGATATTCTTTTCTGTTCTCCTACCCCCAAACAGGGCATAAGGCATACTAATGAACTCCACCAGAGTTACTTCTCAGCCAATGAGAAATGCCACTTCATTTGTCATGTCACTATCTGATTCCAAATGACATTTTAATTTTGCTAAAGTTAATTGATGAGAAGTTGCCAAAGAAAAGGGGGAAAGCTAACTGTTGGAATCCTTGGCCCACGAGAACCCTGCCATCCAGCTTGCTGGGCATGCCATCTTCAATACCAGATGGGCAGAGTGACTGATACTCTATCATGATGACTCTGGCTTTATTTTGAACATTATCTCTATGAGCAAATTCCTGCAGCCCCCCCCCAAGAGAATATAGTAGAATTCTCAAACCATCATTTTAAAACATTCTCTTGAGTTCAGATAAGGATGGGGAATAGTTACCTTCCTGTTAATGTCTCACTTGTTGCCTTCAAAGTTCTTGCCCGTTTATCATATGCGTGATGTTCACATCGACTCTGTCCATCGAGTAGGGAAACTGAGGGTAGTGAACACTGTCAGAGTCCAACCCGTGTGCCCTCCCATTCCCCATTCTTGAGCTCATGGAAGGCTTCTTACTCCAAACACTGGTAACCTGAGGGGTTTTCCAGATGCAGAAATGCGCCCTGTCTTCCCTGGGAAGTGCTGGGGAACTCATGACCCTGGGGAGAGCCCTCAGTGACTCATACACCAGGTTTCTGATACAGAGTGCAGCTTCCAGCTTCCTCACCCCTCAAGGAGACCTCTGAGGTCTCTCAAAGGTCCCCAGTGGGACTGAGCTCCAGGTGCCCACAGTAGTAACCTGCTTGTTAACATACCCTGAATCGTCTTCCTTCCTGGTCCCTTGTCCTCACTCCCATACTGGGGCTTCCTGGGCTTACCTCCCAAACAAACCACTTGTAGCTAAATCCTTGTCTTCTGGGGAAGCCCAGTCTAAGACCCTGCGGCACAGAGAAGATTACTGTCTGCTGAATACCACGCAGCTACTTAATGGAGAACCAGGACTAGAACCCAGGATTTTGGACTTCTGGCACATTTATCAGATAAAGTTGCTTCTTGCCAACCACCAGCATCTTATAGAATTGGTCCCAGGGCTTCTGGGCAAAAGAAAGATGCTATAAATGAAACAAAGTTGTTAGACGGCTACTCCTTGGCTTTTAGGAACCCAGTCACCACCAGCAGCAGGAGGAAACAGAAAAAAAGAAGGATAGTAATTACCTAGCATGACGAAAGGGACTCCCAGGAAGGTGGAATTGTATTTCCCACCGGTAAGGTTGATGATTCCGGCCGCAGTGAGAGTGGCCAGGCTTATGGTCACCAACCCGAGCAGACCCAGCCAGGGCTTGCTGCGGACGCAGTCCTGCATAGAGCAGCAGAGGATGGCCATGGTGACCACCAGGATCAGGCTGGTGACCAGGTAACGTTCCGATACGCGGCTGGTCTTCTGGAAATCTTCCCTCAGGGACGAGGACGTGTAAGGGTACATTTTGACTTTGCTGTTGGATTTCTGGAATAGTCGGACGGTGTCACAGAAGCTGGACTCCCACCTCTCAGCCACCATGTCATTGAGACTGTTGATTGACTGCAGGTAGTAGGTGAGCTGGACGGCCTCTGCGGATTTCACCCGGTCCTTGCTGTGCACAGTGACACCTCCAAGCTGGTGCCCGTTGTACACTGCCCTCCCGTCCTTTAAGTGAGTGATTGGGTATGTGATAGCAAAATTGGTCCGGTTGGTAGCCCGAGCATTCTTTAGCTCTTCCAGAACATGCACTATGTCATCCACGATGCAAGTCTTATCGTTATTCAGGATACATATGTGGGCGAACGTGTAATTAAAACCAGGCCTCGGAACCTGGATCCTGGTCACAGCAGCATGCAACTAGGGGGAAAAAAGTGAGAGTAAGCATTTATTACCAAAAATAAGACATTAATAAGTGTCATTAGCTCTGTGGATTCCAATGTCTATTTTCTTTTTTTGGCTGGGGTGGGTGGGAGAAGGGAGTCACTCATGCTGTCTCTAAGCAAGAGTTCAAATTAAATGTCATAACCTTACATCAGAAATGAGTAGTCAGGATGTAAAACACACATTTGACCAGTGGTCCTCACAGTGTGCTCCCTGACCCAGTGGCATCAGCACAAGCTGGGAGCTTGCCAGAAATGAAAATCCTCAGGGCCCCCGCCTCAGACCTGGTAAGTCACAGTCTCTGGGACGGGGGCCTAGGAATGTGGGTTTTCACAAGCCTCCAGGGGATTCTGATGCAGCAAGAGTTTGAGAAGCACCAGCATTATTTCTCCATGTTGTGTTCTTTGTGACTCAGTCGATCTATAAATATCTGAAAATCTTATATAGGTCCGCCATTCAGTCTCCCCCGGAAACGGTGATGTCCAAAGTGAACTACGATGCAATTCCAAGTGCAGAGGTCCTCTGCAGGCCCATCCCTGGCTGCAGATTTTTAGGGCAGAGAAGTGATTTCTCCATTCAGTTCAGTCACTCTGTGACATAGAAGACAAGGGGTTGACTTTGAGGGCCCCCGACTTCTCTCGATTTCCTCCTTTGCTTCTCTGGGAAGGGAGCTGTAACTTCAGGGGCTTGGCTGAGATACAGGGGAATCACACTCAAGGAGCCCAGTAGGATTTACTCTGTACACCTTGCCCTGAATCAGATTTGCCATGCCTAGTTCTGAGTGCCTGTGATTCAAGCGCACAGGGGAACACAGATACCCATTTAATAGCCCCTACTATATGCCAGGCACAGTTAGGCCCTTTATACATATGAATTCATTTAATCCTTGCAAGAAATTCTGAAGAAAGTACAAGCACTAGCTTCATTTAACAGACAAGGAAACTGAGACAGAGAAGCCAAGTCACTTGTCCAAGATCACGCATATAGTAAGAGAGAGCTGGGCCATCCCAGGTGGTCTGGCTCTGGAAACTGGGCTCCTAGCTCCTCACCATACACCTGTGGGTTGGCGATGCCAGGCACTGGATGAAGGTCCTTCTTTAGTCTAGCAATCTTGAATTTATGCTTTCACTGCCCACCTGTAAAAGTTACAAGTGCTCAAGTTCAGACATGTAGGGGTATGTGTCATCTACAGTGTAAGGTGAGAAGATAAGGCCTTCTCACTGTGAAATGAGGCCAGTTTGCCAAACGATGCCAGTGGTAGACGTGGAGTTGAGTGTTAAGGAAATGAGTGCATCTAGGACCGTGCCTGGCACCAGGTGGGCTCTGCCAAGAGCGGAGCTAGCCGCTGTTACATATCTGCTGAACGGAGAAGCGCATTTCATACATAAGGGGGATAAAAGCCTCACATCTGGAGTTGCTGTGCTGTGGCTATTCCATTATAACTCATAACCTTCTGAGCGTCTCCATGATCCTGGGAGATTTTTCTCTGAAATCTGCGGTAGATGGATTATTTGCTAAGACATTTTGCTGTGCAGGATGAGTGGGGTATTTATTAAGGTTTCTGAAAATGTCTGAGGGGCACCAGCTGTCAAAGTCCTTTAGTTTGCACAGAGCATGAATTGTTAATCCTAATTCTCAGTGCCTCTTCCCTCACATCTCTGCATGGGCACCAATGCTCATGTTCAGGAAACACTTCCTTGTATGACACCTGGCTGAAATATTTTGAGTTCTACACACACACACACACCCCACACACCCACACACACACAACACACACACACACCCATACCCACACCCCCTACCCTCACACACTCGATCTCCCAGAGATACCTAGGAGACTATTTTCACAAAGCTCTCACCATATGCTAAATTTTTGTGTTGATGCTTTGGGTTTGATGATGAGTAGAATGTCTTTAATGGCTTTAAGCTCTGAGAGTGTGTTTTCATCCATTCTTCTCTAGGCTTGGCCCAGTGAATTTTGATTAAAAGAACTCCTAAATATAAAAACATTTCCAAAATATGAAAGGTTACTTTGGAGGAGAGAAGAACCAAGAGGAATTTAAAGACAAGAGAGGGTTTTGATACGAGTTAAAAGAAAGACTTTGGGGGAAAGATCCAGAATAGGCTAGAAAAGGAGTGGTATTGAAAGCATGCATATGTGTAATATTTAGTGCATTGTTTGTTCCCATGAACAGTCTAATAAATCTCCCTTAGAGTGATTACTAAATATGTCAAGAGAAAAAGATTGCCAAATAAGATGGTGTTAAGCCACAGGGCTGAACCCAATTATAGCAAGGGGATATTTTCCATCCATTCTCTAAGGCGACCGTGCTGTGCTGGGTGGGGAGTTGTAAACTATTTAGTGATCTGCCAACTCTGCAGATCTACTGCTGTGACCCCTGGGACCACAGACCAAAGAAAGCAGACACTGTGTTAACCTCTGGGCCACAAGATCATAGGAGGGAGACTTGGAAAATGAGAACCTTACTGAAATTTGGGAGGGAAGGTTTCTTAACTCTCAGGACCAGAGCTGCTGGGAGATTAATCTGCTTTGAATTTCCGAAGGAAAGGTGGGTAGAACGTGTGTCAGTCTTGCTTCTGAATGGCAGGGAGATGCTGAGTGACAAAGCAGCCAGAGAGGGGGTGTGTTGGCTGAGGCCACCCACCTGGCAGGGGGAACCTGTGGGATTCTACTGTGGGATAAGAGGGGAGAGGATAATAAGAGGCATGGGAATGGAGAATTGAGAGTCCCTTCTGTGACGTCTGGAACTGCTCTGTTCTGACTTTTGGGTCTTACACCTACACATCACACACACATACAGTCTACCCTTGGCTGTCCACGGAGCCACGGGCAGACACACTGTACCTGCTACTTGGACATCTACCTGTATAAAGTTTTAGAATGCCTTGACTTACATCCCGAAAGGAGCCCGCTTTGGACAGCAGAGACACTAGTAGGTGTTCTTAGATTGTATTCACAGAGGGAAACAGAAGCCAGAGATCCAAGCTATGCTTTTTTTTATTTGCTTTATACTTATTTTTAATTTTAATTTCTGCACTAAAAAAGAAAAGGAAGGTAAAAATGACGACAAGTTAGTTTACAGTGACTTCATCTTTGCTTGTACATTAATCTTTGCTCTTGAGGGCAGAAGGGGAAAAGAAAGACAGGAAAACATCAAAGCATGATAGTTAAATGGTGACCGAGACACCTCAGTCCACAGAATGGACAATCTCAATTCACATAAGCTTATTATTAGTCAGAGACCCTCAGAAAAGAAAAGGAGGGTAACAGGACACAAAGTAATAGTCCTGACCCTTCATATAGTCTGAATCTGTCATGGGAATCAACATAGCATCCATGTTTCTATGCCTATGTATAGAGTTTGGATTACTCACTCAACATACATTCAATAAGTACTCACCAAATCTACTGCATTGTCAATAATAGGGTAATTTCCCTGAATTTAGGGTACTCACACTTACACATGGAAAATCACAAAGGAGATACAACACCCAAACAAAGGGAAGAACCTAACAATACACAACACCGAGCGCTCTGTCATAATCAAGCCTAATTTGGTGTCAGTCTCGATCACAGTATGTTTATTGTTACTGTATTTGCTGTCAAAGAGGCCAGACTGAATGTTGAGATTGAGATTCATTCTAAGGCTCTGAACATACTGTTTAAATTGTTAGACTCTTTTCTTTCATCACCCCTCAGGTTAAGAATGATGATAGTAATAGTAACTAGTCTGCTAAGTACTTTCTATACAGTTTAAAAAATTTATTCAGTACAAGTTTCTATGGAAATGGTTAAATCAGTATTCCCACTTTATAGCTGAAGCAAAAGACCAGGACGACTTCAGAACTGTAGTGAGGATGAAGAGGAAGTGGGAAAGGAGGAAGAATTGTCAGGCCACCTGGTTCAAATGACCAGCCTTGGTGTGACTGGCCTCTGCTGCTTAGGTAGGAGTGTCAGAGACCCTGGGAATGTCAACTCTGCTTCTTAAGGGCTCAGGTTTTTCAGTAAAAAAGGAGGTTGGTCTAGCTAATCTTTACGGACAGACCATTTGGTTCTAACATGACATAATTCTAAGATGAGTGACAGCCACAAAGTATACAATCAGATCCTGTGTGAGAGAAAGTTAACTTCATAAATATCAATTTGAGATTTATTACAGCGGCTTGAAGTACGCTTTTCCAACACATTGAAGTTCTTTTTAGGTCAGTGACAGATCCGATAGTAGATGAAACCCAGAAAGAAAACCACAGGGTAGAGAAAGTAGGTTTACCGGGGAAAAAAAAAAGATTTCCTTCTCTGAGTGATTTCCCGTTCTGGGGAGGCACTGGCTCTTCTAATCCCCTTCTGCCGGAGCCTGGGACAAAGCCAGTGTGGGCTGCTGGTCACGACGGGCCAGAGTCTAATTTCCTCTCTGCCTCTCCTTGGCACACTCAGATCTTCCTCAGAAGACAGCAGGGGCACCTTGTAGAGGAGAGTACAGAAGGGATCTGGGAGGAAGGAAGTGTCTGCTCCGGCGTGGTAATTAACATAGGAAAAATACCTGTGGGTTCAGAAGGTCTTTTACAGTCCCTTCCAGCTCTTTTTGTATTTGTTCCTTTTTGCAAACGGGGAGAGAGAAGGCAGGAAGACCACTCTTGACTGGCAGGGCAATTAACACCTCCAGCTGTCCCCCAGCAGCCTCAGCTGCCACGGGAGACTCAGAGGAGGTGGAGGTTCCCCGTTCCCAGGGGGAATCAGCCGGATGACACCACCGTTATCGGCTGCCTTCCTTTCCTTGTCTCACCTTCCCACTCCTTCCTCTGCGTCTCCCAAATTAGCTGTGCACATTAAAACAATTTAAAAAGGGAGGTTGTTGGTTTGCCTTTCTAACCTCTATCATTTGCCCCCAAATATTACCTTCAAATGGACACTAAACCCAAATTACTTAAAAAAATGCTTTCAAGGAATATCTGGTTTTCCCTCCCAATTGAAAGGTTTTCTTCACTGAATCCCTCCGCATTCCAGGTCTTGATCAGGGTCTACATTCTGCCACTTGACTGTAAATGGGTAGAAACCAACTGGCAGGGTATCCTCACCCAGGACACAAGAAAACACCTTCAAGTGGATGGATCTGGGCTCTGCAGTTCATCAGTTACGCAGGCTCCCCCGGTGTTAGGTTCTGTCTCTGCATGATCTCACTCTCACCCACTCTCTTTCCTCTTCTTTTAATAGAAATGCATTACATCAGAACATCAGTCGCAAGTTGGGGATTGTTACCATGATTCATTTGTAGTGCAGCCAAAAGCAAGTTAGTCATTCCTTAATAAGTGAACAGAAATATCATTCTGCCTTTGAAACATAACATGTTCGGAGGACACCAAATTTAAGCTGTGGATATAGCTAAACAAGTGACTATCTATTATCTATCCACATGCTTCGTCTGTACATGTGTGCCTAGTGTCCTGACAAACAGTTCCCTTTGTCAGTACTGTCGCACCACTGCAGGTCTGGGAAAGTGGAATGTTTCTGTTTTTCTCCTTGCTTTACCGGGGAGTAAACACTCTTATTGCGGGTGTTGACACTGAAAGCCCCACATTTATAATTCCCCAAACAGATTGTGTGTTTTTGTAGCCTTGACTGAAAAACCATTGCAGCTTTGGATTTTAGAAGGAAAAAAATAGTAATGATGAAGGAAAAGGCAACTGCATTATCTCATTGCAGCCTTTGCCTGATTTCCATGTTGGTCTAGATGAGAAAGAATGCAGTGAACCACAGGTCCGGTACTCTCTTTTTTCCCATAGTCTGAGAGAAAGTTTTACTTGCTCTTAATTACCAAAAAGAAAAAAAATTCCTTGATTTGAAGACCCCTGGAAATCTGTAAAGTTAAACTTTCTGATTAGAGTGATTATTTTTGAATCTTGCTGTCCTCACTTGACTTTCATGGTCAAGCTTAAACTCTGCTTGAGCAAGTTTGTGGGTCATGAGTTGTGCTGGCTAACTCTACGAGAACAGGATGCTCTCAGAAATGGGAGAATGTTAAAGCTCATTGGCTAAGGCAAAGAGAAGTCCCAAGGAGCCAAATGCCTGGGGAACTGGCAACAGCCATTTTAAGATTTGGTCAGGAGACCACAAATAACTCTGCAAGGGACAGAAAAAAAAAAAGGATCCCAAGGACATCTAGGTCTGGAGAAAAACCATGGATCTGAGTGGGAAAAGCACTGGATCACAAGTCAGAAGACTTCGAGTCCTGGTTGTGGGTCTTGCTGGCTACATGAGTCAGAGATAAATAAAAAATGAACCCTTGAAAACAAATATCATGCCACTTCCCTGCTCTAAATACCCCAGTGTTTCCCCATCGTGCTGAGAGCAAAAACCCAAGTCCTGACGGTAGCCAACAAGATGGTACATTGCCCTTGCTGCTCTCTCCGCATCCACGTCTCACCATGCCCTCGTCACACAGTCCGGCTTTCTCTGGATTTTGCCTGGAATGTTGTCCCTTCATACATCCTCACTTCCTTCATGTCCCTGCTCAAATGGAATCATCTTCCCTGACCTCATCCCCAATTAAAAAACTAGCTCCCTTGCCATCACCATCATCTTAACTGATTCTAAGTTTTTCATGGAGCCAATTATAATATGGCATTACATTCTATGTCTGTCTCTATTCTTTTGCCCCCACTAGAATCTGATGTGTTTTACTGTGCTGGAGTGCTTGTCTGTTTTGTCTGCTTCTACATCTCCATCACCCAGAACAGTTCCTAGAATTTATACTCAACAGTTACAGAGTAAACACGTGAATAAATCTCATGAGGGGATGGATTTTGGTCTGTCTCATGGGCATGATGAGGGCCAAATGAAGTGATGGATGTGTATGCATTTTGTAAACTCTAGAGGGCGACACGAAAGCAGTTATTGTACAGCAGGGAAGCATGGAGTGGTACCTTCTTTGGTTAGTGACTTACAGCTGTCCAGATGTCACCCTAGAACTGAGTCCCAATTCTCCTGGAACCCCTGATCTTTTCCAGGATTTGACAGCATCTTTAGTGGGAAGACATGGGTTGTGAGGTCAAAATGCTACCAGTTCAAACCCTGCCTCTGTGAGTTCTAGCTGTGGGACTGGAGCAGGCACAGTGGGGCCCTACCCCTGTCTCCTCACCACTTCGGTGCACACCAGCCCTCTTTCCAGCCTGATGTGGAATTACTGAGGCATTAACATACTGTCTCAATCCCAAGCGGCCTGGACTGATGACTGAAAACAGTTTGTGTAGAAATTGCCCAGCTCCCTTGTCCCCATAGTGAGAGGACTCTGCAGCATGCATGAGTTCCCCAGTGGGATTAGGCTCCAGCTGCCCACAGAGTAACTGGCTGGACAGTGTCCCCATAACTTACTTCTTCCCGTCCCTGCCTCATGTTGCCATTTTCTTACCTGTGCTTCCTGGAGTCGTCTTCCAAATATACTACTCACATCAGTTCCTTGACTCTGAATCAACTTTGGGGGGAACCAAAACTAAGACAGTTCCTTTAGGCTGTTTGTAACATGGGGATAAACCTGACCTTTAGGGTCATTATGAAGATCAAGTGTGATAACATATAAAAAGTGTCTTGTCTGGCATTTAATATTGGGTTAAAATATATGAAATTGTCATTCCTATAGGTTAAAAAGTGGTTCAGCATAGGCAAGTTTACGTGATTCACCTAACTGACCTTCAGTGAGGGTCGGTTCTTTCCCCCTCTTAGTTCTCCTCCTTCCCAAGAGTCCTGTCAGAACCAGAGCTCCCCTAGGGGTGCGGGGTGTCAGACAGTTTTATTTGGTTTCCAAAGGACAGTTTGGTGGTACCAGAATAGGGTTTTAGGAAAAAAGATAATAGTATCAGACTAGGAAATATCCCACAAATCCACTCATTCCCTTTTCCACAAGCAGAAATAAGACTGCAGATACTGTGGACATGAGTCCTTGCATGCAAATGAAATTCACACTTTAAACAGTTTCAGCTTAAGGGAAAAAATGCTGTATAACCCACATCCCTGAAATATTTGAAACAGCAAATAATTAATGACAATATGAAACGTACCAAATTATGAACAACTGTCTCCACCAGATGAAATCTTTGGCATTTTTTTTCCTCCAAAGGATTTACTAAATTTCTAATGGGCACTGAGCAAGAAAAAAAGTTCCACTTAATGACATAGTGATGGCGCTCCTGAATGATGGACCATGAGCTTTACAAGGACGACTGCTTGATATAATTCATAACAGCATGTGTTACCTGATAGTGCACTTTTTCCCCCCAGAAATATATATATATATTTTCTGTTCACCAAACTACTGACCTTACAAAGCTTGAAACCTTAAAAATCACAGGAGGGTCTCAGCTGCTGCCCTCTTTTTCCAAATCTGAAAAGAGGTCTTCTAGAGCAAATGGTCAAGGCTGTGATCATTTCTGTAATTCGGCTTGCTAGGGCCATGACCCTTCTGGGAGGTGCTAATGTTGGTGGCATAGTGTGGGGTAAAGGAAACAGACTGCCTGGACTCACTAGCCAGCTGTGGCTCTTAGGAGATGCCTGATCCTGAACACTGAGCTGTTACTTAACAGTTGCTTCTGTATGTCAGCTTCCTCATCAGTAAAATGGGGTCAATAATAGTACCTATCTCATTAGGATTGTTGGAGGCGAAATGAGAAATTGAATGTAAACTGCTCAATTTAGTCTCTGTCATGCTAGTGGTACCCAGTAAATGTTGTTAGCAAAACCGAAATGAACAAAAAACCTCCATTTCTATCCTGTTTTGCCTTGTCCTCCTTAATTTTTTTCTTTAACCCATAGAACTTCCTCAGTTGTTCTTGAAAAATGTATTCTGTGACAGGTAAAGGTGACTGTTGCTCACATCTTTACTGAGAATCTAAAGAGTAAACAGGGTTAATCACATGCATCAATACAAATATTTAAAGAGAATAGCTGTATGGTATGTGTTTACAAGTTGGCACTCCCTAATTCTAGGATAAGCTCCCAGGCTGAAATCATCCCACCCTTTCCAGGTTAGCTGCCCAGTTAGATTACCGCGCACATCCAACTAGGCGGGGAACTAGGATGGGGATGAAAGAAGGAAACTAAAAGGTGTTAATTGCCTACAGAGTGTTGGGTTCTGGTGCAAAGAATTCTGCATCTATCATCTCATTCAATCCCCACAGCAGTTCAGGGAGATAGATGTTATATTTGCATTTACAGATGGGGAAACTGAGCCTCAAGGAACTTAAATAATTTGCCATGGTCACAAACTTATTAAGTGGATCAGCCCAGATTTAAATCCCAGGTTCATAAGATTGTCCCCTAATGGGAGTTCCTTTGGCAAAGTGAAGACTGTACACCCTAATCTCTCTGCTTTGGCCTTTTGGATATTGAAGACCTTGTTTTGGGGTACTAGGCTTAAGCACAGTCAAGCCACAGAACGACGTGGCTAGCAGCAGTTCTGAATTAACATTGGTGATGACATAGCAAAATCAAGGGGTCACACATAACAAAACAGCCTAGGAGAAGCACAAGACTGACTTGTACTGAACAGCTAGGCCCAGCAAATGCCAGATATCTATGACAGAGACCCCAGAGAGAAGCCACAACCGTGTTACCAATGACAAACGTGCTGGAGACGAGGAAAACAGATATGTGAAGAGATGACTTTATCAGTCCAGATAGCATCCTTTCTATATCGTATATTTTCTATATGACTCTCCTCCCACCCCGCATATACACACAGAGAAGGAAAAAAAATACTTTCTAGAACATATTACTGGAAAGCGCCGGCAATTTGGGGATTTCTTGCAAAACATCAGATTGAAGTTGGGGTGCTAAAGGATTTGAGTATCACTCCTCCCCAAGGGCAGTTTAACATTAGAATATATATGCTCTATGAGGGCAGGGACTCTGTTTCACTCCATGCTGTGTCCTGGCACATAGAGGAAGCCCAGCAAAGCTGTACTGACTGAACCTTCAGTGTTTGTTCCTTCTTACTGATTTATATTTTCTCTGGTGACATTGAATGATACTTCATTTGTACCCAAAGGCTACTGTGCTACATGCATATCATTTCCATCTTAAATAAACAGATGACATTGAATTTAGTCCTGTCACTTACACACTGCAGACAAATGGCTGACCTCATTAGACAAATGGATATGGTTAGAATATAATCTTAAAAATATAAGAGCAGAGAAACAATTTAGGTAGGAGATTGGGTACTGAAATAATTATGTGTTATGCTTAATTATAGAGTAGTTTGAATTTTTCTAGTGTATTTGTTTGTTGGGTTTCTTTTTTTGGAGGGGAAAAGTTTTTTAAAAATACAGAAAAGTTGAGAGACTAATACAAAAACTCCCATGTACCAACATCCAATGTCATGTCTATTTGAAGATTCTGTCCCTGCTGTTAATGCTGTCCATGTGTAGGGTGACCATAAAGTTTATCATCCAAACTGGAACACTTTTGAGAATGCAAGAGGGCACTAGTAATTTCACAGGAACATAGGCAGAAAGTGGGACCATCGCAAGCAAAGCAGGATGTTCTCCTTATCTGTTGGTGTCTCAGAGTAGGTGAGAACCGATGTGACTTCATCAGTTTATGCCTCACAATGGGCATGAGATGGTGGTCCTTTGGTTTGCAGACCCATCACCACTGACAGAACCTAGACTGTTGCAGGTGATGCTATCCTGTCATCAGACGGGCGTCTGGGAAAGGAATCTGGAGAAATTCTTGCCGTCTCTAACTACTTCCAACCCCACTCACGTTCCCACCATTGCAACCTCCATCCATGTCAAGGCTCTGATGTTTTGCAGGATTCAGCTCTCAGGTAGCTCAGTTCTGCTCACTGCAGTAGAGGCAAAATGCATCTGCAGCACACTTACAACATTGCGTCTACCTACTCTGAGCACATTGGCCTTGCTGGAATAGCCAGATAGCTTCCACTTGGTTTTCTTACTGAAATGTGGCTTCGTCCAGCCAAGAGCAAAGATTGCTTGCATGTCCAAAGACGTCACTCTGGGTGTTTCTGTCTTACTTTAATGATGACAGTGGCTCACAGACTTGGCTGATGAAATTTTTCAAGGCTCGCAGATGTGAAGTCTGTGATGGGTCTCAGACAGGTGGTAGGTGGGAGACCAGAGCATGTTTGCTTTGTTGAGAGTTAGATGTCATATAGAGAAAGTCTGCATTTCATCATCAATTATAGCAATGAACCATTTACTCAGTATATACTAAGTGTCTATGCTATGTTGGACATTAATATAAGCCCTGGGAAGATAAAGAACATTATGACATAGTTTTACTCTCAAGAAACTTAGAGTCCAGTGGAGGGACTTAGGCAGATTCTCAGAATTGGTTAGCACAGGTGAACCACAAAGTGAAGTAAAGTGTTACAGTTCTATGATAGGAGTAGCTAAAGGATGTAGTGGGGATACACGGAATCTAGTATGTTGGGGTGTGTGTGTGTGTACGTGTGTGTAGCAGTGGGGGGAGCAATGAAATACAAAGTTGGAGAGGAGAGAGGGGCCAGATAAAGGAGGAGCTTCACATTCACCCATTATTTAGTAGTAACTACTAGTAAATTTTAGGTCAAGCCATGTGAAAAAGATAGATATGGCTCTCCCCTCCCAGAGCATTCAAACTGTGGGAGATACAGACAAGCAACAAGGCAATTACAAAATCTGCATGGAGTTCTAAGATGGGAGAGGTACTGGATATTCAGGGACGGGCACCTACACCAACCTTGCTGGCACCAGGGAAGACTTCTTGGAGGAAGTGACTTCTTAATTAGCATCTGAAGAATGAGAAAAAATTAACCCCAGGCAGAGGCTTGGCATAGGGGTATGGAACTGTTCGAGAGGGTGTATCAGGTGGAGGCTACAGCATGGGCAAAGTCTCAGAGGCACGAAACAGCTGTTGGGGGAAAGAAAGTGATTCAGGCTGGTCGGGGAACTGAGAGAAAAGCTAAAGAGTCAAGCAAGGTCCAAATCACACAAGGCCTTGTCTTCTGAACTTGGAAGACAGACTTTGTTCTATGGGCACCTGAGAGCCAATGAGGGGTTTCAGACAGAAGATGAGATGATCAGAACTGTGTCTTGGGAAGATCTCTCTGTCTGCAGGTGGTAGCTGGAATGGGAAGGCTGGAGATTGTAGGTGGGGAAATGGAGTAAAACATTAATACAGTAACTAGTTATTGGTGAAGTGAAGATCTGAACCAAGGTGGCTGGTCATACTGACTTGAAGGAGCCAGAAGGCTGATGCTTTTTTTTTTTAACATATCTGGACATCTTAGCCCAAGGAGTAAGCCAGGTAGTAGAATCTGATGACTTTTTTTTTTTTAATGGAGGTACTGAGGATTGAACCCAGGAGCTCGTGCATGCTAAGCATGCACTCTTCCACTGAGCTATACCCTGTTCCCTTGATGACAACTTTTAAATCTGCAGTACTGATTAAACATTTGAGCTCCATTTTCAGGTTTGGGTCTTAATGTGTCATCTATGAATTGCAGATTCGTTGATGTGCAGATCTAGCCAATGTGTGGCCTTTCACTTTTCTGTATGTATGATTCCAAAGTGCAGTCATAGACCATACAAGTACAGACATTCTTGGCCAGTTGCTTCAAGTTCGTCTGTGGCAGATGTGGTTGGCACCTTGGTTGTATCCTCCATCCCTTACCTCTTGAGAACATGCCTGCCTCACTTTGAATGCAAGCACCCACCCCTCTTTGTCAGAGAGCCCACTTTGCCATCTGCTTGGCAGGCCAAAAGTTCTGGGGAATTAACATCCTCTGAGAGCAGACCTCAACCAATGACAGATGGGAGTTGGCACAGAAATACCCAGCTCCCTCCCCATGGGTGGGATTACCCACGGCTGAGTGTGCTTCAAACTGGTTCTTAGAGCTTCCCCAATGGGTCCTGTCCTGGTTGCCCACAGCCGTGGCCTACTCAATCACATACCCTTTGAGGCTCCTTCTCCTGTGTCTCACTGCCCTGCTTCCCCTTCAGTTGCCTTTCACCTCACGAATAAACTACCTTTATTTGCTTTCTTGTTTTAAGGTCAGCTTCTGGGGGAACCCAAACAAAGATGTCTAATAATGTGCAAAGCCTCTGAAATTAGTTTCCTAGTGCCCTCAAAACCCTCAACCATTCTAAAACCAACCCCTCAGTTTGTTGTAGACTCAAATAATGGTTATGTCGAAACTCAGCCCTTAGGGAGTAAAGTTACGATATTTTGAGCTTCTCTTCATATGCAATCTTTTGATGGTGGACGTTTCTTTCATGTTGCCAACTTGCATGCAGTGGGTATGCAACAAATATTTCTCAAGTGGCTCTGATATGTTCGTGAATATAAATGTCCAGATGCTATCAACTGCACTTCTCCCTGATTTGGGGCAGAGCCCAGTCTTTCATTAAGGTTTAAAGCTAATCACCTGCTGGGCCCAGGGTCTACTGAAGACAAGAATGAACCGTGACTCCTCAGGAAGGGATGAGGCTTGCATCCCGCCAGAAATGGAGAATTCTGAGCTGACATGATCTCTCATCCTCCTTTTTGCTGATGGTAAAGGAAGCAGGCATTTCTTTGGCTTTTCTTTATTTGAAAAAAAAATAACACTCAGAGACACATTAGCCTTTTTGCATCCTTCTGGAACATCTCAGCAGGTAGGGTCTCAGGCTTCAGTGTTCTCTGTTGACAGCAAGTGCTGGAATATTGCCCAAGTTGGATGAGAGTCCCTATCTTTACATTTCTGGATTTCTGCTGTTATGGTGGTAGGTGTGTGGGAGAGACAGCTGATGTGTTCACTGGATCCCTTCCCAGGCAGTGATGTGCCTGGGGAGAATGTGCTGGTGGAGGCAAATTCTTCATGCATCGGCCGTGCTGCCAGTACAGGTGTTGAAAGTCTCCATGATGGCGGTGTGTCGGATGTCAGTAAAACTGAGCTGATTTGTCTGCCAAGATTCAGACTGCTTTTCTTCTTGTCGGTACTCACCTTTGTTGGATGCTCTGCACTGCTGAGATGGTAGTCTAACTCTTCTGCCGTATTAACAGGGTCACTGAATAGAATGTAAGTGTGTGTGCACAGTGTTCATTATTGAGGTATAACATGTATACAGTGAAGTGCACAAATCTCAAGTGTACAGCTCAATGAATTATATATATATATATATATATATATATATATATACACCTATATGATCATTCCTCGGGTCAAGACACAGAACATCTACAGCACCCAGAAGGCCCCCTTGTGTCCCTTCCAGTCAATACCTCCAGAACCCTCAGAGGAAAATTATTCTGACTTCTATCAACATTGAGTAGCTTTGCTTGTCTTGAGTTTCCGATAAATGGAATTATGCAGTGTATACAGCTGACCCTTGAACAACATGGGTTTGAACTGCGTGGGTTCATTCATTTACATTCGGGTTTTCAGTAAGTACGTACTACAGTACTACATGATCCTCGGTTGGTTGAACTGGTGGGTATAAAACTACAGATTTGGGGGGCAACTGTAAAGTTACATATGGATTTTCGACCACACGGAAGGTCGGTGTCCCTAACCCCCGTGTTGTTCAAAGGTCAACTGTACTCTTTTGTGTCTGCCTTCTACTCAACCCACAGCCTGGGAGATTCAGCCATGTTGTGTTTCTCTATAGTTTGCTTTTATTTTTGTTGTGCAGCATTTCATTGCATGAAGATACCAGAGTTTATTTTTTCATTCTCTTGCTGGTGAACCTTTTGGGTTGTCTCAGTTTGGGGTTTTTATCAATAAAACTGCAATGGGCATTCTTGTACAAATCCTTTTGTGAACATCTGCACTTATTTCTCTCAGGAATTTACAGTGGTGTGTTGGCAAATGTTAAACAGTAAGTTCTCTAACAAAAATAGCTCTGACTTGTAAGAATTTGTAAATACCCCCACCATGGCCAATTTTAAGCTACCAAGGGGATGTGGGTTAGGAAGAGATGTGCCCATTGGGCTTTCAGGAGCCAGTGGGAGCCAGTCTTAGCATACCACTGAGTACAGAGACCCAGGAGAGGAATTTCAGAATCAAAGAGTAGGCACATATTTAGTTTAAGTTTTCCAAAGTGATTGTACAGTTTTACATTCCCACCAACAATATACGAGAGATCCAGTTGCCCCATATCCTCAACAACACTTGATATTATCAGTATTTCAAATTTTTACCATTCTGGTGGGTGTGTGCTGCTACCTCATTTTAGTTGAATGTGCATTTTCATGATTCCTGAAACCCAGTAGCCATGCAGCTATCCTCTTCTCCAAAGTGCCTGTTCAAGCTGTTGGTCCCTTTGGTTATTGGGTGGTTATGTCTTTTCTTTATTGATTTGTCAGAGAATATCTAAGTTCAAGACAAGTGAGGCTGACTGTAAAGAATGAAAGAAAGAAGAATTCTAGAGGCAGCCTGGCGTGCTAAAAGGGGTTCACACAGACTTGGGTTCCTAGCCAACTAAGCTGGTGACCATCTAATGGTGTTGAACAAATCCCCTTCTTAAGCCTCCATTTCCACACCATCAAAAGGGATTACTGTGTAGAAGTGTTGTTGATTTCTGAATGAGGCAAAGTAGGTTCTTAGTAAATGCTGGAACCTCACCCCATCTCAACCAGAATGTACAGTGGGCATCTTCACCTATGTGTTTCTATTCATGAGACCCATGATGGTTTTAATTTAATGCCTAGACATCCCATATTCGTCCTGGCTGTCTAGTGGTGTTCTTGTCATAGAGCTAATGCCTGTCTTGTGATGTGAGGGTTTTATCCTTGTGAGAAGTAGCATTTCTCTTTTTGTGGGAGGCACAATGGCAAGGTTTACTAAACTTGATATTCTGCAGTGCCTTATGTGATGTCAGGCAGGGTGTGCAGGGTACTTTTTAGAGCCCTGTTCTCTATCTGTGGGGAGAAGCCGCTGTAGATCCGAGCTGATAAGAAACTGGGGCTGCTTCAGAAAGGGCTGCATAGTGAGCAGCCCAGTTGCGGACTCCAGCCCTCCCTTCTAGGAGTTTGGACTTGTGACGAGTGATGGGCTCAGCCCAGGCATCGCCTCTTCTAGGAAGCCTGCCCTGGAAACGCAAATGAGGTTCTCTCTGGTCCTCTGTGTGTGGACACATCTGTCTCATCACTTGCCATATTATAAGGACATCTTCTTTCAGCTCTTTGAGTTTCATTCTTTGTTATAGCCCCACTCCCAGCACAGTGCAGGTACACAATGCTCAAGACAGGAACATTCTCCACAAGCCAACACATTCTTGTCCAATTGCCCTGGCATCACCAGCATGCATTAAATAGCTTCTACTTGCATGTCCTGAAACATTAAATACTGAGAAATGATCAACCAAAAGTACTAGCTAGTTATCAAAGACTTGGGAGCGGGTAGGGGTTGGGAGAGAGGAAAACAGACAAGAAAGCAAACAACCAAGAGGAACCAGAACAGGTGGGGAAAGATGATTGCTACAATGAGCATACATACTTTCATGTCTAAAAGTAAATATGCTGTGACAGTTTAAACACAAAACAAAACAGCATTGTAGTGCTTTTCCAGCCCAGCTCTCAAGGGAATCCACAGGCAGCTTTAATATATGCAGTTCTAGAAAGAATGGGACATTGGAATTAGGAATAAAGAGATTTAAAAATTCTCAGTCTATCATTTCCTCTCTCTTTTTCCAAGCTGAAGGAGTTTTATCAGAATCAATATAAACCAGCCTGCAGATCTCAAACTAAGTTTGGGTTCATTTAAGAAATGGATGAGTTTAGGCGTGACTCTGTTACCTTGCAAATAACAGAGCAAGTAGAAAGCTGAGACATAAACACTGAAGTACCCTGTAAGTGCCACCTTGATGTTTTCTATCTCACATTAACCTTTTAAGTAATTGTTAAAACTCTGCAATGTGCTTATTATATATTGTGAGGTGCTTCTGCATTATTATAATAGATACTAGTGGGCTTTGTAACTTCTCTTTTTAAGTTAAAAAAGGGTCAAAAATATCCTTCATGGGGAAAATTGAAATGCTAAAGAACAGACTTTTGAAAAGGAAACATTTTCACGAGGGCTTCGCATACAACTTTATAAACAGAGATCCCAGTAGACAGCAAGTAACTCTCAGTGGGGAAACCCCAGATGGTTTTTATGAGGCAGAGATTGGTGGCTTTGGTGGCTTACCCTGAAAAAGATAAGCCATTAGCCATCGACGGCTTCTCACTTGATGCTCTGAGGGTGTGGTGCACGCTCCCAGACCCCTTCCATGGAATCTGGGGGTTTACTAGGAGTGTGGGCTGACTGCCGAGGCTTCGCTGCGCCTGCTGTTCTGCTGACCCAGGAGATGCGGGCAGCAGTGACCACACTGCACCTGTTAGATTCCAAAACACAGCCTCACAGGAGCAAAACCCAACCAACCCAAAAGGAAAGACTTGCTCGGAGGAAGATGGGAGTCGTATCTGGGTGGATTTAGGAGAAAGGTTGGGAGGGGCTTTCCAGAATATGCAGAGGGGCCAGTGGTAGTCACAACAAGCATTTAGCCTCGCTTCCTGAAGATTTGTCTGTATAAATCCTTCAAAATTTGGGGTTAAGAGAGAGTTGTTGCTTTGTTTTAAAATAAGCTAAAGTTACATTTGGATGGCAGAAACAATTGAACTAAGGTTTTATTTTCATTGAAAACTTGGTTTACATAAGCCATGGGAAGATAGCTAGGTTGCAAGGATAATGGCTTTCCCCATTTTAACTCAGGGTTTTACAGTTTTACTCAACATAAAACAAATGGAAGAGGAAGGTCTACCTCCCTAATTTATCCTGGCTGTCTCTCTGCTGCCTCCTCCTCATGTTCTGTGGGTTCCAGCACGGCTGGATTGAAAACCTGTGAGGTTTACCCTGCATTTCCCGCCTCCTCAGTCGGGGCCAGCTGCTCTCAGCCCTGCCCATTTGAACCACCTGTAGAACTCTACAGACTCAGATGCTGGGGCTTACCCTCTCACACCTTTAAATCAGAATTCCTTGGCGAGGGCTCTGGTATATGTATTTTAAAAAGCTTCCCAGGGGCCTTGACAGCCCTTGAATCATTCATCCAATCCTGTTGATTTTACGTCCAGAATCTCTCAAATCCATCCTTTCGTGCTCCATTTCCATTGCGCCTGACTGGGTTCTAGCCCTTACGATCTATCCAGATGACAGAAACAGGTTCTGAACTCATCTTTTTTGCTTTTAGTCAGTCCTCCAAACTGCCACCAGATTTATTTTTCTAGAACACAAATCCAAACCTGTCATCATCCCTCTGCTTTAAATCCTCCAATGGCTCCACTCCGAATGAGTGATGGAGCCTGTTTATTTCTTAGATGACGATGGAGAACAGCTGCTCCTCATCTTAGACAAGCTTTCTTGTAGCTTAAAATGTTTTATTTTTAACTTTTTACTTTAAAGAAATTTAAGACTCACAAGAGGTTGTAGATAGAGTTCAGAGTTCCTGGGTATCTGTCACTCAGCTTCCCCCTAATGGTAACATCTTACATAACCAAAGTACATGATAAAAACCATGAAACCAACTTTGGTGCAATACTATTAACTCAACTACAAGCCAGCACACACTTGTGCAATCGCTTTGGCATCACCATTGTGCATTAAACAGCTATTTAACTCTGTCCAGGCCTTATTTGGATTTCACTAGTTTTTGCATGCACTTTGTGTGTGTGATACTGTGACATTTTATCACATGAGCTTAATTAATAGTTTGAGAAGGATCTAGTGGTTCTCAAGTCTGGGTGCACTTTAGAATTTCCTGGGGGAGCTTTCAAAATGTATCCATGACTGGCCCTTCTCTAGACCATGCTTTAGTCCAATGCTCCTCAGGCTAATTTGCACACAGATCAATGGGAAGTCTTGTAAAGATACAGATTCAGATCTAGTAGGTCTGGGTGGAGCCTGCAGTACTAGCCAGGTCCCAGGGGATGCTGCTGTTGCTGCTGCTGCTCCCTGTGTGAGGACCACATTTGGAGTAGGCCACCCCATTTTCAGACCAATGGAATGAGAATCTATGGGTGTGAGACCTAGCCATGGTATGTTTGAATACCTCTAGTGATTCTACCACGTAGCCAGGGTTGAGAACCACTGAGATATGTGACAGAATGCCAAGGCTGTATGTCACTCTCGGAGGTCACACCGTCTCCAACCTCTGTTTGAACCATTCTAGGTCATTTCAGTCTCCTCTGGCATTCAAATGCCAAACAACCCTTGGATTTAAGAAATCCCTGCTTCTATTTGTTTGCTTTCTTTTTGAAGGGAGGTAATTAGGTCTATTTATTTATTTATTACGTTTTTTTTCAATGGAGGTACTGGGGATTGAATGCAGGATCTCGTGCATGCTAAGCACTCTACCACTGAGTTATACCCTCTCCCCCAAGAAATCCTCACTTCTATATAATCCATATTCTTCTCAAATTTAAATATATCCAGTGTGAGCTCTCAACTTGCCTCTCCCTTCCGCTTCAATTTCTTCTCTATACTTTTGCCCATCTTGAGACAAAAGGGAGGAAGAGACTGTCTCTTGACTTTCATACCCAAATTCCAAGATTACTTCCAATTTACCACCTAGTCTCTTTTCATTCCCTTAGCAGTTGGCCTCCAAGCCCATAAATATTATAATGACAAATGCATACTTTCTTCAGCACTTGATAAGACTTTCAGCTACTGATCTTGTTTTCTGTCTTACAGAGAAAACCCCAAGCCATCAGATGGAAATTACCCTCAACTTGCTGCCACCATATCTATAAAAATACCCACAGTCATCTGTTTTTATTCTCCCTCCTGTGAAAATCAAGGCCATGACTCTTCCTCTGAGATCAGTTCCTTCCATTGGGTCTGGCTTTCCTTTCCTTCTTCCTAGTATTATGTATCCCCTCTTTTCCCATGTCCTCTTCTACTAGTTCCTTCCCATGAGCTTTGAACTATGCTTATGTCTTTCCCATATTAAAAAAGGCCTAACAGACACCACTTCCCTTCCAACTTCTGCCCTATCTCCCCTTCTTTAAGGAGCTCTTTACATTTGCCATCTCCAGCTACACTTCAAAGAGTGATTCATGCTCGCTAACTTCATTTCCTCACCTCCCACTCACTTCTCAAACCACTCCAGTCTGGACTTTATCCCAGCACTCAACCACAACTCCACAATGACTTCTAAGCAGGTAAATCCAGTGACTACTTTTCAGTCCTCATTTTCTGAAACTCTCAGCAGATACACACAGTTAAGTCAATAATGCAGGGTCAAATAGTACTTTACAAGTATCAAAGAGGGTTAAATGTTTTGAGATTTTCATGAGACTCCACTAGGCTCCATGAAGGCATAGGTATGGTTTTTTTGTTTTACAGCTGCGTCTTTAACTAAGTGCCTGGCAAACAAAGGTGCTCAATATGTGTAATTTGAAACCCTCCATCTCTCCCATGATGAATTCCGTGAAGCAACATTCTCCTCTCCTCCCACCTCTCAACCTGGCTCTCCACTGTCTATCTAACTGCTCCTCTACCTTCACCTACCTTGTAAGTTTGATATTACTCAAGATTCTGTCTCTGGCACTTCTGATCTTGTCACATTCATAAACTCTTCATGGGCAGTGAGTTCCGCCTCCATGGTTTGGCTTGTCATCTTTATGCTGACCAATCCCTAGTTCACATCAGTACCTCACTTCTCTTCCAAACTCCTAATCTGAATTTCTGTCTGCCTCCTGAAGATTTTTCAAGTACAAATTTGGCAGTATTTCAACTGGCATATATCCAACAGCTGAATCTTTCCTCCAAATTTGTTCTTCCACCTCATTCCTGTTATGGTTAACATCCTCCTCTTCCTTCTACATACCCAGGTGGGAACCTAAGCCGGTATCACTCTTCTCCCTTTGTTTACTCACAGATCCAATGACCCTCAAGTCCTATTGATTCCATCTCTTGATTTTGGGGATAGTATTTTCAGTGTGGATTCTGAAGCACATTAGTTCCCTGGGATGTTAATAGGGGTCACCAAAAAAGTAAAAATTATCCATGATCAAATAAATTTGAGAAATGCTGGACTGGACAGAGTTAAATAGATTTCTTTACAGAGGAACTTTTAGAAGTCTTTGGTATGCTAATATGCCTTCAATATAGGGATCTGATATGGGGACACCACATACATTGTTTCCCAAAGTTGTTTGGTCACAGAACCCAGTTTTTTTGTAGCATCAAAGAAAATTTTACTAAAACACATTTCGGAAAATGGTGGTCTAATCTAGCCCCGTTTTTCTCCTTCTACAGCTATGCTACTCAAAGCCTCTTGCTTACAAACTTGTATCAGTTTCCTGGGTGGAGAAGGGGATCTCTCCCTCTCCAATATCTTGCCTCTCCAACTTAGCGTCCATATTTCTATAAGAGCAATCCTTATAAAACTTAGGTATGTCTCTCCCCAAAGTATGAGACATCCTCCTCCTTACTTCTGTCCAAGTCATCTATGTCCTTACTGATTTTCTGCCTGCTTGCTCTCCCAGTTACTAACAGAGGAATGTTGAAATCTCCAACTATGGTAGTGTGTTTGTCTACTTCTCCTTTCATTTCTATCAGTTCTTGCCTCATGTTATTTTAATGCTCTGTTTGTTAGGTGTATACATGTTTAGGACTGTTATGTCTCCTTGGACAATTGATCCCTTTATCATTATGTAATGCCCCTTTTTATCCCCGCTAATTTTCCTTGTCCTGAAGTTAGCCATATCTGAAATTAATACAATTACTCTAGCTTTCTTTTGATTTGTGGTAGCATGTTACATCTTCCTCTATCCCTTTATTTTTAACCTGAGTCTTCATATTTAAAGTGGGTTTCTTGTAGGCAACGTGGAGTTGGGTCTTATACTCTCTTGATCCACTCTGATAGTCACTGCCTTTTAATTGGTATATTTATATCATTTATGTTTAAAATAATTATTGATATGGTTGGATTAATATCTACCATAGTTGTAACTGTTCTCTATTTGTTGCAGTTGTTCTTTGTTGCTTTTTTTCCCTTCGTTTTCTGTCTTGTCTGGTTTTGAGAATTTTTATTATTCAATTTTATCTCCTCTCTTGGTATATCAATTATACATATTTCAAAAAAATTTCAGTGGCTGCCCTAGCACCTACAATATATATTTATACCTAATCTAAATCACCTTCAAATAATACTGTAATGCTTCATGTGTAGTACAGTTATAACGGAGTATTCCTAATTCTTCTCTCCTGTTCCTGGTGACATGGCTGACATTTCATTCCATTTATCCATATGTTATAGTCACTCAATATATTATTACTATTATTGCTTTAAACAGTTACCTTTTAGCTCTATTAAAAATAAGGAAGATTTTATTTTACCTTCATTTATTCCTTCTCTAACACTCTTCTTTATGTCAATCTGAGTTTTTGAGCTATATAATTTTCCTTCTGAAGAGAATTTCTCGCAGAGTAGGTCTGCAGGCAATGAATTCTCTCAGTTGTTTGAGAAAATTTCTGCTACAGTTTTGATTTCTAGCTTTTCCTTTTGATTTATCCTGAGAGTTTCCCTCTCTCCACGTACATTATCTGTTCTTGATGTTATCTACTTTTTCCATTAAAACCCATAACATATTAATCATAGTTATTTCAGTGATTTTACATTTCTTGTCTAATAATGCTAACATCTGTGTCATATCTGAGGATGATTCTGATACTTTGTCTCTTCAGACTTATTTTTTTCTTTTTTGCATGCCTTGTAATTTTTTTTGCCAAAGCTGGACATGTTGCATCAGTCTATGGGAACTGAGGTAAATAGGTTTTCATAGTAAGGGCTTATGTTAATCTAAGAGCTTGGATGTATATAATGTTTATTGTGGCTATAAGTGCCAGAAGCTTTGAATATCTTTATTGTCATTGTTTTTGTCTCTCCTCTTAACTTTGACTTCCCTAAGTACTCTTCCCGAGACTCTGTCTCTTGCAGCTCTTCAACTGTAATCCACTGTTGTTATTATGATGTGGTAAGGTGTAGGGAGGGGAAATGCTACATAATGTTCTGAAGAAATCTCAGTTTTCAAGTGGGCCTGTGCCCTTCACAAATGCTTCTCCAGTGGTGTAGTTTTCTTCCCCTGCCTCCTACTCCCTTCCCTGGCCGTAGCACTCCTAATTTATTTCGTTGAAGTCCTGACACCTGTCGATTACTCACCCCCAACTTCTGTGAGACAGAACAGCTCAAGGAGGTCTCTGTGGGAAGGAGGAGCCCAGGATAAAGTTTCAAAATTGTGTTCTGGCCAAGTCCCCTTCCCTGGAGGGTAGCCCTGTGTTACAGAGAAGACTGGGTGGGTTTCAGGAGGGCTGCTCTTCCTCCTCTCCAGGGCTTGTGGACGTGGCATCTTCACCTTGGGAATCTGATAGGGTTTCTGGAGGGGAAACTTAAGAAAGTATGAGCTCTCCCATCCATCTGCCTACAAAGACAATGACTGCAGCCCCCAGGAGTATCTCAGTCTCCTGTTACTCCACACTAAGCTTCCAGCAGTTTGTCAAAATTACCATTTAAGTGTTTCTGCCAGAGACTTCTGCTCCAGGTAGGCAGACTGTATCTGTGTCTCTATGGATGTGTGTGTGTCTGCAGATTTGGGGATTTTAGTTTGCCCTGTGACCTCAGTTCTCTGATGTGTCCAAGAAAAGCCATCGATTTTCTGTTTGTCTAGGTTTTACATGTTGTAAGGATGGGAGTGACAGCTTCCAAGCTCTTTACATGTCGAAGCTGAAACGGAAAATTCCCCCTTACTCTGTTACTGACTGAAATACTACTTCAAGGCCATCAGGCACTGGGGGCCATGCCTTAATCATCTGTTTCTGTATTTCATGGAGGCAGTGTGGTGTAGTTACTTTTTAAATGATACTTTAGAAGCTAGATTTGTGTTTGAATCTTGATTCCACTGCTTATTAGTTAAGCTATATGATGTATCAGTTATTTGTAAAAAGCAGCACTGTAGAATAGAACTTTTCTGGTGATGAAAATGTTATCTGTTCTGCTCATTACAGGCACATGTGGCTATTAAGCACTTGAACAGTGAGGCAACAAATTTCTTATTTTAATTAATTTAAACTTACATCAAATAGCCACATGTAGCTAGTGGCTTCTGAATTGGACAGTGCAAGTCTAAGGCTTTACAAGTGTAGACAATGGCTATGCTATTTTAAAATTCTCCTTGGATAATTCAAAGTAAAAATATAGACTGATGTAATATTACATCTTCTTGGAGCATAAAGCCATGTCAGCAAAGCGTCTGGTTAGTAAAAGGTGGTCACTGACTGTACAGGCACTATTTATAAAAGGAGATGGTGATGTGAAATGTGACATCTGGGTGACCAACGTGTTTAGTCTTCTCCCCTGGGAATCCCCAGGAGCTTGTTCTCTTGCCCCCGACGAACATGTGTGTGTTCAGTGCAGATACTGTGAGATATGAGTGGCTTTAGCAGGCTATGCTTTATAAAATTTGTTCACACACATTATCTCCTTTTATCTTCCAACACCTTGATGATGATATTGCTGATCCCATTTTATGGGTGAGGAAATTAAAACCGCACAGAGGTTAAATGACTTGGTCACGGGCGCATTAATGGTTCACAGCCTCAAACACAGAACTTTGGGGCTCTGAAACAATGCTAATTCCACTATGCCAAAACAAGTACTCAGTGAACTTGACTCCAGGTCTACTGCACCTCTCTCTAACAGCACTGATGTCAGTCAGTAGTTGAAACTGAACATGAGCTGCCAGGGCCCTCTGCATGGACACCTCACCTCTGGCAACCACAGAGCTGTGTCCTTGTCTCAGAAACACAACATGTAGCTCCTATGTGTACCTGCTGTGCCTTCTGGTCCGATGTAAAGAATGTTTCTGCAAAGGCAAATGGCAGGTGACCCTGTGTGAGAAGCCTTTGGAAGAAAGGAAGCTTTGGCAATCACGTAGTGACGGTAGCAACAACAGCCACAGTGGGTGTGTGTGGAGCGGGGGGCTATCTCTCTCCCCCCTCATCTCAGAGTGTACTTTCTTCTACTCAGCCCCTTTCTCTTAGAATCCAGCACCTGGAGACAGGCAGCAGGGGCATGGCCCTCTGTCCAGTATGCTGGCCTTAAATGTGAATTTGAAAGGTTCAGACTTAGGTAGCACCCTTTGCACAGTCACTATGACAGCATCATTCAAAATTAATGGCTGAACAAATAACTTTTCCAGCAGCAGCAGCAGCCCTGGGAGCTTGTTAGAAATGCAGAAGCTCAGGTCGGCTATCCCAGACCTATTGAATCAGAATTGAACATTAATAAAATTCCCAGGGAATTCGAAAGCATATTCAGATTTGAGAAGAATTGCTAATCTTCACTTAAACTGAGGTTAGTTTTGTTTGAAGAGTTTAGGCATAGAGAACTAGGGAGGCAGAAAAATCTTCTTTGGTGGATTTGATTTTGATCCTAAATAATTATAGATTTCTTTTATAACCCTATGAAAAGAAATTTTAGAAAAGGGAAGGTGGGGGAAATGCACTGACCTACATGATTAAAACCCCTAGTCAGCAAAATTTGACATTTCACGGCTTCAAAGGGCTTTACAATTATCACTTTGCGTGGTTCTCATGATCTCCAGCAGTTCTGACCCACTCTTCCCTTTGAAGTGCTTGCAGATATACTTATGTTGGCAAGATTTCTCTGGGAAACACTGGAGTTATGTAAATTCAGTGAGAGAGAAGGGTTATCACCTTTTTCACCTAAATTGCTGGAGAATCCCTTTCTGGCCTGCCACATTGTGAGGAGGGGTGATGAGAACTTTGAAACAGGAGCCCACAGCCTCCCAGAGCTTTTAATTCCAAAGACACTTCTGCACAAGAAGTGAATGCTTCCTTTGTGTGCAGAGCCCTGTCGAGCATGAAGATGAGGTTCTGAGCCCTGAGAAACCACCTTGATGAGCGGAATGCAATCTGCCCATCGCCGCTGACAGCTCTGCCTGGCTAAGAAGTTAGGAGCTGTATGCTCAGCGTACGATGAATCCAATCGTCTGTAATGACTGAGATGGAGTCATTAAAGACCAACAAATTGCCAATCTGAGTATTGAGAATGTAGATTGAGCACCCATTATTGCCTCTTGGATCAAAATTTAAAAATGCCTACGTGTATTTACTCAACAGGCAATAATGGGTCTGAAAGAGCTCGCACATATGAGGAAATAATAGTCACTTTCAAAGCAAATGGCAATAATGATAACACACCTTCCAGAAGGATATGGTTACACAGTGCCTTCACATACCTTATCTCACTGCACCCTTACTGCGGGTGGATGTGGGGGATGCTGTTACATCCAGTCAAATAGGAACTTGCTTCTCAGGGAGGTTAGGCGACTTACCCAAAGTCACCTCCTTAGGAGAACTGGGATTTGATCTTGGCTTTACTGACTTCAAGTCCAGTGTTCTGTTCACAAAAGCTAAACTTGAGCCTTGCTAGTCAAAAGTGTGCTCCACTGACTGGCAGCATACACCTCACCTGGCAGCTTGTTCAAAATTCAGAATTGCAGGTCCCACCCCAGCTGAATCAGAATCTGTGCTTTTACAAGATGCCCAAGTGTTGTGTGGGCACATTAAAGAGTCCAAGAGCAATCAGTCTTTACTCAGTATGACTACTTGCCTACATGCCATACCCAAACCAGAATCAAAACAAAAGGCAACAATGCAAACATCACAAAATTAAGGTAGAATATCACAAAGATTTTTTCTGAGCACTTATGATAGTTCTATAGCAGAAATACAGTTTTTCTTGAGACAATTAGAAGGAATTGACAAAAGCATGGCATTTGACAAATTCATTGAGCCCATGGAAGAATGGGCAAAGGAATATCACCTTTAATGCTAAGAAATTAGCAGCTCTCGTGTTTCCATTAAATTCACCAGAGATACACTGATTTTGTACCAGTATCATTTTTAAAGTTCACGTCTTAGAACAAGTCTGTTATCCTGGGCTCTTAAGAAGAGCGAAGCTGAGTAACATCAGAATGGTGATCTCTTGAACATTGATGCTACATCTAGGAAAACCACTTGTCCTTGACTTTTTAAAAATGTGTTTCATGTTTACATTTAAGTAATCATTTGACCAATGTTTTGAGACTTTACGTCATGCAAATAAGGACGTAGTAGAGAACTGACTTTGAGGGTGCTTGCTGGGAACTGCAGATTGCTCTGCCCTCCCAAATGGGAATGGACCACTGGAGACTGAGATCAAGTTCACATCTTTCCAAACTGTACTTGAACCAAAGGAGGTGATCAGGTGTTTGTTTTTCTAAGAGTTTCTCCTCCTATTAAGTAAATGTCAGCAGATCCTGAAGCAGAATGGATGCTTATTGCTTATCATCAAGTTTGAAACCAAAATTTGTCAAGGATAAGAAATGATGACAGATCTAAAGAAATCACATGGTCACGCTACCCGGCAAAATTATATTTGACCAAAATAAATCAACAGGGAAGGGAGAGAACACTCTCCATCCTACAAGACATCAACCAGCAACAATATATTAAGCACCTGCTGTACACTCCACATTATACTAGTTTCTAGGAGAGATATGGGAATATAAGACATTGTTTCTGCCCTTGAAGAGCTTATGATCTTGCTTAAGAAAAACTATCAAGTGACAAGACAACAAATTATATAATAGTGTGGAGTTAAGCATTAAGAATGTGGATACAACTGAAAGCCAGATAAGCCAGATAGATTTAAGGGAGGAAGGGAGCCATGAGTTTGGGAAGGTCTTATAAAGTAGGAGACATGTGAGTCTGACCTCAAAGGAAGGAATGAGTGCATTTCTAGGGGGGAGAAAATACAAGTAGATGTATGAAGATGGGGCTGTGAAATGAGGGCCTGTATTCATAAAGGGAAGAGGGGCTGGACACAGGCCACTCAAATGTAGGGGTTTAGCGTATAAAACCCCAGGTCCGTGTAGTGTCCAGGCCCTATTTGGAATCATCTTTACCACCATCCAGTGGCAAAACTGAAAATGGAAGTTACTTATCAAATTCAAGAATAACTGAATGTAGACCATTCTTGCCAAGGTGATGATGGCCATCTTGCTGCGTGAAGAGACAAACATCCTTTAGCAATGTGGGCCCCAAGCTCTTAGATAAATATCTCTAGATGGAAGTAAGACCTTAGTGCAGATGCTCCCAGGGTCCCACCCATATTCTCTCAGTTCACACTCACCTCTACTTGTCAGGCTACTTACTGCAAACACCTGCTGCTCTTTGCTTCTGGCTTTTATAAAACAACAACAAAAGCAGTTCTGATTATAGGGACACATACGGCATCTGGAATTGCTCGAGATTTATATAATGTTCTAGGATGTAGCCTGATCAATTAATTAATGATGGCTGGAGAGCTGGGGAATGAATAGCCGGCTCCTTCACCCACAGTTGGGATAACGTGGGTGATACGTGTTCTCCAGTGTCTCCCTGAGTTCCCCAGTGAGACTGAGCCCTGGGTGGACACTTGCTTGAGAACACTCCCATGACTGGCTTCCTGCTACTCCCTGTTTCACGTCCTTACTTCCTTACCAGTGTTTTCGGATATCACCTCCCAAGGTAACTGCTTGTATTCCATCCTCATCTTGGCTATACTTGAAGCCCATGAGTTAAACCTAAAGTGGAAGATGGGGATCTTTCAAAACACCAGACACAATATTCTCGAGAGGATTTTCTTAGAGAGCATGAAGATAAAAATAGCTTCCCTATTCCCCCATTGCCTTCTTTTGTTCAAAATTTGAATTCTGAAGTTGCAGGAACGACATATTATTCAAGGCTTCCCATATGAAATAACAACTGGTGTTGATTTCCTTTTTTTTTTTTTTTTGGTCTTTTAAAGGTTAGAGATTACTCACCTCCCCTGCTGGTCATTAAATCAGTCTGGCAGGATTCCTCGGAAGTTCTGTGGCCTTCCGGGCATGTGGCGGCAGCACAGGCAGTGCTGCAGACAGGCCTGCTTGCTGTGATGTGCTACCAAGCAGGTGACTGCAAAGGCCTGCTTCAAGCCCATCTCAGGTATCCCTTGGGGCTCACACTGAGCCCCAAAGTCAGGTACCAGATGGCAGATAACACAAAGTCAAAGCTGATCAGATCCCCTGGCTCTTGTGCCAAGGGATGCTGCAACCTCTCAGGCAGGAAACAAGTAACTTCTTTTAGCTTCCTTCTCCTTCTCTTAATTATCCTAAGAAGTCACCAGTTTGGTGCTCAGCTGTTTGTATGAGGTTTCTAAGTCGGGTGCATCCTGAGAGGTTCAGTCTTCCTGTTCATTAAAAAACATCATCCTTCTCTAACTCTAACATGGCATCTATCAAGATACTGAGTCATTAAAAAGGTGCACTTCCTCTCACACTACAGCTTTATATTTAAATTTCAGTTTATCTTTTGAAGAGGGTGATGTTCTGTTGGAGTTCAGCAGGTGCTCTGGTTGGCTGGGTGGGTCCGTGGATGTGAGTTTTGGTGTATTTGTGGGAGAGGGTGAGCTACGAGCATCCTTCTATTCCGTCATCTTGGCCCCTCCTTAAATTTCAGTTTAAATTAGCAGTTTACCCAAAGTTTGTCCCAAATGCTTATCTACATGGGGGAGTAAAAGATTGTTCCCGAAGTCTAAATGACACAATACACAGTGGGCATTTGAGGATGCTAGTCACACAAATGAAATGTGTTAGAAATCAGACAACCTTAGAATGATATTGTACTTGGATTATCTGGAAGCTGTTCCTATGAAATGCCAGGGGAATGAAAAGCCATCTCACTCTCCTTACTTTTCTCTTAGTGCAAAAATAAAGTGCAAAAGGCAGTTGGCTTGTCCACCGGATGCACGAATGCTGCTCTTTTAGGCCTGGCCTCAATCATTTCTAAGAGTACCTACCACCTGGATAACTCATAGTAAGGACTGGGCTACCCAAGTCATTGTAGCACCTGTCACCAGACAAAGCACCCTGAGATGCTAAGAGCATATCCCAGTGTCTGTGGAGATGATCTTTAAGGTGCCTTCCAAACCCAAGGGTCTTTGATCCCGTTTCTTGGATGGAAGTTCTTCTTTTGTCATTTTATGCTCAGGAAAGCAAAGCAGCTGGACTAGGCAACAAAGCACTGCCTCCTGCCTCCTGCCTCCTCGGCAGCTCACTGCATACAGTGGGGTCTTAAATCCTGTCAGGAAAAGCCCAGCCTAGTGGGTGACTGCTACGGATTGAGGGTCAGGCCTGCCAATAACGGGCGCTCTGACAAGTCTCAAGGCCAGCATCAATTCAGCAGCCTTGCTACTGAAGCAGTTAGACTGTTTTCAGTTTCTTGGGTTCCTCTATGGTGGGATTTAGACCATAAAGGACAGAGCTATAGGAGAACAAGATGACTGCATCTTGGGGAAGATTACGCAGGAAAATCTTGTCTTTGTCTGATTGTTCAACCAAGCATCTCCTCAGAAGTCATAGTATTTGACCCCTGTCGAAGTTCTAGAAGATTTTTGGATGTGAACTTCTCTTTGGCATTTTTACATTTTACGTAATCAGTGCAGATGAAAAAAATCCGAACAAAAGAAACAAAGAACCCCTTCAAGCAGGATTTGGGGCCAGATAATTCTTTGTTGTGCAGGGCTGTCCTGCACGCATAGGATGTTGAACAGCATCCATGACCTCCACCCACTAGATGCCAGTAGCCACCCACCCTCAGTTGTGACAATTTAAAGTTTCTCCAACCATTGCTGAATGTCCCCTGCAGGGCAGAGTTGCCCCTGGTTGAGAACCACTGGTTATTAAACAGCATTAACTTCCTGAAATTGCTCCTGGAAGGGAGTTTTGGAAGACTGTATAGGCACTTCTTTATGTAAAGGACCAAAGAGTAAATACTTTAGGCTTTGAGAGTCACAGGCCATCTCTGTCTCATATTCATCTTTGTTTTTGTTTTGTTTTGTTACAGTCTTTTAAAAATGTAAAAACTCCTAAGCTCAAAAATAGGCTGGAATTTGCCCATCCTTAGACTGTAGAGAAAGAAATGATGGCAATTCCTGTAATGACTGAAATTGCTGAGACAGTATTTGGAAAAACCGGGATCTTGATCCAGCTACCAAGTCTCTGTGACCCTGAGCTAGCACTTATGCTGCCCTTCGTGGAATGCTTGAATTAAATAGTTCCAAGTTAAATTCTATTAATCTCATTTTGCAACTTAGTTCTCCTTCATATACTTAAACATAAAAAGTTTAAATAAATAGAAACTCAACATTTGAACAAAGTGAGATTCCCCAAGTAAGTAAGAGTAAGAATGTCTGTGTAGTGAGGATGTGTCCTTCCCTTGCTTTGGAATAAAATATCCTATGTGGTTCCTCTGAAGAAGAGGATGTTGTGCAGAGGAGATGCCTCTACCCAGTTTCAAAATTGGAGTTTTGATATGACTACACAGATGATCAAGGAAGGAAGAATGCTATCTTGGAAAAAGAAAAGCCTAGAAACTGCCTGAAAATTGTAAACATAAAAATGTTATTTTGAAAATATGTTTCATAGTAGTTTCTGTGGAATTTTCTTTGCCCATCACATAAATGTCTGAGTAAACTAGGGCAGACAGTCCATTGGACAGATATTTACTGAGGGTCTACTAGGTGCCAGGGACTGTGTGAGGCACTGGAGTTGAATCCACCTGGACCCGACCATGAACAGCACTCAAAAAGAAAATTGCTGCATTCAATCATCCAGAGACTTTTCCAGTAAAATATTTTGTCTTTGTATATTGCTAATTCCAAATAGCTTATGGTTTACTTTGGGCATGTAGAATTTCTATATGTGGATTTCCATTGAGATCAGGCAGCATCCGTCAAGAGAATCTCCTTATGATCCAGATGCAACTTTTAGAACAGTGGTATAGGGTGGGATGAGACTTTGATCAAACAGACTTCATTTAGATAACAAAAATGTACATTTTAAATCATTCAGGTAGTTTATCACATGGGAGGCAGTAAAGGAGAGTGAAAAGAGCACTGGGCTGGGCGTTAAAACCCTAGGTCCCAGTCCTGGTTCTCTTTGTCTTTCTTCTATGGACAAGTCAGTTAATTTCTAAGGAACACTTTTTACATCTGTAAAATGGAATAATACCACTTTTCCTGCCTACCCTGAGGTGTTCACTATATTTAAACACACTGTACATGTTTATAACTTAGAAGCTGTTATAAAGGTGATATCGTTATTATAAGCACTGGGCTAAACTGGCTCTTCACTCTACACAGATGATTCTGGAATAAATCAAGTATTGTCTCTGCCACAGCCAGATCAATTCTCAACTAAGACCTGCTTACACTTCATTTTAGGTGATCCAGAAGAAACATATCTATAAAATCTCATGAGGTACTAACTCTAAAATTTGCTGCAAGATGAACATCATGGATTTTCTGTTAAAATAGAATAATGAGCTAAATTTAATCTTCTAGGGAAATGAAGACTTTTAAAGATCAACATGTTTTTAAAGGGGTTCAGAAATTAGTGGTTGATCCCTTACCAGCACCATCAGGTCCCACCCACTTCCACTCCAAATTACATCCTTGCCCTGCAGCCTTCAGAGGAAAACCATTGCTAGGGAGAGTCACCCCTCTCATAGATGGTGGTCAGATTCTACACTGCCGAGGTCAGAGCACCTCTGCAATCATGTCACTTGTATAAATTTGAGGAAGCGCCTGCAAAGCAGATCAGCTGGATTTTCGAACATGGATTATTTTTTCTGTGATACCCTCAATTATACTTTTCAAAAATCAACCTGGATTTTCATTTTTTGTCATCATCCCTTCCCAGTCTGTTTTTGATAAGAAAGTAGTTGGACTGAAATCCTAAGAAGATCTCCTTCTTTGAAGAGGTACCACCCCCGAGCACTCTGAGGAGTAAATGACACAGCCCTGCAAGTTACTTCCTTCAGTTTCATAGTGAAGCCTCAGACCCTGGTTATGCTTTGTCCACTTTCCTTCAAATGTGATGTTATAAAATAGGCAGGGGCTGGTTGGTATCGTGTACAATGTCAACTGTCAGGGCTGTCCTTGATGCCAGCAACAGAGTATCAGAATAACACTAGTAAGGGCAGAAACAGTGACTCTCTCACTCCTAACACCTTTTGTAAAGGACAAATCTTTTCATGTCTCTAATAGGAAAAAGAAAAAAGATAAGTGCGTGTTGCACACTTTACATTACCATGACTACCGAGGGTCCATTGTTTTTTCTGTCCCCTCGGCTCCAAACCTAACAAATATACGGGTTGGATATAAGAAAAAAAAATGGATATATAAAATTGAAGGCAATTCCCTCAGTTTCATAAATCTGGGTTTTCGTAAGTGCTATGAATTCATTTCACCAGAGAGCCATCAGCTATAAATGAGTTCTGACCACTCTTCCACTTGATTGTGGTTTTCCCTAGATACCTAGAACATGAAAAAACATCCCATTTCTTAAAACAATTCACTGACAAGACCGCCGTCCTTTAAACTTGCCCTTTAGATCCAGAGGCAAAGCCAGCCTCCCTTTCCCTCCTGACCCAACTTTCTCTTCTGATACGGTTTTCTGTCCTGAACAGATCAAAATCAAATAGGAGAGAAACAATCTAGTTGAAAAGAGATCTGATGTGCCTGTTGATGTCTCATTAACCTTGAGAGTGAATATAACTGGTGGCTGCCCGTCACAGTGGCGTGATGGTTTGTTAGGGCGGAAAGAAAAAGCCAGTGGGAACAATCACCTCAAAAAAAAAAATACAAAAAACATCATTTAGTAGATCATCTATCAGAAGATGGGACAGCTTTCTAACTGTCAGGACTGGCTAAATTATAGTTTTCTTAAGCCTATGATGAAACTACTACATGTTTTCTTGGGAAAGTATCTGGAGCAGTATTTATCTGTGTGTCAAAATACGTTACTTAAAGTATTGGGGAAAAAAACCACTCCAGTGTTGGAAGTCTAATCATGAGAAAAACAAACAGCTTGGGATTAATGTTATGAAGGTTCTGTGATGAGTATGGTGATAATGTGTGTGCCATTAAAAATATCACCTGCCACCCAACGTGGGAAGGTCCTAATTCCACTAAGTCCCTAGTCAGATTCTACTTATTACTAATTGCTGATTGATAACATGTCAACAAATAAAGGGAAGAAAATAATAGAGGAAAATTGGCTTGTCTCTAGGGATCAAGGGTTACCTGTAGAGGAAAAAAGAAGGAAAGCATTTCCCAGGTTCACTGGCTGACTCCCCGTGGAATAAGTAGACTAGAAATCTAACCAGCCTCCAGATCTGGACCAGAGACTCACCCAAAACCAGCACCTTCCATCCCTCCGCCCCAGGGCTGCAGCTGGGACTGGTTCCTGTCTGCCCTCCCCAGAGGAGAACCTTAAGTAAACAAGACCCATAATCCCTACCAGGACTTGGATGGAACATTCTCCCCTATTTTTGCTTTTCTCTGAAGGTCTCCACTTTCCCATCTCTAGCCCTCACTCCTCTGCTTTTCTTAGGAACTTCTTGAAAGTTATCACCATGAACCTCACTTTTTACATCAGTTTCCCACCTCGGGCTGACGGCACAACCTGTTTCTGCCACTGTCACCCTCTAACCAGCTGCTCGGTTTCGCGTGCTCTCCTCAGGGCCACACAGACTGGCTTCTGTCCTCATCTTTCTGTCTCTGCCCCTCACCCTCACGCCCAAATGCACCCAAATAAAACTAGATCAGTCGAATCCCTCATTTCCCAAAGAAGTTTTTGCATTTCGGAGGAGAGGAGCTACTGTGAAAGAGGAAACATATGCGAATTACACACATCACTTTCCACCCTAGAAGACCGAGATGGCTACCTCGCTGGGGGAAGAGGGCAGCAGGGCAGCCCCGGTTCTCGCCAGTACCGCACTTCTTGCTAGTGGGTGGGAGGCATTTTCTTCACCATCCCGCTTCACATACCTCTGCCGCCTCACAGCCCCTCCTAGCAGCCTTTCCCAAAACACTCCGGGGCCGGAGGAAAGGGAGAAAAACTGAGGACAGGAGAGAGGGGGGTCTCTGAATTCCCCCAGTATAGTATTTTGTTTTCAAGTAGCAGGACTTTCTAGAATGTCTTCTCTAGTTCGGCTCCTTCTGGCCCAGTTACCCCAAAGCCTCCCTGCCCCCAAGGCCAGTGCATCCAAAACAAGCGCACCGACCAAAGCGCCGTGGCCGCCGCCGCCCCAACTGTTGCAGCGGCTGCCGGGGTGGCGGGCGACGGCGGCGAGGGCAGGGCCGGGCCCGCACCCGGACGCTCCCCGCCCAGGAGGCTGGGAGGCTCTGGGCGGCCTCTGAGGGGCGCGCAGTGCAGGGGAGTCCCTGCGGCAGCCGCCTGGGCTAGGAGAGGTGGCGCTCTCTGCCCGGACCCCCGCGCACAGCCAGCCCGACCGCGGCAGCGGCGCCGGCAGAGGCTGCCTGCGCCCGCCCCCCTCTCACCTTTAAGATCAGGTCGGTGTGATGCTGGTCCAGCATGTTGGCTTTCTGAAAGGAGGTGACGATGACCCGGCCGTAGCGCCCAGGGGTCTGCAGGTCCGAGTAGAGCCGGTGCTTGGAGCGGTTGACCGGGAAGAGGCTGTTGACGAGGTTGCGCTCGATCTTGGCCAGGCTGTGCTGGGGCGCCAGCAGGTGCTCCACGCTCTCCTCGACCTGGTAGCGGCTGAAGCTGGCGCCGAGCAGGATGGAGATGAGCACCGGCGCCGAGGCGAAGAAGACAGGGTGACTGGCAATGAAGTGGCCGAGCCGGGAGAAACACGTCCTCAAGCCCCTGTGCAGAACCTGCCGCAGCATCCTAGAGCAGAGCGGGCGCGGGAGGAGGGCGAGGCGCACGCTCGGCGCGGGCTCGGGCGGCGGCGGCGGCGGCGGCGGCGGCGGCGGCGCCCGCGGCGGCGGCGGCGGCGGCGGCGGCGGAGGCGAGACCCGGTGCTCTCCCGGAGCCGCGGCACCACCATCGGGGAGTCCCGCGCCGCGCCTCGGGAGGGTCCCCTCGGGCCGGAGACACGCCCTCCTGCCCGCGGCCGCGCTGGCCCGGAGAGCCCCCCAGCTTGGCGGCCAACGCGCCGCCCCCACCCCGCCCTACCCCGTGCTCCCTCCCCACCCTCTGCTGCCTCCCAGCCCGAGGGGCTCCGCGCGGCGGGGCAGCGTCCCGGCTCAGCGCGGGAGGGGCCCGGGGCAGCCCCCGCGGCGCGTCATGACCCCACTCACCCGACCCCCGAGGCCAGCGACGGGGTGGCGCGGGGAGCGGCGGCGGCGCAATCGTGGGGAGACTCTGCGCGCCAGCCTAGGAACACGAGGACGGAGAATTCCAGGCTACACCCAGTCCCCTCCCCTCCCCTCCCTGCTCTCCCCCTCCCCCGGCCCGGCCCGCCGCGCACGCCCTCCCCTCCCCTCCCTCCCCTCCCCGCCTCTGTCCTCCTCCGGGGAGACCCAGAGATGAATAAAGAAATGGCCCCGATTTTCCAAACAAAAAGTAAAGAGTTTTCCCGGGGGGCGTCGGGCGGACCGGCTCAGAGCCGAATCCCCCCAGAGGCGGAAAGGAGGAGGCTGAAGATTGCGTGCGCCCTGGCTCTCGCCAGGCTCAGGTGGTGGCGCGCACTGGCTGGTGCGGAGAGGGGGTGGGGAGCGAAGACGCTCGAACGTGGAAATCACGCCTCCTCTCAAGTAAGAGCCATTTAAAATATTCCCAACACTGCAGCTTCCGCGGGACCACAGAGTCCGGGTGTGCGTCTGGGGCACGTCCACTTGAACGGCGCCTGTGGAGAATCTTTCTTCCCGTTTTCATTTAGGGTCGCTCCAGAGTGGGTTGGACAGTTCTGCGGCGCGCCCCTCAATTTCCCCACCCCGTCCCCCAGTAATAAAAGTGCTGATAATGATGGTCAGTCGGTGGAGCCGCCGGTCACCAGGGCTCTGAAGCTCCCGGACTCCCGCCTCTCCGCACTGCCGCCGCCGTCGCCGCCTCCGCCTCCTCCTCCTCCTCCCCCCCTCCTCTGTCGTCACTGGCGGGTCTGGGGGACCTGGAGCGGCGGGGCTGGAGCGGGCGCCCCTATGGGCACAGAGTGTTTGTGAACAGCTGGTCAGGGAGTCGGTAGCGTTACTCCCCTTCTCTCCTCCACCCCGACCTCTCCTCCTCAAATGAGCGAGTGTGGGAGTGGGTGACACCTTATCTCAGACCTGGAGAGATACTGGTCTCCGAGAGTGCTGAGCCGCAGGGGGCGCGGGGGAACCCGGGGGGCGCCGACGGCTCGGCAAAGTTGGGCGTGTGCTTCTGCGCGCCAGCAGCGAGCTAGCAGGCATCCACTGTGGTTCCCCTCGCACTCTCCCTCCAGAGAATTCCCCGAGAAGGCGGGCGCCGGCTTCGGGCCCGGGATAGACCTGCGGCGGCGGCGGGAACGGCCACGCACAGGTACAATTTAGCGCGGTTCGTTGCGCGCTCCAAGCCCCGGGGTCCATCCATTGCAACGCAGACCGAGCGGAATCTCGGAGTCTGGGCCACTAAGGCGCTCTGTCCGGCCAGGGGGGTGGGGACCGGGGCGCGGCGAGGGGTCCCCAGGCTTTGAGCTCTGAGCGCTCGGCCTTCCCGTCCCACGCCTCCGGTCGCTCCTGCTTGGCCTCTTAGTGCCAAGGGTCAAGCGAGAGGCGGCTGTGACTGGAGGCGCGGTCCCTGGAGTGTGGCCCGCACTACTGAGCAAGGGCATGCATATTAATCAAAGCTGAAGGAAGACGGGATAGGGGGAGGAGGAGGAAGGGAGGGAAAGAGGAGAGGGAAGAGGGAGAGGGAAACCGGTGGGAGAACGCGACTAAGGGAGGTATTTCCCTAACGTTCCCATCCCAGATTCCCAGTGCCAAGCGGCCCTCCACTTCTCAAACTGAACTTGGGAACTTACACATTAGAAACAGGAAGTCGTGGGCCGGGAAATCCTCCTTTTTTGGTTCCTCGTCTCCTTTCCCCCACACCAGACCCTCCATCCTATATTCCCTCAGCAACACCTGCAACTGCTGCGCTGCTCACCCCGGGGGCGCAACCGCTCAGCTCTGCCTGCGCTCCCTAGGTCCTTCTACCCATCCGTACTGTGGTCCAGTTTCTCTGCTCACCCTCCCTATTCCCCACACCGCTGTTTCTAAAGGCACCCTCTGGTTCACCAGCAGCTTCCAGCGACATTGACATACCGCCCCTCTTCCCCGCTCAGAATTCCCATTCCTGGGAGGGACACATTGGGAGAGGCTAGAAATTCCCCTGCAACACTCCACTTGTGCCCTTCCCCCATCATCTTAATTTCTGCTCGCAGAGACGCCGCTGTTCTGCAGCGCTTTGCTGATTCACGATGATCGCGGAGGGAAAAGCCTCATTGACTTGTGCCCCTGCAAGCGGCAACGCTAGCGCGAGTGGCTGCGAGGGCACACGCTTTGGGAAACCACCCACCACTGCGCAGCCGAGGTGCTAAATGGCAGGGTAGATGCTTTGCGTGGCTCTTGGCCGGGGCAGACGCAAAGAAGGAAAGGGCCGGGGGAGGAAGGGGAACGCGGTGGCAGTGAAATTTCTGCGAGCCCAGTTCTTTGCGACTGAGCCGGAGGCAGCTGGTGGGTGGGCATCTCTCAGGAGGCCCAAAGTCGTCGGCTGTGCGGGGAGCAGAGATGTTTCGTGTGCCCTGATGCCAGCGCAGCGACAGAAGTAAGCCGACACGTCTGCTTGGGAGCCTTTAACGTTTCGGCGAAGCTTTTTTCATTCTGAAGTCTTTGTCCCTCCAAATGGTTCCCTCCTAACCTTGGTTCGCTATCGTCCCTAGAATTTTCTGCCTTTTTGGTGTAAGCCCTCACGCAGGCTGAAGAGCACGTGTGCCCTATCTCAGTGCCTGGGCTGAGTCTTAGAGAGGGGCAAACCCAGAGTGCTCTACTGGCCGGTGGGAGTGTCGTTCTCCCACAAGCAAAGGGCCTTTCCTTTGAGACCGAGGCTTTTGCTTCTAGTGTTCCCAAGCCTATCCCTAATTGTCCTCATGTATATTTGGGGGAACTTCCACCCTACCGACTTTAATTCAGAGACTCGGAATGGCCTGAGAAGGGGTCTCCCTGCCACTTTTTAATGCGGGAAATCCAGTTAGTATTGTCTAAATTGAGTTGGAGTGAAGGAGAACGAGAGAGCGAGAGCGAGAGAGGGAGCGAGCGCGCGCTCGCACGCGCAGAGGGCGTTGCCTCCTCCTGATTTGATTTTTTCTTCTCTTTTGATTCAGAAGTTCAGGGGAGCATTGACACCACCAAAGACTTGGGTTTGCATTTAGGACAGTGACTTTGGGTACAGAGCTTCCATAAATACATTCGTAAATCATTTCTTTTTCTGATTAAAAATTAATTCATATTAATTGTAGAAAATTTAGAAAATAAGAACAAGAAAAAGAAGGAAACAAAAAGACACCTGTGTCCCTGTACTTCCACCACCTTTCAAAGGTAACCTCTGTTGATAATTTATTGTACACACAGACAGTATAATTTAGAGGTAAAAACTATTGGTCTATAGCCACTAAGTAGAATCCTTGCTCTACTACTTACTTTGAGTAACTTAACCTCTGTATGCCACACTTTTCTCTTCTGGAAAGTGGGAATATTAATTGTACTTACTCCATATAATTGCTGTGAAGATTAAATAGGTTAAAAGATGTAAGGCACTTAAAACATTGCCTGGAATAACAACACCTAGTAAATGATATTTGTTACAATTCTAGTCTTCTCTGACTGAATTGTGTGTGTGAAAAGGAAAGTCAGTCCCTACCACGCGAAGCTGGCCTGGTATAATCAGCTGGGACCTGGCGCTGCTAGGACCTGCCCTGGAACTCACAACTAAGCTTTGGTGTTCTCCCATTGAGCAAAAACCATTCCCCAAAACACTAATGGCAGATAAGGTCATTCTGTAACTCTGATAAATTCGGACAAAACTAGGAGCACCCCATAATCATGTCTGAACCCAGACAAAACAGGAACCCTGTCCAAATGACAAAATGACCAAACATGTTCCTACCTTGGCTAATATGAGTGAATATTATGGTGTCTTAGAAAACAAATTACAACTTTAGACTTGGTCTAGTCTTCTCTCCCTCTAGATAAAGATTTAGTTAGACACCCAATCATAAAACTATGCCTGTTTCCCAACAGCATTTAAACCAGAGCAAGCCCCACCACGTTAAATCTTACTTAAAATTATTAACATGAGCCAAGTCCTGTGATAAGTCCTTCCTAACACCTTTTTGAGACACCCCTCAGTTCTCTGTGGTGCATGTTCTTCTTGTCTACAATGAAAAATAAACCTAGCTTGTTCAATTACTGCCATGTTCCTGGTGGTCTTTAGCAGGAGGGCTTTGGTAGTGCATATACAATGTTGATAAGCTTTCTTTTTCTGAAATTGAGGGGCATAATAAACGTTCTGTTTGGTAACCATTTTCTCCATTAGATAGATTATGAGCATTTTCTCATGTCAATTATTATTGCTGTAAAACATTTTAATGGCTGCATAGAATTCCACTATATGGCTTAACCTTAATTTATTTAACTTATCCCATATTGCTGGACATTTAGGTTTTTAAAATTTTTATTGTTATAAATATGACTGAGATGAACATCCTGTAGATAAATCTCTGACTACATCTTTATTTTCTTAGGGCCAAATATCCATCACTACATTTTAAGTGGACAGCTCCTAACAGATGCCTTTCTAATTATTGTTAAATTAGAAGGGACAAGGGCATTCCTTCATGGGGATTAAATTTCTTGGTCAAATAAATGAAATATTCCCATTTGGGGGGAATTTCTATCATCTGTTACATTTGGAATCAGTCTCTTGGCTCAGTATTACTCAGAGATGCTGGAGGGATTGAACATGGTGTAGAGGGAGTATGGTCCCAAAAGAAAGCTTATTTGGTTTGAAGAGGTTAGAAACAAGAGTCTTCTGTGGTCTAGCAAGTACATCAAGCATTAACTTTCAATAATCAAACCACCATTTTCTTCCTGAGAAACAAGACATTTTCATGCATATATCTTAACTCTAAACTGTTGTATGTCAACTGTGAAATCACTGTGCATAGTAGGATCATGCTAGAGGATATTTGGGTGGCTGCAATTTAGGGTGGTACTTAGTATAGTGTGTTTATCATCACTTCATGTTATCCTAATCTCAATAACCCTGATATATTTCTAAGTAGTAGGCGCTTATGCCACCCTAAAAAATGCCATCTAGGTAACATTTCTTGGAGAATGGAAACACATGCAGGGAAGGGAAAAGTATAACAAGGATTTTCCTTTCAGAATGGGGAAGATACCCTGGCAAACTTCAGTGTTTTAAGTGGCGATGCCTCAATGAACTATCTACTGGGACTCATCCCTGTTTTGATCAAAAAGCTGTTTTATGCAGAGCAACACTGTATTCACAGAAAGTTTACACAAAGGAAGACTTCTGAAGATAGCTTAAACTTGCAGTTGAAGAGAGAACACATGTGTGGAAAGTCCTAATAGGTTGCTTAAGATAAAGAGGCACACTGCTGTGTGTAGATGATCCCCTTTCAAAAGTGTGCTAATTGGGTATCTGAATCTTTCAGGATATTCTGCCAACTCAGTAGGCTCTCAATATCTTCATTAGTCTTTCAGAAAAATAATCATTCATGACATAAGGAAAAAAGTCATGCAAAATCATTTTCCTGAATAATCATGAGACTTAGGGTTAAGAAAGGGATATTTCATGCATCGATTCAGGGAGAAACATTTTGGAACATGCTATCTGGGTGTCTGGTTTCACCACGTCACCAGTTGGTTGAGGTGGCCAGGTCCAAATGTTTGCTTTGCTTTTTTTCCTCCTAAAAAGCAGAAAACATGGCTTTACCTTCTTTCCATCTTTCAAAATCCTTCCATCCTTCATGGCTCTCTTAAAATCCTAGCTCACATATCTAATAAGCTTTCTGACTGCCAAACCAACATTGATTAATTTAACTTGATTGAGCAAGTTTATTTGAATTATTTCAGTGAGCAAGTTTCTACTGTAGTCAACAACTAGGGAAAACTGAGCGAGGAATTCTCTGTTCTGAAGAAATTTTTAGTCTAATGGAGTTGACTAAATATACTGAGTATTAAAGTATGAACCAGAGTAAGGGAAACGTTCAGAGGAGAGGTTACAATGATGTAGGGGTGCAAAAAGGCATAGATGGTATTTGGTTGGTCTCTGGTCTTTGAATACCTTTAGCCTAGGGTTAGCATCTTGCTGTTTTTAGTTTCTTTGTGATCTAATGTTATAGATATCTACATGTTGATGATATGTAAATATGATATATCAGTTTTTGATAGACTTTTGATCACTGGACTGGGTTGTTAGAGGTCCCCATCTCTTTTCCCTAGGGATGGTCCTAAAGTTTTGAGCTTAGTCAAAGAAGATGATCACTTCCTAATTCTGAGAATTTCTGAGGAATGCCACTTTCTCAAGCTAAGTGCAACTCAGGTTTTTCATTAAGTTAAGCTAGCTTTCCTTCCACAGTATCTAAATAAGGAGAATTTAGGCACTTTACTCACTTTCAGCACCAGGGACAGATCCATTTAAACCTAGCTACTCCTTCCCCTTCCAGTCCCCATCACTTCTAAATTGATTATAGGAAATTTTTAGAGCTAAAAACTAATACAGTCAGGGAGTTGATCTTTTTTTTTTCTAAGCTAGGCCAATTAAAATGGAAATAAATTTAAACTGGTGGACCACTAAATCCAATATGGTTACATTTAAAATTGTGCCCAGTAATTTTATGCCTTTATAATGTGTTTGTATTGGGGGAAGGGATTTAAAGGAAGATGTTAGAGCTCATTCTACAATATAATCTCTTGAATTTTAAAAGTGATTGTGCTGAAAACTCACACAAATGATAGAAAATGGGGGAAAAGAACATTTTAATGTGTTTTATGTGCTAAGTTTAGCCCTAGGCATTTTCACGTATCTTAGCCTATGTAATTTGCAAAATCACTCTGTGGGCTATAAGTATTGTCAAACCCATTTTAAAGAGAGGAGATTGAAGATTAAGGAGATTAACTGTCTTGTGCATGGTTACACTGTAATGGAAGTATAAATAGAATCCAGGTCTATCTGATATCAAAATCCATGTTTTTCTGTTCAGTCATTATTTTAAGCAAAAAATTACTTGATTCCTTTTCTAAAATGCCTTGACTAGATACCAAAAAATGTCAAAAGCATCTTAATCAGATAACATAATATGCCATGAATATTATAAACAATTTAGTGCTATTTCCATATTTGCTATTCATTTAATAGTGTTGTAAAGTGGCAATATCATGATCTATCCATTAATCAATTTTTTAGTGTTTGGATTCATTTCTGATGTTGGTGTTCCTTAGAGGAGTTCTGTGGCCCAACAAAAATATTGTTATGGAACCCAAAGTGTTTGCTGATCTAATCCAACCCACTCTTTTTGCAGATGGCAAAACTTCTGCAGTCCTTGTCTGGATTCTACCAAGAAAAATCCCTCAAAATGTTAAAATGGAAAACTGTCAAGTGGTTCTAAAATACATAGCAGAAAAAGCAACCAAATAGACTCTGACCTTATGCCTGTTGAAATTCTTCCATTTTTTAGTGGTTAGCCAGTAGTCATTATACTGCAAAGAGAAAGATTCTTTAATTCTCTTCCTTTACTTTACTGTGTAAAATGAACAGATACCATTATAATCAGTAGATCCGTTGTCTTATGTATGAACATAGGGGGCATAAGAAAGCAGAGGGTTTCCTGATACAACTCTTAGCTTCAGGGCAGTCTTTCTTTGATGTTTATATATTTAATCCCTTTAAAAATTGTACTCCAGAGCATAACCTAAGAACAAAGCACTTCATCCCTTCTGTTATTAGAACTGTGTACTTCTTGCTTTGACTTTAAAAAATGACAGAGCTACAAGGCATTCTGTTCCCCATGGCTGATCACTTCCTTCTAGTGAGTGGCGTTATGTTGGTGAATTAATTAATAGTAAAATCTGAATACATATTCACAAATATTAGAATTGTAGAAAAGTTACATCAAGAAGGGGCTCCTGGGAGAAGCTAAGTGAGAGAAGAAAAAAAAATCAAAGATTCCTTTTTCAGACAAAGCACAAGACTTGGCATTTCTAGGGCTGCTTTGCTTCCACCTTCAGGCATCTTCTGAATATTGTAAAAGGGATTATTCTAGATGTGAAAAAGTCTGTTCTACTGTGAGTTGAAAGGTTTAGCCTCAGGTGAATGCCATTACCTCCTGTGGTCCACCAAGCAGCAGAAACTAAAGTAGTTTGGCTAGCTATCAGCGCATATGGTCCTCCATCTAGCTCTGTCTCATCATTATACTTCAGACTGCTATTAATAAAAATCAGAATAATAAGGATGATGATGATGTCTCCCAGGTAAGGAGATTTTCGGGTGTAAAATATAGTAATGAATGTAAAGTGCTTCCAAACAACCATACCTATTATTGGGCTTGATGAGTCCAAGGCACCTTGCACATGCTACACATGGAGCATGAAGATGTGTAAAGACCTTACTTTTGAGGTGTCCAAATGCAGCGGACTGAGGCCAACAAGTGAAACAACGAAATTGTGTGTCATGGCAAGGACATTGGTGCTGTGGGACCAGTGAGAAGGTTTCCCCTAACCTGGACTGAGGAGCAAAGGTAGGGTTTGGAAAAGCTATGAGGAGCATGTATAGAGGTACTGTCTGGCGCTCCATCCTTACCCTCTTGGCCCACTCTAGCAGTTCACTCTAGGTAGTTCCTATATATGCTCATGGCTTCCTGCCTCTCTCTCTCTCTCTGAGATATTCTCTGTCCATGGGGGATAGGCTGGAAGTGCCAGAGAGCTAACACCTCCAGGAGTGACCCTCAATTAATGAGGGACAGGAAGAATAAATGCCCAAATTTCTTTGCCTCTCTGTAGGACAACTCAGAGAGGTGTTTCACACAGGCTTAGACATTAAAGACTTACAGCAGAGTTGACCCCCCCAGTTGCCCACAGTAGTTACCCACTCTTGAGCACACCCTTTATTGGCTTTTCTCTCTTCTCTATCTCCCTTCTCCACTTCCTCACTCTGCTTTCTGGAAATCCCTCCCAAATAAACCACTGGCACCCACATTTTGTTTCAGGATTTGCCTTTGGGGGAATCCATCCGAAAAGGAGATGACATCCAAATGGAGTCTCAAAGGTTAGCAGTTAGTCAAGCCTAGTGAGCTTAATGGTATATAAATTATACCTCAGTAAATGTGTTTGAAAAAAAAAAAAGGATTGGCCAACCCGCCACGGAAGGAAAAGACTATTCCAGGCAGAGGGAATAATGTTTGAAATTATAAGGATAGCCATAGAGAGCTTAGCTTGTTTTGGGAACTACAAATACTTCAAGATGGATAGACAGTAGTTTGAAAAAGTAGACAGGAGCTGGGTTAAAAAGAAACTTATAAGCCCAGATGAAGAACTGGGTGTTTATTCTGAAGGTGGCAGGGAGCTATTTCTGGGCTTTAAATGGGGGAGTTTATGGTCAGGTTTATATTTTATAAAGTTACTCTGGTGACCATGTAGAAGATGAACAAAGAGAGGGCAAGACTAGAGAGAAAGAGACCAGTTAGGAGGTCATGATAATAACAAGGACATGAAGAGTTTAGGTCCTGAAGCAAGGTAGAGGCTAGTGGGATGGAGAGAAACGGAAGGATTGCTAAGTTTTTAGGGAGATACAATCTACAGGACTGAGATGATTGCAGAATGCAGCTAAGATACTGCATCATGGTTTCTGCAGACACAGTTCCAATCCAAAGAATTATGCTAAACCATATCCAACCTTAGAGATATTAGTTTATTTTTACCAAATTCTACTTGAAAACAGAGCTTCTTGTCAGGATGAGGAAGGAGGAAAGATGGACTGTGTTAAGCTCTAAGCTACAACAAATGGGGGTTGAATGTGATAGTTTGAACATGAGAGCTGGACAGGAGAGGTCAGTAGCCTGGGGGAGTCCACAAGGTGGAGGCTAAAATCCATTACGTCAAATCCATAATATGGTGATTCATGTGGACTAATAAATGTCCTTGCTCCCAAGGGAATTGAGTTATATCTTAAGGTCAGTTGCTTAAATGAGATGACTTTATTTGAGGAAGAAGGAAAAGGAGATAAATGAGGAGGTGGCAGGGGTGAGGCAGAGGGAGGAAAATGAAATGTATGGCTTCATGGGTGAGATTTCCCAGAAACCTTCCTCTTTGGTTCATCTCAAGTCTCTTCATCTTTATAATGCTTGGGGATTTCCCCTCTGATGACCCCCTAGAACCCATCCCTGAAGGTGATCCAAGACTGTACCCTCTATACATAGGGCCCCCATTCCTTGGTGGCAGCTTATACTTTTGTTAGGACACACACACACACACACACACGCCACATGTGGCTGCTTCAATTTACACAATTAGTAATCACATTGAAGAAAATAGACACTGACATTTTATAGTATGACACTCATTCTTTTACTGACACCTGTATGGGGGCGCTGTAAACATTAGACCATTTTAATGAAATATTTTTAGTCCTATTATGAATTGTGCTGCTGTTAACATTTGCATACAAGTTTTTGTATGGATATATGTTTTCATTTCTCTTGGGTATTTGCCTAGCAGTAGAATGGCTAGGTCATACCGTAACTCTATGCTTAACATTTTGAGGAACTACTGAACTGTTTTCCAAAGGGCTTGAACCCCTTTACATTCGCACCAGCAATGGTTTTTGTTTGTTTGCTTCTTTGTTTTAATCATTATTTATGCTAGTTTTTTCTCTACTTATTATTAGATGTTAGTTTCACAAAACCTTTGCAACCTCTTTCTGGATTTATCTATTTTTAAAATTCTCCCTTTTGGTGAAAGACTTTTTTTTATGCATCTCAAAATGTTACTTGAAAATCCCCATAATATCCTAATAAAAATTCAGATAATGAGATTGTCTAGAAAATATACTAGACCTGACTAGCATATTACTTAGATACATGTGGGAAGCTCACTGCTTGGGGATTTTGAATTTCAGATTGTGATGTCCACATCTTACAATGGATGTCCAACCTTCCACAGAATCGAGAGGATTCTTTTAAGCAATGGAACAGCAAAGATGGCATATGGGGACCACTATGAGGCTCTCTCATTTTGCACTCAGAAGGGGAAAGAGAGGAGGGGGAGGCCAAAAGGAGGTAAAAGACTCAGAGAGAGTTGTGGGAAATCCATGGAGACATAATATGCTGACTACTGTTTATAGCTCTGGGAATAGCCAGAGGGGTAGTGCCTGAGGTAGAATAGTGGGTCTGATTTGGACCCACTTGGAAGCTTGTCAAATTCACTTCTTTCTCCTTTCTCCAATTCAAACTACTCTCCCCAAGTTACTCCTTCAGTTCCATCCAGTCCCCATCACTCTGGCCAGTGAGTGGTGAGGAAAATGAAGGAATGAGAAAAAGAGAACAATAAGAACATATATGTTCACAATCCTTCCCCCACTTCTCCATCTCCCTATCTGATATCAGTCCAGTAAGCATTCTGTTTAATTTGCCTCACCTGCAGCGATAACACTGGTCTCCATAGAGAAGTAGTATCACTTAAGCCATGGTAATGAACTCCCCTACAGAACAATAAAGGTGAAATAAGGTGGTGACAAAATCCCACAGGAAGGACTATTAACTAATGTTATTAAGTGATACTTTCTTAGTGAAAATTCCCTCCACTGTAATATTTCATTATTAATAGTCCTTGGGAGTTTAAAGAAAAGAAATACCTTTTAATTTCTCTGGCTTGGTCTCCTGGTACTCATAAAGGAATCTGAGCTATGCTTTATGATGCCAAAAACCACCGGTCAATCCAGTCAATATGATAATACAACAACAACCAACCACATTATTTGGCGTTATATAGACAAAACAGCTAATTGTTTGACTGAAGTATTCACATGCAGATGAGTTATTTTGACATCATATGGGCACAAGCGAAGTCAATATTTAAATAGTAATTTAAAAATCATTAATTGGAACCATATTTGTTGATTATCTCATATATACAGGAATTTTTCTCATTTAACAGATGGCTTTGCATCAATCCCATCTTTGAAATTAGTAAACACAGATTTTTCTAACTGTGGAAAGGAAGTAAATACATAAGAAGGGGCCAGAGGCAGAAGGCAACTTAAAGATAACTCCGCAAACTGTGGCAGTGGTAATTCTTTAGTGGTAGTAAGATAATCTGTGGAAGAGATGGCACTTGGGAATTTAAACATTGGAGGCTGCAGTTATTAATCTGATGTGTTAGATTCCTGGGGCTGCCATAACAAAATAGCTCAAACTGGGTGGCTTACACGACAGAAATGTATTGTCTCACAGTTTTGGAGGCTGGAAGTCTGAGGTCAAGGTGATGGGGGTGTTGGTTTCTTCTGAGAACTATGAGGGAGAATCTGTTCCAGGCTCTTTCCCTCCCTTCTGGTGGTTTGCTGGCAACCTTTGGCATTCCTTAGTGTAGTCTTATCACGTTCACATGGTGTTTTCCCTGCGAGTGTGTCTCCAAATTTCTCCCGTTTATAAGGACATCAGGTATATTGAATTAGTGGCCCATTCTACTGTGTATAAACTTACCTTAACTAATTACATCTGCCATGACCCTAGTTCCCACTAAGATCCTGGGGGTTAGGACTTTAATATATGAATTTGTGAGCTTGTTGGGGTGCAATTCAGCCTGTTACATCTGGTATAGATTACTGTTCTGGTATAGAGATTAATACCGTCTAATAGAGGCCCAGAAGTCTCTGTGAGCTCTGGCAAGAGTCATCTTTGACTGGATGTTGTGGGGTGAAGATAAGGGCAAAGTAGAAATCTACTGTCAACTAGACACTGGCAACATAAAATACAATTTTTTCACTTAATGCCCTTTTGATGCCTTCTTCCCACATTTGAGAGCACTGGGACTAAAAGTTGCTTTAAGATTTGGAGTCCAAGAGAAGCTTGAGCTTTGGTGAATCACCCACATTTTTTGAGGATGCTTTAGGTCTCCCCTTGGCTTGAAGATTACAGTGCAAGAAAATTCCTACTTGGGTATTTTCCAGTCCAGTTTGAAGTTTGTTGTCAGAAGACTCATGGGTGTTTTCTTTCTTTCTTTTTTTTTTTCACTTTTTATAAAATTACTATCTCCCAAAAGAGGTATTCTCCCCAAGAATTTTCATATTTTTTATCTAACAGGTGTGCTTTCAGAGTCTTCCCTTCTACTTTATTTGAAAACATATGCCTTAGTTGCCCCATTTACCTATCAGCATCCCCTTCCTCAGGCAACATCTTGGCCATCTCTACCCCATCGTCACCCTTGTGTGGCTTTCTAGTTGAATTTGTGAGACTCTCGGCTATTTACCACCTGGAAGAAAGGGGATTGAGGTCATCCTTTTAAATATCTTAAACCCCTAGGTTTGAACCATCATGTCTCAATGGTCAGCCCTTGGTGTGAGTGATGGATTGTGCTTGCAATGCTATCTCTTTCCTGAGACTATCACTAGCAGTGCCTTGGTAGACTTTTTCTGAGTCATGTCACAGAATATTTGTATCAGTGTTAAACTGGCCTTAGAAGGAACCTTGCTCTTGCCTGTGATAAACCCTCATCTTTTGAGAACTTCTTCAGAAGTGGCTCCTTTTAATTGTTGGTGATTTCTGTTGCAAAGCTTTTAGTAAGATAATAATAGAGGCTACGAATGCATGATAGAGGAGCAGTTGGAGGGCTGAGTCAAACCACCATGCAATTTGATGGGGAAAAAAGTTGTCAGGCGAAGTTTTCATTCGGCACCTCTTGACTAAATGTTGTTTATACTTGTATATACATATTTCATGATTACGTGTTTATATATGTGCATACGCAAACAAAATCATGTTCCTTAGTTGTCAAGTAGAAGTTATTGAAGTAAAACATGATTGTCTCTCTATACAAATCAATGACTAATTATCTATTATAAGCCCACTATGTGTATCACTGGGGGGATGAAAGGAGGTAAAAATCCAGATTCCTGTTCTCAAAGAGCTTTATATCTTGGTGGGGAGATGAGATTCTTCATTCATTCAACATAAATTTAATAAGCACCTAATATATACTCTGTCCAATTCGAGAACAGATATCTGTTGTAAGATATCATCTCTATCTAAAGAAGGTCATACTTTACTGGAAGATGTAGGCGAAGTGACAGAAGGTGACAAAGGAGGAACACATAGGGCATTGCAAGAGTTTGTATGAGAGGGTTGGGGAGGCTTCCTGAATGTGGAAGATAACTAAGACTAATACATAACAGCATCATAAGTGTTCGGCCCTAAATGAGTGGTCCAAGTGTATGTGATGTGGATGGACTTGGAGGCCATTATGCTTAGTGAGAGGAGTCAGACAGAGAAAGACAAATATTGTATGATATCAGTTATATGTGGAATCTGAAAAACATATAACAGCTAGTAAATAGAACAAAAAAGAGGCAGATTCACAGATACTGAGAACAAACTAGTGGTTACCAGTGGGGAGGGAGGCAGGGGGAGCAAAATATGGGTGGGGAATGGGGAGCTACCAACTATTGGGTGTAAGATAAGGATGTATTGTACAACACAAGAAATATAGCCAATATTTAGTAACAGCTATAAATGGAAGGTAACCTTTAAACATTGTATAAAGATTTTAAAAATTGGACAAATGAGCAAGGTCGTATGCATAAGAAGTTCATTGTAGTATAATTTATATTAATAAAAATGTCTATTAATCTAAGTAAGTTAAAGCACATTTATATGTTGGAGTACTATGCACCTCTTAAAAACAGTGACTTTCATCTATTTTATTCCCATGGAACAATATCCAAAATATATGTAGAAAAAACTCAGATTGCTAAATAATTTGTAAGACTTTTGTAAAAAAAAAAAAGAAAAAGGACTGAAGTCATAAATATTACAAGATAACTGGTGGTTAGTTTTTTCCAGTGGTGAGTTTTGCAATGATTTTTTACTTTTTTCTTATTCACTTTCTGCATTGTCTAGTTTTTCTACACTGATAGTTTGTTACTTTGAAAATAAAAATGTCTATTGCCATTTTGAAACATAAAAAAATTAAGATGGGAGGTCACTTCATGCTGGGTTGATGAGGGAGGACTTCATGAAGGAGTGTGATTTGTGTGAAAGTTAATGTCAAAAAGTACACGTGCCTGGCCCCTCTGCTACTGTGCATCGTGGAAACTCTTAGTAGAGAGTTGAGTGAGGAGACAAGCCCAGGATCTGGTATAGGTTGGAGCTGGATGTAATTAACCAAGAGAGAAGGATTTGACATTGAATCTGAACCCAGCTAGTAGTGTATTCAAGGGTAGTCACCTGTGGCATCAGCATTTGGATAGGCTAAGTGGTTGCTAGTGGGGAGTGGGCCTCATAGCAGATGGATTTGGGAATGGAATAGGGTGATTATTTTGAGTTGGTGGATAGATATTGGAAGGAGGAGGCTATTCTGGTGTATGAGTTAGGAATGATTTTGTCTACAAGTTACAAAACCCAGCTAAGAGTGGCTTTAACCAAAAAAGGACTGATTTTTCCTGCATAATTCAAAATCTGGAGGTATCCATTGGGCATTGGTTCAGTGGCTCAAGAACATCAGAGATGGCATCTCTGCCCTTCTGGTCTTCCCTTCATGTTTGTTGCCTTATGGTTGAAATATGACTATTACAATTCTATATATCAGATATGCATTTCAGGCAGGAAAAAGGGGCAAAGTTATGTCTGTTCCTTTAATAAGGAAAGTAGTATTTTCTCAGAAGCACCGCAGCAGATTTCCTGTTGTGTCTGAATGGCCAGACCTGTAGCACATGGTCACTCCTACAAGCAAGAGAGAAAGAGATTAGGGTTTTCAGTCTGTCAGAAAAAGGGAGAGGGGATTGGAAATGAGCGTTGGGAGGACCAAGCAAGAACTCAGGTGTGTGTGTGTGTGTGTGTGTGTGTGTGCGCGCGCGCGCGCAGGCTTAGGCAGGGCTATCTGTTCCCTTGGCTGGGGTACAGGACTACATGCAGTACCAGTAGTGGCCTCAAGGGGGAACCAAAGAGAAGGACACGCCACTGGGCCCCACGCAGAGCTCATTTCAGGACTCTTGTGGTCACTCCTCCCCACCATTGTGGCTTCTATACTGCTCCTCTGAATCCAGATCCTCACCCTGCCCCTCAGATGTTGGCTTTCTCTTCGATTCTGTCATTGGCCCCCTTCTTTTCTCACTCTGCCCACACCTGGAGAGAAGTCAGAAAACTGACATTGGCAGGGCCTGACTCCTGCCAGGCCTAGAAACTGTGCCAACCATGAGCTCCCTCTGGGTAGAGTTCAGAGTTGCCAAGTCTCACATCCCAGCCAGCCAGAGAGGAGGAAAATAACAGGGACTTGAGTGCCCCATGTTCGATGCCAGCCCAGTCAGCATGAAGCCAGATTGCAGTCACCCTGGAATAAAATATCTGTTCTCTGAAGACAAGTTTGATTCTGTACTTCTGCAGTTTCTACCTTTCCCTTTAGTGTCTTGGTAAACTTTTCCAGAAACCCCACGCTTGTCATCTCAGAACAAAAAGAAAAGGGGAATTGCCCATTGAGACCCTCTCCCTTACATCTTGGGCCAGGAATGGGAGAAGCCAAACTGTCCTAGCCTGTGAGTCTAGTAAGGGTAGAGTGGTTAGTGAGGTAAATACCTTGGAGAGGGTAGCCAAGGACAAGGGTGATTTCAACTGTCCTCTCACAAGGGCATTTGTTTAGAAGTGATTCTCAAGCAAGGTTGCTGGTGAGATTGGGAATTGAGAATTTCTGGTGAAGCTGAAATGTGATGGTTTAAAACAAAGCAGCACTTTGCCCTATTGAGTGGTTTTTAATCACAGTGTTTAATTTGTTTTGCATTGCAGAGAGCATTAAAGGTGGTCATGAATGTTTATTAAAAGGTAGCATGGCCCACAAAAGCTGAGAAACCCTGCTGGGAACAATGACGCAGGACAGAGTGGGGCGTGATGTGGAGACAAGTAAGACATACTTATCTATGTTGCAAAGTTATCTAAGACAAAAACTTCTCTGCAGTATCAGTGAGAGGATTTGGCCACTTTAATGCACAATGTGTGGTGGGAGCTAAGCTTTGGAAGTCTGGCTAAGCCTGTGAACTCCCTCTCAGAAAATATTTTTAAATGCATAAAGTAAAACACATAGGGTAACAAAGGAAATCAATTATATTGAAGTACAGCTGTTAAAATACTAAATACTAAAACAAAATACTAAACACTAATACAAAATACTAAATTCTAATACAAAACACTAAGAAAACACAGATTTGTGCTAGAGTAATCTGTGTGCTGCATTATTAACGTGTCAAATAACAAGATCTAGCAACAGGTCTAATAATTACTGTGATGTTGAAGCAGTGATGAGTGTTCCCAGTATTTTGAGCTCCGCAACAACTGAAATGTAATAAAACAACAACCTTGAGTTTTATTGGTGATAAAGCCACAGGCACTGGTAGTGCTGCTGAGGCTTCTTGCCCATGCTGAGTTGAAGGAAATGCCAAATTTCAGTTAAAGATTGAAAACCAAAAGGTAAAAAATTTCCCATTCAAGTCATGGACCCCCTGAAATCTACCCAGAGATCTTCTGGAGGTCCACAGGTTTAGAAATGTGGAGCACAAAGATGAGAAAGAGAGGACTACACAGCAGCAGGTTAATGTTGCTATCAAGGCGGGCAGGAAGAAGCCCAGACACTAACCATGGGGGCAGCTCCGTCATTTGTCCCAGGTAGTATCTATCCTTTCGTGAACGGCCTGGAGCAGAAGCTGCATTCCATGTTCTGGGTCTGTTTGACCCTTAGATAACGCCAAGTCCAGGAAATGGTGCTGTTAATTTTTTATTGACAGTGGACTTGGTTATCTTGCTGGAGATGAATGGATTTGGAATCCGGTCCAAGCCTGGGAGGGTTTCTGGTGACAGTTTGCTACCAGCCTTCCTGCCCTGACTGAATCTGATGAGTGTTCATGCAGTGTCAGCCAGTGTAATGTTTATTTGCCTCCTCGCCGAATGTGCTAAATGCAAATGAAAAGCCAACATCAGACCAAAGAGAAAGGTGCAAGAAAAAAATTTGGCTTGAGGTCGTCCCTCTTTCTGAACATGGCACTGGGAGTCTAATTGCTAACACACATTGAGTCCTCTGTCAGAGGTCACCTCAAGACTCTTGTTAATCATTCTTCTCATTTTGCAAATGGAGCACTAGGACTGGCAAGGAGTTCAAGGCTGACGAGCATGTCAGAGTGTGATGAACAGAAATTTCCAACCAAAGAATCACAATCCTCTGGCCAGGGACACAGTTAGCTACACTTCTAATGGCCTGGCCACCAGTAAGCAAGTCGTTATTGAATGCCTGGCACATGGCCAGCAAGGTGGGGATGGGGGCCTCTTGAGCTCCGATGGCTGGACGAGGCTTCTCTGAAGAGGTGACAGTGGAGTTAAGAGCTTAATGAGGAGAAGCAGGCAGTTGTGCAACGGTCTGGGTAAAAGCACTCCAGAGGGAAGAAATGGTATGTGGCACACCCCAAGAGGGCAGCAGGTGTTGAGGGAGAGGTGGAAGGCCAGTGTGAGTGAGAGAGAGCATCGCAGTGGGTGGAGCCAGAGACATAGGCGGGTCCAGAGCTGGGAGGGCCCTTAGGTCATGGCGAGGAGTCAGGATTGTGGTCTGATTGAGGTGGGCAGCCCCTGGAGGGATCTAAGTGGAGCAGCCTGCTTGGCCAGCGCCACAGGTCTCTGGCTACCAAGTGAGGACAGCAGATGCAGACTCCTGGTGCAGAGTTGTGATGACTTGGACTAGGGTCGTAGCTATGCAGATGGTGACAAGTGGCCAGATCCTGGAGATATTTCAAAAGCATGGATAATAGGACTTAAGTGATGAATTCCATAAGAGGTATGGGAGGAAGAGCAGTGTTGGGGATGACTCCTCAGTGACCTGGGGAGAAGTTTCTGAGTGAGGAAAGGCTACCTCAAGGTCGGCCATACTGGCAGCACTGTCTGTGGGGAAAATGGTAAATTATGTAGTTTGTCTTGTGCCCTCTCATACTTTCCCCCACCCCGTGATCCTTCTCAATGCCCCAATCTTCTCAGACTCTTAATTTCCTTCTTGGCTTCTCAAGACTTGCAACCGCACACCTCTTTCTTAGAAAGCATTGTGTGGAGTAGATAGAGGGGAGGGTTTGGAACACAAGGGGACTAGAGCTTGAATCCTGCCCCTCCCCCACCCCCATTTACTTATTGTGTGACCTGGGCAACTTGCTTCTGTTGTGTGATCTCGGTTGTTTGTCATCTGTGAAGTGGGATGTAATAAGTTGTGTCATCAGAAGTTTTTTTGGTACTGAATAACACAAGGGATGAAAAATGCCCAGCTGAAGGCAGGCTCTCAGCAAACTCATCCTAACTTCAAGTTCCCAGTTTTAAAGCTGGGGAGCTTTAAAAAGTACTCAGGCTCATGCTCCACCTCTTAGGGGTTTTGATTTGATTGATTGAAAGATGTTGAAGAATCATTATTTTTAAGAGCTCCCCCAGGTATTTATAATGAGCAGCTAGGTTCGAGATCCCCTGTTAAATTAATGGATAGTCTTAATTTAATTAATGACCATCAAGTAGGTACTAGCATTTCTAGAAATATGTTGAGAGCTGTAAAGATTTACCCCAAGCTGGAGTTTTCACTTGAGGAACTGAGGGCTTTTCTATTAAAAGAAAAGAGTCCTTCAATAGCTAATATTTATTGCATACTTACTATGTGTCAGTGTTCTGAATTCCCTTTCTCTCTCTCTCCCCCCATCTCTGTCTGTCTGTCTGTCTTTCCCACTTTCTTTCTCTCTCATCTACCTGCTTCAGTACTGGGACAGACATTGGCGAGGACCCCTTCCTAGGCCCTGAATTCCTCTATGTGGAACTCCCATTTAAGACCTTTTCAGTGGCTTCTTACAGTGCTTAGGTTGAGGAGAAAAACTTGAACAAGGTCGCTGTCTCTCTGTCTCTTTCTCTCTCCCCTCACACCCTCTCTCTTTCTCTCCCTCACGTTAGCTAAGGGCCTTCTTTCTGTTCCTTGAAGATGCCACCTTCCCTGCCCCCTGAGGGCCTTCACACATGCTGCTTCCTCCAGCTTGCTCCCTTTACGTTCCCTCTGCTCTGAAATTCTGGCTCCTGATGTTTAGATGCACGTTTTGTAGGTATCTACCTGTCTGCCTGCTTGTGGAGTGTCTGTCTTCCATGTTCTGCTGTAAGCCCTACAAAGGTGGGGGCATGACTCTTTTGCTCACCGTTGACTCCTCAGTGCCTAGCCCAGCACGGTCACATGTGCTGAGTAAGTGCAACAGTGAATACACCGTCCCTCAGTGTTAGACTCAATCAGGAGTGGACTGTGGGTGGAGACAGATTCCAGCGCCAGCCTCCCAGAGGACTCCAAGGGACCATGCTCTCCCAACTTGAGTCCTTGGTGCTAAATCCAGTCAAGTGGTCACTCTTGGCCACCCTCATGGCCTCAGTGCACTTTTCTGTTATCTGGTCTTGGTCGAGGCCATGAAGTGGTTTTAATAATGTTGAGCCCCATGCAAAAAGATTTGGAATCTTAAACTGTTCTTTCCAGTAGACTCCTCTGCTTCTCTGTTAATTCCTGGCTGTGAATTGATCCATGTGCTGACTATTTATCCGGCAGTATTACCAATGTCTGTGCTAGGGGGCTTGATTCCATTCCACTGGCCCAAGGTGTTTCCTTATCAAAATGCTTCACTGGCCTAAGGGTCAAAAGCGAGATTATACTACTAGTAATATAGAGTATGATTTTGATGCCTGTCTACACCTCCTATGGGGGAATGTGTGGTGTATTTAGAAAACAAAGCTCCAAAGTCATTTTTATTCCCCCATCCCCAAATATGAGACCTTTCATTTTTCAAATTTGTGGTGCTGAAAACCCCATGCATATCACTGACAACATCTGCTGAGTGCTTTTAGCCTGGGGTCCCTCATAAGCAAACTTCCAGATAAGATATGGATGCAAATGGTTTATTTGGGAGCTATCCCAGAAAGCGCTGGTAGGAAAGGGGTGAAGTGAGACAGGGAAGGGAAGGAAGCCAATACAGACACATGTTAGTGACAGCCTTACTGTTGGGAGTGACTGACCGTCGGTTCTGCTGCGGGCCTCAGGAGGACCGTGTACAGTGTGCCTCAGAGTTGTCCCATCTAAGGGATGAGGAAGCGGGGCTGTGTATCCACCCACTCTCACCCTTCACTGGTTGACAGCCCCTGGGGGTGGTGTTAGCCTCTGGCCCTTCTGGCCTTCCCAGTGTCTGGACAGAGCATGCTCCTGTGGCTCGAGAGGCCTTTCAGGCAGGGAGTCCACAGGGGGGCCCTGAAAGCCACAGGCATGTAAGAGAATGGTGGGTGGCCAGAGGACTTGGGCACGGTGCCAAGAGCTTCTGCCGTAGCTGCTCTACCAAGGAGCTGTGTGTGTGCCATGTTGCTTGGAGTGGCAAAAATAAAAGTTAAAACATTTTGCTGGAGGCTTATAAGGTTCAAACTGATGATAATTAAGGCAGATATACAGGACATAGAGAGTAGATGTTCAGGAGGTACCCGTATCTTCAGCAAATACAAACAAGTAAACAAATCAAGAAAACTTTCTCCCGAATGCAAAATGGTACGTTTTACCCATCAGCACCAGCCCCCTTCCCATTCTATAGATGAACTTGATTTTTTGCGGGAGTTGGGGCCAGATTGAAGAAATATCAAAGAGATCACAAAACAATTGTCAGAAAAATGTTCATCCTTACCTTGATATGCTTTCCATACAACTTTCCAGCAATTAACAGGGAAACTGTGGATGGATTTAAACTGACATATTTATCAAAAAAATTTTTCTGCTTGTTTGATACAAGTTTAAGAGCTGTTACACTGAATGTAAGTTGTCCTATAAGTTAGTGTTTATGATACTAGCCTGAGTCAAAAGGCATATAATGATGAAGAATTGAGAAGAACTGTGATAAATAATGGGCAAAAATATTGATATGCAGAGCTGTCACTGTGCGAAGGTGTCCTGTGTAGAGGAGGCTAGGTGGGGGTAAAGACTAGAGTTTAAGGTGAGCCAGCAGCTGGCCTACGAGATTGGCAGAAACAGTAGAACTATTGTGAAACATTTGTCTTATATTCTTCATTTCCTTTATAGAATTTCGTGTGTTTTTCCCCCACTGAAAGGTAAAGTAAAACAGCGGCTATTAACTCAAAACATTGTTCATCAGGGGAAAGCCTTATTCTGCCACAAAAACGTCAACTGGAAGTGTAAGAAAAAAAAAACATTTATTTTGGCTGGCTTGTATTTTGCTTTGGGTTTGACTGAAAACCATTAGCATTTATTCCCAGCTCCCCCCACTACCTCTAAATCACTGAGCCAAAGGCTGGTTTCATTTTCTTCAGGTCATATTAGCTCTGGGCATGAGGGGCTCCGTGATGCTCAAAAAGGGAAGCTAAAAGCTTGCAGTCAACATCTGCCTGAGCTCCGTTTTAAAGTGTTCAGCTCGATTCATTGCATTAATAATTTGTCGAAGTGGTCTTTTGAAAACCAAAGTTATTTATTTAGGGAATCATCTTCTTACATTTCTTGAAATATTTGTTGCTTAATATTTAATCAAAATATAACATAACCCAAACACTAGAGAAATAAAGATACCCTACAGATATGACAACATAATTATGGCATTCATGTGTAAAAACCAATATTAAAGAGTTTCCAGTTTTCTAAATGATTTTTTAAGCTTGAATTCATTTCTGGGCTATGATTCCTCTGGAATGAAAGATGTTCGTCCAGTTTGAAAGTACAGTTACTGATGAGGTTGTTAAATATCAAGGGTTGGGAACCTTTTTCTAAGCCTTAGTATAAGGTTCTGTTTACCTTTTTCCTTTGTGGGGTTAACTGTGTCCTCATGCCAGAGTATAGGCACAATTACATGTGTGGTCTAATTCTTGTGAGGGTTGTTATCTTGTAGGCCCCTCCCATGACTGGCTGGTGAGGGCAGGCTTTGAAAGGAGTAATGACAGAGGTGTAGTCCTACCTGGTCTAGCATCGTCCAACTCCCCACTATTGACTCCTGTGCAATAGGTGGATTTCCCTATGGGGTTAATGGATAAAAGGGCTCCTTGAAGACTCCCATAGATCTCTTCCATCGGAGCTACCTTTAGATGTACACAGTATGCCCTTGTAAAATGGCCCAGAAGCCCACATGACAGTTGAAGGAGGAAGAAAAGCAGAAAGAATAATGGTGGGGAATGGTGATATTATCAGAATCACCTCTACAGCTTCTAAAAATAACATATTGATCCTTTCCCCAATCCCTCACTAGCGCTGGAAAAATCCACTTTCTTCCTTCATTGACAGGCCCTGCTTGGTGAGAATATCAATTAGGATCTAGTTGAGAAAAGAGAAACTACACTAGGAATTTAAATGGAAGGGATTTAATACAGGAATTGGTTCCGCGGGTGTTGGAAGGCTCCCAAGCAAAAGGAGAAGCCTAGCCAGGCCCTAGATGAACAGCTGCAGGAAGCAGTCACCACCCTGGGCTGGGAGGATGAGAGGGAAACGGGGTGTTTCAGAACCCAGGAGCTTGGAAAAGGAGCATGTTGGGATTGGTACCTGGACCTCTGTGGGGCAGGTGCCCTGCCGCTGGTGCTGGAGCCAACGATGGGGTGATCCAGTGCGTGCTCTGATGGCCTAGTAGCATTGCCCAGTGAGTGAGGGAACACAGGTGACTGATCCTCCAGCCACTGCTGGCAGCTCTGAGGGTGCTAGGTGAGGCTGCTGTTGGAATGATGCTGACAGAGACCTGGAAAGAACTAGGAAGTCCCTCTTCCCCTCCTCCCACATTTCAGTTTTCTCTCGGAGATCCTCCGTGTTCAGTCTCCCACTGGTAGAACTGGACAGGAAGGCAGCTAGTAAGGGAGCTGGGAGAATGTGGTTTGCAGAGTTCTAGCTCAAGGTTCATAGAAAGATGAGCTTAGATCTGAGGGACAATCACAGTAGCCCTCTGTCACCAATAGGAGTGGGCCTTTGTCCTTGACCCTGGTCTGTGCTTTCCATTCTTCCCTCGGTCCTGGCCCTGAAGAACTCCCCAGTCTGGTTTGTCCTTTGCTCGGCCCCCCTGGAAGGATGTTGCATAAAATGAAGATGTGAGGGCTTTGGTTTCTGCTTCATGCCAGCAGTATTTTCTCCACTCTTGCACTTCTGGAGGACCTACTGAAGCATTGGATGTTTAATTGAATGGAATAATATAAATTTGATTTGACTTTAAAATATATCATTAATTTGAACAAGATTCAAGAATATTGAGGCTTGAGAGAGACACGGAATGAAAACGAACACATCAGAAAAGTTCAGCTCAAGCAATAGATGGCTGCATCTCCCTCATAATCCCTTATAAAGTACTTTGCTGTTTACAAGTCAAAACATTCTCATTCTGATTAATTTGAGGGCTCTAATAAGGTCTCAAAATTGTCCTGGTTCACTTTTAAGTGAACCAGCAAGCTGTAAGGTTCCCTTTGATCCATGTATGCAAATTAGTCTTTGAGGCTGATGCAGGTGACAATGGAATTTTCCAACTGCACAGCAATATATGCTTAATTATACATGGTATTGTTAGAGACACCCATTTTTCATGGAATTATGAAGGTTTCATAACTTTGGCAAAGTCATTTAATGAAAGCCGTACTGAGATTGCGGCTCTGATATTCTAAGTAACATCTCTAGTCATCAGTGATTGGGCTTTCTGGGGGTTTTAAATTTGTGATAAATACCTCCTTTTATGTCTAAGGGTATGTGCTTTATTAAACACATTTTCTACTTGTTTGTGAAAGTTTTTGGTAAGATAAGCTGACTCGGTGGCTGATGTCATCACGTGCCCTCCAGCAATTAGCATGCTTTACTTTAGGAAATATTTGGGGAAGGAAGGAAAGAAGTAGAGAAAGTGTTTATAGGAAGAATGATAAATATTTAGGTTGATTATCTGTTTAAACAATTATTTGTGAAGTGCTGGAGCTGATAAACAAATTCTTTTTTTTTCTTTTGTGTCTGGAACTCATGGACTTTCATATTAAGGAAATTGGAACCAATGTCCAAGTAAGATCACACCATGCTCTACTTTAATTTTGTAGGTTTATGCCCCGAGTTCCCTCAAATTATAGGATTTTTGGAATGTTTACTCCTCTTTTCTTATCTCCTGTCCTGGACACATACACTTCTTCAGTATTCTTTTGAATCCTCAAAGACTGTCACTTTTCTGCTGGGCTGGCAAGCATCATTCTTTTTTCCCCCCCTTTTTAATTAGATTTTCTCAGAATGATGGAAACAATGGTGGGATATGATTTGAGGTCAGGGTATCCCTCCATCCACTTCAAATTGTCTCAGCACCACAGATTTCTTTGTATATAAATTAGGCACTTCTGAGAACAGGATGAGGTCTTTGAGACCTACAGCTATGCTTAATTATAATACCTTATATTTGCATAATGTTTTAAAGTGCATTGTCTCCTATAAAGGCTCTTACCTCATTGTATTTTAATTGTATTGTTTAGAGGTCTGTCTCTCTTAAGAGAAAGTGAGCTTCTGAAAGGCCAGAACTATATATATTTCTCATGTGGCAGGCCTGGTACCTGGCATATAATTAGTGCTTTAATAATCATTTGTTGAATATGGGGAACTTTTTCTACTAGTTTTACTCACAACATTATTGTGAGTATTAGATGAATCATTAGATGGAAAAACCCTGATCACTGAGCCTGGTACAGAGAGTGGAGAAAGGCTATTCCATTGGTTCTCTAAATAAATTCAGCTATTTACCTGAACAAATATATCATATGAGACTGAATGATATATGCATGACAATAGAAGGGGAGCAGTGGTGAAAGGATTTCAAAATGATGAATAATCCCTCAAAGCACTTATTTCTCTTAGAATGTAAGATATGTTAGGGTAATAGATTTACATTCATTATTAAATTTTGATTACAGTTAAAGCAGACTGCAGTGGAGTTTGTGTGGGTGAATGTTTAATCATCAGTTTTTGACTGTAAACTCCAGAAGGCCAGCTTCTGTCATGATCAGCACTGTTTCCTCTGTGCCTAGCACAGTGCCTGGAATACTGTAGGTATCCTGCAGCAGGATTAAGGAAAATGTCTCAGAAGTCCTCAAAAATTCAAGCGGAAGTTTTTAAATCATCGGAGTCTAATGATTGTAACAGTTTAAAAGCAGTTGTTCTCGAGACACGTTCAAGAAGACTGCATTAATGGGCCCAGTTCTTCCCTCCTCTCATGTCCACGTCCTTTGCCACCTGACTTTGCAGTTTGTCCCATTGAAGAGGAAGAATCTGTTTTCCTACCTCTTGGCTTTGAGTTTGGCCACGTGACTTGTTTTGGTCGATGGAATATTAGCGGGTCAAAGGCTTGGAGGGCAGACCAAAAGCTTGGAGAGCACTTGAAAATGAGGCTTATCTTCCTGTATCTCTGCTGTTGCCATGAGAGGTACACATCTGGCCTCGCTCTCCAGCCCCAGGAGGAGGATGAGTGACATGTGGAGAAGAGCTGTACCAACACAACCAACCCAGGACCAGGTCAGCCAGTCCACAGCTGAGACTAGCAGAATTGCCCAGTGAAGTCCATTCTATATTATCTGCCCCTCAAGCAACACATAGAGTTGTGAGAGTATAATGACTGTTGTTTAAAGTCACTTAATTTGGGGTGTTTTTTGGCAGTATTTTTGTGGGAATGGCTAACTGATTTGTTGAAATAATGAATGCTTAAATGATATTGCATGGCCAGCTATTCTTAGGTACCTATTTCTTTTTCTAGCATCACTCCTCAGAAGAAACCATCAGGCAATAAAATATGGAAGAAAGTGTCCAGAATTGTGAGTTAGGAGACCCAGGTTTTAACAGTGGCTCTGCTAACCTCACATGGCTTCACTGAGATAAATCTTAAAGTGAGGATAATTGTAGCAAATACATATCCCGACAATTTCATAGGAAGGGTATGAAGATGAAAAGAGATGGTAGACTGAAAAACTGAATGTCCTCTGCTAATATTATTACTAAGCTTTATCATAATGACCAATATATCTGACCTCATCAGTGAATGAACTATTTCACAAAAGAGCATTTTTCAGAAAATAAAAGTTTACACGTGTAAATGCCATTATGTTTATTTTTACTTTTTGTAGCCTTCTTAAACATGGTATTTTGACATGATCATTACTTCTTAATGACTTGGGACTGTAATTTTGAATAGCAGTGGTTTTGCCACTTCATCAACTCCATTGTAAAATTATTAGGGGGGGGGTCTCAGATGACCTCTGATAACCTCCAGTGTCCTTTCTTGTTCTAATCTTGTTTCTTTATTGTGCTGCCATGCAGCTGAATATCTTTAGGGGCTATTGAAGCATGGAGGACTTAGTAGTCCACTCACTGAATGTCCACCCTCACCCAACTGCTCTATGTGAACACTTCCACTTCTTCTGCCTGCTCTGTTGATCTCTTGTTCCTTGCCACTGGTGCACTTTATTTAGTTCTCAGTGTGTTCTGTATCTAATCCATTGCTTTTTTCACACACATGGTTATCTGGAGGAGACCAAACTATCTGTACATATTTCTAATATTATTACATTCATAGCTCTTTGGGGTACCTGTGCTGCACAAAAGTCCTTTAAGCTAAATTTGGAGTCCCATGGGTTACAACTGGCTGAGGCTGCTGCAAGTTGGACCTCTGGGTAGACAAGGTTTTCCTGAATTGTTGGCCTCCCATCCACAGCGGTGTGTTAGTGTAGTCTTGAGTGTGTACCCCTTCATCTGTCTCCCTTCACTACACATTGTTTTATATGCTTTGCAGGGGAAACAAAGGCAACTTTTCAGACACCTAGTATGCATTCCCTCTGCATGTCTCCTATTCAGCTTTCAGATGGAGAGCAACATTTTACATCCCGCCTCATGAAAATACACGTGGACATGTTAATCATGCTTGAACCGCTTCTGATGTGTGGTCCAGCAAAAGTTCTCCCAACATCAGTTATATCACATGGGGTAGTGGGAAGAATACAAATGTACATTCAGATAGACATGGACTCATGTATTGAGTTTGCCACCTGTTAGCCATTCCATCTTTCCAGCTGTGCAATGATAAACCTCTAAGTTGTAGTTTTTCCCATCTATAAAATGAAGTTAATCATATTCCTCCTTTTTGTCCTGTTTTGAGGTTTAAACAAGGTATATGTAAGGAAGTGTATCACAGTGACTGGCAGATATAAGAATTTAATAAATGTTATCATTATTCATCTTATTATTAGTATTATTAATTGTAGGAATTTGTAAGATATGCAACAGCACAAAGAAAACTTAAAAATAACAGAATTCTACCACTTAGAGAACTATTGTTAATATATAGACATATATATATTGTGTATGTGTGTGAGGGAGGAGTGTGTTTTTACCTAGCCCATTCTTTGTTATCCTATGAAATGGGCATTTCCCTAAGAAATTCTGATTAGAATTTTGCACCTCATTTGGGATTTCCCTGACCTGATTTTGGAGCAAAATATTAACATATTTTTTAAGCAAGTATCTTCCCAAGAAACTAGGGGGGAAGGGTTCACAGTAAAATTATATAGAGCAATTGAAGGCTTCATTTCTTCGAATTATTTAGCTCAAATCAATGATATTTTCTAAACATGTGCTACATGGAATACATATAGCCATTTTATGTTTATCCTAGATAAAACATCAAGAGTAAAAATGCTCTAAATTTTGCTTTTGGCAGGGTTGTATGTCCAAAGGTCAGTAATTTTCCTGTGTGGGATGGTAGGGACTAGCTGTATGGAATAGTTAGGTTTTTTGATTAGGGACTGCTGTCTTTCTCTTGGAGATACCCCACAGATTAGGCAGCCAGAAATCAAGTTAAATGCTCCAAAATGTCAAAGCTTCAGTTGACAAAGAAATCATTTTAGAATCCTGGTGTGAAGTGCAAAGTAGACTTTTTCCTGAAATTTTGACTAGAACTCACATCTGAAAACAAAAGACGCCAAAGTCCCCTGCGTTTTGAGTCCAGAGAATTGACAATTTGTAGGAACAGTCACCTCCCCACTCAGTCTGCCTACTGCGAGGCATGGTTTCAGCAGAACAGGTACCAACATTCCTCCCCTATTTGCTTGCTTCTCCCTCCATCAAGTAAAAAGTGGCTATAGGATGTGAGGCCATCTTAGGAGGAGATTAGCAGTTCATGAAAGGGCAGCCACTCCTTCCCCTCCTCCCCTTCCTGTGGGGCGTTCAGCTTACTCCTGTAAGACGGAAGGTGGCAGGACTGCCACAACCTCCTCACCTTGAATCTGACTGTACAATTAGCTCCTGGACCCAGATTACTGAGCTAGCAAGCCAGCAGAGTGTGCCGATACCCTGGGCTGGTGTTTCTGGGGCATAGGGTAATGGCAAGGCGGAAAGTCAGAACTGAGACGCAGAGTGCCAGGTGCTGCAAGCATTCCCACCCTTCAGCATGACAAGAGTGTGGAACTTTCCTGTGCCTGTGTGGATACCACAGAAGGTGGCTAGAATGTAAACTCTCTTGTATCCTCCACGAGGGCTGCCAGTTCAGTAAGGAAGTCCCATCAGCAAGTCACCGTGGGGAGGATACTGGGGAGGGGTGAGAAAGAGGCCAATTCAGCCAGATTTCCACTCTAGGGCACTCAGGGGCAGCCTCCCCTGGAGTCCTCTGAAGAACCAGTGTACTGTTTCCCTTCAGAGAGCCAGCATTGTAAATTGCTGCCTCATGGAGAGAACCCAGGGCAGTCAGAGTTACACAGGACAACAGTGACACCAATAGAAAAGAGATGCTTACCTCACCACCATCACAGAAGGGAACTATAATTATAATCAACAAGGCAGAGGGAAGGCATTTCTCCCTTCTTCCCTCCACCTCAACCCTGAGGAGTCTGGGTAGAGAAGAGGGCAGCGTGTGAGAGCAGTGTCCCCTTATTTTGATATGACCCCCCATTCCAAGTCTCTGGAGCCACTAGTCAGCCTCAGTGGGAGGAAAGTTTGAATCAAATAATGAGATTGGATTTTTAAAATAAGTTTTAGGCTGTTTTAATATTAATTAAATATTAAATGAAAAAATATAACATAGCATATTATATATAAAATATAAATAATAAAATGATCTTTCAGTGATTCACTTCCTGACTAGCAGCATTCACTCAACATTTTATCAAGTGTCTACAATGTTTGTTAGGTATTGAGCAAAAGTGTTAGGGATTCAGGAATGATAAAACATGTAAATGCCTACCCCTTACAGTAGAGATTACTGGCTGTTGAACAAAATCTTTTTCCTTGTCTTCTAGAACACAAAACTTGATTACCTTTCCCAGCCTACCTCGCAGTTGAGTATGGTCATGTAACTAGTTCTAACCAATGGAATATGAATGGAAGGTATTGTCACTTCCTCCTCTAGGCAGTTCCATCATACTCTTTCCTTGTCAGCTGAATGCAGATAATTATAAGTCCCTGGGGATGCCAGAGCCACAAGATAGAATGTGTCTGAATCCCTGAATTGCCACATGGAGGAAAAGCCACCCACTGACCAGAAAACACACTTTGGACTATTATGTGAACAAGAAATAAACTTCTGTTGTGTTTGAATGGTTATGTATTTGGGGGACTACAGTTGATCCTTGAACAACATGGGTTTGAACTGCATGGGTCCACTTATATGTGGATTTTTTTTCAGTAGTAAGTATTATAGTGCTACATGATTCACGGTTGATTGAATCTGAGGATGCAGAACCATGGATACAGAGGAACTGTGGATACTGAGAAACTGTGTATGTGAAAGACTGTCTATATTCAGATTTTCAACTTCATGGAGGATCGGCACCTCTAACTCCTGTGATGTTGAAGGGTCAACTGTATTTATTATAGCAATTCATCCTACCCTAGTTAAAATACCAGTGCAATAGTAATTTTCCTTTTAATAATTAGAATTTTGGTTCTTTCCTGATTTGTGGATAACACTTAGTTGCTTGACTCCTTTTTCACTTTCCTGCCTTTCTTTTTGTAGCTGGGAATAAAGTTACTGTGAGATTCTCTGGAGATATTGTAACAGAAGAGAACTGTATTTAAGTGAAATTATTAGAATCAGGTTCTGAACAGATCATTGATCTTTTTTTGCTATGGCTGAACTCTTTCTTAAGGCAAAGTAGCAGTTATCAGTAGACAAGAATGTCTATGATTAGGAACAGAGATCACTGTAGAACCTGATCAAGGACCAACCTTGACATGGCTAACTCATCATAGGTCCTGGGTTTGACAGTCAGAACCTCTCCCTATTTTTCCCTTTTATGCTAAAAAATCCCCAGGAGTGTAGTGTTCCACTGGCTTCAGGAGAGGAAAATTGTGGAATAAGGTGGGGGAAAAGGGAGAGAAATTTACTTTGCCCAGGAAGGAAGTCTCTAGCAATCGACAGATAACCCTAAGGAGCTTGGAGGAAGTTCATTTATGCTTAAAAAAATTCACTCAGGTCTCCCTGATAATAAAATGAATACAAAGTAGATGAGAATTTTTAGGTTGGAGAAGTGATAATTTTTTAAGATAGGAACTTTAAAATTGAATCAATAAATACTGATGTGTGTATGTGTATACACACATATATGTAAAGTTCATACATTTAGTTGATCGTTGCTTGACCTATTATTTTAAAGTTCACTCTGAAAAGAAAAGAAAAAAATAAAATAAAATTACTCTGTATGATATTTAGCATGTGTCTACATAGCATTTTTCAAGAACTCCAAAGCACCTGCTGGGAAAATGTGTACTATGCTAAAATATATTTCATGAGAGAAGTTCTCAAGAGGAAATCACAAAAGAAATTAGAATAGCCAAAGTCTTTAAGAGAAAGAAAATGTCATAAATAGAGATACCGCAAAATCTTTTCCTCTTGACTCCCTAGTTCCGATTGGCATTTCCCCTTTCTCTACTGCTCCATCAGTGATTTATTTGAGGCTGAAGGCAGATGCCTGGATGATTTGTGAGGCCTCCCTAATGCCACGGTGATAGGGATCAATGATTTGCTCTAAGAAGTAGTAAAATGCATCATCTCTATTGAACAAACGATATTTCTAAAAATATTTTGCTAAGCATAGGAGTAAAACTTGAGATTTACTGTCAGGAAAGAAACATTAGAAAGTTAATCCATCTCCTGCATGACACGATTGGCATTTCTCTCAATCAAACTTTATCTGTCATTCCATGTTGAAAGGAAACAGGTGCCTCAAAAGATGTTTATTTCTAAACAGTTTTCTCCGGAAGAGGAAGAATTCTGCTTCATACAGTGCATTTTACTGTATTACTCCTCTTTAGTATGAAGTTGAGGGCAAGAGACTACTAAGACTAAAATGAACCCAAACCAATAATTATGTACCGAAGCTAAGTGGCTAAAAGAAGTACTTTATGTGCAATTATTTATTTTTTCACTTTTTCTCTGATTATAAAATGAATGATATACTCAGTGCAGAAAGCTTGGAAAACCCAAATAAACACAAATCAAAAAGCAATCACACCACCCAAAGAAAACCTTCTCATCTGTATTCACTTAATATATATTTTTAATAGCTCTGCTTTACTTAAAACATTTGCAGGCCGTGGATTTCAAACCAGAGCCCAGAAACCTAGCAACTTGCTACTACTGGACAAGAGAATGGGGACATATTGAAAATGATAAGAGAAACAAAAGATTTAAAGAAATAAATCTACAGAAATCTGGTGAATGTATTTTAAAAATATTGCAAGTTAACTTGTGTTAGAGCTAATTGATACTTTTGCTCTCCTGGTAAAAATACATCCATATTTTACAAACAAAATGCATTATAATGCATCTAACTCCTGTATATAGTAAATATGGCTGTGATCACCCAGGAAATATTAGGAAGTTGGAAAATTACAGTGTTACAAATGTGACACATGGACTACAGAAAGAAATGGATTATTTATTTATTTATTTTTGGAAATGGATTATTTCGAGTATTACCAATTATTATAACTTGCTAATGGCTGTGAAAGCTTTTTGTCAATTTTACTGTGCCCTGCAGATGCTATTATTATTATTGCTGTTAATTACTATTATTCTTACTAACTATATGGAGAGGAAGTTAAGGTGGGAAAAGCTGAATTTACACAGTAAAATGTCCCCTGATTTCTTTTTTTAAAACACCTTTATTGTGATTTGGTTCCTGTACAGTAAACTACACATATTTCAGATGTACACAATCCTGATAGATGGACACACTTATGAAATCACTGCCACAATCAAGGTAGCTAACATTTCCATCACTCCCCAGGAGGTGCAAATTTTGAACACCCAATTTATCCCTTCCCACCCACTTTACCCCCTGGTAACCATAAGTTTGTTCTCTTATGTCTGTGAGTCTGTTTCTGTTTTATAAATAAGTTCATTTGTGTCTCTCTTTTATGGATTCCACATATGAGTGATATCATATGGTATTTTTCTTTCTCTTTCTGGTTTACTTTATTTAGAATGATGATCTCCAGGTCCATCCATGTTGCTGCAAATGGCATTATTTTACTCTTTTTTATGGCTGAGCAGTATTCCATCATATACCACATCTTCTTTATCTGGTCATCTAAATGTTCCCTGATTCTGAGGAAGATATAATGGCCTGAATATACAGTATTAGCAAGAAATATTTTAGGGTGGTCATGTAGGAGAATGATTCAGTTTGATCCTATGAATCCTCAGAGGTCAAGATAAAGACTTTGGGCAGTTTCCTTAATTAAAGAAATCACTTTAGAGAAATAAATATTAAATTAAATGATAATTAATAGCATTCTACCTTCATGAGAAAATTTCCCCTAAATTTCAGCAATTTTACTTTACTTTGGATGTCCCTCTGTTAAAGCCCAGGCAGGGCTTTGGGACCATATTGAGTTGTTTCCCTGTTTGGAAAACACTTTGGTCTCTTCGTGTTGAGCTTTTCCCCTAAGTCAGCCTGTTAAGGTATTTCTTTCATGTTTTAGTTAGAATCATTTCCAGCCCTTGAAAAGCAAATACAGTATGTTATGTCATCTAAGAAGCTGCTAGTTTTTTGCTTGTCACCCACCGATGTTAAAATTACATAATTTGTAACAGCCCAAAATGGCTGAAATTGCAGAAAGTTGAATTGTCTCTCTTTGAAAATGTAACATTATTGTTATCACAGGGCCTTTATTTTATGCCTCTGTATAAATCAGAGTAGGATAAGTGTCATAACAAACCATTCAAAAATCTCAGTGGCCTATTACAATGAGAGTATATTTCTCATTCATGTCACATTCAACTCAGGTAGGGAGTGTAGGTGCTTCTGCTCCACTCATTCAGGAATCTAGTCCCCTTCTATCATGTGGTATATAGATCTCTTCCACTCACATTTCATTCGTCAGAACTCAATGATATAGCCCGTCCTAACTGTAATCCACCTCTATGCCCAGGAAAAAAAGAAATGTTTTGTGAATGCATAGAAGTCTCTGTGTCACCTCAAGAAATTGGAATAATAGGCAATAGAAAGTCTAAACTCCGGTAGATTTTTTTCTTAAAGTAGAAATTTACCATTAAAATGAGACAAATGGTTCTGTGGTAAACATTTTGGTTTTGAGGTATTCCCAATATACATCAGTGCCTCTCAAGTTGGTTTTAGAGAGATTCTATCAATTGCTGGGCTGTAGGGGCCCTTACTCATGATCATACATCATTACATGGCATGATATGGGGCAGTGCTTTCTGACCTGGGGTCCCCTACCCCTGAACATTTTCAAAATGGGTCCATGAACCCATACATAAAAAGTCATTTTCTAAATTAGCCACTGAACCAGGTTAGAGGACATTATATAATGCCCAAGAGTGCCATGCTGTTCTTTGCTAATGATACAATTCTAAGAATTGAGTTGTATTTCTTGGAGCCAATTTAAGAGGACTTATGGAAAATTGGAGGATGTTCAGAGAAGAGTGACTACGGGAATGAAGGCGTTTCAAATCATATCATTCATTCAACAGCATTGAAGGCTTACCATGTCCCATTCACTATGGTGCTGGAGATGTGGGGAGAACAACAGAAATAGTGTTTCTGCCTTCATGGAACTTAACAATAGTGATAATGAACAAGGAAATAAGTGTATGAGCATGTTAAATTTAGCTAGTTATAAATGCCTGAAGAAAAAGAGAGTGATGTGCTAGGGAGTGTCTAGTAGGGATAGGACTTCATTAGATTGGATAAGTCAGGGAAGGTCTTTCTGAGGAGGGTGGGATATTCCAGTGGAGATCTGAGTGATAAGGATCCAGCCACTCGGGAAAGAGCATTCCAGATAAAAGCCCTTATGTGGAAAAGACTTTAGTTTTCAAATAACAGAAAGGCCTTTGTGACTGGAGAGCCTGAGCAAAGAGGAGGAGTGACATGGCTGGGTTTACATGATTAAAATGGCGTTCTGGCTGCTGTGTGATGAGTGGGATATTATGGATGCAAGGGTGGAACCAGAGAGACCCCTTATGGGCTGCTAACTATCAAGGGAAGAATGGTGGAGCTTGTAGAAACTGTTAGCAGTAAGAAGGCAAAAGAAGTTGATGGGTCTTTTTTGGAGGTTGGCTGTTGTTAGAGAAAGAGGAATCTACATTACATTACTCCTAGGTTTTTAGCTTGGACTATTGGGTGGAAATCTTTTGGGGATGTTGAATGGGGGTTGATCCAGATAAACTTTAGGATTCCTTAGAACTTAAGGACACATGATTTGATGAAAGACAAAACAGAAGCTGGGTGGGGTATTGACCCCAGTGATGGGGACATGCTGAGCTTGCTCCTGGAGGCTCTGTCCTGTCATGTTTTAACCACAGGCTCCCATAGGTACCATGGGCTCCGCACCTGCAGTACTGATCTGTAGGAGGCTGCGCTCTCTGCTGCATTAAAATAGAAAGTGGCTGTTTTGTAGATTGGAACACTCCTTCCACTTTACCCTCCTTTTCTGAGTCATGTGGCTAATTGCCATTCTTTTTCCTTGGTTCAAAAAAAGCTTAATCTCATGAGAAGTCACATTCTGACTGAAATACATTCCCTGCTTTTCTTATAGCTAGGGGTGGCCAATGAGATGTAGGCAAAACATATTGGGTGGGACCTATGAGAAGACTGTAAGAGGGAGAGTTCTGCTTGGAACACAAGTGTGATGGCTGGAGATAAAGCAACTGTCTTGGCATAAAGCAAGTGTGAAAATGGAAACAGGGAACTCAGGGACTCAGGAGGGCAGAGCAGAAAGGTGAAAGGAGCCCAAATCCCTGATGACAAATGGCCTATCCCCATACTTCTTTTATGCAAATGAAAAAGAAACAGCTGTTTTGTTTAAAGCACTTATATTTTAATTACTAGCAGCCAAATGCAGCTCCTCCCTAGCTGAGACTACTTTTTAAGACAACCTCTTCTAACTTCTTTGAGCTGCTCTGTGACAGGTTCCTTGGGCAAATGAGTTCGGTCAGTGCTGCCTGCTATATCCCTACTAAGGCGTTCCTCACCCACTCTGTTTCAACATGCAACCCGCTCAAAGTGTATTCCTCATCCTCACTTCCTGCTTCATTTTTTGCCACGTGACTTATCCTTATCTTGCATGCCATGTGATTTATGTATTTTATTTATTGCCTTCTCTTGCATCTCTCCCCACAATTTAGAAGTAAGCTCTATGAGGATTTTTGTCTATTTCATTCACTGCTGTATCCTCTGATCTTGATTCCTCCCAAACTATTCAGTTTGTAGAGAAATTAACAGGGAGCCCGACAGTGACCGTGACACTTCTATTTCTCTTTCAGCCTGTATTCTTTCTCTCACTGTCACACACATACCTACGAACACACACATATTACATGTGTACGTTGTTACAAGTTGGCTTCCATTTTCTTAGGCCCATGTCTTACTGGATTAAAACACATCTTATAAATAAAGTTCAAAATCTAATTGGTAAGGAGGAGAAAGGACACAGTTTCCGATATTTCCCTGTCTCTTGTCTTGCCAGAGCTTCCTATGTGATGTGAACTTGTTGGAGAATGGTCCTCATGTTCCTGCACTGGGCACTAATGATGACCTCGAAGATTATCTTGGTAGAGGTCAAATGATGAGGGGAGATAGGCTGTCTGGCATTCTCTCTCTAAAGAGAGCTGGCAGCAAGTGATGTTGAGATTTGGGGCTGAAATTAATAGAGAAACTTGAAGAATCTTGTTCATGCTGCCTGCCCCCCATCCCATGTTAGCTGGTCTTGACATGTTTTCACTGCCCAGACTCTCTCTCTGTTGCTCTCTTGCCTCTGCGTGGCGTGAATTAAACAAGAATGAAGGTTTGCTCAATAAGACAAGGGACATTACAGAGATCACAAATGACCTCAGCTGGGGCACTACATCTCCAGCTCCAGGGAAAGGACGACGTGCTTACCTGGTCTGGGCATAGTGTGTTCCAGGGGTTGCGGAACCCCATGCAGTCAGGGCATTTCAAAACTGCCCTTGTTTGTTAATGAGGCAAGATGGTTGGGAGGCAGGGCCTGGATCTAGCCCGGGGTGCTGAGGCTTTTGTTTGGGTTCTGCAGTCTTCACCCCTCCTCAGGGGAAATCCATTGGCCTGTCCTTGCCAGTCTCCCTCTCGTTCCTACTTAGGACTCAACTTGTGCAGCTGTAAAAGGGAGATGAAAAGGTCTGCGATCAGCCCGCTCCACAGCAGTTTGGGGAAATGAATAAAAAAAAAAATCTCAAATTGACCCATTTCAATGATATATTGCTAGCTTAACACTCTTCTGAGATGTAGTAGCTTAAAAGAAAGCCACTTATTATTTCTCATGATTTAATGTGAGTATAAAATGAGTTAATGTATGCAGAACCCTGAGCCCAGTGCCAGGCACCGAGTTGGCACCCCATAAGTAAGTGTTACCCCTTATAATGCAGAGGATGACCTTGCCCATGAGAATGTCCTGAGGCTGTGTGCCATTTCCACATTACACAGTGGAGCAGCACAGGAGAACTTTGGGCCTGCTTGGCGCTAGGGCCTCTCCTAAAGTGTGTGGGGCCCCTGCCAAATATTTGGTGTGGGACCTCTATCTATGTAAGCAATTCAGTGAAAAGTGGATTACAAAAATTCATGGACCCATGTGAGATATAGCAGTTTATTGATGAAGATTGGGGATAGTGGGTAGAGATGCAGTATATACATATTTGTTTATTGTCAGATCAATACATGTGAAGATTCTTTCTTATGTCCAGCTATAATCTCTACTTGCTCTGGTGGCTCTGGTGTAGGTACCCTCTATTAGTGTTTTTTATTGCCAGATGCACCACCATTCCTGGATAATATCACTTTTCCACCCCCTCCTTCCTTCATGGGAAAGAGATAGACTCAGTATCATGGCTCTTTGGAACCTGTTTATATTGGAACTGCAGAGATCTTACTGCCCTCCAGGTCCCTAGAACCCTTTACTTAAGGCTGACTATTTCATTACCTCTGACACTGCATCAGCCATCATACTGCCATAGATACTGGCTTCCAGTGACTCTCTCAGATGTTGTTTACTGTACTTTGTTGATGCTGGACAGACTTATTCAAAGTATACAGGAAAGTGTGAATGATAAATCATTTTCTGCTCATGTTAAATTTACCTTTCAGAAGTTTATAGTATAAAGGCACAAAGACAAATTGTTCAACTGTGTGTTCTCTTGAACTCTTTAGGCCATAATCACTGCGTTCCTAGAGTGATCTCTTTCAGTGTCGATTAGCATCCTGGGTGTCAGTGGTGGGGGTGGAGAGGGTAAATATGCCTGCTGCTACCCCTGTAAACCAGAGGGGGTGGTTGACATATGTACTCACACATGTGGCTCAAGCTTCTTTCTGCTCTACCTATAATTTTCCCTCTCCTCTTGAATAGACTTATTGGCTGGAAAAATGAAGAAGGTTCTTATCAATAAGTTACAGCATTGACCTGGGATGTTACTAAAGTATAGTGAGGGAGTTGGGGAGGGAGTAGTTCAAGAAACTTAAATGAAAGGGGTATGTGTTTTTCTTATTAGCATTTGACTGTATTAGCTATCTGAGGAGGAAACTGGTTTATCCAGGGACTCTGGTGGTATAGCTTCTTAGAAGTGGTCTCCATTGCTGAGCATGGGGAAAAAAAAATACTAGAACTCCTATTTGTATTTACATTTGGCGAAAAAAAGTGGGAAAAAAACCAAGAAGAAGCAAATTAAGCTTTTCTAGTATTTAGGGTTGCCAGATAAAATAGAAGATGCTCAGTTAAATTTCAGTTTCAGATAAACAACAATCCTTTAGTATAAGTATGTCCCAATGGGGTATACTTATATTAAAATAATTGTGTTATTTGTCTGACCAAATTTAACTAGGCAGTTGATAGTTTTATTTTCAAAATATGGCAACTCTACTAGTATTTAATATCCAGATGGACACAGATATCCACACTCAGCCTATATGTTACTTGGTTACCTCTCATATATCCTGAAGGAAAAGAGGAGTTGACAGTGGTCCCATGACTCATGTATGTGTTTTCAGGAAGCTGCCACTTACTGAAGCTTATATGTACCTGATTAAGGGCCTTATGGATATCATTTGTTTTCTAAACATTATTATTATTACAGATATTTAGTTAAAGGTACTAGATTTTTTACAGCAGGTATTACCAAGTTTTAAAATGACCCTTACTTCTTCCATTTGGATCTATGTATCTCTGTGAGATCTTTCTCCTTCTCTCTTGTTTTTTCACTGCCATAGCAATTTAGCACAAGACTTTTGAACTAAGCTAAATTAAAAAATAAAAAAGCATGCTTGACCATATTGCTTTCAAAATTTTCATATTTTCCCAGTAAGAGCAAAAGTGACTTTTGTACTTTTAATAAATTAAGCAAAATTCAGCACAACTTTAAATAATACTGCATTTTCATTTTTAATGCTTTTAAGATTTTAATTTTGGGAGCATGTTTTGTAATGTGATAATATATTAGCCTAAGTACTTTATAAATAAAGGTACAGATACTTGGGGGTGTGCAAAAGTATTTTATATGGGTAGGATGCTTGATCCAAATAGTTTGGAGACCCCTGGCTTAAAGTACTGTTTTAGAAAGGGGTGGTGGTGGTGTGGATTTGTCTTAGTGGAAGTACCAACTCGCCTTAAGAAAAATTGTTTGTTTTTAAATTGCTATCAATAACACTATTGCGATTGGACAAACTGAAAAGTTTCACCAGATTTATATACTTTGATGCTCAAAGGAGAAAAATTTGGAAGCCCTTTAATATCTATGTAAAATCTCCAGAAGAGTGGCCATGTTTCCTTGGGAGAGTAACTCAGAACCCTTTGTTGCAAAGACCTGGTGGTTTACAAGAAGACTTCATTCCTTAGTTCCTGGATGCCTTGCATTCATAGGGAATTTACCCAGTGCACTGTGCTTTTATACACATAAGGATACAAACTTCTAGTCATAAAATGAATCATAAGATGAGTAAGTTCTGGGGATTTAATGTATAGCATGATGATTATAGTTAACAGTACCGTACTATATACTTGAAAGTTGCTAAAAGAGTAAATCTTGTATGTTCTCATCCCTCCTCCCCAAAAGGGTAACTATGTGAGGTGATGGAGGTGTTAGGTAACCTTTCTGTGGCAATCATTTCAGAATATGTACATGTATCAACTCATCAAATTGCACACCTTAAACTTATACTGTTATATATCTATCTCAATAAAGCTGGGGAAAAGAAGTGGGTGGGGAAGGGCAAATCTCAATAGGGGGTGAAAACCAAGTATGTTTCCAGAAAATCTCTCATGGGAGCATTTGCATTCTGGGCTCCGGGGTTCTTCTGTGGAGTGGGAGGTTCTGGAGGACACAGCCCAACCTGGCAGCTATAGAAAGAAATGATCCCAGGGACTGTATTCATTGCTCTGGATATCAGTGGCAGGCATCCAGGAGAGGGTGACATGATTGACTGCAGTGTCCAGAGTGACAGGCATATACTCATCACAGCCAGATCCCCCACCACATGTCAGAGCTGGAGCAGCAATGCCCTCACAACTGCAGCAAGAGAGGAGCCTCACAGCACGGGTGGCAGGAAGCTTGGCAGCCTCACGGGATGTCTGCAGATACCTTTCACTTAGGCAGTTTGGCAGTGCAGTGGTGCATGGAGACAGCATCCTGGGTTTGCTTGGGAAATATTGGCCTTGGAAGCAGACTTCTCAGGTTGGAATCTTGAGACCAAGGCTTAAAACAGGGTGGGAAGGGCCATCGCATTTCCAGAAACCCTTCCCTTTTGCTGGCCAACAGATGGTGGCTCTAAATCCGCAGTGCAGTCAGGTTAGAAAAGAAGAAAGTATTTAGAGCGCTAGTAGAGCCATTATTTGAATAGTATGGAACATAATGGTTTCTTTGGTAACCAAGCCAGAGAGACACCCACACAAAGTTAGAATGCATTGGGCTCATTTCTGTTCCCCACCCCACCCCCTAATCCAACAAGATTAAAATAGTATAAAGAGAAAAATGAGATACAGCAGCATTTCATGCAAGAAGGGATTTGTTCCCTGTGAGAATCCATTAGTGACCCATGTTTTATCTTATGGACAACTAGGCATAGCAGTTTCTAGCTATGAAACCCTTTTTGTAGTCACTGAGACTGTTTACTCTCTGCCCAGACTTCAGCACTTTTATGTAGATAGGACACTGAGAAATAGGAGACAGGGAACAACGAGAAACATTTAACCCACTCTACTCTACACATAGTCTTAGTGCTGACCATGCAAAGGCAGCACATAAAAGGCAAAAGAAATGAGTTTGAAAAGCAACCCTTTGTCTTTCAAGAGCAACTTCTCTTCAGCTCTATGAGTAATTTCTCTTCTAGCTGATAAAGTTCCAAATCCTCCAGATGAGGGTTTAAAGGTGTCAAATAACAGGAGTCACATGCAAAGAGTTGAAAGGGAAAGACACTCTTAGATTCATGGCTCTGTCCAACAGAATTTTCTTTGATGATGGACATGCTCTAAATCTGCACTGTCCAGTGAGAAAGCCACTGACCACCTGAGGCTATTTACATTTTAATAAATTAAAGTTTAATTTAATTTAAAATGTAGTTCCTTGGTTTAAATTAAATGGCCATATGTGGCTAGTGACTACTGGATTGGGGAGTGTTGTTAGTAATTCAGAAAGAAAGGATGATTTTCATTATTGAAAAATCACCAAATGGCAATTTTATCTTTAATGCTTCACTTTACTATTTTTTTCTGGTGTCAGCCTTGCTCATCTGGAAGTCACCCCGTGGGTTACCAGAAGCAATGTTTTACTTAACAGTTCTAATAATAGTGTATCTGAGGGGCTCCGAGCACTCCACAAACATCATCTCATTAATTCCTCCAAACTCCCAGTGGGACAGGTGGAGAGTACAGATAATTATGCTTAATTTTATAAAAGAGGAAAACAAACACTAGTCTAAAATGTAAATTATTAGCAGTGAAGGCCCTTCTGGAATCCTACTGTTGTCTTTTTTTGCTTTCTTTGTCATTTATAGCAAGAACTTAGTGTTTTCTCATGTCAGGAAAAAACATTCCTCAAACATATTAGGATTAAGTGAAAAAAACCACCACATCCAGTTATATATAGAATATTGTTTGATTAGCATTAGGCTAAAGCAGCTAAATATTTATTTCCTTCTCATTCCCACCGCAAGACTTTGGATTGTACTTTACTTCTGAGTAACCAAGATAATTGGAATATGCTATTTGACTAGAGTAGCAAATGTTCCTCAACTTTTGTTTGCCTTCCTTCATGACTCTTGCAGGGATATAATATACTTTTATTTTAGAAATATATTTCTTTATGCATGGTTTTTGTGAGAGTGACCTGGAAGCATAGAGATACGCTAACCAAAGATTCATAGGAACTGATAAGCTCCATGAACCCTCTTTATTCATACCATGAATATTTGTGAAGCCCCTAAAATGAGTCAGTAAGTGTGCCTGGGACTACGTATACAAAGTGAGCAAAACCAGACAAGTTTCCAGCACTTCTGCTTAAGGAGCTGACAAATATTAATCAAATAATCAAGATAATATATGTATAACTTCATCTACAGCAGGTGCAATGGAGGAGGGGTTACCTGGGCTTGTAATGGGGAGAGCTGATACTGTCAGAGAGACCAGGGATAGTTTGTCTTGAATAGGGGGCCAAGAAGTAGAGGATGAGTAGGGATCAACTAGATGAAAGACAGAATGAAGAGAGCATTCTAGTTACAAGGAACAGCATATGCAAAGTCCCTGAGTTAACGTGGAGCATGGTGAGTAGGAGGGACTGAAAGAAGGCTGTTGTTGGGGAAATACACAGAGAGAAAGTGAGTTGGGTACCTAAGAGAGTTGGAGAGATTGGCAGAAGCTAGACCAGATAGCACCTGCAGACTAGTTTAAGTAGCTATATATTGTGAGCAATGGGTGCCATTGAAGGGTTCTTGGTGGGGGCTGCAACTCATGACTGAATTACACTTTCAGAAGATCATATTGGTTTATTGTGGTGAGTAGGGAACAGTTTGAAAAGTGATCATAACAAGAGGTAGTATGGAGCTGATTTAGAATTTTTTTTGCACCTGGATTTATTCTGAGGCTGTTGGGCAGCCTCAGAACTTGCACTTAACCATATTCTTCATCTATTACATGAAGTCTTTGGCCTAATGGGATGCCCTTACATTTCTGATAGAGCTCATAATAGCAATGGTAGGTGGGGGAGTGAGGAGGTCCTGGCCTACTGTGTTGCAGTAAAACCTTCTGTGACGGATGATTTTAGCATCTTAGGGTCTTTTCTTTTTCCTTCTTTGTTGCTAGTTTTCTCCAGAAAAGGTAAATACCATTATTTTCTTTTTCACTTTGATGTCTTGAATCCTTCAACATAGGCTGATTTGAAAGTACAATTTCAAATTCCTGTCCTGCAGGGTTTTTGTCTTACTGTGTTTCAGACTTTTGAGACCAACTACAAATCTAATACAAGGGTTTCTGGGTTCATGCTTGAAATATGATAATTTCAGGTGATTTATATAATAAAAAAGGAAAAATATCCTAAGGTTCTATTGTGCTTTTTTGTTTGTCTATTACAGTACTTGTTCATACTGATTTGCATTACAGTTATTTACACACACACACATTATGCTCTTTGTGCAGCCCCACCTGCCTTCCCTTTCATCTCCTACTCATCCTTCAGATTTCATGTTATTATCACTTCTTCAGGGAAGGTTTCTCTGACCTCTCTAACTAGGACACTTCCCTATTTTGTATGCTTTTGTGGCACTGTGATCGCTTATACTTACTCCTCTGCTGTTTGACTAGTGTCTGCCTGCTGGATGGGGAGGTTGCTGGAGTCTTGGATCTTGCCCTTGATTGTACTAACCACTGGGTCCTCTGCACTAGCACAGTGCCCATCATAGAGGAGGCACTTACTCAGTGTTTGCTAATGAATGACTATACTTACATGAATGTCCTTGAGGTCAGGGAATTTTTACTTCCTCATTGACCTGCCTGTTTCTCCCAACAGTTGAAGAATTGATATAAGCTTCCATAAGTCTTGGAAACCAGGCCCCCATCTCACCTTGGTGCATGTTGGCTCTGGCAGCTACTGCAGCCCTAGGTGGCTCCTGTGGCCCAGGTGGCATTCTTGGTACCAGGCCCCCAGCTTAACCTGGCACCTGCAGATTTCAGTGGCCTCAGGCAGCTCTTGTATTGTAGCCCTGGGTTCCTGATGGGCTTTTGAAAACTCAGGCTCCTGCACAACCTCTCTGGCTTCCTGAGAACCCAGACTACCAGCTGGGTTCTGGCCCTGGCTGGTTGCCGTGGCCCAGGCAGCTCGCATGCCACCAGACTCCTGGCATATCCCAGCACTAGCCAGCTCCTGTGGCCCTGGGAAGTTCCCTCAGGTTCTCAATCAGCCCCTGTGAACCTAGGATCCAGGTGGGCATCTGTGAACTCAGGTTTCTGTTCAGGCTGAGCACCAGGCCTATTCCATGGACCCAGTCATCAGGCTGGTCCCTTTGTACCCATGTACCAGGCCTACCCACCTGCTGACCCAGGCACCAGATCCACCTACCTAAGGACTTTTAGCAGCAAGCCTTCCCACCAAAACGACGAGATGGCCCACCCAGAAGCTCTGGAAGGCTGACTTGTGAAGGGCTTTGCCTGCCAAGCCAGTTTGTAAAGATTAGAGGAGTTGTTTACGTCCTCAAATGTGCAGACATCAGTGTAAGGCCATAAGGATCATGAATAATCAAGGAACCATGACACCATCAAAGGGAACTCTAATAAAACTCTAATGATTGATTGTAAAGAAATGGAGAACTATGAGCTGTCTGACAAAGAATTCAGAATTACCTCTTAAAGAAATTCAGTGAACTACAAGAAGACACAGATAGACAACCAAATGATTGTAGGAAAACAACACATGACCAAATGAGAAGTTGAACAAAGAAACAGAAAACATTAAACATAACCAAACCGAAATCCAAGAGTTGAAGAAAATAGCAACTGAACTGAAGAATTCAATAGAGAGATTCACAATCAGACTTGACCAAGCAGGAGAGACAGTTAGTGAACTTGAAGACAGGTCATTTGAAGTCATTCAGCAGATAAGCAAAATGAAAAAAAGTAAAGGTAGTCTATGTGAATTAAGGGACACTATTAAAAGAAACAATCTATGCATCATTGGAGTCCCAGAAGGAGAAGAGAGGGAGAAAGGAGCAAAAAGCTTATTTAATATAATGGCTGAGAACTTTTTAAATATGGGGAGAGATTTGAACATTCAATTTCATGAAGCTAATAGGTCACCCTAAAATTTCAACCCAAAATGATCTTCTCCAAGATACATTATAATAAAACTATCTAAACTCAGACAAATAGAGAATTTTTAAAGAAGCAAGAGACAAAAAAAGAAAAAAACCTCACATATAAGGGAACCCCTATAAGTTTATCAGTGGATTTCTCAGCAGAACCTTACAGTCCAGGAGAGAAGGGAATGATAAATTCAAAGTGCTGAAAGAAAAAAACTACCAATCAAGAATAGTTCATGCTGCAAAGTTGTCTTTCAAGAATGAAGGAGAGATAAAGACTTCCCCAAATAAGCAAAAGCTAAGGGAGTTTATCACCACTAGAGCTGCCTTACAAGAAATGCTGAAAGGAATTCTTCAAGCTAAAATGAAAGGACACTAATTAGTAACATGAAAACATTGAAAATATAAAACATGCTGGTAAAGGTAAGTATATAGTCAAATTCAGAATACTCTAGTAATGTAATATGGTGATATGTTAATCACTTAACTGTAGCATAAATGTTTAATGGACAAAAGAATTCAAAATAATTTCAGCTACAATAATTTGTTAATGGATATACAATATAAGAAGAGGTAAATTATGACATCAAAAGGATGTAATATGGAGAGTAGTGAAAGGGGTAGAGTTTTTTTATGCAAGTAAAGTTGTTTTTATCAGTTTAAAACAGAATGTTATATCTAAAAGATTTTTTTTTTGCAAGCTTCATGGTAGCCACAAAGCAAAACCCCACAGTAGACACATGAAAGATAAAGAGAAGAAAGTCAAAGCATACTAGTATGGAAAATCATCAGTTTACAAAGAAGTCAGCAAAAGAGGAAGAAAGGAACAAGGAAACTATAAAAGAGCCAGAAAATAACTAATAAGATACCATTAGCAAGTTCTTTTTTTTATTAATAATTACTTTAAATGTAGATGGATAAAGTTCTCTGATTAAAAGGTATAGAGTGGCTGACTATAACAAAAAACAAGACCCAACTATATTCTGCCTTTGAAAGACTCACTACAGCTTCAAGGACACACATAGGCTCACAGTAAAGGGATGGAAAAAGATATTCATGCTAAAAAACAAAATAGAGCAGGGATAACTATACATCACTTTAATAGAATGAAAGATAAAAATCATATGATCATCTCAATAGATACAGAAAAAGCATTTGACAAAAGTTAATATTCTTTCATGATATTATCTCCAAACAAACTGGGTATAGAAGGAACATACCACAACATAATAAAGGCCATATATGACAAGCCCAAAACTGACATCATACTCAGTGGTGAAATGTTGGAAACTTTTCCTCTAAGATCAGGAACAAAACAAAGTTGCTTGCTCTTACCACTCCTATTCAACATAGTACTGGAAGTCCTAGTCAGAGCAATCAGGCAAGAAGAAGAAATAAAAGGCATCCAAATCAGAAAGGAAGAAGTAAAATTGTTTCTGATTGTGGATGATATGATCTTATATATATAGCAAGCCCTAAAGACTCCACCAGAAAACCTATGGAATTAATTAAAGAATTCAGGAAAGCCCTAGGAGACAAAGTTAACATAAAATCAGTTGTTTTTCTATTCGGTAACAATAAACTGTGTGAAAAAGAATTAAAGAAAACAATCCCATTTACGATATCATCAAAAATAATAAAACACTTAGGAATAAATTTAACCAAGAATTTAATCAAAAGATCTGTATAGGGAAAGTTACAAGAAATTGATGAAAGAAATTGAAGAAGACACAAATAAATAGAACAATATCCTGTGTTCATGGATCAAAAAAAATGATGTTGTTATTATGTCCGTACCACTGCAAACCATCTATAGATTCAAACAATTCCTATCAGAATTCCAATGACATTTTTCACAGAAATAGAACAAACAACTCTAAAATTTGTATGGAACTGTAAAAGACCCTGAATAGCCAAAGAAATCCTGAGAAGGAACAAAAGTGAAGGCACTACACTTCCTAATTTCAAACTTTATTACAAAGCTATAGTAATCAAAACTTTATGGTACCAGTATAAAAACAAGCACGTAGATCAGTGGAACAGAACAGAGAGGCAGAAACAAACCCACGTATGTACAGCCAACTGTTTTCTGACAAGGGTGCCAAGAGCACACAATGGGGAAAGGATGGTTTCTTCAGTAAACTATTGAAGTTACTGTGGTGTGGGGAAACTCAATATTCACTTGCAAAATAGTGAAATTGGACCCCTATTTTTACACCACTCACAAAAATTAACTAGAAGTGGATTGTACCCTTAATGTAAGACCCATATCTATAAAACTACTAGAGGAAAACATAGGGGAAAAGCTCCTTGACATTGGTCTTGGCAATGATTTTTTGATTATGACACCTCAAGTGCAAGCAATAAATGTAAAAATAAAGTGGGACTACATAAAACTAAAAAATTTTTGCACAGTAAAGGAAACAATCAGCAAAATGAAAAGTCAGTCTACAGAATGCGAGAAAATAATTTTCAAACCCTCAGTCTGATAAGGAGTTAATATCCAACTTATATAAGGAACTCATACAACTCAGTAGTGAAAAAACGAAGCCATCTGATTTAAAAATGGGCAAAAGATTTGAATAGACATTTTTCCAAGAAGACATACAAGTGGCCAACAGGTACATGAAAAGATGCTCAACATCATTAATCATCAGGAAAATGCCATTCAATAGCACAATGAGATACCACCTCACATCTGTTAGAATGGCTATTATCAAAAAAAACAAGAGATGAGAAGTGTTGGTAAGGCTGTGGAGAAAAGCAAACCTTTGTACACTGTTGGTGGGACTATAAATTGGTGCAGCGACTATGAAAGCAGTATGGAGGTTCCTCAAAAAATTAAAAATAGAGCTACCATATGATCCAGTAATCCCACTTCTGGGTATATATTCAAAGGAAATGAAATCAACATTTTGAAGATTTATCTGTACCCCCATATTTATTGCAGCATTAGTCACAATAGTCAAGACATGGAAACAAACTAGGTATCCATCAATGGATGAATGGATAAAAAAACTGTGGTATATATTTATAATGAAATGCTATTCAGCCATAAAAAGGAAGGAAATCCTGCCATTTGGGACAGTAGGGATGGACCTTTAGGGCATTATGCTAAGTGAAATAAGACAGACAAAAAAAAAGACAACATTATGTTCTCACCTCTATGTAGAGCCTAAAAAAGCTGAATTCATAAAAATAGAGAGTAGAGTGGTGATTGCCAGGGACTTGGGAGTTGGGGAAATGGGGAGATAGTGGTCAAAGGGTACAAACTGCAACTTTAAGTTGAATAAGTTTTGGAGATCTAATGTACAGTATATGATGATTATAATTAATAACACTGTATCATTTATATTCTTGAAAGTTGTGAAGACAGTAGATCTTAAATGTTATCACCACAGTAAAATGGTAATTATACTGTGGTGATGGAGGTGCTAACTAACCTTACTGTGGTGAACATTTCACAATATATATGTGTATCAAATCATTGCACAGTATACCTTAAACTACATATGTTATATGTAAATAACATCTCAATAAAGCTGCAAAAAAGAATTGATTTAAAACCTGTATTATTGATTTCAGCTATCTCACATGTAATTTTCAGCAGAGATGCCAATATCCAAGTGGATATAGCTTGCCATTTATTGTAAATATATTATAGTCCGTCTAAAAGGGGAACAAGATACTGAACAACATAAAATATACAGGAATATAGTGAAATCCTTAAAAGCCTGGATTCTGAAGCTAAACTATTAGGATTCAAATCACAGTTCTGGTGCTTACTAGCTGCATGGTCATGTGCAAGTTATTTAACCTCTCCGTGCCTTAGTTTCCTTATTTGTAAAATGGAGATAATGATTTCTGCCTCAAATAATGCTATGAGTTGTAAATGAGTACATTTATGCAAATCATTTACAGTGATGTCTTGCATAAGTGTTAGCTGTTGTTATTATGTGACTGTTATTAGGGAAGAAAAGACTGGCTATGTCATGTTCTTTAGGCCATAGAGCAAAAATGTTCCAGTTCCTCCATGGCTCCATTTGTTTTTTTTTAAGTTGAAAATGAGGAGCTCTACACTGTTCTCAGTTTATCCCTTTTCTCAATACATTGATTTGATTTTTTTCAGTTCCCACATTTTAATATCATGCACATGGTAATGGAATTGTATTGTTTTTCCCACCAAAGTTTACTGCAAATGCTTGGAAGTCAGTGATAACTGAGGATACTGAGATGACACTGATAGTATCAAATTATTTGGGAAGTTTTAAAAAAAGGGTGTGGGTGGGCCCCACGGCTGCTGAATTAGGTTCCCCAGGGGGAGTGAATGGGTGTGTATGTGTGTTTGGGGGTATGTGGAAACCACTGGGCTAGGGGCAACAGGTCTATGTATGTGTATTTTAAACTTTGTACTGGAGGATAATCTATATATATATGTACATAGAAAGGCACATATGCATCATAAGTGTACAGACTGAATTTTCATGAGTGAACACACCCAAGTAACCAACACCCAGCTCAGTGGTAAAGTGCATGCCTGTCCTGCATGAAGTCATGGATTCAATCCACAGTACCTCCATTAAAAATAAATAAACCTAATTACCTCTCCCTCAACAAAATTTAAATAAATAAATAAATAAATAGAAATAAATAAAATTTAAAAAAGAAGCAGAACATAACCAGCAGCCCAGGAGCCCTTTCCAATCACTAATCCACCGACTTTAAACTCTGTCCTGACTTCTAACACCATAGATTAGTTTTGCATGTTTTGTTTATTTCAAGTCATACAGTACATACTCCTGTATCTGGCTTTTATCTTCAATATCATGTATGTGTGATTCCTCCATACTGTTGTGTATAGTTGTATATCATTCATTCACATGATGTATATTACTTTATCGTGTGAAAAGGTATTTCCCCTTCTATTGTTGAGGGACATTTGGGTAACTTCCAGTTAGGGGCTCCTAGGTGCTGCTGTGAGCATCCTAATACATATTTTAGTGCACATATGTGTGTCTATTTGTTGGACCTATGCCAAAAAGTGGAATTGCTGGATTGTAAGGTATGTGGATATTCAGCTTTAGCAGATTTTATGTGCATTTTTTAAGCGCTAGAGGTGATTCTGATTCCTGGCCAAGGCTGAGAACCACTGATCTATAATATCTACCCAAAAGGAAGGTTTAAAGCCACACTATCAAAGCCTGGATGAGCTCATTAAAGATGTAATATTAAGAAGATGAACTACAAGGATCATCCATACCGCCTCACAGATAATGCCAATATCTGTGGCTTCAGTAGTTAGCTTGCCATTTCCGTAGGGGGTTAGGGTGGGTGGGTTAATGCTAGATACTGGCTCTCATTTTCTTTTCTCCCTTGGTTCGACCCTGATTTCTCTCAGGTTCAGCAAAGTGGAATGCCAACAGAGAACTGAGACTGAGAGAAAGCATTGCCAAGTACCGTTAATTATTAATGAAATGAATTTGCATCAAACCAGAGGGGATTAAAGTGGCTTAAAATGAATAGCAAGTTCTTGATAAGGCTTTCCTTATTCTCAGGTGACTGGAATGATGCACTCATGTTGGAGCACATTAATTTAATAGACGCCCTGCTCCCCACCCGGTGCAGCTTGGAGCTGGATATAAGCCCAGCCAGGGGACAGCAAGCTCTGAAGCAATTTCTGCTTATGTGGCTAACGGTGAAACGAAGTGATGTGAGTACCATGCGGTCGGCTGAAGAAATGCTTTAAACATACCTCAAAGCGAAACATCCTTTCACTACCCCGCCACAAACGCTGGGGAGAGAAAAGGACATGGCTACAGCCTCAAGCAGATCTCAGTTCAGACCCCAGCTCAACGTTACCATACCCTGTGCCTATGATCTTGTAAATTACCTAACCTCTCAGAGCCTTTGATTTCTTTATCTGTAAAATGGGATAAGTAGACATACCTTAAGGGATCGTATGTAAAGTGCCAGGCTCACAACAGGCACCCAGCATATAGCAGTTATTATTGCTTATGGTGCTGGAGGGAGATACTGTTGAGAATATACTTGTGTGGTGGGAGAGAGAGAGAGCAGCAGAGAGAAGGTGGTGCTCTAGAAGCTAGTCTTTGGACAGATGGCAGGCCCATATTGAAAATGGAAATGTTTCCTGCTGCTACAGATCCAAGGAAAGTCTTTAAGTCTGTGCAGAACATAAAGGAATTGGCTCCCAGAATTTTCTATTAGTTCATTACACACACAGGCACATAACTGTGCCAAGGACATGTGGAAAGCTAACTCAGCTTGAAGGCTGACAAGAAGGTCAGGGTGCCTCAGCAGGGCATTCTGGACAGGTCAGGTTTATAACTAAGATACCCCTTGCGGGACACTGTCCTCACGCAAAGAAAACTCACCTAGGTGGCCATTTTCTGCTCCATGTGTCCTCACTTCTCCTTGGCCACAGCTGACTAGACCATAGATGAGTGTGAAAGCTGGGGCCCTTTCGTCTATCTTGCTCACTTACTCATCTTTTAAGATCTAGTTCAAATATTATAATTTATAGAAAGCTTTCCCTAAGTGTTTAGGTCAGTAGGACAGAACTGACTGAGACAGAGTTGTGATAGGATAGGAAGAAACTAACAGGCAGGGATAGACTGATTATCATCCAAGCCCTAGACACCAACTGACATGGAAAGAATGACAGTAGCAACAGTGCAGCATTTATTGAACACATATTTTGTGTAAGGCATTAGGCTCGACAGTTTTCATGCATGATCTCTTCTGTTAACCCATTAAGGATGGTACAATTACTTCCCCCATTTTGGAGATGAAGAAATTGAAGCTTCATGTAATTCAGTGACTTTCCAAGCTTGAAGCAAGGTCAGATCTTGTTGTTTCTAATCTCAAGCCCTTTAACCACCCCCCTACACAGCCTCACCATTGGTGGACAACAGTGCCAGTGTGGCATGAGAGCTGGGAACTGCTTTGTTGTTCGGCAGAAACCGTGTTCAGAGTGAGCATGGTACCATTTCTTGTATGCATTCCTTGTATTTGGTTATTTAGACTGGATTATTTCAAGTTGTGAAAAAAATCAATCTTGTTCACTTGATAGCAATTCATTTGTTTTGTGATTAAAAGGTCATTCTTTTATGTTTAAATAACATAATTCAATGAAAGAAATTCTTAGAGCAACATTATTAGACCCAGGACCATATAATAAACATTTGAAAAGCACTTGGTATTTTAAGAAATGGCCAAGTCATTAATTGATTAGTTCAAATACTCCTTAGGTGGTGGGTGAGTAATAGTAATAATAGTAATAATCTCTGTTTTAGGGAGAAGTTAAGGAGACCCTAGGAGGTTAATATGTACCCAGGTTCCCCACTGGAAGAGATAACACAGGCTTAGAATTCAGCATCACTAACTAGTTTTCCAACCAGTTCCTTGGTATTGAAAAGGAGTAACCCCTGGAGTGGCTGCATACATTACAAAACTGCTTAAATACTTGAACTATATGCCCTTTGGAGTTAGATTTACAGAGAATTCAATACTATCTTCAATACACCCATCCTATAATTTTAATGTTGGTAAATTTCCATCAATTCATTCCTTCAGCAAATATTTATTTTGTAATTATTATGCATAGATATTGGGTCCCATTCTGGAAACACAACCCTGGGCAAGACAGAGCTTACATTGGGAGGTGAAAACGAGTAAACTGCAGTTATGTGGGGCTGATGAGAGCCATGGTGAATGCACACAATGAAGAGGCGGCATATGTCTGTGATGCGTGAAGCTTGTGTCTGCTAAAAGAGCAGTTTTACTGTCCCAGACTCTTTTCTACCAGTTACCAGAGCTTAGAACCCTGTAGACCAGTGGTTCTCAAACTTTGGTGGATATAAGAATCACCTAGGAGCTTAGTAAAATACCAAGGCCCTGGCCCTGCCTGACTTTAACAAGAACGGGCCACTGTATTCTTCATCAGCTCTCTAGACGATTCTGACACACATCTGTTTGAGAACCACTGCTCTGGACTAACACTACACCATTTCACTGGTTGTAGTACAGTTGTCCCTTGGTATATGTGGGACATTGGTTCCACATACCCACCTCCTGTCCTGCAGATACCCAAATCCCCAGCTGCTCAAGTTCCTTATATAAAATGGTGTGGTGCAGAGTCTTCTGTGTCTGCATGCTAAAGCCGTGGGTGCAGAGGGCCAACTGTATGACATGTGTGGCAGTTAAATTCTTTTCTGTGTTTTCTTTCTGGAATATGGAATAAGACCTGATACAGGATATCTGATTTCAAGAGACTTTGGCTTGTTTGAAGCTGAATTACTCAAAGTGGGAAAATAAAATTTTCTGTCTCCTTTCATGTTGGTTACCTTGTCCCTGACCTATATCTTTGGCTTACTGCACTCATTTTCTTTGAAGTTGTTTTCTGAGCAGAAAACATTTTATTGAAAAGTGCTCTTATGAATTCAAAAGGTGGGATTAAGTAGGAAATATCAGCACTAGAACGGAGACAAATACTTGATGGAAGACAATATTCCCTTGGGGGAGAATCCTCATTTCCTGTTTCTTTATTGCTTTTCCATTTCCACTGAGACAGAGTTTAAATGAAAGCTTTCCATTCATGATTGTGTGACTTAGGGGAAGTTGCTTAACCTTTCTGTGTTTTTACTTTCATCATCTGTAAAATGGAGATGGTGATAATGATAGTAGCTATCTCACAGGGTTGTTATGATGATTAAGTTAACAAATGAAAACACTTAGAACTGGAAACCTAGTAAGTGCTCAGTAAATGTTCCTGCTATTATTTTTTCCATCATACCTTTTAAATATCTCATTCCTCCTGGTGCATCTGTTGTTTCCTTTCTGGATTATGTTGAGGGTAAAGACCAATGGGTTCTATCAAGATTAACTGAAAAAGAATTGGGGCCTCATAAAGGACTAAAATGAAATTAAACTAGCCTCACAGTTACTGCCAATCCTTTTTTTTTTATAAACATATAATGTTTAGAAACTGGGGAAAAGTTTAGAAACAGAACCTGTTGTCAGCCAAGGGCAATGTGAAACCATGCATGAAAATGGTGGGCCAAAGACCACCTGTACTGATTCTCCAGAACTTCCCCAGAGGAGGCCAACAATCTCCTAGGAGCTGTGTCATGGGCCCTGCCCCCTCTCCTAACCTTCTCAACACATGGCAGAGGCCCTAGCTGAGAACCACCTATATAGACTGTGAACTGTATGTAGAGTTGGGATGGGTGATGCTACTGAGGTAGAACTTAAATTTCAATAAGGTGTCAGTATTTCCAGATGCACAGAAAGCTGCAAAAATAGTACAGAATCCCATGTATCTGTCCTCCAGCTTTCCTCAATGGTGACATATTACACAGCTGGAGCATAATATCAAACCCAGAAATTGACATTGGTACAACACTGTCAACGAGACTACAGATGTTCAATTTTTACCGTTTTTACACACATTTGTGTGTGTGTGTGTGTGTGTGTGTATGTGTAGTTCTTTACAACTTTATTCCATATGTAGATTCACATAACCACCATTGCAATCAAGGTGCAGAACTATTCCATCACCACAAAGTAACTCCCTTGTGCTACCCCTTTATATTTGCATTCATGCCCAGCAAATGCCAATCTGGTCTGTGTCTCTATGGCTTTATCACATTGAGAAGATTGTGTAAATGAAAGCATACAGTTTGTAACCTTTTAAGAGTGATTTTTTTTTCATTAAGAATAATGTCCTTTAAATCCACTTAGGGTGTTGCGTATGTGGGTAGTTTGTACCTTGTTTTTATTGTGGAGTAATATTCCATTATACGGATGGAACAGAGTTTATTTAACCATTATTTCACTCCCTCCTGTTTTTAACTCACATCTGTTAGTCTTTGAGGTGCTGATTTTCTATTATAGCTCCTATACCTAAGAAAGCCAATATGTAATTCAGTGCATTGAAATGGGATTGTAGCATATTAGAATTAACATAGAATTTATATTCTAGTGCCTTCTCAGCTATGGAAATCTTTTCAGTAACATTTGAGTAGCTTTTACGTATCTTTGAACTACAGAATGGACAGTATTTTCAATTATGACTAGTTATTCTAAAATCTTTAATTCCCATCGCAGATTCATGACTTTACATCTGCCTTTTTTCTTACTTACTCATATATATATCCTGTATTTGTGGGATGATACTGATTTTTTAACATTGGGTTCTTTATCCAACATGATAATAATATTTTAAATAATTTTACTTTCTATTGCTACTAATGGAAATCAGACTCATTATAGAAGTTTCCCATGATCAAGGAGAAGAAAATTTAAAAATCACCTGAAATCCTATCATACAGGAAAAACTGCTGTTTAATATTTTATTGTAAATCCCTCCAGGGCCTTGAGAACATTTGAACTTTCTATTCCTCAATATTAAACTGTCTATCCTCTGGACCTCACTCGGTGAGCGGAGTTGGAGTGCCTGCAGCCTGTGCTTGAAGCTCTGAGATGTGACCAAAGGAACCTGAGCCGTGTGCTCACTCCATCTTTATGACCCAGACTTCTGTGTTGAGCAAATGTGCATCTTCTTTCCTAACTGATAAGCTGATCCGGAATTTGCAGAAATCTCAATAAATCACTTTATATCCTCCCCCTACCTTTACTGTGCCCAGAGACTCGGGGCAGGGCCAGTCCCAAGCTGACATCCTTTCCTGAGAACCCCTTCCTGGTCCTGCTTGGCCTTCCAAGGTAAAGCTCCCAAGCTGAAGTCACCCATATTTTCCATGTCTCCATAGTCATCCCACCATGGGACAGGATCCAGCAGGAGGAAAAAAACAAAAAGGCTACCTATGGCATTCCTTTTATGGAACACTGGTCTGTTGGATCCTAAAGGGGACCTTCCTCAATGTCTGGCCAGAGTTCTCCCCCTTGAGGTCAGAGGGAAGAGAAGAGGGCTATAGCTTGCCTGCCTTTCCTTCCCCTCAGCGATGTGCTGGAACACAGGTACGATGGCCTGCAGGTGGTGAGAAGTCCATTCCTGGCTTGTGGGATAGGTAACTTCTCCCTCCTCACTAGCGTCTAGGGAGATCCAGGAGGGCGGGTGCGCCTTCCCATCCCATCACTGCTGTGTTGCTCAGCGATGTTCAGCAGTTATTGTGGGCTCGCTTGGGCCCTTCTCCCACTCCAGAAAGCAGACTGAAATGTTCAGCTGACATTATTGCAGGGATGGCCTTGAATCATCTCTAGTTTAGAAAAATAATGAAATTGATCACCAACTTGTTGCTAATATTGGTTACAAATTGCTAGGGCACATCCCGCAGTTGATCCTGGCACATCAGTGTGTCTGGGCTTTGTCATTTCCCAGGCCTTGCCATCCTTTAGAACTGCATATTTTCTGCATTCCTGAGCTCTATTGTCTTGGTCCGTCACTTGAATTGTGACTGTCTTCTCCTTACTGATCTTGCCAGCCTCTGTTCTGGCCCTCTGTTTAATCCCTTCATCATATGACTGAGAGTGGTGTTTCTGGAGGGCCTGCCCTTTCCTGATCCTCCCTGGCTCGCCAGTATTACCAGGATGAAACCCAGGGAAACTTTCTGGGGAAACTCTATGCTCCCATAGCTCCTTGGGTGACCCTCTAGTACAGCCGTATCAATAGTTAATTTATTGTCATCTCCTCCACCCCACCCTCATCATCATACTGCAGGTATTTTGAAAAAGATTATGTTTTATTCGGTCTTGCATCCTTAGTGTCTGAATAGAGTAGATGTTCAACACATATTTGCTGAATCAATCAGTATAATTAAAAGCCTACACATGTTTTTGTTTTTTGTCTTAAACTTGTTTTCATATTTAAAATAAAACTCTTCCTCAATATTTTTGTCAAATCGATCACATTACCATCATGTTTCATTTTGCTCCAGTCTGTTTTTCCCCCCTCTCAGAGGATATCTTCATAAGCATTGCCACCAAATAGCATTTCTTTTAGGTGAGTCAGTTGAAAATACAATATGAGAAAATTTCCTAACACATATTATGAGCTGACTCCTCTTGACAATCATGATTTCTCTCATCAGTTTCAAAATATGAGTATCATACACATGGTTGGATGATTCTTCAACACTGATAAAACTCTATCATTGAATTTCATGGCCCAACTTCGTTAATCCCTGAGCAGGTTTTATTAATTATTCTCTCACGTTCTCTCTGCTGGGCTTTCTGCCTCTTGTAAACTGGTTTAATCTTCAGCTCTTTAAAAGCGCTATTATTAGGGCTACTTATAATGACTTTCTTTTGTCACACCTGGGTTTGTCTTTTACTTCTGCTTTATAGACTGTGCTGCAGTGCTTCCCAAAATCACCTGGAGGAATTGTTAAAACACGGACTGCTGGGCTCTACCCCCAGGGCTTCTTATTTGGTAGGTTTGATTGTGGCTGAGAATGTACGTGACATAGCAGGTTCCCAGGTGATGCTGATATTACTGATACGCAACCCACGCTTTGAGACTCACTGCTCTACTAGCTTGAGTAGCACTGTTTGATAATTTTCACAGCCGTAGCCACTCAACTCACGCTTGTTGATTCTGCCCCATTTGGCTAGGAAGGCATATGAGGACGTTAGTTGGCTTAGTACCATGTGTCTTCACGACTGATTCAGTATGGCTCACAGACTAGGGCCTTTTGCTCAGTGTTCCAGCTCCCACGTTTTACCTTCCCAGATTCCTTGTTGGGCACACTGTTTCCTCTGGGACTATGGTACTTTGATTTCCCTTGCTCATTTCCTTCTGGAAGCTGAAGATCAGACAGTAAGTTTCTTTCCCACATCTGGGCATCTACTGGCTTGCCTAAATCTGTATTTGTGACCCTGTGTTTACCCTGGTGTTGTTGGCTTGCTCGTCCTGATTTGTTCTCGTTGTTTGTTAGGACTTTGGGGTTTGCCTGCTCTATGCCAGTGAGCTGGTGTCCCGGGCCTGGATAGCTCTTACCTGACGTTCCTCAGTGTTAGTGGGGCCTGACTTCAGCAGGTATCTCACTCCCTACTTTTTAAACATTGAATATTTATTCAAGTGAGAACTTGGTTGCTATTTATACGACTGTTGCTTATTTTTTCCCCCTTCTTGACTTCTGTATGTGGTTCCAGACCCCTCAACCTCCTCCCTCACACTCTGAGACTCAATACTGGCTTGTTTCTTTTTCCTGTGTAAATGATTATTTTTCTAGTAAGATCATGCAACTTAGCTATAAGATTCTAGTGCCAGCTACATACATAACTTAGATCAATATAAGTGAAACACATTCTCTCCCTTTTAAACCTGTGTCACTGAGATCATGGGCTTGCTACTCTAAGTTCAGTCTGAGGATGAGCAGAGTTAGCACCTTGGGGGAATTTGTTAGAAATGCAGAGCCTCAGGCCTCACCTCACACTTACTGAATTAGAATCCACATTTTTTTTATTGAAATATAGTTGATTTACAATATTGTTGGTTTCAGGTGTACAGCAAAGTGATTCAGTTACATATATATTTCAGATTCTTTTCCATTATAACTTATTATAAGATACTAAATATAGTTCTCTGTGCTTTACAGTAAATCCTTGTTGCTTACCTATTTCATGTATAGTGGTTTGTATCTGTTAATCCCATACTCCTAATTATTCCCTCCCCCTCCTCCGTTTCCTCTTTGATAACTATAAGTTTCTTTTCTATATCTGTGAGTCTGTTTATTTTGTTTATAGATTCATTGACATTTTTTAGATTCCATATTTGAGTGATACCATATGATATGTGTCTTTCTCTGTCTGGCTTAGTATATTCTCCAGGTCCATCTATGTTGGTGCAAATGGCAATATTTCAATATTTCACTCTTTTTTTATGGCTGAGTAATAATTTTGTTGTGTGTGTGAATTTGGGTTGTTTGCATGTCTTGGCTATTATAAATAGTACTGATATGAACATTGGGGTGCATTTATCTTTTCAATTTAGGGTTTGCATCTTTTCTGGGTATATGCCCAGGAGTGGGATAGAATCCAGTTTAACAAGAGCCCCAGGTGATTACTATCCACATAATTACAAACTGATAAATGGTATAGCTCCTCCTCTAGGATGAACTCCTACCACCTGACTAAGCATGGCTCACAATCTTAGCATGTCACTAGTTCATCCAACTTCCTTATCACTACTGATGTAATTATTACAAACCTATGTTGGTTGTTTCCCTCTGACAATATGAACTCTAATGATTCTGCTGGAACCCAGGAACTCGCTGTGTACAGTTGAGATTTGTTGCTTCCTGGGCTGTCTCTTTGGCAAGGCGTTTCCAACTATGAGAGGACTACTTCCCTGAGCATGCTTTTTCCAGCTTATTTGAGATATAATTGAGATATAGCACTGTGTAAGCTTAAGGTGCACAGCATAATTATTTGACTTATATACAGCATGAAATGATTACCCCAATAAGTTTAGTAAACATCCATCAGCTCATATAGATACAAAATTACAGAAATAAAACACATAAAAATTTTCCTTTGTGATGAGAATTCTTAGGATTTACTCTTTTAACATCTTTCATATATAACACATAGCAGAGTTAATTATATTTATCATGTTGTCCATTGCATCCCTAGTACTTAGTTATAACTGGGAGTTTGTACCTTTTGACCACCCGCATCCAATCTCACCTCCTCGACCCCCCGCCTCTGGTAACCACAAATCTGATCTGCTTTTTTTTTTGTCATGATCTTATGTGGGTTTGGATGAAAGGCAGGCTAAGAGTGCAGGGTGGATGAGTCCCACAACACTATATATCAGGTGCTCATTGTAATGCTGGCCCATAGTAGGTGACCATTCAAACAGCTCTCACCAGCATTTAACATGGGGATCAGTCTGGGTGAACTAACTACCCCAGGGTTTGTGTAGTAGATGGGACCAGCGGTTGTGGTCTGGATGGTGACAGGTGAATGGTCTTATTTTCGAGATGGTCATCTCTCTTGGAGCAGGATTCTAACCAGTGAGGACTGGTTTCCTCACCTTTCCGGCTCCTTTCTTTTCGCTGCACATTCTGGACTTAATCCTAAACCTGAGAGTTAGACTTCTTGTGTCAACCAGACAGGTAGGAGATGATGGGGTGCAGGGTGATCTGCCTTCTGGCTGTATTGTAAATCTCAGGCTTCAGGTGCTATCTGACCTCACTGTCATGGCCAGGGGCTGTTAAGGGCTGAAAATCCCCTTGTATGGGAGATGCAGGAAGCCTGAGGCCCTGTTTGTGTGTAGCTAGTTTGAATACAGTGGCAAGCCAGTGATAAAAATAAGGGAAGTGGGCCAGGAGTGGTGGTAGGGAAGAGTGAGGGCTGTGATGACAGGGAGTGTGCGTGCTCTGTCCAGAGAGGACAGCAGCTAAGGAGACCCAGATGCCTGGTGGCGTGTAGGCATGTAGCCTAGAGCTGCCAGCTTTTCTGACTTCAGAAGCCAGAACTCTAGGAGATTCTTCCCCTACTCCCCAGTGTGACATAACAAGTATTTTGAAAAGTTGTCAAACATTTTAAGTACCTCTTTAGGTTAAATTTGGCCTTTAAAGACCCTATTTTCACTTCTAAATGATGGCAACTTGAGCAAAGAATGAAAAATTCAATTACTGGGTATTGATAATCATTTATCAATATGGATCTGTCTTGTTCCAGAGGCTTTTGATCCAATTCCCCAGCTTGGCTTTACTTATGTGGTAAGCAACAGATAATGATTCAACAACCGCTATTTTAATGTTCATTAAAATAGAACTGAGGGTGCTGCTCCAAGCTTGGTACAGAAATGGATCTAGATATGTATATTCTATATTGGATTCTATCCTTCTCTCCTGCTTTTTTTCCTCCAACAATCACACTGAAATGAAATAATTTAACTGAAGGCTACTAATGGCATGTGGTGTTATTACAAATCTATGACACTAATTTAAGCATAGGAAAGTGAAGAGGGAACACCACTGGCTGAACAACAATGAGTAAATCTAGTCAACTGCTGTGAGTCTAAATGTTAGGTTTGCTACTTTTCTCTGGAGATACTGGTGAATATTCTTCCAAAATATTTAAGGCAAAAGAAAGAGACAAGAAGAAAGCAAAAGACAAAACTTCAAATGAATGAAAGAGAAGTGAAAAAGCAAATGTTGCCCTCTCTACTCCTGTTCCATTGTGCTGCTCTGGAGCTTGGTCACCTGAAGAGGGAGAAAGATAAACAGCATATACACATAAGTGTGAAAACATTTGAATGTTACAGAAATCTCCAGAATGTGCAGCAGAGACATGTTAAAGCCAGATGACTCTTCATAAGTTACTAGCTCAAGATCTGAAGTCTTCCTTACTTATTTTAAAGGATTCTAACACCAAAATCCACAAATGCCAGTGTAAATAGGTCATATAAATTTCTTGAATCAAGGGCCAACCAATACTACTTTCGACAACTCTCAATGTTTTTAACTATCAGAATCCTTTCTTAGGGTCTGTATTTTTTCTTTTTTTGTGGGTGTGACTCACCCAATTTACCAAGTTTTGAGAAATTTTAAAAATAAAATTCCCATTTTAAAAAATGGACTGAATACTTCAGACTAGGAGAAGCCAGTTTAGAAAGTATATACTTAAAACTCTCCTCAGCCAGGCAGAAACACTACGTGGCTGGGGCCACCTGGATCTGTATGTTCTGACTGTCTTGATGCTATGTAACCTGGGTGTTAGGGGATCTACAGGATTGCCTATCTGATCTTGAAAGACTTTGGGTTGCCTAGAGCTGGCCTTGGGATTGAATACTGTATAACTATATGAGATAGCTATCTCCTGCCTAAAGGCATCCTGAATCAACCAGAAGGCATTTTTCACCATTTACCATCTTAGACTTCTGAGCTACTGTATCCTTGCCTTTTGGTATTGAATTCCCCTTATTCCAAAAGCTCAGACATTATTTAAGTAGTTGCTTATACTTTCTAAGAAGGTTTACTCTATCCTGTTCCAAGCCTCCTAAAATTGTTAGGATCCATGATTCATGTCTTCGAATTATTTTAGTTCTAAGGACTTTTTAAACAAATCTTCACTAACTGTTCACCTTTTCCTTATCATTCTAAACGTTTCTTTATCCTGTCCTTCAAACAAATCTACATCTGTCCCCTTGGAGCCGACTGGTCGTGTATAATGAATTAGTTGGAGACTAAAATATGCCTGCTGCTTTGCTACTCAAAACAAACAAAAAAGCTCCCCCCCCCCAAAACGAGTTTCTTCCATGACCAAACTATGGATTTCGACTATCAGTCACTAAAGTTCTTAAACTTGACTTCTCTGAGCTTCATGCTGCTCATGTTTACCTATAGCTCATCCTCCAATGGACAGAGCCCCATGTGAATGGGCCATCTGGTGTCCATAGATTCTTGGAGCTCCAGTGTCTGAGCACATAGCATGACTGCCCAGCATGGTTCTCTCTCTCTCTCACTATCTTGCTGGCCATACTTTCGCATTCCTGATTAGATGTCTGCTTTCAAATCCAGATATTAAGTCCAATAACAAGTGTTATATAAGTTGTATTTGACATCCACAGAACTCTGTAGGCCACCAGATTATGGAGAACAGACACGTGCCTCACACTTTTAAACTCATGGTAGTCCCTCCTCTCAGTCTATAAAGGCCAAAACTATCCAGGGGTCAGGGGTAGAGAGAATTCAGTTACTTTGTATTTTCAAAATAACCATAAACTATTTTTTTTACCCTTAAAATTTGAAGAATTCTTTGGCAGGGAGTTGTAGGACTTAGAAAAGTAGTTCTCCTACATATTCTGAGTACTAGTGAGAATATAAATTAGTATAATGTATCTAGAAAGAAATCTGGCAGTCATCGTATCTAGTTATTCCCTTTCCAGGAATTTGACATAAGGGAAATTATGTTAATGTCAATAAAAGTATCTGTACAAGACCAATTTTATTGATAATAAAAAGAAATGAGCAACAAACAAATAGAACAGTTATTCTATAGTAGTCTATGGAGTACTGGGCACTCATTAAGAATCATATTTTGATAATATTTGGGGAAAATAATCATGTTATTGCAAATAAGGAAGATACAAAAGTAAAGTGTGATGCTAGTCTTATAAAAACACATAACTTTTCTTTTCCTCATAGGCTGTCATTGGGTAATAGGATTGGGGTCCTCTGTTTTGTTATCTACATTTACTATATTTCTTTTCTATTGCTTTTAGAACCAGAAAGTCATGAAAGTTATTGAATGATCTGATTCATTGACTGACACTTTTACTGTCTTGTATTGTTGCTACTCTACAGCCTGGGAGAGATGGTTCAGTTATAGTGTCTAAAATCTGGCATATATGGGTTTGACTTTGCCTGGTGTCACCATGAAGGGAAGTCATTACAGAACAGTGAGAGTATAAATGGGAGTTAGCATCAAACACTCCATGAGGAGGGTTCTGTTTCTAGAACTGTTTACAGTATGTAAGACCTGCTTCTTTCATTTTTCTATGCTGTCATCCTTGTGCTTACCCGTGTTTTGAATTCATCTTCCGTGTTTCTAAGTGCTTCCTCCCCACCCCCCATTCCAGACTAGACCCTTTGTCTTGACAGGAACTACCTCTTGCGAAATGCCCAGGACTTAGTCCATCATGAATGACTAGCTGTTGTATGCCAGTGGTTTGTGGTAGGGTTACAAGGTTTTATCCATTAGGAGATGAAGTTACCAAGACCTGAGTGATGTGTTAACATCCCATCAAAGCCAACTGTCGTTCAGGATTAGGGTACACATGTGGAGGTTGATTAAACATCTAAAGAGTCAGGGCAGAAGCACCTTATATGACAAGCTAATTCTTAGAGATCACTTGCTAATGTATTTAAATAGCCTATTTATTCTCACACTCCTGTAATTTGGTTTATTAATAATCTCATATTACTAAGGGAATATGTAAATTTCATAGTGTTGCTAGATAAAATACAGGATACCTGGTTATATTTGCTTTTCAGATAAACAACAAAAAAACTTAAATTATTTTTCAATAAGAATATACCAAGTATGTTCCAGTATAAGTGTGCCTCTGTGGGTTCGTCACCAGTTGTGGGTTCTGGCCAGCAGAATTCCCACCGAAACGGAATGAATTACTCAAGACTCTGTGGAAAAGTCAAGAGAGCGAGAGGGAGTCGGGAGCCAACTCCACGAACCTCTCAAATGCTTCCATATTTATTGTGTACAATCAAAGGAGAAATCACTGACAGTTGTGTGATGGAATGCAGGAATTTAGGGAAAGACAGGGTGGGATCTAGATTGTAGAGTCTGGCTCAGAGTCAGAAGACCCTTTATGTTTTGGTAAGTCATGTTCGTGTTGACATCAGCGAGCCTTACAGCTTATCAGGGCGGAACGTCTGAGAAGAAGCTGCTTAACATGTTTCTTGGACTCAGGTGGCTGTGCCTGTCTTAGGTTGCCCCCCTCTGGGAGTGTTACCCGTCATTGGCTAACCAGCCTTCTCACCTCTGAGTCTGCAGCTTTTTATAACTTGTTTACCATTCCAGCCCAAGACTCATTCCTTTGGGGGCCTACAGTTTAACTTTAGGGAAGTCATGGGAAGAGGAGAGCAAGATACATTCTTATAGATATGTTAAAGCAGACCACCAGCCCAGCCAGTTCCTTGCTTTGGGGATAGGAGGCTATCTAACAGCAGGCACGCCCAGCGCTTACAGCCAAGGGTCTGGGTCGTTGCTTTGCAAGGAGCAGAGTGCTATCTAAAACCTCAAGTGTGCAAGCAAGGCAGTTACTAAGCACATTTGCTCTTCTTTAAGGAGACAAGCGGCTGGGGTCTGTTAGAATTTGTTAACCCAATCATGGGCTCCCACATGCCTCAAATACTACATGGGTGATATATGCAAATTATTGTTTATCTGAAATTCAAATTTAACTGGTTATCTTAGATTTTCATTAGTTAAATCTGCCCTAAACTTTGAGTACCATACTTTGCTTACAAAGTAGCAAATGCTAAACTTGAAAGTAGTTCTGATAGATTCAAAGCTTGTTCTCTTAACCTTTTAAGTTGTTGCCCATTTTTCCAGTTGTGTGGATTTGGCCAATGTGGGAGAGGCTAAGGCTTGGCATGTGAGTGTCCAGAGGTCAGTGTAGATACTGGATTTATACCAGCAAGATTACTGTGCATCTAATGAACTCCTAACTGATTCATGCAGGATTATCTGTGGGCCTTGGAGGGGGTGTCTTTTCTGGTTGACAACTTGAACCTTATTTAGGTTTCTAAACCCTAGTTTTGCCATCTGCCTTCCCTAACTTTCATTCTTAAATTTATTGAGATAATTTACATACCATAAAATTTACTAGGATATTATGGGTGAAGTTTTACTAAAATTGAAAGGAACAGACAACCCTCTTTAAGATTTGCTGTAGAATATATTTGAAGGAAAATTCATAAAACTCATTTTACATGGCTATAACTAAAGCCCATATGTCAACCCAAAACCATAGGCCAATCTCATTTAGGAACATTGATACAAAAACTCCAATAAAAAATTGGATAAATGGCAAAGCTGTAAAAAGTCAAATGGGAATTTATACCAGGAATACAAGAATGTTCAAACATCACAGAAGCTATCAGTGGGATTCACCGCATTAGCAAATTAAAATAAAATAGGTGTATACATTTCTGCAATCAATGGAAAAGAAAAAATTTTAAAACTCATTAGTGATAAAATCTCATGGTAAAAGAAAGTGAGCAAACATCATAATTCATGCTGACATTTAAGAAGTATTCCCATTGAGGTTGGGTCTGGGACGTCATGAATAATGTCTCCATTTTTCCTACTTGATATCGTACTAGAGGTCTTATAATTGAATAAAACAGGAGAAAGAGAAGTGTAAGCACTTAAAAGTTAAGAGAAGCCCAAACTTTCATTATAGTTCTCCTTGGCTTAAGATAGGGCTACATCTTGATAAATTCCTTTTAGGTTGAAAATAATGTTTAGTCAAAAATGCATAGAATATACCTAACCTACTACTGATCATCATAGCTTAGCCTCGCCTACCTTAAACTTGCTGAGAACATTTACAGTAGCCTATGGTTGGGCAAATTGTCTAACACAAAGACTTTTATAGTAGTTTAACATCTCACATAATTTATTGACTATTGAATCTGTTGTTTACCCTCGTGATGGCGGGTTTACCTTCGTGCCCAGCATCACGGGACAGTATCATACTGCACTTCGCTTGCCCAGGAAAAGATCAAAATTCAAAACTCGGAAGTATGGTTTCTATTGAATGTGTTTGCTTTCACACCATTGTAAAGCCAAAAAACTAAGTCGAATCATTGTAAGTTGAAGACTGTCTGTATTTCCAGACTTGTAATAGAAAATCCAAGAGGATAAACTCATACTATTAAACTAATAATAGTTAAGGTAGGTTTCTTGAGATAAGAATAGTATAAAAAAACTAATAGTGGTGTAACCAGCAGTAACCAATTAAAAAAGATCCTTTACAGTATAACAAAAGCAAACAAGGGGAGAGGATGTAGCTCAGTGGTAGAGTGTATGCCTAGCATGCATGAGGTCCTGGGTTCAATCCCCAGTATCTCCATTAAAATAAATTTTTTTTAAAAACCTGGTAAAACTACAAATGTAGCAAAATATATAGAAGATCTTTAAGGAAAAAAAAACTTTATTGAAGAAGATAAAAATTTAAATAAATGGAGATTACAAGCAACATTACTCAACTGGAACGCTCAATATTATTAAAGATGTCAGTTCACTACAGATTCATCTATGAATTCATTGTAATACCAAAAGTCCCACAGAGATTTTTAATTGAACTCACCAAACAGATTGTGAAATCCTTATAGGATAGTAAATGAATAGAAAAGATGTTTGTGAAAAGAACTTCCCAAACATTAGGACATATGATGCAGCTGTTGCAATTAGCTGTTGGTGCAGGAAGAGACAAATTGATCAGAGAACCTAGAAAGAAATGGAAAATTGTTCTATGAGGGAGGTGACATTAAAAATCCAAGAAGAAATGATGGATCATTTAATAAATCATGCTGGAAAAATTACTTTCATATGAAAAAATAGATTGCTTCATAAAAATTCATGAAATAAAAATTGTTCCTAAAAATAATTCCAGAGGAATTAAATGTTTAAGTTAAAGAAACTTTAAAATATTCACAAGAAATTGTAGAATCATATCTTGATGACCATGGAGAGTGGAAGACTTGTGAAAATACGTATCACTAAAAGCACAAAGCATAGAAGGAAGAGAATAAATTTAACTTTATGAACATGGAGACTTTGGCAAATCAAAGGACACTGTTATACACAAAACTGACAGGTAACAGATGAGGAGAAGGTACTTTTAGCCTATGTAACAAAGGATTAGTATCCAAAAATGCATATAGAACCCCTATTCCTTAATAAAAGGAAGAAAATATAATAGAAACACAAGCAAAGACTGCATAGAGGGAATTCAGACAAATTCAAGTGTTTAACACAATATGTGAAAGTTCATATTCATTATGAACTGTCATTTTTTCATTCATCAGAATGACCAAACTATTGAGTCTGAAAATACTGAGAATATGAGGAAAACGGTCCTCTCAGGCACACTGCTGGTGAGAGTATAAAATGGTAGAGCCCCTTTGGAAAGGCTTTTGCCAATCTGATTTACAAGTGTACCTGTACTCTCATGAGTTGGAAGTTCCACCTCAAAGTGTACACCTTACACATGCACACTGGTGCACAAGGAGGGATGAAGGATGTTCATCTCAGGTCCATTTATATGAATAAAATAAGAAACCCCATAAATAACTGTTTAGAGAAAAATAAACAAGATGGAATAACAAACTGAAGTTAAAAGGCAAAGAAGTAGATCTCTCCATACAATCAATGTGGTCACATGCCCAAGAGATAGGCTTTACAATGAACTTACAGTGGTGGTTGCTCAGTGAAAGGGGACTTAACAGATGTGATTGAGGCTGGAGGGACAAGGGGATTTTGTGTGTGTTTAACAGAAAGTATGTATGAATATAATTTTGGCATAATGAAAATACATACACTTAGGAAAAGTGCAAAATTAAAACTAGATTGAATTTATAAACTGCTTTTCCTTGCATTATGTCATTTGAGCTCTACACTGCCTCTAGAAATAGGCATTAATTACCACACTTAAATGGAAAATTAATCTACAACAAAGGAAAGAGTATATAGTGGGGAAAAGATAGCCTCTTCAATAAATGGTGTTGAGAAAACTGGATAGCTACATGCAAAAGAATCAGACTGGACTACTTTCTCATACAATATACCGAAATAAACTCAAAATGGATTAAAGACTTCAGTGCAAAACCTGAAACTATAAAACTTCTAGAAGAAAACAAAGGCAGTATGCTATTTGATGTTAATCTTAGCAAAAAATTTTTTTACATATGTGTCCTCCAGTGAGAGAAACAAAAGCAAAAATAAACAAATGGGACTATACCAAACTAAAAAGCTTTTGTACAGTGAAGGAAGCTAGCAACAAAACAAAAAGGCCTCCTATTGAATGAGAGAAGGTATGTGTAAATGTTATATCTGACAAGGAGTTAATGTACAAAATAGACAAAGAACTCAGACAATTCAACATGAAAAAAAAAACCTGGTTAAAAAATGGGCAGAGGACTTTATGAGACATTTTCCCAAAGAAGACATACAGATGGCCAACAGGCATACAGAAGGATGCTCAACATCACTAATCATTAGGGAAATGCAAAGTAAAACTGCAGTGAGATATCCCCTCATGCCCATTAGAATGGTTATTATCAAAAAGACAGGTATTGGCGAGGATGTGGAAAAAAGGGAACCCTTATGCATTGTTGGTGGGTATGTGAATTGGTGCAGCCACTGTGGAAAACGGTATGGAGATTCCTCAAAAAATTCAAAATAAGACTACCATACAATCTAGCAATACTGTTCCTGGTTATCTGAAAGTGAAAACACTAATTCGAAAAGATACATGCATTGCTATGTTCATTGCAGCATTGTTTACAGTAGCCAAGATATGGAAGCAAACTAAATGTCCATTAGTAGATGAATGGTTAAAGAAGATGTGGTGTGTGTGTATACATGTATATATGTATACACACACAATGGAATACTATTCAGGCTTAAAAAAGATTGAAATACTGCCATTTGCCACAACGTAGATGGCCCTAAAGATGATCATACTAAATGAAGTAAGTCAGGTGGAGAAAGACAAATATTATATATCACTTATATCTGGAATCTAAGAAAATAATACAAATGAACTTATTTATAAAACAGAGATAGACTCAGAGATAGAAAACAAAATTATGGTTACCAAAGAAGAAAGGAGGTGGGAGGGATAAATTAAGCGTATGGGATTAACAGATACCACTATATATAAAACACATAAAAGGCAAGGATTTACTGTATAGCACAGGGAACTACATTCAATATCTTGTAATAACCTATAATGGAAAAGAATATGAAAAAATATAAAACTGAATCACACACACACATACACACACAATGAATATTAGTCATTAAAAGAAATCTTGCCATGTGCAACAACAAGGATGGACCTAGAGGGTAATACTCTAAGTGAAATAAGTCAGAAACAAATACTGTATGATTTCACTTATGTGGAATGTAAAAAACAAAATAAATGAACAAATAATAAAACAAACCAAGTCATAGATACAGAGAACAAACAAGTGGTTTCTAAAGGGGAGAGTGATTGGGGGAGGAGAGAAATAAGTGAGGAAAATTAAGGTACCAACTTTCAGTTACAAAATAAATGAGTCACAGGTATGAAATGTATAGTACAGAGAATATAGTCAATAACTATGTAATATCTTGGCATGGTGACATCGTAACTAGACTTACCATGGTAATTTTCATATGTATAGAAATACAGAATCACTGTATCGTTTTTCCAGGAGCTAATATAAGTGTGGTGGGTCAATTAAACTTCAGAATCAAACAAATTCATAGAAGAATAAATCAGATTTGTGGTTATCAGAGGCAGGGAGAGGGTGGTAGGGGAGGGGGAATTGGATAAAGGCAGTGAAAAGTACTAGGGATATAATAGACCACATGGTAAAATAACACTGTTGGATATAATATATGAAAGTTAAGAGTAAATCCTGTGAGTTCTCATCACAAGGAAAACATTTTATGTATTTCTGTAATTTTGTATCTATATGAGATGATGAATGTTCATTAAATTTATTGTAATTTTATGATGTATATAAGTCAAATCATGATGCTGTACACCTTAACATTTATCAGTGCTATATGTGAATTATATCTTAAATGAGAAGAAAAAATATCCAAGAGGGAAAAAAAGAAATAGGCTTTAATTGTTTTTATGTTCCAGATGAGAAAATGGAAGCTCAGGGTGTCACATAACATGACTCAGAGGCAGTAGCTCGCAAGCCCCCCAACCTCCAGGACCCATTCTCCTGACCTTAGCTGTGGAGTTGGGTTTCAAAACTGTACTCTCACCTGGTTTCCATGACAATTGGGTATCTCCCTGGGTGGGGCTGTGCTGACCAATGGGAACCAAGTTGAGCGTCCAATATGGAGGCTAAACTTCCAGCACCCTTTTATCATTCAACCAGTTCCAGCAGACACGACTGTTGGCAACAAACAGTGGTTGATAAAAGAAATTTGCCTGGTTTCTCTTTATACTTTACTTTGCCAGATTTCAAAAATGTCAAAAAAAAAAAGTGTGGTAATAACAACAAACATTGGTGAGAGTTGGCACAACATAATTGTGGTATTATTTTTAAGAAGCAATCAAAATTGCTTCAGGGAGAAGGCAGGGGAAGAGGAGAAAAGCTGAGCTCGTATTTCTAGATGGCAAAAAGCATTTTGGGAAGAGAAGCTGGCTAGTTGGTCACCATGTTTAACTCTTAAGTAATGTATTTCTTACATTTGAGCCTGATCACCTTCAGTCAGAAGTGTATGTAAGTTTTTATCAGTAAAGGAGATGCCTCTAGAAAGATTCTGTACATTAAAGTATAAGTCAGTATAGGAAAAATTGTATATATGAAAAAACTTTTTAAGTTATAATGCGTTTAAAACAAGAACACTTTTGACTAGTAAGAAGTTCTCTGTAATACTCTATAATTGTACATTGTTTGACCAAAGACCTTGGAAATGAAAGATAAAGGGCAGAATTAAGTGAGTGTAGAGTGTGGTAATATCTCCTTGGACCATATACCCACATATAATCTCAATTTTTTTGAGAATAAGGGAAATGTTTTTACTCCAGAGTTTCACATAGTTGATTAGCACATCAATTTTTAGACCTAAGAAAATATTTTAAGAGAAAATATATATTGGTATGAGCTGCTTCTTATCAGTGTCCTAATAAAAGATTTTTCATCTATAACGTTTGCTAGAGAAAAGTTGCCACACAATGTTTGAATTGCGAGAATAATTCACCAACTATGACTTCAGTTAAATACAATTTTTATTTCAATTTAAATGACCACTTATAATACATGGAAAAAATGATATATAATCAGTAGTACAAGCCAAGACTTGTCAATGAATAATGCAGAGCACCTTATAAATGTGAAAGAAGTATAGTTAATGAAAAGAATATAAAATTTATTTTAGAGTAGAAGTAAGTACTGTATTGGTACCTTGCACAAAGTAATTAAAAAACATGCCATCTCATGAATAAAGTATTGGAAAGTGAGAGAGAAATTGTAAGATATAACCTGGAATGATAAATGAAGAATTGAGATTTTTTTGAACAAATTATGTGTCTTAATTATTTACAAATAGGAGACATTTTGAGGTATATAATACGTATGGATTATCTGACAGAGGAAGTTAATTTTTGCTGAGTAACTCATTTATTAAGATGTATTAATTAGTTCAAGTAACTTTTTTGAGAAGCAACTCTGTTCATGGAGTTGAATTGGAGGACAAAGGTGAACAATATAGAGTCCCCCCCCATCCCACAAAAACCTCATACTTAGTAGGGGAAATTTTTATAGATACAAGTGGTCGTAATTCAATGTGGTAAACATAAATCCTATGGCTTCCCCACTTAATGTGAAACAAGTTAACAAGTTTGGAGCATTCACTTTTTTAGGGGGCGGTAATTAGGTTTATTTATTTATTTATTTTCAACGGAGGTACTGGGGATTGAACCGAGGACCTCTTGAATGCTAAGCATGTACTCTACCACTGAGCTACACCCTGCCCCTCTTAGAGCATTCATTTTAATTAAAGCCCCAATTCCATAGTTTGACATTCCAGATCCTTCTCGTATATCTATTCAGAGTTTCTTTCCCAACACCCCACCCTTTCTCCCACAGTCCCTCCCTTTTGCCTCCCTGTCAACATGCAAAATCTTCTTTAGTCACAGTAATCCTCTCATCGTTCTCTCACCTTAACTTTCTCTTTCATATTTGTATGGCTTGGCACATGCTTGTTCTCTCCACCCAACTCCCGTCTTAAATTCAAGTGAGTGCCTACCATTCTTCAAGACAACTTAAAACACCATCTTTTCTGAAGCCTTCCCTGACAACTCAGCTCGGTTACAGCAATAATTTCCTTAAATTACAATTTTTTGTTTGCTTGTCTGACATCTCCACTAGGCTGTGAATCCAGGAGGGTAGAAGTCATAGTCATTTTCTTCCACTGTCTAACAGTGTTTGGCATACATTTAGAGTTTACTAAATGCTTGCAGGAAGAAGAAATGGCATGCAATAATGGAATACACAGAGGGGTTAGGATAATTTCTGTCAAGCTTTTTGCCCAAGAGCATGCAGCCAGTTCTTGTACTCCCTAAAAGTTTCTCTTGGCTGAGGATGAAGATAATGGATTTGGTGTCACTGTGTGGGAATAGATGTCAAAAACTGAAGGGTCTGAGATTTTTCCTTGCTTGCAAGCTCACAAGGGAGCCTGCCACAGTTTCATGGATGCCGAAAGAAGTATCAGGCTCCTCAGCCAGAGAAGGACTACATTATTCACAGTACAATTGTCAGTATGAGTTTCCTGTTGGCACCAGTTCCATAAAGGTGACACAGAGGTGGGCCTGGGTGGATGTTGCACACACAGTGGGTTTGCATCCCAGGTTAGGAGCCCTGAACATAGAAAACAATGTCTTTGAAAGGGAGCTGTTAGCAAACTTGCCCAGCCTTTGCCCCAAAGGGAGATAATACCTTTGTTACCCTGGAGAGCAAACACATCTGCCCTCTGCTCTGAAGGGGCACCCTATTTCTGTCTTTCAAGGCTGTCTGCCAAATAGTTCCAGGGCTAGGTTGAGGCAAGAGAGGTACCTAAGGCACAACATTTAAGGAGGTACTCACTCAAATACTGACCTTGCACTTGGACAACTCTGAGAATGAGTGTCTTTCAACTTGGAACCCTCTGTGCTATGTTAGCTTCACCTTAGTCCTGGCTCAGTTATATACAAATATCCCTGAGAAGATAGTCTGGAACAAAATCTCTCAGTGCTTTTGCTCAGAGGACATGCCAGGATGTGACATACTCATGGAGAATTGTTTCCCAACCATATGTAATTCGCTAGATATAAACACATGATGTTTAAATGCCTCTCACCTTTGAACCTGTTAACAGGGCCTCTGATGCTAATACGTTAGAAATGACTGCAAAAATCCTTAGTTTTCAAAGATACTTTAACTTCCCATACTGGGCCATTTTGCTACTAGATATTTAAGAGAAGTAAAAGTATATGTCCACAGAGAGACTTGTTCATGGATATTCATAGCAACTTTATTTGCTGCTAGTAAAAACTGGTAGAAATGGAAATATTCAACAGATGAACGGGTAAGAAAAATATGCAATGTCCATATAATAGTACTCAGCAATATACAGGAATGAGCTATTGATACACTAAAAAACATGGCGAATGGATATCACAATGACTATGCTGAAGGAAAGAAGTAAAAAAAAATCTGTGTCTCCATCCATCTACACTGTTTGATTCCTTTTATGTAAAAATATTTCATGCAAATGGAAATGACAAAAAAACGGGAGTAGCAATGCTCATATCAGACAAAATAGACTTTAAAACAAAGGCCATAAAAGAAAGATAAAGAAGGACACTATATAATGATAAAAGGATCAATACAAGAAGAGGATATTACACTTGTTAACATATATGTACCCAATATAGAAGAACCTAAATATATAAAACAAATACAGACATAAAGAGAGAAATTGATGGAAATACAATAATAGTAGGAGACTTTAACACCCCACTAACATCATTGGACAGGTCTTCCAGACAGAAAATCAGTAAGGCAATGGAGATACTAAATGACATAATAGAACAATTGGACTTAGTTGATATTTTTAGGACATTACATCCCCAAAACTAGAAGAATACATTCTTTTCAAGTGCGCATGGAACATTTTCTTAGATAGACCACATACTCAGACACAAAAGAAGCCTCCGCAAATTTAAGAGGACAGAAATTATTTCAAGCATCTTTTCTGACCATGATGGCGTGAAACTAGAAATGAACCACTGGGGGGAAAAGAACGAGAAAAAAACAACTGCATGGAGACTAAACAATATGCTACTAAAAACCAATGGGTCAATGATGAAATCAAAGAAGAAATTAAAAAATACCTTGAGACAAACGACAATGAAAACACAACCACACAGACTGTATGGGATGCAGCAAAAGCAGTCCTACGAGGGAAGTTCATAAGGAGACAGGCCTTCCTCAAAAAACAAGAACAATCTCAAGTAAACAACCTAGACTACCACCTAAAAGAATTAGAAAAAGAACAAACAAATCCTAAAGTCAGCAGAAGGAAGGAAAGAATAAAGATTAGAGAGGAAATAAATAAAATACGGATTAAAAAATAAAAATAGGAGGAATGCAAATTAATAGTGGCAGCAGATCATTAGTATACAGAGATAGGAAAGTTTGACAGATGATGGAAATGTTCATAGTCTTGATTTAATGAATATTGATACATCAGGCTATCAAATTGTACACTTTAAATATGGGCAGTTTATTGTATGTCATTCATATCTAAAGAAAACTTTTTTTCTATTTCCCCAATGCCTAAAGAAAACTGTTTTTAAAAGGCTTTTTAAATTCAGAAGTGGAGGGTTAATAGATGCTTGACTTGACCCTGGGTTCAGAGAAGAGGAATTTTACCCGCTTCCTGATGACTTCTTCTGCTTTGTCTGAACTTTCTCAACTTGCATCTAGAGTGAAATTCTTCAGAATTGAGAGATTATTTTATGTGCACACAAAAGGCAGGAGCACATGGGACCCATAAGGGACTCTCAGTGATTTATAGCTGATGTGAATCAGCGCAGTTACATTGCTTTTCTCCTAATATGTAACCAAGATCACTGTATGAAAAAAAAGGCCCTGTAAGGTAGGGGATGTAGATCACCTTGGCAATATGGAGCACTGTGGACAGAGAGGAAGTCTGAGTTGCAATTTAGGATGGCAGTAAAAAGCTGATGTTCTAGAAAGTAGTAGAGAGGGAGATAGAGATGTGTTAAGATAGTTCATCAGAATAAGTTGCTACTTGACATAGGTACGTGATAATTACTTAATTGGTGGATGAATGGACGAACAGCTGAATATTGCCTAGGGCTGGCCTAGGGCAAAGGAAAGATGAGGAGCTGTGCTTGTCTGTACATCTCTAGATAAGCTGATTGGTTGGATATTTTATGGGAAATATATTCTAACTTCCAGACAACTGATTAACCAAAAATTACTAGGACATCAGCCTATTTGTAAATTAGAGACTATGTCATATTCATAATAACCAATAAATGTGTATTGTGCTATGTTTTAAGACCTGTACCATTTGAAATCATGGGGATCCATTGGTAAGAAATGCTCGATCTTCTTATATATTAAGAAATAGTCAGTCACCTAAGTAATGTCGAGAAAACAAAAAGCTAAGCTGGGTTCTTGCTAGAAAAATCAGTGCTCAGTGGGTTTCATAAAAGGGAAGAGTTCACTGTGGGTGAACTTCATGGAGGAAGTTGGATATTAACTTGGTGTTGAAGGTTAGATGCATGAGAACAATCTGGCCAGAGTTGAGGGAGCATGTATACAAAGAGTGGGTAGGCAGATGAGGACCAAGTTAGTAAGGATATAGAAAGCAAGGCAGAAGAGTTTAGATTTTATCTAATAAACAATAGGGAGCCTGCATCAGATGAATTCCTTTGCAAATAACACAAAAGTGACTTTTGACAAATTAAGGTTTACTTTACTTAAATGGTAAGATGCACAATGGTAAGATGCACATCAGAGAACAAGTCCTGAGCATGTTGGCTTTCTGTTCTCATGCTTGCTACCTCATAGTCAGAAGAGGGCTGCTGTGTAACTACTATTTTCCCAGTCGGCTGAGAGTCCCACCAGGTGCAGGTATGGGCAAGGAGGATGAAACATGGTTGGGATATATCCCTGGAGTAGTATTGTTATGAGGTATAGGAGGTAGTAGTGTTCGGATCTCTGAGTACGAAGTCAAAGGGACAGCAGTAGCTTTCCATTGTTCTTGGGTGAAGCCTAAACTTTTTGGAATGGTACTCAAAATCTTTCACAATCTGACTATTTTTTCTAACCTCATTTCTGGGTACTCCTCTCATACTACACACCAACACTCTAACAACAAATTTTGAAATACTTCTTTTTTTTTTTTGAAAAGAGATATTGACTAACTTTAGTTAAAGCAACTTTGACATAAAAACTTCACATTTTATAGATAGAATTAGGTTTCCCAACTCTTCCCTCCTTTCTTGGAGTAGAATTATCAGTGTGCTTATGTTGTGATACCTCCCAATAGAGGAGACAGGGTAACAGAATATTTCCAACTCCATTGATGTCAGGTTCGGCCATGTGTCTGGCTTTGAACAATGGAATATCAGCTAATAGATGAACAAAAAATTTCAGTGCACTCAGTTTGGTTTGGAATTTTGCTTAATAATATAGGGGGCAGATCTAAGCTGGCTTAAATATAATAATAAAATTCCTATGCAGGCCCTTTTATACTAATAATTGTCAATGGACACATTATTTCCTACATGTTTAGTACATTTATTAGATCTAACATCAAGCAATATGGAGGCCGAATATGTGTTTTTGAGTAAAGTATTAAACATATTCTGAGATACAATGAAGTATTTTTCTCATATGATTATTAACACCCAAATATTTTTAACTGTGGTTTTTATACATAGACTGATCAAAGATTTACCTTTTAGAAATCAACTTGAATACTAATTTGATGCCAAGTGCATCTGGGCATGAGCTGACCTCAGCTTTTGAATAATTCATCTTAAGAGTTACATGATTTTCATTTTTTTCCTAGCTACTTTTGAAGTTGTTTTCCTTTGGCTCAAAGCAAGAGGGAGAAGCAGCGTGCTTTCCCAAGGAAAGCCTTGAGATCAAAAGGTTTGGCATTAAATGCTGTCTTGATCACAGTTTATGTGCTTCAGCATTTGCTCTGAATTTGGTGTCCCCGTCTATCAAATGGGGACATTAATTAATTCCACTTGGTAGAGTAGTTGTGAAGATCAGATACAATAATGTATGTGAAAGCACACTATAAAGTATTTGAAAATTACAAAGGTATTCTATTTCTGGCTCAAACATTCTAAGAGAAAGAAAAAAACATTGAATTGGTGCCTTGTCTTAAGGGCTGTATGTATCTGGGGGTTAAATTTCTTTCATGTATACAAAAACTGTTCTTTTTGTCTTCTTTCCATTTTGGTTTGCTGTTTTATCCTTTCCTGGCCTGATACTTGATTGCAAAGAGAAAATGAGTTTGCTCCATTCTTTTCTCTTTCCATAATGGGAATTGGTATCTCCTGCTTTAGTTAAGAGTAGTGAGATTCCTTGTTCAATCTGTTTTGTTAGATTTATCAACCTCCAGATTGAGCAGTCTTATAGCTAGTTCAACAGCATCAACAGAATCTAGTATTTTAATGATCAAATCAAACAAAATGGAATAATCATAGGTAATGTTTAAAAAAAAAAAGGTTGTTGAAGTCTATCAGTCCTATAGCTCAGTCTTGGCTGCTTCACTTACAGCTTTCTCCTCAAGCTTTCTGAGCCTGTTTCCTCACTTGTAAAATAGCAGTAATTGCTACTTTATGGGGTTATTTGAAAGATTAAATGAGATCCATAAATTTATGAGTCTTCATTTTGAACTTCAGAGAAATCTCATAAACACTATGAATTATAATCTCTAGTCTGTGAAGTATGACCTTTTAATTTTTCATTGGCTTAAAGTTGTTTATGGTCCATAGTATGTTTTGAGAATGTTCTTGAAATGTTACAGTTGGCTTCTTTTCGGTAGTCAGATTTGGATTTGCTCTCCACAAAGTGAAGAAGCAGAAAAGTCAGATGGTATTGACAAAATGCCTTACCTGGCCCTCTAATGCAGTTAACCCATAAATCCAAGGAACTCATTTAAGAAAATGCACTGTATTTGAGTCTGAGTCCCCTCTCCTTAGCCAGTGGCAAGTTTTTCCTTGGTCCTTATTAAGGGCAAAAAACAAAACTTACTCACCGGGGGAAAATATTTTGGGTTAAATATCTACCTGATTAGATCTCTCAATATCACATAACATCCTTGAAGTCATGCTTTCAGTGGCAAGAACATACCTCATTTAGTTTTCTTTACTGATATACCCTTTCCCCCTCTCGCCAAATAAAAGCAATCTTGTTTTTAGAGAGCAAAATTTAAATGCAAAGTGTTTCATTGTTCATAGTTATTGAAAAGGCTGCTAAAACAATCATTATAAATCTCAGATTTCATATGAATTGAAGGAAGTATAACAAAGCACCCGCCCCTCTTTTAAACAAATAAGGCACTGTGCCTAGCACAGTTTGTGGAATCTAACATATCAGCAGATATTTCAGGCCCATGTAATTGTAGTAGTTATTCATGCTAAGACTTTTGTATTAATTCATATATGTCTGTAGTTCTCAATTACAAAATTTGAGATTTTAGAGCCTATTAATGGAGGCCTATGGACAATATGGGTTGCTTGGTTTGACTTCTGAAACCAGACCCACTTACTGTATCATTTAAGTCAACTTTCCATTGTCTCTCTGATTTTGCTGCATACTCTGTAAGAAGGGCCCACCCTCTTTTCCACCTTGAAGACTCCCCAGCCCCACTCCTCAGAAAGATTTGGTCACACCTTCCCCAATGCTCCCATAGTTCTTGCACACTCTCCACTGTGGCACCCCAGTGCTGTATTGTAAGTACTTAGTTGTCTCTCTGTCTCTGTCTCTGTCTCTCTCTCTCTCTCTCTCTGTCTCAGTCTCTCTCTCTCTTGTCTGATATTTCCTCTTGGAAGGTCATAAGCTTTGTTCATCAGTGTTTCCACAGCACTTAACACGTGGCAGGCACAGAGTAGGCATTCAGTGTTTGAACTGAGTTTGTTGAATGAATGGATGGAAGAATGAACAAGTCTTAAGGGGTTTGAAGCTTCATTGCTTTTCAGTGGATTCCTCTGATTTCCTCCCAGTCTCTGAACTATCTTGCTGGCATCTGGAAACCATTATAAACTGGGGAAGAAAGAAAAGGTTCAAGGAGTCAGAGTCAGCCATCTTCCCACTCGTCACATTAGAAAAGTCCTTGTAAACCTAACAGTTACCTTCTCCTTCCTCTACCACTCATGCAAGGAAGGCGTAAGACAAAAGTAGTGATCCAGCTGCTAAGGAGAGATGGTGGTTTCTGCCATGCCGTGGGGGCCACATGTGAGTTGGACAAGGATCAGAATAAGGATCAGAATACAAAACTAGAACTCCTTTTGATTCTCCCAAGGTGTGTTTTTTCTTCTTTCAAGTTACTGTTAATCAAAAAAAATGCATTCCAAGGTCATAATAAAGTGATTCAGGGGTTGTTCGTGCCACTGTCCCCTGATTACTGCAGTCAATCAAAAATCCATTTTACGTTATTTCAACATGATGTTACTCGGTTTATTCAGCTGCATACCTAATAGGGTCTGATTAAACACATGGTCTGAGATTCAGAGAGTATTATTTTTTTCATACATAGATCTCCCCTTTGCAAATGACCCTCTAAACCCCTCCCCCAATCCTGAAGCACTTTTCACTTGAAAGAAAATATAATCCAGCTTTATAGAAAAAGAAACATTTCCATCCTACTTGCTTATATTGTCTAGTTTCCAGTTATGTTTTTTTGTACAGTACAGTTTCCAGAAGGTGAATGCAAGTGCTCTTCCACATACATTTTCAAGGTATTTCTTTTGTTCCAATGACAATTCATTTGTTATTTTTATAGTAAGCTAGGGAGTGTGGTGTTGATCACAGCTGTTACTCTTTATTCTTGCAGTTGGCAGCGTAGCTTCACCAGGGATCATATACCCTGTTTACCCTCAAGCCCACGATTGGAGAAAACCGCTTTTATTGTTAAAGCTATCCAGCTGCAATTAAGAGGGCACCTGAGAATTTGCAAACGCTTCAGTCCATTTGTTGGTGCAGCATTAGTGACTATGAATAAAGGTTGATAGTATCCTTTTAATTACTTAGATTCAATTTATCCTCCAACAATATTGGCTGGATTCCTTCCAAGTTTTATGTAGTTTTAGAATCCTAATGACCTTACCTTGGAGAATGTCCCGGGTTTTATTTTGGTGGCTAATAACACCTATGATGTTCAAATATTTGCATTTACTATATTTCATGCTCATTCTAAATTCTGTTTTTTTCCTCTGTGGACTTTTGACACCTATTTTTAAGATTATGTGTTAGAAAGCATTGATATACTGGAGTTTGAATCAAAGTCCTTGATTAACAGGTTATGTACCTGCGTCAGTTATCTGTTGCTACAATAATGCTGCATAATAAAGTTTTTGGTGACATAATTTATTTAGCTGATCCAGGCAGGGCTTCTGTGTCTGTAGTCAGCTGAGAGTTAACCAAGGCAGCTTTCTTGAAACTGGCTGGGCTTGCTCAGAAATCTCTTGGTATGCTAGCTATCAGCTGATCTAAAACAGCCTTGGCTGGGAAGACGAGCACTTCAGCTCCACTCCATGTGTCTGTCTTCTCCAGGAGGCTAGCCCAAGAATGTTCTTGTAGCAATGGCAAAGGACGGGAGCAAGCCAGCCTCCTTGAACAAGCACTTGTCAAGCCTCTGCTTGCGTCATGTTTGCTAATGTCCTATTGGCCAAAGCAAGTCAAAGTGAGTAGGAGTGGGTGGGTATTGCAGACTGACAGGGTAAAGGGCACGGAAATAGGGTGGAGTGAAGAACTGTTTCTAGTTGCTGCAGTCAGTCTACTATAGACCATAGATTTAAACAGCTTGCCCTCTTTTTTGGTCATGGGCTCATTTTCCTTGTTTCCTTCACCCAATTTCCTTCTCTCCCGTTTCCTTTCCCTAGCTTCCTTTCTCTTCAGTCTTCACCTCCTTTTCCTGTTTTCCATCCCCCTACCTTCTCTCCTTCCTTCCTACAGAGAAACTAAAAACAAACCTCAAATTCTCACACACATAGATAATTATTTGAAAAGAGTTCTTTTGGTCTCTGGAGCTCTCATTACCAATTAACTCCTTAGAAAAGGAAATGCTGAAACCTCTGTTTCTCCAAAAACTTAACAGTGTGGGTGGTTCTGGTGTGGGCAGGAAGAGACAGTCAGACTTAAGTTGTCCTGAAAGAGAGAGAGGGAAAAAAAACCCTCCATGAACTAAACACAGAAGCAAAACCTAAATAGATTTCCCAACATTTTTTTTTTGAAGTTTCTCCCAAATTTACCAACTGGAAATTTGAACTGGGCTTTTCTTTTTAATTAAGGGTTTAGAATAGACGTGGATGCAGGTGGTATTTTGGTTGGTAGTTTGTGGTGATAATTATTGTTGCCATAGCTACCCGAAAAATGTTCAACAGAATATCACTTCATGTTGCAACTTCAAATAAAGGCTGTAAAAGTTCTCTGCTTCTCATATAGATTTAATTTAAAGGAAAAAGAGTCTGCTATATTCAGACTGGAATCTGTTTCTTAATCTGTCCCTGAAAATATGGCTGGGTGTTCAAAACAGGTCAGTTCAGGGGTAAGTAAATTTTCTTAATAAGTTTAAACTGACTTCAGCTAGCTCCTTCCACAGACTTGGCTTACATTACGCTAATTGATAACAACTTAGCAAAGTGAGATATATTAAGGTGATTTATTATGGTAAATATTTAATGAAGTTTCAGGCTTCTGACTCTTCAAGGGAAAGAGCTCTGCCTTTATATAAAACTCATACAATGTGCCAATTCTTGATTCAGGAAAAAAACTAAAAGCAAAAATCCGTAAAAGCTTCACATATAATAACATGTACTTCAAGAAGGCTCAAAGGCATTTTATCAAATTCTGCTTCCATTAATCTGCCTTGGGATAGTCTGGGCTGGGTTCCATGTGGTTAATTCAATGTGAAATGGCAATTCCACTTCTCAAAACATACTATGTTTAAGACAGTGAGGAGTTTGATATGATTCCTCAGCCCTCTAACCCAAGCTTAGTTTTCTGTAAATTAGAACTAGATTTCTTTTCTACCTACCAGTCTATTTCAATGGATCATTTGCCTATCAGTTAGACCCTTTGAGCCTAAATTTCCTCATCTGTATAAGTGAGGCTGTAATACCCACCTCTCTGTGTTGTGGTGAGTATTGAAGGTCAGCATAGATTAAATCGATGAATAAATTAAGTGCCATGTAAATACAAGGGCTTGTCCTAAACACAGATATTCTGTTAAGCATTGGAAGAACTTAGATTTTCCCCTAAGAACTTTGGTCAGTGGTGTGAATCCTTGGTGATGGCAGAACTATTGGACAGCAGTTAAAGATACAGAGTGAGATCTAATTTGTTTTCCATTTTCATGGCTTGGATTTCAAGGCCTTCCCAGGTAGATATAGTCTCTAACATGATTTAATTTTCACACTTTGTAAGCCAGCTCCAAACCCAAGGGACAGCAAGAAATGAAGTTGTTTGACTAAGAAGCTCAGCTGCACCATTTGAGAGGTTTTATCTCTTTTTAAATTAATTTTTTATTGAAGTGTAATTGACATACAACATTGTTAGTTTCAGGTATACAACATAATGATTTGATACTTATATAGTTGTGAAACGATCACAACAAAAAATCTAGTTAACATTCATCATCATACATAGTTACAAATGTGTTTTCTTGCGACAAGAACTTTTAAGATCTATTCTCTTAGCAACTTTCAAATATACAACACACCATTATTAACTATAGTCACCATGCTGTACATTATATCCCAAGGATTTATTTTGTAATAGGAAGTTTGTACCTTTTGACCTACTTAACTGATTTTGCCCACTCGCCACTCTGCTGCAGGCAACTACCAATCTGTTCTCTGTATTATGAGCTTGTTGTTGTTTAAGATTTCACGTATCAGTGAAATCATTTGGTATTGGTCTTTCTCTGTCTGACATATTTCACTTAGCAAAATGCTATCAAGGTCCATCCATATTGTTGCAAATGTCAAGACCTCCTTTTTATGGCTAAGTAATATTCCATTATCTATATACCACAGTTTCTTTGTCCATCCATGGTTGGACACTTAGGTTGCTTGCATGTCTTGGCTATTGTAAATAATGCTCCAATAAACATGGGGGTGCATATATCTTTTTGAGTTAGTATTTTTGTTTCCTTTAAATACTCAGAAGTGGAATTGCTGGATCTTATGGTAGTTCTGTTTTCTTTTTTAGTGGGAGATGTGGGGGGACCTGCCACACTATTTTCCTTAGTGGCTGCATCAGTTTACTTTCCCACCAACAGTACACAAGGATTCTGTTTTCTCCACATCCTCACCAACACTTATTTCTTGCTTTTTTGATGATAACTATTCTAACAAGCATGAGAGGATATCTCATTGTGGTTTTGATTTGCATTCACCTGATGATTAATGATGTTGAATACCTTTTGATTTATCTATTGGCCATCTGTATGTTCTCTTTAGAAAAATAACTATTCAGATCCTCCACTCATTTTCTAATCAGATTTTTTTTTGCTGTTGAGTTGTATGAGTTTTATATATATATATATATCTAAAATATTAATCCTTTATCAGATGTATGATATGCAAATATTTTTTCCAATTCAGTAGGTTGCCTTTTCATTCTGTTGGTAGTTTCATTTGCCATGCAGAAGCTTTTTAGTTTGATATAGAATGATGTGAAGAAACTTGCCACCTATGTTTACTTCTAGGCGTTTTATGATTCCACATCTTATGTGTAAGTCTTTAATAATCCATTTTGAGTTAATTTTTGTTTAGGGGTTCCATTTCATTCTTCTGCATGTGGTTATCTAGTTTTCTCAGCACCATTTATTGAAGAGACTGTTTTCTTCCCCATTGTATATTCTTTGCTCCTTTGTTGTAAATTAATTGACTATTTATGTGTGGGTTTAATTCTGGGTTCTGTTCCATTTATCTATGGGTATGTTTTTATGCCAGTACCATGCTATTTTGCTTACTGTAGCTTTGTGATAGTTTGAAATCAGGGAGCATGATGCCTCCAGCATTGTTTTTCTTTCTCAAGATTGCTTTGACTAATTGGGGTCTTTTGTGGTTCCATACAAATTTTAGGGTTGTTTATTCTATTCTGTAAAAGATGCTATTGGAATTTTGACAGAGATTGCATGGAATCTGTAGATGGCTTTGGGTAGTACAGACATTTTAACTATATTAAGTCTTCCAGTCCATGAGCATAGAATATTATTGTTCCATTTATTTGTGTCTTCTTTATTTCTTTCATCAATGTCTTACAGTTTTCAGTGTTTAGGTCTTTCACCTCCTTGGTTAAATTTATTCCTAGATATTTTATTCTTTTCATACCATTGTAAACAGGATTGTTTCCTGAATTTGTCTTTCTGAGAGTTCATTGTTAGCATATAGAAATGCAGCAGATTTTTGTATATTTTGTATCCTGCAACTTTACTGAATTCATGTATTAGTTTTAACAGTTTATTTTTTGGCGGAATCTTTAGGCTTTTCTATATATAATATCATGTCATCTGCAAATAGTGATCGTTTTACTTCTTTCTTTCTGATTTGGATGCCTATTTGAGGGGTTTTTAAATGAGGGACTGGACAGTGTTTCCACTATCTTTTTGAAATTTTAATGTCTTTTCAGTTCACTTAATTTCTCACATTAACTTTGAAAAGGACTTCATGGCATATATTTATTTACCTTGAAATTAAAGTGAGCGCAAAGTAATTTTGTTTTGAGAGGTTTTTAGAATTTCTGACATCCCTTGAGAGCCCAAGGCATCACCAAAACAGGAACTGAGGTCAAGACTTGCTGGTTAGTGACCAGCGGGGTTCGGAGTGATTGGCCAGTTGTACTAACGGATGGTGGGGCTGTTCATACTGCCACTTCCCAGTCCCTGTTCAAGTGAAACAAACAGAGCTGGTCCAACTGATACACACAGAGTTCTATTACTCCCTGGAGAAAAGGATTTCAGCTCCTTGGTGTCTGGTACAAAACTCTCTTCATCATTTGATATGGCTTTATTTACAGTTACATTACTACTACTACTAGTAATAATATTAGTACTACTTACTACTACTACTACTAGTAGTATGTTAAATAAAAAACTCTTGTGCATTAGATTCATGAAAGTGTTACAGAAATCGATGCATTTCTATTTTGATGTCAAGGTGATCTAGCATAGCTTGAAATATGTTTTTAAATTTTTTTTTATTGAAGTATAGTCAGTTTACAGTGTTGTGTCAATTTCTGGTGTATAGCATAATGTTTCAGTTATAAATATACATACATATGTTCCTTTTCATATTCTTTTTCATTATAGGTTATTACAAGATACTGAATATAGTTCCCTGTACTATACAGTATAAACTTGTTGTTTGTCTGTTTTATATATAGTAGGTAGTATTAGCAAATTTCAAACTCCCAATTTATACCTTCCCACCCCCCTTTCCCCTCCAGTAATCATAAGTTTGTTTTCTATGTCTGTGAATCTGTTTGTTTGAGAGATTTTAAAAGGCATCTGCACCTCATATATATACTTTATATAATGTTCATGGTACTTAATACAGAGCTGCATTGTTCAATATGGCAGCCATTAGCAACATGTGGCTGTTTAAATTTAAGATCACTTAAAATAAGAAATTCACTTCCTCAGTCATACTAGCCATATTTCAAGTGCTTAGTGCCTACATGTGACAATGGCTAAATAGTGCAGAAACAAAACATTTCTGCCATCATAGAAAGTTCTATTGGATAGAGCTTGTATAGAGAAAGATGGGAATATTTTTCTCCATTAAGCAAGATGTGAGCTAGCCTAGGAAAAATGTCAAGAGCCTTTAGAATTTTATGTCCTTAGAGAGAAATATAAAATATTCCATTTACTTGCTTCAAAATTAAGAATATGAATCATAAAATTTTACTGAATAGCTACAACAAATTGTAAAATCTGAAAATCATTTCCTGTTATAATAGTGTGTAGAGGGAGAGAAATCAGGGATGGTAAATGAGGGACAGAAACAAACTCAGTCATCTAGGTACCCACACACAGTCACACACTAGGATAGACGGGGGAGGAGAAGTAGCCATAAATATGCAGGCCCTGAAACAGCAAGGGGGAAAGAAAGAAAGGTGGAAGGCAGCGAGAGGGGAAAAAGAAGAGTCAGAGGAAGACATAGATTTCACTTTTCACTAAGGTGAGTGTTCTCAGGAGGTCACAGATCAGACCTCAGTGGTGCTGAGGGTTTGCACCTTTTATCTTCTGCCCTGTGATTGACTTGTTGATGGGTCCCTGGTCCCAGAATTTCGAATGCTCTCAAGGGGGCTCCTTCAAGCAGCTGTTTTCAACCTGGGCAGCCAAATTCTGGAGTGATGGTTCTCAGCAGTGGTTCCCAGGGCAGCGGCCCCAGCAGCAGCAGCAGCAGCAGCAGCCACAGCTCCAACAGCAGCAGTAATGAGAACTTGTTAGAGATGCAAATTATCAGGCCTCGCCCACTCACTCAGTGAATCCTCAGCTCTAGGGGTGGGTCCCAGCCCTCTGTTTTAGGAAGCCCTCCGGGGGATTTTCATTCACATTCCTGCTCAAGTGTGAGACCCTCTGTTGCTGAGTTACTGAGGAGAATGGGAGGGTCTGTAAACTTGAATTTTTTCCAGAGAGATCCCTCACTTTCATCAGGTGCTCAAAAAATCTAATCCTGCTACCTGCTAAAAGCTAAAAACCCTCCCTTATAGTCTCCACTATGATGAGCAGAACCCTGTGCCAAAGTAAAATGTATTCTTTTGTGCTCTGTGCTTTAGCTACAGTGAACAGGCCATTACCTGAAAGCTGAGATGAAATCAAGCTGAGAACCAGCTCAAGTTGGGGTCTGACCTATTTCCCTCCTCTTTTAGGAATTTAACCTGATTTCCATTCTCTAAAAACTGATTTTAGAGCCTGGTGATAAACAGGTTTTAGAGTCAAGGCATTCAGGTGCTTGACTTAGGGATTAGGTTCCAGCAGCCTTCAAAGAAGGAAAGCTCTTCCTTTGCCTCGTACCCTACCTCAAGGACACACAGAGGCATTCGAAGGATCTAAATGAGAAATCCAGCGTTCCCCACCTGGCATATTGTATTACTTGCCTTGGGAAGATGGGGATTTTCTAGGTGTAATTAGTTAACATCTATTAAGCAAGGCCATTTATTAAGTACCGCACCCTGTGGGACCTTAATACACTGTAATTGACGACAGCAGAGGCAGCATCTTTCTGATTGTGCTGTCTCGAGGTAGCTTGGTATTCTGTTGACTCCATGGTGGCCTGCAACTTATGGGAGTTTTTGTGCTTGAGGATATAATGCCTAATAGTGAACTCTCAGTTTTCAATTTGGAGAGTGATTGGGTACACACTGGTGGTTCAAGCTACTGTTGTAATGGTGACTTATCCAGTTAAAATTAATCCCAGCCCTATGGGACTCTAAATCTTCAAAAGAGTACTTAATCAGTATATATGGTTATTAGAACTGGTTAAATGTAAGGACTAGGTTCTGCATATGACCAAATATAGAGAGATACTACCAAGCAGAAAAAAATGTCATTTTTTTCCTTGCAATTCATCTAACATTGTAATAGCTAATACCTATCTAGAACCATTCTACTAGGTAATATTTATTGATTATTCAGTGTGCCAAGCATTGTGCTCAGTACTATACAATTTCTTATTAAATCCTCATACCACCTCCCTAAATTAGATATGTGGTTGTTCTTAGTTTATTGATGATGATGCTGAGTTTAGAGAAGTTCAGTAGCTCCACTGCTATCACACACTATATTTGTCGGTATAGGCGAAAAGCTCTAACAAACAGCCCTATGTCTATGTTCTTAAAGTTTATTTCTTGCTCATATCCAGTTCCATGCAGTCTAGCAGGGATGGGAGAAATGAGGGAAATGGAGTTCTGTTCCATACAACTATTCAGGTTTCCTTCCCTCTTGTGTGTCCACCCTCCTGTGGGTCTTGGAACGTTTTGATCGACCAGGCTTAGAATGGGACACATCACTTCTATTCCAGAACTCGGTCACAGGGCCACATGAAACTATGATGGAGGCTGGAAAATGTGGTCTAGATGTGGGACTCGGGAAGAATAATATGGTTGAATATAGGCAGCTTGTAAACAGCAGAGTTGAGACCCAGACTCACACTTATCTAACTCAAAAGCCCTCTTTGTTGTGAAGCCAAAACTGACATCTCGCCCTTACTCCCTTATAAATAAACATGTGCAACTTGTTTTGCACTTAGGAGGAAAAATTACTTTGTACCCTACAATAAACCAAAAATAAGATTATCTGTCTGGTTCTGATCCCCAGGTAAATGACATGTTGTAAGTTATCTTAAGACTGGACTCATCTGGCCAGAACTTCAGCCCTGACTTCAGTAACACTGATGTCTGAAGAAATGGTAACCTTTGTGGATTTGATAATCGCATGAGAAAGTTGCTATTTTTCTACCATGAACAGACTAATGGCAATCCTTTTGTTCTGTTAAACACACACACACACATTTTCAAACCATTCCTTCTGAAATCTGACTTGCTTATATTTTATTGCAAGTAGAATTTTATTTTCCAAATTCTATGTCTTTCAGTCTTTTTTTGATATCACATCAATTCTGACTTTCAAATTTATTTCTTCTCTTGATTAAATTTCCCAAGTATTTCACTTCATGCAGCAGTTGTGTTTCTAAAAAGTTCAACATAAAACAAATCATTTTCAAGTTGAATCAGTTTGTAAATCAGTGGAGGAGCTTTCTGTTTAAAGAAAAGCTCTTCATATTTTCCTTGGCTGAGTAAATGGCATCAGCACTTTAATCAAGTGAATAGTTCTGACATAATTTGCACATCGTTATGAATAGCAGGGATTTCAAATTCAAATGCTTCCATGGGTCATACATTTAACAAGTACGTGAAGGCAATAGGGAGTGGTAGGGACTATGGGTAAGTGGAAAACGGATGCCCTACCTACCTAAAGATATACAGAGTCAAAATTATTAAAATCACTATTCCAGTGAGGAGAAAATGTGTAGATGGGCTGAAACGAACCAATACGCTTATTTGTAATGTAGCATGAAGTAATATTCATCCATTTTCTAAGGCCAAAATAGGTGTTTGATAAGATGTAATAACCTAAACTATCAATAAAATGACCAAGGACTAAATTACTGTTGAAGAAAAACTTCTAGTTAGGGATTTTCTACCCTTTTATAGTATCTAGTTTATGATGACTATCTGTATTTTCTTCTTTAAAAAGTATCCCCTTTTCTCAACACTTGAAAAAGATATTTAAAGCATTTAAAACATGAGGCCTGGAACAAGACCCATCGTCTTAATCCTTACTTTTTCTCAGGAATGAATCCATTCTTGGAATACTTCCCTGCATATTGGGTGGAGTAGTCAGTCTCCTGTGGTGAGAGCATAGTTGAACCACACGTGATTGCCAATATTCAAACACGTTTCTATAAGTTATGAAATCACCAATTTCACGTGGTTCACGTAATGAAGAGTCCAGTGTTCGCAGAAAATTTTGAAAATACTCATTCTTCTCTCTGCCCAGGAGTTATGCTTACAGTTCATTAGCCTAAATTTAAGAAAGATAAACTCGCTGTGGAACAAATAGATGTACAAGTTGGAAAGGAAAGACATTGCTGTTCTCTTTGCGTCTGGAATGCTGCTAATTGCAGAAACAACAAGATCATAGCTGAGAACAAGGTCACTCAGGCCTGAGTACACAGCCTGAAGTCACTGATTTGGCAAATGTTTACTCTTTCCCAACAACAGAGGCCGACAGCCTTACTTTGCCTGTAAGTGGGAAAGCATACAATTATACCTTTTCCATTGTGCCAAGGGTTATGAAAACTTGCCTCCTCCTGAGAGAACATTCTTTGAGATGTAGAGGACACACACAAATTACTCTCTATTAGATAAGCCTACCACCACACCAGTGAATTTCTAATTAATGGAGAGGTGGAAATAATGGTGTCACACAACCTAAGCATAGTGGTGGACCATATACAGGGCAGAGAATGAAAAATTAAATAAATTCAAGCTTTGTTACATTCTTTGAAATTCAGCGGGTAGGAAAAACAAACCATTACCTTTGGAATAAATTAATAGCTTTAACAGTAACCCACCTTAAAATATATGTGGTTCTGAATTCTGGAGAACACATAAACCCTGTTCTGGGAACTTCTAGCTGCCATCACTGAGCTCTGTTGAAAAGACAAAAATTTGAGTGGGTAGTGGAACATATCACTGTGCTAGAAAAAAAAAATTAAGGCAGAGTATTCATACATGTGTACCATGACTTCACAGGTCTTAGCGGATATCATTTAAGCTTACTTGACTTTTTAGCAAATCCAGTTAGTAGACCAAACCAGTGACCCCCCCAGAGTTCTGAATCTGATGCATCCTGGAAGCTCAGATTTTGAAAGCGAGCTGTTAGTATGTTGTTTGTCATAGGTCTCTATGGGAAGGAATACTAATGGTATTCCATAACTTTTCAGTTGGATATTTCCATTCTGAGTTAGGCAATGTGGGACTGTTCTCACTCAAGGTTGACCAGGCCCAAATGACCTCCATGACTGAGAAGAAATGGTATGCCCAGGAGTTAGCTAAGTCTGTCCCCACAGAGGTTTGTGTCTTCCAGAAAAGTGCCAGATAATATGTAAATGGAAGAGCTCTGGAGCCTTCCATGCCTCCTTCCCCCAACCCCCTCCCCTCTAATGACATTGACTCTGAAACAGCAAGAGCAAGTGTGCTTTACTGATAAGGCAACAAAGTATCTTCAGAGTGCATGTTACTGGAAGGCTGTGGCCAGTCAATAATTTGATGCCCCCAAACAGATAGGAAGACAAGGAAACCAGTTTAATGGACAGAGATAATTGTTATAATCCTATTCTATGAATAAGCCAGTTAAGAGGAAATCATAACGCCATGCTCTACAGGTATCTTGGTTGTTATAGTGGGTTTGATAGAATGCCTGGATCCTGGAAAACCTGGGGATGAATTATTAAGAGAAACTCCTATTGGAACAAGGACCATGTCAAAACAATGAACAGCTAACTGGTATGCTGAACTTATAATACAGCACGTTACTGCTGAACTTATAATACAGCATGTCCAAACTAAGGCCATTACTTTGGCTCACAGGAATGTTTTTGTATTCTTCCTTACCCGAAGGATCATGAACATTCAAGATAGAGAGGATGTGTCATGATGTGACTCTGGGTTCAAGACCACATGGCTCTAATACTGAAAAATAACCAGGTACATGACTGGAATCTGTTAGGCATGCCAGTAGCCATGGCCCAATGTAAAGCATCAGTATGACCATATGCTGACTTGAGAGAGACAGGGTTGGCAGGTAAGGCACACAGGCTCTATGTGGTTAGCAGTAGAGTCTAACCGCGGTAGACATCTTGTCCAGATGTAGAGGCCCCAGCTATATGGAATGATGGAAGCCATGAATCCCAGTATCAAATATGCTCCTATCCTCTTTGCATTCCCTCAATCCGACGGTAATCTTTGTCCTTCTATTTGCCCTGCTCTGTGCCCCAGGGAGTCTGACCCCTTTGAACTGTACCACCCAGACTCTCTTGCTGGCTGGATTCTGCCAAAGAGAGGCTCCCACAGTAGGTTGGAAGGTGGGAGGAGAAAATAGTCTTTCCTAGCTCACTTGCTTGTTTGAAATCCGCGAAGAGCGCACTTGCACATCTAGGCCTTATGCTTGGGGAAACAGTTCATTTAAGAGAGGTACAGGCAGTATTGCTCTGAATGCTTTTTTCCTGATGGCATCCACGGCATACTGTGGTATTACGACAGTAATGCTCTTAAGTGAAATGCATTTGGAAACCCTGTGGCTTTTCATATGTACACTGGCACACAGATACTATCCCTCAGGGTTTTAATATTTGCCTGGGTGTAGTTAACAAGTACCAAGACTGGCGATGCACGGCTTGCAGCTGAGACAATTTTAGCATTCATTCATTCATTCAGCGAGGATTTATGGAGGTCCTTCTATGGGCAAGACGCTGCACTAAGCACTGTCGGAGGAAAGAGAAGTGGATAATACAAGTCCTGCCCTCACAGAAATGCAGTCAGTTAAGATACAGATGGGGCACTGGGCATGGGAAGATTATACAGTCCACAAGCACTATAATACATCCAGCACTCTTGTGTGTTCTATGATTGGAACAGAAGTATAAAATTCTGAAAGTTTAGAAGATGGTGGGAATTTAAAGGAGAGAGAAACAACCAAATAGGAGGGAGCAGAAATGAAAGATAATTAGGAAGTTATGGTGTATCTGGGTCTTGAAAGGGAGGTAGGAGTCTAAAAAGGTATAGATTGGTGTGGAGGAGAGAACATTCATCACACTGGGAGATCTGGGAAGGGGCAGTTAGGAAGTGCAGAGGGAAGCGGTGTGTCTGCCAAGATCAAAAGTTAAGAACTTATAATTGTGTCTTGAAATGGAAGTCAGTGACAAAAATGTATACAAATTCACAATTATCTCAACTGGGTAAGCATTTCTAGACAGATAAGACTGGAAGAAAGGAGGCCAAAATGTTAACAGTAGTTATTTTTTATGTGGAAGGATTTTGAGTGTGTATTTTATATTCTTTTCACTTTCTGATCTGATTTGAACTTCAGTTTGATATGACTATTAAGTGGAGTAATGACAATAGACAGGGGCATTTAGGGAAGAGCTTAAATTCAACTTTGATAAATTGTGTCTGACTTTTACTTTTTTTTTCTGGTTAACATGGGAGATGTATCATTGTTGACATTGTGTTTTTTTTAAAAGAAAGAGGATTTATCTAAGATGGCATCGTACTAACCTATAGTGAATCTCCAATTGAAATACTCAGAAGTTTCTAATATATTGGCTTCTGATGACTTGTGAATGATATTTTGCATTCCTCTTGGGAACCTCCCTTATATCCTCTTAGCCCACCTTTTCTCCAGCCATTGATTTCGGCACATGTAACCTTATAGCCAGTGGCCTTGGCAGCCTGGAGATTGCTGCTTGGTACCTGGCTGCACTGCACTCAAATTTGTACATCTAGGAAGTACAAAGGAGTTAATCCCTGTGGTAGTCTGTGACAAGTAGAGGGTGGGAGTCAGTGGGTAAATGCTCCTCTCTTCCTTTTTCCAGGCAGAAAATTCTGAAATGTGTTCTACACAGCTTCTCAGTGGATCTCAGTGGGATCAAGCTCAATTGCCCACTGCAGTGAACAGCTGGATAACTCATCCTTGTATTGGCTCTTTTTCTTTCTTTTTTTATTGAAGTACAGTCAGTTACAACGTGTCAATTTCTGGTGTACAGCACAATGTCCCAGTCATGCATATACATACATATATTCGTTTTCATATTCTTTTTCATTATAGGTTATTACAATATATTGAATATAGTTCCCTGTGCTATACAGAAGAAACTTGTTTTTTTCTTTTAATCTGTTTTTATTTGTAGTGGCTAACATTTGCAAATCTCAAACTCCCAAATTGATCCCTTCCCACCCCCTTTCCCCTGGTAACCATAAGATTGTTTACTATGTCTGTGAGTCTGCTTCTGTTTTGTAGATGAGTTCATTAGTGTCCTCTTTTTTTTCTTTTTTTGTATTGGCTCTTTTTTTTCCTTTGACGTATAGTTGGTTTACAATGCTGTGTTAATTTCTGGCGTATGGCATAGTGATTCAGTTATACACATTATATATATATATATATCCCTTTTCATATTTTTTTCTTTATAGGCCTTTACAAGGTATTGAATATAGTTTTCTGTGCTATGCAGTATAAACTTGTTATTTATCTATTTTATATGTAGTAGTTAGTATCTATAAATTCCAAACTCCCAATTTATCCCTCCTCCACCCCTTTCCCCCTTGTAACCGTAAGTTTGTTTTCTATGTCTTGAGTCTGTTTCTGTTTTGTAAATAAGTTCATTAGTGTCACTTTTTTAGATTCCACATATAAGTGATATCATATGGTATCTTTCCGTCTCTTTCTGCACTACTTTCCTTTCCTAGATTACTCTTCTCAATCCCCCTTTCCTGATGCCTGGTATCATGTTCCCAAACAAACCACCTTGGCTCAGATTCTACTTTCTGATGGCACTGGGGAGGGACAGCTAGGCTAAGACAAATAGTGTGCTGTCCTCTCCACCTACCATATTTCCAACCTGACTGAATTTACTTTGTAACTATAACATTTTGGTTGTGAAACCTACCCTTCCACTAACAAAAGGTCTTTTTTTTAGAGATATTAGGAATGACAAAGAAAGCAAAAGCAAAAGCAAAAGTCTATATGGTTAGTACTTGAAGGGATAATCTAGTGAGCGGTGGGTCCCAAACTTGTTAGTATCCTGAGGAGCTTCAAAAATTACTGATGCTTGTATCCCCCAGAGACAGGGATTTAATTGGTTTGGGGTGTGGCCTGTTAGTTTTAAACCATTCCCTGGGTGATTCTTTGGGTGATTCTTTGGGCAGACAAATTTGGGAATCACTGACCTCCATCAGGAATTGGCAAATTATGGCTTTTGGGCTAAATCTGGTCCATTACCCGCTTGTGTTTTGAATAACCCATAGCCTAAGAACAGTTTTTACAATTCTAAATGGTTGAAAAAAGTCCCAAGAAGAATGCTACTTCATGACAGCTCTCTGTAATCAGTGGTCCTACAAGACTGTGACTCCTGGGGAAAGGGACAGTGTGTTGTTGGCTGAATTGTATGACCGCTATATTTGAGTGTGTGTGAGCACATCAGGCCAGACAATGTTGAAAAGATTAGTAAAAACAACCCATGTGTACTTGCTCTACAGCCTCGCTTTCTCTTAGTGAAAACAGAAACATAATTGAGTATGACAAGAACAATAGCTTTTGCAAAGCTAGAGGAGAGGAAGGAATTTTCCAGTGTGTTTCTTTTTAGGTAGTCTTGTGTATACATGTGTAGTTTAGTTTAGCAGTGCTGGAAAGCATAGTTCTCTATGACAAAAGCTTTCCCGTGAATTTGTCTAGCTTCTCCCAGTGGCGGTAGAGGTGTGAGGGGGAGTAGTAGGTAGTTTTGAGAAAGTTACATTTATGATGGCTTATATTTGTTTTCCTCTCATTTGTATGAATGAATTACAGGAACAGGCACACAATGTAATTTGGCTTTGAATTGCAGAGGCAATGAAGTCACCCAGGCAGGATGACAGGCTGACAACAGTGTTATCAGTAGTGAAATACTGAACTGAAATTTACTCAGTAAGTAGGGTGGACTGAGTGGACTGTGTAATCATTCTATTTTATTTTATTTTTTAAATGGCAGTACTGGGGATCGAACCCAGGACCTTGTACATGCTAAGCATGTACTCTACCACTGGGCTATACCCTCCCACCTGGGTAGTTATTTAAAAGCCTCAGGATACACGGCACCCTATCAGACTGGTTCAGACAGAGTCTCCTCTTTATTCCATGGCGCCCTTCTGTTTATATCAGTGCTTAAAAGAAATCTGGAAATAAAGATACAATCCAGCTACAATCAGTGATATACTCATTTTTTAATCCATACCTGTAGGGCTAATTGGATGTGATATGTGCTTGTGCTAGTGTTCGGATGCAAACACCGAAATGCAAATAGGCTTAAGGATTTGGTCACAGAAGCAATGTCAGAGGAAAGAGCCAAAATAGAAATCTTCCCGTTGTACAACTATGTATACAGTGTGCCTTCTCTCAGATGTTTCATTATATTAACTTCAGAGCTCTCAGAGGCCTTAGAAATAAATAAAGCATATTGAATCTAAATTGAGTCATCAATTTATGTGCAGTAAAATGAGCACATGACATTTGTCTATAAATAAGTGACTGGCAATAGTTGATACAATAAAACTGATAGGTTCAAATATGGTGTTTAAAAACCTAATTAAATGTGATCTCTGAATTTCATGTACAAATTATTTCCTTGGAAGCCATGCTTATCTGACTTTAATTCCACAGTCTGCTTGAGAAAGCTGCCTTGACTTTAGAGAAGAGTTTTTGGCTAAGTATAATCTAGCGTTAAATTTTAAATATCTTTTTCTTTTCTGAAAAGGATGAATGTTTCAAAGTGGTTTTAAAAAAATGAAAGATACTCCATTCCTCCTGAAATGTGACATGATTGTCCCAGTTTACCCATAACATTCTGAATGATGAAGAAAGAGTTCTGTAAGGAAATAGTCCCCTCTTTGTTAAATACAGAACACAGGACTCCAAGATTTAGCTCTGGAAATTGTATCTCTCCGAGGTGGATGTGGGAGAGGAGAAGGGATGACTAGCTTGATTTGGTCACTTGAACCTTTCTCTTGATTTCTTTGGTTTGGCTTCCTGTTGATACTGTCACACTGATGCTAGGTGTGTGTGTTGCTTCTTTCTTCAACTCTGTGGTCCAGGCAGATATTGGCTGGAATTTATGCATAGATTTCACACTAGAGAATAGTGGGGAGCTACCACCAATGAAAGGAATGTGAAGGGTCCGACTTACAGAAGGCTCTCATCCTGTCATAGCCAACCTTCTCTTGCAGGTTTTCAGACCCCATTCCATCCCGCCTAGGGCCCAGGGACCTAACTGCCTGCCCCTTCAATCCCTTGGCTCTTTGTTCTTCCACTTCTGCACCATTTTCCTTCCATTACTGAGGATGACTCCCAGGCCCTGACTATAGTGGATGTTGTGGTGCTTAACACAGACCCTCCCTTCGGGGTTGAGGCCCTCATTCCCCAGTGGATGGTTGCTGTTGGTTGTCATCGTACTTGCTCTCTAGATACTGGTCTTGGCTAATGGGCTGTGCCTCACCCAAGGGTATGTCCTTTTCCTATGGGTAGCCTTCATCCAATGATGTGGACGTTGACATAGAGGTACAAAGGTATGGCCCTCTTACCTTGATTCTAGATAATTCTGAAGGGTCATTTCAGCTCCAGTGTGCCTCCATGGGATTGGCTGAGGACTCTGTTGCAATAGCATCATAGCCCAACTTCTCCCTCTGCCTCTGGCTTCCTGGACACGCTTAACTGGTGGTGTTCCTGAGAGCACTGCCCAGTGACAGTCCCACACAAATCTGTCTGAAAGTCTGTTTTTGGGGAAACTAACCTAAGACATACACACACGTCTTTTCTCCAAATAATGGGTAGCACTCACCCTTTAGGTGGGAACCGGTTCATATTTTCCTTAATTTATAGATTGGGAAATTGAAACTTACTGAGATTGCCAAGGTCATGGAACTAGTAAACAGCAGAACCAGATATCTCAGCCAAATCCCATGTTCTTATTTACCATGACTTATTGCTTGCGTAGTGTTATCAAAAACTTGTTATTCTTCTCAAACATAGAGAAAATAATAAAAACAGACACACACAGTATACCCACCAGCCAGCTGTGATAGGTGTTATTATTTTGCCATCCTTGTTTCAAATATCTTTTTTTAAAAAAAAAATTACAGATACAGCTAAATCCCTCTCCCACAGCCCTTTCCCCTCCATCTTTTCCTGATTTTTTTTTTGAAAAAAGGAATCCATGAGTCAAATAACAAATATGTATGTGTAACTGATACTCTTCCTGATGAAGACTTCATTGCCAAGTTGTCCCACAATCTGTCTAGATGTAAAAAAACAAAAACCCATATTTTAAGTCTAAATAAATGTATCTCCCTTAAAAAATCTTGTATATTCAGCACAACTCAGTGATTTACTGAATGCTTCTCCTGTACTCTCAAGTTTCATAACTACATTTATTTTGGGGGAAATTAATTCCCATTTGTTTCTAATTAATATATGCTTTACTACTCATCAGAATGTTTTGTATAGGCAACTGACTAGTGAAAAAGCTTTTTCAGCTTTTATCCTTACTTGGAAGAGGCAGAATTTGTCAGCAAGAAATAAAATTGAACACTAAATACTTTATTTGAATCATGAACTTAAATATTACAGATTTCCAACTCATTCTCAACTTGGGAAAATATGTTCTTTTACTCCTTGCTTATTTATGTCTTCCTTTTGCCTTTTTCCTCATTTTTAATTCACCATTATACTATTAAGAATTTGAATGTGGGGTAGAACTCAGCACTGTTAGTGGCCTGATGTTGCCTTTGACTACACTGGTCTTGGCTAATGGGCTGATGTAATCACCAGAGACATCAAAACTTAAAGATGAAAGCCCATTTAGCCTAAGGAAGGCAAGTGGAGTTTGATGGTATTAAGCACAGAAACAATTAGTATTTGTGTTTTGCGTTTCATGTAACCATGTCAGGAATTGACAGAGAGTCATGGCTATACTAACTAGACTGTGTGCTGGGAAAGTGTCAGCAGGAATGACGTCCTGGAATAATGCCTCCTGTGCACTGCCCCTGAAGTACTGATGCTATGTATCCACCTTACCCAGGGCTGGGACCATTGAGCCAAAGATGATGGCAATAGCACATTGGTCATGGAGATTCTTGCAGAAGGGACTTACACAAATTAGGGGGTGGAAGAAATGCTTTAGTGATACAGAAGTGTAGTTTTAAATAATTGCCTCGTAACACATCTCCAGCAGGAGTCACACTACGCAGACCAGCAATTAAGGGTTTGAATGTTATAACATGTATTTAATAGTAGCCAGGACAAGTGACTGAAGGGACGATATTTGATTGAGATGTTGGTGGGATTGAGGTTTAGTGGTGGTGGTGCTGGACATGAATAGCCCTTAGTTCAATTATTTATTTAAAAAATACAGCACCTACTGTGGGCCAGACGATTATAAAGCCGTGATCACATGGAGCTTAAAGGTGCTAAAGCCATTATAATATAGTGAGGTGAGTGCAAGCTGCCGTGGGAACCCATGGAGGAGCACTTAATGTAACATTCAGCTTAGGGGGGAGTTTTCCCTTGGACATACATTGCAGGCAGAGTCTCAGAGGATGAGCAGGAGTGGTCTAGAAGGAGATAAGAATAGGGATGGGGAAGGGCATTCCAAGGAGGTTAGGGAAGAAAGCGTAAAGGCCTGGAAATGAGAGAGAACATGGCCCATCTGGAAGATTTCAATATAATACTTGACTGTTGTACTCAGATGAAATTTACTTTAAAAAGGAGACTATAAATAAGATAGAGAAGAGATAAGCCATGAGTTTGGAGCAAAAACATAATTTGTTGGTTGTTTATAAAAACCATAATAAAATTTTTTTTGCTACAATTATGCACACACAATTAAAGCCTCCACATAACAATTGCAGGCATACTCCTCAGAATGCATCCTGGTTATATTTTCTTGGTAGAATACTTCCTACTTTTCATTTCCTCATTTCACGGAACACAGGTATCTCTCAAGCCAATATTTTTTTCAGCAGTGTTTCCTATGGCAAAATTTCTATCTTGTCCTCCAAACTCAATATATTATTAACAAAAGGTGGACAGGAAAAATCTTGAGCTGCATTCCAAATTCATTAGGCATGCCACGTGCTTGACCTTGCCTGCACATTGGAATCATTTAATATGGATGCCTGGGACTCCACCTAGAGATTATGAGTCAGTTCTGGGGTGTGACCTGGGCATTGGGATTTTTACAAGCTCCCCAGGTTATTCTAATACACAGCTAAAGTCGGGTACCAAAAAATTGGTGGAATGTCAGAATAATGTATAGAAGTTTGGAAACAAACACTGACATGTTTAGAAACAAGATGTGCTTGCTTTGTGTTGGCTGTGCTGAGAGATCAGTGTTACTTCAAAGAAGCTCTTTGTCAACAACTACATGAATTGGTTATCATAAGACAAGGAGCTAATAAGCACTGTACATCCTAACTGTCATTTATGTGCATGCTTTTTGCTGTATCTCAAGTATTCTTTAAGAAATTGGTTGGGGTTTTAGGTCAAAATGTAACATAGTACCTATTTTCTCATTTAAAATAACGAGAGCCCTAGAATGTCTAATGGGAAACTCAGGAATGGATTGCTGATTTTAAGAAGTAGATGCCTCTATTCCTTTAAGGTCGCAAATGTTCCATTTGATTGCTTGGCCTGTTCTATCCTGTCAGTAGAGGTAACGTATGTAGGGTACTCTTTAACTCCAGAGAAATGATGGGACTTGAGCAGGGGGTGTACCTGCCCAACAGAGAGCAGGGTTGCATGCTATGCATGGTCTGCGCTGGGGGTAGCAGGCCCAATTCCACTTGTAAAATGAAGAGCGTGACCTAGAGCAGCTCTGATTGTCAGAGTGCAGAGGACTCCTGGGGGCCGGCTGGGATGTGGTAGTGGGGTGGGTATGGCTCTTTGTTCTTAATGCTTCTTGGAGTCTGTGCTATGGCATTTCTGTCCTGTAAGCACTGTAAGCACTCCAAGCAAAAGAAAACACAACAAGGTGAGCAAGAATTGAGCCCTATTTCTTCATTCTGACCCAAAACTTACCACCTCCTCCAGTTCTGCAAAATAGGCCTAGTTTCTTGTAAGCCTTTGCCATCCCCAGGGCTTTTTCGGATCTTATACTCTGCCCATCACAGACTTCTTTGTAAAAAAAGCCCTGTTAGAGACTAATTTAATCTTGAAGGATTTCAAGTCCCTGATTAAAATGGAAATTCCCCCATCTTGAAAAACAAACAAAAAACCACTCTGTCTGCTTCCCCAATTGTTTGTAAGGTGAGCCTGTGAGAGGTGAGATGGGGCAGGGAGGAAGCCAATAAAAGGTATATTAATGAACAAGAAACCGCTTTGGGAAACTTGCGCTCAGCTCCTCTGGGAGGCCTCTGAGAAATTCTGTGAAATGCACCTCAAAATTGTCTTACTGAGGGATGAGGAAGATGGGGTATTTACCCACCACCTCCCATCCATCATTGGTGGAGGGGGCTTCTGGGGCATTAGTCACTCATCATCTCTAGGCTGCCCCATGCATGGACCAGATGTGTGGCTGAGGGTGGAAGATGGTGATCGGTAGAGAGATACAGGAAGCTGCTGAGTGTGTGGGAGCCTTCTGAGGGACCTGCAGGGAGGCTGATGAGACACGGGTGGGCGCTACTCTCATTGACTCTGCTTCACTCTCCCAGCTCCATCACAGGGGCCTGCTTTACTTACTTTATGCTTTGATCTCTTGTGTACATTTTTTTAAATGAGTGTTCCAGGGCTTTAAAATTTTTTGAAAGACTACTTTTCCCCCAGGAATTTTGAATTTGGCACCTCTGACACGAAGTCAGAAAACTATGGCAGAGGCTAAATTTATTTTCTCAGGCCACCATTAGTCCAGAACATAGTTATTTTTGAAAGAAATGGATCAGCTTGATTTTAGTTGTTTTGAAAGCAGTAACAATAATCATGATTAATTACCAAGTGGTAAGTGTTTAGTATGATGCCCAGACTTTTTTCTATCACAGATTTTTAGTCAATAAATATAATTACAGAGACTAATAGTTCAGGTTTTGATTCCTCTATTACACTAAATGATCATGACATGGCTGATTATGGTAAAACTGTCAAATCAATGAATTATAAAACTGTACATGGAAATGATTAACTGAGATGCCCTTCTAGGTTTTGTTAGATCATCATGAAGCATGAGGATCAACAGTTAGAGATTTGGTTTAGAAAGTTTGCAGAGGATTTCTGCTTAGAGATCAAATTGGTAGCATTGATGGTCTGTAAATTGCCTAAGCGTTTTTCCAATTCCTTCCATCTTCCCCCTGTCTTTTTTTCCTTATCCAATTAATAATTTTAACAAAGGTTTTGCAACTGACAGTAAATAATGGACTTGAGTAAGATCCCACCATGGCTCAAAAGAGAAAGGCTAAGAAAAAATATGTGGTGAACTCTTAATAGCTGGATTTCTAAGCTTTTCCTTCTGTTAGCTTCTAACTTACTCTCCAAAGTTTTGTTTGAAGTTGCCATTTGAAATCTAGAACAGAATAGCAAGGATGGATAATGCCTGAAATGACCAACTCTGGTAAGAAAGTCTTGCACAAGTTTCCTACCTCTTCTACATGAATGGTCACCACCATCTGGTTCAAAACCAGAGCACACACGTTAAAGGGGCATATAAATGCACGATGTATTCACTACATGCTCAAATTGCCAAATTGCCTGTTATCTGCCATTGTTTTCCAACCAAAAAGGCCAAAAATAAGATAAAACAGAAGACTGATCATTCTGTTACAAGGGAAAGATTTCATTACAATTGGCTGATGTTTTCCCCATAAATATTTAAAGAATCTAATTCAGAAAGAGTACTTAGAGACAGATGCTCTGAATATAATAAATTATGGATGTTTGGATACATTTTTTTGCAGTAATTTATATGAACAGTTGACCAGATGATTGCAGAGTTTTCCACTCTGGTTTTAAAAAATTGAGATAACTAGACCAACAGTCATTACAGTATGATCTAGGTTGTCTTTAAGGAGAGACTAACTACATTATTTGTCCTATAGCTAGAGCTTTATGGTCAGTATGTTTATTAATATTTAAAAAATCAGCCAGATTTTATTTAAAGCATTGTCATCATGATTTAGTTTGAAATTTGGGGCTTCCCTTTGTAGATTAGGAAGCGAAGGTGATTCTTATTACTATCCTGTTGGCCTTTCCTTGCAGGTTAGTCTTAGTGTCCAGGTATTTATCTAGGGGTGAAATCGTCATGGTCCTGGAGCACCACCCAAGAACAATGTGAGGGAAAATATTTCTTTAGCCTCTCTTGATTAGGATCCCTCTCATGGATCCTTTTTGTAAGTACTTTCTGTTGGGCCAATTTAAATGTGAAAGACAAAATCTTTTTAAAGGAATGCTAAAAGAACACACACCACGGTAAAAGAAAAACGTGATGAAAACCAAATACCAAAATCATTTACAAATCTACTACTTGTGTAGTAGCAAAAAATGTTTTGTTTTGTTTTGTTTTGAGTTGTTATTGCTCACAACGGCCAGCTGGGGTCTTAAGCAAGTGCCTTTGCAGGGCTGGGGTTCCTGATGAGATGTGCTTGCGGGATGGAGGTGACACTCTGAATGTTCTTAATCTGAGAGCCACCAGCAGAGTCCTTAGGGCACTGGACTTGAATCTGGTTCAGGCAGGCCCACCTAAATTCTCTGGCGTGTCACCTCGGCCAGCTCATAGAGTTAACCCCTTGACACTAGGCTTCAACAGAGGGATTTCCCTTCCATTGCCACTTTGTTTTTTCAGCACTCAGCAGGCTAGTCAGTATTGATCAGGCCTTTTATCTCCCCATGACTGTGCTAGAGGGGAACAGAGCACTAGATACAACCAGGGTATTTGCAGAATCACATGGCCCTTCCTGCATCTGTCCCCCTGATGGGAAAAGGTTGAGAGATGAATGAGGAGGAAGCTGGAAACTAAGCGCTCTGGTCTGGATAGCTGCTGACAGGTAGGTTTGTCCAATAAAGTGCAGGGTGCCCAGGTAAATTTAAATTTCAGATAAACAACAAGTAATTGTTCCAAATACTGCATGGGACATACCTATGCTAAAAAGTATTATTTATCTGAAATTCAAATTTAACCAGCCATTTTGTATTTTTCTGTGCTTAACATGACAACCCTGTGCTGAGAGGATCTCTGTAGGAGCCTATGATCAACAGAGAGAATCTCTGTGAGCCTGCAGTAGCCAGCAGCTGGCTGAGGACCAGAGACAGAGCCCCACTGAAGCAGAAGAAGCAGTGACAGTCATAGCTGCCACTACAGTGAATGAAGTTTCTGGGGCTTCCTTTTTTTTTCTGGCTCCCCTGAAGCCTCAGTGGACCCAGAGATTGACCATATGGATGGGGATTCAGAACCAGATTTGATTCAATTTAGAAAAGTAAAGGAATGTGGCATTCTTGCCCATATGTGTCATGGAACCAAATATCACTGACTCAGTTCCTTCCTGGATAAAATAGGAACAATAAACATTACCTACTTCATAGCTTGTCACAAGAACGAAATGAAATAATGTAGTTGAAACCATTAGCATAATGCCTGTCCCTTAATACTTATTAAGGGCTCAAATATGTCATCATCATCATCAGGGTGAAAGAAAGCTTAAGAGAAATTTCAGAATATCCTTAGAGCTCTTCTTAAAACAGCTGCTTTGAAATAAAATTATTGTATTGAGCAGTTTCCTTCCACAGCTTAGGTTTTTTTCTGAGTCTTTATTCTTGGCCCTTTCAGTCTTTGCCCTGTGCCCTGATAGATTAGAAATCTGCATACTTTCCTGCAAAGAGTAATACAACTTTGGCTCCAGTGTTAGATGAATGTAAGCCCCTTTAGTATTTCCTTTCAAAATATGGTGGTATCTGCCAGGAATCCAAAAGGAAAAAGTTTCTATGTAAGGCCTTTGTAAATATTTTAGTTGACTTCTGAATAACCTAGGGGTTAGGAGTGCTGATACTCCACACAGTTGAAAATCCCCATATAACTTACAATTGGGCCCCTGCAGCCACGGTTCCCCCATTTGAGGGTTGAGTTATTGTTTAAGTCATCAACCGCAGGGAGTTTGCTGTATGATGGTGTCTCAAATGTTGATTTGTACTGTAATTTAATATAATATTGAGAGCGATAATCACAGATACATTTTTGTTGTAAGACAATGCAAATACATTATTTAAATATTTGGGAAAAACTTAACTTTTAGCTAACTTTTTGGTCTCTCCATTGCTGTAAATCTTATTCTTGCTAACAAAACAGGAAGTAACCGAAGTTTAAAAATACTTTATTTTGAAGTAGTTTTAGATTTACAGAAGAGTTGTAAACTTACAGTGAGTTCGGTATACCATTCACTCACCTTGTGAAGTAGTTTTTACCCTTTAGTTATTCCTGTTCCTAGAATTTCCATGGGTGCTGATGACAATAACTTAGGCACACTCATGTCAAAGAGACTTCTTTAGAAGGAAACTCAAGAATGCCACCAGGCATATTTTCTACAAAACAATGGGACTCAAATCTTTTTTCCTTCCAACAAGCTATAGGAAGAAGAAGCAACAGTGTTTACTGTTGAAACTGATCAAAATCCAAGTGGTGCCCTTTGCCAGTAAAGAACCAGGGAAAATCTTCAGTGTGTTGACCATCTAGGATGGAGCATTAGGCATTGAAAAATCAGAATTTTCTGCTTAATACACTTAAGTTATTCCTCATTAAATACATTTTAAAAGAAAGGAGATTGGTAAAAACAAAGGAGATGGGTAATTATCAACTGACAAGTTAGCAAAACAACTGATAAAATTTGCTGAACTGCCCCTTAATTTTGTATCCTATCATGTGGGTGAGCCTAGAGCCTGGATCATAATCTCCAAGCAGCATCCTCCCTAGGCAAATGGAATCTAGCCCTCAGATTCAGCCCAGATAATTCTGAAACGGTTCAGGATGTCTAATGTGTGCACCAAGTACAGACCCATTGACTTTTTTTGTCCCATCTGCCATTTTCTTCTTCCTCTCTCATTTATGGTAAACACTGAAAATGTCAAGAACTATTGCTGACAAGGCTCACTGAAGGCTCTGCAGCTTCTGGTGCCCACAGAGAGGTCACACACTTCTGGTTCTGTCAGGTGTCTGCCTCAAGGGTGGCCATGATAGTTGCCGAGGAGCTGTCATCTGTACTAAGGGCATTAGCCTCTGTTGCCGCTGAGATTAATGGCATCAAAACAGCTGAAGACTTGCCCTGCAGCTTTTTTTTTTTTTTTGGCATTTCTCTCTTTTTACAAACAATCTTCATGCTAATGTGGGATGTGAGTAGAGGGGTGCAGAGCCAGGAAAGATAATTTGATTAAAAATGCTCGTCTCTCTTCCTGTTGCTTTGAAACTCCTTAGCTCCTCTTAAAGCATACTCCTCCCATATTCCCCCTTTGTTTTCAAACTCAAGTGAAAACTGAGCCATAGTTTCAAAGAACCAGTTGTGTTGTCAAATTATCTTAGAGTTTCTCTGAATATATATTTTTCCCTATAGAGTAAGGGTCTCAAACTCAGATGACTATAGAAGCCACTTACTTAACTTGAATAAAATGAATCAGATGGAGACCGGGGCAAATTGGAGTGACCATGTCCTATCTCAAGGGGTCAGTAGTAGCTTTTCAGCTCCAGCTGATGGCTGCCAAGCATGATTGCTGGGGAAATGGTGCCAGATTTTCTAGAAATCTAGGCGTTTATAATAAATCTGGTTTTTGAATGCCATCAACTAACTTAATGGTTTTAATGAGCACTGGGCAAATCAAACAAAGCTTATTTATTTGCTGCACTGTGCCCACAAGCCTCTTGTTTGCCTGCTTTGGTGCCTAAATGTTTCATGTCAGAGTGGAGAGACTAGAGGGTGATACCATATTGAGCCAAATGCTTCGGTCATCAGCATCATTAATTCCTTAAGTTTGCCGGATGCAAAGGGCATTACAACGACAAAACAAACAAGCTTATATCTTTATTAGAAAATAGTAATAATAGTTTTAGAGAACTTTAGGTGATAGACACTTTAAATACAGAATTGATAGTTCTTACAATAGTCCAGCCATGTTTATCCTCAGTTTATAGAGAAGGAAATAGAAGATCAGGAAATTGATTTAAATAACTTGCTTTGAGTGCAAACCACACATATCTAGGAAGTTATAGAGCCAGAATTAGAACCAGAGACCACTCACTTTCCACCACATCACACTGCCCATGAGACTGGAACTCAATCTAGTGCATAAAAAGTACAAGTTAAGAAGGAATCTCTTTTCAGTAATGACAAGTTACGAGAATTTAATATTAACTTGTAAGTATGTGTATCAAAAGAGAACTCTACAACCACAAACGCCATGAGACTCTTCTACCTTGGAGAGTTCTTCATTCCTGTAGAGCTCTTCATCTTCTTGGACTCTTCTTCCCCCTCCTTGTCCTTTTCCTCTTCCATCTGGCTTTTCATTTTTGATACTTAGGATCCAGTTCTATTAATCAATTAATTACTTTGCAGGGAATCCTAGTCCCACATACTTATACTAACATGTCATTCTTCCATTGTTTCTGGAAGAACATAAAAGTGACTTTCATATTTTGTCATGGTAGACTCTAATCTTATGGTGTCAAAGGACTGTTGAACTGCTTGAAGAATTTACTGTACGTTTTATTTTACCATTAAGAAAGGGGAAAGATTCCAAAGAAAAAAGAGTGCATTTTTATTTCTCTTTAAATTATGTTGAGGAATCAATATAGAAAGGTGGATCTTTGTTAAGAATTCTCGCTTTAATTGAAAGGTTACAGTTTGAACTCTAGAAAAATGTTTGAATCTCTTTAAACTTGCTGCAGGAATCTAGGTATTGGGGATTTTGAAGGCACATTTCTAAGTGCAGCTTTCAAGTGCAAATGACCTTTCATTTCCCTTAGACAAAGGGAAAAATAAGAGTTTTGGTCTCACCAAATGGACAAGGAAATGGGCAGGTTAACTTTCCAGCTGCCTTCCACCTCAGTGTTTCTCTGAGACACATTTCCTTTTTCAAAATCTTGCCTACTTGCCTTTTGGTTTTGAATTTCACAAGTGTTGGCTTTGGGAAATCTTACTTTCTTACACTGTTTCCTAAAATATTCCTTGTGGAAATTTATGTGGGCTTATTGTTGAACAACTCATAAAATTCTTAGAGTCTTCTGTAAAGGTGACCTGGGACAGTATACAAATTATTTTAAAAAAATATTTGAAAACTCTGTAAGGTAAAGATAACTGTGGGAGGCCAGCATTTGACAGAATTGTAGATATAGTTCATTCTTTTTATAGTATTCATTACTTCCCATTACAGTTCTCTCTGTTTCTCCAAGTGGGGTCCATGGGACCAGCAGCATCAGCATGTCACCTGGGAGCTTATTAGAAATGCAGTCTCAGGCACCACCCTAGACCTACTGAATCAGAACATACATTTTAACAAGTTCCCCAAGTTCAAGTACACATTAAAGTTTGAGAAGCTGTGTTCTTTTTGTCTCACCCAGATGTCTTTTTCATTCCTACATTTCCAGCACTGAACACAGAGCCTAGTGGATAGTTGGAACTTTATAAATATTTATTGACTGGTGAATTGGTTCTCAGTACTTAGAGATCTAGTCTAAAACTTCATTTAGAATTATTAAGAAGCCCAGGAGGTACAGTTAACTAAATATAGAACTTCATCTACTCATGGGACCCTCAGCCTTTGCTGTGTATCGTAAACCTCTGGGAGGATTTTTTTTTTTTAAATACTGATACCTGGCTACTACCCACCTGTAGAAAATTTTTTTTTAAATTAGAATATGGTGTGCCCTAGGCAGTAGCGATTTAAATTTTCTCCAGGTGATTGAATGTACAGCTAGCTAAGGTTAAGAACTGTTGCTCTAGAAATAATTTTCCAAAATGCTTTTTGAGTAATTGAATTACTAGGTCCCAGGATAAGCAAAATGTTGAAACCACTCACAAGTATAAGCTTGAGTCTCTGTTGTTAGTACCTAATGAAACAGAGTATGGTGGTACTGGGGCTGAGTTTGTATGTCCAGATGATGTTGGAATATTTGGTATTTGTAGTAAGCAAATATGTTCTATATATTTTTTCTAACTTAGTAATATAGAGTAACTGTTAAAAGGCATAAGTTTGATCAATATGTTCTATGCATCTTTTCTAACTTAGTCATATAGAGTAACTGTGGAAGGCATAGGTTTGATCAAGAGTGTAAAGGGTGACACTGATGAATCTTGGGAGAAACTATAACTTTCTTAAGTATTTATGCTTCATCCAACTGGCTTGACTGTTTTATTCTGTTGGAAAAGAGATCATTACACAATTTATCAATTTATAAGCTATTATGCATAAATAGAACAGTTCTGAACTGTACCTTTACCTTACAGAAGAGTACTGTACCTGATCAGCATATTTCACATAGCCTTCCTTATTGCCTTTTGGAGCTTTCTTCTTTGGGGTAACCGGAAGTCCTCTAGATTAGAAAACAGTTTTGTTTGTGAATATCTCTTTTTTTCCTCCTTGGCTCATTCATCTTGATGAGTATAGCCTTTCACTCAGATGCAGGCTTTTAGTGGGGAGAATGACATCATTTCAGATGATGTCAGTGTTAGCTTGTGGCTAATTTGGTTGAACTGACATTATGAGCACATTAGAGATATGCTGAACAAGTTGAAGTACATTTCTCTTGTTATTATCTTACTCATGCTTAGCTCCTTGGAGGATTTTAAGCAAACCTGAAATCTTTACTCAGTGGTTAAAGTTCCTGCAGAGGGCCTCATGTTTCCCTCAGCATTTCAAAACTCATGAGAGTTGGAGATGACACTTAAGAGACTATTGAAGAGTCAAGATGTGGTAACAGTGAGAGATGAGGGTCTCAGAGCTGATAGCATCATTTGTGTAGATGTAACATTTGCTTAGAGGTTCACCCTATAGTGGTATTATATCCTAACATGCTATCTTGTGGGTGAATATTTCTTCTGCTTTTCTTTGAATACTGAATTAGGGTAAAAGAAAAATGATTATAACAAAGAGAACAAAATACAGTTGCAAGACATTTTTGTTCTGTGTCATCATTTAGGGGCCTTCCGTGTCATTCCTCTTCAGTCCCCTAAAACATAGTCCTCGCCTGTATGATTGCTGGATTCTGGAACATCCTTGTTACTGTTTGCAGGAAAGAAGAAAGAAAAATAACTTGTGAGAACACAGCCACATTTACCTACAAGGGAGGCTGGGAAATGTGACTATTGTGGCAGTCATCTTTGTGTGTGTGTGTGTGTGTGTGTGTGTGTGACTAGCAGTTTAGAACACAACTCCTAGTTTTGCCATCTAGGAGGCAAGAGAACAGGGGTATTTTTATATCTGACTCCTGACAATCATGATTTGAGGGTTGTTCCTGGTGGGGTGCTAATTCTTTAGCACTTCTGACTTGCTTTCTGCACATTAAAAGGGTGTACTTTGGAGGTCAGAAAAAGCCTTCAGGCAAAGAAATATAGATTTTGGCAGTTGGAACTGACAAGGGTGGGGTATATGGATGGGACTGACAACATCTGGTGCAGCATTTTTCTTCCCCGGTTGTTGGCGAACCATTGATTTTTACAGTTTTACCTCTATCAGCACCAGCTATTCATGCACCAAACCTTATATATTAGACCCTGAAGAAACATATATATATATATTCTACCCTTAAACAACCTAGAGCCATAAAAACTCTTGGTTTTAAAATGAAAGTGACCAGCTTTGGAATAAAAATTAAACTTAAACATTTGGATCTGGGTTCACATGCTTTACATAACTTAGATGAGGACGGATGCAAAATAATTGAGGATGAGTGGTTGAGTGCTGACAGATTTAATTAGGAGTTATTTAAAAGGAATTTTCAAAGGATTGGGTGTTTAAAAAATCTATCTAGGTTGAGTTTTAATGCTTATTGGTTCTTTATTTTTTAAGTTTATAAAAATAAGTAATTTTGTTGACTCATTTAGCTTTAGCTCATAATGTAGTTTGACAAAGCTAAAACTGCTTTAAGTTAATAAATAAACAAATAAAACAGTTTTTAATTGGCATGACCAATTAATACTTAAATTCTGTCTAAGAATCATAGGTAATAGCAGTACTTGTTCAACTGCATGTTATGTGTGGGCTAGTTTGAAAACTAGAATTTGCCTTTGTAAGTTCACATGAGCATTGCTCTTTTTAATTCCTGTGTGAATGTAGCCATAATCAGACATTGCATAGAGGCAGGGAAAAAAATTAAAATGCAAAGTGTTCCTGTTCGAACTCATATTCTGAAAGAAGAGAAACATAAATGAATTATTAAATCCCTGAGGTCAAGATGGGGGTACTTTTTTCTTTTGTAGAATTGGAGGAAATGAACATTCCTACCATGACTCTTTATCCATAAATAACGGAAAGACGTTAGAAGGTTTATGCATTTTCCTGTTTCAGTTCAAATTAAGAGTTACGCCAACAACCTAGTTGGAAAAAAAGCTCTTTGAAAAGTGAATTTAATTCTAATTTCAAATAGATTGACATGCAAACCTAGCTTATTCATAGATTTCTGAAATGTACTCAACAGAATCTTTAAATAGAGCTCTTATAATATGAAGGAATTTCACCAATGATACAAACCATAATTTAGGCTGAGATGACCGTAATACCACCAAGTTACAGTGTGATTCTACTGGAATTTTGGAGATCCTTGTAGAAGGAGTTGCTGGAAACCTGGCTTGGGACCCTCACTCAGTCTCCCAGCAAAGATTATGCTGCTAATATGTTTCAGGTTCAAATTTTCCACTCCACTCTTTTCCCCCAATCAGCCCTTCAGTGAAGAAGCAGTTTTTGTGATAAGGTTTGGGAATTGGAGATGACCAACTCCCAAACTTTACAAATAACTGATATTATAAACCTTTTAATTTTGTCAAGTTGAAATTCTATGACTCTGAATTTTCCCCCAATCTAATTTCTAGGCAGACTCTTGTCCCTCAGAAAATTTGTTGGGTCCCAAATAACTATTTCTGAGAACCAGAGACAACCGGGATTAGCCTATTGCTTTTTAAAAAACTGTGATAAAATACACATAACATAAATATGAGTATTTAACTATTTTAAAGTATACAGTTCAGTGGCATTTAGTACATTCACAATGTTGTGCAACCATCACCTCTATCTAGTACCAATGCATTTTCATCATCCCAAAATGTGACCTCATACCTATTAATCAATCACTCCCCATTCTCCCTCCCCCTAGCCCTTAGCATACACTCATCTGCTTCTGTCTTTATGGATTTACCTATTCTGGACATTTCATACAAGTGGAAGTGTGCAATATGTGACCTTTGTGTCTGGCTCTGTCATTTAGCATGTTTTTGAGATCCATCCATGTTGTAGTATGTGTCAATACTTCATCCTTTTTCATGTTTGAATAATAATGCACTGTATGTGTATATCACATTTTGTTTTCCATTTGTCCATTGATGGACAATTGGGTTGTTTCCACCTTTTAGCTATTGTGGATAGTGGTGCTATGAATATTCAAATATTTGAGTACTTCTTTTCAATTCTTTGAGGTATAACCCTAGAAGTGGAATTGCTGGGTTGTATGGTAATTCTGTGCTTAACTTTTTGAGGAATCAAGCCTATTACTTTTAACTTAGAGAGCAGTGATACAATAACTTTATTAATGATGCCTTACCTGACAACACCTTAAAGTGCTCATAATTATTGTTCTCTTCTGGCAGTAGAAAAATTAAATTTAAATAAGGAAGGCCTGAGTCACACAATGCAAACATTTTGTTCAACATTCACTGTAGTTCTTGTATATGTGACAGCATAGCGGTAAGGAAGATGAAACAACCTTGATTTTGAGAATTGTTCCAACGCGTACCAGGCATTACATTTAACTGCTAACAACAGAGGCCTGAAATAACAGAGGTTTTTAATCTTTAAATGTAAGCCTTCTCAGGCTCAAAATTATTGACAGTTTGGGCCAGATGATTCTTTGTTGTGATGGCTGTCCTGTGCACTATCAAGTGTTAAGCCTTAACCTTGAACTCTGCTTGCTAGATGCCAGTAACACCTGCCCCTTTCCACTAGTTGTGGTAATTAAAACACTGTTAAATGTTAGCAGACATTGCTAAATGTCTCCTGGGGGACAATGTAAATGAAGTCCAGGGCTGCTTTGGTGGCTCCACAATGTCACTGGTAACCAGTTTTTTTCTGTACCATCCTTAATGTGGTGCTCTCACCTCAGGGTCACCTCATAGTGAAAAGATGGCTGCTGAAGCTCCAGCCATACGTTACAGGTGAGAAAAGCAGTTGAGTCAGGCCCCTGTAAAGAGATTTCCCAACAGCCCTGCTGAAAGACTTATATCTACATCTCATTGGCCACCTTTATCTGCAATAGAAGTTTGAACAAATATATTATTGCTGGGGCTGAGCCTATTTCTACCTCCAATAAAATAATTCTTCTGTTATCAAGAAAAGGGGAAGAATGTGTATTGCATAGCCAACTTACTGTCTCAATTAAAAAAACAGCAGATTCATTTCTGATTGTTGAGACCATGGAAGAAGATCACATCCTGATGAGGAGTGGTGGCTTCTTCAAAGGGCAATTGATGTTCACAGCGTCTGTTCCCCTGAAAAGAGGTTTATCCTTGGACAAGAAAGGAGGTGGGTTGTTGTTCTGTTATATAAAGAGCTTTAAATTGGCCTAGACCCTAAGGCATAAAGAGGGCAGGTGCAATTTCAGTGCTGTGAATCAGGTTCCCTTGAACATAGGGATATAGATGCAGGTTGGTCAGCCCTCTGCCTCCATTTGTCACTGAAGGCAAAGGTAGAAGGAGCAGCAATATGCCCATGAGGATTTGGAAAGGCATAAAATTTGGAGCCTTCAACCTCAAGCATGTGCATCTGAACTCGAGTCCTACAAACAGTATCCCCAAACCTAAGGCTAGCGAGGAAGTTGGTGGCAATTACCCACATATGTAGCTGTATGGGGCAGAATGATGTTCTTCCAAAGATCATCAGAATCCAAGGTAGTCAGATGGCAAGGCCAGAGCAGAAGTAACGGAGCGGCTCTTTCTAGAGGACTCTATTCCAGAATACAAAGATTTCAGGGACTCGAGGCAGAGTCGTAAGAAGCAGATCTGTGGCAAGTAAGGATTATATAACACTTGGAGTGTAAAGAGAGAGAGAGAGAACTTTGTTCTTACTGGTAAGGCTGGTGGTGTGGGTTGGAGTGTGTCCCCTCAAAAGACATGTTGAAGTCCCAGACTGTGTACCTGTGAATGTGACCTTATTGAAAAAGAGGTCCTTTGCAGATTTAATCAAGTTGAGATGAGGCCATTCTCAATTAGAGTGTGCCCTAATCCAGTATGACTTGCATCCTTGTAAGAAGAGCAGACACAAGGGAAAATGCCAGTGAAAACAATGTCAGAGACTGGAGTGGTTAATCTGTAAACCAAGGAACACTAAGGATAGATGGCAGCCACCAGAAGCTGAGAGGACATGGACTAGACTGTCCCTCAGGTCCTCCAGAAGGGACCTACATTGTCAGCACCTTGTTTTCAGACTCCTAAACTCTTGAACTACGGGAGAAAAAATTTCTATTGTTTAAAGCTACCTAGTTCATGATACTTTGTAATGGCAGCCCTGGGAAACTAATATAGCTGGGACCTAAGTCTGACACACGTAAAATACAAACTTGCACTGACTCAGAATCTGTCTAGTCACATTTGTCTTTTATATGTTCTTTAATGAGAATTACTGTGATGGGTAGTACAGATCCCATCTCATTAGCTTGGCCTTAGAATACCCTAAACTCTTTCTATTGTGGGGCTTCTAACAAATGCTTTTTTGATGATAACATTTATTGAATGAGCTCCTACCTTTGGGATTTTCCATGAGATGATGTACATGAAAGCACTTTATCAATGATAAAATTCCATACAATTGTTAGTTATGATCGTGTTGTCAGTATAGTTTTATAATTGTGTACCTGAAAAATAAGTGGTCAGAGGAACGTCAACAAGTGTAATTAGATTTTTAGCCTGTGTGATTCCAGGGGCAAAGCAAATAATGGTGAGAAGTGAACATCTAAGCAAGTCCCCTTAAGAAACAGTCAACCCTTAGAATTGCATCTTGTTATAAAATTTATCTGTAAAATAAAACGGTCAGAAAAGCATCTGGAACAGGAAAGTGCCAAACAGAGCACACTGGAGCTTTGTTTTTCTGTGATATTCAAACAGTCAAAGCCTGGCATTCTGCGTGCTTGACAGATGATTTCAGGGCCACCTTGGGCTACCAGCAATGCATGACTTGCCCTTTTCTGTGGTGGAGGAGCGCCAAGAAGGTGCTGCTTTCACCTCTTCCAGAAATAGTCTGGTAAGCAAAAACATGTTAAGGCAAAAGACTCATAATGTAAGCGCTGAGAGAATATTCTCCTTAACTGTGTTGTAAAGTAAAACTGAGGAAAACGAAGGATAAGCTCTAACTTCCCAAACTTAGGCTCAGACATTTATGCCCTGAGCTATAAAGGCTATAGTGGCAAAGGCTGTAATAATATGGTCTAATGAGCTGGAAAAATGATGGCTTGGTGGTTGCATTGCTGAACCCTAAGGCTGACAGCCCAGGCAGAGCCCTAGCCAGTGGAGTATTCCAGAAAGATCTAAAAAAAATGGGCAGAACAGAGTCACGATGGAAGAGCTAATGACACAAAAATGGAGTGTTTTATTTTCTCTGGTTTGGTTGCTTCCTGGCGGCTGCCTAAATCCATCTTGACCTTTCTGGAGTCCTTTTTAAAAATCAAAAGAGCCTCTGCAAATTAATTATTAAATTCTCTAAGAGGTAGACCATACATGTTGTTCCTCTTTTTAAAAAAAACTATTAGTGATATAAGCATTTGTTATGCACCTATTACCGCTCACCATCCTGGCCCTGTCTTCTCTGAATGAGGTCTAATTGATCACATTACCCCCTTAAAATGCACTTCTGGTAATACTGTGTAAGTCTCCACGTTGGGATGATTCTCTTTTGTCCTGGATGCTAGATATTTGTTGGTGTAAGCTAATTTTGAATGTTAGCTGCTTTAGAAATTAGGTCACTCTTGAGTAATATGGAGCTTAAATTACAGTCAACTGAGACCTTCATGTATTTTGTATATGGGTTTCTATATTAAGTCTACTGAAATTGTGTGATTTATTTTTTATTCTAAGTTATATTCTACAATGTTAGTTTCAGCCCTGATATTAAGCTTAATTGACTTCTCTAAGTTTCTGTTGTCAAAAACAGTTCTCCTTCTCAGCTGCACATAATCTTAAGCATTTTCTTTATTTTTAAAATTGATACTGATGAGAATTTTACAGAATTGGACAAAGAGTGATGTGGTCCAGGTGTAGAAATCTCCCTGTAGAGTGACAGCAACTCATTAACCTAGAATCTTACTATGAAGCAGAGATTTGATTTCATCTCCTATGTTATTATACAGTATTAAGTTTTCCCTTTTACTCAAAGGAATTTGATTCCAATCCAGAAAATATTTATTGACGAGAACAGGAGTTGGCAAACTACTGCCAATTCAAGCTGTTTTTGAAAGTAAAGTGGGGTTGGAACACAGCCGTACTCATTTGTTTACACATTGTCTATAGCTGCTTTTGTGGGTTGCAGTGACAGAGTTAAGTAGTATGGCCCAAAAAGTCTAAAATAGTTATTATTTGGCCTTTTACAGAAAAAAATTTGACCTTGGGAATAGAAGGACTTCGCTCCGGTAATTGTCTTTCTTTCTGCATAATCAGTTTCCCATCATTATCAATAGCATGTTATAGTATCTTCTGTTGTAAAACATAACAAAACATTGACATCTGTCTTAATTCCTCCCCTTCTATTTTTCTATTCCCCTTTACCAAAAACAAAAACGAAAACTTGAGTTTTCTCTACTTTCTATCTTTCCTTTCTCTTATCATTCTCACGTGACCATCTTTCAGTGTGGCATTCATCCCTAATCACTCCTCTGAAATGACTTTGTTCAAGTTTCCTGAGTGACTTTCACATTGCCAGCCTGAGAATTAAACATTCTCAGTTTTCATCTTACTTGACCTGTCGTCTCCGTTCAGATGCAGTGGAGTTTCTCTTTCTTAAATCATTTTCTTCCCTTGGCCTTCAGGACATGGCTCTCTCTCTCACGTGCCTTTGTGTTCTTTTTCATCTTCCTACTTTTAAACATTGGCGTGCCCTAGGGCTCCATCGTTAGATCTCTTTTTTTCTCCATCTTCCCTCACTCCCTAGGTGCTCTTAACACATTTCACAGTTTTAAAGACTGTTCCTATATTTGATGGCTCCCAAATTATATCTTTAGACTGCATCTCTAGACTGAACTCTAGTGCCAACCAGACATCCCTACTTGGATGACTAATAAGCATCTCAGACTTAGGTTATAAAATGAAATCTTGATTACTCTTATGCAAACCAGCTCTTATTACAGTCATCTTCATTTTAGTAAATGCCAATCCCATGTGGTGTTCATTGTTCATATCAAGCATATAGGATTGATATCTCTGTTTCTCACACTCCGTATCAGTCCATCAGCAAGTCCATCTAGTTCTAACTTTCAAAATATACTCCCAAATTAGACTATTTCTCATCTTCTCTGCTGATGCTGCACTGATCTAAACTACCATTATCTCACATTTGAATTATTTCAAGAGTCTCCCAACTAGATTATCTGCTGGTACTCTTGACCCATGCCCTACCTCAGCCCTATAACCTTGTCTAAACATTATAGTCACATTGATAACATTAAAGTGTAAATCAGGTCATGTCTGTTGGTCTTCACTCAGAACTCTCCTAATAGCATTCCCTTGTAGTCAGAATAAATTTTCAAATCCTCCTGTAGACCACAAGTTCCTACCTGATCTAACCTTCTTTGCTTTCTGATATCATCTCTACTTTGTTCATTCCTCTGCATCCACACCACCCTCCTTTCTGGTCTGTGAACACACCCAGCATGTTCTAGCAGTTGTTGTGTTATTCTCTTTGCCTGAAACAATTTATTGCCAAATATTCACATGACTTTTATCCTCAACTCATTTAGATATTTTGCTCAAAACTCACCTTAGCAGGGAGGCTTCCCAGAGCACACCTCCACAACTCTCTATTCTCTTAGCCTGTTTTATTTCTATAGCTTGTGTTATTATGTGACATAAGACAAATATAAACAAAAATAATTGTACAGTACATATATTCATACCAGACAGAGTTTGAAACAAAAAGGCTTAAGTGAAGAAAAAATTACATAAGCATGAAATGTTCAATTCATTTGGAATATATAATTAGCCTCAGTACATACAGTTAACAACATGATCTCTATATGTGTAGAAATGCAATGAAAATTTCACAAGTTGACAAATATAGCTCTCTTAGTAAGTGATAGATGAAACACATTGTTAACAATAGAGACTTTTGAACATCATAGTAGACAGTCTTGATCTAATAGACATACGTAAAATCCTGTCCTCAACAACTGCAAAATATAGTCCTGCAGAATACAATTTAAAGAAAATATGACTACCTAGTAATCCATAAAGCAAGCCTGACCACAATGCCATTAAGTTAAGGATTAATAAAAAGATAATTTAAAAAACCTTACATTTCAGAAATATAAACATCCTTATGAATAATTAATGGATTAAAACTTATGAATAAAACTTAAAAATACTTAGAAATAAAATAAAAAATTGAATACATCAAAACATATGAAATGCAGCTGAATAGATACTGAAAAGGAAATACACAGCCTTACATACTTATATTAGAAAAAGAAAGGCTGAGAATCAATGAGCTCAGCATCAAAAGACAATAGAAGATTTTAAAAAGAGAATAATCTTATAGAAGGTAGAATGAAGGAAATAATACATGGATAATTGCATAATTTAATGAAAGCGAGAACAATAATATATTAGGGATGAAAAAAATCCAAAGTTAGTTCCTTGCAAAGATTAATCGATACATAAATTTGAACTAAGTTTGACAAAAATAATAAACAAGAGAAGAACATAAATCCATCGTATTAGGTATGAAAAAGAATACATAATTACCAATAATACTAAGATTAAAAGTACACTTGAACAATTTTGTCAATAAATTTGTGTATTAGACAAAATGAACAAGTTAAAAGTTTTTCAAAACTGAGGGAGAAATAGAAACTTGACTAGACTTGTCAATATTAAAGAAATTTTAGCAGTGGACAGAAATAGACATGCTTAGGCTGGTTTTACAAATACAAATACTGTCTTGAAAGGAAGTTCTGATGGCTCTTTTTAAATACCATATGCACAGAGGTTATAAAGACCAAAAGTAGGATCTCTTGGAATGTAGAAAATGTCCAGTTTTGAATTGAACATGAAGTGGGAAACTAGGCTCTTTTCCTCCTGGTATTGGCCTCAACTATTCCATACAATTTTTGTCACATTTCCTTATATCATATGATCCTTAAACTTTTGGAAGGTGTAACAAAAATACATAGTTTCATTTTTGTATATCCTTTAATACATTTCCCAAAAGAACTCTATATGGGTATGTGATTGTATTGTCTGTGGTGTGTGTGTGTGTGTATACACGTGCTTCTTTGTGAAACAAACATTTTTAACATGCTAAATTGAGTTGCTATCCATTATCTAATTTTATATGCTATTCTCTTTCTTGGAAAAAAAATCCAGTTACATTACCAAGTGCTGAGTTTTAAAATAGAGCAGAAAATCTGACAATTGGAAAGGAAGACCTGCTGTTGTTTGATCAAAGTAACTTCTCATCTCAGCACATAAAAAGACCAAAATAGAGTGATTTGAAGTTTGTGTGTTTCTTACCTAGACATTTCATAGAAAAATAGAATATAAAATATATTGTAATAATAATAATAATCCCATAAAACTTAAGATGAAAAATAATAGAATTGTAACCTAGAAACTCGAAGAGATAAATTCCATTTCATTATACATTTAAAATTTTCAGGTCAATATTCACAGCTATTGGATGTTGAGGAGGAAGTGCTAAACCCTATCCCTTTTCCTCTTGGGATTTTGTTGGTCAGAACAGTCATAATGGCATCCAGCTGCTGATGTGTGTTGGCAAATGTAGTTTGAACCTAAAGTTTAATGGTTACTCCTACTTCTGCCCTGAATTTAGACTTGCCTGTAAAAAGACCTAGATCTGTAGGGCAGTTGTAGAGGCCATTGGGAAGGACCACAGACCTGCTCCACACACCATAACCAGCAGGATAGTGAGTGACAGTGGTGGACCCCTTCCCTTACCCACAAACACAAAATGATCTGTCATAAAGAATTAGAGAACAGAAGAGAAGGAGAGCTTGTTCCATTTGAGAGGAAGTTAGAGCAACAGCACAGACCAGCCATCTTTAACTTTATTATTCCTGTTGCCAGAAAATAGAGCCCAACAAATGTCAAGCTTTTACCAATCAGGGTAACTGTGCCATTGGGAAGGAATGAATAATGGATAAAAAGAAGGGTGGTAGTTTCCTCTGTGAGGACTTTGCAAAAGTGAGAAATTCTGGGCAGAAGCTCTTTTCTGAACAAGAATATTGGATTCTTCCTATGCCAGTCTTTCTCCTATGCATTAATTAGCTTTTGCTGTGTAACAAAACACCCCCAAACTTAGGCGCTTAAAGCAACAACCATTTATTTAGTTGATGATTTTGTCAGCAACTTGGGCTAGTCTCATCTGAATTTTCTCATGTGTCTGTGGTTAGCTGTTTTGGGTCAGCTAGGTGACTGCTGGCTGGTCTGGGATGATATCAGCTAGAACAGCTTGTCTGCCCATGAGGTCACCCATCCCCTGTCAGGATAGCCCAGGCTTGCTCAAATGGTGACTGCTTTCAAGAGAGCAAGGCTCAGGCTCAGAACTGGCACAATGTCACTTTTGCCACTTTCTCTTTGCCAAGTCACAGGGGCAGCTCAGATTCAATGGATAGGGAAATAGGCAACACCTCTGGATTGGAGGAGCTTCCAAACCACATTGCGAAGTGTGGGAATAGAGTAAAAGACAGACATTTGGGGCCATTTCTACAAGTAATCTACCACTCTCAAACAGCTTCACTCATACCAGGTGGAGTATGCTACTATCCTAAAACTACTTATATATTATTTTTATCAAAGTCAACTATATAAGCATTTATTGAGTGGCCAGTGTATGTTTAGGACTGTATTAGGAGCTCCAAATAATCCCAAAGGCAGATATATAATGGTCTTTGCCCTTGTAAATGACATTTGTAACCCTACTGTAAAATGGAAACATTTTATTTCTCAGAGTCGTCCGTAAACAAATCTGAAAATAGGTGTCTATCTTCTGGAGGTCTTAGAGGTATATAATTTCAATCAGCTATTCTATCCTTCACCCTGGGTCACATCCTGTCGGGTAAAGTACAAGCGATTCTAAATAAACATTATGATATGAAGAAAACACACCACTTAAAAATCAGTAAAAAATTCAATAGCCTTGGAGATTCTCAAATGTACCATTTAGCCATAGAGACAGCAATGGTATAATGGCAAAGAGAAAAAAAGCTTTGGTAGTGAATTACCATTTTTCTACTGCATATGGCATTTGTTGACTGTAAACAACAGAAGAAACAAAAATCATTCATTCTCATTGTGTTAGATATTTTGGAACAGAAGACAGTAACTCAATTATTTCAAGCATTTTGAATTCAGTCTGCCTTTGAAATAGGGCAACCCTTTCATTGTGTAATTGAAACCGCTTTATCTCACCACTTGTTTTTAATGACAGCAGTAAAATATTGTGCGAGATCATAAATCTTTCTTGAGAGCCTTATAGACTATGCCACAGGCTTTCAGAAAGGGCATAACCTTGTTCTTGTGGGGGCAAGTAAACACAATTTAACATAAAAATTAGACAAGGAACCCACTATCAGACTGTATGAAAAATAAGAATATGTAACATTTTAAAAGGCCAGTATGAAACTAAATATTTCAATATGGAAGAAAATCTGTGATGTTCTGTAAACCACCCTGGGTTTGGAGTTAGGAGACCTCAATTCTTACCCGGATTCCATCACTAACTTATTGTGTGAGCTTTAGGTAAACCATATGGCCTCTCGAGGTACCATTTGAATCCATCTGTCTAGTGGAGGTTATAACTCCAGCCTTATTCCCTCACTAGAGAATTGTGACGCTCAAACAAGCAATTGTGGAGGGACTTCGAATTGTATTATACAGCATGCACATATATGGCCTAATTACAGGTGGATTTTCCAGGCAAATTTTACTTGCAAATTTTTCTTCCAAATATAAACTTAAAATGGAGATAAAGTTTCAGTTTGATTAAAAAGGAAGTCAAGCTAAACTTAAGTAATACAAACTTTGAAAATTGTAGTTGGTCTTCATTTGGAATTTTTGTAGTGAAGTTTAAAAAGAACTATCATTGCATTGCAAAACTGTGCTTCTTTAAACATTTTTTTGAGAGGGGAAAAATACACAATTTTTTGTTGTATTCTGCCTAGTGGATTGTTAAGCCACCCCCTTCTTGGAACTTGAATTTGGGATGATTTGTAAGTAGGTCATGAATTCTTTTCTGTTCCAGCAATCTGCCTTCCTGGAGAGGAAAGGAAAAAAGAGCTCCCCTTTTTCTTTATTCTGCATTTTCATACCCCAAACTTCTTGCAAGACATTTGCACATGACTACCAGCTCAAAAAAACATGAATTCATTTACCTTCTTCCTGAAAATGAACTCTTTTCTAAATTATTTATTTATGAAAATGCTACCAACATTCTAGGACTCAAGGCTCAAACTCTTAGGCTCACCTTTGATTCCTCAAGCCTCACCAGGTCCTATTATACCATCTCTCTTCCTTGTCACAACGTTAGGTCCTGTTTATGTTATTTTTTAAAAACTTTATCAAATGTATTTCTCCATATCTCATAAACCTCCTTGCCCCTAGCAGAGTTAGCACATATCCAGCACAGAACAGTGCCTTCCTCATTAGCCCATATTAAACATTGCTAACTGATCAGGAAGAAATTTCTTACTGATACTGAATTATAACTTGAGAATCTTTCTCAGCCTAGTTGAAAGGTAGGACCCCCCCCACCACCAAAGCATTTGGCATTTAAATGGGAAATGATACCTATGTCACACTGGTTCTGCATGACAAAGTTCAGTACCCTTGGGCTGACATTGAGGGTTCTCTGTAATTAAGTTCTAACCTACATTTTCAGAATTAACTCTACTGCTTCTTAATAAAAATGTTCACTCCAGTGAGACTCAATCTATTTAATATATTTACTTTCCTGATTCTGAACTTGACTCATACACTTTCTCCACAATTCCTCTTCAGGTCACCAAAACTTGACCAGCTCCATCTCATCCTTTTAATGAAACTCTCCTGGGAATTTCTTCCCAATCTCATTCCTACAGTCCTTACTATCAGGACTGTTGTACACGTGTACTGCTTTGATCTCTTAACTTTTCATATGTATATCTTATTTTCCTAAGTAGTATTTAAGTGGCCACTGTAGACTAATTGAAGTAATAACCCTCAAAACTTCTGAGGCTAAACTCAATAAAAGTGAATTTCTTGTTCAAGTTACAGTCCAGCAAAGGAAGAAAGATGGTTCTTATATTTTCTATGCATTTAGTGATTTGGAAGGTACACATATTTTGATTATACTATTGGTTAACATTAAAGAATTGTTCTGGTAAGATCTGCATTAAAATGCAAAAGATGTATATGCTTATATAAATATATTTTTTTAATTATGTAAGTTTAAATTGTTGGAAAAAGAAGACTTTCCTCCCTCCCCAATCCTGATCCTCAGCTGTAACCATTAACAATTTATACGCCTTTAGAATTTTTTCAGCATTTATACAAATGTGTGTATAGTTTTATGTCTAGAGAGATGATTTACTTTTAATAGGGTTATATAGCATACATAATTTCAGTTTGTTTTTCTCATTGTAAGTGTTCAATCTATACATTGTTGGCATTTTTACATATAGAGCAACTTCATTGTTTTAAAAAGCTACATAGTAGTCCATCATAGATACGTTTTAATTGACTTACTCTGTATCTTATTGATGGGAATTTGGATCAGAGTTGACTTTTTAAATAAATGATGTTAAGACAATATGCTACAAATTTGGAAAAATAGAAAGTCATGTGCTCAATTCATCATCATAGCCACAATAAATTCCAGATAGAACGAGGATTTAAATATTAGTTACAAATGTAAAAGTACTAGAAAATGACTCAAAAGGAATATTTCCATTGATTTATGGGAGGGAAGACTTCTACAAGAGTTACTTAAAACACCGAAGTTTAAAGAAAAAGAATGAACAGATTAACAGATTTAACTTCATAAAAGTTAAAATGTTTTGAGTTAGAGAATCACCATAAATTATATGAAAGGATACATAATCGGGAAGAGTAGATTAAGGATTTTGGATAGTAGACAATTTTTGGAACGTCTAAAGGCAACTCATAAGTGCTCTATGGCATTCTAAGCATATTGTGCTTTTGAATGTTTGCAACAACTCATGCTGGTAGCTCACGTTCCCTGGATTTGCCTATATATCACAATTTTTGGGGTGCCATAGACCGCATAGCACATCCCAAACTCTCCTCATTTTCAAGCCTAACAGTTTAAAATGCAGCTATAATATTGGAAGGTGGACTTTAAATTGTTCCCAATTTTTAATACCTCATCACTTGGTTACTGAGATTAGCTAGTGAAGATCTAGCTTCTGAGAGAATGAAACAGAGGAGCAGTAAATTTTGAAGGAAGACTGAGGAAGATAAATGGTCCATTCCAGAGAAGGTAGATCTGCATGGGGCGTTAGGTGGAAGGACTCTGGGAAGCATTATAGGACATGTTCTGTGAAAGTAAGCTAAAATGTTGAAGTAAGCACTAGGAAAAGATCTCCAGACAAAACTTACTTGGTTCATAATTATTCTTGAGGAGGGTATTGCATTCCTTGATAAAAGAACAGTTGCATTTTTTAAAAGAAATAGTTGAGATGAATACAATTAAAATAAAAATTCTCTTGAAAATTAAATGTCTTGTTTGAGCAAAACTTGAGAAGTTAATAAGGTGGTTGTGGAAGGGTCCTTTATTTCATAAAACATATGGTAGAATATCATTCTGGGTATTAAAAGGTGCTGTTCATCCTGAATGCCTGCATGCTTATAAGCCCAGTACCAAATTAGTCCCTTTCAGGCATTTAGTTGTATATATGATAAAGAATATCTTCAATGTTTGTTCCAAGGATTTATCCCAAGCATGATTAATGTCTTGGAATTATCTGTAGCTAATTATGCTACTTAGCGCTTTGAATGTCCCATCGGTGTGAATTCATTGGAACTGTAATAGCATGGCACACATCAGAATGCTCTGATTTATTATCTGTCACTGATAACTTTAGATTCACACCATCTGGGATGATTAGCGATTGTTTACTCTCCCAGGAGGGAGCTGGTGAGAATGTCCTTTGTGTGGAAATAGATTGTATTGGAGATTCACAGGGCTGGCTCCCTGGCTACCCCTATGGATATGAGTATATTTTCCTCGCAGCTTGACAGAACTTTATTTATAAAGGTGTAAACAAACATTCTTCTTCTGCCATAGGGAGGAATCTTTTTTAGCCTCTGAGCGATTTACATGCTTGCCTTTTAACTTGAACTTGGCAGAGCAGTCATTTATAACTCCTCCTCCCTTGCTGCTTTCTCCATGGTCTGATTTCAGGTAAGACTTGAGGCAGGTATAAAGAACTTCCACTTTACAGTTTTAGAATGGGCATATGGTGTGGAATCCAATGTTTTGACAGGTTGTGGTACCACTGCATTGCTTTCAAAATAAAACACCTGGTCAGTTAGATATTTGGGAGTTCACCTGTATTACAAAGGTAGCAGGTTTCCAGCATTTGTCTCTAAAGAATGTTTTTCTCTAGTTGTGTTTTAAACGGCAATAAGCTTTCTTTTCACAACTCCTGACATTATTTTTTCACAAGACTCTTTCTCCTAAACCTTATTTGTCCAAAGAACATAATTTGTTTTAACTCATGACTCTGAAAAATACTTTCTTTTTGGTTTCTGCGTTAACAGTAATGGATTATGTTAAGTTAGAGATTTTACTAGAAAGGCAGATGTAATATGTTCAGTAAATTACCTAAATCTTTCTGACATCCTCTCCTCACTTCTTAAAGAGTAGCTACCATTTTCTTTGCAACTTCCCATAATCTTATTTTACGGTGCTTATGGTGTTCTATTTGATACCAAGTAACATCATCCTCTGGAAGTTTCACAGAAATGTAAAAAGTTCTTTCCTTTTTGTTTGTTTGTTTTGATAAGCAGTATCAAAGGATCCCTCTTGAGTCCTGTCTCATTTATTATTTCTTATATTAGTAGTTTACCCAACTCTTAGAGGATAGATAAAGATTTATATCTTTAAAGCTCTTCCTTTGAAATATTTTTAGTGTTTAAAATCCTAAGTCAGCAGATCTTGTACACCCAACTTAGAATCCTTCTGGTTTTAGATCAGGTAGATTCCCTTACTTCAGTATTTTTGTCAAAGTCATTTTGATGGTGGTAGAGAAGAGAGAAACCACCTGCACTGTAGCAGTTAATGTTTTATGTCTCTGGAGGATAAACTTGTATCTATATGTTAAAGAAGTAAGTTTTAAATAACTAAGATTTTCTCCTGTGAATATCTTGCTTAACCTCTGAAATAATGTGGAGTGAGGCCCTTGCCTGTGGACACTTATTAAGGGCTTTCAGATTCAGAAAGCAAATACATTAAATCCCAAGTTTTCTCTTGCAATTTTATCAGTCTCATTCACTAACTCATCTCCATGATTAAGTCAGTGTGTGTGTCTCAGCATGTCTACGAAATGATGCAGTGAATGAAAACGGTAAGCAAGCATGAGAAATCTTAACTGAAGGGCCACTGCTTTTCTATTCCTTTTACTGTTAAACATTGCTTAAGACCGATGTGGCCTTGTTGTTGGCCTAAGGATGGCATCGATAGCTAGCCATGTGAATTATCCTATTTGTTGTTGAGTCCCTGTATTTTAAAGATATAGAGGACCTATTTGGGAGTGTCCTTGTGAGTTCACGCTTCTCTGTTGATCTTTGGGAGCACCAGAATCTGTCTCTCAAACTGATGGAAGATAATGTCCCTACCTGAAACAGGCACCCAGACAATACAACCTGAAGCAACAGATTGAGAGAAATCCTTATTAGGCCAGGTAGCAGACTGGGTCACCAGAACCGTGACATGAACTCACGTGGGCGGTGTTAGTCAAAGAGTTTACTACAGGCGTGGAAACTATGTTATCAAATGGAATTGTCTCCAGAAGGTACTAAATGTAGAGCCAAATGTAGGCTCTTATCTAGAGGTATTAGGAATGCAGTGTAATATTTCAATAGCAAGCATTTATACAAAGTTCAAAAAACTTTAAAAGTTTATGATTTATAGATATATATTGAGACTTTGCTTGTCTTCTCAAATAGTTAACATTGACTAGAGTATCAGCTACTCAGAAACCCTGTTTTATAATCAGTTTAAATAGCTTAATAATTAAAGTCCACTGGGTGTGAGCCAAGATAGAATTTTACATACTTATTATACTATTAGTAATTTATTATACTGTGTACCTTAGCTGCAAAATATTATTTAGTACAACCATTATAAATGTTCTTTTACTATAAAAATAAAGCCATACATATATAATGGAGTAAAAAAATAGAGATTGCAAAATGCAATTGTGTTAAGGTTCTAACTGTTCCTTTAGTAAGGAATTAACGTAATCTTTGTGAATGAAAACAACTTAAAAATAAGTCTATTTATTCCTGTTATGACATTAACAGTATCACATACATAAAAATATTAGGTATCAGGTAGAAATACTATATTGAATTTTACATTCTTATTTGGAGCAGCTTTCAAGTTCATTTCTATTTATTAAGATCTTGAAGGCATAAGAGCCAAGTTGGACAAGTAGGCTGTCAGATCTGATTGGAGAGACACCTTTATAAGAACCATGCTAGAAAGCATTAATTATGATCCAGCCAAATCACATTATGGATTCTAAGAATGAAAGCACTTTATATACTCAACAACTAATTTTCTAAAATGGATTGTTTTTCTTAGATGGATGAATAATTATATATTCAAATTATTGCAAAATGAAGGTGACATTTTTGTAGATCATTTCCCCAATTTATAGATGCTCTAAATGTTGAAAAAAAATGCAATCCAGGGGAAAGAAAGTGTCAGGATGGGAGAGACAGGAATATTTCAACCCAGATTTTGTTAGTTGCACAGCAGTGCCTTGGACATTCATGTGTCATGTGTCTTTTCTTTGTCTAGCTTTTACTTATAACAAGTGACAAATGGTATAGATGCCTGTGATTTTTTAAAAACATGCCTGCTCAGAGTATGGTGGTTGTGGAACCCAAACATACAACATTTTGTCTTCTGCTCCATATCATTTGGGCTACATGGGCCTGAAATCACAGAAAATCCAACTCCACCAGGGGTATGCAGTGAAGACACAGACTGGCTCACACAAAGAGAAACGCAAAAGATGAGGTGAGCTTCAGGGACACTTCATCCGGTATCTTTGCACCATTTCTTGTGATTCTCTTTACTAGGCTTCCCTCTAACTGTTGGCTTCTTCCTATGACTTGACATATTTGTGCCTGACAGCATGCAAAAGAGAAAGAAGGAGGAGTTTCTATGAAAGCTTTCCCAGACAACTGAAAAGTACTTTGACTTGCGCCCCTGTCTCACACCAAAGGCCTCTCATTGGAAATCTCATTGGCCCTCAATGAGCCATGTGCCCATTTATGAACCAGTCACTTAGAAGGAGGAAGATTAGATTGCCTTTAGTCCAGTTAGGTCTATTTCCAGACCTGGGGGATGGAGTTGGCTCTCCTGGAGGCACAGTGGGCTATCTAAGGGGAAAGGAGCAAATTGAGGTGCTGTTTGGAGGGGGGAATAGGGAATAGATGCTAAGTAGGAAGGCAGCACTGTATATTACAAGCTTTAATGATACCCTCTCTTTTGCTGCCCTCTTACTAAAACACCCATAGGTACCTAGTCTTGTAAGTGTCCTAAATTCTACACTTAACTCACTAGTCTCTCAAATTTCAGTTACCGCTGTATCTCATCTTCATAAAACATCTCTTTTAGATAAGAGTGAAAAAAATGTGAATTAAGGACAAGATATGATAAAAATAATATCTTAAGGAATATTTGTATTTTTATGTAAATGGTAGTTAGACACTTACTGTATGTTTAATGCATGTTTAATGCAAACTACATGACGTATGTAGGCCAGGAGATGGAGGAAATTATATGATAGGACAAACTTCCTGGAGATCCTCAAATCTACACCACACAGACAGATGAATACATACCATCCAAGTTGGAGAACATTAACATTGTAAGACAGATTGTCAGCTGTGTGCCCTAAGGACTGTTGAAACATGATAATCATTGGGGGGAATGGGATGGAGTTAATAGACTTGATGGGTTTATATTTTAGAAGATGGACGTGTGTATGATACATGTATGTAAATATCTACATGTATCCATCTAAATCAGTAGCACCATATGTTATTAGAAATATGCTGGGTGCCTTCTTTGTGGTAAGGAAATGCAAAAAAAAAAAACCCATGTATTTCGAATACTTTGAAGTCATGCAAATTCCCAAGCTTCCTAGATAATTCTCAAAGTTATAAAAAGGGATTTTATAACACATTCATTATATTAGATGAGTTGCTTTTTCTTTGTAATGCTAACAGTAAACTGTAAAATTTATGAGGCTGCTTCTAGAATAACAACATTGGTAAAGGAAGTAACTTGATTTTAGAGGATAAAAGCCTCTAAAACAACCAGCTGAAAATATTAAGAATAATGATCACCCCTTTCCTGAAATGAAGTTTTATCTCATTTTATCTTCACTCCAACACTGTAAATAAAAACTTCCATTCTTCAGATGAGTAAATGGAGGCTCAAAGTCATTTGATTTTGTTTATTCTCGGTCACACAGCTTGTATGTGGTAGGGCTAAACTTTATTTTCTTCTTTGCAGTATATCACAGCTGGCATCCCAAATTGATGAGAATGCTGTACAGGGTCAGCCTTGTAAGTAGAACAAATGCTCCTACTGTTGTATGATCTGAAGGCCCCCAAAATATTTTTCCTCTGTTTTTAGCAGTTTTAGAAATTCTACCATTAGTTCATTGCATTCTTTTTAAAGAGTGCTCTCCTAGCATCCCCAGTGCAAAGGCAAACTTGAGGGCATAGTCAGTATCTTTCTAACACATTAGTGTGAATGAGTTTTCTCCCTTCAGCAAAGGAGGAGCCTCACTGAGTGTATAGGAATTCTGGGTAGGAAGAGAGCTAAGAGGAGAGTCAAAGCTGTGTCTTAAATACAAATTTTGATGGAAATTAGCTTTCTTCTCTAATCGTTTTAATGTTATTTGTGGGAGGCAGATGCCTTGGATTTAACTTTGATCTCTTCCACTTTCCAGCTGAGTGGCAGCTGATTAGTTAAATTCTTTTGCTCTTCTGTTTAAAATATGAGTAACAGTGCTTGCCTTACATCCTCAGAGGGTTCATGAAATGATCATGTGGGATAAAATATGTGAATATATTTGAACACTATAAAATGTTGGACAAAATGTAGTGATCAGTACTATTATAAAATACAAGTTTTTTGGGCACTAATCTAGGATTTTAAATGCTTCTCAAGAATAAAATATTAAGCATGGAGAGCAACACAATTATTTCTATTGATTTACCTTAACTATAGATGTGTGCATTCTATTAAGTATGTGTAGAGTGTAAAAATTGTGCTCATTTTCCATTATTTTAGGTTTTCCCACAAAAACCTAGAATCCTCATTTTTAGTGCTGTCAGTCTTGCATCCATCAATTTCTAGGATATCCTAGTAGTGAGATTTTAGTATTCCATAGCCACTTGTGATAGCTGAGGATAATAAAATCTGGGTCTCTGATTATAAACCATCACGAACACCTCAGCCATTTTGGTAATAGAGGTAGAAGTCCTCCACTACATCCATCCACATTTGCTTCACAGAGACACATTACATGTAAGCAGTGAGATGACAGTTCACTCTATAATGTTATTAGTCTCTGAATTAGGCTAATTCATCGTTGTCCTCTAGTCTTAGCATTTTCCACAAATGCTGAGCTGACATTTATTTGATCTCGGACTGTTGCAAGATCACTTTCTGTTTTAATTAAAATAAAGTTTAGAAGGAAATAGAATGGCAGCACTTCTTCCCTTGGCAATAATAAAGTACTGTCTGTGGTATATAAAGATTTTACCCCTGAAGCCCTGTCAGTTTGGCATGCCGTTAATTATTTTTATATAGACAAAGTAATAGTATTATAAACATTTTAGAAAATAGAGGATAGTTGCCCATAATTTTCTCCTCCTTAATAATGTAACTTACATTTTCATATTTGTATATACCTTTTCAGCATTTATCTGAATATATAAATACTTTAAAAATAATTGTAATCATGCTGTATGTTTAATTTTTGTTGCCATTACTTTGCGTGATATAATAAGCGTTTCTCTCTGTTGGGTATATACTTGTTTTTATTGCTTATGTAAAATGACCACCCAATATGTAGATAGACCAGTTTTTAGTTTGTTTTTTCTCTTTTATTAAAAACACTGTATTGAGGAGTGTATTCTCTTGACCATTTCCCCAGCCAAGCCAGAGTGATTTGGAGTTAAGTCATTTAAATAGCCCTGTCCACTCTTGTGTGATCAAAGGTATGTAATTTCAAGATGACTGACTCAATGCAGGGGCAGTTTTGAAACAGAATGAAATTTAGCCTCATTTTAGGAACTTGATTCCATGACATTGGCCACAATAGCATCTGTTCTAACTAATCAACATTAAATTTTTTTTTGAATAAAGGATTATTGGTTATACTGAAAACCAGCGAGACTTACGGAGATTGACTTTTGAGTTTCATGAAGAGACTTGGCATTGGCTTTAAACAAACCCTTTATCCAGATATGCCCTTTTATCTTACCTCTATATCTCACTTATTTAGGAAGGGCCACATTTTGACCTTCAAAATTGTTATTCTGCTTTCCCACAAATTACTTATGTTTACAGTTATCTGCAAGTTGCTCACATAACTAGACTGTGAGGAAGAGCTCTTATTTACAAACAAGTTCTATTTGTTCAGCTCTATTAGTTTTATTTCCAAACACCTTCAAAGACATAATGTCAAGATCATTGAAATATAAATGTTATTAAAGTTCCCATAAGCCCACGTGATGACATACAGACTTTGGATCCTTAATGCATGAAAGCAGGGTCTTTTGTTACATTTCAAATATCTTATTTATTTGATGATTCAGGGCTTCTCAAGCAACTGAGAGACAAAATAACCTTTCCTAATATGTGACAATAATCTTAAAAACAGATTGAAGTCACTTCTTCACTTTGCATTTGACTTTTGTCCATGTTGGTATGCTTAAGTAGAATTCTCTACAGTGTGGTACGGATTCCAACTGTTGATGCCAGGAAGTAGAGCACATAGTGTGTCTGTGGCCAATATAGAGAGTTGAGGGATAGGGGGATGGGGGGGCCAAGGTGTGTTTAATTAGTCAACACTGATAAGGCTGGTGTTACTAGAAAGTGAAGAAAGCGGTGTCCTATACGAGGGCATAGTTGACAGTTCATTGAATGGTTACATGGGAAATCCTGGGCTATTGATGTTATATAGAAATGTATGTAGTCTACGTGTCTGTCAAATGAGAAAATAATTTAGAATACTTAGACAGATGCACACATACACAGAGAGAGACAGACTGAGAGAGACAGGTTGCAGTCTTGCAAACAGAGGAGAAAAGGCCAGCCCCGGGTAAGTAGTGGCAGGCGTTTTATTTGTTATGTTGGAAGCAACAAACCTTTATGGAAGTCATAGTGGACTTTGAGCAATTAAAAAAGCAAATAACAAGATTAAACGACATGGTAAAATAAAATACTGTACCTGGGCAGAACAGCACGAGTCAAAAACTTGTGAAAAAAGATCAACAGAATTTGGTCAAGGCAAGGAAAAGAGAGATCCAGAATGTATAAGCATTCAACAAAAGGAAACAGGTTTCTGAACATATTGTATAAAGATTTTTACCATCTCCCAATGGGGAAAAACTGAAGTATATAGCACATCCCTTCTGTGTGTCCTCTTCGGGTATGCTACATACAACATAGGGTGGGTGGATAATATCTTTCTTGTGTAAGCCTCTATATACCAAAGATCTAAGAGAGTGTATGACATACAGGAAGGGCTAAGAAGGTTTTTTGAATGAGTGAATAAACGAAACAGGAACTTGAGAGAAGACTGGGAGTTTTCCAGGCAGAACAAGGGGACAGAGGTGTTTGAGGAAGAAGTACCAGCATGAACAAGGTAAAGAGGCATGAGCCATCCCTCATTTAGCAGGGTTTGTTAGATGGACTGCAGGAAGGTTGATGTGGTTGTAGAAAAAAAAAGTATGTAACATGGAATGGGTCCTGGAAATTATGGGGGTACATAGAAGGAAAAAAGCCAGGTGACAAAAGATCCTGAACCCAACATTTAGAAGCTTTATTTTTATCCTGTGTATCAGCGAGATGAAAACATCAGAAACTTATGTTTTAGGAAGATTACCATGGTGATGCATGGAGTATGTATAGGAGACACTTCCTGTCTCTCATAATTTTCCTTAAGACAAGCTTTGATTATTGAATCAGACTGTTACATGATAAAAGGAATTCTGAAAGAATCTCTTCCTTCTTTGCCCATGCTGCCTTCATCAATTAGACATTGGTGGCAGCAGTAGTTAGATCTGGGACTCCTTTGGGCAAAGTGGCAACTAGGAGAAAATCTGTCTTTTTAGCCCAGATCATTATGCTAAACTCCAGATCCTTTTATCACTGTTTACTGTATATCTGCATTAGGTTGTTTCACAAGCATCTCAAATGTAGCATCTTCAAAACTGAATTCACCTTCCTTTCCCTAACTGGCTCCTGTTTTAGATTCTCTATGTTAGTAAATCTCACCCACACTGCCAAGTTACCTGATCCCTAAATCCATTGTGAAATTCTTCCTATCACTTTCTCTACCTATACCAAGACTAATAAATCCCAAATATTCCTGAATATCAAATATACATCTTCTTTCACTGTAGCTTTTTGAACAGCTTCATTATTTATTTCAATGTTAAGTGATGATTTAATATTTGTCTTCCTGTGTATTTGTTAGGCTCCATGAAGAAAGTAACCATTTCTGTTTTGTTAACTATAGTATTGCTAGCCCCTAGTATTAAGACTGGAACATAGAAAATTTTATGAAAATGTATTTCAACTAGTGATTGACCTGCCTTTCTCTGGGTTCACTTATATTTCTTACGTCTGACTATTCAGACAAAACAGCTGAGAAGCTCCAAAACTATCCTGGATCTTAGCGGCTCCAACTAGGGATGCTCCAAGTTATCTTTTAGTGGTTGCAGCCCTTGGGATGTCTTCTAATCTCCAGCTTCCTGGAAAGACCCCAAACTATGTCCCTGTCAAACAGCAGAGCCTGGAAGTAGGAGCTCCATAGGTGCATCACACATACTTAGTGGCTGACTGATAAGCAATTTGGTTGCTTCCAGCACCACAGTATTCAGCTATTTTTTATTCTACATTTGGTTTAATTTGGGATTGTCCAATTAAAATTATAAAACTGTAATTTTCTTCTTTTTTCCCATTTCTTTCCTTTCTTCCTTTACTTTTCTTGATGAAAGAATTTAAAGCTTGACTATTGTTGGATGAAAGGTAATGAAGACTCTGCTTCATTCTTTTTTCATGCTGCCACAGTGAGAACAAAACAAGTAAGCTCTTCCATCTATTAAATGTTAGGATTTTCAGTGAAATACTACTGAGGTTTTTAATTAAGAAATTACTTGTATTTATCCCTTTCTTGCATATTTGTTTTATTTTTCTCTCTGTCAGTTGAGCACATTCCATTGATTTTTAAACTAATTCAGGTCTACCATATATAATGAAGCAAAACTCCTTATTTGACTACTCAGCTACCTCCACCTCTCTTTCCAAGTAAGAGTTGTCTCTCCCCTTGTTCTCCATTTTACACTACCAATTTATTCCCAGTCCACTTCAATCTGGCTTTCAGTGTTACCAGTAAACTAAAATTTTTCTCCATAAGGGCGATAATATCACTATTTTTGATGGACTTTTCTTAGTTATCACCTGAGCTTATGCCTCAGTGGTCATTTGATGAAATTGACCATTTTTTTTTTCCATTTTAAAATCCATGCTTAGGTTTTCAAGTTTCCATGTTGACACCTCCTGTGTGTTTTTATCCCTCTCTGGCTGCTTGCTCTGTCACTTGCCAGCTCATTTTAACTGTCCAATACATGTTGAAGTTTTTCAAGATTTAGTCTTAGCCCTTCTTTTCTCATTCTAATGCTTACTATATAGTAGTTCTCAAACCTGGATAATTATTAAAATCATATAGAGGTGTTTTTTCCAGTTTTATTGAGAAATCACTGACATACAATATTGTATAAATTTAAAGTACACGATGTGATTATTTGATATATGTATGCTTTGTGAAATAAGTACAATAGGTTTATTAACATCCATCACCTCATGCAGTTAGAAAATATTTTTTAAATATAAAAAAATATCGTTGGCTATAGTCATCATGCTGTACCTTACATCCCCAGAACTTAATCTATCTTCAAACAGGACGTTTATATCTTTTGACCACCTTCACCCAGTTCCTCCTCCCCAACCCTACACCTTCCACCTCTGGCAACCACAAATCTGGCCTCTCTTCTATGAATTTGATTTCTGTAGATTCCACATTTAAGTGAGATCACATGGTATTTGTCTTTGTCTGACTTATTTCACTTAGTGTTATGCTGTCAAGGTCCATCCACGTTGTCACAACTGTCAGAATTTCCTTCTTTTTTAAGGCTGAAATGTATGTATGTACCCCTGTGTGTGTGTGTCTGTGTATGTGTGCACACATATGTGTATAACCACATTTTCTTTATCCATTCATCTGTCAATGGACACTTCTGTCTTGGATATTGTAAATAAAGCTGCAGTGAACATGGGAGTGAAGATGACTCTCTGGGATAATGATTTTGTTTCTTTTGTATATATACCCTGAAGTGGAGTTTCTAGATCATGTGATAGTTCTATTTTTAATCTTTTGAGAAGCTTATATACTGTTCTCCATATCTGTTGTACCAATTTGCATTCCTACCCACAATGTGCAAGCATTTGATGTTCTCCACAGGCTTGCGAGCATTTGTTATCTCTTGTCTTTTTGATGATAGCCATCCTAACAGATGTGAGGTAACACCTCATTGTGGTTTTAGTTTGCCTTTCCTTACGAATTAGTGATGTTGAGCACCATTTCATGTACCTGTTGGGCATTTGAATATTTTCTTTGGAAAAATGTCTATTCAGGTCATTTGCTCAGTTTTTAATTTGTACTACTTATTTGTTTGTTTTGGTATTGAGTTGTATGAGTTCCTTTATATAATTTGGATGTTAACCCTAATCAGATATGTGATTTGCAAATATTTTCTTCCATTCTGTAGGTTGTCTTTTCATTTTTTGTTGATTGTTTCTTTTATTGTGCAGAGGTTTTTTAGTTTGATATAGTCCCACCTGTTTTTGATGTTGTTGTTTGTATTTTAGGTGTCACATCCAAAATCATTGCCAAGACCCATGTAAAGAAGACTTTCTTCAGTGCTTTCTTTTAAGGGTAGTATGGTTTCAGGCCTCATATTTAAATGTTTAATCCATTTCCAGTTAATTTTTGTGAGTGGTGTAACTTAGGGGTCTAGTTTCATTCCTTTGCATGTGGATATTCAATTTTCCCAGTACTATGTATTAAAGAGACTGTCTTTTCTGCACTGAATATTCTTGATTCCCTTGTCAAATATTCTTTGACCCCATATGAATGCATTTATTTCTGGGCTCTTGATTCTGTTCAGTTGGTCTGTTTCTTTTTGTGCCAGTACCATATTGTTTTGATTACTATAGCTTTGGAATATAGTTTGAAATCAGAAAGTGTGATGCCTCCAGCTTTGTTCTTTCTTAGGATGGCTTTGGCTATTTGGAGTCTTTTGAATTTCCATACAAATTTTAGGATTTCTTTTTCTATTTTTATAAAAAATACTATTGGACCTCTTGATAGGGATTGCATTGAATCTGTAGATGACTTTCAGTAGTATGACTATTTTAACCAATCAATTCTAATTCATGCACATGGGATATCTTTCCATTTATTTTCTGTCTTCTTCAATTCCTTTCAATAAATATTTTATAGTTTTCAGTGTACAAATACTTCATTTCCTTGGTTAAATGTATTCCTAAGAATTTTATTGTTTTTGATGCTGTGGTAAATGGGATTATTTTATTTCTCTTTCAGTTAATTCATGGTTAATGTATATAAATTATATTAATTTTCACATGTTGCTTTTGCATTCTGCAATTTTAATAAATTTTTTTATTAGATCCAGCAATTTTTGAGTGGAGTCTTTACCATTTTCTGTATATAAAATCATGTCATCTGCAAATCTAAACAGTTTTACATCTTCCTTTCCAACTCTAATGCCTTCAATTTCTCTTTCTTGCCTGACTGCCCTGACTAGGATTTTTCTACTACTGTGTATAAGTAGTGGTGAGTGTGAGAACCCTTTCTTGTTCCTGAACTTAGAGGAAATGTTTTCAGTCTTTCACCATTGAGTATGATGCTAACTGGGCTTATTATATATGGCCTTTATTATATTAAGGTATATTCCTTATATACCTAATCTGTTGAGAGTTTTTATCATGAGTGAATATTGAATTTTGTCAAATGCTTTTTCTGTATCTGTTGAGATGATCTTATAATTTTAATCCTTTATTCTATTAATGTAATGTATCACATTGATTTACATATGTTGAACCATACTGTTACTCATTCATGGATAAATCCCACTTGATCATGGTGTATGATCCTTTTGATGTGCTGCTGAATTTGGTTGGCTTGTATTTTCTTGAGAACTTTTGCATCTATATTCATCAGGGATATTGGCCTGTAATTTTCTTTCCTTGTAGTGTCATTATCTGACTTTGTTATCAGAGAAATACAGGCCTTGTAAAATGTGTAAAATAAGATTCCAAGTGTTTCCTCCTCTTCAGTTTTTTGGAGTAGTTTGTGAAAGATTGGTATCAGTACTTCTTTAAATGTTTGGTAAAATGACCAAAGAAGAATTCTGGTCCTGAGCTTTTATTTCTTGGGAGCTTCTTGATTACTGATTCATTCTCCTTACTTATTACTGGTGTGTTCACATTTTCTATTTTCTTCATGATCCAGTCTTGGTAGGTGGTATGTTGCCAGGAATTTATACATTTCTTCTAGGTTGTTCAGTTTGTTGGTATGTGGGGTTGACTTGCCAACCTCCCTTTGTAGTAAAAAAAATCCATATATAAATTTGACTTCCCCCAAACTGAACTACTAATAGCTTACTATTGACCAAAAGCCTTACTGATGGCATACACAGTTCATTGACACACGTTTTGTATGTTATATGTATTGTATACTGTATTCTTACAAAAAAAAGTAAGCTAGAGAAAAGAAAATGTTATTAAGAAAGTCATAAGAGAAAAGACATTTTAGTACTATATTGTATTTACAATACTGTAAGTTTATTTTGTCTGTTTAGATGATGAATTGTCTATCTATTAGTAACTACATCAGTACTGTCTTTATGATACAAAACACTGAAGATTTTATATTATCCCTAACACTAGACATCAAAATGAAAAGATAATGTGAAAAAGAAATTCATGTTTATTTACAGGTTTAATGATTCATGCATTGATGCAAAGAAGCAACAATATGATTGCTTTATGGTAGCCTAGTGTAATCAATACTATGTCTTCATGGTAGCCTAGCCTATTTACTAGTGAATGAATCTTCATAAAATGTTTATGGCATACAGTATTACAGTTATATTCATAATACAGTACTGGAGACGTTGTTACATTAAAAAAACACTTACCTATGATGCAGTTTTTCCAATTATGAGAGAGAGACGCATACTGTATGATAACATTAGTTTTCTTATTTGAAAACAAAGTTATAAAACAGTAAGAAAACTAATGCACTATTAATTTTATATTAAATTACTCACCTTATGCCTATGTAAGGATAGTCTAGTATCTATATGTATTTTATGCACTCATGACACACCTAACTTTTACATTTTTTTGGTATTTCTAGACTATGTGGTTTGTTTGCAATATTTTTCAAATTGTTGCAAGTCTCCAAAAATTTTCCTATATATTTATTGAAAACACATGTATAAGTGGACCTGTGCAGTTCAAACTCATGTTGTTCAAGAGTCAGCTGTAGTTATTTGTAATAGTCTCTTATGATCTTTGAATTTCTGTAGTTGTAATGTCTCCTCTTTCATTTATAATTTTATTGATTTGGGTCCTTTCTCATTTTTTCTTGGATTGTCTAGCTAAAGATTTGCCAATTTTGTTTATCTTTTCAAAGAACCCAACTATTGATTTTGCTAATCTTTTCTACTGTTTTCCTGTTCTTTATTTCATTTATTTCTACTCTAATCTTTCTTTATTCACGTAGAGGCATTTAAATATAGTAGTCCCACTACCCAATTAAATCAGAATCTCTGGGCCCAGGCATGAGCTTTTGTAAAAACAACTCCTCCTGTGGTTCTGATGTTCAGCCAGGGTTAAGCACTGATCTAGGTGATTTCCCTTGATTCATGGCTTTTTAAAAATAATATCTGTAGGAAGATGATGTGCAAATATTTCTCTAGCCCAAACAACTCATTGCTCCCCCTAATGTGTGTTCGACTGCCTACTCAATTTCCCTTCTAGAATGTCTCAAAAGCACCTCAAACTCAAATATCTGATTCTCTTATAGTGTCTTCTGTTACACTTAATAGACTCATCACACATCCCCTAGATAGACCAAAAACATAGGAATCATTTTTAGTATATATGTCTCCTTTTCCTTCTGTATCTATTTCCACCATTAAGCCTTGTCAGTTTCACCTCTTAAATCTCTTGAATTCATTATATCTACCTGTCTTCATAACCCATATCCTAGTCTACAACATTATCTGGTGTCAAGCAGATTATTGCAATAGCTTCTAACAGCTTTCTCATTTCTAATCTCATCCTTCTAATTCTTGTCTGCGCTGTAGCAAATAAGCAGCTGTTTTAAAAGGCACATATAACTCCTCTCCTCACCTCAATAATTTAAAAACCGTTTCATAAGTGTACATTGCTGTTAGCATGAAACAGAATCACCATAACATGGTCATATCAGTTTAGCATTCTTCAGTTGCAAGCAACAGAACTTGATTTGGGTTAATTTAAACAAATAGAAATTATTAAATGAATATTGGATGCTCTCAGAATTGATGGAAAGGTGAGACAACTTGAAAGCAGAAAGGAAGGAAAGCTACTTTGTGTTTAGGGGTGCAGAGAGGGTGAGAGGTTAAGAAATTGAAACAGCAGACATTTTTTCATATTAGGAGTAGTCTGCTCTGGATATAGCTTCTTAACTAGTTCAGTGATGAATGTATTATATGATCTAGGACATGTTGGAAAATGAAATAGAATACTAATTATGATTATGCCAGGTAAAAGGGCATAACCAGGATCGTGTCAGGTAAATTGGAATCTCTAGTCAACCTAACAAATGACTATGGCCCTGGATGACATCTTGACCTCAACCTCATGAGAGACCCTGAGTCAAAAACATCTAGCTAGGCTATTCCTGAATTCCTTACCTATAGAAACTGTCAGACAATAAATATTTACTTTTAAGTCAGTAGGTTTTGAAATAATTTGTTATACAGCAATAAATATCTAATAAAATATTTTACTTACGTGATGGATAAAAAAATTTTCCCCACTCAGGTGCTGCCTCCCCAAGGACATTATTTTTGTTCCTTTCACTATTTCATATCCACATTTTTTGTGAATAAAACAATGAATAACTGAATCACTGTCATTTGACTATATCTTGTGAGCCACTGTGCTGGAATTACTGACTGTTTCTCTTAGACTGACTTACACAGAGCCTTTCAGAAAGCCACGAGCCTATGGGTGTTTGGAAAATAAAATTTGATAATTGTGAAAAGAAAACCCCCAGCTGTTCACCTGCTTGACTATCTCATTAGATCCAAACTTTATTTTAGAGAGGGGTATTATATGTTCAATGACCGAATAAATAAGTCATACAGAAGCTGTCATTTTTAAACCATAAACGTTTTGGAAAGGCAGACACTGTCAAAAGCAGGAGTTGTGCTGTGAATAATGCGATTTAAAATAATCTCAGGCAAAGAACTAGGCCTAGTTAAACTAGACAGTATCCTTCCACTTGCACAGTTGTTTTTTATGAATGACTTCTGCAGCTTTGGCTCCTTGATCTTCATGCAAAATTAACTTAGCTGTCATCAAAATTTTATGGTCTATAAACTAAGCCACTTCAGCTTTGCGTCACCCATATGACACACTGAAGTGTGACCAGAGGAGAGAGCATAAGCCATGACAGAAATGAGAAAATGGTGGTGGGAGAACTATGACATAAACGATAAAGAAACAATGTGCATAAAGATATGAAAAAGGCATTTGCAAGCTGGCATTCTATTGCAAAGACTTTTTCCCCCACTGTGGGGAAAAAGTGGTGAGTAGAAGCAAGGAGAAAAAAAGACTATAAGGTTACTTATTCAAGAAAGGTAACTTATTAATGAGTAGAACTACTGTATTGGTTAGATATTGGCTATACTGCTTAGGAAAATATAGCATAAAGTAATTTTAACATAACAAAGGAGGGAAAGCCCTCAATTAGACAAGACCACTGAATTCCTTAAGGAGATTTGTCTAGTTTATTTCCATATTTCTCATAGCTGAGCAAACCAAATTTCAAAGTGCAATGAACCCTTGGATGGCATATTGTAATTAATGAAATAGTATTAAAAGGATTGATTTCATATATGACCACATCTTAGAATTTGTCATCTCGTATGATGCTAACTTTGAATGACTGTTCCCTAAGGTAAACCTAACTGCCTGAATTATCTTGTACCTTGCAGAAAAATTCAGCCCTCAACCCCTCAAAAGGCCTTTTCAACCTTTAGAGCTTATGCTATTAGTGTTACATGGGATTTGTTTATGGGCAGGCATCACTTATGAGCCAACGTCGTACTTTAAAAAAAGCAAATTAGGTTGTCTCTCTGTTCTCTTCATGCTGATCATGTTGAGAGCTGCAAACTAAAACTCCCATGTATCAACTGACAAAACTTAGATTTTAAAATAAACTGCCACTTTAAAATCATTCTGCTTCAAGGGGAAAAACACATTTTAAATGTCACATAGTCTACAAATGAGACTCTAACAATGTGTGCTGTTTTTGTAGTTTCTTTTAATTGTGTTAATTATAATTCATTTTTTTCTAGAAAAAATTAAAACAGTATTTCTCAGTAAAATGGTTGTCAGCTACCTGACTTAACTTGAATATTCAGTATGGAATTCTTCTATAATAAATTCTGACTATTACAGTCCTTCTTTCCATCAGTGCCCAACAATCTGATATAGGTTGTAGAAATGTGCCTGCATGAATTTCATGCCCTGGCTTTTTACCTTAATAAACATTGGAACTAATTAGTGCTAGTCAGAAGTGACACTTTCCCCATTTGCCCTTGCGTCCAGGGATAGTTTATTAGGGTTCCCTAAGATCCCATTTTGCCTTAGTTGTAACCTAACAATTTTTGTACTTTGGATAACTTAAACTCTGAATTGGAATATCATTTATCCCCGAGGAGAACACTGTGGATGATTTCTAACTAAAAGGAGGAGAGTAGGTAGGTGAAGAAGACTGTTGACTAAAACACACTCCCACGTAGTCAAAATCCAATCTGAAACGCTATTGGAGCACAGGAGAGGAACACTTAGCTCAGCCTGAAAAGAGCAGGAGGCTCCGCAGAAAGCTTCTCAAAGTAAGATTGGATAGGAAGACAAGGGAGGAAGGATGAAGAGACTGTCAAATTAGTTCAGGTCAGATGAATTACCCAAATGAGAAAATACTTTGGGTTTCTAGAGGACTTTGGAATTGTGGATTAGGGATTGTGGATCTGTGATACCTTTATTTTATAAATAAGAAAACTAAAGCTTGGAATTTTTAAGTAACTTTATGGAGAGAACCTCTCTTAACTGCTTGGAAGAGGAATATGTGATTCAGACAGTAGTTATAGAAGACAGGGAAAAATTAAGAATGTTAATGACCAAGCAAAGATTATTATAAAAAATAACCTAATTTAGCCAATTGCTTCTATCTCTTCTGGTAATATATTTGTAGTGGAGTAGTGTTGAATTGTGATTAAGAGCACAGGTTCTGGAGCTGGACTGCCTAGATTTGCATCCCTGTTCTACCACTTACGAACCCTGGGACTTGGAGCAAATTAGTTCATCTTTCAGTTTGTAACATTCTATAAAACGAGGATAAACACTGGTTGTTGTAGGGGTTAAATTAGTTAATACATTCAAGTACTTAAGAGTGTCTAGCACATAGTTAAGTACTTAACAAAGTTACTACATATTTATTTATTCATATTAGTATCTCTGGAATTCCCCCTTTGATAATATGAATATGAGCTATCAACCAGGAGAAAAATGCATGTGGCTGAATTTCATTTTGTTTACCTCTTGATCCATCTTTTCTTGACGAGATCCTAATGTATACATTAGGTTTTTAATTCAAGTAAAGGCTGAAGAATAAAGGTAAGATGATTCATACTGGAAAAACAGATGTGTGGAAACTGTTTTTTATTTAAGGAGATTTTTTAAAAATGCATTTCTCCTTTATGCATTATACCAACTCAAATTATTTTGCTATTTTGAAGACTCTCTTTGATATTAATATCTCTTAAAAGGAGACAACCCAGAGTTTGAGGTAATTTCAAAATAAAGTTAAGTTTTAATTGGGAATAGAAGTTGGATCTCCTGGATTGCTCTCTGCTTGTGTTCAGTTGAGGCAATCACAAATGTTCAAATCTGAGGCACTTAGAAGAAGCATTGGGCTGCAATGACATTTTTAAAGGAATTTCATTAATACGGCTAATTCAGATCTCTTTTTTTTCTCTCCTTCCCTTTCAGAATCCTAGAAAATAAAACCAGTAAACAAATGTTACTATCAGTGACCTTGAGAAAGAGTTTAAATGCAAATTGCTCAATTTTTCTCAGGTTCCAAATGGGAGAGAATAAGGTTTGCAGGGCAGTTTTTCTTTTCCAGTCTCATTAAGCGTGTCTTCTGGGGGTTGCAAATTAAAGTAGCCTTTTGTTAAATCTGTAAAGGATCCTGGTATGGAAACCTAGGGCCATAGTTGACTTTTTAATATTTCTTTCACCCTGAAGGGCTAATATTCTCACAGCATTTTAGTTCAGCTTCGGCTCTCTCTGTCTCTTGTGACAGTATCTCAGGTTTTACAGCTGTGACTACATTATTAAATGAGAATGCCAAGCAAAGAGAGGCACACGCCAGTCAAACTGACACTGAACTCAGATGTCAATGTTATACCAAGGAAATGAAATAAGGTCTTTGACTATTTCCCAGCTTTCTGCCCTCAGGCCTATAGTAGTTCCTTTCTTTCTTTTTTTTTTTTTTTTTTACTGTATTAAATCAGATTCAATCCCTGAGATATCATAGAAATTTAAACATTTTAATAAATAGGAATAATTGAAGGTTTAAAATATTTTTTCTCTTAGGAATGTAATTATATTGGTAAAATATTTATTTACCTAATCTGAAATCCAGATGTAGATATGACAACTTACTAGTTAATGAATTATTTTCCCCCCTACTCCTCTGTAATTACCCCATAGGCAGCCATTTTAGCGTCTTTCTGTTGCCAAATGTGTATTGCTGTTTTGCATATGTCCATTTTAGTTTACTTTAAAGGTTATTTTTAAAATTTATTTCTTTCTTTTCCTAAGCACTTACATTTGGGAACCTTCATGTTATTAAAATATGTATTTTTGAATATTCATGTTCTAGTCCTATTTAAAGTGACATCCATGTGATGTGTTAATTGAAGATTTCTGGGAAAAGTTTTCTGACTGAAAGCACATTTCTCTTTGATACCCAATCGTTGACAGTGTTTCAAAACACATTTGGAAAGAGTAATAAACTGAGTTACAAAAACATCTTTAACTTGGTTAAAGTGTCACTCTAATATCTAGAAGTTTATTGACTAATATCCTATTACAACCATTCTTGCTATGCCTGTGGAAATTATTGTTAAATCAGATGTAATGAGTTGAGTTACTTAAATTCCTCAGTTCAAGTCACATAATCGGTCAATGCAATGTCCCTCTTGTTTTATTGGTCTCTTTATTATCCTTTTTTCTTCCTAATCCCTATTCCGAATCTTCTCCCCTGCACACAGGCAAACATTTAATTAAATAAGGTCTACCCTTCATTTCTGTGTGTTCTAGAAAACATGTTTTCTGTGTATGAATTTTTAATAAACAAAAATATTTTATTTTTCAGCACTATAATTTTTTTATATTCTATTCATGTTACTGTGTGTACCCTCTTGCTTCAGACTACTGCGTAATCCATTGTAGGGTTTCATCATATTTTACTTACTCATTTCCCTGGTGATGAAACACAAATTATCTTCAGCTTCTTGCTACCCCAAACAATGTTGTGATAAATATCCTTGTACATGTCTTCTTACAGACTGTAAGAAAATTTCTCAGGAGTATATAGCCAGGAGTGAGAATTCAGAGTCAGATGGTGTAGATACACCTAGTCTGTTTCAGCACTGCCAGATCGCTTTCTAGAATACCCATGCTTGTCTATACTCTATATTACCACATGTCCCTTAATGCTTGAAATTATCCAGCTGTGGCATATTGTGTTTTCCAAAGATGTCTGCAACAGTATCTCCCATCCCACATGTTTCTCTGGAAACTTGCCACTCACCATCAAGAAGTCAAGTCCAGTTTTCCTTCCCTTGATCATAAGCAGGCTTTTGTGAGTGTTTTGGTCAAAAAGAATGTGGTAAAAGTAACATTATGTGACTTTTGAGGCCAGATTATGAAAGGTGATTCAGTTTCTGTCTTGCTTGCCATGGATCTCTGAGCTTACCATGTGTGAGATATGACTTCCCTGAGGCCACCTTGCTATGAGGAAATCTAAACTAGCCTATATTATAGACCACAAGGAGAAGGTGGTATGAGGAGAGAGAGATGTCTGGTCATTCCCTAGTTTCTCTAGCTCCAGACACCTTTTGATTCTGGGCCAGAGCCTCTCAGCCAAACCATTCCTGGATCCTTGACCCACAGAGATCATGAGAAATAATAAAATGATTGTAGTTGTTTTGAGCAACTAAGTTTTGTGTTAATTTCTTACACAGCAATAGTAACATAAATACCAGTTTTCTAATTTTTGCTAATCTGATAGAAATAAAGTGATAGATTAATTACTAGTGAGCTTGAGCATCTCTTGATATGCTTGAGTTAATTGCTTTCTTGAATTAATTGCCTGTTCATTTTCTTTGCCCATTTTATTTTCAGTCCTTGTTTAGAAGGTGTTCCTTTCATATTCCAGATGTTAATCCCTGTCAGTTTTAACATTACATATTTTTCTTCCCTTCTCTCATCTATCTGTTAACTCTGTCATTTGACAGATCCTTCATTTTGTTGTTATTGAGGTATAGTTGATTTACAATATTTTCAGCGGTACAACACAGTGATTCAGTATTTTTATAGATTATACTCCATTTAAGGTTATTATAGAACATTGGCTGTATTCCTGTGCTGTATAATATATCCTTGTTGCTTATTTACTTATACACAGTAGTTTGTACTTCTGAACCCCGTATCTTTATCTTGCCTCATCCCACTGGTAACTACTAATTTGTTCTCTGTATCTGTGAGTCTGCTTCTGTTTTGTTTTATTTTTTAGATTCTACATATAAATGATAACATATATTATTTGTCTTTCTCTGTCTGACTTACTTCACTAAGCATAATACCCTCCAGGTCCATTCATATTGTTGCAAATGGCAGAATTTCACTATTTTTATGGCCGAGTAATATTCCATTTTGTGTGTTTGTGTGTGTGTGTGTGTACACATACATGCATACATACACACACCACATCTTTATCCATTTGTCTGTTGATGAACACTTAGGTTGTTTTCATATCTTGGGTAATGTAAATAATGCTATGAACATTGTGGTGCTTGTATCTTTTTGAATTAGTGTTTTCATTTCCTTCAGATATATACCCAGAATTGAAATTGCTGGATCATATGGTAGTTCTATTTTTAGTTGTTTGAGGAACCTCCATACTATTTTTCATTGTGGCTGCACTAATTTACATTCCCACCAATAGAGAACTAGGGTTCCTTTTCTTCTTCAACCTCACCAACATTTGTTATTTGTGGTCCTTTTAAAGATAGCCCATTCTGACAGATGTGAGGTGATATCTCATTGTGATTTTGATTTGCATTTTTCTGATCATTAGCAATGTTGAGCATCTTTTCATATACCTGTTGGCCATCTGTATGCCTTTGGAAAAATGTCTATTCAGGTTTTATACCCATTTTAAAATCAGGTGTTTTATTTTGCTATTGAGTTGTATGAGCTGTTTATGTATTTTGAATATTAAGCTCTTATCAGTCATATAATTTGCAAATATTTTCTCCCATTCAGTAGGTTGACTTTTCATTTTGTTAAATTTTTTTACCTGTTCAAAAGCTTTTAAGTTTAATTAGGTCCCATTTGTTTATTTTTGCTTTTGTTTCATTTGCCTTAGGAGACAGATCCAAAAAAATATTGTAACAATTTATGTCAAAGTGTTCGACCTATTTTTTTCTTCTAGGAGTTTTATGATTTCCAGTCTTACATTTAGGTCTTTAATCAATCAATTTTGAGTTTATTTTTGTATATGGTGTGGGAAATGGTTCTGAATTCATTCTTCTACATGTAGCTATCCATTTTTCCCAGCCCTACTTATTAAAGAGACTGTTTTTTTCCCCATTGTATATTCTTGCCTCCTTTATCATAAATTAATTCACCATAAGCACATGGCTTTATTTCTGGGCTCTCTATTCTGTTCCATTGATCTTTGTGTCTTATTTTTGTCCCAGTACCATTTTGTTTTGATTGCTGTAGTTTTGTTGTATAAAGTCAGAGAGTGTGATATCTCCAGATTTATTCTTTTTCCTAATGATTTCTTTGGCTATTTGGAATCTTTTGTGATTCCATATAGATATTAAAGTTGTTTGTTTTAGTTCTGTGAAATATGTCATAGGTATTTTGATAGAGATTGCATTAAATCTGTAGATTGCTTTGGGTAGTTTGGACACTTTAATGATATTAATTCTTTCATGCCATGAACATGAGATATCTCTCCATTTCTTTGTATCATCTTCAATTTCCTTCATCAGTGTTTTATAGTTTTCAGAGTATAGATCTTTCACCTCCTTGGTTAAGTTTATTCCTAGGTATTTTATTCATTCTGATGTGATTTTAAATGTGGTTGTTTTCTTGCTTTCTCTTTCTGATAGTTCATTATTAGTGTGTAGAAAAGCAGCAGATATCTGTATATTATTTTCGATTCTGCAACTTTATTGAATTCATTTATTAGTTATAATTGTTTTTGGATGGAGACTTTAGGTTTTTTTTTTTATAGATAATACCATGTCATCTGCAAACAGTGACAGTTTTACTTATTCCTTTCCAATTTGAATGCGTTTTATTTCTTTTTCTTTGTCTGATTACTGTGGCTAGGACCTCCAAATATTATGTTAAATAGAAATGGCAGGAGTGAGCATTCTTGTCTTGCTCCTGTATTTAGAGGAAAAGCTTTCAGCTTCTCACCATTGAGTATGATTTTAGTTATGGATCATATATAGCCTTAATTATGTTGAGTTATGTTCCCTTTATACCACCTTTGAGAGTTTTTAACTACTAATGGATGTTGTATTCTGTCCAGTGCTTTTTCCTCCATCTATTGAGATAATAGTTTGATTTTTTCCTTCCTTTTTTTAACGTGAGGTATCACATTGATTGATTTGTGGATATTGAAGCATCCTTGTGTTCCTGGAACAAATCCCACTTCATCATGGTGTATGATCCTTTTTATAGATCTACGAATTCAGTTTGCTAATATTTTGTTGAGGAGTTTTGCATCTATATTCATCAAAGATACTGCCCTGTAACTTTCTTTTTTTTGGTAGTGTCTTAGTCTGGTTTTGATGTAAGGGTAATGGTGGCTTCATACAATGAATTCATGAATGTTCCCTTCTCTTCAATTTTTTTTTCGAATAGTTTGATAAGGATAGGTATTAGCTCTTCTTCATATGTTTCGTAGAATTCTCCTGTGAAGCCATTTTATCCTGAGCTTTGGTTTCTGGGAATTTTTTTATTACTAATTCAGTTTCACTAGTAGTGATCCGTCTTTTTAAATTGTCTATTTCTTCCTGATTCAGTCTTGGAAGATTGTTTTTTAGAAATGTATCTGTTTTCTTCTAGGTTGTCCAATTTGTTGACATATAACTGTTTGTAGTATAGGCTTACACATTTTTGACTGTCTGTGATATTGGTTGTAATTTCTACTTTTTCACTTCTTATTTTGTTTATTTGGGGCCTCTCTCTTTTCTTCTTGGTGAGCTTGGTTAATGATTTATCAATTTTGTTTATCTTTTCAAAAAACTAGCTCTTGATTTCATTGATTTTTTTATTTTTAAAAATTTCTGTTTTATTTATTTCCTCTCTGATCTTTATTATTTCCTTCCTTCTGCTAACTTTGGGCTTTGTTCTTTTTCTAATTCCTTTAGTTGATAGGTTATGTTGTTTATTTCAGATTTTTCTTGTGTTTGAGCTATACCTCTTTTGCTGTAAGCTTTCTTCTTGGAACTGCTTTTGCTCTATCCCATAGATTTTGGAAAGTTGTGTTTGCATTTTCATTTGTCTCAAGATATTTTCTGATTCCCTTTTCGATTTCTTCATCGACTTCATCAACTAATTCTTTAAAAGCATCTTGTTTAGTCTCCATGTGTTTGTGTTTTTCCCATTTTTCTTACTATTATTGATTTCTAGTTTCATATCATTGTAGTCAGAAAAAAAATGCTTGGTATAATTTCTATCCTCTTAAATTTGTTGAGACTTGATTTGTAGCCTAGAATTTTATCTATCCTGGAGAACATTTCATGTGCACTTGAAAAGAATGTGTATTCTGCTATTTTTGGATGTTATGTCCTTTAGATATCTGTTAAGTCATAGTGGTCTAATGTCATTTAAGACTACTATTTCCCTAATGTATCTGTCTGGATGATGTGTCTATTGATGTAAGTGGGCTGTTAAAGTTTCCTACTATTATTATATTAGTTGCCAATTTCTCCCTTTATGTCTCTCAGTATTTACTTTACATATTTAGATGCTCCTATGTTAGGTGCATGTATGTTAATGAATGTCATATCCTCTTCTTGTATTGATCCCTTTATCATTATGTAATTCCCTTTTTTGTCTTCTGTTATAGACTTTAAAACATATTCTATTTTGCCTGATACGAGTATTGCTACCCCAGAATTCTCATTGTTTCCATTTGCATGAAATATAATTTTGCATGCCCTCACTTTGTCTGTGTGTGTCTTTAGCTCTGAAGCAAATCTCTCATAAGCAACATATTGATAGGTCTTGCTTTGCTACCCAGTTAGCCACCTTATATCTTTTGATTGAAGCATTTAGTTCATTGACATTAAAAGTGATTATTGATAGGTATGTGTTAACTGCCATTTATTGCCTGTTTTCTGGTTGTTTTTGTAGTTCTTTTCTGTCCTTCTCTTATTTTACTTTCTTCCCTTGGCGTTTGATGATTTTCTTAAGTGGTATATTTGTGTGCCTTTCTCTCTAGTATTTGTGTATCTATTGTAGGTTTTTTATTTGTGATTACCACAGTTTCGTATATGTTTAACCTATAACTGTATCTACTTGTTTTAAACTGGTGGTTCAAACACATTCTAAAAGAGAAGCATTTTTTACCCCCTCTGCCAACTTTTGTGTTTTTAATGTCATATTTTAATCTTCCTGTTTATCCCTTAACTGTTTGTTATAGTCATAGTTCATTCTACATTTTTTGTCTTTTAATCTTGTGTTAGCTTATTTAAGTGGTTGATCCACAGCCTTTGCTGTTTATTTGCTTTTACTAGTGAATTATTTTCCCTTTCCTATAGATTCTTACTTCCTGTTAAAGCCTTTTCTTTACCACTTAGAGAAGACCCTTTAACATTTCTTTTAAGGTTGGTTTAGTATTGATGAACTCTTTTAGTTGTGCTCATCTGAGAAGTTCTTTGTCTTTTCTTCAATTCTGAGTGATAATCTTGCTGCATAGAGAATCCTAGGTTGCAGATTTTTTCCCTTTAAGTACTTTAAATATATCATGCCACTCCTTTCTTCTTGCAAAGTATCTGCAGAAAAATCAGCTGATAGCCTTATGGGGTTTCCTTTGTATGTGATGCTTTGTTTTTCTCTGGCTGCCTTTAGAAATCTGTATTTAACTTTTGCCCTTTTAATTGTGATGTGTCTTGGTGTGGGTCTCTTTGGGTTCATCTTGTTTAGAACTCTCTCTGCTTCCTATGCCTGGAATCTTTTTCCTTCTTCAGGTTTAAGAAGTGTTCAGCCACTATTTCATGAAGTATATTTTTGATCCCTTTCTCTCTCTTTTCTCCTTCTTAGACCCCTATAATGCAAATGTTGGTACGCTTGATGGTGTCCTAAAGGTCCCTTAAACTGTTTTCATTTAAAAACATTTTTCTTTTTGCTCTTCTGATTGTATGATTTTCACTATTCTATCTTCCAGATCACTTAGGCATTCTTTGGTATCACCTAATCTGCTGTTCATTTCTTCTAGTGTGTTTTTCATTTCAGTTACTGTATTCTTTGGCTCTGACTGGTTCTTTTTCTACTTCCTTGTTAAAATCCTCAGTGTTCATGTATTCTTTTCCCTAGTTCCATTAGCATTCTTATTACTAATAATTTGAACTCTCTATATGCCAAATCACTTACCTCTCTTTCATTAGTTTTTTTCCAGATTTTTCTTTTTCTTTTGTTTGAAATAACTTCCTCTGTCGTCTCATTTTGCTTAACTTTCTCCCTATGAAATTAGGTGAAACTGTTACCTATCCTGGTCTTGAAGAGGTGTCCTTGTGTGGATGCATCCCTATACAGTCTGTGTGTGACCAGATGCTTTGGTGGGAAAGCTGGCTATGAACTGAGCATGAGTCATGTCTTCCTCCAGGGTGTGCTGGCAGTTGTCCCCTTGGTGGGGGGTTGGGCTGGAGATGAAGTGGATAGAGCCAAAACCTATTGTGAGCGTATGCTTCTTCTATGCTTAGTGACTGAAATTGCCTTATTAGGGACTAGGTTGGGTCCCAAGTTGCTGGAGAAGAAGCCCTGAAGGTTGGGCTTCCCTCTAAATGTGTATTCTTCCCTCTCCCAGCATCAACACATTTGCCCCAGAGGGGAGCAGCGTGGGAGCAGGAGAGCCTGAAGCAGGAACCCTGTGTGGACCAGGGAACAGGTGTGTTGGTCCTGGCACCAGTCAGAGCTCCAAACAGATCCCATTCCTCTGTCTCTGCAAGCATCAGCAATGGCTACCCACTGCCCATTCAGATGCAGTGCTATATTGGAGCTGGCTCTGTCCTGCACAACTGTACACTCTCCTCAGCAATGTCAGACTTCGCCCCAGTGGAAAGCTGTGCCAGAGCAAGAGGGGTTGGAGAAGGTATTAAACAAGGCCAGGGGTGCCTGCTGCAGTAGTTGCAGAAAAATTGGCCACAGTCCTAGGCACTTTCAGTCTGCTACTTCCACCTTGTTTTGAGAGCAGGCAAGTGTGTGCATGCTCTTCTCACCTACCCCTCTGCTAGCCCCAGTGGTCTTCAAACCAGCCAACAGGACTCATCTTCCCAGTGCTGGGCCCCAGGACTGAGGTGCTTAATATGTGGTTTTAACTGCTCACTCCCCAGGGAGGATCTCCAAGCCGATGATGTCCCCCTCCTCTTTTTCATCCCCTCGCAAGGGCACAAGTCCTGACCTGATCACTTCTGTTCCTTTACTGCCTGGCTGCATCTTTCCTTACAGTCTTGGTTGTACAAGAGTGTTTTTTGTCAGTTTCTAGTTTGTGTTCGGTGAGACTTGCTCCACACAGAGATGAATTTTTGGTGTGTTTGCAGGGGGAGATGAGCTCAGTACCCTCCTACTCTACCCTCTTGAGCTCCTCTCAGAATCCTTCATCTTGATGTAATATTTACAAGCATTTTACCTTATAGATTGTGCTTTTTGGATTTTGTTTAAATTCTTGCCCATCCCAACATTATCAGGCTGTTTTCCTACATTATTTTTTATTACTTTTTAGTTTACTTTTCAAATTTAGGTCTTTAATCCTCTTAGAGTCTAGCTTTTATAAGGTGTTACATAGGAATCCAGTTTAATTTTCTTTAGAATTTTTTTCCAACACTGCATACTAGCTGGTTCATCCTTTGTTCTTTGATTTGAACATGGTGCCGTCTTTATTGTATATTAGGGACTTGAGTCTCTAATGACTCTCTTTTGTTCCACTGCTCTGTTTGTTTGTTCTTGCACCAAAGACATTCTGTGATTTTTATTGTGACTTTTCATCTGTCTTAGTACCTGGTAGAGCAGTTCCTTACTCTTTGGTCATCTTTTTCAAAGTTAACTTAGCTGTTTATAGATTTTGAGCCTTTTATGCATGTTTATCAAGAGGTTTATCAAGTTCATCAAAATAAATCCAGGTAAAATTTTGGTTAGAGTTGATTTGAACATGGATCAATTTGGGGAAAAGGGGCATCTTTATTATATTAAATCATTCCTTCAAGAACATAATATGCTCTTGATTTACTTAGATTTTCTTTTATATCCTTTCATTGAATTAAAATTTTTTTCTATAGCAGTCCTGTGTATTTTTGTGATGCTGATTCTTAGAAATTTTATAGAATTTAGTGCTTTTGTTAATGACCTTGTTTTCTAAAATTCTCTTGATATCATATTCATTCCCCTTGCTGAACTCTCTTATTAGTTCTGAGTTTGTCCAGGAATTATTTAATTTTTTAATGAAGTGGGTCATATTACCAGCAAATAATGGCAGTTTTAACTATTCCCTTAATGAGAAGTTGGGCAAAATTAATTTTGCATTTTTAAACTCCATGTATTTGAAATATAGTTCAAGAAGAATGTTCAGTGCTACAGGGCTTAATGATACTCAGTCAAGAGGTTTCCTGAATCAAAACTATTACATGAAGAAGGAAATATTTCCCATCTATTTTGAAGAAACACATGGTAAAGTTCACTATTCTGGAGTTTTCTTCAATTATGGACCATGAAAATTTAAAACATACATCGGGACTTCCACAACTGTATTTAATATCAGCAGATGATAATTGAACACTACTATGTGTTAGAGGGCACAAAAAAGAAAAAACAAGACAAAATTCCCTCTCTAAAGTTGTTTTCCAGAGTAGGGGGGAGGAGTTGGAGAAATAAACAATTAAAAACTTACCTGATGTTGTGGAAAACACTATAGGATGTTACCTAAGCACAGAAAAGTGCCAAACTTTCTGGCTATTTGAGGAGGATTTTGAGGGTATATTAATAAAATGCTCAGGTTTTAGTAATCCTCATTTTTTATCACATTTTCCTTTAGTTTGACCATGAAGGTGATAGGGAATCAGGTAATAAATCTTCTTAATTACTTTTTTGTTAATTTTCTAGATGACATTTATTAAAATTCTAAACAGCCCTTTTATGACTACAAACACTATTGATTAATAACCTCTCATTAGAGATGGAGAAAACTTGGCTAAAGTTCGTCTGAAGTTTTGAAGATTCTGCCAGATAGTTCAGATAGTTAGTTTGCTGATTCTTAACTTTCAGACTGGAGTGGATGCAGAAGTTAGAAACCAGAAATAGCCAACCAAATGATTGTGTTTGAGTTAGGTGTGCGTGAAAGAGTCCCTTAGTTTGTGTTTTCTCTGCGTTATTATACCAAATACACTATGATGGGAAGATGTTACTCTCAAGAATATGCACACAGAGAAAATGAACTAGATTGGTGGGATCTATCAGTTACATCTAACAATAGAGGTGGAAATCCTATACAAATAGGCAGTAAGTAGTTTTGCAAAGGGCATTCTCTGTATGCAAACTATAGAAAAAATTAATAGTTCTGAAGAATAGTTGTTTCTAGAGTGCACACCAATGGGTACACTAGATGATCCATTGAGTCTCTCCAACCCTATAAATTTTTAAAGTAAAAAAAGAAAATTTCACGGGTATTAAACATAGGGATTGACCTTGAAAGTCCTCACCTGTTCTGATTGCTGAATGGTCACATGTTACATCACTTACATGTTAGTTTCCTTTGGGGATGGATGGGCATTCCACTGCCTGGAGAACTTGGCTGTGACCTCTTCACTTCTTCCTTCCCACAGAGTACTATTAGGTGTTATGCTTATGTGCCTTAAATTTTAGTAATGATAAAATCCCTGTATGCCACATATAAAAAATTCTCATCAACATACTTCATATCAACCTGGAAACATCTTTACAAATCTTTCAGATGCTTTCAATGAATTTTTATTCATTTATTCAGTCAGTCAGCAAATGTTTATTTACCTTCCAATTAGTTGGCAGTAACAACTCATTTACACTGAGGAAGATATAAATATATAAGCCAAAAATTTAATGAAATTCTTTGCATAATTGAAGGATGAGATTTAAAAATAGTAATCATGCTTTAATAAGTCAGTAATACAATTCTTCCATTTGAAGCTATATATCTTTTTGAGATGAATTTTCCACTTTGACAGCCATTAAAACCAAATATCTGAAACAACTGACTCAAAACTGGATCACAAAATGTTAAACCAAGATTTTTAAAAGTATTGCTCTCACTAAAATATAATGGTAGTTATAATTTTAGTGAAAAAATAAAGTATCAAAAATACAATATAAAACTTATCTTAAAATATTTACCACATTTATCACAATTATGATATTGCACAAATTTTCAAATGTTTATATGCTATTATACACATATAATTTAGAAAGAAATACATACATATGTATTTGGAGTGCATGCTATTTTTTTTTTGATTTTATAAGACTAAGCTCCATGAAGAAAGGGATTTTTTTCTGTTTTGTTCATTGACATATCTCAAGAGTCAAGACTTGGCACATTACTCCCACAGGTCAAATCCAGCCTGCCTACTGTTTCTGTTAATATTTTATTGGAGCACAGCCACACTTACTCATTTTTGTATTGTCTGGCTGCTTTCACATTAGAATGGGGGAGTTGAGTAGGTGTGAAAGGGACTGTATGACCTGAAAAGTTGCTCATTTACCATATGGCCCATGATAGAGAAAAATTGCTCATTCCTAGTGTAGAAGAGTGCCTAGCATATAGTAGGTGCTCAATAAACACCTTTTCAATGAGTAAATATATTTTATGCATGATCACAAAAGATTGGAGACTATAGTTTAAGAACTTAGATTCGGTGGCTTCTACAATTTAGGGCCAGCTTGTGAGATTTTTATGCCTATTGGTTGTATTTGAATTTAACGTAAAAGTGAAGAGGCAAGGTCTAAATCTAATGCTTCTGCCCATTTGATGGTCACCTTAGAAGAACAGTTCTGAATTTCCTATATTTTGAAGGAGGTAGCAAAGAGCTTGGGTTCTACTTCCCTGAGGTATAACTTTTCTTTGAAGAAGTAGGGAATGGTGGGAAAGTGACTTATTCAAACTTCTCTAGAGGCAAATGTGATGGTCAACTATTTAAAAATTGTGAAGATTGGGCACTGACTGATTTAAATAGAAATCTATATGAATGATCCTGTATCATTACCACCTTTACTAGTTTATACCAAAACGTTTACCACTCTTATAGGAGTGTTGTGCAGCATGTTACAAGTGCTAGGGTCTTGGTGAGCTCCAGTGAGCATTGTAGAAGCTTGAATTTGAGAGAGCAAGAGCTTATGGGGCAAGGGGAAAGAGCTTTCATTCAGTCCTGTCTTTCACTCAGTGGAAACATCCAGACAACATGTATAGAAAATGGCTCTACAGGCCTGACTTGAGTTTCTGTCGTGATGAAGAACTCATTAATTCACAAGAAAGCCCACTCTACCATTGGCAGCTCTGGTTGGTAGGATTTTTCTCCCTTGGATTGAGCCAAAGTTGTAATTATAATTTCATTTTCTTTGTTTAAAATTCCAAACTAGTGGCATATGATAGATGGTTATTTTTCTTTTTTTTTTTATCTTGAGGTAGTTGTAGCTTTATCTGTTCTGATTTTTTTTTTTTGAGAAGGACTTTTAAAAAGAAATAGCATTGTTACTATCATTATATTCCAAATTACAGTATAAAAATACCAATTTAAATATACCAAATTGTAGGATGTTCATGTCAGTAGTCAGAAATTGGAGCCACTGTGATAAAAGCAAAATGTGTAATCCCACCTCTTCCATTTTTCAAAAGAATTAAAGTTTTCTTATGTACTTTAGGTATCTGCTCTTGATATTTTGCAGAATGAATGATATTTTAGCTGCACGATTGGGATATATAATGTGAGTGGAAATTAGATTCAAAGACTTATTTTTGTCCCAGTTTTTAATGTCTCAAAAACGAAGATGAAAATCATTAACATACTTAACCTCTGTTAAACTTGAACAGAGAGGCCCAGGTATTGGACGGTGCATATTAGTGTAATTTGACCATAAACCTACTGGCCAAAGAGCAGGGAGGCTTGAGACCTACTCCAGGAGAGCAGTTCAATCATTTACCCTCTTTGTAAGTTAGCTTTGAAAAACACCACATCTGGTCTATTTTTACTTTCTCACATATATTACCTTTATTTTTTGATTTATTGTTTAACTTTTATTTTCTAAACATTGTTCAACAAGCATAATATATTTGCACAATAAAAAAGAATGCTCTTTTCATTTAAGACAACAGGGACTTAGAGAACCTTGACAACCTTAGCAACCCTGAGACAAAATGGACAAAATACCCAAGGAAGTACAGATACAAAAGGATGCGTCAATGTTACAAAATAAAAATAGCCCCTTCTATTACCCAGATCTTATTCATAAGAGCATAGCAATGAATAAATAGATGGGAAAATATTGAATTGTTGTTTCAAAGCTATCTGTTAAGACGAAAAAGGTTTATGGGTGAAGTGAGGATGGAGGGAACCTATTTAAACTAGAAACTTTTTTTTTTATTCATTAAAAGTGCAGAGAAAACATGTTTTCATACACTTGAGTGATTGTCAGCTATAGTCAGTACCTTTGAGTTTTTCATATTTCATTTTGTATGCTCATGTTTCTCATTTTAAAATATTAAATCAAATTTATTTAGATGCAGAAATGACCAATGAACTTCTGAAGCTGTCAAACCCTCGTTGCCAACTAGGTCTACTAACCTTGAACCTAACCAGACAGGTGTCACCATCCTATTTAAAGATTATTTTAGGGTATGCTGGCTACTATTTTATTTTTTTTCTAACAGCTCTCCACATCATTGGAAGTGCTTATTCAGCCAGCCTTTCTTTATAGTTTTTAAGATAAATTTTTAAAAATTTATCTTTCTGCATGCTTTTATAGAGTACGCATGTCCCAGTAGCACCTTTGGGTTGGGGGGAGGGGAAGAAGTGAGCTGAGATTGAAGTTCGGCGGGAACTCCACATAATAACTGGCATGGAAGAACTGATTTCTAGAGTGCTGGAGTACCAGTCACTAGATCCAAGGGATTGCAGTGAATGCTTGTTTGACTAGAACTAGCACTGATATTTGAGAGGTAGGGTTAAAGGAAATGGAGCAGAACATTAATTCAGGAAACTCTTGCTTTTAAGAGGGCATCTAAGTTGCTTATTGGTTTTTTTGTTTGTTTGTTTGTTTGTTTTTGCAAAAGTGTGACTCACAGGATACTAAATCCAAGGGAGAGGAAAAAAAAGGTGACTTTAGGTAGACTCTAGATAGGATATGAAATAGTACTGAATTACACGGTGAGAGACAGTCTCTACCATTTTCTTTCAATCCATCTAATTACCTCAAGGAGACAGTCTCTGTTTGATGCTAGGGAGTCTTTACAGCTTGTCATGTACTTGCTAGCTTCCATGTTTAGAAACAGAAAGCAGGCTTCAAGTTAGGAGCCTTCAACAGGCCAAAGAATCTAGCTAGCATTTAATCTCATTGTTTCTTTCACTGTAACTGTTTTTAAGGTTAGTTTCTGTGTATCACAAATGCTGCTGGATTTCCATTTGTTTCTTTAATTTTTATTTTTATTTAAATATAACATGCATACATATAAATGATAAATATGCATGTTTCTCAAAGGGAGCACACTTTTTTAACCAGCAACCAGACCTATAAATGGAATATTACCTGGATTCCAGACATCCTCTTCTCCAGCACTACTTCCCTCCATCCAAAGTTACCACCATCCTAAGTTCTAACAGTATGTTTCATTTTGCCTATTTTTGAAATTTGTATAAGATAGAATCATACAGTATGTGCTATTTTGTCTGGCTTATTTTGTTCAATGTGATGTTTATAAAATTCATTCACACTGTTGCATGTCTGGCCTGTGGCTGCTCCATGTATTCACTTTATGGCTTTATTCATTCAATTCTGAAGTGCCCCTGTCCCTCCTCCAGCTCCATGCAGGGAAAAACCAGATTGAACCAATCAACTGACAGCCAGAAGTCAGGGTGTTAATAATATTGCAGGGAACTTTTACACAGGGAGTTGAGAGTCCGGGGAAGGAGATTAAAGAGGAGGGACTCCAGGCTATCTCCTTTATGATGGGCTCTCAATGGCCTGATGGCCGAGTCAGTTGGAAAGGTGAAAACTGTGTTGTGCTAGCATTTCCAGTTGTGCGCATGACTGTATAGGACAATTTTATTTCTGGTAGACTATGACTCATTCCTATCCTTTGTTCCAAATACTATGGATATGAGTAAAGGAAATACATATATTTCACATTCATTAATGAAGGAGGAAATAGAGAAGGGAAATGTGAGTAGGGAGGAAAGGAGAATGGAGAGAGGTGGAAAGGGAGTCTTCTTGTCATGAATTCCCTCTTGGGGCCTCAGCCAAGAGCTGCTTCTAACACTCTGACATTACACTGATCTCTCTGGGTTTCCAGAGATACCGCTTAGTGCTCCCTTGTGAGTTCTATGCTATATCCATGCCTTCATCTTCTTTAATTTTCCTGGAGGTAGGTTCCCAGCAGAGTAAGCACATTGTTAGTCTTGAAGGAAGATGGTGTTACTTTCTTGCAGAGCAATTCCTTTGGTACGATCATTTTTTCCTCCTTGTGATTCTATCTGCCTCATTGCTCTTCTCTTTCCACCTTCTTCTTAGACCAACAAAAACCCAACCACATTTCTAAATGAATCCCACCTCAGATTATTCTGAGCTGCATTATAATTAAATAAAAAGAAGTAAAACAGATCTCTTCAACTGGTTCCTTTTTTTATGCTCCAACCTTTTCCCCATTATTCAACAGGAAAACGTGTCTGATACCTGTTATTTACATTGTGACAGAAATGAATTATCCTAAAAAGTCAACTCTTGGAGTCTCATGTTCATTTTGAACTCTTAGTTCTCATTATGTTTATATTTTAGCCTGTCACCTGTTAAGGAGATTCCAAATCTTAGAGTATGAAGGGACATTTGGAGGGGTGAAAGGACTTTCACTTACCTATTCAACATTCAAAATATATGGAGAACCTAGTATGTTGTAGTGCCTCTGCTGGATGATGGAGAATACATTATTTCTGAGATGTACATTACAATTAAGACTAACTTTGAGAGTAAACCTGGAAGGAGAGGAAGATAGGTCAAGAGTTTTAATATTTTGTTCTCTCTGTTGCCTATTGCTTCTTGCTTCAACCAGATACAAGCTTGGGGAAGTCTCTTCCTCAGGAGTAGTGGCTGGTTGCCAATCAATGCCCTAGGGACTTGCAGATACAGAAATTACAGGCTTTTCACAGCAGGAATTTCCTTTTTGTTGAAACTGGTGTAGTGGGGAGATTCTGACACTGAGTAGGAGATTCAGTTATAAGACCCAAAGATCCCTCCAAGTTTAGGATGTAGTGATAAGTGATTACCGGTTGTCCAAGGGGACAGGCAGCTTAACTTACATGCTGTAGTAGGGTTGTAAGCACTTCACCACTTATATATACACTCTTACCAACACTAGATTCTCATAGGAAACCCAGGAAAAGAATATAAAATAATTGCCCATTTTTACAATTGAGGAGACGTAGGCCTACCATGTGCTCCTTAACTGTAGGTCAAGAGCACAACCACTATTAATAAGCCTCTAACTCCCAGATACTGTTTCCTATTACTCTGCTGCCATGGCCCAGATAAGAAATTTAAATGTACTAAGTCTCATAACAGTCCTATATGTTAAAATTCTAGAGAAAGCCAGGAAAAAATAGTAATACTTAAAAAGCTTCTGTGTCTTTTGAATATAAAATAAGCCCTCTTTTGTGGGTGAATTCCTTTTACTTCAAAGGTCTTAGGAACAGTTGTGGAATCACATGGATCTGAAAGAGATTTTAGTACTTTTGATTCCGTCTTGCAAAACACTCTGAACAATATCCAAGATTCAACAGAGAGCAAGTTCCTAAGTTGACAAAGGATTCATTTTGTATACCTCATACCTTCTAAGAGATTCAGAGTTCAATAAATGATTCTTGAAACTTACTGTATATGTAGAAGAACATTTTTTTACCTCTGCTATTAAATAGTAAGTGGACCAGGCTTCACTTGGTGACTACTCTTCTCTCAAACTCTACCTCTAACTAGATTTGGTTGAAATCCATTAACATTTTAAGAAGATGTATTTTACTGATCATGTTTTGTTTCAAAATGGAAGAGTGAGCCAGAAACCAACTTTGAGGTATATTTTATTAAGCGCACATATCATGTTTAAGAAAAATGTCAGCTGAGTCTTAAATTAATCATGAATGTAGACAAATGCCAAAGGTTGAGAGTTGAAGTTAAAATGGAGATCTTATTTCAGTAAATAAATTTTATCAAAAGAAATCCAGTTAGGTTAGGCATATGCACTAAAATAGCTGCAGCAGCATATTTTACAAGAAAGTCACAATGACAGATTGAAGAGTTTGATAGAGTTGGCTTTTTGTACCTTTGAAACTCATGTTCTTATAGTTAACCTCTTGTAAGTAACAATAGTACTGTGTTCATAATGCTACAGAGAACTTGAGGAAAGTACAGATTTTTTCTTTTCATGTGATAATTCCTCTAGCAGATCTTTATTTGAATGTGCTGCCATGGATTTAATGTATGGGAAATTTTTATAGGCATGACGATTTTGAAATTGTTTTTTAATTTTATTTCAGTTAAGACGGTTAAGATTATATTTTGGATCAGATTCTGAATTTTATTGTTACAGATTAATTTTTAACAATCTCCTTTTCTGAAGAAGTATATATTGAGAGAAATATATTGAGAGAAAATTTCTTAAGAAAAGACAGTATGTTTCCATATCTATACCCTTTTGTTAGTAATATTTATTCCAAACTCTACACTGGACAGAAATCTAGGTGAATCATTATTCACTTTATATTTTTTTATCTGTAATTTGTTGAAAATGTGCCTAGTTTTTACTGCTCAGCTGAGAATACTCTGATGAAAAGCAAAACATTAAAGCCTATAATTAGCTATTTATGTTTTTCTCCTCCTTTGCGGTAATCTCCTTTAAGTTTTCTCCTGGTTTGAAACTGGCAAAAGTACCCAGAATAATGGGTAAAACTTGGAATGTGGAGATAAGAACAGTGAAAATAATTGAGGCAGAATCACTCAGGACTGTTTTGTATTCATATTTAGTATCTGTTACATAACAAGAATTGTAAGGAACATGATGCCTTCTTTTGGAGACATTGGAACCTCTAGATTTAAGAAGTCAAATAATGACTTGACTGAATGAGTAGGTAGTAGAGTGTAGTGGACAGGACATGGGCTTTGAATAGGCAGTTTGAATTCACATTTACTTACTGCCATTTACTCGTTGAATAACTTTGGACACTGTCTTAGGTGTTCCCCCCAAAGCAGACCCTGAGACAAGTGTTTGAGTATGTTTTAGTTATCTATTGCTGACTAACAAGCCATTCTAAAACTCAGTGTCTTACAACAATGACGGCATTTATTTTGCTCACAAGTCCGTAATTCAGGCATGGTTCAATGGGATCATCTACTCTTTGCTTTACTTGGCTTCTAGCCTAGGGCTAGAATCATTTGCAGACTCACTCATATGTCTGGTATTGAAGCTGGCTGGGAACTTAGCTGGCACTGTTGGCTGGAGTGCCTACATACTGTCTTCTGAGATCGTTTCTTGGCTTCCTCAGCATGGTGGGTGGGCTCCAAGAGTGAGCCTTTCAAAAAGGCCCGGTATAAACTGTACTGCCTATCATGGCCTAGCCTCAGCAGTCACACTGTCTGTCTTCTGCCCAAATACAGGCCCATCCAGATTCAAAGCAAAGGAACATATACTTCACCTCTTGATGGAAGAGTGTCAGTGTCATGTTGTAAGAAAAGTATGTGGGATGGGATATATTGATGCAGCCATCTTTGAAAAATATGTTGTGCTACAGGTACATGTAGTTTATTTGGGAGATGGTCCCAGGAGGTCCTGCAGGGTGTGGGGAAGTGAGAAAAGTCACTAAAGGGTATATTAGCAGGTTACCACTGTGAGTTACAGGGGCTTGGTCTCACATGGAAGCTTTTAAAGTCTGTGTGGAACACAGATGGAAATTGCCTCACGGAAGAAGAGGAAGGTGGGATATTTATCCACCAACTCCTGTCCGTCACTGGCTAAGGGTTGCTCTTGGGATGTTAACTTCTCAGTTCTGCAAGTCTGCCTTTCAGAGTGTTGAATATACTCCTGTAGCCAGAATTCCTTGGATTGAGTGACACAGCTGCTTGCTGTAGGAAGCTGTTTGCACGTACCGGAAGTACCCACAAAGCTGTGGCTGACTTCTGAGGTGGGCCTAAGGGTGATGGATGAAACATCAACGACTTCAGCTACTGAAGCACTTTGTAGCTCACTGTAAAATAGCATCTTGTTACAGAGTTTATTTTGTGACGTGTATCATCAAATTGATACGTAATCAACTCTGGCCTTTCCTGCCGATATTTTTCCACATTTAATTTGATAGTTATTAAGAATATGGTCGGATAGCACCGTAGTTATCAGAGGACCTAGTTCTGGTCTGTAGTGAGGATTCATACAGTCAAATTTTGTAAACTTGTTAAAAACTGGTTTTCCTTTTTCTGTGAATAATAAGAATCTTTTGTAATTATGAGTAATAAATCTCGAGCTAGAACTTGACTGGAGTTGGGTATATTAAAAAAAAAAACCAGTAAATATAAGATAGGGCCATGCTCTTTGTTACTACTTCAGAACATCTGTGTAATTTTGTGTAAGTCATTTACCCTCTTGGAATTTCTGTTTCCTCATCTGTGGATGGATAAAGTGATGCCTAATTCACAGGGCTATGTAAGCAGTGTATCAGATAGAATGACGCTGCCTTGATCTGGCAGCGTGAAAATACGCACTCAGTAAATGTCAGATGAATAAATGACTGAATAATTTATCCAGTAAGCAGCATTTGTAAAATGTTTATGGTTTGTAGTGTTTATGTTCAATTTAATGGTCAGTGTGCTTGATTTTCATGTTTCAATGGGCTTGATTTATCTTCAATGTATATGACATCTTAGAGCTGAAAGCATTAGGAGATTTGGCCATTAGTAACAGTTCTAAATGCTTAGTGACAACATTTTGATAGAATATCTGGTGGCTTTAACAGTAGAAGGAGGCCTGAAAAAATGATCCTGCCTCTTTTGCTACCATTGGTAATGCTTTCCATGCCCGTGTGAGTGTGTGTAAGTGTGTAAAGCTATGTGTGTATGCATGGTGTATGTGCTATTGTGTATTTGGAAGACAGACTGAGATAAGATCAGGCAGAGGAAAGAAGAAAATCCTAGAAGTATAATAGGTGTGAGATTTGTGCTGTGAGGATGTGCGAAGTTAGGACTTATGTCAAATTCTCCATCCATAATTGAAGAAGGTCATGGGGCTTAGGCATGAGAGAAGCAAATGGGTTCATTAGCCTGGAGGCAGTACCCACAGCTCCTACCCGGTGAGATATGGACACATTTTCATTTTGAGAAATGTAGCACAGTGTAATGTGGTTAATATTAACATAGCTGCACCAATTTAAATGTACTTTGGTGTAATTTAAACCACCCACACAGTTTTCCTTTGAAAACACAAACATGTGACCCTCTCAAAATTCTCACCCACGCTCATTGCTTGTGCCTTGGACTCTTGAAAACTCATTTTGCAACCTATGAAGTAATCTTCCTGAATTCTTGAACCTTTGAATGCCCTTAAGTTTTATGACAAGAACATACTATTTTTTAAATACGACTTTTCACTTTCACTTCCATTATTTAAAAAAACCCCAAATTTAAATAAGGTGGTTTAAAAAAGGCAGGCTCTCTTGTATTTATTTTTTCTTTTTTTTTCCTTGGAGTATATCATTTTATACTATTCTAGGGATTCCCTTTCCATGACCCAGGTACATTGTGGGGAATGAGAGGTAGTGTCTCTTTTTTCATGACTTTGTGGGTTAGGAATTCAAGCAGGGCTTAGCTGTATTACTCTTCTGCTCTACATGTTGTTAACTAAGGTCACTCAGTGATATTTATCTGGTAGCTAGTCTTGTCTGGAGGGTTCAAGACACCTTCATTCATGCCTAGCACCTTGGCAGAGATGTTTGGAAACATGAGCTCAGCTGGGTCACTTTTCCTTTCCATCTTCAGTGCATCTCCACATGGTCCTTGGCCTCTTCATCACAGTAGTCAGACTTCTTCCATGGTGGCTCACCAAGAGATGGAGGTAGACGCTACCAGGCTTCTTCACAGCTAGACCAAGAACTAACACAGTGTCACTTCCACCATTTTTGTTGAATGTTAAAACAGACAGAGGCCTGCCTAGATTCAAGGGCGGTGGAAATAGATCCCATCTCTCAATGGGAGAACTGTAAAATAATTTTCATCTATCTTTAATCTGTCAAAGTTGAAGATATAAAAACTCACTATTAGAATCTTTGTTTTTCTTAATCCTAAGTGTTTAGTGTAAGTCTCAAAAGAAGGATCACAGAAAGATGTGTAATTATGGAAGTGAATCATATCTTGCCTTAGAAAATAGAATCTGAAGCCAATGTAGATCTTAAATCCTGGTTCTACCGTATTCTAGCTGTGGGATTTTCAGCAAGTTGCATGATCTTTTCATGTCTGAATTTCTTCATTTTGGAGAATGGAATGATAGTTCTTACCTCATGCAGTTGAGAGGATTACATGAAGTAACACATGTAAAGAATTTAGGAATCGCACCTGGAACATGAATGTTCTGGGAAGGAAGAGGTTCAGCAACTAATCTGCAGTTCATTTCTCTTGTTACTGGGGGAACATTCATAGGAAAGTAAGAAGGCAGATGACCTGACCTAATCTCCTTATAAACGTGCTAATAAATGAGCTGGTGAATAGACTAATGGTGTTTGCGAGTAGAAGTCATGTCTTTGGACTACTTTTGGCAGGGTGTCTCTGGCTTAGGATTGCTTATGGTAAACACATCTAGGGTCGATGGATTTATGGGGCATGGATCTCTGGAAAATGTCACGTAAGCTGTGTAACCATCTGGCTGTAAATGGAGATGTTTCGTAACTTAAAAAAATCCTTGCTGTGTGAGGCGACTGTGCACTGGACTTGGAGAACTGATTTTTGAACACAGGTCAGAGGGTACATTTCTAACGTGGGAAGGAAGGAGCAGGGAATTCTGTACCTGATGTTCCAGCTTCACCTCTGCCTCTGAGTGCTTGTATGCTTGAAATTATTAGTAAAGCATATTACTAGGTAATATCTGTGACTCATATTTGGTCTCATTTGGTAATCTGATCCATTGTATTAACTGATGCTCAATAAATGTTAAGTAAAAACAATTATTAAGATGATACACAACTTTAATATTGCGTTTTTCCCCATGGAAAAATGAGGGAGCAGGAATAGACTTAAATACTTTTCTGCCTTTTCTAATTTTATTTTAATTAAGTTACTGGAGGTCCATAGGATTATGTTTGAAGGCAGAGTATGTTATTCTTTTGTGGGTAGCTATAATGTCGTGGACCATACATTTGTTGTATTATGGATGTGCTCTAGTTTGATCTTGAACTGGTTAGCATATTTTGAATGATTCAGAAAGGCCAGTTATGGTATTAAGGGATTTATTTCTATGATTTTCTCAATCATATTATGGTTTATTACTTTAGCCAAAATGCTGAAGTAAGGCCTTTAATTTAGAATACGTGTGAGGAAGTAGAGTTCCCATGTTTTCTATGTTGTTGATGATTCCAAACATAGAAATGGTTTCCAATGCAAAGCCAAATCCAAATTCTTTTTGGTTTTGGAATTTGTATTCACATTTGCATATGGATATACCAGAGTTTCAAAACCCTCCACTTATCGAAAATATCCTGACTAAATGCAGCCCAAGAAGAAATCTCCAGTTGCTCTGGATAGGCAGTTTGCAGAGTGCTTTTACATTCATTTATAAAACAATCATATGTAGGAGTCAGGGAACCCGCCTAGGTTCCCTGTCCTATTTCTTCCCCTTCTTACTGATGACCTTGAATTACTGATGTTAAGGGCCTCTGCAGAAAATGTATGGAATGTCTGTACTTTTTCTTTGAGCTTACTTTATATCTGAAAGAAGAGGTAGTTATGTAAGGAGGAAGCCTAAATTCCTTTATTCTGCTAGAAGGGCACCGCTGGCCAAGGGACCGCAATTTAGCATGGGTGGAATTGACACAGCGACAGTGCCGCAGGGTAGCACTTTGTTGGAGGGTATGATTTCACAAACAAAGATTCACTAGGGATAAATAAAGGGAAGAACTAATATTGTCACAAAGAACTTGAAAACAAAATGTATCGGATATATTGCACTGCAGAGACAGAGATAACAAAGAATAATAATAGCTTACCAAAGGTATTTGAGAGATTTGCCTCATTTCACCCACTTGATGACACGAAGAGATGGGCTGGACAGAAAGTGTTGTAGAGTTTTTGTTAATGAGAAACCAAGACTTAGATTGATACACCCCTAGCTCATGCAGTAGTGAGTGGCAGAATTGAGGTTCTCTGTACCCTTAAACCATGTCTATCTTTCAAATAAAAGTCACCACATAAATATGCTGAACAATTGAGTGAATTCAACTGAACCGGCTTTTACTGAATGTATATATAAAGCAGGGTGCTAGATGCTTTGGGGGATAAAAAAGATGACTCAGATGCTCTTCCTGTCTTTTAAGATCTTGTAAATTTGAAGAGAAACAAGGTGACATTCAGATAACCTCAATCAAAGGCAGAATGGTGAGGTATTATGCAAGTAACTTGATTTATCTAATTTTTAGATAATATGAATTAAAAACCCTGTGTATGTAATATTATCCCTCCAGATAGAGACAAAATGGAATGATTTTTACTCTTTTTGCAGATGCCAGCTCATCACAATAAAAATGATGCTCTTATGTCTGAAAATGAGTGGAACTATGGCTTAGTTCTCTGGTGCATTTAAACTAATTCTAGTCCAGTATAATGAGTAGCTTCCCATTGAAATCTGTGATAAATATTTACAGAAGAAATTGGACTAGCTGTTACTAGGTATTGTTATCACTGTATGAAGACTGGATGCTTGAACTAAGTGTGGCTTTGAAATGCAAGTTTGTCCTTATTATGTAAAACAGGACTCAGAGTTCTCAGCTGTTTTCCCTGAGTACCCACAAAGCTTGACTACAAGGTCCAGTGAGCTTTCATAGTCTTATCCAGCTGTCTTGGCAACATTAATTCCTGTAGAAGCCAGTGGAATGTGTTCTGGCTTTGCCTGGAATATTAAAAAAAGGTAGAGAAACAAAACTACACTTATGGATGTTAATTAAGATAATGGGACAGGGAGTTTGATGTGAAATAGTGTTGGATGTAATGATGTGATATCTTAGTTGTGACTCACGTTTAGTTTTATAAAATAGGACTTTATTAATAAATTTTGAACTTTATTATATAATGAAGTCTGGATAGTATATTATCACTACAATAATATGAAAATAGAAGCTTGGGGTTGCATTTCAGGGCAGGTATGCAGGTTTCACCTTGCCACCTTAGTTCTTGGCTTCCATCTGCAGAAGATGACTGTCTCAACTTTGGTCTTCACAGCTGTGTTTTAGGCAGCTGGAAGAAAGATGCGTGACTCCACTTCAACCAGTTTCTCTTAGGGGTTCCTAGAAGCTCCACTTAGAGAGTTT